>NC_141095.1:36529984-37879984 GCF_041138505.1 Cibotium barometz
CGGAAGTTCATGCAAACATAAAATTAGGCACACCACTTACACACCCAATATGAAATTGCCTTTTTCTTAGCATCAGCTAACTTTAAAATAATCCTTTAATGAAACCATAGTACCATTGATCACAGTCTTCCAAATTATCCGGTTGATCCTCAAATTTTTCATCATTCCTTCATCAGAGTATCTATGGCATATTGGCAACTAGAATGCTCACCACCTGTTTACTCAGGGGCCGTTTCAATAGTTCCTAGCCCATAATACTCAGCAATATAATCACTTATCAAGATGGACTCTCGTTGAAGATCAGCAAGATCAACCAACAGATCCATATAAAGAGCCATGGACTCATCCATTGAAGACCAGCAAGGTCAATCAACCAGATCCATGCCCGGTTTTAGAAAACAACTCTTACTCCTTGTTCCAATATAATGTAAGATTCCTCCCCCAACCCCCTTTTTGATGTCTAGCATATTCCCCTGTAATCAATTCCCTTTTCTGAAATATAAGAGATCTTATTTCTGCCTATTTTAACTTAGAGAGAGAAAATATTCTAGAGAGAGAATATTCAGATTTTGAATATTTTTGGATAGAAAAATATCTCACCTTATTAAAATGAATTCCCCTAAAACAGAAATTCAGAAAGAATTTTCCAATGTGCAATTGGAATTAATTGGAAATATGTATAAAGAACCTTAGTCTCTAAGGGTCTAGATTTTCAGAAATCTTTGGACTATGGTCCAATTAAGGTTCCTAGGGACCAATAGGATCAATCCATGTATAGGGAGGAGATAAATCCAATTTTGTGAAAGAAGATACCCAAAAATGAGTAAATGCTCACATAAGGTGAAGAGTTGAAAATGTACAAGGTTTATTAGTAAAAAACTATAAGCAATAAAAATTATAAAAACTATGAGAAATATTAAAAATATGAGATATTTTAGGTATAATGATTTCATTTTGACACATATGTAAGGAAGGGGAGTCCCTTCAATACTCACATAAGATGAAGAGTTGAAAATGTACAAGGTTTAATAGTAAAAAACTATGAGTAATATAAAAATATGAGATATTTTGAGTGTAAGGATTCCATTTTTGACACATCAGTAAGGAAAAGGAAGGCCTTCAATAAGGCGCCTAAATCACATGCTTGAATGAGTTTTAAACTCATAAAAATTGAGATATTTCATCTCTCCTCTCTCCTCATTCAAGTCTAGTTCCTAAAAGTTAGCTTAACTGACCTAAAAATGGTCAAAAAGTGACCAAACTGACTTGGAAAATTCTAGAATCAGTTTGTTTGGTTAAGAGCTCAATTTTTCCTATAAATAGAAGCCTCCCCTTGTTGAAAAAAATATAGTGTCTTATGCATTATTACTCTACTCCATCTAAGCCAAGAACTGTGAATTCTTTGGATTTCCTATCATATTCTAAGAATTATCATCCTTGATTAATTGAAAGAATTTCATTGTAATTATGAAAAAATTAAAATTTTATATTATGCATAAAAGATAAAATTTTATATCAAAAGTATTACTTTTATCATTTTTATTTTATGCATAGAAGTATGCATAATGGATAAATTTTTATATCAAAAGTATTACTTTTATCATTTTTATTTTATGCATAGAAGTATGCATAATGGATAAATTTTTATATCAAAAGTGGTACTTTTATCATTTTTATTTTATGCATAAAAGTATGCATAAAAGATAAATATTTTATTATAAAAGTGTTACTTTTAATATAATTGAATTTCATGCAAAGAGGTATGCATAAAAGATAAATATTTTATTATAAAAGTGTTACTTTTAACAAAATTAAAGTTTATACATAGAGGTATGCATAAAAGATGAATATTTTATTATAAAAGTATTACTTTTAGCATAATTGAATTTCATGCATAGAGGTATGCATAAAAGATGAATATTTTATTATAAAAGTGTTACTTTTAATATAATTGAAATTCATGCTTAGAGGTATGCATAAAAGATGAATATTTTATTATTTTATTATAAAATTGTAAAGAAAAAAATGATTATTTTATTATAAAAATGTTATTTTTATCATATTGAATTTCGTGCATAGAAAAAATAAATAAATTATTATTTTATTATAAAAATATTACAAAAAAATAATTATTTTATTGTAAAAGTGTTACTTTTATCACAATTGAAATTCTTGCATAGAGGTATGCATAAAGGATAAGTTAGGATGTGATAAGAGGAGTTAGGATGTGATAAGAGGTGTATGAGATGTGATAAGAGGTGTATGAGATGTGATAAGATGAGATAAGATGCATATGAGATAAGTTAGGATGTGATAAGAGGAGTTAGGATGTGATAAGAGGTGTATGAGATGTGATAAGATGCATATGAGATAAGTTAGGATGTGATAAGATGAGTTAGGATGTGATAAGATGAGTTAAGATGTGATAAGAGGTGTATGAGATATGATAAGAGGTGTATGAGATGTGATAAGATGAGATAAGATGTATATGAGATGAGTTAGGATGTGATAAGATGAGTTAAGATGTGATAAGATGTGTATGGGATGAGATAAGAAGTGTATGTGATGAGATAAAATGTATATGGGTTGTCATAAGGCGAGAATGGATGTGATGTAAAAGAATAGATGTGAAGGTGTATGGGGCTATATGAATGGAAAGGAAAAAAATAGATGTATGTATGTGGAGTATGGATGTGAATGTGCATGTAAATGTGGATGTATAGGTTAAGATGCATGAATGTGTATGTAGATGTAGATGTATGAATGAGGATGTGGATGTATGCATATGGATGTGTACGTATGGATGTATGCATATAGATATGGATGTGTACGTATGGATGTATGCATATAGATGTGGATGTATGCATGTGGATGTGTATGTATGGATGTATGTATGTGGATGTGGATGTATGAATAAGGATGTGAAAATGGATGTATGCATGGATGTGTATGAAGAATAATGAAGGTGAATGTGTATGGGAAATAATGTGTCGTTGATATGAATGAATGGATGAGAATGAGTATATATGAAGGGAATGTGGAATAAGTAATATGGATTGAGGAGGGATAATGTGGAAAGACGGAGTTCGATATAGAAACTGTATTTTGTGACTGTTTGTAAATGACTGTTTTATGTCAAGAATGTTGGGGAAGCATTTTGACCGTCTTATGGATTGAGGTCATGGTGACCTAACTGATAAAGTTGCAACTGCTGACGAAGAGTCAATGCGGATGACGTCTCGCGTAGCAAGGTCGGCCGAGGTCTTCCGGTACGGTGGATGAGGGGCCAAGGAAGCGGCCTATGAGTGAAGCGCTAGGTCACCTGCGAAGGATCCTAGAGGGTGCTGACCATACGGTGCTCGGGCTCTGGGTCACCCAGGATACCCACGCATGCGTCGAGGAAGATATTGGAACAAGGAGTAAGAGTTGTTTTCTGAAACCGGGCATGGATCTGGTTGATTGACCTTGCTGGTCTTCAATGGATGAGTCCATGGCTCTTTATATGGATCTGTTGGTTGATCTTGCTGATCTTCAACGAGAGTCCATCTTGATAAGTGAATATATGGCTGAGTATTATGGGCTAGGAACTATTGAAACGGTCCCTGAGTGGACAGGTGGTGAGCGTTCTAGTTGCCAATGATGCCATAGATACTCTGATGAAGGAATGATGGGAAATTTGAGGATCAACCGGATAATTTGGAAGACTGTGATCAGTGGTACTATGGTTTCATTAAAGGATTGTTTTAAGTTAGCTGATGCTAAGAAAAAGGCAATTTCATATTGGGTGTGTAAGTGGTGTGCCTAATTTTATGTTTGCATGAACTTCCGGCTAGGGGGCTTTGGAACTCTTTTCCTTGGTACCCGGGACAAAACCTAACCAAATTCCAAATTGGATCCCATCACTACAGTGGTTGGGCTAACCCATGGGACTGGATGGGGTTAGGCTGGACTGATGGATCCGTAAATCGAGACTCAACTTTTGTTATTACGATAGATAAAGTAAATCTCGGACAGTAATTGTTCTATGGATAGGAATCAACGGCTGTGCCTCTTGAATGGGGAAAAAAGCGTTGATCCCAATGATCCAAGTGCAAGTTTCTTCCTTGATCTGATCAAGTATCTTGAAGATGCAATTGGATCAGCTTGATCAGAAATGATCTTGACTACGTTAGAGTAAAAAGTTTTCCTGGTGGAATCACCCGTGCTTTCTGGTAAAGGAAGTTTTTTCGGGTTCGGTTTTAGAACAACTGACGGATTAGTCTCTTATCCGGATATCCGTGGGTGAGGCCCCGAATGTGGGACCCCTGTCCCGCGCGAGAAGTGCTACTTCCGCTGCCAGTATCCTGAATCCGTTGCTCGGTGGGATGAGATAAGAAGTGTATGTGATGAGATAAGATGTATATGGGTTGTCATAAGGCGAGAATGGATGTGATGTAAAAGAATAGATGTGAAGGTGTATGGGGTATATGAATGGGAAGGAAAAAAATGTATGTATGTGGAGTATGGATGTGAATGTGCATGTAAATGTGGATGTATAGATGAAGATGCATGAATGTGGTTGATATGATTTTTAATTCTGTTTGAGAATTGATAAATTGATTTAGATTCTGATTGAAAAATGATGATTTTCGAAATTTAGTTGAAATGTAATAAGTTGAGCGAAACCACAATGAGGATGAATGGGACGAGTCCCTGTGATGATATTCATAACTGGAATGATGATAATGAATTCAGCAAATCACTATGAGATTAGTGGATTGTGCTGTCAGATTGCTACTGTTAACACTTGACCGGTAGATCAAGTTAAGGGATGATAAATTGAGAACTTGCTTAACTGAAATTCCCGTAGAGGAATGTTCAGAAAGGAATTTTTTCGGTCTAATGAACCATTATCGTGTCAAAGATATGAATGATATGATTTGAATGAATTGTTATTTAATGATGAGTTCTATTTAAGGGATAATTATCCCCGTATTCTGTTGGGAGTTGACCAAAATATAAGGAACCCCAGAATAAATTGGATCTTAAGAAAAAGAGTTGTCCTCTACTTGGCGAGATGAAGACATCTCGCACTTTTCAAGTGGGGTAGAATGTAAGATTCTTCCCCCAACCTTCAAGGTATACAGGAGTAAGAACCTCCCTTTCTGATCTTATAATTATTCTCTCTCTAAAATAAAAGAAAGATTCTATTTAAAAAAAGGAAGAACCTTTTCCCAGAATACTTCTCAAGAGTCCCACCTGTTTTAAGGATTCAGAACAATGAGTTCAGAAGTGAGAATCGATGTTTTAGATATCAAGGTTTTGGTCTTCATTCGAGTACGGCCCAAAAGAAGTTCTTTATCTCTTGGGAAGTATAAGAAGTTATCTCCCAGATATTGTGGACCAAAGAAAGTAGGTGATTTAGCTTACGAACTTCTTTTATCTCCTCATCTCAAAATTCTTAATTCCTTCTATATAAAAATGTGCCAAACCCAAATCATGGAAAGACGGTAAAACTTCAGTGGCAAGTTACCGTTGGCTTCTAAGTTACGCTAGCTCCTTCATTTATATAAGTCGTAACTTTTACTTGTATCTCACAGTAATCTTACTTCCATCGATCTCCTTCCTTCTTAATCTCCTTCATGGCTTGGCAACAGGAATTAGTTTTATCCATGATGATTTCTCACCTTCAAGACGCAAGCGAGTCTATGAAGAAGGATTTTATAGAACAGTATGAGCAATCACTTTTCCCTCACTTGGGAACTTCTGTAGCTCAGACCAAATGGCGGACCTATCAAGACATAACTAGGGTAACACCCTGGGGTCAGCAGCACTTTCGTAACAATGTCCACTTGGCCATGGTTATTGAAGCCTTAGGTTTGGGTCCCTGATACTACTACGTCATGAGATCAAGGCATCTTGGGTTTTCTGAGCGGGTCTTCTTACTGGCGTGTTTTCTTCCTCATCAGAAGATATGCCTTTACCCCGTTTTTGGCTTGCCTCTCAGAGGTCCTTTTGTTAGATCACCTCATACCACTAAGATAGGTGCGGCAATAACCAACAGAATTATTCCCATAGATGAATTACCTTATACGTGCGCAGCTTGTGAGTGCTGCTTTTGTGACCATATGATGGACGGGCTTATGGAAGTGTAAAGAGTTCTTCTATCTTTACTATATAAGTTCCGAGAATGAATAAAGTTTAAATCTTGTTCTTATTTTGAATCTTTCTCTCTTTAAGACTTTTCTTGGTGGTTAATCTTGATTAAAATTTTTCTCTAAGTCTCATATTCCTACATCTTGCGAAATTATCCCAGTTTGCGAGATGAGGACATCTCGCATTTTTTAAGTGGGGTAGAATGTAAGATTCCTTCCCCAACCCCTTTTTGATGTCTAGCATATTTCCCTGTAATCAATTCCCTTTTTTGAAATATAAGAGATCTTGTTTCTGCCTGTTTTAACCTAGAGAGAGAAAATATTTTAGAGAGAGAATATTTAGATTTTGAATATTTTTTGATAGAAAAATATCTCACCTTATTAAAATGAATTCCCCTGAAATAGAAATTCAGAAAGAAATTTTCAATGTGTAATTGGAATTAATTGGAAATATGTATAAAGAACCTTAGTCTAAGAGTCTAGATTTTCAAAAATCTTTGGACTATGGTCCAATTAAGGTTCCTAGGGACCAATAGGATCAATCCATGTGTAGGGAGGAGATAAATCCAATTTTGTAAAAGAAGATACCCAAAAATGAGTAAATGCTCACATAAGATGAAGAGTTGAAAATGTACAAGGTTTATTAGTAAAAAACTATGAGCAATATTAAAAATATGAGATATTTTGGGTATAATGATTTCATTTTGACACATATGTAAGGAAGGGGAGTCCCTTCAATGCTCACATAAGATGAAGTTGAAAATGTACAAGGTTTAATAGTAAAAAACTATGAGTAATATAAAAATATGAGATATTTTGAGTGTAAGGATTCCATTTTTGACACATCAGCAAGGAAAAGGAGGGCCTTCAATGAGGCGCCTAAATCACATGCTTGAATGAGTTTTAAACTCATAAAAATTGAGATATTTCATCTCTCCTCTCTCCTCATTCAAGTCTAGTTCCAAAAAGTTAGCTTAACTGACCTAAAAATGGTCAAAAAGTGACCAAACTGACTTGGAAAATTCTAGAATCAGTTTGTTTGGTTAGGAGCTCAATTTTTCCTATAAATAGAAGCCTCCCCTTGTTGAAAAAAATATAGTGTCTTATGCATTGTTACTCTACTCCACCTAAGCCAAGAACTGTGAATTCTTTAATAATTCACTAGTTTTTGACACTTCTCTCTTTCTTCAATCACCATTGGTGGCTCCATCAACATACTAAACTAATTGATTGGTTGGGAGTCTCTACCGTGAACAAAGAATCAAGTAATTTGTAAGGTAAGTATGGTGAATTTTGATCTTTTCTATAATTTCTCAATGTTTCTCTCTTCTCAACCCCTCTCAAGCTTGAGAAGCTTAATTGGTATGGTTTTTAAATGCTATTGAAGTTAATTGATTAATGATAGTAAAGAATTACATAAATTTCTATTTATGTTTAATTCTAATGGTTTTTTCTCTCTCTCACTTAAGAAATAGTCATACTCATGACCCATTCTCAATCCAAATGAAGCTTTTCATAAAGCTTTTTCTTAATCCAAGATTAATCTATGCTTAAGAATAAATTAATAGTTTTTTTAATCTATGCTTTTAGTTTATGATTATTTTTTATAAGGATTAATGATCCAATTAGGGATCATTCTAATCATTCCCTTAAAGATAAGCCTTATCTTTTAAAATAATTGAGATTTATCAGTTATAGTAGCGGAGCTATGGCAAAATTTTATAAAAATTTACACATAAAATAATTTCATTCAAAGCATGAAAAGAGGATTTCCTACCATATTCTAAGAATTATCATCCTTGATTAGTTGAAAGAATTTCATTGTAATTATGGGGAAATTTAATTTTTATATTATGCATAAAAGATAAAATTTTATATCAAAAGTATTACTTTTATCATTTTTATTTTATGCATAGAAGTATGCATAATGGATAAATTTTTATATCAAAAGTATTACTTATATCATTTTTATTTTATGCATAGAAGTATGCATAAAGGAAAATTTTTTATATCAAAAGTGTTACTTTTATCATTTTTATTTTATGCATAGAAGTATGCATAAAAGATAAATATTTTATTATAAAAGTGTTACTTTTAATATAAGTGAATTTCATGCAAACAGGTATGCATAAAAGATAAATATTTTATTATAAAAGTGTTACTTTTAACAAAATTAAATTTCATACATAGAGGTATGCATAAAAGATGAATATTTTATTATAAAAGTATTACTTTTAGCATAATTGAATTTCATGCATAGAGGTATGCATAAAAGATGAATATTTTATTATACAAGTGTTACTTTTAACATAATTGAAATTCATGCTTAGAGGTATGCATAAAAGATGAATATTTTATTATTTTATTATAAAACTGTAAAGAAAAAAAATAATTATTTTATTATAAAAATGTTATTTTATTATAAAAATGTTATTTTCATCATATTGAATTTCGTGCATAGAAATGAAAAAAATAAATAAATTATTATTTTATTATAAAAATAATACAAAAAAAATAATTCTTGCATAGAGGTATGCATAAAGGATAAGTCAGGATGTGATAAGAGGTGTATGAGATGTGATAAGAGGTGTATGAGATGTGATAAGATGAGATAAGATGCATATGAGATAAGTTAGGATGTGATAAGAGGAGTTAGGATGTGATAAGAGGTGTATGAGATGTGATAAGATGAGATAAGATGCATATGAGATAAGTTAGGATGTGATAAGATGAGTTAAGATGTGATAAGAGGTGTATGAGATATGATAAGAGGTGTATGAGATGTGATAAGACGAGATAAGATGTATATGAGATGAGTTAGGATGTGATAAGATGAGTTAAGATGTATATGAGATGAGTTAGGATGTGATAAGATGAGTTAAGATGTGATAAGATGTGTATGGGATGAGATAAGAAGTGTATGTGATGAGATAAGATGTATATGGGTTGTCATAAGGCGAGAATGGATGTGATGTAAAAGAATAGATGTGAAGGTGTATGGGGCTATATGAATGGGAAGGAAAAAAATAGATGTATGTATGTGGAGTATGGATGTGAATGTGCATGTAAATGTGGAGTATGCATGTGAATGTGCATGTAAATGTGGATGTATAGATGAAGATGCATGAATGTGCGTGTAGATGTAGATGTACGAATGAGGATGTGGATGTATGCATATGGATGTGTACGTATGGATGTATGCATATAGATGTGGATGTATGCATGTTGATGTGTATGTATGGATGTATGTATGTGGATGTGGATGTATGAATAAAGATGTGAAAATGGATGTATGCATGGATGTGTATGAAGAATAATGAAGGTGAATGTGTATGGGAAATAATGTGTCGTTGATATGAATGAATGGATGAGAATGAGTATATATGAAGGGAATGTGGAATAAGTAATATGGATTGAGGAGGGATAATGTGGAAAGACGGAGTTCGATATAGAAACTGTATTTTGTGACTGTTTGTAAATGACTGTTTTATGTCAAGAATGCTGGGGAAGTATTTTGACCGTCTTATGGATTGAGGTCATGGTGACCTAACTGATAAAGTTGCAACTGCTGACAGAGAGTCAATGGATGACGTCTCGCATAGCAAGGTCGGCCGACACAGCCTCGGTTCGATTAAAATGGTGAGCTTCCGGTACGGTGGATGAGGGGCCAAGGAAGCGGCCTATGAGTGAAGCGCTAGGTCACCTGCGAAGGATCCTAGAGGGTGCTGACCATACGGTGCTCGGGCTCTGGGTCACCCAGGATACCCACGCATGCGTCGAGGAAGATATTGGAACAAGGAGTAAGAGTTGTTTTTTGAAACCGGGCATGGATCTGGTTGATTGACCTTGCTGGTCTTCAATGGATGAGTCCATGGCTCTTTATATGGATCTGTTGGTTGATCTTGCTGATCTTCAACGAGAGTCCATCTTGATAAGTGATTATATCGCTGAGTATTATAGGCTAGGAACTATTGAAACGACCCCTGAGTGGATAGGTGGTGAGCGTTCTAGTTGCCAATGATGCCATAGATACTCTGATGAAGGAATGATGGGAAATTTGAGGATCAACCGGATAATTTGGAAGACTGTGATCAGTGGTACTATGGTTTCATTAAAGGATTGTTTTAAGTTAGCTGATGCTAAGAAAAAGGCAATTTCATATTGGGTGTGTAAGTGGTGTGCCTAATTTTATGTTTGCATGAACTTCCGGCTAGGGGGCTTTGGAACTCTTTGCCTTGGTACCCGGGACAAAACCTAACCAAATTCCAAATTGGATCCCATCACTACAGTGGTTGGGCTAACCCATGGGACTGGATGGGGTTAGGCTAGACTGATGGATCCGTAAATCGAGACTCAACTTTTGTTATTACGATAGATAAAGTAAATCTCGGACAGTAATTGTTCTATGGATAGGAATCAATGGCTGTGCCTCTTGAATGGGAAAAAAAGCGTTGATCCCAATGATCCAAGTGCAAGTTTCTTCCTTGATCTGATCAAGTATCTTGAAGATGCAATTGGATCAGCTTGATCAGAAATGATCTTGACTACGTTAGAGTAAAAAGTTTTCCTGGTGGAATCACCCGTGCCTTCCAGTAAAGGAAGTTTTTTCGGGTTCGATTTTGAAACAACCGACGGATTAGTCTCTTATCCGGATATCCGTGGGTGAGGCCCCGAATGTGGGACCCCTGTCCCGCGCGAGAAGTGCTACTTCCGCTGCCAGTATCCTGAATCCATTGCTCGGTGGGAACAGGGATCTCACAAGAACCCCTCATTTGGTTTGTAGAATCGACTCCTACTCCTCCAGTCATGTGCACTGGCGATTGGGGGCGACTTTGGCATGATCCCAATACACCAATACCCCCACCTGGCTTACATCAACTCTCCATATTTTACACTCTTCCATATTGGAGGCATCTAAAAGTCACGCTTATTAGACCCCATGCATATTTTTAAAAATGTGGGAAAGAGTCTATGGAAGCATATGATTGGAGACAAAGACTTGGTGAATGCACATTTGGATTTGAAAGAAATGGGAACCAAACATGCCTATTGGCCTGAACACCGAGGAACATCCCAAAAGCTCAATCTACCAAAGGCACCATGGGTACTAACAAAGATAGAACAAATTCATGTGAAACATGTAATTGTAGCTATGAAAACACCAACTGGATATATGCATAACTTGAAGGGTGCATTTGCAGCAACTAGAAAACTAAGTGGTCTCAAGTCACATGATTGGCACAAGATGTTACAAGTGTGATTCCTTTGACTTGATCAGTTGAAAATATTTCTATATCGGTTGAATCTCACTAACACGTTGAAAATTTTGTGGTATGTACTTCCGCTTGCATTACGAGACTGCAGTAGTTGAGATGTTCGACAGTTTGTAAGGTCTATCCATTTAGTCCAAGTACATGAAGAATATGTCATGCTTCTCTTTGAAAAGAATTGCATCATGGTTTGTCTATTGGCATTTAATTTGCAGGTAGATTTCATCAAAAGAGATAAAAAAATCATCTATTTCTGAAATGAAACTTCTTGCCATCGAAGCTGTATGTTTGATTGAGAAGGCATTTCCAACAAGCATTATGGACATCCAACTGCATCTAATTGTGCACTTGGCAAATGAAGTGGCATACGTAGGAACTTTGCATGGAAGATGGATGTTTTTTTTGGAATATTTTATGAAGGTATTGAAAGGGTATGTAAGAGAGAGAGAGAGAGAGAGAGAGAGAGAGAGAGAGAGAGAGTTGCCAAAGGCAGTGCTAACAACGTTGAATGAAGACTCGACATACACATCGCACAAGCAAACATATCACAACAAATCTCATTGTAACATGTTCGTTGAGCTTACTCATCATCCAATAGACATTTTGCGTGTAATTTGATCTCAAGATGTATCTTGCATGATGTTAAACTTGGCATCATCACCTCGTAATAAATAAACATTTTGTGTATCGCATGATAAATAAGGATGTTTGACCTTAGTATGTGTTTATCTTTGCTTTGGCTAAGTAGAGTACTACCTTTTGACTTGGAGTGCCCTTCCTCTTGCCCATCTCCTTTTCACTTGGCAAGCACTATCACATTTTTAAGGATTCTCAAAGCTTCCACATGGCATGATACATGTCGATAGATCACTTAATAACGCTCTTGCAAAAAATAGAGAAAGTTCATGCTAAAAAAACCACGCCAATCTCTCCAAAATTTCTTCCTCTCCGAGTGGAGACAGTTCCCTTGGGACAAGAATTTCACCTCCACCATCTTCCTTTTTGTTTTATTCTGATTAGACCTGAACTTTGAAATTAACCACACGAGGACAAATATCTCTCATTAGGAGTCTAGGTGGGGGATTGAACCCTTGACATGGGTTACATAACTCATGTGCCTTGACCACTCCAACACTTTCCCTTTGATACCTCCACCATCTTTTCATTTAGCTCACGCACTTCTCACATGTGCTCGCATTAAATGCCACGATTTTTTTTCCAAAAAACACACAGTCGAATTTTTCCTTTTCCAAGTGCAGGCTATATGGGGAGGTGGATAAAACTACCCTTCACAGGGGTTAATGCTACATTAAGGTAACCATCGTGGAGAGAAGAACCTCGGACCAGAGGAATAGGGGTAGGGGAGGGCCATCCCCCATGCCAGCTAGGCAATTGGTAGTAGCCGGGTGCATGTGGGGGAATGGCCCGACCAATGGCCCTTTCCGTCCATCAAGGATAGTCGGGAGTGCGCCAGAAGCAGACAACTCAGCATTTGCATAGAGAATGTCTCTAGCGACGTCCAACATGCCGACAACTCAGCATTAGGCGTAGAAAAAGTGTTTGCCGGAAACATGTACCGTGGTCTCCGGTTGGTATCGCATGACCGGCGAGCTTGACGGGAACATGTGCTCTATGATGTTGGTGGGCAGAGCGACTATGATCACGCCTTCCACCAATTCTGCAACAAAGACCTCTTCCAGGATGACGATTTCCAGCTGAAGCTATGATTCTGGCTCAGATTCGTCGCTTCTCCGAAACCCAGTCTAGAGTCATGGTCGTCGTGACCAGGGTGTCAAAGTGATCCCTTGGGTGCTATGATCATACATGACAACGACGTCTGTAAAGTTTCCGAATTGGCCAAAGTATTTCTTGAAATCATGTTCAGCAATGGTAGCTGCTAATCCACCCACAAAAATCCTCTTCGTCCAGGGAACTCCCATGCTGCTCCTGCTAGAATTCTGTTGTTCGCCGCTTTCTTTGATTCGACCTTTACAAATGCACAACACCCACAAGGCTTCCATTTGCAGGTTGCTGGTTTATGTGCTCAGAAACTTGTAAACTTAT
This sequence comes from Cibotium barometz, assembly GCF_041138505.1. Taxonomy (NCBI): domain Eukaryota; kingdom Viridiplantae; phylum Streptophyta; class Polypodiopsida; order Cyatheales; family Cibotiaceae; genus Cibotium; species Cibotium barometz. The sequence goes on from NC_141095.1 coordinate 36,543,453, forward strand.
GCCATGTTCTCTTCGTTAGACTAGTCTCCCAAGTCCCCTTATTGTTCTAGCACTCTGTTCATAGTCAATTCACAAAACTGTAGGCCCTTAAAGATTGACGTTTGTGATAGCTTTTTGTCTGCAAGCCTCACGCGGTTCAAGAAATAGTCGATGTTCATGACACAACTCCAATTGGCCACAGAAATAGCAACGAATTGCTGGTCGGTCAAAGAATTAGTGTAGGAGATGGACATGTAGTAAAGCACGAGAGCATCATTTTTGGTTCATAAAGAGGGTAGGTGAAGGAGACCAAACGATGACACATCTTCAGCAATAAACGAAGAGGAACTGAGGAAGGCGTGGAGATGGCAATGAGGAGAAGAAGAGAGCGTCATGGCAGAGGAACTGAGGAAGGCGTCGTGGAGATGGCAATGAGGAGAAGAAGAGAGCGTCATTGCAGGTATCTTTTGTCAGTTGGGTTTTTATTTGTCATTGACAAATGCTCCCAAATTTTTTTTTGTCAAATGGAAAAGGAAAATGGGAAATTTTTTGTCATTTATATATATATATATATAAGAACTTTTGGCCAATGACAAGCTGAGGACCAATACACATTTTCATTTTAAAAGGTGTTGTGGTGCTGAATTTTCGTCCTTGGTTGGAGTGGAAAGACGTAATGTGGAATTGTCGAGTGAATCCTCAAATCCTTTTTGCCTCTAACGCGACGTATCATGGTGTAAACCGCCAAGTGTGCTGCTCAGAAGTTGGCAAGACGTTTTCGTACACTAACATGAAAGCGAGAAATTTGCTTCCGGTTTCGAAGATCATATGATGGTATCATGGATGCCAACATATACTCCTTGCATATGAGATGAGAGAGATTGAAATTGTCTATGGCATATTATATTTTACCTATCAACTAGGTAACCTTGAGTAGAGTAAAGAACCATTTTTAAGTAAGCACAAACGTGATACAAACAAATAGACTCTAATGCAGTCATAGCATGACACCCTATTAAATAATCACATATTAAATTTGTTGACCTATTTGTGCTTGGCATGCATTCATGTATGCATTGATCGCTCCTTATATTTTGCGGAACCCTTTTTTTCATGAAATGCTAAGTACAAAGATCAAATTTAATGTAAATTTTATGAGTTTATCAAACTTGTAAGAGTAGAAAATGGAATGAGTAAGACATAAATGTGAGACACAACACATGGTCCTTTAGGACCCAATCGTCCTTGCAATGGTCAGGGGTATTGCTTTATTATTGAGTCCGTGATTTTAAAGAATTGTGTGTTGTGAAAATTAAAGCCCAAGAAATACATGAATAAGAATTGCTCACTAGATCTTGCAAGTTATCCCCATTGCAGTTTGTATAACATGGAGAGAACCAAATGAATAAAGGCATTGTCATCCTTTGACCTTGCATCTAACTTGGCCATCTCTTTTGACTCCAAATGCTCTCTCAAATCGAGAACATGCATAAAAAGAGAGTAACATTGTAAGAATTTGGATTGTAGTCTTCAAACCATAAACACACTATATACGAGCTTGGGAAGTCGTGAAGATGGAATATTATGCTCCAAGTGTTTAAGAAGTCATCTGGTAATAACTATAAGGGAGAGGCTGCTTGATTTGATTCATTGGTTTGTGAAAGGTTATTTGTCCCATATAGTATAAATGCCATGGGTTTGCCTAATCAAGTGATATGTTCAATTGTCAGCCATCGCAATGAAAGAGATGAAGTTTTCCATCTTCTTCTTCACACACACCCATGCAACATCTTATCGCTTATGTGTCTTCCAAGGCATTACCCCAAATGATTTTTAAAAATTCACAACCATAGCAAGTCTCTTGTTGGCCAAACACAAGCATTATTGTAATGCATGAGATCAGAATGAAGTGCCATGCATAACAACCCTCTCGTCACAACCATCCATTAAATATCAACATTTGAGCTTCACATATCTACAAATTTTAGAATTGATTTGTCTCAGAAAGACTGAGTTTGACACTCTCAAAACATTCCTTCCATCATGAGGTGAAGTCAAAAGTTTGAGGAGTTCCCCTTATACCATCTATCTAGGACAATACCAAAAACACTCAAGTTTACCTCGCAATCACTCACTTGCAAGACCACATCTTCTCTTATTAATCAAACACACATTTGCCACTCAACAAATGGACTTCAAATGAAACAACCATTCATGACCTCATATCACGTTTGCTCTAGTGATATGTATGGATTGAGATTGAAAACACAGCTCATGACCTTGGACAACAAATGGCACGTTAGTCACAAGAATATTACATAGATGTTTAGCATGTCCATTAATCAAAGACATCACTACTTATTTCCAAGAAACTTATGCAATTATAAGTCTTTTATTGGTTCACAACTCATCATGAGCTACACTATCACCTATCGCAATCCATAGCTTACATCTGTGAAGCACATCCATTCGAACCAATTCATGCTATTATGGACCAAAGCTCATGTAATAAAGTAGGAACTTTATTCAATAGGGTTAATAATGGGACAAGTCCATGTATAAAAGAGGGGACTTGGACCATGGTTGTAACTTTTGATGATCATTTTTAGAAATGGAAATTTATGTTTCTTGGAGCTCATGGCTTCTCTCTTGGCTTGTGGAAGGCTATTTCCATTCTCTTGGTGAGAGACTAAACACACTTAGGCATCATGTTTACATGGTGATTACTCATATTTTTCATGCATTACATCCCTTCATTCCAATTGGTATCAGAGCTCTTGATTTTGATCATGGGCATGCATGGGTTGTTGGGAAAATTTGCTTGAAAATTTGAGTTTCTTTCATTTTTTTTTTCTCATTTTCTTGTAATCCTTGAGTGATTCTTGACAAATCTTCTCTAATCTTGCTTAATCTCATGGAGATGGTGAGCATTTCATGGAAATTGCTTGAATTTTGAGTGATTTTGGCCAATTTTGCCATTTTTGGACCAAATTTTGGGCCTCTGGACCAAAAATTTGGGACAGAGGTCCAAAATTTGGGGCAGTCGGGCCAAAACTTAGGGCAAGTGACTAATTGCAATTAACTTTTCTGCTAATCACGTTTAGTAATCATCTTCTTCTTCCTCAAGCTTTCCATAGCCATGGGATGCTCTTCCTCTACCCGTTTTGATGCCAAACCTTAGGGCTTTTGTAGAGCTTCTTGAGATCTTTCATTTGAGCCTCTTTCTTGCAAATTTTTTCTCAAGATTTGGGAGCTTGTGAACCTTTCTCCATGGCTGAAAGTTGAGCTTTCATTGCCAAGTTCTACTCAACATAGATGGCTGCAAGCATCATATTATGGTGATTTCTTCTCTCAATGAGCATGGAGACTAGTAATGGGGCTGATTTTTCACTTCCACGCTGAATTTCGTGGCTGAATTTCACTGATTTCGTCACCTCTTCCATGCCTCCTCCAAGCTATGAAGCTTAGCCATTGTTTGAAGCTTATTTCAAGCCATCTTCTTTGCACATGGGAGGTCTTTAATGGCTGCAAATCAGGGAGCAAAAAGGGGCCACGTTTTTCTTCAACAAGAGGCTTCTTCAACATTTTCTACCATTGAAGCTTTCCGGATGACATTGGTGAGTGGTTTGATCAATCCCTTGCAAGTTTGAAGCATTTGGTGGAGCTTGGGAATGGATTAGGGTTGGACACATTCAAACTCCCCTAATTTTCAGAAATTAACCATTAAAGCTTGACCATTCACATGCCAATATTGCTTCTCCATGCATTATTGATGGCAATGGTGAAAGAAATTGATTCCACATGAGCTTGGCCAATTCATAGATCACATTTTGGGGGATTTTCTTCATTATGTCTCATTTGGCATGCCATTGATGGAATAGCAAGCTTATGCAATGTTGGGCATAAGAGAGCATAAGTTTTGGAAGCATGCATTTGTCAATATGATGTGAAAGGGATTGTTGGAATGCAATTGCAAATGCCTTGATTGTGGTTAACAAATGCTTATGCAAATGCCATGGTGAGGGCATTGTGAATTGTTGGTTTGTGTTGGAGCTTTTGGATGATGGATTGAGGCATGAGTCCATGCTTTATTGATGAGTTCTAAATTGTAAAAGGGCATGAGTCATGCTCAATACTTGTAAGCCAACAAACTTGTTCTATCATTTGATATTATCCACATCATTTTGTACCTACACTCACCATTGCTACCACTTCAAGTTTCTATAGAATCTAGCAATGTGTGAGGGTACCTTGGCATTGGTTGGAGAGGCCAAGGGGAGAATGGCTTGAACTCTTTGTGCCGTGATTGCCTGGTAAAGCGGTACAAAGGGGGATTAGGTACACCGGTGTGAAGAAATGACCTCAACCTTCACCTTGGAGGAAAACTCGGTGAAGGGGTGAGAAGAGCTTGGCCGGGAGATCGGCAAGCTTCAACGCGCGTCCTCAACAATCCTCACCATCGACTTTGTGGATGCATTTGGGCAATGGGGCCCCTTTTCCGTCATATTGTGTGGATATTGCAAATGCTTTGATAGACAAAGAGTGCATATGATCTTTCATGACATTGTGGGATACAAAGAGTATTGCATTGTGATTTGAGAAGTTGCATTTTCATTTGAGATTTGGTTCCAATTACAAAGGAGACTCTGGCGGAATTTTTCCAACAAGGGAGCCAAACAAGCTTATTGATTGGAGATTTACCCCATGGATACACTTGAAGAGTTATTCACAACTACCAAGGGGAGAAACACCAATCATTTGTAGCCGGATTGAGCTTTGGGACCGAATTTTGGAAATTTCTGGGATTTTATAAAACCCTAATTCAGTCCTAGGGTTTTTGGGATTAGGTCCGAGTGATTACACGACTCTATTCTACTCCTTGAGAGTTTTCAAATGAGCCATAGAACCCCTTAATCGGATATCACAATCTCGGTCAAAGTAGTCATGTTGACTTTCTGGTCAAAGTCAAACAGAATATACTTTCACTTTGACTGAATCAAAATGCTTTTATGGGTAGGTTCTATCTTCCGTTAGCTTTCTATAGAGCCGTCAAAATCCTAATTCCGACATATATTTTGCGTTTTAGAGCCAAATTACTACTTTCAGCTGTCCCGCACAAACCCTAAAACAGAGAGTACTTGCCCACACCTAATTCTTACTGTGTTCATTTAGGAGGATAGTAGACACCATTACCTACCCATAGAACCTTCTTTTGTCCAATTCCGACATCATTTGGGCATTCTACCAACATCTTGCATTTCTTCACTATGCCGAAGGGAAGACCACGCAAGGGTGGGGATGTTGTGCAAGAAATGATCATTGGTGATGAGGACATGGAAGGTAATATGGATGCAAGGGATGCATTCATCAATGAAGACAATGGGGGCAATGTACATAATCAAATTTCTCAAGGGACACAAGCGACGGTTAACCATGACACCCTCATGCAAATGCTTGTACAACGGTTGGAGACCTTAGACTCCAAGCTTGATTCTCATTTTGAAACATTATCCTCACGGATTGGTGTGATGGAGGACAAGTTTGGGAAGTCTCAAGCACAAGAAAAGCATGGGAATTATGGTGACTATGAGCAAAGAAAAGGCAAGGGCATCTTGAATGAGGATTCCATGAAGGCTGTACAAGAGGATCCATTGGGAGCATCCACTCGGGGATTCATGGCGGATGCACGGAGACCTCTTGTCAAGGACATGTTTCCTCCTTCTTTTCATTCGGGTTTGTCTCACCTCAATGCATCAAAGGGTCCTACCTTTTCTAGGGCAATGCATTCAATGGAAGAGGATGAGGTGTTTGTGAATGATGAGGAGATTGCACTCGATTGGAATCAAATGTCCTTTGCCCAAAGACAAAGGGATGCTCACGAGAAGTGGATGGAATTGTCGAATATCATCAAGAGGGATTACAAAGACTTTGCACAATTTATGGAGTCATACTCGAAGATGCAAAGATTCAAGCCCTCTACCCAACATGATAACCCATCCCACATATCTTCCAAGGATGTCAAAGACAAAATCTCACTATCAAAGTTCAAAGGTGACGGGTCATCTCCGCAAGAGTTGGAGGAGTGGGCTACCAAGCTTGACACCTATTTCCAACTTTACCCAAAAAGTGAGCGTGATATGGTACAATTTTCCTCCTTACATCTTGAAGATTATGCTCATCAATGGTGGAGGCACTTGGTCAAACAAGGGAACACGCCATCAACTTGGGAAGGATTGAAGCGGGAGATAAACTTGGCCTTCATTTCACCCTTAGTGCTCGACCGATACCATGAAGAATGGTATGAGCTTTCTCAAAAGGGGATGATGGTGAGAGGTTACATCAAGAGATTTTTGAAGCTTTCAATGTACGTGGAAGGCTTGAGTGAAGACATGAAGATGAAAAAGTTTGTGCATGGGCTTGAACACTTCATCAAGGCGGATGTGTCGGCTCAAAGGCCTAGCTCTCTCAAAGAAGCTATGAGGTTAGCCGAACTCTATGAGCCAAAGTACAAGAGGTCTCAGCCCATGACCTTCACCAAAGACACACTCAAACCAACCACTACTTCTTACAATTTTGGGAAAGGTCCTACCTCTACATTACCATCCTCTAATCCAAGAACTCCTACATCATTTGGGGGTGGACAGCCAAAGAATGGGATACATCAATTTGATGCCAAAAAGAGTAGTGACTTCATGAAGAAGAAGCCCTTTCAACCCTTCAAGAAGACTCAAAGAATGGATGATCCAAAGATTGAGGAGTTGAGAAGCAAAGGGCTATGTTTCAAGTGCAAAGAGAGGTGGTCACCCGGGCATGTGTGCAAATCAAAGAAGATTGTGACCACTATGATCCTCATGGATGAGGAAGAGAACAAGGATGACTCTCATGACATTGAGGAATGGGAGGATTGCAATGAAGAAGCACATGAGGAGTCACTTGAAGACCATTCTTTCATCACGGAGGATGGTGAGTTTCCGTTTGATCCGAGAGGTGGAGTTAAGGAAAGCCTTGTGGACGGAGACATGCCTACCAATGCAGAAATTTCAGCTTGCATATGCTCTATCTCACAAGAGTTGTTGGCGGGTTGTAAGAACCCAAGCACACTAAGGTTGGTGGGGACCATCAATGGGAGGGTTGCACATATTCTTGTGGATTCCGGGAGCACTCATAGCTTCATCAACTCTAAATCCATCAACTCTCTCAAACTCAACACAAAGAAGACACCTACAACGTTCCAAGTGCAAGTGGCAAATGGGGAAAGTGAGAAGACTAGCTTGGTTTGCCCTTCTACAAAAGTGGTTTTATCCTCTTCATACACTTGGGAAGGTGATTTGGTGGTTTTGGATATGGGTCCCATCGACATTATCATGGGGTGTGATTGGTTGGCTTCACTTGGTGACATTCACATGAACCTTCAACAAGGTTTCATGAGCTTTCTACATCATGGGCAACAAGTGGTACTTGCTGCAAATGCACCTAAGAAGCTCTCTTTGATCACTCCAAGGCGACTCAAGAAAGAGATTAAGGCTTTTGGCACTATCTATGTGTTACATGTTACCCAAGAGGGGATGGAAGGCAGTGGACATCACATAGATGAGGAAATGGCAACTCTTCTTAAGGAGTATGAAGATATTTTGCAAGTGCCAAAGAGTCTACCACCTAAGAGGGAGATTGACCATGCCATAGTACTTGAACCGAATGCAAAGGTTGTCAACAAGCCTCCTTACCATTTGTCTAAGGTAGAAAGAGAGGAAGTGGCTAAGCAAGTGCAAGATTTGCTTGCTATGGGTCTTATTCAACCTTCACAATCTCCATTTGCATCTCCCGTTCTCTTGGTGAAGAAGAAGGATGGATCCTTTCGCATGTGCATTGATTATCGTGACTTGAACAAGGTCACAATCAAGAATAGGTATCCCATACCTCGCATTGATGATCTTCTTGATGAGCTCAAAGGGGCAAAGTTCTTCACCAAGATTGATTTGAGATCGGGATATCATCAAATAAGGATGAAGGAAGGTGATGAAGAGAAGACAGCATTTAGGACGGAAAGGGGATTGTTTCACTTCATGGTGATGCCCTTTGGTCTTACAAATGCTCCGGCCACTTTTCAAGCATTGATGAATCGGATATTGGCTCCCCTTCTTTTCAAGTTTGTGCTAGTGTTCTTCGATGACATCTTGATCTATAGCAAGAGCAAAGGGGAACATCTATGTCATGTGAAGCAAGTGTTTGAAGTGTTGAGGAAGCACAAGCTTTATGCAAAGGAGAGCAAATGCACATTCATGGTCAATGAAGTGGAATATCTTGGACACTTGGTGGGTGAGAATGGCATAAGGGCTGATCCTAAGAAAGTGGCATGTGTCAAAGAGTGGCCAACACCAAGCAATACAACTCAATTGAGAGGATTTTTGGGATTATCTTCTTTCTATAGAAGATTCATGCAACATTATGCATCCATTGCGGCACCTCTTACCGATTTGCTCAAGAGGGAGGCTTTCTTTTGGGATTCCATTGCCAACAAGAGCTTCAATGAGCTCAAGGAGTTGCTCACTTCAGCCCCTATACTTGTATGTCCGGATTTTGCAAAGACATTTTATGTGAGGGCGGATGCAAGTGGTAGAGGAATTGGGGCAGTTTTGTATCAAGAGCATGGAGTCATTGCATTTTAAAGCAGAAAGCTTACCGAAAAGGAGATGGGGCTTCATGTTTATGAGCAAGAGATGCTAGCCATACTTCATGCCATCAAGAGGCATCACTATCTTTATGGTGCTCATTTCAAGGTGAGAAGTGATCATAGGGTGCTGAAATTTTTCCTCTCCCAACCAAATCTTTCTCCAAAGCAAAAGAGATGGCTGGCCACACTTCAAGGATATGATTTTGAGATATCCTACACACCCGGGAAGGACAATGTAGTGGCGGATGCATTGTCTAGAATGTGGGCATGCGCTACAACTTCAATCATGGAGGTATATAGTGAATGGATCAAGGGGATTCAAGAGGAATACCTCATCAATGAAGGTGTTGCCCATATTTATACCAAATTACAGCAAGGTGATGGTGGAGAGTTTCCTCATTACAAGCTTCACAATGGTCTCTTGTGGTACAAGGATAAGGTGTATTTGGTTCCTACCTCATTCTACATACCAAAGGTGCTTCATGAGATGCATTCTTCACCACTTTCGGGCCATCTTGGTGTACTCAAAACCTATGATAAAGTGAGCAAGAGTTTTTATTGGGTAATATGAGGAGAAGTATACATGCTGTAATTTCTGGACAGCTTTGGGAAGGTCTACTATTGGGCCTAATTTCTGGACAGCTTTGGGAAGGTCTACTATTGGGCCTATTTTTCTACTCCAACAAGCTTCATGGCGTATCCTAATGAAAGATTATGATGTGGGCTACATATGGCTGAGTGTACATATCATTTTCAGCCCAATATATGGAGTCTAAATGAAGGATTTTCAAGGGTCTTCATCGACTAGAAGGGCTGTCATAACAGTCCCACTCATACACTTTGGGCTTGAAGCTTTGTGGACTTGTATACATCCGGATTTTCATTGTATATGTGCTTTGGATGTACTTGAGAACTCTTAACCACTTCCCATTGATTACATTAGAGTCTCATACTTTGAGATTGTACATGTTATTGATTTTGAGGACAAAATCTTTAGGAAGGGATGGTTTGTAATAAAGTAGGAACTTTATTCAATAGGGTTAATAATGGGACAAGTCCATGTATAAAAGAGGGGACTTGGACCATGGTTGTAACTTTTGATGATCATTTTTAGAAATGGAAATTTATGTTTCTTGGAGCTCATGGCTTCTCTCTTGGCTTGTGGAAGGCTATTTCCATTCTCTTGGTGAGAGACTAAACACACTTAGGCATCATGTTTACATGGTGATTACTCATATTTTTCATGCATTACATCCCTTCATTCTAGCTCACCATCCACATAGATGTTAAAACTTAACAATCATGAGCAAAATAGATGTGAAAAATATTTACCCCATTTATCAAGTTTCTAGAGGAAGTAACTCAATTGTATGTAAGAGGTGGTCTTCTTAGAATTTTCTAGAGGAAGTATTTGAATTGTATGTACTATACGCTTATTGGATCCTTTTTCTTTACCTTGCTCTTTCAATATCGCAGTTGATTTAGGACATTCACTTTGTTTCCCCTTTCCCATGTAATGGGAAACATTTTTGTACTTTCAAAATTAAAAGATTTCAAGAAATGAGTCGACTTTGGGTTTCTTTGATGATTGATTAAAATTACTATTTTGGAAACGATGTCCTCATTCTTTTAAGTTGCAAAATGTGGGACCTTCACTACCCATAATATGCCGTACTCCACAATTGTCCTGATATAAATGTGGGACCTTCACTGCCCATAATATGCCGTACTCCACCTCCACAATTGTCCTGATATAAATGTTGCAACCACAAAGAAGAAGGTATGAGAGTTCGAAGTTTCATCACCTAGGGTGATCGTTACATAGCCTGCCATTTTTTGGTTTTCCAAAAAATGGCATGACTTGCTATGTATACTTGACTTGGCCTATCACCCCATAATTTCATGTCCTTCCTTGACATGTGTAGGAGTTAAACAAATCACTGAGAAAGATGGAGCTAAAACAAGTGGGATGGAAAAAGAGTCAGTTGCCTTATATGATGAAACACATACGTAGAATTATTGCCATAGAAACTACAAGGTTGTAGGAGGAGCTTGGAGTAGCAAAGAACACACTTGAATACATGATTTCACCATCTAGTATGACCTCGGTGTTGACTAACTCTTGCTCCATTTTGTGCCTTGCAAATGAAACTACAAGGTTGAAAGGAGGAGCAAAAAACACACTTGAGTACATGAATTGACCATCTACAACCCTGGTGGTGATTAATTCTTGCCCAATTTGGGCCTTGAAAATGAAAAGGGAAATTATTTTCCATAACAAACTCATGATTTAAGCTGAACAATGTAAATAGTGTCACCATTAGTAGTAAGTGTCTCTAGAAAATAATAATAGATAGAAAGTTTGGAACATGTGGGATGTTTGAAGAAATGGTTTTTTTGTAAAAGCCATGGAATAAGGCTTGGGAATCTTGGTTAGTAGATGATCTTCATTGAAATTGTAATAAAGTAGGAACTTTATTCAATAGGGTTAATAATGGGACAAGTCCATGTATAAAAGAGGGGACTTGGACCATGGTTGTAACTTTTGATTATCATTTTTAGAAATGGAAATTTATGTTTCTTGGAGCTCATGGCTTCTCTCTTGGCTTGTGGAAGGCTATTTACATTCTCTTGGTGAGAGACTAAACACACTTAGGCATCATGTTTACATGGTGATTACTCATATTTTTCATGCATTACATCCCTTCATTCCAATTGGTATCAGAGCTCTTGATTTTGATCATGGGCATGCATGGGTTGTTGGGAAAATTTGCTTGAAAATTTGAGTTTCTTTCATTTTTTTTTCTCATTTTCTTGTAATCCTTGAGTGATTCTTGACAAATCTTCTCTAATCTTGCTTAATCTCATGGATATGGTGAGCATTTCATGGAAATTGCTTGAATTTTGAGTGATTTTGGCCAATTTTGCCATTTTTTGGACCAAATTTTGGGCCTCTGGACCAAAATTTGGGGCAGTCGGGCCAAAACTTAGGGCAAGTGACTAATTGCAATTAACTTTTTTGCTAATCACGTTTAGTAATCATCTTCTTCTTCCTCAAGCTTTCCATAGCCATGGGATGCTCTTCCTTTACCCGTTTTGATGCCAAACCTTAGGGTTTTTGTAGAACTCACTGAGATCTTTCATTTGAGCCTCTTCTTGCAAATTTTTTTCTCAAGATTAGAGAGCTTTTGTTCATTCTTCCATGACTGTGAGAAACCCTAGTATACCTTGCCACATTGACCATATCTTTCATTGCTAAGCTTTTACATACTTCATAGGCATCATTGCTATTCTAATCATCTCATGAAGGAGGCAAAGAAGAGAAAACGGTGGGCTGCAGCATGCTCACGCCTCAAAATCGCGCTGAAATGTGTGGAGGGAGAGCTAGGTGAAGCCTAGCTCTACTACCTCATGAGATGGAAGCCATCCAAGAGGGTTTTTTAGCACTTGTTTGGAGCAATTTTCAAGCTATGTTCAAGCACATGGGGGGTGTTCTTTGGCTGCAAATTTGAGAGCAAAGAGAGGCCACGTTTTTCTCCTACAAGAGGCTTCTTCAACAATTTTTTCCATTGAAGCTTTCCGGATGACATTGGTGAGTGATTTGATCAATTTCTTGCAAATTTGAACCATTTGGTGGAGCTTGGGAATGGATTAGGGTTGGACACATTCAAACTTCCCTAATTTTCAGAAATTAACCATTAAAGCTTGACCATTCACATGCCAATATTGCTTCTCCATGCATTATTGATGGCAATGGTGAAAGGAATTGATTCCACATGAGCTTGGCCAATTCATAGATCACATTTTGGGGGATTTTCTTCATTATGTCTCATTTGGCATGCCACTGATGGAATAGCAAGCTTATGCAATGTTTTTGGAGTCCCTCATGCTCATCTTGATGCCATATGGACACTATGGATGCTATACATAGCCATGCCAATGCTATGTTTTACACATGGGCATAACAGAGCATAAGTTTTGGAAGCATGCATTTGTCAATATGATGTGAAAGGGATTGTTGGAATGCAATTGCAAATGCCTTGATTGTGGTTAACAAATGCTTATGCAAATGCCATGGTGAGGGCATTGTGAATTGTTGGTTTGTGTTGGAGCTTTTGGATGATGGATTGAGGCATGAGTCCATGCTTTATTGATGAGTTCTAAATTGTAAAAGGGCATGAGTCATGCTCAATACTTGTAAGCCAACAAACTTGTTCTATCATTTGATATTATCCACATCATTTTGTACCTACACTCACCATTGCTACCACTTCAAGTTTCTATAGAATCTAGCAATGTGTGAGGGTACCTTGGCATTGGTTGGAGAGGCCAAGGGGAGAATGGCTTGAACTCTTTGTGCCGTGATTGCTTGGTAAAGCGGTACAAAGGGGGATTAGGTACACCGGTGTGAAGAAATGGCCTCAACCTTCACCTTGGAGGAAAACTCGGTGAAGGGGTGAGAAGAGCTTGGCCGGGAGATCGGCAAGCTTCAACGCGCGTCCTCAACAATCCTCACCATCGACTTTGTGGATGCATTTCGGCAATGGGGCCCCTTTTCCATCATATTGTGTGGATATTGCAAATGCTTTGATGGACAAAGAGTGCATATGATCTTTCATGACATTGTGGGATACAAAGAGCATTGCATTGTGATTTGAGAAGTTGTATTTTCATTTGAGATTTTGTTCCAATTACAAAGGAGACTCTGGCGGAATTTTCCAACAAGGGAGCCAAACAAGCTTATTGATTGGAGATTTACCCCATGGATACACTTGAAGAGTTATTCACAACTACCAAGGGGAGAAACACCAATCATTTATAGCCGGATTGAGCTTTGGGACCGAATTTTGAGAATTTCTGGGATTTTACAAAACCCTAATTCAGTCCTAGGGTTTTTGGGATTAGGTCCGAGTGATTACACGACTCTATTCTACTCCTTGAGAGTTTTCAAATGAGCCATAGAACCCCTTAATCGGATATCACAATCTCGGTCAAAGTAGTCATGTTGACTTTCTGGTCAAAGTCAAACAGAATATACTTTCACTTTGACTGAATCAAAATGCTTCTAGGGGTAGGTTCTATCTTTCGTCAGCTTTCTATAGAGCAGTCAAAATCCTAATTCCGACATATATTTTGCGTTTTAGAGCCAAATTACTACTTTCAGCTGTCCCGCACAAACCCTAAAACAGAGAGTACTTGCCCACACCTAATTCTTACTGTGTTCATTTGGGAGGATAGTAGACACCAGTACCTACCCATAGAACCTTCTTTTGTCCAATTCCGACATCATTTGGGCATTCTACCAACATCTTGCATTTCTTCACTATGCCGAAGGGAAGACCACGCAAGGGTGGGGATGTTGTGCAAGAAATGATCATTGGTGATGAGGACATGGAAGGTAATATGGATGCAAGGGATGCATTCATCAATGAAGACAATGGGGGCAATGTACATAATCAAATTTCTCAAGGGACACAAGCGGCGGTTAACCATGACACCCTCATGCAAATGCTTGTACAACGGTTGGAGACCTTAGACTCCAAGCTTGATTCTCATTTTGAAACATTATCCTCACGGATTGGTGTGATGGAGGATAAGTTTGGGAAGTCTCAAGCACAAGAAAAGCATGGGAATTATGGTGACTATGAGCAAAGAAAAGGCAAGGGCATCTTGAATGAGGATTCCATGAAGGCCGTACAAGAGGATCCATTGGGAGCATCCACTCGGGGATTCATGGCGGATGCACGGAGACCTCTTGTCAAGGACATGTTTCCTCCTTCTTTTCATTCGGGTTTGTCTCACCTCAATGCATCAAAGGGTCCTACCTTTTCTAGGGCAATGCATTCAAGGGAAGAGGATGAGGTGTTTGTGAATGATGAGGAGATTGCACTCGATTGGAATCAAATGTCCTTTGCCCAAAGACAAAGGGATGCTCACGAGAAGTGGATGGAATTGTCGAATATCATCAAGAGGGATTACAAAGACTTTGCACAATTTATGGAGTCATACTCGAAGATGCAAAGATTCAAGCCCTCTACCCAACATGATAACCCATCCCACATATCTTCCAAGGATGTCAAAGACAAAATTTCACTATCAAAGTTCAAAGGTGACGGGTCATCTCCGCAAGAGTTGGAGGAGTGGGCTACCAAGCTTGACACCTATTTCCAACTTTACCCAAAAAGTGAGCGTGATATGGTACAATTTTCCTCCTTACATCTTGAAGATTATGCTCATCAATGGTGGAGGCACTTGGTCAAACAAGGGAACACGCCATCAACTTGGGAAGGATTGAAGCGGGAGATGAACTTGGCCTTCATTTCACCCTTAGTGCTCGACCGATACCATGAAGAATGGTATGAGCTTTCTCAAAAGGGGATGATGGTGAGAGGTTACATCAAGAGATTTTTGAAGCTTTCAATATACGTGGAAGGCTTGAGTGAAGACATGAAGATGAAAAAGTTTGTGCATGGGCTTGAACACTTCATCAAGGCGGATGTGTCGGCTCAAAGGCCTAGCTCTCTCAAAGAAGCTATGAGGTTAGCCGAACTCTATGAGCCAAAGTACAAGAGGTCTCAGTCCATGACCTTCACCAAAGACACACTCAAACCAACCACTACTTCTTACAATTTTGGGAAAGGTCCTACCTCTACATTACCATCCTCTAATCCAAGAACTCCTACATTATTTGGGGGTGGACAGCCAAAGAATGGGATACATCAATTTGATGCCAAAAAGAGTAGTGACTTCATGAAGAAGAAGCCCTTTCAACCCTTCAAGAAGACTCAAAGAATGGATGATCCAAAGATTGAGGAGTTGAGAAGCAAAGGGCTATGTTTCAAGTGCAAAGAGAGGTGGTCACCCGGGCATGTGTGCAAATCAAAGAAGATTGTGGCCACTATGATCCTCATGGATGAGGAAGAGAACAAGGATGACTCTCATGACATTGAGGAATGGGAGGATTGCAATGAAGAAGCACATGAGGAGTCACTTGAAGACCATTCTTTCATCACGGAGGATGGTGAGTTTCCGTTTGATCCGGGAGGTGGAGTTAAGGAAAGCCTTATGGACGAAGACATGCCTACCAACGCAGAAATTTCAGCTTGCATATGCTCTATCTCGCAAGAGTCGGCATAACACTCTCAAAGGTGTAACCAACTCAAAATTGGCTCATAGGTATTATGGACCATACTTGATTATCAAGAGGGTTGGTGATTTGGCCTACAAGTTGGATTTGCCTTCTTCGACAAGGATCCATAATGTGTTTCATGTATCTAACCTTAAAAGGTTTATGGGATCTTTGCCTCAAGAGATGGAAGAGCTTCCACCCATGAATGAAGAAGGTGAGATCATTTATGAGCCGGAGAGGGTTATTGGCAAGAGGACAAGAGAGTTGAGGAATCGGAATATTGATGAATACCTTGTCAAATGGAAGCAATTACCCATGGATGAGGCTACTTGGCAATCATTGGAGTATGTCCAACAACATGGCTTACTTGTGGATGACTTTCCGTGACCAAGTGGTATGGTTTACTTGAGCAAATTGGGTAATATGAGGAGAAGTATACATGCTGTAATTTCTGGACAGCTTTGGAAAGGTCTACTATTGGGCCTATTTTTCTACTCCAACAAGCTTCATGGCGTATCCTAATGAAAGATTATGATGTGGGCTACATATGGCTGAGTGTACATATCATTTTCAGCCCAATATATGGAGTCTAAATGAAGGATTTTCAAGGGTCTTCATCGACTAGAAGGACTGTCATAACAGTCCCACTCATACACTTTGGGCTTGAAGCTTTGTGGACTTGTATACATCCGGATTTTCATTGTATATGTGCTTTGGATGTACTTGAGAACTCTTAACCACTTCCCATTGATTACATTAGAGTCTCATACTTTGAGATTGTACATGTTATTGATTTTGAGGACAAAATCTTTGGGAAGGGATGGTTTGTAATAAAGTAGGAACTTTATTCAATAGGGTTAATAATGGGACAAGTCCATGTATAAAAGAGGGGACTTGGACCATGGTTGTAATTTTTGATGATCATTTTTAGAAATGGAAATTTATGTTTCTTGGAGCTCATGGCTTCTCTCTTGGCTTGTGGAAGGCTATTTCCATTCTCTTGGTGAGAGACTAAACACACTTAGGCATCATGTTTACATGGTGATTACTCATATTTTTCATGCATTACATCCCTTCATTCCAAAATGGATTAGAGATAGAGCAAAAAGTAGAGCATCGATAACCCTTATAAGAGGATATATTGGGCCATCCCAAGTATTGTGAAGCACACTATTACATATGGAAGAGGTGTGCAGAGAGGTTTCGCATAGGTAGCCATGCCTTATATTGTTGCCACAAGCTTGAGAACTACATGTGTGAAGGTGGTGTTAAAATTGCAACAATGTGATGAGCTATGGTGGATCAAATGCTAGAATCAACATCATTAACATTCTCTCCCAATAGATTCTTCTCACCTTTTCACAGGTTCTCTCACATTTACACATTCTCTTTTACAGCCTCTAGCCAAAGGGCTTGTTCCCGCACACACCCTATTCACTTGTATATTTCAACAGGTGGTAAGCGAGGAGAGGGAGTAAGCATTTCCATCATGAATCTTGAGATGGAGCTAAAATAAGTGGATTGAAAAAGAGTTAGTTGCCTTATATAATGAAACACTTACATACAATCAACAAGGTTGGGGGAGGAGCTTGGAGGAGCAAAGAGCACACTCGAATACATGACCATTGATTACCTTGATCTTGACTAATTCTTGCTTCACTTTGTGTCTCACATTTGAAAATGATGATTCTTTTCCATAACAAACTCATGATTCGAACCGAACACCGTCAATAATGAGAAAAGGATAATTGATAGAAAGGTTGGAACATGTGGGATGTTTGAAGAAATTACTCCCTTGTGAAAAATCCATGGAATAAGGCCTCTAGAATCGTAGTAAGGTGGTCTTCATTGAAGCAAAAAGTAGAGATTGATTACCACAATGAGAGGATGTATTGAGCCATCCCAAGTGTTAAGCACACTATTACATATGGATGAGAAATGCACAGAGGTAGTATATACCTAGATGAATTCGAGAAAATGCCCAAACTCATTAGAAGGAAAAGTGTAGTTTATGACTTCATGCATAGATTATAAACCATCAACTTTATTATGCATATTAGGGACCACACACACACACATGTTTGCTTAAGCACACATGTATACATGCATGTGTAAAAATTACACATAGGGGTAGGGTGCACAAGAACACAACTACATGCATGTACGTGCACATGCACACATACTCACATGACATGCGCACTACTACGAGACATAAAGACATACAATAGTTTCATACATGTATAGGCACATGTTCATATGATTTTTTATAAACTTTTGTGTGTGTGTGTGCGCGCAATGCTTTTTAACCAAGATTGACCTTGAAATTTTAATTGAAATATCAAAATTTATGAATAAAACTTGAAATTTTATTTTAACATACACCTTGAGCGTTGCAAACCAGTCATAGACGGGTCACGTTACTCGTTATCATTATTGTCATTATCATCTTATCTTCGTCTCGTAAGCACGAAGTGCCACATGGTACCTAGGAGGTGTGCCGTGTGGTGCTATCCTTCCCCACCACACGTTCGGTGGGTGTCAATTTTCCAGGCTGGAGGAGTGATTACAACTGGCTCCATTATGTGACTTGACTCTATAAAACCGTGTGTTGATGGTTCGTGTATTCAACTACTGGTGAGGAAGTTGGCTATTCAAATTTCAAAGGATAGGCGCGAGGAGGTATGCCAGTGCAGACGAGAGGGCGCAGGAAGCGGATGGAGAATCAAGCAGGAGGTGATGATACTGCGGGGTCTCCAAGCATGAGGAGGGAGATCTGCGACGAAAAGCTGAGTAGTAGTGAAATTGCAAGAAGTGACAATGTAATCGAGAATGAGACTGAGAATGAGAAAGAGAAGGAGGATTATATGGATCGGTTGCCTCTCCATCTCATACTAAACCGCCTACCTGTGCGTAAGCTTTGTCAATTGCTCTGCGTTTCTAAGGCTTGGAATTCCTTGCTTCTGGAGGACAAAGCACAAGCATATCCACAGAGTAGTAAGGAGGAGCAGCAACCCGAGTTTTGGTTCGTATTGGCTAAACCTGGATTGCTCTATCAAAGCTGGGATTTCATCGCTTACAGCTCCACTAGCAACAGAACCAAAAAAATGCACGAGAAGAACCCCTTCTTCCCGTTTCCTCTGCATCATAACCTCTCTACTTTACTCGGTGGTGCCAATTGTAGCCACTTGGCCATGAATAGATGCATCTGTCCTGGTTGCTCCTCGCCCTGGGGAATGAACAAATTGTGCGTCTTCTGCAGGGATGCATTCATTGATGCCTTTCTCCTCTTGGATAGTGCAGGAGGCCTCTTGTGTGCAATTGTGAGCGGACCAGATGCTACCACTCATGATAACTACTCTGTCATCGTCTTCAATTGCCTCACAGGTTGTGTGAAGGTGCTCCCACCTCCCCTTGACATGGCTGAACTGAGCTGCTACTCCCACTCTCTCCGCCTATACATGGCACTTGATCATCAGGATCCTAGTCGGTACTATATCATGCTAACTCATGCCGATCTACAGATGCATGTATGTGATGATGATCTCTCCTATTTCGAGGTTTTTGATTCCAAGAGTGGCTGCTGGAAGGTGGGTTGCCATCCCTACTCCACCCCCTCCCACGCTTCTGATGAGCTCAAGGTCGTAGATGGTGATTTTTTCGCCATGCTGAATCCTGCACGTGATTGCCACGACACACGGCCTCTGGCAGCTTATCATGCGGCGCATGATGCTTGGAGCATTGTGCATGTGCGCAGAGCTGCTGACCAACCCTATGGTTATACCTTTCTCAAATACAAACGAACACTTCTGCTGGGCGACAGTATCGAGGAGAATAATACCTGTCGCGGATTTGGAGTGTGGGAGCTGCAACCCGATTGCACCTGGGTGGAGGTGGCAACAACTCCACAGCGTCTCTGGAGGCCTCTTCCTGGAGGTTGGGGCAAATTTCTCAAGGCAAAAGGTGGTCACTTCTACCTAACATTTCAAGAGTCACTTACTCGAGGGAAATTCAGGTATGTTCTACTATGTACGCTCTTTTTAAGGCCTGCAGTTGTTAATTTTCAAACTATCAGTAGCTCTTATGGACAGCGCTTTCTCTAATGTCACAAGTCTTCTCATTAAGGTATCACTTTTGACAGGCCTCCTCTCGTGTTTGACTTGGCACACGAATCATGGTACTTCTTGCCCAAGGAGAGGAGCACCAAGTTCGGTTGTGCCTTCCTACTTCAGCCAAGCTTAACTGCACGTGTGTGATATCCAGAAACTATGTTCAAGGAGTGTAATGGGACAACTTAACATCTCTGGAGTCCCTTCTTATTGACGCTTGGCATTAGCCCACGCATAGCAATCCCATGTCTTTCTAAGATTCCTTCTTGATGGAGGGTGATCTAAGGGTTAAACAGACTCCTCAAGGGGTCGTGCAACCCAGTCTTGGCTTGCACTCTTTTATCTGCTCTTTGCCATATTGGACTGTTGTTGCAGCCCCTTCACCTCTCAAGCGATTCTCAGTTCTGGATTTTGTCTGTCGGCCTTTTTCATCTTTTTTTTAGATTTTGATTGTTTTAGTGAACAGGCTGATTTTTGAGGAATATGGTCTGGAAGGTGTAAATTTAGGTCCCGGAATTCTGAAATCAGCTTATTTTCTAGTTGTTGTTTTCACGGCCGATTGAATATGGTGTTGTGTTGCAACTATGTCGTTTTCTCACTGGTTCTTCTTTCCTTGGGATGGGGGACAATGGAAAGCATGTATCGTGGGCAATTTCATCATGATTTGGGGAAAGTGGCCTTGTATACACATTGGGGGGGGGTGATCTCATCATGATATGGGGGTTTGCATTGGCTTTCTTAGGGCTAATTTTTAGTGTATATACATCAAATGTGCATTCTTAGCTGAAGCATATTAGTGAGGCTCTTTGCTCAATCTGTGTTGGGTTTTTAAAACTTGTGGTCGACTCCTTTTTTCCTCCTTTTCAAGATTTTAGACGCAGAAGAGATTTGTCAAGATTTTGTTTCCGATTTTATGTTACATGCATCCCACTCTTGCCATTTTGCACCTCAGAATTTGTTCTAGGTAGGCTAGCACTTGCCAAGATCTGTACCCCCTGCATTGCTTTGTCAATTCACAGAATGTGTATTGTTCCCTGCTCACTCTCAAGCACCAGCCCCACATGGGGACTCACTGTGAAGTCATGGAGTAGATGAAAGAGCAGTTTGCTGCTTTTCTCTAATATTTCCTTGTACTGTGACCAACTGTTCTCTAGCTTCGGCAAGTTATTGACAATGGCTTGGTTCTTTGAACATTTGGATTGGGTCTTGTGGTCACATCGATGTACATTGTATGTGTCTATGAGATTGATTTGACTAAGGGTGTGAAGGGTCTTCAGCGGGATTACTGTGGGGTTGGTGTCGTTAGGATGTAACAGTATGATGCAAGGGAAGTGCAAGAAGTGGGCATAAACATCCATATGGCTATTTATGTAACCTCTCCTTTGATAGAGAAATCAATCTAAACATTCTGCATCTCCTCCATCCGTCTTCTAAACATTGTGCAGCAAAACCAGCTTCTACTTATATTGTCATTGAGCTGGGCGAGTGTAAAGCGGAAAAGGTTTTATGAAAATTTTAACACGGAATGTTGTAAAAGTGCCAGTTTTCATTAAGGTAGCATTTGCCCTGCATCTCCAGAGCTCTGGCAGAAATGCAGTATATGCAAACCTTTGTATTAATGCATGCTTGAGTGTGTGGGTGTCTGGAGGGGATGTGACATTGACATGAATTTCTAACACCCACTATTGGGTGCTGATGATGTTTGTGGGGATGTCATAGGAGCTGGTCCCTACTATGCATGATGGAGTTGGCAGTTTATAATGTAGTGGATGGTTGCCACGAAGATATAAAGTGCACTTTTATGCTATGCTTTTTGGCATGCTCCTGGATTCATCTAGTTACAGCTTCTACTTTCTAGAGTCAATGGAGGAAGGAGTCAAAATTATTAAACATAAGCCCTAATTTCTAGTTTTGTGAGCAGGACACTAATGGGCATTTTATTGGATTACATCGCAGACCTTCTCAGATGTAGCGTGCCTTGAATTTTAGATGATGTGTATTTTCACTTCTCTATTGTGACATAGCTATATGTGGTTGTTGAGGTGATTATATTTACAGCTAATAGTCACATTGCATCCGGAAATCTATTGCCACATTGCATCTCCGGAGCTTTCGCATAAATACCGCTCGTAAACATTTTTATCAATGTATGCTCTTGTCTATGACTATTGTGAGGTTATATACTGCACTTTCTTATGCAGTGAACTGTCCGAGGGACTCAAATTTATGTAAACTTTATTTTGGGATTCGCAGAATCTATGTGGATACCTTGAGCCTCTGAGGCACGGTAGCTTGGCCATGATAGTGGGACATAGGGACTTGAATTTCCTAGCTAGGCATGTAAAAATTGTGCACCTAGGAGATTAATTTCCCTACGGGTATTTTTGGAAAGTCACAAGAGAGTAGTAAGAATCCACAGGATAACTATGGAATATATATATATATATCCCTATGGCTGTTTTTGGAAAGTCACAAGAGAGTAGTAGAAATCCATTGGGTAACTATGGAATGTCAACCTCTTGTAAAGGTTGGAAGCGACCATGTTTGCGAATATGTGTCATTGTCACAGTATATAGCCTCCTTATTGCACCTTTACATGGAGCACACTCACATGGAATTCTTTGCTAAAGAAATACCTTGTGACGTTGAAGCCATCTACAAAAACACTAGTTATTGTTAAAAAACATGTTTAATTTCTCAATAAAGTCCTGTCAACACATGTAATGATGTTTCTATGTTTAAAATTTGGCATAAAGTTGGAGACAAATTAGGGTGCTCTGTTCTGTCGATATAAGCATCGATAGGCTCTCTAGAAAAAGCACAAAGTCGATATTACCATTGATATTACCGTCGTCATTATTAACGTCGATAAATTGTCAGTCCATTGATATTTTTGCCGCAAATAACCCTAAAACGTCTATATTACTATCGATATAAACGCCAATATTAGTGGAACGTGGATATTAATGTGGATATTACTGTCAATATTACTTTAGCTAAATCCTTTAAATCATCGACGTTTTTTTCGACGCTATATAAGCAAATGAAGAATTTTTAAATATAAATGTCTTGCATATACACCAAAAAACACACAAAAAAAGGTAGGAAGATCAAAGTCTTGTCTAACTATCCAACACACAATCATATAGTTTTAGAGAAAATTGAATGTCTTTGGATTCCATAATCTAAGTTCATGGATATATTGATGCTCTTTTCATCAATCATCACTCATATGTTGATAATATGTTTTAATACACCAAAAATGTAAAACACATCTAACATTAATTAAAAATTTTATATTAGTTGTTAGAACACTAGAATTATGACCAACTAATTGTAAGAAAACAATACAACGTCTGTGCTCAACAGATAACAGGATCTCGTATGCAAGACAGAAAAGCTGATAGTATGGAGAATAAAAAATTTGATTACTGTGTAGAACTGGTACAATAGATGGCGGTGCCTCTCCCAACCGTGCGCTCCTTGTTGGAATTAGGGTTGCAGGAAAGCACACAAAGCTTGGAGAAGAAGAAGCAAGAATGCACACAACACAAAATGTATTAGATTGTGTCAATGTACAAAGATAAGTTAGCCCTAGAATGATGGGCGTATATACAAGCCAGGGGAAAAAACCTCCTAAGGAGGGAAAAAGTGCCCCGACGGTCCTAAGTGTGTTCACACACATCACTGCCTATATATATGGCAACAAATCTCCCCTGGGAGTGATGGTGTGAACGAGAGCTGACACTCATGTGTAGGGAAGTGTCATGCCCGAAGTAGATCAGTCCACAAAGGGGAGCAAGCCCAAAGCTTTGCGGAAAGCTTCAAACTTCTCACGAGGAAGCGCCTTTGTGAAAAGATCGACGAGGTTGTCCTGTGTTGGCACATATGCCAAGCTGATCTCTCCTACTAAGAGTCTCTCCCTGACATAGTGATAATGCACCTCAATGTGCTTTGTGCGAGCATGAAAAATTGGGTTTCTCGACAACTGCCAACGCGCTCTGACTGTCAGTGTAGATAGAGGTGGCAGACTCCTGTTCAACACCCAAGTCAGCCATAAGCCGTCTGAGCCACACACTCAACCGTAGCTGTGAAAGCTGCCTGTACACTCAGCTTCACAACTAGAAGTGGCCACA
Source organism: Cibotium barometz (assembly GCF_041138505.1). Classification (NCBI taxonomy): domain Eukaryota; kingdom Viridiplantae; phylum Streptophyta; class Polypodiopsida; order Cyatheales; family Cibotiaceae; genus Cibotium; species Cibotium barometz. The sequence goes on from NC_141095.1 coordinate 36,567,474, forward strand.
GTAGGTTGCTTCTTGCTCAACCAAGATATGCATGAGCTACCGAGCATGAAACAAAAACTCCTTGTGGACACTCTTGTGTCATAGAGCAACCAGCCCACCAAAAAAGCATGTAAATCTGGCGACAAAGATCCCCCCTTGGGATAAAACAACCCAAGATGTATGGTGCCACTTACGTAGCGAAAGATGTGTTTAACTGCCTTCCAATGCTGAGACCCTAGGCTATGCATAAACCTGTTCACCTGTGAGACTGCAAACTGAATGTCCGGCCTCGTAATGCATACATAAATGAGGCAACCAATAGCCGTTTGATAGAGTGTGACATCAAAGTGATCTCCAGCATCATGAAGACTCAACTTCAAACCTGTCTCCATTGGAGTAGCAATAGGCTTGCAGTCTTCAAGGCCAAATCTCTGCAACAATGTCTCAATATACTTGGTCTGACACAAAGCAATACCTCCATCACACTGCTTAAATTGTATCCCCAAATAATGATGCAAATGCCCCAAATCTGACATCTCAAAAGAGGCATTCAAATCAGCCTTAAAATCAGCAATATGACTTTCATGTGGTCCTGTGAGCAGCATGTCATCGACATAGAGAGCAATGATTAGATGTACATCATCCACACGTTTAACATACAAAGTGCTTTCTGTTAGACTATTCTGAAAACCATGTGCAGTCGAATATGCATGTATCTTTTCATACCAAGCTCGTGGAGCTTGCTTTAAACCATACAAAGCCTTTTTCAACCTGCACACTTTGTTTTCCTGCCCTCTTTGAACAAAACCATGAGGGTGCGATACATACACCTCCTCATGCAAATCTCCATTCAAGAACACAGTCTTTATGTCCAACTGATGTACATTCCAACCATTATGAGCTACCAATGCACAAATGCTACGAATGGTAGTCATACGACAAGTGGGAGCAAAGGTCTTATCAAAATCAATGCCCTTTTCTTGAGCATAACCCTTTGCAAACAAGTCTAGCCTTATAGTGATCAACACTGCCATCTGGCTTTCGTTTCAACTTAAAAACCCACTTACATCTAATGACCTTTTTACCAATAGGCAAATCACACAAAGACCATGTACCATTCTTCATTATAGCATCATATTCACTTTGCATTGCAGCCAACCAATTTTCTGATTTTTGTGCCTTATCAAATAAAAGAGGTTCTTTCTCTTCACAAATACTAGACACAGGCAAAGCATAATAATCTGATGCATAAGAGGCATGCTGAAAACCTGAACGAGTACGACTAGAAATAGGTGCATCAATTTTACTATCACACAAGGTTTGCACCAACCATTTAGGCATACCTCTAGCCTGCTCATTTTCAGCCCTATCCTCATAAATTACATCCTGTAAATCTGCATCAAAAATAGGCTGATCTATGATGTCATTTGAAATCTACATAGGCTGAATATTTGCCTCATTAGGACTTACATTTGAATTCCCACCTGTAAACAGAGGCATTTTTGGAGATTACACCTAATGTTGAAATGATAAATTTTCAACTTGTATTTGACTAAATCTTAATAGTAATGATCAAATATTGCCATACTTGCAGGCTTTTGAAAGACCAGATATTGCCATATGGCAACGAGATGCCTCCATCTCATGCAGATGCCAAGAAGTTATTGAAATCCATAGGCATGGATTACAATTTCAGAGTTTCAGACTCCTATAGGTTGTATGCATTGCTTGAAAAGTGCATTTTTGGATGATGATCTTAGTGGCCTCAAGAGTCATGATTGGCACAAGTTTCTACAATTTGTGCTCCCCATAGCAATAAAGGATTGCCTCACTGAAGACATTAGAGCTACTATCTATAAGATTAGCACATTGGTGCGTTGGATTTCTTCAAAAGAGATAAAGAGAGACACTTTGGAGACAACGCGTTTAAACTCCATAGAGGCACTCTGCATGGTAGAGAAGTTTTTCCCTACAAGTTTATTAACAATCCAGATGCATCTGCTAGTTCATGTTGTAGATGAGGTTGCAGTTGCTGGAACAGTCCATTCAAGATGGATGTTCTTTTTGGAGAGGTTTATGAAGACATTAAAGGGATTTGTTCGCCAAATGGCTCGCCCGGAGGGAAGTATGTCAGAAGGGTGGCTGATACAAGAGTCCCTTGTTTACATCACTGAATATTTAAGTTCTTCAGATCCAGAGATACCTCGACTATGGTCTCAAGAGTCTAACAGGCGAGTCATTGGTGAGGAATCTCAAGGCCAAGGCATTAAGAGAAAGATGGATAACAATTTGAGGGAAAAAATCAACAAATTTTACATCTTGAACTCTCATGTAATGGAGAAGTGGATTGAGACATATGAAGCTCTCAAGCGACAGCGAGTACAAGATCATTTAAGTTTCAAAAGGAATCGCACTACAAGAAATCTCCCATATCCAGAAGGTATACAAGCTCTTTCGGACTTTCCCAGGTAGATGGCTAGAAGCTACAATTTTAGAAGCCAAACGTGCTGGTTTAACTATAACAGAGGAGGAGGAGGAGGAGCTTACAAAAGGATGCGATTGGCATGTAAGTGTTTAAGTTCTACATGTCTCTCTTTTTTTTCTCTACATGTCTCTCTTTTTTTTCTCTACATGTCTTAGTTTTTGTTTGTCCATCAACAATCTTTATGTGCTATTTGTAGTATCACAAATATGGGGCGTTTTGGTCACATGGACGTCATTTTCGAGTAGAATGAATAGACCAAAGAAGAGCAACCTTTGATTGTGGTGTCACAGCACAGTTTGTTCAAGAAAGTCGTGCAAGTGCAAGTGATGATAACACAATTACTGGAATGCTTGATTACTTTGGAACCATTCAAGACATATTAAAGGTTGGCTTTAGAAGTTTTGAGTTGTTTATCTTTGATGTGAAGTGGTTCAAGGTAATCACAAATTTGCCACATGCAACTGTACATAGAGACAAGAGTGGCCTCATCCAAGTGGACTCCACAAAGGTATGGACCGATCAGCAAGATACTTTTGTACGCTCAGAGCATTGTGAGCAGGTTGTCTTTAAAGCGGATCCAAAAGATCCACGCTGGCTATTTGTGGTTCAAGTCGCCCCCCGCAGTAAGCAAATTTGTGAAGAATTAGAGCTACAATAGGGTGATGTGGATTCACAGGGTGGTGGGGAGCAACAAGAACAAGCCGATATCAACAATGAAGAGGAGCAAGCAAATGAAGAGGAGCAACCAATGAAGAGGAGCAACTAGAGCAAGATCCAAATGAAGAGGTGCAAACCAATGAAGCTGGAAAACCTGTTGAGGAAGAAGACATAGATGATGAGGACATCCTTCATCAAGAAACTTTTAATGATGAGGATGCTGAAATGTACATAGACATAGATCTCTTTGGGGCTACTGATCTTAATGAGGATGATAGAATAGATAATGATTTTTAAAATGATGTATCTTAATGATTATGCAAATAGTTATGACATATTTGTAATGATTTTATGACATTGAAGGTGCAAAGTAATATGATTTACCATTGTTGTTTAGGGAAGTTAATGTTTATCATATGGTCCTTTCATTGTTTACCATTGTTAATGTTTATCATATGGTCCTTTCATTGTTTACCATTGTTAATGTTTACCGTCATAATCACTAGTGCAGGTGCAAAGTGATATGGTTTACCATTGTTGTTTATCATTGTTAATGTTTGTCATATGGTTCTTTCATTATTTACCATGTAATTTTCATTTCCCACAAGTTTATCATATGGTTTTTTGTCTAACAGGCCATGGGTGATGACTCACTGCCGCCTCACTCGACTACAGTCCTGATTTCTCATTTAACCCTACACCTCAGGGCATGAGTCCGGAGCAGTTATATGGTTTTTTCTCGTCCATGACTCCAGAGCAGAGAGCCATGGCTCAAACTTATTAGGGTTCTGGAGCAGGGACATCTGCCTCACCCCATCTGGCTTCACGAGACGGCAATTCCCACACCCGTAGGTACGACAGCAACTCCCACACCTCATACCACACAGCCTTCCACTCCTTTTACAGCTCGATCTACCACCTCTTCACATGTACGTCGCTCACGTAGTAGGTCTTCAGGGGGAGGTTGTTGTGGTGGTAGTGCCACAGATGCTGTGACACCACCACCACGTGAGCGTCATCCTTCGCTCTCTCATCTGTTTGATAGCACACCCATAGGTTCACCTTCCACTCCAGAGCAGAGAGCCATGGCTCAAACTTATTAGGGTTCTGGAGCAGGGACATCTGCCTCACCCCATCTGGCTTCACGAGACGGCAATTCCCTGGAGTGCACATAACCATGACAACAGCAAGATATACACAATTAGGGATGGGGCACCTATAATGAATAGTGCAGGGGCATCGTAGGTCAGAGGCGAGGGATGCATTTAGAGAGGGGAAAGAGAAACCTGTTTGGCTAGATGATAGAGAGTGGGAAGCCATAGCTCAGGAGCTCACAGAGACACCAGAGAGGTTTCAACAACAAAGAGAGGCGGCAAGGACAAGACTCCAAACAGTAGGGGCTTCTCATCTTGCGAGTGGTGGTTACGAAACCATGCGCCATGAATTCGTAAGTATTTGTACCAATTTTGTTTATCTAACTGTATGCATGTGGGCTAAATGTTGATTTCTAAAAGTTGTAATTGTTAATCGTTTATGTAGGAGTTGGCCATGAATCGCCCACCAAGTAGGCGAGAAGAGAAGTACGCTCACAAACATGACCTTGTGGCCTTATTTGAGATGCTTGAAGAAGAAGGAGAGACCATCAATTGGGAGGCATTACCATAATGTAAGACCTTCAAACTATTGGTATATGATCAAAATATTCATGAGTAATGTTTAATTTCTTGTTTATCTGAAAAATAAAAAAACGAGCACGATTGTCTTTTATGCTCTATTTTAGACAGAATGGTGTTGTCTGTTTACTGCTGTTGAGTCTTGTTGACTGTAGGCAGTCAGGCAACAGCCAGGCAACACCATTCTGTCTAAAAAAAAATTTGCTGTGACGTCGGTATATTTCCCGGTATAGGTGCCGGTATACCCGCCGGTATATTCGTCGCCGGTAAATCTGCCGGTATATCAGCCGGTATTGTCGCCGATATATCTGCCAGTATACATGCTGGTATATTTGTCGGTATTAACGCCGGTATTTTCGTCGGTACTTGCGCCGGTATAGGCGCCAGTATACACACTGGTATAGGCACCGGTAGTATAAGCACCAGTATTAATGCCCGACGCTTATACCGACGTCGTGGTTCCGGCGCAGATACCAGGGTTTATACTGATGACGGGGCTTTTTTAGACCCCGTTTAATGACGTCGGTATAAGCGCCGATATTAGGCTATCATGTAGTAGTGTACGCATGCACTAAACACAATGATGTGGTTATCTCTAAACCTTCTCATTCACTTTCCAAATAATCAATTCTCCAACTCCAACCAAATTCAAAAAGTGGGCATCATAGGCCAGCTTGGTGGTTGGTAATTTACTGCACTCTCCAAATAGTCATGAGACAATCTTCAATAAGTGAAAAATAGAGCCCTTTCTTAAGCAGCCAAACACAATGATTTGGTCTCATCTCTCGACCAATTTATTCACGCTACAAATAATCATTTCTCAAACTCCCACCAAATTCAAGATTTGGGCATCATGGGCCTGAAAATGGCCTTGACCGCTATTTGATGTCAGCCCGACTTTTGTAACTTGTCTCGATTTTCTTCAATAATAAAAATGCCATTATTGAAAAAAAAAAGATTTGGACATCATGGGCTAGCTCGGTGGTTGGCTGGTCATTTAATGCACTCTCCAAATAATCATGAGACACCAGCTTCAATTAGTGAAAAATAGATCCGTTTTTTGAGCCACCTTCCATCAATCAATCTATATTTGAGCATCATGGGCTAGCTCGGTGGCTAGTAATTTACTGCACTCTCCAAATAGTCATGAGACAACAACTTCAATCTGTGAAAAATAGAGCTCTTTCTTGAGGCACCTTCCATCAATCAACCTATATTTGGGAATCATGGGACAACTCGGTGGCTCGTAATTGACTACACTCTCCAAATAATCATTGCCTGTAGATTTACTACACTCTCAAAATAATATTCACGAGACACCACCTTCAATCAGTCAAAAATTGAACCCTTTTCTCGACTCAGTCTAAATTTGGCATCATGGACCAGCTTGGTGGCTGATAATTTACTACATGCTGTACTATTAGAACGCAAGCCTGATGGCTCTGTATAAATAATCATGAGCCACCACCTTCAATCAATGAATTGTAATTCACTACACTCCAATTAATCAAATTTTTGAGCTTGGGCGAATGATTAATCCCCACTTGGCAACAAAATTATAAGCACGAGGCAAGTTACCTTAGCTGACTTGAAGAGACACTATCAACATTTATCTCTTGTTTTGAACATTACTTGAAAATCCTACAAGTGCTAACATCTCTAACAACACAAGCACATCGTTGACTCCTGCCAAACAAAGCCTCATTAATCAACAAAACTCCCCTTTAGTGAATTGAATCCTTTGTCCTTCACTACTTCAAAAATGACATCAATATTGAAAAGATAACGCATACGTTATCTATTTCTTCATGAGCTTCCATTGCCCAATGATGATTTTTAATTAGATTTCAAACCCAATTATGTTTGAAATAGCATCTGTTAACTCTTTGTTATTGATGTAGGTGAGATAAATGAATGAGTTTTTCCATTTACCACATTGTTGCTGCATTGAAAAGGCATGCCGGATCATCCCTGTTGTATTTGGGATTATTGGTCCCCGAGTTGAGCAAATTAAAGGTATTGGTCAGAGATGTAGAGCACATTTATATGGAGCTGGACCTCACGATGCATTGATTTGCATGAGTTAATGCCGAATTGAAGACCCCAAAGTTCTACCTTTTGGGACAATGGACACTATATAAACCACATTTTCATTAACTATTTGCAAATGGACACTTACAAGTGGAAGATGGAATGTTTGTGTGAAAGAATTGGTAGAACATGTGGCATGGATCCAGAGATCCATAAGCATATGGAAACTAAATTGGATTCGATTTGGTGAAATTTAGACATCATGGGCGAGTCAATGGTACCAATACAACATTCTTGGTAGAGCACATGATCCATTGCTTTCTTCACAGACATGATCTGCTTAGGAGGTGATATTTAGTATCTAATATCATATTATGGTGCAAATTTTGGGTGTCCATGCTTGCACGACAATAGATATACTAGCTTTAATTTGGGTAGAATTCATGTTCACTATCAGGAGTCAATGGGAGTGATGTATAGGATCCCCTGTTGCTTGCAACTAGAGAGAGAACGATTTCTTTTATAAGGACCTGGGATTGGTCTTTGTTTTTTCATTTCTCTACCCAAGGGATGACATGGCATTTTTGACCACTGCCATTGCTTTTTTGTCCACTAGGGATAGAGTACTTACTCTCCCACTTCTTGTGAAATTTGTTTTGAATGGAATGAATTACCAATTTTTGTGATTATAAAATGATATCCCAAATTTTGTGGACTCCACCAATCTCCAATAGTTGTTTTTCTATGTCCATGGGATTGCTCTCCTTTTTTTTAATTTCACAGTGTCCAAGCCAACTCAATGGAAAATCATATAAAAAATAGAAATTCAAACCACGTGATCAAACAATGAATACTTTTTAAAATAAATTTCAACTTGGATTTTTTAGAATTGTCACAGTATGTTGAGAGTAAGTCACAGTATGTTGAGAGTAACTCCAAGACTCCTGGGAATTCACATACAAAACAACAATTCAAACCATCAAGCTAGTTCATCCAGTTGTGTTTATTGTTCTTCCACCACCAAGCTGGTTCACGATAGTCACACAAAGTAAAAAGCAACCTGATGGGAAATTAAACAATTGAAGTTCTTTTCTAAACAATTTCAACTCTAATACATTTACGACCTGGTAAAAATTCAAATATGAAAACAATTTGGACCACCGAGCTAGTTTGTGTTTGTTCTTCAACATGGGGCTAGTTCACAACAATCATACTAAGTCCAAGCTAGCCCAATTGGAAATTAAACAATTGAAGTTTTTTTCTAAATAATGTCAAGTCAAATGATTTGTGACATTTGAGTCCAAACCATCTCGGTGTGGGAATTCGAATACTAAATAATTTTGGCCATCGAGCTAGTTGACTTACCTCATGTTTGTAGAACTACTTCTTGCTATTGCTCTACAAGAAGTCTTTTCTTCCTCTGCAAGTACTATTTTATCTTCATAACGTTTCTCCCTTTGTTTCTTTCCCTTTCCTCATGTCCCATCCTTCTCCTTGGGCCTTGACCAATGATGATTGTGAACCACCGAAACATATAACAAAACAGAGTGAAGAGAGGAAAGAAAGACAACGAGTCCAACTTACATGGACAAACATAAAGGATCAAGGAAAATGAGAGTGAAGCAAGCGAGCAAAATTTTGAAAAGTGTGCACAACAAGAAGATGATGAGTCCAACCCGAGTAAGCGAGGCAATTTGGAACATGTGCACAAGGAGATGGGAAGATGACATAAATTTTTTGGCATCAAATTCAAGATTTTCCAGAGTGAGAGGAGAAAGATTTTAAAATTTTAGCAGTGATTGGCTTTCCTCTCCTTTGGCAATACACATCAAAAAATTGGAAATGCCGGTGGCCCCAAATCAAGAGGAATGTGGCCATCAATGTTCATAGGAAATAAGAATATGTCATATTTATGACCTTGACAAATTGGCTTTGTAAAGATGTATTATGTATATCTGTAGTAGCTTGATGGGTGCATACATTAAGCATAAAATTGAGCATTTATTTCTCTTTGATAAAAATAAGAATAGGAAAATACATGGATGTACCTCATCCTTTTGATGAATGCCATGACGCTTTAGTCAACCTTTTAAAAAATACAACAAGCTCCACCATAGGGTTACATCCTTTTAGATTTCCTCGAAATGTCCAAACAATATAAACAATCACTCTTCCTTGTTTTTCCCAGGTCAAGCCATTCATTATATCAAGAAGTGTCAAGTATTAGGTGCTACGTGCCCAACACCATTATCATTGCCTTATGCATTGACTAGGGTTTCACAAATCAATGCACTCACAATTGCCCTCAGTCATGTATTTTTTGCAAACAAAGTGTCAAAAATAACATCACAGGACCAAACTGTATCAACACCAAATGACTTGCACTGAATTGAGGCAGAAATTAATTTAGCACGCTGAATTAATTTTTGAGTACAAATTTGTAGATATTGATGCTGCACAGAGTCCTATGCAAGGTGAACATGTTCATATATTTAGACATCAAATCCAGGCAAAGGATGGCTAGAAATTACACAATGCTGGATTAACATTTTAATTCCCCCAGTGCTAGAGAGAGCTTCAAAAATTATTCCTCTTCATAGATCAAGCAAGGGTACTGGTGAATGCAAGGTAATTGTCAGGATCAGGCACAAACTTCGGTTTATTTCCACCCCAAAAAGCAACAATGCTAAAATAAATGTCAATTCCCCAAACCCCACTGATTCTCATCCAAAGAGACTATCCCAGGGCTCCATAATGTTATTTCAGTGATATACAACACAAAGGTACAATTGGGACAGTTGGATCATAGTGTTCGGCCCTAGAAAATGTCCGCGCTAAATATTCCTCCTAGGAAGAAACTTAATGTGCATAATAGGTTTGAATAGGGATAATATACATAAAATGATGTATTGATTGCAATAATAGCATTCGTGTGCACTTACAGGGCTCTAGAATACCAAATGCTAAATTAACTATGTTAATTTTCCAAGGGGTGAAGAATGCCTTGGAAATGTTTTTGTTGTGTATCTCAGGGCATGGACCAAAACATTACATGAAGAACTTCAGTGTGCCAAGTCAGAACCACTAAAATGATCCATTTCCACAGGATACTGAATTAAGCTTAACCCAGTGCCCACTGAATTAATTCTATAAGGTCAACTTCACCCAAGCACTGAATTACTGTTTACTACTAAATGCTGCTAAAAAATCCCAAGATTCTCCAACACCTCCAAACTGCCCAACCCAAAACAACTCCTTAATCATCCAAAAACACATTTCAATCACCTAACATGGCGTCCAACTTTGAGAGCACCATTGATGAACTGTATAAGTATGCTAAATAGTTTGTTGACTCGGACGAAGAATAGGGCTTGAAAACTGCAATTGGAGCATCAGCCCACCTCCCTGAGTCAATCAATCCTGAGGAACTTCTCCAGCACACCATTGACTTGGACACAGGGGCTGAAGCCTCATCATCGAGACACACCCACAAACGATCCATATCTGAAACCTCAGCATCGACACCTTACTCTGAGTAAAATCTTAATATCTCCCATCAGTCACCTTTAGGAACAGATTGGGTCAGAATACTCAATGGCATAGTGATCCATTCCAACTACCAAATCGAGGGCACAAAGCACTTCAAATTAGCATACCACAGCTCAGAATGTTACCAATGCTTGGAAGACCCTGAAATGTTACCACACTTGAAGGCTATTGGATTTGGCCCATGCTTGGAAGACCCTGAAATGTTACCACACTTGAAGGCTATTGGATTTGGCCCATTGCAAACCAAATTTCCATGTTACCTTGACATGAAATTTGTGGCGCAACTATGACAGGAGCACAAGAGAGAGTTTCATCCTCTCTATTGATGGGCATCAAAAAAGATTCTCAATCAACGTTGATACGGTAAGAAATGCATATGGATTGCCAGTTGTTGCGGCACCATATGTAGACCTTAGGAATCTTTCACAGAAGCTACAGGAACTTCAAGATAGAAAAGGAAAAAGAATTGCAGGAATTCTGGTAAGCAATAGAAAAAGAAAAGCAAAACCTCTACAAGTAGAATCAACTGCTTGAACAAACAGTGGTGGAGTAACAAAGGAAGATACATAGCTTACAGCAACAAGTTCAGCAACTCCATCAAGCACCAATTCTTCCAGCAAAAATTGATGATATCATGGAGAGAGAGAGAGAGAGAACCAAATATTACTGAGTGTGGCTGGTGATTTGATTGAATTATCCATAGAGCCTAGAACCATAGACTAGCAAACCCATAACTACTATTACTAAGCCATAGTCTCAAGCATCAAGTTGACCTCACCCAACCCGACTCTCCCCATGCTTTTACCATTAGCTGTGTAAATTCTATCACTGCCATCCTGAACCTTTCATAATACATTTCATCGAATTGACTCTGGCAAAGTAGTTTCACAAAAGCATCAAGTTTTGGCCACACTTTTGCTCTCAAGGTCGTTGTTGAAGGGTGTGAAGCATTATTGGTGGTGCACTCACACAGAGCTTTCCAACACTCCCAACTTGAGGGACTATGAGACAATCTATACTTTTCTTTTTCAAGATTATGGTTCGATAAGAATCGCCTTGCCTTTGTTCCACCCATGGATACTTTGGTAGGAAGGTTTTGTGTTTACCTTGACATTTTCTTGTCCTTGTTAAGTCTCACATGTCCACCATGGAATCCCATATCTGAAAGTAACTTCTTGGCTTGGACAATACAATGCACCGACAATTCTGCGGGGATCAAAGTCCAAGCATAAACAAGATGCAAGTATAACATAGTTCTGCTGTAGAGTACATATATGTACTCCCTCTAGCAGGATGGGCAAGATCGGATCCCAGTTTGAATCTTTCTTATCACGATCAGGGGGCTAGACGTTGGTCACAAGAAAGAATGCCATTCTCCCATTGCAAGCCTGCCTTTTGGGTCTTCTGGTGGGAAGACATGCAATAAAGGCATGTGAGTTTGGTAGAGGCTCCTGTATCACAACCAAACAAGCATTTCAATGTCTTCAGGTCACCGGCAAGATGCCACCCAACTTGAAATGTGCCATGGCCATCCACTACCAATGTTTGCCCTTCCTCTTGCCTTTTAATAATCTCTGCTATGCCAGCTCTTTGAAAAAACCACTTCAATGTCTCATGGCACTCTTTCGGAGATTCAAATGCTGTGAGCCACCATATGTCTCTCTCTGATTGCACTGAGAAGTCTTGTACTACTTCCTCATCCCCTTGAGAAAATTGCAAGGCTTTGTTCATGATGCAAAAGCTCACCCGCTCAAGCATGTGTTCTTTAACCAATTGAGCTTCATCCATTTTGATAACGAACACCAACTTTCCAAGACAATCTATGCAAATGAGAGAACCAATGAGGGCATCGGAAAATGCTAATGGTACAAGAGAAGCACTAAAAAAAAACCTTAGTATATCCAATGCAGTATGGAGATCAACATACCGTTTTCCCTTTGTCCATAGAATCTGACCATCGCCTTTTGGAGTTGCTCAAGATCCACATAAACATTGTTGAAAGAATCCATTTCAAAGGATTGAGTGCCAGCTTTCTTTCAATTCTTCCAAGTCATTGTGCTAGTTACATAACGATATCCTCCTACCATTTCCCTAGCACATATGTTACTTTCTATCCGTGCAAGCTTTAGAGACCAAGGTGTTGGTAATGGCATGGTTGGATTCTTATACCGTTGTGCGACTGAGGGTTTATAAATCTTGAAAATAGATGAGTAAGCTTCATGATTGACACCAACAGCATCACATGCCCCCAACATCTCCTTCGCATCCATAATGGCCTTGAAGTCCTTTAGCACTTCTTGAGCCGTGCACGTAAAATCTCATGTCTTGGGTCCTTTAGCATGTGAATATCAGTTAACTTCATCAAACTTTTAACAATGTATGAGTAGTTAGTGTCTCCTGGTTGGTGTTCCCATCACCTTGTTCATGAAGCAACATGCGGTAATTGAATATTGAAAAAAGAAACATGAATGAATAGAAAAAAACTCAGTAGAGATTTCAAAAACCAACCTTGTGGCATGGATTCTCCTCTTCTTTGCACCACCTTTGGGTGCTAATGCATCCAAATGAATGTAATTTTCTTTTCCTATCCTTTTTTCCCAAAACAGAGTGTCTTTCAACTTCTGCGCTTGATCTTTTGCAATTTGTAGGGACCTTTGCAACGACTGATTGCTTTCCACTTGTTGCTTGATAGATTCTTGCAAATCTTGTCTCTCCTTGTCAAAAGCAATCGATTTCTCAAGTAGTTCCTTTTTCTGCATTTTAAGATCTTCAATGGTCTTCTGCATTGCGACAATGGTGCTATTGGCCAAACAAGCTAGTTGCTCTGCTTGTGCTCTTCGAAAATCGCATGCTTGCAAAGTTGCACTTTGGAAATGGTTTAGTAGATTGCAATAACCAAGTAAACCACAACTCAACAAATAAGTGATCATTCTTGATTGGAACACTTCGTTATCCGGTTGCATGGCAGTTAGACGATCAAGTAGCTCAGTCGCACGGTCCACATACCGTCGCGCTGACTGTCCTAGGTTTGCCACCAACTGATGAACATTCTCGCATTCCACCTCTGTCCGGAAATGCTCCACCATTGCTGTAGATAGCCTTGGCCAACTTTGTCGTGTAGCCTCCGATTTCTTCTCATACCAAACTTGTGCGAGGCCCTCCAAAAAGGTCGGTAAGATCACTAACCAACGATCTTCAGTCAAGAAATTCAAAGAGACACATTTGTGTTTAAATGCAACCAAGTACTCTTTTGGGTTCTCATCCATCCTCCCACAAAATACAGGGAAGCAAGTTCTTGTGATGCTACATCCGTTGCTAGATGTCTTGACCTGTTTTGGTTTCCATACCCATTAACTGGGCATGTCACTTGATGATGTTGTTGATAAGCATGGGAAACCATATTCTTCTACTTGAGTACCTAGATGTATGGATTGCCATGATGGTAACCTTGAGCTTCAAGTAGATTCTTGAGCACCCATCAATAGGATGTTGGGGGCATCCTGTGGCGATTAGACTGATGCACTCTGGTGGTACGTAGGGTTGAGGCTCTAACTTGGGTTGTTGATGATGGGTAGTACTGGGCATCCAAACCTTAGTGAAGCCATCTTGCCTCCTTGCTAAGGTGAGTAGGTCCTTGTTGACCCACTTCTAGGTAGATGTGGCTACATGGATGGATTCTATTATTAGAGAAAGAATAGGTGTTGGAGCTGAAGTTGATGCCATGGAGGTTTTAGATTTACTTGATGGTGTAGCGGTGATGAGACTGGCGTGACCCTACCTCTTGTGCTAGCAGTCCTCTTTGGTTGGATCACTTCTTTACCCTTCTTTTTCTCTCTACATAGCCTGATGGTGGTGGCTTTTCCTTTGGGCAAAAACATGGATGTGGTGTGATCATGCCAGTTAATTTGGTAGTTGGTCATGACCCAAGTGCTGCCCAAGGATAACCTATTTTGGTATGGAATTTGTAGGGGTTACAAAAAACTTACAAGGAAATAGGTTATTATGGATTAGAGTTGGAATTTTAATTTAACCTACCACATTGGTTTCATGGCCGCTCACACTGGAAGGTGTTGGGCATAGGATTGGTGCTTGCAGAAGGTCTCAAAAATGAAAGCAAGTTATGACTTGATCCTGTGTAGATGAGAGCTCCAGCTTGTGCCTTCAAGCCTTGGACCTACAAGCCCACTAAAATGCATGGTGGAGGGAACACAATGTCCCCCTCCTCTATGTCAACCAAGGGAGCCATGTTGATTGTCAAATTGGCTAATCTTGCCTTGGTCTTGGCAGTGCACTCCTTCAATTCGTGGATGGCTTACTGATTCATGATGCAAACCTCATGCTCAAGTTCTTTCTTCCAATGAATTGCCCTAAGGCTCTCTTTTTTAAGAGGTCCATAGTACCTCTTGAATTTATTGCCATTAATGTACCTGCCATCTCGACACCCTCAAGTGCTTGAATGTAACTAAAATGCATGGTGGAGGGAACACAATGTCCCCCTCCTCTATGTCAACCAAGGGAGCCATGTTGATTGTCAAATTGGCTAATCTTGCCTTGGTCTTGGCAGTGCACTCCTTCAATTCGTGGATGGCTTACTGATTCATGATGCAAACCTCATGCTCAAGTTCTTTCTTCCAATGAATTGCCCTAAGGCTCTCTTTTTTAAGAGGTCCATAGTACCTCTTGAATTTATTGCCATTAATGTACCTGCCATCTCGACACCCTCAAGTGCTTGAATGTAACTATTCCATGGGGTGTTATCTCGGTAACTCTATATGCTATGACAGAAAATGATGTAGATTACATACATATATGGTTTGTTGAGTCAAGTGCTTCTAACCACATGACTAGTCATGGTGAGTGGTTTAGTGATGTCAAAAATTTGGAATAGCCAGGTTATGTTGAAACAAGTGATGATACTACGTATCCAATTGCATAGGTTGGTAACGTGCCACTGGCTATGCAAGATGGCTAAACAAAGTAGTTGTCAGATGTACTTCATGTCCCTAATATTACCAAGAATCAAGTTCTAGTTGGCCAAATGGTTGAGCATGGATCTTAGGTCTGTTTATTTTGTTGAGGATCCTGAAAAATCAGTGCTACTTGGTTGCAAAAGGCAACAGAAATGGCAGAATGCTCACCTTAGATGTAGACATGCCTAAGGTTGAAGTTGCTATGTTTGCGCATGGAAGAGATGTTATTCCAGATATTGAAATATGCCACAAGCACATTGGATACGTGAATATACAAAGGCTGAAATCTATGCAAACGTAGAGTGTTGTTGGTTGCAGGCTTGCAAAAAATTAGAGTAAATGTGTCACGTAGGCTGTAATGCCGGATGGCCATGTCCGGGGTTCAATGGGAGAGGACGCCCATGCGGAGTCATGGGTGGCTAGGCTAGTGCGGACGGCAGGCCACACACCATATAGCCTGGGGGATGAGGGGCAATCCTCATTCTTCCTCTATGGCTAGGTGGTGAGCCAGAGGCCGTCCCCTCTTGTGGTAACGCGCGTAGCGGCGTTACGGGAATGTAACACTGGTATCAGAGCGTGGTTCGATGGGATTGTCAGAGCCTGCGTGTGACCGGGGGACCGGAGCCCACTCGATGGTTTTCGACCATTCGTCTCCTTATCCTTATCTCGAATGGAGGGTGTGGAAGGAGGCGGCCATGGAAGAATGGAGGGGAAGAACTCTCTCTCTCTCTCACTCTCTCTCCCCATCACACACACGAAGGAGTATTGCAGGTAAGCAATTTTTGTAAGCGATTGAATTTTTCTGAATTGAATATCTGCTTTGAAATTCGTTTCATAGACTGTGTGCGGGGGAGGTGGAAGGGGCGAAGAGCAGCCCCATTGTCTGTGCAAGAAGTTATTGACGCTTGTGAAAAGGCTTGCCTTGGAAACGCGAAGAGCCCATGACTTGCGTTGAGAAGCTGCTGTGGGCTGGCCACACGTAGACTGTGTGTAGAGGTGGGGGGGCGAAGACCAACCCCACGAAAGATTGCTGAAACGCCAAATCAGCGCGAGCCTGGGCTGGAAACTCGCGACCCACGTCTGAGTGGGTGGGGCGAAGAGCACAATAAGCGAAGAAAAACAAATGTGCCGTGTGGCAATCCTCGACTGCTGCTGAATGCCGGCGTAGCAGCAGACTCCTTTTGCACCGTCGAAGACCACTTCGAGCGTGTGGGGGCGTAGAGCCCAGGCGTGCGGCGGCGGCGGGGGCGGCCAGCCAGGCCGGCCGGCCAGCCAGCCAACCAGGCGGCGGCGGCGGCGGCCGGCGGGCGGGCGGCGGCGCCGACTAACCAACGCCGGCCAGCCAGAAGCAACGGCAGCCGGCCCGCCATCAGCAGACAGCCAACCAGCGCTGCAAAAAAGCCAGAAAAAAAAAGAAAAAAGAAAAAAGGGTTTAAAAACCTATATATTTTTTTAAATATATTTTTATTGTTCATTTTTATGAAATTAAAAATGAGAAAATTTCAAACGAATCCTCTCTTAGATGGGGAGGAAAGATCCGGCAAGGCACAGCCTCTCGACAATTTTTATTTTTTATGAAGACTATGGGAGCATAGCCTCACCAGATTTCAGTTTACACTTTTGCGAACGTCGTCTTGCTAGAGTCAAAGTTTTTGTTCAGACAAATTTGTGTTTGTTCTGTAGTGACAAACAAATGTGTTCTTCTGTAGACACACCCCACGAAACAAACCCAACACGGCCGTCATGTCGTGTGACCGTAGTGCCTGTTTTCCACGAAAGAGACCCACCGCACACGGCCGTAGCGTCGCATGCTAAGAGAGAGACAGATCCCACGGCCGTAGTGCCGAGTCCTTCGAGAGAGAGCCGTTCTATGGCCGTTGTGCCTAGTGAACACGTCTATGGCCGTAGCGCCGCGAGAATAACACATGTGGTGATCACACATTTGGTTTGGAGAGACTAAATTTAAGCTGAGCATACACTTAGTATTGACCATAAAAGTCACGTAGTTTAACTATAGTGTAAATGTGAAACCGCGGTGTGTTTACTTGGGCTAAGAAGACCGGCAATGGCGTCAGTTGTGCCCAAATTAGACGGAGTGCTTATCACGAGAAATCAAGGTAAGCCTAATTGAGCCATAGTGCTCATAACCCTTCACAATCTTTTAACAGATGATAGAAGATTGTGATAAACTTTGGCAAATGAGAACCATGTACAAGCGTAGTCTTGATGTGGTTATGCCTTGTGTCCAAACAAGTTGCTTACTGTTTGTAGCAACAAAAGGCCTTGGCCCGTAGAGAAAAGCTGGCCCTTGTTAAAAGTAACAAAATAGTGTCACTACTTGGGCCTAGAGAGTGGTGACTAGTTTGATTTAGTCACGTGATTGCCTGGTAAAAGTAATCCCTAAGGTGTGTATTACTTGGGATAAAGGGGCTAGTAGTGCTGCTAGAGCAGTGCTCAACTGAATGGTTTATCTAGAAGTACTAATCTGAAGGATTAGCGTACGCCTAGATAATAATAGCAGATTTAGGATTGATTTGTACAAATCAAAGGTAAATCTGAAGGGGTATAGTCTTGAGATGTAATGCTCAATGTTCTCATAGTTATACTTCATACCAACACCAAACAGGGATAGGATGAAATTCCTAAGTTCATCATCACAATGTACTGTGATGTTTGCATTTATATTGAATGTATGATGTAATGAGACATTGGGCTTGTGTAATTACCATCAATTATCTAGCAACCTATGGCTTCGCAGCAAGCTCAGTCATTATCTGTGGATTGATAATGTGGTTATTAGTAGTTTGGAATTTTTCTTGATAGATGGTACAACCCACCCATATAATTCATAAGTGTGTAACCACTTATGAAGGGTAATAATATGCAACAATGAAGCACTTTGTTACAAGTGTGAAACCACTGATCTGTTGCAAAGTAATTTATCAATAGTACCACCATATGTGCGTAGACACTATACCACATCTTCGTTGCAAGATGTTTAAAAGTTTCTTGGAAGGACTCAAGAATATAACATATGATATTAAACATGGTCTAGATTTGTTCTTGGACCTATGACACTAGCACGTAGTCCGCTTGAGAGTAGAGTTTTTGAGGACAAAAACCTTTCTGGAGAAAAGGAGGGATATCCTCAAATATCACATAAACTCAAATAGTTGTGTGAGTCCAGACAATGCTTGAATCTGGTAATAGCAACAAAGAGTTGTAAGTGATTGGATGTAACTCCAGACACCCGTAGCAGTGATGCAAGAATCTTTATCAAACATCTCCACATACTATATGGTCTGCCCGCATATATAGTATGGCATAAGAGATTGGAAGTTTGATTGTTATATTTGAAGGGAAATCTTCAAAAACTTACATTTACTCTGAGTTAGAGTGGAGTTTAACCATCCGTAGATTGATGGTAGTTAGAAACTCAACAAGATTCTAGAGCATATGCTTGTGCAAAGATGTTACTCTAAGAGAGAAAGTATCTCTCAGCTTTGGAACTAATCCTTGTGATGCATGATTAGATTGGCTCTAGTTTATTTCTCCTATGGTCGTAGAGCTTTCCAAGGAGAAGTTTTAACAAGTTGGTGATGCAACATGGTAGCATAGTCTAAGAACTTGCGCTACTAGAGTGCTCTCCAGTACATTAGCTTCTGTGCTAATGACATGATGCAAAATCAAGGTATGAAATTTGCCTTAAGGTTTTGGTTGAAATACCAAATCATGGCTTGTGTGAGCATGATCCTGTCTTTACAGAGGTCTGGCGTGCTGTACACGTACGCACTTTGTCTTTACAGAGGTCTGGCGTGCTGTACATGATGCAAAATCAAGGTATGAAATTTGCCTTAAGTTTTTGGTTGAAATACCAAATCATGGCTTGTGTGAGCATGATCCTGTCTTTACAGAGGTTTGGCGTGCTGTACACGTACGCACTTTTTCACAGCCGTGCCCACCTTCCTCGCCGGCACGTAATGCTAGTCAGGAGAGACTGGCCGTAGGTGCGGCGGGTAGCGAGGCGAGAATTAGTCCGGAGAGGCTAGCCGAGTCTTCGGGGTATAGTTTTGATAGTCCAAGTGCGGGTCATCCTGGGATTCAGAAGACCTATGCACTAGTAAAAAGGCAGTTTTATTGGCCTAGTTTGTTTAAGACGTCCAGACTTATGTGCTGAAATGCAGTAAGTGCGAAGTCAATAAACATGAATGTTTTAAGGTTGGAGGACTACTCCATCCGCTAGAGATTCCTCAAGGGAAATGGAAAAGCATTTCCATGGATTTCATTACCGGTTTACCCAAGATGAGTCGAGGGAATGACTCGGTGTGGGTGGTAGTGGACAGGTTAACTAAAATGGCAAAGTTCATTGCCACGAAGAAAACTGTAAAAACGCTAGAGTTGGCAAAACTCTTTATTGAACATCTCTACAAGCTATATGGCCTGCCCGCAGATATAGTGTCGGATAGAGATAGAAAGTTCAACAGTCATTTTTGAAGGGAAGTCTTCAAAAAGTTGGATACTACTCTGAGTCTGAGTACGGCAGATCATCCGGAGTCTGATGGTCAAACTAAAAGAGTTAACCAAATTCTAGAGGATATGTTGCGTTCTTATGTTAGTAAGAAGCAATCTAATTGGGAAGAGTACTTGCCCTTATTGGAGTTTGCCTATAACAGCTCCAAACACTCAGCGACGACTGGATTTACACCATTCATGTTAATGTATGGATTCCAGCCGAGATCTCCAATGGCTCTGTAGGCCTAGAAAACGAGAAGATTCAATCTGTCAAGGATTTCCTTGAAGATATGAATGATATGCTCAAAGCTGTACGCGAGAGCATTCGTAGCGCACGGGATCGCGCTAAAACATTTGCCTATAAAGGACGCAGACAAGTGACCTTTGCAGAAGGTGACTTTGTATTTTTAAAGGTTCCTGCGCAGTCAGCAACCATGAAAACGGGAAAGTGTGATAAACTTTCTCCTAGATATTGCGGTCCTTTCAAGGTCCTTAAGAAGATTGGGGACGTAGCATACAAACTTGAGTTACCGGAGAGTTCTCAAGTTCATCCTCTCTTCCATGTCAGTAAACTGAAGAAATCAGTTCACGGGTTAGAGAACGCAGTTTCTCCAGAGATTTTGGTGGACTTGATAGAGCCACCAAAGATACCACATAAATCTGAAAAATTCTATAGTATCGTGACAGACAAACCCGACATAAAGTGTACCAGGAGGTACTTGTTAAATGGACATATAGGGATGAGGAGTAGCAACCTGGGAACGCCGTAGTGCAATTTCCAAAAGGTTTCCCAGTTTGTTTTCGAGGACGAAAACTCTTCTTAAGGGGGGGGGTAATGTCACGTAGGCTATAATGCCTGTGAGACCGATGGCAGACCGGATGGCCATGTCCGGGGTTCAGTGGGAGAGGACGCCCATGCGGAGTCATGGGCGGCCAGGCTAGTGTGGACGGCAGGCCACACACCATATAGCCTAGGGGATGAGGGGCAATCCTCATTCTTCCTCTATGGTTGGGTGGTGAGCCAGAGGCCGTCCCCTCTTGTGGTAACGCCCGTAGCGGCATTACGGGAATGTAACAAAATGGAATGCAAAAGGTATGTGAAGCATGCCAAATGGGCAAGAAAGCCATACATGCATTTCCACATAATGGTAAAGGAAGCAACAGGACTTTGGAGGTGATCGACTCAGATGTGTGGACAACAAAAGTTGCTTCTCTTGGTGGATGCCACTACTATGTGAGCTTCATTGATGATCACACCAAGAAGGTATGGGTGTACTTCATGAAGCATAAAACTGAAGTATTCAGCCACTTCAAAGTCTTTAAGGCTATGGTTAAGAACGAAAAGAGCATGCATATAAAAGTGTTGAGATCTAATGGAGAGGGAGAGTATTTCTTAGATGAATTCAGATTTAGAAGATGATCACACCAAGAAGGTATGGGTGTACTTCATGAAGCATACAACTGAAGTGTTTAGCCACTTCAAAGCCTTTAAGGCTATAGTTGAGAAGGAAAAGGGCATGCATATAAAAGTGCTGATATATAATGGAGGGGGAGAGTATTTCTTAGATGAATTCAGATTTAGAAGAGTAGGGAATTCAAAGAAAGTACTCAAGCAGATCTACCCCTCATCAGCAGAATGGGGTTGTAGAAAGAAAGGACATGCACATTGAAAAAGTTGCAAGGGCTATGCTAAAAGAGAAAAAGATGCCTATTTATTTTTGGGCTGAAGCAGTGTATACTATGAACAAAACCTCCACTACAACTGTCCATGGCATGACACCTCAGGAAAAGTATACAGGTAGAAAACGAGATATTTTACACTTGAAAGTATTTGGTTGTATAGTTTATGTTCACATTCCTGATGAGAGAAGAACTAATCTGGATCCAAAGGCAAAAAATGCATCTTCATTTATTCTCAATAGTAGAAAGGGTATCGTTGTTATAGACCTTCCACTCAAAGGATGCAAGTTACCAAAGATGTAGTTTTTGATGAAATGAGTTGTTGGTATGGACCAACAAAAGTGAAATGAGTTGTTGGTATGGACCAACAAAAGTGAACAAAGGATGCAAGTTACCAAAGATGTACTTTTTTATGAAATGAGTTGTTGGTATGGACCAACAAAAGTGACAAAAGATGCAGATGTAGGAAATGGTAATGTTGTTTGTAAATGTAGAGAAGTAATCACAAAGTCTAAGTGGACCTAGTGAGCCCTCAAACAGTGGATCAAATGCATGGATAGGGAAACTACAATCTAGTGGATCTTGTCATGGCAATCCAAATAGTGGTACATAGGTATCACTATAAAGGGAAGGAGAAGGTGGACCCTGCATTTTTCATGTCTCATGTGGTCACTCTCATGTTGATGGAGAGTCTAGTGACTCAGAAATGAGCCTTGTTGATGAGGAACTTGGGATTCCTTCAGTTGTTACTCCAAGTGCAAGAAAAAGTAGAAATGTTGTTAAGACCCTTAGATGTGATGCAGGTCAGCCATATGGCATTGACTATGAGGAAACCTTTAGTCCAGTTGCAAGGATAGAAATTGTGATAGCAATAATTGCTATGGTTGCAAAAGGATGGTCTTTGCATCAAATGGATGTAAAGAATGCCTTCTTGCACGGTTATTTGCAAGAAGATGTTTATATGATACAGCCAAAAGGTTACCAAGATGATGCACATCCCCATTTTGTTTGTAGGTTGCACAAAGTTTTGTATGGCTTAAAACAGGCGCCCAGGGAATAGCTAGACAAGATAGGCTAGTATCTTGTAAAGAATGCCTTCTTGCACGGTTATTTGCAAGAAGATGTTTATATGATACAGCCAAAAGGTTACCAAGATGATGCACATCCCCATTTTGTTTGTAGGTTGCACAAAGTTTTGTATGGCTTAAAACAGGCGCCCAGGGAATGGCTAGACAAGATAGGCTAGTATCTTGTTAGGATTGGATTTTAGACTTTCAATGTAGACTTTTCACTGTATGTGAAGTAGAATGTTTACCTTGATGTTGATATGCTAGAGGTTGAAGCTGCTATGTTTGCGCATGGAAGAGGTGTCAATGCAAATATTGAGATATGGCAAAAGCGCATTGGGCATGTGAATATACATAGGCTGAAATCTTTGCAAACGTAGAGAATTGTTGCAAGTTTTCCTAAATTTAAAGTGGATGGAATGAAGAAGGTATGTGAAGCATGCCAAATGGGCAAGTAGGCTAGACATGTATTTCCACGGAGTACTGAACTAAGCAACATAGCTTTCTTTAAGGTTTTGGCCACCTACCTATGCTTAACGTATCGTGGGGATGGAATGACTTTCCAATGAGGTAGCTAACCCCTATTCTCTCACCAAATATAGATCGATGAGATTCTCCATTCGATGTCGATCTTTGGGTGTCACTTCTCCAAAGCTACCATACTCTTCTCCATGTGTTGCTCAAATGACAATGGGAGGAGGGGGGATGAGAGGATGAGAGAATTGTGAGAGTGGTAAAAGGGGAAAGTGTCAATGTAGCAACAGCATAAGGGAATGGAAAGCAAGAGCAACAATCCATAAGATAATGGAGTGGAGAGAAGAGAGCTTGTATTCCATGCAATGAAAAAGTGAAGACCAAGTCAACCAACTTGGCTTATATACACAAGAACTATTTAGGGTTTAGGTCTAACCATGAAAGCCTTCTAGACCTAATTCTACTAGACTACTCATATGGTGTCCGAACTATATTCTAACGAGTGAAGTGGTGGATGGATCCAACCATTATGTACATTCAATTGTCTCTTGAGGCCAAAGAAGAGGGAGTGCACAATCCTCTTGGAATCCTTTTCTTGGAATCCACTCCTTACCTTTCTTGGGCTAAGCTACTTGAATGCAAGGTGATGCGGGTGCAATGTTTGGCTTCTTACTACTCCTCACACCTGCCTTCCAATTGTGACCTCTACTTCACACATGTTCTCATAATGGATTAGCCACAAGGAGCAAGTACCAACCTTTTACTTCTAGTTATAGAAACCATGTTTCTAGCCATCATCAATTGTGACCGTTGCTCCTTCTCTCTCTTTCTTTGAATTAAATGGACTTTCGCTAATTGCAACAATTGGTGTGCTTATGGTAGTTGTACACAAGCATGGATTGAAAAGGGTAGTAGAACAATGTTCCTAGATTAACCCATATGGATGAGGTTAACATGCCCCAAAACAGATTTGAGATCCCATCCCTTGGGATTGTCATGCATGTGCAAAGATGGTAGGGAAGCAGTCATGCCATTCAAGGAAATGGCGATGGGCAAAGACATCATCAGGGCATGGGTGAAGTATTGATAGGGTTCCTAGAAGAGGTATGTGACAATGTCTTCAAAGAATCAAATGGGCATTGAGCCTAGGGTATGGACTCTAAAATACAAGCGTACCATTTGAATGAGGGTGGGGCCTCTATTGAGGTCAAAGTAGATGTCAGAGTGGATATTATAGGTATCTTCTTCCATGGTGGGAGCGACATCTTGCACAAGGAAGCATATTATCTTCAAAAAGGTAATTACGACCAGGAAGGCATTGGATCTAGTTCTCGGTGGCAATAATTACAAGATTCGGTGTTGTATGTACACATTGATAAGAAACATGGTGCTCATGAAAGATCAAGTGTGTGGAGAGGAGAGACTCACAAAATACAAGAATAATATCTTGCTTATTAAGTTGCTTATACATACAACTAGGCCTTGCTCTCATGCAAAATGCCTCATGGCCTCACCTTTAAATAGGTGAACAAGTGGACCTCAAGTCCATTCACACTCACACCCTTCTCTCACCCTTCTACTCAACCTTAGTCTCTTAATACCCCCCCTCAATACCAACTATGGAAGGATGGAATAGGAGGTATTGGACATAAGATGCCTTTATAACATTAGGCGTACAAGGCTTGGAATATAGGTGTGGTAATCTAGGATTTACAAAAGTGTTCCTAGAGCCTTAGAGGCTATTACATTGATGCCATCTAAGTCTTTAATTTGTTGTCGATGAAGATGTACACCTCGATGACGGTGCACCCACTCTTTGTGTTTGCTTGGCTTCTTGTAGATGACATGCTTGAGACATACATGCCATTGCTTCCACCATATGCTTTCCACCTTGACCATTCTCACACAATGATCATGACAAGGCTGCCACCCTTGCTTAAGTGGTTTGCTTATAGATGTTCCTCTAACATGCTTTATGCTTCCTTGAATACCATATCTCCTCCATGAGTGATGAGGTAGATTTAAATGGGGAAGGGAAAGGGAGGGTCTTACCACTTGCCTTATACATTGGTCAAGGGCAGTGTCTACTCCACAATTACAATAGCTTTTATGCATGTTAGTTACAAGATACCCATTAGGGTTTGAAGATTCAAGCTTAGTGAAAGTGAGTAAATTGTTGAGGTAAATACTCAAACAAATAGGTTTTATCATCTTTGGCTTAAGAAGGAGAGGACATGGCTCATAATGTTGCCAATGTCTCTTACAAAAGTAATGCCAAAAAATGCTTAAAATCATGACAACCAATAAGGTAGAGCACTTAGGGATTCTATGCTCATCCTTACGACTCATCTTATACGATGAAAAATCAGAATATGCAGCGGAATGAAGTGCCTTGGGCTTGGGAAACGAGAGCATACGGCTTATGGCTTGCCTATGCCTCTTACAAACAAGGGCCTCAAGGGTAATACACATAAACATTGAAGATGAGCACTTAATGTACATGTGCCCAACTTTAAGAACACTCAAAAATCTGAGTTTTATCATGAAAAAACCAGAATTCTTCAACCTCTTTAGCTCATGAGATGAAGATAATTGGTTCATGGTTGAACTATTCCTCTTTGGAAGAAGCGATTGATGATGAAGACTTGAAATGTAGCACTTATGGTGTGTGCCCGGCCTCCATGTTGATGAAGAAGAGCCTCCGTAATGTAAATGACCTCCTCCTTTGATGGTTAAGACCACCTTAGTGTTTAGCAACACTTTAGTTGATGATTAATATCACCATTTGTGTGTATAAAACACAATTAGTGCTAAAAAGCACATTTTTAGTGTAAAATAACACTTGTTTTGGTGATTAACTCACCATTAGTGTTTAATAACACTATGAGTGTTTAAAAACACTTTAAGATAACCTCCCTTTGCTGGATTAACATAGTGATTAGTGTTAAACAACACAATTAGTGCTTAGAAGCACACTTTAATCACTTTGAAAGCTTAAAACTTGATGTCGGTGTTGAAGCTTGACGGGCATGAGGTTTATGCACTACCTCAAGTGGATGAAAGCCACTTCAAAATGAAGAGAAAGACCAGCAATATCCATTCACACTCATACTTGAGTGATTAGAGGAAGGGAGTGATGGTCGAGCAAGAAAAACCACAAATGCAAGCTTTAATGGAGAGCTTGAGAAAACAATGAGACCTTCGTCTGGTTTTTCAGTTCCCGCCAGCGCTACAGTCGACTATTTGGGCTAAGATTGCAGCTGTGGCATCTCCACACGTTGGGCTACAATAGCCCTAAGACTCTATCACAAATGATAGCTCACACGCGCCGTATGGCTGTACGGCCAGGGCTGCAGCAGCGTTTTGGCGCTGTTTTGGTTCGTGGGCAATGCCGCGTCGGAAAGAGAAGTATAGAGCTCATTAGCTGTACGAAATGATGCGCCTTGGCCTGCTCTACAACTCCTTAGTTGATTTCACTGAGAAATATCCACTCTACAAGCTGCTGTAGCTCCTCAACCATGAGAGGGTTGAGCTCCACACAAGAAAAAAGAGGAAAAAATGGATAATTTTGACCTATTCTCTACACCACAAAGTTTGAACTCACCTAGGCTCTGATACCATGAAAAGAAACATGGTGCTCATGAAAGATCAAGTGTGTGGAGAGGAGAGACTCACAAAATACAAGAATAATATCTTGCTTATTAAGTTGCTTATACATACAACTAGGCCTTGCTCTCATGCAAAATGCCTCATGGCCTCACCTTTAAATAGGTGAACAAGTGGACCTCAAGTCCATTCACACTCACACCCTTCTCTCACCCTTCTACTCAACCTTAGTCTCTTAATACACATGCCGATGGAGGTATGGGTTCAAGGAAGATATTTGAGTAGAGGGTAATTATACATGACATTAGGGTCTTGGCTTTGAAGGTGTGATATGACATTAGGGTCTTGGCTTGATATGTAGCGGAAGTCTTTGTATATTGGAAGATCCTGTCACACAAATGCTCACACCATCTTCTGTATCCTGAGTTTTGTGAGTTTAGCAATCCACTTTAGTACTTCAAACTTTAAAGAGATATGAGAGAGATATATGAGAACTTTACACTAGATTGGCTGAATGGCTGTTTTCTGGCATAGAACTGAGGCTGGACTGAAATGCAGGCTGAACGCTGATGCTGGACAAAGCTGAATACTAGCCTGAATAGATGTTGAATGCAGGCAACTGTTCACATGCAGAAAACACAGGCAACTGTTCACATGCAGAAAACACAGGTGTCTTATGCTGATTTGGGGCTGATCTGATGCACTTATGGCTGTAGGGACTGCTGAAGATGCATGCATTGGAGAACCAAGGTTGGCTGAAGCAAACTCAAGCACTCCAAGGGGGCTGTGGATGAGACTAGTCTAGTGCTAAAGGCAAGGGAACTCCTCGGGGGCTGTGGAGGAAAGCTCTTAGCACACTGAAGACTGAATGAGAAACTAAGCCCTATGCAAGCCTATTTATACTAACTGGAGGTTGGTCAAGTTGGCTGGTCATTTATTTAATAAAGTTTATATTTATAAATGATAATAAATGCTAAATAAATACCAAAAAATATGGAAAAAATACCAGATAAATCCTAGTAAATTCCCTAAGGCTTCTGGGATGTTCTAAATGATGCACAAGCATATAAATGCATATTACACAAAATGCAGAGTGCTTTCTGATGCAAACCCTAAGGCTTCTACTGACTCTACATGCATGAATGATTCTCTCCAAGTGGGTTAAGGGACTTGACTGACTGACTGACCCGCTAAGGCTGAGGAATGACCTACGTAGCTCGTGCCTGACTTATCCTGGACTGAGGATGTACAATGGGGTCATGACATACGACAAATATCATCCTACTGGGTTCTAATACTGTACAATTGTTGCACTTCTGATGATGAGCCATCTTGTCACCATGCACTGAGTGCGGAGTGCATGTGACATTCCCTCCTGATTAGCTTGGCGGCAGGTTCATGGCTTCCAAGTAGTCTGCCAACAACTGGGGGTACTCCTGTAAGAACTTCTCCTCGAGCCATACGGCTTCGTGTGGGTGCCTCGATCTCTCGGAATTTCGTGTATCCATCGACCGGAACCATGCTTCCATCGATGAAGAAAGATTTGCTCAGGCTCAATAAATTCTGCCTCGTCTACCACGTCTGGCTGTTGTTCATTTGAAACATCAAACACTTTTGGACCAACATATGGTTTTAGCCAAGAAACATGGAAAACATCATGCATTGTCCAAATGGCAGGCAACTTTAACTTCATGGAGACATCACTTAACTTCTTAACTATTGGAAAAGGGCCAAAACTACGGAATGAAAGCTTGGGACAACGTTTGCCTACTTGTTTCAATCTCTGTTTCATGATACGCAAATAGACCCAATCCCGTCCTTGAAGTGGACATCTCGTCTAGACTTATTTGCCTGTCGGCTATATGCTTCCTGAGCTTTGGTCAAGTGGTCCTTGACTAACTCAATGATCTCAAAAAATGCTTCCATGGTTTTATTAGCCTCTAAAGATGGAGACATCATTCTCATCAAAAGAGAAGAAAAACGGTGACCAAAGGCTGCTTCATATGGAGACGTCCGACACTGGTGGATGAATGAGTGTTGTTCAAGATAGCTTGGACCAATGGAAGATAGTGCTCCCATTTGGACTACTGGGAGCACATGACAGTATGACTTGAGGACATCAAAGGCCAACTGGTTATAAATTTCTATTTGGCCATCTGTCTGGGGATGGAATGAACTAGACAACTGCAACTTAGTTCTGAAGTTTTCAAATAATGCCCTCCAAAAATGCGAGGTAAACTTGGAATCTCTATCTGATGTTATGGTGCTAGGCAAACCACAAATCGGATACCAATGCTTGAGAACCAGACGGGCTACGTCCTCGGCTGTGGTGGCCGTATGCTTGCATGGGATGAGCATGCAGAATTTACAAAAGCGATCCACAATGGTAAAACACTGAGTGTTGCGGGATCCAGTGGATGCTAGTAGAGGCCCTACAAAGTCCATAGATATGTCGGTGAAAGGTCCATCGGGGATAGGCAAAGGTTAAAGTAAACCTGTCTTCTTTGTATGGGGAACCTTAACTTTTTGACAAATCTTACAGGCTTGTACATGTGCGTAGACATCACGCCTCATCTTTGGCCAATAAAAGGACTGTTCTAATTTCTCAAGGGTAATGTTGATACCCCTATATCCTCCAACTAAGGAGTCATGGGCATCGTGGAGAGCAGAATGCTTTTCCCGAGTAATGCAGAGACGGTTCTTGTAAAACAACCAACCGTTCTATACTGAATAGTGGCCAGGCTCAAAATTGAGGGCCAAACTGTACTGAGTACCAAACTCAGGGGAGTGGACATATTGGTCTTTCATACTATCCAAGTCCTTCCCTGTGATTTTGAGAATGGTAGCTTCTTGGACTGCCTGGATGCTGGACTGCCTGGATGCTGGACTTTCGCTCGAGACACTGAGAGCATCTGCTACTACTGGGTTATGCTTACGAGGGATGTATTCAATAATACCTCCAAACTGTTGGAAGATACTCCACCTGGCCTGTCGATCACTCCACTGGGCACTTGGCATAGTCTGAAGCCACTTAAGTGCTTGGTGGTCTGTTTTCACTGTGAAAGCCTGTCCATAAAGAAAAGGCTTCCAATGTTTGAGCGTTGTGATCACACCTAAAAGCTCTTTGTCATATACTGAATAATTCTTTTCGGTGACATCCAACTTTCTGCTATAATATGCCACGGGTCTATTGTCCTGCTGGAGGACTGCACCTATGGCTACATTGCTGGCATCGGTGATGACCTTGAAAGGTTCGTCCCATGATGCTAACTTTAATGCAGGTGCTTCTGAGGCAGCTTTCTAGAGTGCATGGAATGCATCAAGTGCCTTATCCTGTAATAACTGAGACTTTCTGCTTGCGAGTCTTCACCCCCTTGAGCAAGTCGGTAAGAGGTGCTGCAAGGTTGGAAAAATGACGGACATGGATACTATAGGCCTGACAAAGACATGAACGGATTTCTTGGGCAGTCTTAGGAATGTCCCAATCTAAGATCTCCTGAACCTTTGATGGGTCCAGTCTAATCCCATCGGAACCGATAATGTAGCCCAGATACTGAACTTCCTTAACACCAAAGATAGACTTTTTGGCGTTTAAGTAGAGCTGATTATCTCGCAAAAGCTGCAAGACTTTCTCCACATCTTTCTCATGCTGCTCCGCAATGGCTGAGAAGACTAGTATGTCATCAAGGAATATGAAAACACACTTTCCAATGTGGACTGCGAAAATCCTAGACACCATCTTATTGAACGTTGCGGGTGCATTTGTAAGCCTAAAAGGCATGACTACGAACTTGTAGTGACCATGCTCTGTCGTCCAAAAAGCTATTTTCGGAATGTTCGCTTCAAAAATGCGGACCTGATGGTAACCACTCTTGAGGTCGATCTTAGTCAAAAACTTAGCACCGTCTAAACGCTCCAAAATGTACTCTATCCTAGGCATAGGAAACTTATTCTTGATAGTGAGTTTGTTTAATGCCCTGTAGTCTACACAAAGGCGTGAAGACTTGTCCTTCTTTTGGACAAATAGGATAGGTGCAGCAAATGGGGAGGAAGAAGGCCGAATGAATCCGGCTCGGAGAAGCTCAGATAACTGCTTTTCTAACTCGCCCTCTAAAGTCTTGGAAAGACGATAGGGAAACCTACTAGGAGGATCTGATCCAGGGACCAAATCAATGTGATGGTCCTCAAGGCGAGAGGGTGGGAGACTGGGCGGGAGATCGTCCCTAATCATAATGTCCTGGTGTCTGGATAGGAGGTTTGCTAACTGAGGGACTGAAGATGTAACGGATGCTACTAATGAGGGAGGGGCTGTTTGAGCACGAACATAAAGGAGTGCTCCTTCTGCTCCCTTGCGGATAGCTCGTCTGGCGTGGAGATGTGAAATCAATGGGATGCCAAGAATGCTTCTATCCCCACGAATCATGACAGGCTCAGGAAAACCTTTACAAATAGTAAAAGTGTCCTGCCCCCAATTGGGAATAGGCTCATACTGACGGAACCACTGAATTCCTAAGATCATGTCACACCCCAACAGAGGTGAGACGATGAAATCTTGTTGAAATGAGGCCTTCTAAACTTCAAAGGCAAATTGCTATGCCTTCTGGGAAATGTGGGTGGTGCGAAGACCAGGTGTAAACCCGTCCACATCCAGATGATATGGGACTAATGTGCAGTTCAATTTATTAGCCTTGGGGAGAGATGGCGTCTTCAGAACTACCCATAGCGAAAAGGACTACAAACTGTCGGCCCTGGGCAGAGCCATAAGCTCGGATGAGGCTCTTTTGAGCAGCATCGCTCTCACCCTCCTGCTTAGCATCAAATACCACGGATGGCATAGGATGCATGGAAGGTAAAAGTTGAACTGCATTTGTTGAGGTAGTAGGCGGGGCTGGAGGAGCTGGGGAGGCTGGCAACTGTGGGCAGAAGGAGCTTTGGCGGCTTGTGTTGCTTGCCATTTGTGGCAATCCTTCTTACAATGTCCTATAATATGATAGAAAAAACATCTATTTTCTGACTGGTACTTCCTTTGCTCCTCTGGAGGAAGATAACCTCTAGTAATGCCTGCTTTCATCAGGGGTTTTCTTAGGTTCTTTATCTTTCTTACCCCCTGAACTAGAGCTATTAGTGCTATCCTTCTTAGCATCTTAAGAAGACGCGTTACCTTTCCCTATCTGTGTAGCTGATTGCTGCTGCTGTGCTGGGGTTTGGTACTGGATTGAGATGACTGCTTGGCTTTCACACTGTTAAGCTTCATTTCTTCATTCTGAGTGAGAGTCAGAGCCCGGTCATATGTACTTGGTTCAAAGTTACGAACTGTGAACCTAATGTTAGAGTCCAATCCACGACGAATGAATTGCTCCATCTTAGCCTGCTCAGATAACCCTAACTGCTGTGCTAAAGTAATAACCTTACCGAAAAACTGAAGCACTGGGGATCCATTCTGTCTGAGTCCATAGAACTCGTCTTTCAGATCGGTCATGTATTGGGGCGGGAGAAATCTGGTCTTCAGGATATGGACAAAGATGTCCCAGTCCAAAGGCTGTGACACTTGTGGCCTGGTCTGTATGAATACTAGACCAATGCTGCCACCAAGTGACTGCCTCACCAGTGAGATGGGGAGCTGCTAAGTGGACTTTGTCTTGTGGGTCTGTGATCCTAGCTAATGGAAAATGAGCATTAAACTGATGAATAAATTGATTAACTGATGAATGATCACACTTACCATCATACTTATTGAAGTTTGGTTGACTACGAATGATGGTGGTTGATGCTGCTGCTCTGCAGACTGCTGGTGGTGACACCTATGACTGGGGAGACTGAGGAGAGCTGCTGATACCTCAAGTGTATGGCCTCCTTTTCCCGTTGGTGTTCGAGTAGCATACATTCTCGATCAAGCTCACATTGGTGTTCCCGAGCACGGCGAGTTCAGCAGCCTGACGCCGATCTTCGTCGATCCTACGTTGGGCTTCCTCATACTCCTGTCTTTCTACTTTTTCTCTTTTCCTTCGGGCCTTGTCCTCTCTCCTTTGTTGTTCCATCTGAAAGAAGAGGGAGATGTAGTTGGGTGCTGCTGGAGGTGTAGAAGGACGTGCTGCTGCTACCTCCAAGAGTTGGAGACGCTCCATGAGCAGCTGGTTCTGAGCTCTAAGAAGAGCTATGGTGTCTGCTGTAGGTGAAAGAACATGGTCTCCTTCTTCGGGGGAGACGTCTTTTGGCTGGATGATTACTCTCTTCTGTAGACATTTCTGTAGACATGATGCTGCAGTGGTCGTGCCAGAATGCAATCTAACCATCCAAGGATGCCCTCACGCTAGGATACGGTGTGTGTGGACAATCTGAATCTGATACCAATGTGATATGAAGCGGAAGTCTCTATATTGGAAGATCCTGTCACACAAATGCTCACACCGTCTTTGTATCCTGAGTTTCGTGAGTTTAGCAATCCACTTTAGTACTTCAAACTTTAAAGAGATATGAGAGAGATATATGAGAGCTATACACCAGATTGGGTCTCGAATTACCCACTGAAGGGCCCCCTATCCCGATAACGAGATAGTATTTGCTTTATTTCTTTAGAGAGAATGACTGTGGACTGTAGCCAAACCCAAGATCTCGGAGGATCGGCGGAGCTTGGTTGAACTAGCTTGGCTGAACTGTACACGGCTGTAGAAACACCTCGATGAACTGATCTCGAGCCTATGCGCTCTTCCCAAGGGCATGAGGAAGGGCTACACACCTGAGGCTGAGAAAAGAACTGTACACGGCTGTAGAAACACCTCGATGAACTGATCTCGAGCCTATGCGCTCTTCCCAAGGGCATGAGGAAGGGCTACACACCTGAGGCTGAGAAAAGAAGATGGTGGACTGTTCTAAGCTATGTTAGAATGCTGTAAATGCTTATGAATGCTGTGTAATGCTTATGAATGCTGTGTAACCTGGGCTGGTGTATGACTGGATGATGCTGAATACTGATGTAAACTGCTGTGGGACTCAAAATGCATGAAAGGGGCTGCTGGAAATCTACAAACGCAGGGCTGAATGACTGTTTTCTAGCGTAGAACTAAGGCTGGGACTGAAACGCAGGCTGAATGCTGATGCTGGACAGAAAACGCAAGCTGAATACTGGCCTGAATAGATGCTGAACGTAGGCCACTGTTCACATGCAGAAAACAGAGGCCACTATTCACATGTAGAAAAAAACAGGTGTCTTATGTTGATTTGGGGCTGATCTGATGCGCTTATTTATAGGGACTACCGAAGATGCATGCGTTGGAGAACCAAGGTTGGCTGAAGCAAACTCAAGCACTCCAAGGGCTGGATGAGACTAGTCTAGTGCAAGCCTATTTATACTAACTGGAGGTTGGTCAAGTTAGCTGGTCATTTATTTAATAAAGTTTATATTTATAAATGAAAATAAATGCTAAATAAATACCAAAAAATATGGTAAAAATACCAGATAAATCCTAGTAAATTCCCTAAGGCTTCTAGGATGTTCTAAATGATGCACAGGCATATGAATGCATATTATGCAGAATGCAGAGTGCTTTCTGATGCAAACCCTAAGGCTTCTACTAACTCTACATGCATGAATGATTCTCTCCAAGTGGGTTAAGGGACTTGACTGACTGACTGACCCGCTAAGGCTGAGGAATGACTTACGTAGCTCGTGCCTGACTTATCCTAGACTAAGGATGTACAATGGGGCCACGGCATACGACAAATATCATCCTACTGGGTTCTAATACTGTACAATTGTTGCACTTCTGATGATGAGCCATCTTGTCACCATGCACTGAGTGTAGAGTGCATGTGACAGAAGGTGCTTGAAGTGAGCCTAGGACCATCAACATTTATATGGCATTATATGGTTGAAGGGGCTGCTGGAAATCTACAAACGCAAGGCTGAATGGCTGTTTTCTAGCGTAGAACTAAGGCTGGGACTGAAACGCACGCTGAATGCCGATGCTGGACAGAAAACGCAAGCTGAATACTGGCCTGAATAGATGCTGAACGTAGGCCACTGTTCACATGCAGAAAACACAGGCCACTATTCACATGTAGAAAAAAATAGGTGTCTTATGTTGATTTGATCTGATGCGCTTATGGCTATAGGGACTACCGAAGATGCATGCGTTGGAGAACCAAGGTT
Organism: Cibotium barometz; assembly: GCF_041138505.1. NCBI lineage: Eukaryota > Viridiplantae > Streptophyta > Polypodiopsida > Cyatheales > Cibotiaceae > Cibotium > Cibotium barometz. The sequence goes on from NC_141095.1 coordinate 36,602,306, forward strand.
GGCTGAAGCAAACTCAAGCACTCCAAGGGCTGGATGAGACTAGCCTAGTGCAAGCCTATTTATACTAACTGGAGGTTGGTCAAGTTAGCTGGTCATTTATTTAATAAAGTTTATATTTATAAATGACAATAAATGCTAAATAAATACCAAAAAATATGAAAAAAATACCAGATAAATCCTAGTAAATTCCCTAAGGCTTTTGGGATATGCAGAATGCAGAGTGCTTTCTGATGCAAACCCTAAGGCTTATACTAACTCTACATGCATGAATGATTCTCTCCAAGTGGGTTAAGGGACTTGACTGACTGACTGACCCGCTAAGGCTGAGGAATGACCTACGTAGCTCGTGCCTGACTTATCTTGGACTGAGGATGTACAATGGGGCCACGACATACGACAAATATCATCCTACTGGGTTCTAATACTGTACAACTGTTGCACTTCTGATGATGAGCCATCTTGTCACCATGCACTGAGTGTAGAGTGCATGTGACAGAAGGTGCTTGAAGTGAGCCTAGGACCATCAACATTTATATGGCATTATATGGTTGGGATCAATCCATATGGAAGTTGGTTGGTTGCAATAGATGTTTCATCTGTCTCGTTGTTTGAGCTAGGAGATTAAGTTGATCATGGGCATCATCTGTGGGTTGTGAGGTAGGGGTTAACTATTCAAGGGGTGGGGAGTGAGGGGTAGTAGGAGAAAGGAGTAAGGGTTAATTTGTGGGATCAAGTGAAAGGAGACAAGGGGGTGATAAGGCTGTAGTTGTTGCCATAGTTTGTGAAGAGGGTGTGACATTGGAAGCTGCAGACGATTCAATGGTAGTGGACTGCAAATGTTCATTATTTTTAGGAGCTCCAGAGTGGTTTTGGTTTGGGGATCTTGAGGTTTATCTGACAAAGGTTTAGGGGAGCTATTGGGAGAAGGGCTGTTGGAAGGATGGTTAGAGGGGGAGGGGTTACTTGGTAGTGGTGGAGAGTTTTTTGGAGGAGGGGGTGGTGATGGATGAGGGGTAGTGCCGCTTGAAGTAAAGGTGCTATGTATGCCACCATATCTTGCCACAAAATATGCTTACCTCATGTTGCCACTCCTCTGGGGTGAGCTCCTCAAGATGGGAAACTGTCTAGCATTGAGTTGGAGATGAAGGTCTTGGAGTGGGGTGGATCGAGGTAGGACAATTGTGGCCATCTCTATAGATACCTTTGTCATGTGATCTAGCCATTGCTCTTGGTTCTCATCATATATTTCTTTGTGAGGAACATATTGGGCTTCATGTAGTTCAGCTTGCCGGTGGCTGATCACTTGGTCTTTAGCTCTGCGATGGAGGATGTAGGCATCTTGGAGATCTTGCAATGTCTTTGTATGATGTTCTTCCTTCTCTTTCATCTCGTCATAATGTTTCTTTTATTGGTTGTTCTTGTTGAGCTTGAGGGATTTGAGGTGCTTATTGTATTCCTTAATCTTTTTACTGTGTTTGGCCTTGTATGTGGTTGCTAATGTCTCTTTCTCTTTCTTTGCGAGACTGGGAGGGTGGCCTTGGCATATATAGTTTCCTTATTGGCTACCTTGAGTGCCACTTCGACTTCTTTCAACTCTTTCTTTTGGGTTCTTGGGCTGTTTGATGCCTTTAGCAACTTCTTCTGATATTATTTCTCTTTTCAGACGGTGTCATCTTAGCGAGAGCTTGGGCTTTGCATTCTTGCATTTGGAGCCTCAAGACTACCAACTTGGAGGCATGTGCCTTGCGGTTTGTTGTCTTAACAGTCTGTGCAACGATGGTGCATTGGTACAATAGGTCAACTAGGTTGATCTCGGCTTCCTCTGCTAGAGTTGGATTTTTATGAACAAGTTGGTGTAGAATATCAGATTGGAGTACTATTGAACTGCCAAAGACAACTCTTTGAAGACATGCCAAGTTGGTTTGCAAAGGCTGCTCGAGGAACAGCTTGCATTTGCCCTTGTCTAACATGCGGAACTAGAGGAGCTCTCTTGTAGCCTCACTGTCAGTTGGCTACTTATGTAGAGGGTAATGGTAACTCTATCATCGTGACTCATTTGTTTTAGAAGGGCCAGGAACAGTGTGGTGGAATCGTATGTGGGATTGGTGGAGGTGATGGTCCGGCAAGGGTGTACTAGTGACTGGAGCAAGGAGTTGAAGGGGTTTGTTTTCATGAAACTCCAAAAGCAACTCAATGCTATTGCTGCTCTGGCTATTGTTGTGGTGTTTGAGGCTGTGGCTATTGTTCCTGTGGTTGGGGATCTGGATTTATGATTTTTGCCTTTTCATGGGCAAGCTCTTGGATCGAGCAAGACCCTAAAGTTTCCGTGTGAGTGCAATCATGCTAGGATGAGCTATAGGAGACTACATTCCCAAGTATTGGTAAGCTAGTAATGTGAAGAGAATGGGGATACCAACCTTGTTATTGTGATTAGTACAGGTGTGGGCTATCTCCATGTGTAGATATTGCGCCCAGTTGGTGTTGAAAACTTATGGTGGTCATCATATTTCACCATCAGTAGAAACACCAAAGCTATGGCCAACTTGCTGATTCTGAGTTGGAGGATGGATGTGAACAAGACTCCATTCTTGTTGGCACTAGATATTGGCTCCACCCATGGTGCAATTTTGGCATGGAGGTTCCTGAGTTGCACGTGTTGGTTGGAAGAAAGAGGCAAGCCGACTACTCCCGATTTGATTTGCGGGATTACCATGGAAATGCTCTCCTCCTCCATCATATCTCGGCACTTTTATCTGCATGCCCTTTTCTTTTTCAACCATAGCCTTAAAGGCTTTGAAGTAGCTGAACACTTCACTTTTATGCTTCATGAAGTACACCCAGGTGTGATTATCAATGAATCTAACATAGTAGTGGCATCCACCAAGAGAAGTAGCTTTGGTTGTCCACACATCTGAGTGGATCATCTCCAAATCCCTATTGCTTACTTTAGCATTTTGTGGAAATGAATGTCTAGCATGGTTGCCCATTTGGCATGATTCACATAACTTTTGCACTCAATTTACTTTGAATTTGGAAAACCTGCAACAATACTCTATGTTTGCATAGATTTTAGCCTTTGCCTATTCATGTGCCCAATGCGCTTGTGCCATATTTCAATATCTACAATGAAACCTCTTCCATGCGCAAACATAGAAGCTTCAACCACATGCATGTTTGCATCCAAGGTGAACACTTTGTCATTTTTGTTGCCTTGTGCACCCAAGTGGAATTGATTTTTCAGATCCTCAACAAAACAACCATCAAGGTTAAATTTGGCTTGCAAGATTCAGCAAATGCCGTCACATGCACATTAGAAGCATTGGGAAGAGGCATAGGAAAAGGAGTGATAGTCATGATTCTCGCTCGTTGTCTAGAGTCCCGCACATATAAGGCACAGCCATATAGTATATCCAAGCTAGTGTAGGTGAGCTCGATCCCATTCAGCACATTGAATAGTTTGAGCAAGTCTATAGTATCTTCGGAGAGGTCAACAAACTCACCAAAGTTGGTGTATTTCACTCTAGAGGACAACATAGGTCAATGGTACCATGCCCTTAGATCCAAAAATAGATTGACAACCCAGAGATAGGGCCCAACCCCCTTCAGATGTGCATATGCACCTTAAAAGAGTGCTCGTCCAGTGTGTCATATGCGGACAAAACCATACCACCTCTCAATGACTACACTTGCGAGCAAGATAGTTTCTCTACTATGAGAACTGCAAAAGGTATGGGAGCCATGACACTTTCCAATGTAGGTATCCACAAACCCCTAACCCCCCTTAGTATCCACCAAGACCACAACTAGCACTACACGCTCCTCCAATACATAATGTGGTCCAAGGAGCAGGCCCATCCCCCAATGCGCACAAAGGAGGATTCAGATCCTCAGAACTACCCCTTCCTCCACCAATCTTACTAGCACTACCTCTAACACTAGAGGTAACCACAATGAATCAAGTGGTAATCAAAGAGTTGCATGACTAGGACGAAGTTTAATCCAACTCCTAGCCAGGTGACTATCCTCCTCTAGATGATAACCTAAATGAGCCATGCTACTACATCCAGTAAGAAAAGGGACATGTCTTGTTAGATATGCTCAATGCCCCACCCTCGTGACACACCACCCAGTGGTCCATGGTGCTCAAACTTGTAAGGCCCCCAATATGAGGAGAAGCCATGTGTGATCCTCAACATTGGATGGATCATGAGACTGCATGTCAGATGAGGTCTATCATGAGACCGTTGAGGGTAGAAAGGTGACCTATGTGGGTCTAGCCTCCAAGTTAGGCAAGGCAATTAAGTTGGTAGTAGAATGAGGCACATGGCCTCGATATAAGGGGGAGCGTGTTCTAGCTAGGGTATGGGGGCTAGCTGGCCCCTAGCTAGGGGGGGCCTGGTGGGGGGTTTGAATGGGAGAGTTAATTAGGGTTAGGTTTTCATGTGGGAGACATACACAGAGAGAAGAAGGGAGAGAGAGTTAATTAGGGTTAGGTTTGAATGGGAGAGTTAATTAGGGTTAGGTTTTCATGTGGGAGACATACACAGAGAGAAGAAGGGAGAGATAGAGAGAGAGTTGTGGAGATAAGTCAACTCACCAGAATGATGAGTGTGTGACTCCCCTATCACACATGTATATTGCACTAGTACACATAGTGCACTTAGTACATTAAAAGTACTAAGTGTACTATGTACTATAACTTATGGGCTTGTACACACTATAAGGGTGGGCATAATGCCTTTACCCCAACAACCTCCCACTTGAAGGCAAAGTGCCCTTAAGTAAAGGGGAAAAAAAAATCAGCATGTACATGATAATATACAAGGCCATATCAAGGCTGAAACTGGCCTCATCCAATGCCCATCAAGGCTGAAACTGGCCTCATCCAATGCCCATCAAGTGTCTGCAATGAGCAAACCGCTCCGGAGGCAAACTCTTTGTCAACAGATCAGCCGGGTTGTCATCTGTATGAATCTTAACAAGCTGAATTTGCTTGTTAAGATTCATACAGATCAGCCGGGTTGTCATCTGTATGAATCTTAACAAGCTGAATTTGCTTGTTCTCTATCACCTCTCTGATGAAGTGATACTTCACATCCACATGCTTTGTCTTTGCATGAAAGACAGGGTTCTTTGCCAACCGGATGGCACTCTGACAATGCAACAATGGAATATCACCTGTATAGCCCAAATCAACCACTAACCGAGATAGCCATAATGCCTCCTTGCAAGCCTCTGTGGCTGCAATATACTCGGCCTCTGTAGTAGATAAGGCAGTGCACTTCTACATCCTGGATATCCATGACACAGTACCTCCTGTGAATGTAAACGCATAACCGGTAGTAGACTTTCGGTTATCTGGATGACCGGCATAATCCGAATCCGTGTAACCATGCACTAATGCATCCTGTTTGCCAAAGCAAATGCACATATCCTGTGTGCCCTTCAGGTATCTCATGATACCTTTCACTGCTTCCCAATGCTTCTTGCCAGGTTTGGCCATGTATCTAGAAACCACTCCCACTGCAAATGCACATATCCTGTGTGCCCTTCAGGTATCTCATGATACCTTTCACTGCTTCCCAATGCTTCTTGCCAGGTTTGGCCATGTATCTAGAAACCACTCCCACTGCAAATGCAATGTCCGGCCTAGTAGCAACCATGGCATACATGAGACTGCCACAAGCTGAAGCATACGGAATCTTGGCCATATCCGCCCTGTCTCTATCCGACTGTGGGTGTCCATAGCACTGAGTTTCACATATGGAGGCAAAGGAGTACTAGTCTTCTTCCCCCCGTCCATATTGAACCTCTGCAAAACTTTGCCAATGTATTCCTTCTGAGACAAATACAACACATGCTGATTTCTGTCCCGAAGTATCCGCATACCCAAAATGTGATTTGCATCACCCAAATCCTTCATATCAAAGGTCTGATGCAGCCTCTTCTTCAAGGCATCCATCTCTTTACGAGATTTCCCGGCAATCAACATATCATCAACATACAAGATGAGGATCACTAGCAAAGCTTTCTTTGGTGTATAAGCAGTGATCTATGTCACTTCTCCTGAAATTCTGGGATTTCATGAATGTATCAAATTTATGATACCATTCCCTTGGTGCCTGTTTGAGCCCATAAAGACTCTTTTTCAGCTTGCATACAAGCTTCTCCTTTGCATTAACTGCATAACCCTCTGGCTGTTGCATATATATCTCCTCATGGAGATCACTGTGAAGAAAAGCAGTCTTCACGTCCATCTGAATCAAATCCAGATCATCATGAGCAACCAAAGCTAATACAGCTCTAAGTGTGGTCATTTTGACCACTGGAGAGAAGATCTCATCAAAGTCCACACCATATTCCTGCTTGAAGCCCTTAGCCACTAACCTCGCTTTGTATCTTGGTTTTGCATCAGTTGAGCCTGTAAACCCACTTGCAAGGCAAAACCTTCTTGCCTGTAGGCAAATGCACCAACTTCCATGTACCATTTTTGTGCAGAGAATCCATCTCTGACTTCATAGCACGCTCCCCAAGAGCCTTGTCTGCCCTCTGTAAAGCCTCCTTATAACATGAGGGCTCCCCACAGTCAGTGAGTAGTCAACCCCTGGAACAAACCTGTCAGGGGCTCTGGAGGGTCTTGTGGACCTCCGTACCCAATGACCATCATTTGCAGGTTGCTGTCCAGCCTACATATCACCTATTGGTGGCTCCTGTTCCATGCCATAAGGCTGAAAAATCATGCCCGGTATCTCCTCTAGCTGTGGTATATCCATAGGGATATCTTCTGCCATCTCTGGTTGTCCATTTGGACCATTTTCAGCACCATTTAAGGGTTGGTTTTGCTGCTGTAATAGCTGATTTACAGCCCTTGGTTGTTGTCCATGATGTCCATCATCATCAAAGATGACTCTGCCAGGCTCCTTATACATGCATGTTTCATAAAAAATGTCATCATTTTACTGCGTATAATCTTTCTATTCACGGGATCCCAAAGTCTATACCCCATTTCACCTTTGTCACCATATGATGACTAATCCTCGAATAAAGGTAGATGCATTTGGCTTAACCTTTGATAATAATTCTTTGCTATATGATTTCAAGATCCCTACTGCTATCTAGTTGCTTTCAAGCAACAAAAAGGGTGACTAATCCCCTCAAACAAAGATAAATGGATTTGGCTTAACTTAGAGAATAATGCTTTGCTCTGGTTTCAATTTTTAGAAGATTCCCAAAGAGAAACCATGGAAGATTTGAAGCCAACACTCACAATAGGATTCTCCAAGAAAGCATAGCTCAGTGACTTAGCTCTATCAATTTATGAAGCACAAAATAGTGCGACTACATTAATCATCTCAAGAACTTGAATAGTAGGTGTCCCATTGAGGAGAAACCGAGCCAGACTAGATTGATGACATATTGTATAACAAAAGGTATCAAATGCTAGTGGAGTGTTGCATGGATTCCATAGACTTTGCTGATAACTTTACTAGCGTCCCAGCCACAAACAGTCTAAGGTCAAAATTGTTAACCAAAATAGAGCCCACTATTAAGAATCAAGATTAATAGAATGTCAAGGCACCCAAGAGTGTCTTCGGAACCCAAGAGTGCCGAAGACATAGTCCGGGGGGTTCACCTAAACATATGTAAGTATACCACGTGAGTTCAAATGAAGGGGTTTTTTAATTCAAAATTTTAAGGTAAATTTACAAAATAACATTTATAGAAGTAGTTTTTAAAATTGATTTTGATTAAAACTCTATAGGTCCTTAAAGAAAAAGGGGTCATTTTATTAATGAAAAATTCACAAAGGGGTTCTCTTGATACTCCTTGAATGCACGTGATATATAGGGTTTCTTAGTAGTGCACCCCAAGGACATAGTCAACATTGTGATTAAAAGACTCGAAGGAGAACTCTAAGACATAGAAAACTCTATGTGGTCATAGGACTTGAAGGAGTACCCAAAGCTAGAACAAGGGAGTTAGACCATTCTCATTTAACTCCTAGCCTTGAGAAATGACATGATGTTCTATTTATAAAAGCAACCACACAACTCACGAATGCCTAAGCTTAATAGCGAGAGAAAGTGAGTGGTTTGGGTATTGCAAAAGGTATGATAATCATGAATCAACCAACTACTACCACACCTAACAGATGATGATAATGAATGTAGTGCTAGAATTTTTGATACCCCCATAACCATTAGCTTTGCCCATTCCACTTCCCATTAGTGTAGAAGTAGCTTACTCAAGAAGGAACCCAATAGTCATTAGGAATCCTTATAGGGGACATAGAGATTCCACTCCAATAGTGTTACCTTCTTAACTATTCCTTCCAAGAATCACTCCTATGAGGGTAGTTAATATTGAGCCAATTATAGATAAGCCTCCTTACACACCTAACTTCTATGTGTCAAATCCCGAGACTTGGTGATTGAAAGTCCACCAACAAGGGGTGACCACATTAATGCAAAATAGCATTAGGAGTTACCAAGCCTAGAGATATCAATGCACCAAGGCGAGCTCCCTGAGCCTACTTTAGATGTCAAGGCCCTCACACAAATTCACCGATTACCCAATGAGATCTAACCAAGAAGCAACAATTGATAATCCGCCATTCTTGTGGATAGATGGTGTATGAATTGTGGTTACCCTCTTAAGACATCAAATCTAAATCCCCACATGAATACATTTAGGGTTGGGGATATTCAAGGTGTCTTATCCAACATATTCTTTGGAAGACAAAAAAGAAGCCCAAGCCAAGAAATTACAAGCTCAAGTGACCGTATCCTCCGTGACATATTCTAAATTAGAACTCCCTAAAAGCAGAAAAGGGAAAAGAAAAAGTAGGGATCATAACAAGGGAAACAAATTGGCATTGATAAATGAGCCTACAACAAAACCACATGAATCAAAGACTTCTAAAAGTCCTAAAGTGGTGATGAAAAAAAAGACAAAGGCAAAATACCCAAGGACCCACCAAGTTTTTTTGAGATCAAGGATGTTAAAGTTTCCTCCACTCAAATTGCCTTAAAAGAAGAACGAGAATGGGAAACCCTCATGACCCAATCCTCATGGGGCTAGAATAGAGAAACTTAGGAAAAAAGCTCAAAAATATTGTAAGCCTTTATAGGGATGAGAGGCGTAATAAACTAGGAATCCAAGGGATAATCTAGGATATATTAAGATTGAAAAAAGGACGAAAAGTAGTGATGGATAAATCCTAATGGATATAACATATGAACTCCTAGAAATGGCCCATAAGCCTGTGGAAGGATGATATAAACCTAGACCAAAATATGAGGAACCCCTTCTGCCGAAAAAGCTACAAGAATACCCTAACCTGAGATAGGAGGAGATTTGGAGGTTAAGCAAAGCACATAACTCGGTAAAGCAGATCCAACTAGAAATAGAGGGTCCCATAAGACTAATCATATTGTTTCCAGACCTCTAGAGGTAATCGTGGAAGTATTTCATGAAGATAGTGTCTCCACCCAGGAATCACAAAAAGATCAACTATCAAAGGACCATTTAGGACAACAATATGAAAATAGGGAAGCACTAAAAAAAAGAGCTAAGAACCGAGGGAGAATCCTATAAAACGAACCTAATTCCCTTCACCCCCACAAGGGGGCTGCTCTCAGGAGTATATGCCAAGACTATCTGGAACTTTCTTATCACCCGTGTAGGAACTCCTTTCTTGATTTTGGTTGGTACAAATACACTGTTTTTTTTGAGCCATGACTATATAGTCCTGAAGATCCAAGAAACGAGAGGTATCTTACGCTTAGAGAATTGATGCTAGGAGAAAACAATGAGGGAAATGAGTCTAAGTGGGTGTGGATGTTATGGCACAATTAAAAGGAAACTTATTAAGGACCATGCCTTCATACATCGACTTAGAGGAAGAGTCATCAATGCCCATAGCCAATGTGCCTTCAATAAAGTCAAAACTCAAGGAAGAAATGAGAGCTGAAGTAGGAACTCCTTTCTTGATTTTGGTTGGTACAAATACACTAGTTTGCCATTTTTTTTGAGCCCTGACTACATAGTCCTGAAGATCCAAGAAACCTAAGAGTTCTATCTAATGGAACGAAAGATTCACGAGAGGTATCTTACGCTTAGAGAATTGATGCTAGGAGAAAAGAGTGAGGGAAATGAGTCTAAGTGGGTGTGGATGTTATGGCACAATTGAAAGGAAACTTATTAAGGACCCTGCCTTCATACATCCACTTAGAGGAAGAGTCATCAATGCCCATAGCCAATGTGCCTTCAATAAAGTCAAAACTCAAGGAAGAAATGAGAGCTAAAGAGGAGTACTCTCTATCCCTATGAATATCTATATGGCTAAATAAATCCATAGCCAATGTGCCTTCAATAAAGCCAAAACTCAAGGAAGAAAGGAGAGCCTCAAGAGAAACTCTCTCTATCCCTATGACTATCTATCTATATGGCTAAATACTCAAAAAGGAAACAAGAAGCCTGGAATGAAGGTCCACCAATGGATGAAAAATAAACTTAGGTTGTTTAGGAGATGTGAGTGAATTTGAATAGGAAAGGACAACCCACTAAAAGTAACAAAGATGTGCATCTCAATGTAGTGGTAAATCCTTTGAAGGAGATGATATGAATGTCACTATTTGAATCAAATTGGAGGGCATGAACATGATTGAAATCCTAGATGGAAGAGCAGGAGTGAGCATGGCCACAAAATACATGCAAAAAATATGGGGGAGAAATCCCCTAAGGCCTTCACTAAAGGAAATTTAGGAAAAAATAGGAATCTTGAAAAAATAGGAATCTTGAAAAAAGTGAAAGTAATGTTGTGTGGCCTAGCCTACGAGCATAAAATTTTTAATTGACTTTGGAAGGCCCACCACACGTTATGATGTGATTCTTGTATTCCCTTTTATGTGTCAAATGATGTTAATCCACGACCAAAAGAGATGACATTAGAACCTAGAGAACCATTGTTACATAGATGTGACTAGGATGCTTATCACACATTACTTAGGGTTTAATACGGCATCACATTTTGGAGGGCTTAAACTTTTGTCACATGAATGAGCATAGTTATAAAAGGTTTGAGCATGAAGAGAAAACTGATATTGTTTCACTACCAAACCCTAAAGAGGAGAAAAACTAGGTGCATATAGTTCTGTGATGAAGATGAAAATGACATTGTTCCTATCAGAATTATATCTTCCATACTCTCAAAATACAAATAAAGTTGATCCAATTGAAAACCACTAACAAAAAACTCATAGGAAATTCAAGTTCATATACCACTCAGGGGCTTTGGTACAAGTTTTGAGCCAAGTTGCACCTCAAGGCTGGTAAGACAATGATGGAGAGGGGACCAAGAGGTGTTAGAATAGCACCAGGAACTCCTAAAATATTTCCTAAAAATTAGAGAGGCTTCTATATGAAAAAGCTAAACTACCAATACATGTTAGAATAAGAGACCTACCTAGCCTTAAGGATGAAGAACACTACTTGCATTATGTCGAAGCCTTGAGAACTACTGAGGCATTTTGTTCCAATTGGAATGATCTAATGAAGAAACCAAACCTCTTGAAAATAGATCTTGAAATTTCTAAAACTTTATAATCCCATGGATTGAACCATAATCTTCTTCAAAAAGACATACAAGTCTGGATGAAGAAGACGAAACAAAGCTATACGTGACGGATGAATCATGGAAGAATCTCAAGAAGTGAGTTCCGATAATAGTGACCAAGAAGAGGACTAGAGACAAGTCCATTCACATTACACAAACTACAAGATAGAGAAAATGAAGGTGTGTGTTATATGCATGAGCTTGAAAAAGGTAAATACATCCATAGCGAGAGATCATTTTTACTGAACATGTGCTTAAAAGGGTAGCACAAAAATATTCCTATAGCTTCTTAGATGGATTTTTAGGATACAATCAAGTATCCATAGATCCTAAAGACTAACATAAAACCCCAACATATAACCACATTGTCTCTATAGAGGATGGGATATTTTTATATAAAGTATCCATAGATCCTAAAGACTAACGTAAAACCCTAACATAAGACCACATTTGCTACAGAGGATGTGACATTCGTATACAAAGTAATGCCATTTAGATTTAGAAACCTGCCGGTTATGTTTCAACGAATGATGTCCATTGCATACAAGAATTTCCTACATAAATTCTTAGAGGTCTTCATGAATAACCTCCACTTGTACTCAAGGTTGAGAAGAGATCATATCCCTCATCTATGGGTTCAAGAGATTTCGATACTATAGGTTATGCTGAGCCCAAAAAAGTGTAACTTCATGGTTAGACATGATTGAATCCTAGGACATGTGGTGTCCAAAAATGGGATCACAACAGACAAAGGTAACATTCAAGATATTTTAGAACAACTTAAGAGACTTAAAATCCCAAAGGATATCTAGAAGTTTATGGGGCACATAGGTTATTATTTGTATGCAAACATTTCTAGACCTCTATATGCCCTATTGGTATGCTCTATATGGGATCAAATGACACTTTTAATTTAGCCTTGAAAGTTGATATCTTCTCTTGAGTAGGGCCTATGAGTGTCATGTCATCAACGTATAAAACGATGACCAAAAAGAATTCTTTACTCCTCTTATACATAGAGAGAGTACTCTATGTAAAGAGAGGAGTAACGATTACCCTCTTTACATCAAGAGGGCACTCTCAAGAGGGCACTCTATGTAAAGACGAGTAAAGATTACCCTCTTTATACATTTGCAACCAAGTATGCATTTATTTTCTTTTATCAAGCCTTCTTAAGGCCATATGAAGCTTTTCTTAACGTGCATACTTTAGATACATATTCCTTCTGTCATGTAAATCACCATTCAAGAAGGCGATCTTGATATCTGATTGATGTACATTTGAACCATGATGCATTGCCAATGTAATAATACACCTGATCGAAGTTATACGAGATATGGGAGAAAAGGTCTCATCATAATCTATGCCCTTCTCTTAATTATAACCCTTTGCTAACAAGCCTTGCCTTGCAGTAATTCAATGCTACCATTCAGCTTTTCACTTAAATTTATTAACCCATTTCGTACCAATGGACTTTTTACCATAAGGCAAATCTACTAAATATCAAGTGTGATTTTTGAGGATGAGTCGTACTCATTCTACATGGAATCATTATGCCAGGGAGAGGCCAATTGCAGGAGAGATTATCCTATGTCTCTACACATGACAATGTGGCAAATAGATATGTTCATGAAGGCTCTCTCACAAGAGAAGCTTGAAGATTTTTACAAAGCTTTATGCTTATTCCATTTGGGGATTGATCATCCACATGATCCCTGTACATGTTCACATCATCATTATGAGGGAAAATGTAACCATTTATATCATAATAATGGGGAGTATGCACAACGGAAGCAATAGTTGATGGCAAGATAGAGCAACATATATAAGAGAGAGCAAGAACACAAGATGTATAGAAAGCTTCTATATTAACTTCTATTTCAGTCACTCCAAAGTTGGCTTAACCTTCACCTTCATGTGTTGGTTGTGTTGTGTTACCAAAAGTGAGGCCTCCTGCCCTTTATATAGGGTTCACCAAGGGCTAGCCAACCCTAAATCCCTTGTCAAAATAATGGGGAGTGTGCATAACGGAAGAAATAGTTGATGGCAAGATAGAGCGACATATATGAGAGAGAGAAAGAACACAAGATGTCTTCCACTTCATCATGATGCATAAATACATACACCAATGTGGACTTTGATTTAGGAGAGGTCTTACCACTTGTTTATCAACACAAGGGTAGTGTCTAACTCCATTACAATATAGTCTAGACGACTTCCATGCATATGAGTTCATAAAAAAAAAGGAGGATTGGATTTCATGCTTGATGCGTTCAATTTTTCTTGGTTTCAAAAATTGTGCATGCCTTGCACTTCCCAAGTGAGATTGGAAAAAATAATTTCTTCCTCTGCTTGCCTCGAGCTTGAAAGAAATGTGGGAGAACCTTTGAGAAAAAGGTTTAGAGAGGAATCTTTAAAAAAGGTTTTTAAAGATATAAAAAAGTGGGTTCTTTTTTTATTTTAAGAAAACCTTGATAAAAAATCAAAACAAAGGTTTGTAAACCTTTGGAAATGCATTTTTTTTCTTCTTTGAAAAACGTGCGACTGTGTTCGTTGATGATGCACTGCTGTCTCGAGACGACTACTGTAGAAGCTGCTTTATCAAGCTGATGCATAAACAATAGCCACCACCCAGGTGGACGGACTCCAAGTGACGACGATGGAAACAGGCGATGGATTGTTACGTTTTTTTCTCTGTCAAAAACGCATTTGCGTTTTTGTCTACTCGTTGATGCGTCATGCGTTGTCGATCGTTGATGAAGCACTTGTTGCCTTGCTTGTTTTTCCCAACCACTATAGTGATGGGATCCAATTAGGAATTTGGTTAGGTTTTGTCCCGGGTACCAGCGAAAAGAGTTCCCAGGCTCCCTAGCTGGATATTCATGCAAACTTAAAACTAGTCACACCACTTACACACCCAATATGAAATTTCCTTTTTCACAGATTCAGCTATCTTTAAAACAATTATTTAACGAAACCATAGTGTCACTGATCATAGTCCTCCAAAATATTTGGTTGAATTCTCATTTCCAATCATTCCTTCATCGATGTACCTATGGCATCATTGGTAACTAGAATGCTCACCACCTGTCCACTCAGGGGCCTTTTCGATAGTTCCTAGCTCATAGTACCCAGAAATATATTCACGTATAAAAATCAAAATGGATTCTCTGTTGATCAATAGATCCATATAAAAGAGCCATGGACTCATTTGTGAGGACCAGCAAGGTCAATCAACTAGATCCATGCTTAGTTTTAGAAAACAACTCTTACTCCTTGTTCCAATATCTTTCTCGATGCACGTGTGGGTATCTTTGGTGATCCACACCCTCTAGGATCCTTCGCAGGTCACCTAGCGCTTCACTCATAAGCCGCTTCCTTGGTCCCTCATCCACCATACCAGAAACTCACCATTTAAATCGAACTAAGGCTGGTCAAGACCTCGGCTCGATCTTGCTACGCGAGACGTCCTCCATTGACTCTCTGTCAGCTGTTTGCAACTTTATCAGTTAGGTCTCCAACACAACCTCATTCACAAGACGGTCAAAATGCTTCCCTAGCATTCTTGACATAAAACAATCATTTAAAAATAGGTCATAAATACAGTTTCTATACGAACTCTCGTTCCAGATTGTTCCACATCAATCCACATTATTAATCCACATTCATTTCATATGTATTCCCATTCTCATTACTTTATTTTCCATCTCATCACATCTTTCTTCATTTATCCTCATCAGATCTCATCCACTCGCATCTACCCATATCCACATCTCATCACATCATATTTATTTACATCACATATCATCCATTCACATCTATCCCAATTTACATCACATCTCATTATATCCATTTCACATCACATCTCATTCATTCACATCGTGATTCACATCTCATCCATTCACATCCCGATTCACATCCCCTATTATTCATTCACATCCCGATTCACATGTCATCACATCTCATTCATTCACATCCTGATTCACATGACATTACATCTTATTCATTCACATCCCGATTCACATCACATCACATCTATTCACGTCCATCACATTTATTTACATCACATCCATTTACATCCATCACATCACATTCATTTATATCCATCACATTCATTCTCATCACCATCCCATCCCATACATTCTATCCACATTACATCACATCACATCTATCCACATCATATCTCATTATTCAGACACATCTCATCTCATTCATCCACATCCATCCAATCGTTCACATGTACGACTATCCACATCTATCCATACACATCCACATCACATCCATTCTTTCACATACACATCCATATCCCTTTATATCACATCACATCCTTTCACATACACATCCATTCTTTCACATACACATCCACATCCATTCTTTCACATACACATCCACATCCATTATTTCACATTTACATCCACATCCATTATTTCACATACACATCCACATCCATTCTTTTACATACACATCCACATCCATTTTTTTACATACACATCCACATCCTATCTTTCACATACACATGCACATCCATTCTTTTACATACACATGCACATCCATTCTTTCACATACACATCTACATCCACATCCACATCCATGCACTTCCCATCTCACCCTTTCACATATCCTCTCATCTCATTCTCATCTCATAATTTATCCATTTACTTCACATCTCATCCCCACTCATTTTCATCACACCACATCCTATCACATCCCATTCACATCTTATTGCATCTTATTTTCATCTTATCACATCCATTCACATCTTATTGCGTCTTATTTTCATCTTATCACATTCATTCACATCCTATCGCATCCCATTTACATCTTATCACATCCATTCACATCCTATCGCATCCCATTTACATCTTATCATATCCCATTTACATCTTATCATATCCATTTACATCTTATCACATCCCATTTACATCTTATTACATCCATTCACATCATATTCCCATTTAGTAGTTTTTACTACCTTGATACCAATAATGGGACTTTCTCTAAATTTCTGCCAATTACTTGGTCCCTAGATAAAGGTTCTTTTTCTCGACGACTATTTCCATACAGCTTCACCAAGGTGTCCCATGCCTCCTTATGTGACTTGGCATCCTATATTTGCCCAATGATAGTGTCCTATATGCTGATAGAAATCCAATACATGACTTTCCTTGCTCCTTGATTCCAATCCTTGAACTCTTTTACATCTGTAGTAGTCGGATTAATCTCCGCTATCTTTGGTGCCTCCTAATGTTCACCTCCAATAACCTTTTCCCATCACAAAATTTGTCAATCTAAACCTCTAAGCATGGAAGTTGTTCTTGTCAAGCTTCTCTGCAACAATCTGGTCTATTCCATCATTTGACATCTTTTATGTGACACAAATTTATTAACAACCGCACTCTTGCTGCTTGGCTTGCACAAACTCTTGTATTCTCTGCAACAAGCAGTATTATACTGTACACAACCAATCACCCTTCCTGCAGTTCCAAAAATAGAGTCGTGCAGAGAATCAAAACTTACCCACAGTACTTGTGTGAATGCCTCTGCGAACTTCTAGACATGCCCGAAATGCATTTTCGAAAACTATAGTTGCCCTGTAGCTTTCCTCCCCCGCGAAAAAAGCTCCTCAATTGGAGTTTGTTTGTGGGTGCCTCCCGAAGAGCTCCCGACGACAAGGGTGTAGTATACTGTCAACACAAAGGGGGAAGAGTAAATGAAGCTCTTACCCTCGTATCACTTCTTGTTATTCTCTTGCTTGCTGCTCGGCCCTTAGCATGAACTAGACTCTGATACCATGAAAAGATTCAGGGGAGAAGAGAGATTGAGCTCTTGCAAAAGCACACACACACTCACACAAACCCTAGAAGAGAACACACAAGGTTTGAAAATTCTTCTTCTTCTTCACACAACAAAAGAGGTCTACAAAGAAGATAAAGTGATAATAAGGTATATACAAGCGGTCCATAATGTGAATATGCTAAGAGGAGTGGGTAGATGTGGACTAGTTGGTGTAGTCCAGATGTAGAATCTTTGACAAAGATATGTCGATGCCAGCTACCAAACCCGCCCAAACCTGCCAGTGATATAAATGTCAAACAATCATGTAGGTGTCTCGTGAGTGTCAGCTCATGTTAAGCTTGGCAACATCAATCCCCTTTTCTTTCTCTCTCACTATCATAAGCTATTCACATCCTCATAAAGAAGGACGGTGGTAGAAGAATGTGAGAAGAAAAAAGGCATCAAGAAGGAAGGCAACAAAAGAGCTTCATCAAAGAGGAGATTCCAATCATCAAATTCAAGATCTTCAGCAAAGTGAAGGAAGCCAACAAATCGAGAAAGCAGGAAGAGAATATTTGAAAAAACAACACAAGTAAATTGGTAAATTTTTTACTTTTTTGTCAAGATTTTTGTCCATTTTTTTCATCAATCTGGTTCCGTCCAATCGATATCTCTCTTTGGAGTCTTGAAGAGGAAGCATTGGAGCTTCCTTGTAAATCTTTGGATCTGAGACTTCACAAACAAGAAGATTGAAGATAAAGGAAAGAGAAAAAAAACATAGCACGTCTCTCTGCAGTTCCATGAACAATGTTTTTTTCCCTTTGGCCATCCAGTGTTTGTGTCACTGTTTTATGATGTGATGAGATGTGGATATGGGTAGATGTGAGTGGATGAGATCTGATGAGGATAAATGAAGAAAGATGTGATGAGATGGAAAATGATGTGATGAGAATGGGAATACATATGAAATGAATGTGGATTAAGTAATGTGGATTGACGTAGAACAATGTGGAAAGACGAGAGTTCGTTATAGAAACTGTATTTATGACCTGTTTTTAAATGACTATTTTATGTCAAGAATGCTGGGGAAGCATTTTGACCATCTTGTGAATGAGGTAGTGGAGACCTAACTGATAAAGTTGTAACAGCTATAACGGAGAGTCAACGGAGGACGTCTCGCATAGCAAGGTTGCCGAGGTCTTGACTAGCCTCGGTTCGATTTAAATGGTGAGCTTCTAGTAAACGGTGGATGAGGGACCAAGGAAGCAGCCTATGAGTGAAGCGCTAGGTGACTTGCGAAAGATCCTAGAGGGTGCTGACCATACGGTGCTCAGGCTGTCAATCGCCAAAGATACCCACATGTGTGTCCAACAAGATATTAGAACAAGGAGTAAGAGTTATTTTCTGAAACCGAGCACAGATATGGTTGATTGACCTTGCTGATCCTTAAAACGGATGAGTCCATGGCTCTTTTATATGGATCTGTTGATCTGGCTCATCTTCAAACCGAGATTCCATTTTAATTTTTATAAGTGAGTATATTTCTGAGTACTATGAGCTAGGAACTATCGAAAAGGCCCCTGACTAGACAGGTGGTGAGCGTTCTAGTTATCAATGATGCCATAGGTACACCGATGAAGGATGATTGGAAATCAGAATTCAACCGAATATTTTGGAGGACTATGATCAGTGACACTATGGTTTCATTAAATGATTGTTTTAAAGACAGTTGAATCTATGAAAAAAAAATTCATATTGGGTGTGTAAGTGGTGTGACTAGTTTTAAGTTTGCATGAATATCTGGCTAGGGGGCCTGGGAACTCTTTTCCCTGGTACCCGGGACAAAACCTACCCAAATTCCTAATTGGATCCCATCACTACTGTTGGGCGGTTGGCTAACCCATGGGACTGGATGGGGTAGGCGTTGGACTAATGGATCCCTAAAATGAGACTCAATTCTGTTATGGTACGATAGATGAAGTAAATCCCGGATAGGTATTGTTCTATGGAATAGAATCAACAGTTGTGCCTCTCAATGAGAAAAAAAGCGTTGGTCTCTATGATCCAAGTGCAAGTCTTTTCCTTGATCTGACCATGGGACTAACGGGTTCGGTCGGATTAGTTCAGTTAGTTAAGGCTCTTGACTATGTTAAAGTAAAAATATTTGTGGAGGAATCACCCGTGCTTTCCGAGCGAGGGAAGTTTTTCTAGGTTCAGTTTTGGAAGAACCGAGGGATTAGTCTCTTGTCTAGATTTCCGTGGGCGAGGCCCCGAGTGAGGGACCCTACCCCACGCAAGAAGTACTACTCCTGCTACGCTAGCACCCCCGAATTTGTTGCGCATAGGGGGCAGCGATCTTTCAGCTAGTGTCAGAGCGAATTGGCTAAAGTGGATCAACCGAGAAACCAAAAAATGTAAAACATTTATGAAGTAGCACTAATAAAAGGTTGTAATTGTGTGATGAAATTCATACAAATTGATATTCAAAATGAAGATTCATAAATTGGAAATTGGGTCTTCAAATGGAAGTACCGCAATTGTATGGAATCCTTGACTTGCTTGAGGCCTAGATATGATGGTATTTACCTTATAATTCCAAGGACCATGACTACCTGTATATACTGAGGGTATAATGCATCTCTTTACTGGCAGTATATACGAGTAAATCTAAGACCTTGAAATTATAAGCAAAAATGCTATCCAGATCATGAATTCGAATGTGGTTGATATGATTTTAAAATTATGGTTGAGAACTGATGAGTTGATTTGCATTCTGATTGAAAAATTATGAATCTTGAATTTTGGTTGAAAAGCGATAAGCTGAGCAAAACCACAATGAGGATGAATGGGACGAGCCCCTCCTCTGATGATGTTCGTAACTGGAATGACGATAATGACTTCAGCAAATCACGATGAGATTAGTGGATTGTGCTGAGACAGATTGCTAATGTTAACACTTGACCTAGTGGATCAAGTTAAGGAATGACAAATTAAAAACCTGTAAAATTGAAATTTCCATGGAGGAATGTTCAGATGGAAATTTCAATCTAATGGACCATTATTGTGTTAAGGATATGAATGATATGATCTGAATGAATTGTTATCTGATGATGAGTTCTATATAGAGGATCTTTATCCCAGGATTCTATTGGGTTGACTAGACTATAAGGAACCCCAGAATCACTTGGATCTTAAGGGAAAGAGTTGTCCTCTAGTTTGCGAGATGAGGACATCTCGCGTTTTTTAAGTGGGGTAGGATGTAACATTCCTCCCTCCAGCTTTTGAGGTCTACATGTGTAAGAACCTCCCCTTCTGATCTTATAATTATTTCCCTCTCTGAAATAAAAGAAAGATCCAGTTTTACCCTGTTTTGGCATGGAGAGAGAAAATGTCTAGAGGGAGGTAATCCAAAATTGAGATATTTTTGGATATAAAAATCCTCCTAGTGTCTAAAATGGTTTCCCTTAAAATAGAAATTCAAAAAGAACTTTCCAATGTGCAATTGGAATTAATTAAAAATAGGTATAAAGGACCTTAGCCTAAGGGTCTAGATTTTCAGAAATTTTTGGATTATGGTTCAATTAAGGTTCCTATGGACCAATAGGATCAATACAAGTGTGGGGAGGAGATAAATCCAATTTATAAAAGAAAAATATCCAAAAATGAGTAAATATCCACATAAGATGAAGAGTTGACTGAGTACAAGGTTTATTAGTAAAAAAAACTATGAATATTACTAAAAAAAGAGATATTTTGGGTATAATGATACATTTTTGACACCTTGGTATTGACACCTTGGTAAGGAGAAGGGGGCTCTTCAAGGAGGCACCTATTTCACACGTGTGGAGGAGTTTTAAACTAAAAAAAAAAGATATATTGATCTCTCCTTTCTCTTTGGATGATCAAACCAAATAAAAAAGGGAGCCAAGCAGGTCCAAATCTTGTCCAAATTTAGCCAAACTAAACTTGGAAAATTCTGTAACCTAGTTGGACTTGGTTAGAGACCTCCCTCACCTCTAAATAGATCCTTAGTCCTTTGTAAAAAAATATGTGAACTATACCATGTGACTGAAATAATGATATTTTCTATTATCCTCTAAAAATCCTCTACAATTTGGACAGAATGGAGTTTCTCTCTCTCTTCAACCTTCTTTGGAGTCTTCATCAACATACTAAACCAATTGATTGGTTTGGGGCCTCTCAGACTAAAGAATCAAGAAAAATAAGAGGTAAAGTGTGATTTATGGTCTTTTTCTTAATCTCTAAATGTTTCTCACTTCTCAACCCCTCTCAAGCTTGAAGCTCTCTAATGGATTTTAGTGATTAAACACATAAAGTTTTCATTTATGCTTAAATTAAAATATTTTTTTTAAGAATATCTCTCTCCCCTCCAAAGAATTGTCATTCCTATGACCTATTCTATATTCAATTAATGCTTCTCATGGAGACATTCTCTATTCACAAATCAAACTCTAGGCTTGTGAAGCTAGAGGTTTAAGAAAATGGGTTTTATACTTATATGCTTGAAAAATATGGTAATATTATGGGATAAATCCATAAATTGGATTTAATGCTAAAAGATAGTTATACTATCATAATTATTTTACTGTCTTATTCTTTAAATAAAAAATAAAAATTATGGGATAACTTGGATTTAATGCTAAAAGATAGTTATACTATCATAATTATTTTACTGTCTTATTCTTTTCATAAAAAATAAAAATTACCAGTAATAGCAGCGGAATTATGGTAAATTTTTTAAGAAATTGATGCATAATTCATTCTTGTTATGCATAACCTGAAAAGAGAACTTTCTATCATATTCTAGGATTGAATATCCTAGGTTAAAAGAATGGTTTTTGTCACATTCAATGGAAAACTATTTTTTAAGTTTATGTCAAATTAAATAACTAAGAGATGAGAAAATTATGTTAATTATATTTAATGATAAAAGAGAAATTCCTATGACTATTGGAATTCAATCATTTAGATGGAAAAAGAGAAATTTCTAGCATATTAGAATTATTAGATATTTTATTTAAATTCAAAGATAAATTTTTAATAAATTTATTTTATCTATAAGAAAGATTTAAAGGGTAAAAGAGAAATTCCTATGACATTTGGAATTCAATCATTTAGATGTAAAAAAGAGAAATTCTTAGCATATTGAAATTATTAGATATTTTATTTAAATTCAAAGATAAATTTTAGATAAATGTATTTTATCTATGAGAAATATATAAATGGTAAAAGAGAAACTCTTATGACATTTGGAATTCAATCATTTAGATGGAAAAAGAGAAATTCCTAGCATATTGAAATTATTGGATATTCTATTAAAATTTAAAGATAAATTTTAAATAAATTTATTTTATCTATGAGAAATATTTAAATGGTAAAAGAGGAATTCCTATGACATTTAGAATTCAATCATTTATATAGTAAAAGAGAAATTCTTAGCATATTAAAATTATTAGATATTTTATTTAAATTTAAAGATAAATTTTAGATAATTTATTTTATCCATGAGAAATATTTAAATGATAAAAGAGGAATTCTTATGACATTTGGAATTCCATCATTTAGATGAAAAAAGAGAAATTTCTAGCATATTAGAATTATTGGATATTTTATTTAAATTTTAAAGATGAATTTTAGATAAATATGTTAAAAAAGGAATTCTTATGACATTTGGAATTCAATCATTTAGATGGAAAAAGAGAAATTCCTAGCATATTGAAATTATTGGATATTTTATCTAAATTCAAAGATGAATTTTAGATAAATTTATTTTATCCATGAGAAATATTTAAATGGTAAAAGAGGAATTCCTATGACATTT
This sequence comes from Cibotium barometz, assembly GCF_041138505.1. Classification (NCBI taxonomy): domain Eukaryota; kingdom Viridiplantae; phylum Streptophyta; class Polypodiopsida; order Cyatheales; family Cibotiaceae; genus Cibotium; species Cibotium barometz. Next base: position 36,625,540 of record NC_141095.1, read on the forward strand.
GAAATTCAATCATTTAGATGAAAAAAGAGAAATTTTTAGCATATCGAAATTATTAGATATTTTATTTAAATTTAGAGAGAAATTTGAGATAAATTTATTTTATCTATGAGAAATATTTAAATGGTAAAAGAGAACTTCCTATGACATTTGGAATTCAAACATTTAGATGGGAAAAGAGAAATTCCTAGCATATTGGATTTATTTGATATTTTATTTAAATTCAAAGATAAATTTTAGATAAATTTATTTTATTTATGAGAAATATTTAAATGGTCAAAGAGGATTTCCTATGACATTTGGAATTCAATCATTTAGATGGGAAAAGAGAATTTTCTAGCATTTTAGAATTATTAGATATTTTATTTAAATTCAAAGATAAATTTTAGATAATTTATTTTATCCATGAGAAAAATTTAAATGGTAAAAGAGGAATTCTTATGACATTTAGAATTCAATCATTAAGATGGAAAAAGAAAATTCCTAGCATATTAGAATTATTGGATATTTTATTTAAATTCAAAGATAAATTTGAGATAATTTATTTTATCCATGAGAAATATTTAAATGGTAAAAGAGGAATTCTTATGACATTTGGAATTCAATCATTTAGATGGAAAAAGAAAAATTCCTAGCATATTGAAATTATTGGATATTTTATTTAAATTCAAAGATGAATTTTAGATACATTTATTTTATCTATGAGAAATATTTAAATGGTAAAAGAGAAATTTCTATGACATTTGAAATTCAATCATTTAGATGGAAAAAGAGAAATTCCTAGCATATTAGAATTATCAGATATTTTATTTAAATTCAGAGAGAAATTTTAGATAAATTTATTTTATCTATGAGAAATATTTAAATGGCAAAAGAGAAATTCCTATGACATTTGGAATTCAAACATTTAGATGGGAACAGAGAAATTCCTAGCATATTGGATTTATTTGATATTTTATTTAAATTTAAAGATAAATTTATTTTATTTATGAGAAATATTTAAATGGTCAAAGAGAAACTCCTATGACATTTGAAATTCAATCATTTAGATGGGAAAAGAGAAATTCCTAGCATATTGAAATTTTTGGATATTTTATTTAAATTTAAAAATAAATTTTAGATAATTTATTATATCCATGAGAAATATTTAAATGGTAAAAGAGAAATTCTTATGACATTTGGAATTCAATCATTTAGATGGCAAAAGAGAAATTTCTAGCATATTGAAATTATTAGATATTTTATTTAAATTCAAAGATAAATTTTAGATAATTTATTTTTTCCATGAGAAATATTTAAATGGTAAAAGAGGAAGTCTATTGACATTTGGAATTCAATCATTTAGATGGCAAAAGAGAAATTCCTAGCATATTGAAATTATTGGATATTTTATTTAAGTTCAAAGATGAATTTTAGATAATTTATTTTATCCATGAGAAATATTTAAATGGTAAAAAAGGAATTCTTATGACATTTGGAATTCAATCATTTAGATGGAAAAAGAGAAATTCCTAGCATATTAAAATTATTAGATATTTTATTTAAATTCAAAGATAAATTTTAGATAAATTTATTTTATCCATGAGAAATATTTAAATGGTGAAAGAGGAATTCAGAGAGAAATTTTAGATAAACTTATTTTATCTATGAGAAATATTTAAATGGTAAAAGAGAAATTTGTATGACATTTGGAATCCAAATATTTAGATGGAAACAGAGAAATTCCTAGCATATTGAAATTATTGGCTATTTTATTTAAATTCAAAGATGAATTTTAGATAATTTATTTTATTCATGAGAAATATTTAAATAGTAAAAAAGAAATTCTTATGACATTTGGAATTCAATTATTTAGATGGAAAAAGAGAAAGTCCTAGCATATTAAAATTATTGGATATTTTATTTAAATTCAAAGATAAATTTTAGATAATTTATTTTATCAATGAGAAATATTTAAATGGTGAAAAAGAAATTCTTATGACATTTGGAATTCAATCATTTAGATGGAAAAAGAGAAATTCCTAGCATATTAGAATTATTAGATATTTTATTGAAATTCAAAGATAAATTTTAGATAAATTTATTTTATCCATGAGAAATATTTAAATGGTAAAAGAGGAATGCCTATGACATTTGGAATTCAATTATTTAGATGGGAAAAGAGAATTTTCTAGCATATTGGAATTATTAGATATTTTATTTAACTTCAGAGAGGAGTTTTAGATAAATTTATTTTATCTATGAGAAATATTTAAATGGTAAAAGAGGAATTCCTATGACATTTGAAATTCAATCATTTAGGTGGGAAAAGTGAAATTCCTAGCATATTGGATTTATTTGATATTTTATTTAAGTTCAAAGATAAATTTTAGATAAATTTATTTTATTTATGAGAAATATTTAAATGATCAAAGAGGAATTCCTATGACATTTGGAATTCAATCATTTAGATGGAAAAAGAGAAATTCCTAGCATATTGAATTAATGGATATTTTTATTTTGATGAATTTTTTTTATGAGAAATATTTGATAATAAAAGAGAAATTCCCATGATATTGGAATGCAAGTAATCAAATGCAAAAAGAGGAATTCCCATGATAATTGAGGTCCAAGAAATTAAATGAGAAAGAGAGAAATTTTTAGTATAATTTAATTTATGATTATTTATCAAAAGTGAAAATATGGGTAGAATTGATTTTTATAAATCCCATGAATCCTTCTATTCATAAATAGGAATATTGAATATAATTCAATTGAGAAATTGAGAAAGAATATGGAAATAGTCGTCAAGAAAAAGAACCTTTATCTAGGCCAAGTAATTGGTAAAAATTTAGAAAATGTCCCATTATCGGTATCAAGGTAGTAAAAACTACTAAATGGGAATAGGATGTGATAAGATGTATATGGGATGTTATAAGATGTAAATTGGGTGCGATAGGATGTGACTGGATGTTATAGGATGTAAATTGGGTGTGATAGGATGTGACTGGATGTGATAAGATGAAAATAAGGTGTGACTGGATGTGATAAGATTAAAATAAGATGCAATAAGATGTGAATGGATATGATAAGATGAAAATAATATGCGATAAGATGTGAATGGATGTGATAAGATGAAAATAATATGCGATAAGATGTGAATGGGATGTGATAGGATGTGGTGTGATGAAAATGAATGGGGACTGTATGTTATTGTTGTGTGTGAAAGAATGGATGTGGATGTGTAGGTGAAAGAATGAATGTGGATGTGTATGTGAAAGAATCGATGTGGATGTGTATGTAAAAGAAGGGATGTGGATGTGTATGTGAAAGAATGGATGTGGATGTGTAAGTAAAAGGATGTGATGTAATATAAAGGGATGTGGATGTGTATGTGAAAGAATGGATGTGGATGTGAAAGAATGGATGTGGATGTGGATGTGTATGGATAGATGTGGGTAGTCATACATGTGAACGATTGAATGGATGTGGATGAATGAGATGAGATGTGTATGAGTGAGATATGATGTGGATAGATGTGATGTGATGTAATCTGGATAGAATGTATGAGTGAGATATGATGTGATGTGATGTAATCTGGATAGAATGTATGAGTGAGATATGATGTGGATAGAATATATGGGATGGGATGGTGATGAGAATGAATGTGATGGATATGAATGAATGTGATGTGATACATGTAATTGAATGTGATGGACGTGAATAGATGTGATGGATATGAATGAATGTGATGTGATACATGTAATTGAATGTGATGGACGTGAATAGATGTGATGTGATGTGAATCCGAATGTGAATGAATAAGATGTGATGTCATGTGAATCACGATGTGAATGAATGAGATGTGATGACATGTGAATCGGGATGTGAATGAATAATATGGGATGTGAATGGATGAGATGTGTTGTGATGTGAATTGGGATGTGAATGAATGAGATGTGATGTGAAATGGATGTAATGAGACGCAATGTAAATTGGGATAGATGTGCATGGATGATATGTGATGTGAATAAATATGATGTGATGAGATGTGAATATGGGTAGATGCGAGTGGATGAGACTTGATGAAAGGATAAATGAAGAAAGATGTGATGAGATGGAAAATGATGTGATGAGAATGGGAATACATATGAAATGAATGTGGATTGATGTGGAACAATTTGGAAAGATGAGAGTTCGTTATAGAAACTGTATTTATGACTTGTTTTTAAATGATTGTTTTATGTCAAGAATGTTGGTGAAGCATTTTGACCGTCTTGTGAATGAGGTCGTGGAGACCTGATTGATAAAGTTTAACAGCTGATGGAGAGTCAACGAAGGACATCTCGCATAGCAAGGTCGGTCGAGGTCTTGACCAGCCTCGATTTAAATGGAGAGCTTCCGATACGGTGGATGAGGGACCAAGGAAGCGTCCTATGAGTGAAGCGCTAGGTGACTTGCAAAGGATCCTAGAGGGTGCTGACCATACGGTGCTCGGGCTCTAGGGATCACCAAAGATACCCACACGTACGTCGAGGAAGATATTGGAACAAGGAGTAAGAGTTGTTTTCTGAAACCGAGGCACGGATCTGGTTGATTGACCTTGCTGGTCCTCAATGGATGAGTCCATGGCTCTTTTATATGGATCTGTTGGTTGATCTGGCTGATCTTCAACGGAGATTCCATTTTGATTTTTATAAGTGAATATATTTCCGGGTAGTATGAGCTAGGAACTATCGAAAAGGCCCCTAAGTGGACATGTGGTGAGCGTTCTAATTACCAATGATGCCATAGGTACACCGTTGAAGAGGAATGATTGAAAATGAGAATTCAAGCAAATATTTTGGAGGACTATGATCAGTGACACTATGGTTTCATTAAATGATCAGTGACACTATGGTTTCATTAAATGATTGTTTTAAAGATAGCTGAATCTGTGAAAAAGGAAATTTTATATTGGGTGTGTAAGTGGTGTGACTAGTTTTAAGTTGCATGAATATCCGGCTAGGGGGGCCTGTGAACTCTTTTCCTTGGTACACCCGGGACAAAACCTAACCAAATTCCTAATTGGATCCCATCACTACAGTGGTTTTGCGGTTGGCTAACCCATGGGACTAGATGGCTGACTGATAGATCCCTAAAATGAGACTCAATTCTGTTATGGTACGATAGATGAAGTAAATCCCGGATAGGTATTGTTCTATGGAATAGAATCAATGGCTGTGCCTCTCAATGAGGAAAAAAGCGTTGGTCTCTATGATCCAAGTGTAATTTTTTTACTTGATCTAACCATGGGACTTACAGGTTTGGTCAGATTATTTCAGTTAGTTAAGGCTCTTGACTATGTTAGAGTAAAAATATCCGTGGAGGAATCGCCCGTGCTTTCTGGGCAAGGAAAGTTTTTTCGGGTCAATTTTGAAAGAATCGAGGGATATGTCTCTTGTTCGGATATCCGTGGGGCGAGGCCCAGGGTGAGAAATGTGCTACTCCCGCTCTGCTAGCACCCCGAATTCGTTGCATGGAGGGGGCAGGGATCTTTCAGTTAGTATCAGAGCGAATTAGCTAAAGTGGATCCACCGAGAATCCAGAAATGTCAAATATTTATGAAGTAGCAATAAAAGGTTGTAATTGTGTGATGAAATTCATACAAGTTGATAATCAGAATGAAGATTCATAAATTGGAAATTGGGTCTTCAAATGGAAGTACCACAATTGTATGGAATCCCTCACTTGCTTGAGGCCTAGACATGATGTTATTTACCTTATAATTCTAAGAACTGTGACTACCCGTATATATATCGAGGGTATAATGGAGCTCTTTACTGGCAGTATAATACGAGTAAATCTAAGACCTTGAAATTATAAGCAAAAATGCTATCCAGATCATGAATTCGAATGTGGTTGATATGATTTTAAAATTTTGGTTGAGAACTGATGAGTTGATTTGGATTCTGATTGAAAAATGATGATTCTTGAATTTTGGTTGAAAAGCGATAAGCTAAGTAAAACCACAATGAGGATGAATGGGACGAGTCCCTGTGATGATGTTTGTAACTGGAATGATGATAATGACTTCAGCAAATCACTATGAGATTAGTGGGTTATGCTGAGAGATTGCTATTGTTAACACTTGACCCAGTGGATCAAGTTAACAGATGATAAATTAAAAACGTGTAAAATTGAAATTCCCATGGAGAAATGTTCAGATGGAAATTTCAATCTAATGGACCATTATTGTGTTAAGGATATTAATGATATGATCTGAATGAATTGTTATTTGATGATGAGTTCCATATAAGGGATCTTTATCCCAGCAATCTGTTGGGTTGACTAGACTATAAGAAACCCCAGAATCAGTTGGATCTTAAAGGAAAGAGTTGTCCTCTAATTTGTGAGATGAGGACATCTCGCGTTTTTTAATGCATAAGCCTATATATAGAGCTTATGCATTAAGCTTACAAGAAGGTTATGCATAGAGCTTTCAACAAGAAGGCTATGCAAAGATCTTGAAAGAAGGCTATACAAGCTCTATGTATAATGTCCATGCAAGCTTTCAAGAAACCTATGCATAGAGATTTTATAAGCTTGGAAATTCTATGTATAAAGCCTATGCATAGAGCTTATGCATAGAGATTTTACAAGCTCGCAAGCTCTATGCATACAAGCCTATGCATAGAGCTTATGCATAGAGATTTTACAAGCTCGCAAGCTCTATGCATACAAGCCTATGCATAGAGCTTATGCATAAAGCTTGCAAGAAGGCTATGCATAGAGATTGCAAGCTTATGATAGGTTTTATGCATAGATCTTGCAATAATCCTATGTATAAGCTTACAAGAACCCTAAACTAACCCTAAACCTGGCACCCAAGGGTGCAATAATACGTTTAAAAAAAGCATAAACAAGGAAAATCGAAAGAGGGACTACCTTTTTTTTGCGAAGCTGAAGGAGAGGATTGGTGAAAGATTGGTGAAAGACCTGCAAAATAAAATATTAAACAAAGTAATTAGTAATATGCTCTATTCAATGAGGATGCCAAAGACAATTTTGAAGATATTGGAAGGCATGAAAATGATGCAATGAAGGTGGGAATGGTGATGATATATTGGATACAGATGTCAACAAGGCTTTCCATGCTCATAGCCCATCAAGCTCTCAACCAAAGAAAGGTAGAAAAGTGCATTGATAGTGCTTATGAATGTACTATATATATTGGATATATTGGATACAGATGTCAACAAGGCTTTCCATGCTCATAGCCCATCAAGCTCTCAACCAAAGAAAGGTAGAAAAGTGCATTGATAGTGCTTATGAATGTACAACGAATGGTGATCATTGAAAGGAGCTTATCAACAACTAATATTAACATAGGTCTTGTTCAATATGTGGATTTGTTGAAATAATTATTAGTCTTTTGATTAATACATTGGCTTTTTTGGATTCACTTTTAACATTTTTCAATTAAAGTGAATATTTCTATTCTAATTATCCTTTATTTCATGCCAACGTCTGGTACAAATGATGATGCACACTTACTATTAAGAAATTACTCCATATCCTAGTATAGCAGTGAGGCTCAAAATTAAGTTTGAGCCTAATACAAATGATGATGCACTCTTACTATTAAGAAATTACACTTACTCCATATCCTGGTGTAGCGGTGAGGCTCAAACTTAAGTTTGAGCCGTACCTCCACTTATGTCCAACCTTGGGGATGTCTTTCAACATAAGGCACAATCTCAAGTTGAGCGATCTTTACTTTGCCCTTGTAAGTGAGGTTCAAACTCAATTGTGACCCTTATGTGAAAGTCTTGGCAGGTAATATGGTTCCTAATTCATTATGTTACATCACTCAATGTTGAGTAATCTAAGTTTGGATACAAAGTATATGTGTAGATATAACAATGACTAGTATTTATTAGCCTTGGTGTATTATTTAAATCCTAAAAGTAATAGCATTTTATTTTAATCTTACAGATATATACAAAGAAGGGAAAGATGAAGATAACATTGCTCAACTAGAACATCATCATGAAGGCCCTACTAGAGAGATCAACTCTCATGATTCAAATGCTAGAAATAATGAAGACAACATGGTGGAGGTAGATCACATCAATGATTCAGCTTTGTAAACATCTTTAAGGCCTTCAAGTGATAGGACTAAAGAGACTAAGGACATTCCTGATTTGCAAGTTAATGTTGAGGTTAGTGAGAATAAAGATAAAGTTAATGAAGAGCTTCAACAAGAGACTTTTGCAAAAACCAAGGAGAGACAAGAAGAGATTATCGAACAAATTGATGAGGCTACATATGCTACGAATAAAGGGAAAATAGTTGAAATCAAGGACTCTGTGGGTGGTAGAGGGTGTTGAAGAAATTGACGAGGCTACATATGCTACGAATAAAGAGAGAATAGTTGAAATCAAGGACTCTGCGTGGCAGAGGGCGCCAAGAAAACTAAAGGTAGATCTTTTTCAATAGGATGTTATTTAAGATGATTTATTCAGCAATTTTGTGTGTTAAAAAGTATGTTTCTCAATGAGAGTTATTTTTGCAGGTACAACTGCTTCTAACAATCACAAGTTAAGTGTGCAAGAAATAGAGCAACGTGTTGAGGAGCTACGTTTCGATACACAAAAGAGTAGGCCTCTAGGAAGTTTATATTCTTTTGAGAGAGATGGAGATAGATTAGTATTTCAGTCTTCACCAATCAATAGGGAAATGCAATCAAGTCTAGGAGCCATCGTTATAGATGAGTATGGGAGCATGAAAAGAAAGTAAACTTATGGATGTTTTGTTGTAATTAACTCTCATTGATAATATAGGATCACTTGTTTTAACATGTTAAGTATGTAAACACATTAAAGTGTTATCATTCTTCTGTATCGTATGCAAAAAATATTCCTCGTGCAATCACCATAAAGAAACATGCACTTATACTTGATCTTAATGGAGTTTTACTCAACAAGGAAGAGAAGAGGCATCCACAAACAAATTGTATTCGAATTGATATTGGTCGCACCACAGTTGTTATTCGCCTCGGGTTTTTTGAATTTTTGGATGAGATTTGCCAGTACTTTCATGTTGGTATTTGGTCCACCATGCTACACAAGAATGTTTGTGCCTATGTAAACACTCTTGAACAGTATGCACATAAGAAATATCATTTCTTTATGGTGTGGAGACAAGAAGAATGTTATATCCATAATCTTCGAAAAGTGTGTAGGCCAGATAAGCCTACTGTTGAGGCTATGTTTAAACCTTTAATCAAGGTTTAGAATCAGTGCCAAGATATTTGCAATAAGAAGAATACATTGCTTATTGATGATAGCCCTTTCAAGGGATGTGTTAATCCAAAAGACAACTGTCTCTTCCCTGAAAGTTTTCAAGGAGGGCACGACTACGTACTGTGCAATGACCTTATACCCTACCTTTTAAATCTAAATAATACAAATGACATTAGGTCTATTATTTTGCTTAATCGGCCAGGTAAATCTCCTATCACACATGGTCATAATTTATTTATCAATTTTCAAGATGTACTCGAGGAATGGCTCCAATTCACCTCCCAATTTTTGCGAGAAGAGCTCAATGAGTATTCAGATGAAGTGGAAAACTCATCTTGTGCATCTTCACACTTTTCATTGTATGGTGATAAGCTAAAGCATGTCCAATCAAGAGGGGAAAAAAGAGAAGTAGAATCCATAAGCAAGGATCTAGCAATGTTGGCATCCAAAGCTGGAGTACCATTACTATCCAAAGACCAGCTAAGCTTGTTAAAAGTGTGTTATAAAAGAAGGATTTTGAGTGATCAACATGCTATTGCTTATGCTACTCGCTTGGGATATGATCGTGGGTCATCTCATAAGTGGAGTTGCAGTAAAAGCATACATATCAAGGCTACAAAAGTCTTACTTGAGCTTATGGATAGGATAATGTCTAGTTTCATTAAATATTGAGTGACAGTATAATCAGATTCCAACCTAACCCATACTAGTTGTTGCTGTTGCAGGTCGAAGGAAACCATTTGAGGTCTAAACGTGCAGTTTGAAGTATGGGATCTGCACAAATATCGAGACTTGTTGGGTGCAGAATGTTTGGAGCTATTTTGTACTAAAAGCCCATAAGATAGACTTAGGATTTGGCCAAAACAATGTGCTTAGATGGGTTTAATTTCTGGATTGTACGAGCCAAATCTTTACACTATTGTAAAAAGCAATCAAATGCCTCCAAACTTACTGTCATTTGATTATCTTTTTTGTCAATATTTGCAATTCGATTGCAATGAAGATGTGTTTGTTTTTTATTGAAGATATTGCCTTGTCAAGATGTAAAGCTATGAATATTATAATTTAATTTGGATAGACTCAATTATCTTAATAGTGAAAATCTTTTATACATCATATTTAATAAATTTGATGAAATTTAGCATTGACAATAGGCTCGCTCTTTTATGTTTTTGGTTGAACTTCTGAGGTATTGGAGCGTTTGTCTATGAAGGTTTAAGACCATTCATATCATGGATGAATGGATGTTGTTGGCACATAATATATTTATTTAAAATTTTGAATGTCCATTAACCATACATTTTGTTTTCAACAGGATATGTTGAAGCATATAGCTTTGATTTCAAGTGTACAGAAAACTTACTATTGAGGTGGCACCAATCATTGGTGACTCATGTACCTAGAAGCAAAAGAGTTCCACCACCCCCAAATACAATAAGGAAACAAAGAAAAGTATTGATACTTGAACTCAATGGTGTTTTACTTAAGACCATTGAGATGTAACATGGTGATGTATGTCCAGACTGGGCCAAACATATGCATCTTGTGGAAGAGAATACAAGTGTTTGACATTTGATTCGCAAAGATGCATTCACTTTCCTTGATTTTTGTATGCAATGGTTTGAGGTATGGATCTAGAGTACTAATAGACTACAAAGGACTCGACGCATTCTTGAGTTGTGCTTTCCTCGTCGGCACCATCAAAAGTTTAAGGTCGTAGTAGGGCAGGCAGCATGTCAAAAGACGGATCTTCTAATTGGATATCGATTTGTATACCACAAAAACTTGGATGTAGCATGGAGAATTTTTCATGACTTGGATGGAAATAACATGCTAATTTTTTATGATACCCTCTACAATGTAATGTGAAATATGCCCGGAACCTACTAAGTGATTTTTCCAAAGATGTGGAATCAAAATATAGAGGAGCTTCAAAGTTTTTTGGAGACAACAATCAGCGCATGGTTACTTGGTTGGATTTATGCAAAGAACAAACGGGAGTATACTTGCAACACTTTAGTAAATGAAGCAGCTTATGATAGAGAAACTTTGTATGTGTTGGAGCAATACATGCGAAAATGCTATATCTGAGATACAATTTGTACTCAATTATTATCTTGACAAAGTGTCTACAAAGGGTTTTTATCTTTGGATGAATTGTAAACTTGAATGTAACAATCTCATTGAAATCTGATTGCTTCTGGTGTTTCTAAACACCACACTCTTTGGAGATCCCTCAATTCTAAGGTTCCTTTTCCAAGTTTTCTTTGGCATTATTATCCCATGTTTTTACTTCAATGTCCCTCAAATTTGAGCATATATATCATGATTTATAATCTTGATATAGTGTCTAAGATGGGTTTTTATCTGTGGATCAATCGGATGATATTTAGAATTTTTTTGGTAAATTAAATAAAGCCCATGTTTTACTTCAAAGTGGAGATAGTATTTAACATTATCTTCTTCATATGAAAGGTGTTGTATAATCTCAATTAAGTTTAGTGTCATGTTTCCCTTGTCCTTCCAATATTGTTGCATTGACGTATGTATCTATACAACTACAAACAAATATGCCAAATAGTTGTGTCAAGATATAATCTAATGGCACAAAGAGTGCACCAACAAATAGATGATGTTAGCTCTCAAACTACACAAAAATACCAAGTTTCCAACCAATCCTATAAGAAATGAGACTCGAATAATTCCCAAAATTCCTAAATTTGTCTTAGCAGAGTATTGTCCACGAAACAAAGTAGGCTATCCCACAGGAAAAAACCAAGGAGTTAGGTCACATGTTTTGCTTGCCTGCAATTAACCAATAGTAGATGTGGAAAATTGATCAATAAGCTTGGCAAGAGTGCAATTTCCCTGAAGAGCCTCCACCATGGTTTAAAGGAAGGAGGGAACATCCCAATGGTACAACATGGAAATACATTTGGTTTTGCAATGACAATGTCATGCATACTTTGACCTTGCATAACTCCATCGTTACTTTTCCTAGAACTGCACCAAGAATTTGGCTAATTGCCGAGGGTGCAATGGTGACAGAGGAGGAGAGAGATAACTTGAAAAACATAGGATTTGTTTTGGATGGTTATGGGGGGAGCTTGTTTTATGGGGAGAAATTGGTAGGGAAATGGCTCCGCCAAGTTAAGAGAGACCAACAAGAAGGGACGACAAGCATGTGCCATGGAGATCAAAGTTGAGCAAGTAGTTCCATGAGAGAATCAATCGAGCAAACATGATGGTAGTTGAAGTGGTGATGGAAAATGAAGCTGTTGGAATGCCATGTGTTTTTCCTTGCGATAGAAGGATCTACATCAAAAGAGTTGACATATTCAGTCACCATATCGGAATATCCATGATACTCATGTGCGTATTTCCCGCAAAGAGAGGCTAGGAAGAAACTGATTATGTCATGCAAACTCCTATACTATGTGTTCATCAAGGTGTTGGGACTTCATGAGGTGCTGCATCACTTCATGAGGTGCTGCATCAATTCATCCACCGACCGGCTTTGTCCAAGTTGGAATTGTCTATAGCATTGTGTGTGACAGAAATGCCTAGAATGGATGTGGATAGTGCCCTACTGTAAGATCCCTGTTCCCACCGAGCAACAGATTCGGGATACTAGCAGCGGAAGTAGCACTTCTCACGACGCGGGATAGGGGTCCCACATTCGGGGCCTCACCCATGGGTATCCGGATAAGAGACTAATCCGTCGGTTGTTCCAAAACCGAACCCGAAAAAACTTCCTTTACCGGAAAGCACGGGCGATTCCACCAGGATAACTTTTTACTCTAACGTAGTCAAGATCATTTCTGATCGAGCTGATCCAATTACATCTATAAGATACTTGGTCAGATCAAGGAAGAAACTTGCACTTAGATCATTGGGATCAACGCTTTTTTCCCCATTCAAGAGGCACAGTCGTTGATTCCTATCCATAGAACAGTTACTGTCCGGGATTTATTTTATCTATCGTAAAAACAAAAGTTTGAGTCTCAATTTACGGATCCATCAGTCCAGCCTAACCCCATCGATCCCATGGGTTAGCCAACCGCCCAACCACTGTAGTGATGGGATCCAATTAAGAATTTGGTTAGGTTTTGTCCCGGGTACCAAGGAAAAGAGTTCCAAGGCCCCCTAGCCGGATGTTCATGCAAAAATAAAACTAGTCACACCACTCACACACCCAATATGAAATTACCTTTTCACAGATTCAACCAGTTTAAAATAATCCTTTAATAAAACCATAGTATCACTGATCACAATCTTCCAATTTATCCGGTTGATTCTTAATTTTTCCATCATTCCTTCATCAGAGTATCTATGGCATCATTGGCAACTAGGACGCTCACCACCTGTCCACACAGGGGCCGTTTCCTAATCCCTAGCCCATAATACTCGGCAATATAATCTCTTATCAAGATGGACTCTCGTTGAAGATCAGCAAGATCAACCAACAGATCCATATAAAGAGCCATGGACTCATCCATTGAAGACCAGCAAGGTCAATCAACCAGATCTATGCCCGATTTCAGAAAACAACTCCTACTCTTGTTCCAATATCTTCCTCCACGCACGCGTGGGTATCCTAGGCGACCCAGAGCCCGAGCACCGTATGGTCAGCACCCTCTAGGATCCTTTGCAGGTGACCTAGCGCTTCACTCATAGGCCGCTTCCTTGGCCCCTCATCCACCGTACCGAAAGCTCACCATTTTAATCGCACCAAGGCTGGTCAACCTCGGCCGACCTTGCTACGCGAGACGTCCTTCATTGACTCCCCGTCAGCAGTTGCAACTTTACCATCACGACCTTAATCACAAGACGGTCAAAATGCTCCCCCCAGCATTCTTGACATAAAACAATCATTTACAAACAGCATTTACAAATAGTTTACAATACAATTTCTATTTTAACTTTCATTTTTCCACATTATCCCTCATCAATCTACATTACTTATTCCATATTCCATTTATATGTATACTCATCCCATCACATCATTTCCATCTCATCAATTCAGATTCCCTCACATCCCATATCGTATATTCACATCCATACATCCACATCTATATGCGTACATTCACATCTACATACATACATTCACATCTACATGCATACATCCACATCTATATGCGTACATTCACATCTACATGCATACATCTATATGCGTACATTCACATCTACATGCATACATCTATATCTCTATGCATACATCCACATCCACATTCACATTCACCTCCATACATCTACATCTACATGCATACATCCACCTCCACATTCACATCCACATCTATACATCTACATCTACATGCATACATCCACCTCTACATCCACATCTACATCTATACACCTACATCTATATGCATACATCCACATCTCCATTCACATCTACATCTATACATCTACATCTACATGCATCCATCCACCTCAACATCCACATCTACATCTATACATCTACATCTACATGCATACATCCATATCTCCATTCCCATCTACATCTACATGCATCCATCCACCTCCACATCCACATCTACATCTATACATCTACATCTACATGTATACATCCACATCTCCATTCACATCTACATCTATACATCTACATCTACATGCATACATCCATATCTCCATTCCCATCTACATCTATACATCTACATCTACATGCATCCATCCACCTCCACATCCACATCTACATCTACATGTATACATCCACATCTCCATTTACATCCTCATCTATACATCTATTTCTACATGCATACATCCACATCTCCGTGCATACATCCACCTCCACATTCACACTCGCATCCATACCTCTACATCTACATGCAAATCATCCATATCTCCATGCATAATAATATTCTTTTAATTAATCCAGGATGATAGTTCCTAGAATATGGTAGGAAGTCCTCTTTTTATGCTTTGAATGAAATTATTTTATGCGTAATTTCTATAAAAATTTTGCCATAGCTCCGCTACTATGACTGATAAATCTCAATTTTTTTCTAAGGGATAAGCTTATCATTAAGGAAATAATTAGAATGGTCTCTAATTGGATCATCAATCCATAATGGATTGAATCATCGATATACATAAACTAAAAGCATAGAAAAAAGCCATTAATTTGGCCTCAAGCATAGCTTAATCTTGAATTAAGGAAAAGCCTTATGAAAAGCTTTATTTGGATTGAAAAGGGTCATGAGTAAGACCATTTCTTAAGTGAGAGAGAGAAAAACCATTAGAATTAAATATAAATAGAATTTTATGTAATTCTTTACTATCATTAATTAATTAACTTCAATAGCATTTCAAAAACCATACCAATTTAAACTTCTCAAGCTTGAGAGGGGTTGAGAAGAGAGAATCATTGAGAAATTATAGAAAAGATCAAAATTCACTATACTTACCTTACAATTTGCTTGATTCTTTATTCACGGTAGAGGCCCCCAACCAATCAATTGGTTTAGTATGTTGATGGAGCCACCAATGGTGTTTGAAGAAAGAGGGAAGTGTCAAAAACTAGTGAATTATTAAAGAATTCACAGTTCTTGGCTTAGGTAGAGTAGAGTGACAATGCATAAGACACTATATTTTTTTCAACAAGGAAAGGCTTCTATTTATAGGAAAACTTGAGCTCCTAACCAAACAAACTGATTCTAGAATTTTCCAAGTCAGTTTGGTTGAATTTGGACTAGATTTGGACCTAGTTTGGTTACTTTTTGATTCGGTTTGGTTCCATTTTGATTTGGTTTGGTTCAAGAGAGATGAGAGATAAAAATATCACATTATTTTTGAGTTTAAAACTCATTCAAGCATGTGAAATATGCACCTCCTTTAAAGAATTCCCCTTCCTTACATATGTGTTGAAATTTTATTGCTCATAGTTTTTTTACTATACATTTTCAACTCTTCATCTTATGTGAAATATGCACCTTCTTTAAAGAACTCCCCTTCCTTTCATATGTGTCAAAATTTTATTGCTCATAGTTTTTTTACTAATAAACCTTGTACATTTTCAACTCTTCATCTTATGTGAAATATGCACCTTCTTTAAAGAACTCCCCTTCCTTACATATGTGTCAAAATTTTATTGCTCATAGTTTTTTACTAATAAACCTTGTACATTTTCAACTCTTCATCTTATGTGAGCATTTACTCATTTTTGGGTATCTTCTTTTACAATTTGGATTTATCTCCTCCCTACACATGGATTGATGCTATTGGCCCATAGGAACCTTAATTGGACCATAATCCAAAAATTTCTGAAAATCTAGACCTTAGACTAAGGTTCTTTATACCTATTTCTAATTAATTCCAATTGCACATTGGAAAATTCTTTCTGAATTTCTGTTTCAGGGGAATTCATTTTAATAAGGTGAGATATTTTTTTATCCAAAAATATTCAAAATCTGAATATTCTCTCTCTAGAATATTTTCTCTCTCTAGGTTAAAACAGCCACAAACAAGATCTCTTATATTTCAGAAAAGGAATTGATTACAAGGGAATATGCTAGACATCAAAAAGGAGTTGGGGGAGGAATCTTACATTCCCTACCATTTTATGCTTGTTTTTGTGACTTTTGTTGCTAGTATGTTTCAGTGATCATGGGGGTCAAACATGATAGTGGTAGTTGCCATCTTTTTGAGTGGCATGTTTATGACCTAGGTGTAGCAAAATGCTTGATTATTTTGGGTTTTTGTATTGAATATTGCTGATGGTGTTCAATCGTGTGTTGTTTTGCACTTGTATCATTTTGACATTACGTTGTTATTATATTAGGCTCCCATGCACTAGATTATGGGGGTGCTCACTCCTAAACCCTATAATATGTGTTCATCAAGGTGTTGGGACTTCATAAGGTGATGGTGCATCAGTTTACCACCAAGAGACTTTGTCTAAATTGGAATTATCTACTTCATTGTGTGGCAGAAATGCCTAGAATGGATGTGGATAGTGCCTTGGCATTTTATGCATATTTTTTTGACTTTTGTTTCTAATATATTTTAGTAATCATGTGGAGGTCAGGTATGATGGTGGCAGTTGCCATTATTTTGAGTGGCCCTTCCTTTGTGTCTTTATATAACCTAGGTGTAGCAAAATGCTTGACTATGTTGGGTTTTTTGTATTGAATATTGCCAATGGTGTTCAACCATGTATTGTTCTGCACTTGTATCATTTTGACGTTATGTTCTTATTGATTATATCAGGCTCAGTCTTGGATTGTGGGGCTCTTCACTCGTTCTCTTTCCTTGCTTTTTATCAGCCTCGCTCGCTTTTCTTCCTCTATCTTTTTATTAAGAAATTTATCCATTAATGGATATGTAGAGTTAATCTTATTTATGATATCATTATGTCCATTTATATGTATGGTTTCATAATAAATTCCTATGTAAGTGAGTCAACCACGATTAGAATATGAAGAAAATAACTTGGACCATGTAACCACTTTGGGTGACCTTTTATTTTAATTCCCATATACAAGTGAGTAGCATATGAAGAAAATTACTTGGAAAATATAACCGACTTGGATCACATTTAATTTTAAAAATATTTATGAAATTGTAGGTCTAAATTAGTTTTAAAAGCTCATCAAGAAAATCATCAGCTAGATAGCCACACCAAAGACATAATAGAGGAAATAAAATGTAAGCTAGAGCTCACATTCTAATGAAAACATATTATATGTGTGATAAACTTGAGCCCTCAATCAAGGTAGAGATGGGAGGTAGAGTTGGATCTTGAGGATAACCTAGTTAGCTCCATTTCTTGTAGCTTTTTTAAAGAAATAAACAAGAGCAGTTGGATCATGAGGATAACTTGGTTAGATCCATTTCATCTAGTTTTTTTTTAAATTAATAAACAAGAGAAGCTTGTGGGTGCACTTGACTATCTCATGATCTCTTTTAAGCACTTGAGTATCTCATGAGCTCTTTGAAGCACTAGCTTGGGATCTACATCGATAGCATGTTGAGTTAATTGGTCGTGATGTTTGGGGCTAGCACTACCACTTTTAAGCCTTTTATTATAATCTTGCAATAATATGGAGCTAATAGCACTTACAAATACTTAGGTTAAGCTAGTATAGTAGTAGAAGTATACAATAAGGAAATGTCCACCCACGTTTGGTCGTGATGTTTGGGGCTAGCACTACCACTTTTAAGCCTTTTATTATAATCTTGCAATAATATGGAGCTAATAGCACTTACAAATGCTTAGGTTAAGCTAGTATAGTAGTAGAAGTATACAATAAGGAAATGTCCACCCATGATCCTCTAAAGTGCAGAGGTAGCCATTATTTTACAAGTGTATTAGTACTAAACCAAACATCAAGGTTATTATCAATACGAGAAAGCTCATATGCAAATGAGAAGGCTATATGGGAAATCATGTACAAGTTACCCCTATATTGCTCACATATGTGGGCTCTTCAAAGAGAGCTTCAGAAGCATCATGTAACATTGCCTCTTTTTATTGATCTAGGGGCATCGCTATTACTACACTGGCCTCAAGAAAGCAAGAAGGGAAGAAGGGGAGATCACAAGTAAACTATTACTGTAGTGGCCTCAAGCAACCAAGAAGGGAAGAAGGGGAGCTCACAAGTAAACTATTACTATAGTGGCCTCAAGCAACCAAGAAGGGAAGAAGGGGAGCTCACAAGTAAACTATTGCAAGGGAATAATTGTGTATTGCTTATTTATAAAAAATGACACATATACAAATGACTAGTTTATGTATAACTTCCTTGATTTTGATGCTAGAGCATGCAACAACAACTAGTAAGCATGCTTGGATAAGTAAAATAAATTTTTTAAATTGTATATTACTTATTATAAAAAATAGACATGGCTTCATTGATTTTGACACTAGAGCATGCACAAGTTGATACGCACATTTGAATAAGAAAAATGCTTTAAATTTGTTTTTACAACATCGATATAAGAAGCGTCAATATAAGCGGCAATATAAGTGCTCTGCCCCAACAATCAATCAAGGATTAAAAATAACTAAAAATATATAACATTATGGAAAAAAGTAAACATGGCTTCCATGATTTTGACGTTAGAGTATGAAAAGCTGATAAGCACATTCCAATAAGAAAAATGCCTTTAAAAAACATACATCATCGATATAAGAAGTGTCAGTATACGAGGCAATATAATTGTCAAGTCAACAAATCACACAATAAAAAAATAACTAAAAATATATAACATTGTGAAAAGACAATACTATCCAAAATTACCAAATGACAAGTTATATAGTGGGAGAAAACAATATCAACACTACTGATCCACGCTATCTTCTAATTGTCTCTCCTCTTACACATTTTGATTGTTGTTGTCCCTTGTAGTATCATCCTCAGAACCCTCACACTACTGATCCACGCTATCTTCTAATTGTCTCTCCTCTTACACATTTTGATTGTTGTCGTCCCTTGTAGTATCATCCTCAGAACCCTCACACTTGGACCTTTGTCTTGATAGCCATGGGATGCAACCTGGGGCACAAAATCCCCTTACTGTTTTGTGGTGCATCCCCGTATGGAGACACATAACTATAGTTGATATGATGTCGCATATGGAAGGATGCTAAAAAACCACCATATCCCCATCTAATTTGCGAAGAAATTATATGTCGAGTTTGTCTTAGGGGATCAAGTTGACTACACCAGCTATCGGCTTGGTGGTGGTGCTCTTGGTTGAGGTCATCTCTAGGACTGGTGGAGGTGACCTCCACTAGCTATGGGCCCACCATTTGTACCTTTGTCTACTATCAAGGTACTAGGTGCTCAGGTGGGGGAGATAAATGTGCATAGTACCACTAAGATCATCTAGCATGTGGTGCATCATTTTCACACGATGGATACCTATAGATGTTAAGGTATTCATACATATTCATTGCGTTTATAGGTTTTTCGTATTTGTCTATTTTTTTGTTTACATATTTATATCTATTATTCTATTTTTTTTAAATTAATGGTGGTTGAGAGTGCTGAAGCTAAGGGAGAGTAGCACACGATTATGGAGAATATGTAAACAAAAAAATAGACAACTCTAACATATCATCTGGTGTGTGAGCTTGACACTATAGAGGCATGTCCGATGAGAGATATTTGCATCCACATGGTAGGTCTCTTTCTTTATAATTTAAAGATTGTTGAGAGTGCTGAAGCTAAGGGAGAGTAGCACACGATTATGGAGAATATGTAAACAAAAAAATAGACAACTCTGACATATCATCTAGTGTGTGAGCTTGACACTACAGAGGCATGTCCGATGAGAGATATTTGCATCCACATGGTAGGTCTCTCTCTTTATAATTTAAAGATTTGTAATTAGGGTCTAAACCTATAAATTTCTTAAGTTATAAATAACTAGAGAGAATCATGAATCAATTTTTTATGTGCTTTACTTTTTAAGCACGTAGTTCATGAGATGGAGACATACCTTCAGCATGCTAGGGTAGAGGCAAAGAGTGTTGGAGCGAAGGCATAGCAACACATGATTATGGAGAAAATTGCCCAGCAGCACAGGGTGGAGTGGTTAATCTTGCATGTTTGAGAGTCCTACACCTCCAATGTGATAATGCCTTACATACCTTTTTAAAAGTCCCCTTAACAGATTAGTTATGAAAGATCCCTATCCCCACCGCGCAACGAATTCAAGGGTGCTAGCAGTGGAAGTAGCACTTCTTGCACACGAGGCAGGGTCCCTCACTCAGGGCCTCGGCCCACGGATATTCAAACAAGATACTAATCCATCGATTCTTCTAGAACCAACCCGAAAAAACTTCCCTTGCTCGGAAAGCACGGGCGATTCCTCCGGGATAAATTTTTCTCTAACATAGTCAAAAGCCTTAACTAACTGAACTGATCTGGACCAAACTCGTACGTCCCATAGTCAGATCAGGGAAAAGATTGCACTTGGATCATAGAGACCAACGCTTTTTTCCTCATTGTTGAGAGGCACAGCCGTTGATTCTTTTCCATAGAACAATTTTCGTCCGAGATTTACTTCATCTATCGTACCATAACAGAATTGAGTCTCAATTTAGGGATCCATCAGTCCAGCCTAACCCATCCCAGTCCGATGGGTTAGCCAACCGCCCAACCACTGTAGTGATGGGATCCAATCAAGAATTTAGTTAGGTTTTATCTCCGGTACCAGGGAAAAGAGTTCCCAGGCCCCCTAGCCAGATATTCATGTGAACTTAAAACTAGTCACACCACTTACACACCCAATATAAAATTGCCTTTTCACAGATTCAGCTATCTTTAAAACAATCATTTAATGAAATCATAGTGTCACTGATCATAATCCTCCACCAAAATCCCTGGTTGAATCCTAATTTCCAATCATTCCTTCATCGATGTTTCTATGGCATCATTGGCAACCAGAACGCTCACATATCAAAATGGAATCTCAATTGAAGATGAGCAAGATCAACCAACATATCCATATAAAAGAACCATGGACTCATCGTTGAGGACCAGCAAGGTCAATCAACCAGATCCATGCCCGAATTCAGAAAACAACTCTTAGTCCTTGTTCAAATATCTTCCACGACGCACGTGTGGGTATCTTTGGCGACCCCCCAGATCTCAAGCACCGTATGGTTAGCACCCTCTAGGATCCTTCATAGGTGACCTAGCACTTCACTCATAGGCCGCTTCCTTGGTCCCTCATCCACCGTGCCAGAAGCTCACCATTTTAATCGAATCGAGGCTCGTCAAGACCTCGGCCGACCTTGCTACGTGAGACATCCTCCATTGACTCTCCGTCAGCTGTTGTAACTTTCATCAGATTAGGTCTCCCACGACCTCATTCACAAGACAGTGAAAATGCTTCCCTAGCATTCTTGACATAAAACGGTCATTTTAAAAACATGTCATAAATACAGTTTCTATAGCGAACTCTCGTCTTTCCACATTGTTCCACATCAATCCTCATTTATTTCATCTGTATTCCCATTCTCATCACATCATAATCATTCACATCACATATCACATCTATCCCAATTTACATCACATCTCATTCATTCATGTCCCAATTCACATGACATCACATCTCATTCATTCACATCCTGATTCACATGACATCACATCAATTCACGTCCAACACATTCATTTACGTCACATCCATTTACACCCATCACATCACATTTATTCATATCCATCACATTCGTTCATTCATACCCACCACATACATTCTCATAACCATCCCATCACATACATTCTATCCACATTATATCACATCACTTCTATCCACATCATAACTCATTCATACACATCATAACTCATTCTATCCACATTATATCACATCACTTCTATCCACATCATAACTCATCACTTCTATCCACATCATAACTCATTCATACACATTCATCCAATCGTTCACCTATACGGCTACCCACATCTATTCATACATTCATATCTATCACTTCACATCCACATATATTCATGTCACCTCACATCTCTTTTCATCACATCACATTCTTTCGCATACACATCCACATCACATTCTTTCACATATATTCACATCCATTCTTTCACATAATTGCACTCACATCCCATATCATTCATTTACATCCTGATTCACATGACATCACATCTCATCTATTCATTCACATTTATCTAATTCACATCACATCTCATCCCATCTATTCACCTCACATCTCTTCACCCCTATTCACATACATGCACTCACATCCCATATCATTCATTTACATCTTGATTCACATGACATCACATCTCATCTATTCATTCACATTTATCTGATTCACATCACATCTCATCCCATCTATTCACCTCACATCTCTTCACCCCTATTCACATCACATCCATCCATCAATTCATGCACATCTATCTGATTCACATCACACATCTCATCACATCTATTCACCTCACATCTCATCACCTCTATTCACATCACATCTATCCATCCCTTCATTAACATGTATCTGATTCACATCACACATCTCATCACATCTATTCACCTCACATCTCATCACCTCTATTCACATCACATCTACCCATCCCTTCATTCACATCTATCTGATTCACAACACACATCTCATCACCTCTATTCACCTCACATCTCATCACCTCTATTCACCTCATCACCTCTATTCACCTCATCACCTCTATTCACATCACATCTACCCATCCCTTCATTCACATCTATCTGATTCACAACACACATCTCATCACATCTATTCACCTCACATCTCATCACCTCTATTCACCTCACATCTCATCACCTCTAAATCACATCACATCTATCCATCCCTTCATTAACATTTATCTGATTCACATCACACATCTCATCACATCTATCCATCCCTTCATTAACATCTATCTGATTCACATCACACATCTCATCACATCTATTCACCTCACATCTCGTCACCTCTATTCACATCACATCTATCCATCCCTTCATTCATATCTATCTGATTCACAACACACATCTCATCACCTCTCTTCACCTCACATCTCGTCACCTCTATTCACCTCACATCTCATCTCATCACCTCTAATCACATCACATCTATCCATCGCTTCATTAACATCTATCTGAATCACATCACACATCTCATCACATCTATTCACCTCACATCTCGTCACCTCTATTCACATCACATCTATCCATCCCTTCATTCACATCTATCTGATTCAAAACACACATCTCATCACATCTATTCACCTCACATCTCATCACCTCTAATCACATCACATCTATTCATCCCTTCATTCACATCTATCTGATTCACATCACACATCTATTCACCTCACATCGTTTCACCTCTATTCACATCACATCTATCCATCCCTTCATTCACATCTATCTGATTCACAACACACATCTCATCACATCTATCTGATTCACAACACACATCTCATCACATCTATTTACCTCACATCTCGTCACCTCTATTCACATCACATCTATCCATCCCTATATTCACATCTATTTGATTCACAACACACATCTCATCACATCTATTCACCTTACATCTCATCACCTCTAATCACATCACATCTATCCATCCCTTCATTCACATCTATCTGATTCACATCATTTCATAGAATTTAAACATAGAATATAAGAGAATTCTAATTTTGATATAAAAATTCTTTATGCATCTATTTATACATGAAAATCAACTTTAACGAGAATAACACTTTTGAAATAAAAATAAATCCTTTATGCATCTTTCGATGCATAAAATCAATTTTAATGAGAATAACACTTTTGAAATAAAAATAAACCCTCATGCATCTTTCTATGCATAAAATCAATTTTAATGAGAATAACACTATTGAAAAAAATAAATCCTTATGCATCTTTTTATGCATAAAAATTAAATTTTAATGAGAATAAAACTTTTGAGATAAAAATAAATCCTTATGCATTTTTCTATGCATAAAATAAATTTTAATGAGAATAATACTTTTGAGATAAAAATAAATTCTTATGCATCTTTTTATGCATAAAAATTAAATTCAATGAAAATAACACTTTTATAATAAAAATTCAATGAAAATAACACTTTTATAATAGAAATTTCCATTATGCATCTTTCTATGCACAAAAATTAAATTCAATGAAAACAATACTTTTATAATAAAAATATTTTCATTATGTATCTTTCTATGCATAGAAATTAATTTTATTAATTTAATATCAATGATATCCATGCATATTCATAGGTGAATATGTACCTAGAGTAAATTAGAAATGCACAAATGGTGGGAATTACTCTTTTAGAATAACATAAAAATAAACTTTCTTTTCTACCAAATTCAAGAAAATTTTACCATAACCTCGTTTGTATGGCTGACCATTTCTCAATTTTTAACATTCTATTTTCAATTTAAATTAATCCCAGTTAAATATAAAGGACTCTAATCTACACAATTCTCAATTTCCAAGAGAGTAAACAATAAGAAAAGTTTAATCAATCTATTTGTTAATCATTCTAGGATAAAGAAAGGTTGAATTGTAAAGAAGAGAAGTTGATGGCCTTTTCATCAAGGCATAGCATCAGAATTTACTTTAATTAACTATAAAAAATAAGAAAATCACAAAACCATAGATTTGAAATTAAAAAGTAGAAATTTATAACTTACATGGAGTTGAAAGCTTTCCTTTGGCTTGAGGGATTGAGGGTTCTACTCTTGTTTGAAGCAAGAGTGGCCACCAAAATTACTTTGGAGAGGTTTAAGACAAAAACAATTGAATTATCAAGAAAATTCAATGTAATTGGCTCTAGGTAGAAGTAAAGAAATAGTGCATAAACACTATTAACCTTTTACAAAGAGGGAGGATTCTTTTTATAGGAAAAATTAAGCCTCTAACCAAGCAAACTGATTCTAGAATTTTCTAGATTAGTTTGGTCAATTTTTGACCATTTTTTGGTCAGTTTAGCTTACTTTTTGGATCTAGTTGAAACAGGAGAGATAAAAATATCTCATTATTTTTGGATCTAGTTGAAATAGGAGAGAGGAGAGATAAAAATATCTCATTATTTTTGAGTTTAAAACTCCTCCACACATGTGAAACAGGTGCCTCCTTCATGAGGGGAGATCCCCACACTGAGGTGTCAAAAATGCATCATTTCCTCTAAATGTCTCTTCTTTTTTAACTAATAAACTTTGTCCTTAGTCAACTCTTCATCTTATGTGAGCATTTACTCTTTTTTGGGAGATTTTCTTTTATTCTTCAATTTATCTCCTCCCTACATTTGGATTAATCTTATTGGTCCATAGGAGCCTTAATTGAAGTATAATTCAAAAACTTTTGAAAATCTAGACCCTTAGGCTAAGGTCCTTTATACCTATTTTTAATTAATTCCAATTGCACATTGGAAAGTTCTTTTTGAATTTCTGTTTCACACAAAATCATTTAAGACACTAGGAGGATTTTTATATCCAAAAATATCTCAATTTTTGAATTACCTCCCTCTAGACATTTTCTCTCTCTAGGCCAAAATAGATAGAAACAAGATCTGTTATTATTCTCAAAAGGGGATTGACTACAAGGGGAGAAACTGGACATCCTAAGGGGCTGGGGAGGAATCTTACAAGTTAAGCACAAAGGACAAAATAATTAGTTTGGGAGGATTCAATAACAAAGAAGTTTTGAAAAACTCAAATTGGACAAAGCCGTGGCACTTGTTTATAGTATTGTGGATCCCAATGAACCGTTTGTATTGGAGGCAGACATGAGTGGGGAGGCCAAAGGGGTGGTCTTATTGCAAAGGGGGTGCCTTGTTATATTGCACCTGTTTATAGTATTGTGGATCCCAATGAACCGTTTGTGTAAGATCCCTGTTCCCACCGAGCAATAGATTCGGGATACTAGCAGCGGAAGTAGCACTTCTCGCGCGGGACAGGGGTCCCACATTCGGGGCCTCACCCACGGATATCCGGATAAGAGACTAATCCGTCGGTTGTTCCAAAACCGAACCCGGAAAAACTTCCTTTACCGGAAAGCACGGGCGATTCCACCAGGATAATTTTTTTACTCTAACGTAGTCAATAACATTTCTGATCGAGCTAATCCAATTGCATCTATAAGATACATGGTCAGTGTGAGATCCCTGTTCCCACCGAGCAACAGATTCGGGATACTAGCAGCGGAAGTAGCACTTCTCGCGCGGGACAGGGGTCCCACATTCGGGGCCTCACCCACGGATATCCGGATAAGAGACTAATCCGTCGGTTGTTCCAAAAGCGAAACCTGGACAAACTTCCTTCACCGGAAAGCACGGGCGATTCCACCAGGATAATTTTTTTACTCTAATGTAGTCAATAACATTTCTGATCGAGCTGATCCAATTGCATCTATAAGATACATGATCAGATTAAGGAAGAACTTGCACTTAGATCATTGGGATCAACGCTTTTTTCCCCATTCAAGAGGCACAGCCGTTGATTCCTATCCATAGAACAGTTACTGTCCGGAATTTATTTTATCTATCGTAAAAACAAAAGTTTGAGTCTCGATTTACGGATCCATCAGTCCAGCCTAACCCCATCCGATCCCATGGGTTAGCCAACCGCCCAACCACTGTAGTGATGGGATCCAATTAAGAATTTGGTTAGGTTTTGTCCCGGGTACCAAGGAAAAGAGTTCCAAGGCCCCCTAGCCGGATGTTCATGCAAAAATAAAACTAGTCACACCACTCACACACCCACCAATATGAAATTGCCTTTTTCACAGATTCAACCAGTTTAAAACAATCCTTTAATAAAACCATAGTATCACTGATCACCATCTTCCAATTTATCCAGTTGATTCTTAATTTTCCATCATTCCTTCATCAGAGTATCTATGGCATCATTGGCAACTAGGACGCTCACCACCTGCCCACTCATCAGGGGCCGTTTCCTAATCCCTAGCCCATAATACTCGGCAATATAATCACTTATCAAGATGGACTCTCGTTGAAGATCAGCAAGATCAACCAACAGATCCATATAAAGGGCCATGGACTCATCCATTGAAGACCAGCAAGGTCAATCAACGAGATCCATGCCCGATTTCAGAAAACAACTCCAACTCTGTTCCAATATCTTCCTCGACGCATGCGTGGGTATCCTAGGCGACCCAGAGCCCGAGCACCGTATGGTCAGCACCCTCTAGGATCCTTCGCAGGTTACCTAGCGCTTCACTCATAGGCCGCTTCCTTGGCCCCTCATCCACCGTACCAGAAGCTCACCATTTTAATCGCACCGAGGCTGGTCAAGACCTCGGCCGACCTTGCTACGCAAGATGTCCTTCATTGACTCTCCGTCAGCAGTTGCAACATTATCAGTTAGGTCTCACGACCTTAATCACAAGATAGTCACAATGCTCCCCCAGCAATCCTGACATAAAACAGTCATTTACAAACATCATTTACAAACAGTTTACAATACAGTTTCTATTTTTACTTTCATTTTTCCACATTATCCCTCATCAATCCACATTACTTATTCCATATTCCATTTATATGTATACTCATCCCATCACATCATTTTCCATCTCAACACTTCATATTCCTTCACATCACATATCGTATATTCACATCCATACATATATCCACATCCACATCCACATCCACACATCCATATCTACATCCATACATCTAATTTCACATCCACATCTACATGCACATTCATGCATCCACATCCATACATCCACATCTACATGCACATTCACATCCATACATCCACATCTATATGCGTACATTCTCATCTACATGCATACATCCACATCTCTATGCATACATCCACATCCACATCCACATTCACATTCTCCTCATACATCTACATCTACATGCATGCATCCACCTCCACATTCACATCCACATCTATACATCTACATCTACATGCATACATCCACCTCCACATCCACATCCACATCTACATCTACATGCATACATCCACCTCCACATCCACATCCACATCTATACATCTACATCTACATGCATACATCCACATCCACATCTATACATCTACATCTACATGCATACATCTACATCTCCATTCACATCCACATCTATACATCTACATCTACATGCATACATCCACATCCACATCTATACATCTACATCTACATCTATACATCTACATCTACATGCATCCATCCACATCTCTATTTACATCCTCATCTATACATCTACTTCTACATGCATACATCCACATCTCCATGCATACATCCACCTCCACATTCACACTCACATCCATACATCTACATCTACATGCAACATCCACATCTCCATGCATAATAAAATTCTTTTAATTAATCTAGGATGATAGTTCCTAGAATATGGTAGGAAGTCCTCTTTTTATGCTTTGAATGAATTTATTTTATGCGTAATTTCTATAAAAATTTTGCCATAGCTCCGCTACTATGACTAATAAATCTCAATTTTTTTTCTAAAAGGGATAAAGCTTATCATTAAGGATATAATTAGAATGGTCTCTAATTGGGTCATCAATCCATAAGGGATTGAATCATCAATGTGCATAAACTAAAAGTATAGAAAAAAGCCATTAATTTGGCCTCAAGCATAGCTTAATCTTGGATTAAGGAAAAGCTTTATGAAAAGCTTCATTTGGATTGAGAATGGGTCATGAGTATGACCATTTCTTGAGAGTGAGAGAGAAATTACATAAAAACCATTAGAATTTAAACATAAATGAAAATTAACTTCAATAGCATTTATTAAATTATGTAACTCTTCACTACTATTCACCAATTAACTTCAATAGCATTTAAAAAACCATACCAATTAAGCTTCTCAAGCTTGAGAGGGGTTGAGAAGAGAGAATCATTGAGAAATTATAGAAAAGATCAAAATTCAATATACTTACCTTATAATTTGCTTGATTCTTTATTCACGGTAGAGGCCCCCAACCAATCAATTGGTTTAGTATGTTGATGGAGCCACCAATGGGGATTGAAGAAAGAGAGAAGTATCAAAAACTAGTGAATTATTAAAGAATTCACAGTTCTTGGCTTAGGTAGAGTAGAGTAACAATGCATAAGACACTCTATTTTGGCTTAGGTGGAGTAGAGTAACAAAGCATAAGACACTATATATTTTGGCTTAGGTGGAGTAGAGTAACAAAGCATAAGACACTATATATTTTTCAACAAGGGGGATGCTTCTATTTATAGGAAAATTGAGCTCCTAACCAAACAAACTGATTCTAGAATTTTCTAAATCAGTTTGGTCAATATTTGACCATTTTTAGGTCAGTTAAGCTAACTTTTTGGAACTAGACTTGAATGAGGAGAGAGGAGAGATGAAATATCTCCATTTTTATGAGTTTAAAACTCATTCAAGCATGTGAAATATGCACCTCCTTTAAATATGCACCTCCTTTAAATATGCACCTCATTCAAGCATGTGAAATATGCACCTCCTTTAAAGAACTCCCCTTCCTTACATATGTGTCATAATGGAATCATTTTAATATTGCTCATAGTTTTTTATTAATAAACCTTGTACATTTTCAACTCTTCATCTTATGTGAGCATTTAAGGGACTCCCCTTCCTTACATATGTGTCATAATAAAATCATTATTCCTAAAATATCTCATATTTTTAATATTGCTCATAGTTTTTTACTAATAAACCTTGTACATTTTCAACTCTTCATCTTATGTGAGCATTTAAGGGACTCCCCTTCCTTACATATGTGTCATAATAAAATCATTATTCCCAAAATATCTCATATTTTTAATATTGCTCATAGTTTTTTACTAATAAACCTTGTACATTTTCAACTCTTCATCTTATGTGAGCATTTAAGGGACTCCCCTTCCTTACATATGTGTCATAATAAAATCATTATTCCCAAAATATCTCATATTTTTAATATTGCTCATAGTTTTTTACTAATAAACCTTGTACATTTTCAACTCTTCATCTTATGTGAGCATTTACTCATTTTTGGGTATCTTCTTTTTACAATTTGGAATTATCTCCTCCCTACACATGGATTGATGCTATTGGCCCATAGGAACCTTAATTGGACCATAGTCTACAGATTTCTGAAAATCTAGACCTTAGACTAAGGTTCTTTATACCTATTTCTAATTAATTCCAATTGCACATTGGAAAATTCTTTTTGAATTTCTGTTTCAGGGGAACTTATTTTAATAAGATGAGTTATTTTTCTATCCAAAAATATTCATAATCTGAATATTCTCTCTCTAGAATAATTTTCTCTCTCTAGATTAAAACAGTTAGAAACAAGGTCTTTATATTTCTGAAGAGAGATTGATTTACAGGGGAAGATACTAGACATCAAAAAGGGGGTGGGGGAGGAATCTTACATTCTACCCCACTTAAAAAACGCGAGATGTCCTCATCTCGCAACTTCGGATAATTTCGCAAGATGCACGAATATGAGACTTAGAGAAAAATTTTAATCAAGATTAACCACCAAGAAAAGTCTTAAAGGGAGCAAGATTCAAAATAAGAACAAGATTTAAACTTTATTCATTCTCGGAACTTATACAGTAAAGATAGAAGAACTCTTTACACTTCCATAAGCCCGTCCATCATATGGTCACAAAAGCAGTCCTCACAAGCTGCACAAGTATAGGGTAACTCATCTATGGGAATGATTCTGCTGGTTATTGCCGCACCTATCTCAGTGGTATGAGGTGATCTAACAAAAGGACCTCTGAGAGGCAAGCCAAAAACGGGGTAAAGGCATATCTTCTCATGAGGAAGAAAACACGCCAATAAGAAGACCCGCTCAGAAAACCCAAGATGCCTTGATCTCATGACGCAGTAGTATCGAGGACCCAAACCCAAAGCTTCAATAACCATGGCCAAGCGGACATTGTTACGAAAGTGCTGCTGACCCCAGGGTGTTACCCTAGTTATGTTTTGATAGGTCCGCCATTTGGTCTGAGCTACAGAAGTTCCTAGGTGAGGAAAAAGTGAGCGCTCATACTGTTCTATAAAGTCTTTCTTCATAGACTCTCTTGCGTCTTGAAGGTGAGAAATCATCATGGATAAAACTAGTTCTTGTTGGCCAAGCCATGAAGGAGATTAAGAAAGAAAGGAGATTGATGGGAGTAAGATTACTGTGAGCGACAAGTAAAAGTTACGACTTATATAAAGGAAGGAGCTAGCGTAACCTAGAAGCCAACGGTAACTTGCCACTGAAGTTTTACCGTCTTTCCATGATTTGAGATTGACACATTTTTCTATAGAAGCCATTAAGAATTTTGAGATGAGGAGATAAAAGAAACTTGTAGGCTAAGTCACCTACTTTCATTGAATTCAGATATAAGGTCACAATATCTGGAGGATAACTTCTTATACTCCCCAAGAGATAAAGAACTTCTTTTATTTTAGAGAGGGAATAATTATAAGATCAGAAAGGGAGATTCTTACTCTTGTATACCTCGAAGGCTGGGGAGGAATCTTACATTCTACCCCACTTAAAAAGTGCGAGATGTCCTCATCTCGCAAGGTAGAGGACAACTCTTTTTCTTAAGATCCAATTTTATTCTGGGGTTCCTTATATTCTGGTCAACCCAACAGAACACTGGGATAAATATCCCTTATATAGAACTCATCATTAAATAACAATTCATTCAGATCATGTCATTCATATCTTTAACATGATAATGGTCCATTAGACCGAAAAGTTTCCTTCAGAACATTCCTTCACGGAAATTTCAGTCAAGCAAGTTCTCAATTTGACATCCCTTAACTTGATCTACCGGTCAAGTATTAACAGTAGCAATCTAACAGCACAACCCACTAATCTCATAGTGATTTGCTGAATTCATTATCATCATTCTAGTTATGAATATCATCACAGGGACTCGTCCCATTTCCCCTCATTGAGGTTTCATTATATTTCAACTAATTTTTAGAAATCAACATTTTCCAATCAGCATTTTCAATCAGAATCCAAATCAATTCATCAATTCTCAAACAGAATTAAAATCATATCAATCACATTCGAAATCATCATCTAGATAGCATTAACGCTTATAATTTCAAGTCTTAGATTTACTCGTATATACTGTCAGTAAAGAGCTGCAGTATACTCTCGGTATATACGGGTAGTCACAGCCCTTGGAATTATACTCTCGGTATATACGGGCTGCAGTATACTCTCGGTATATACGGGCAGTCACTGTCAGTAAAGAGCCGCAGTATACTCTCGGTATATACGGGCAGTCTCATGGCCCTTGGAATTATAAGATAATTACTATCATGTCTAGGCCTCAAGCAAGTCAGGGATTCTATATAATTGCGGTACTTCCATCTGAAGACCCAATTACCAAATTACAAATTTCAGTTTGAATATCAAATTGTATGAATTATCTAACCCTTTTGTGTTTCTTGATAAATTTTTGATATATTTGTCTTCTCAGTTGATCTTTATTAACCAAATGCTCTGATACCAACTGTAAGATCCCTGTTCCCACCGAGCAATAGATTTGGGATACTAGCAGCGGAAGTAGCACTTCTCACGCGGGACAGGGGTCCCACATTCGGGGCCTCACCCATGGATATCCGGATAAGAGACTAATCCGTCGGTTGTTCCAAAACTGAACCCGGAAAAACTTCCTTTACTGGAAAGCACGGGCGATTCCACCAGGATAATTTTTTTACTCTAACGTAGTCAATAACATTTCTGATTGAGCTGATCCAATTGCATCTATAAGATACATGGTCAGTGTGAGATCCCTGTTCCCACCGAGCAACAGATTCGGGATACTAGCAGCGGAAGTAGCACTTCTCGCGCGGGATAGGGGTCCCACATTCGGGGCCTCACCCACGGATATCCGGATAAGAGACTAATCCGTCGGTTGTTCCAAAACCGAAACCGGAAAAACTTCCTTTACCGGAAAGCACGGGCGATTCCACCAGGATAATTTTTTTACTCTAACGTAGTCAATAACATTTCTGATCGAGCTGATCCAATTGCATCTATAAGATACATGGTCAGATTAAGGAAGAACTTGCACTTGGATCATTGGGATCAACGCTTTTTTCCCCATTCCAGAGGCACAGCCGTTGATTCCTATCCATAGAACAGTTACTGTCCGGAATTTATTTTATCTATCGTAAAAACAAAAGTTTGAGTCTCGATTTACGGATCCATCAGTCCAGCCTAACCCCATCCGATCCCATGGGTTAGCCAACCGCCCAACCACTGTAGTGATGGGATCCAATTAAGAATTTGGTTAGGTTTTGTCCCGGGTACCAAGGAAAAGAGTTCCAAGGCCCCCTAGCCGGATGTTCATGCAAAAATAAAACTAGTCATACCACTCACACACCTAATATGAAATTGCCTTTTTCACAGATTCAACCAGTTTAAAACAATCCTTTAATAAAACCATAGTATCACTGATCACCATCTTCCAATTTATCCAGTTGATTCTTAATTTTCATCATTCCTTCATCAGAGTATCTATGGCATCATTGGCAACTAGGACGCTCACCACCTGTCCACTCAGGGGCCGTTTCCTAATCCCTAGCCCATAATACTCGGCAATATAATCACTTATCAAGATGGACTCTCGTTGAAGATCAGCAAGATCAACCAACAGATCCATATAAAGGGCCATGGACTCATCCATTGAAGACCAGCAAGGTCAATCAACGAGATCCATGCCCGATTTCAGAAAACAACTCCAACTCTGTTCCAATATCTTCCTCGACGCACGCGTGGGTATCCTAGGCGACCCAGAGCCCGAGCACCGTATGGTCAGCACCCTCTAGGATCCTTCGCAGGTGACCTAGCGCTTCACTCATAGGCCGCTTCCTTGGCCCCTCATCCACCGTACCGGAAGCTCACCATTTTAATCGCACCGAGGCTGGTCAAGACCTCGGCCGACCTTGCTACGCGAGACGTCCTTCATTGACTCTCCGTCAGCAGTTGCAACATTATCAGTTAGGTCTCACGACCTTAATCACAAGATAGTCACAATGCTCCCCCAGCAATCTTGACATAAAACAGTCATTTACAAACAGTTTACAATACAGTTTCTATTTTTACTTTCATTTTTCCACATTATCCCTCATCAATCCACATTACTTATTCCATATTCCATTTATATGTATACTCATCCCATCACATCATTTTCCATCTCAACACTTCATATTCCTTCACATCACATATCGTATATTCACATCCATACATATACCCACATCCACATCCACATCCACACATCCACATCTACATCCATACATCTAATTTCACCTCCACATCTACATGCACATTCATGCATCCACATCCATACATCCACATCTACATGCACATTCACATCCATACATCCACATCTATATGCGTACATTCTCATCTACATGCATACATCCACATCTCTATCCATACATCCACATCCACATCCACATTCACATTCTCCTCATACATCTACATCTACATGCATGCATCCACCTCCACATTCACATCCACATCTATACATCTACATCTACATGCATACATCCACCTCCACATCCACATCCACATCTACATCTACATGCATACATCCACCTCCACATCCACATCCACATCTATACATCTACATCTACATGCATACATCCACATCCACATCTATACATCTACATCTACATGCATACATCTACATCTCCATTCACATCCACATCTATACATCTACATCTACATGCATCCATCCACATCTCTATTTACATCCTCATCTATACATCTACTTCTACATGCATACATCCACATCTCCATGCATACATCCACCTCCACATTCACACTCACATCCATACATCTACATCTACATGCAACATCCACATCTCCATGCATAATAAAATTTTTTTAATTAATCTAGGATGATAGTTCCTAGAATATGGTAGGAAGTCCTCTTTTTATGCTTTGAATGAATTTATTTTATGCGTAATTTCTATAAAAATTTTGCCATAGCTCCGCTACTATGACTGATAAATCTCAATTTTTTTTCTAAAAGGGATAAAGCTTATCATTAAGGATATAATTAGAATGGTCTCTAATTGGGTCATCAATCCATAAGGGATTGAATCATCAATGTGCATAAACTAAAAGTATAGAAAAAAGCCATTAATTTGGCCTCAAGCATAGCTTAATCTTGGATTAAGGAAAAGCTTTATGAAAAGCTTCATTTGGATTGAGAATGGGTCATGAGTATGACCATTTCTTGAGAGTGAGAGAGAAATTACATAAAAGCTTCATTTGGATTGAGAATGGGTCATGAGTATGACCATTTCTTGAGAGTGAGAGAGAAATTACATAAAAACCATTAGAATTTAAACATAAATGGAAATTAACTTCAATAGCATTTATTAAATTATGTAACTCTTCACTACTATTCACCAATTAACTTCAATAGCATTTAAAAAACCATACCAATTAAGCTTCTTAAGCTTGAGAGGGGTTGAGAAGAGAGAATCATTGAGAAATTATAGAAAAGATCAAAATTCAATATACTTACCTTATAATTTGCTTGATTCTTTATTCACGGTAGAGGCCCCCAACCAATCAATTGGTTTAGTATGTTGATGGAGCCACCAATGGGGATTGAAGAAAGAGAGAAGTATCAAAAACTAGTGAATTATCAAAGAATTCACAGTTCTTGGCTTAGGTAGAGTAGAGTAACAATGCATAAGACACTCTATATTTTGGCTTAGGTGGAGTAGAGTAACAAAGCATAAGACACTATATATTTTGGCTTAGGTGGAGTAGAGTAACAAAGCATAAGACACTATATATTTTTCAACAAGGGGGAGGCTTCTATTTATAGGAAAATTGAGCTCCTAACCAAACAAACTGATTCTAGAATTTTCTAAATCAGTTTGGTCAATATTTGACCATTTTTAGGTCAGTTAAGCTAACTTTTTGGAACTAGACTTGAATGAGGAGAGAGGAGAGATGAAATATCTCCATTTTTATGAGTTTAAAACTCATTCAAGCATGTGAAATATGCACCTCCTTTAAATATGCACCTCATTCAAGCATGTGAAATATGCACCTCCTTTAAAGAACTCCCCTTCCTTACATATGTGTCATAATGGAATCATTTTAATATTGCTCATAGTTTTTTATTAATAAACCTTGTACATTTTCAACTTTTCATCTTATGTGAGCATTTAAGGGACTCCCCTTCCTTACATATGTGTCATAATAAAATCATTATTCCTAAAATATCTCATATTTTTAATATTGCTCATAGTTTTTTACTAATAAACCTTGTACATTTTCAACTCTTCATCTTATGTGAGCATTTAAGGGACTCCCCTTCCTTACATATGTGTCATAATAAAATCATTATTCCCAAAATATCTCATATTTTTAATATTGCTCATAGTTTTTTACTAATAAACCTTGTACATTTTCAACTCTTCATCTTATGTGAGCATTTAAGGGACTCCCCTTCCTTACATATGTGTCATAATAAAATCATTATTCCCAAAATATCTCATATTTTTAATATTGCTCATAGTTTTTTACTAATAAACCTTGTACATTTTCAACTCTTCATCTTATGTGAGCATTTACTCATTTTTTGGTATCTTCTTTTTACAATTTGGAATTATCTCCTCCCTACACATGGATTGATGCTATTGGCCCATAGGAACCTTAATTGGACCATGGTCTAAAGATTTCTGAAAATCTAGACCTTAGACTAAGGTTCTTTATACCTATTTCTAATTAATTCCAATTGCACATTGGAAAATTCTTTTTGAATTTCTGTTTTAGGGGAACTTATTTTAATAAGATGAGTTATTTTTCTATCCAAAAATATTCATAATCTGAATATTCTCTCTCTAGAATAGCTTTCTCTCTCTAGGTTAAAACAGTTAGAAACAAGGTCTTTATATTTCTGAAGAGGGATTGATTACAGGGGAAGATACTAGACATCAAAAAGGGGGTGGGGGAGGAATCTTACAGTTTGTATTGGAGGCAGACATGAGTGGGGAGGCCAAAGGGGTGGTCCTATTGCAAAGGGGTGGTCTTATTGCAAAGGGGGTGCCTTGTTACATTTGAAAGAAAAATGCTTGACTGTGCCCAGTGTATGTACTTGGCCTTTGAGTGAGAGTTACTACCTATTATTCATGCTCTAAAACAATGG
Organism: Cibotium barometz; assembly: GCF_041138505.1. Taxonomy (NCBI): domain Eukaryota; kingdom Viridiplantae; phylum Streptophyta; class Polypodiopsida; order Cyatheales; family Cibotiaceae; genus Cibotium; species Cibotium barometz. The sequence goes on from NC_141095.1 coordinate 36,663,411, forward strand.
CAACATTTTTGTATGGCGCTACTTTTAGGTTCAGAGGGACCATGAAAGTTTGAAATGGCTTTCTAATCAAAATGAGTTGAAAGGTAGAAAAGATCGGTGGGGAGACGAAGATCCTACAAAAGTTTGACCTGTAGTAGTAGCTGCGTTACCAAAGAGGTGAATTTAACGTAGCAGTGGATACGTTGAGTCCCATTCCAATGGTGAACGAGTTGAGCTTCACCATTGGAATCAAGAGTAAATTCTTGAATTCAGGCTACATGGTATGTATAAGCATGATCTAGTCTTTTTAGAGGTACTTCTTGTTGTACGCGGCCGCACTTGTCAGCAGAGCAGCCTACACCTTCCTTGTTTGATAGGAGTGCTAATCTAGAGAGATTAGCTAAGGTTTCGACGAGAAGGAGAGAAAGAACTAGTCTAGAGAGTCTAGCCAAGTCTCTTAGGTTAGGTGCCGAGAACGAAGAGCTTCGGGTTGGAACCTTCACAACCACTTGACATTGGTTCATTTGGGGGTAATAAAGTTCATTAAGGGGAAAAGTATAGGCATTATTCCATTGACGAGGAGTACGTACTCTAGAAGGGTAGAGTTTATGAACCAACTATTGGTGACGTTTGGCATCAAATTCTTATGGAAAGCCATGATAGACCGAGAGGTGGTCATCATTGGATACAGAAGACCTATGCAATAGTTAAAAGACAATTTTATCGGCCAAGTTTGTTTAACGATGTGTAGGAATTTGTGCTGAAATTCATGCACCATTTATGTATGTAAATTTTTTCTCATGACATTATGGATTACTAAACGTTGGTTAAGGACTCTTGTACTATACAGTTTGTTCTTCCCATTTGCATCAGTGGGGTTATGGACACAAGAAAGTCCATGCGGCAATCTATAAAATGGGAGTAGTGGTGGTGAGGTAAGATTAAAGTATGTGATTTCATTTTTGGCACATAAAAGAATTATTGTTCTTCATGCCTTTTGTTGCATGCTAATTACATTACTTTCATTTGAGGTACATAAGTTCAAAGGATATTGATCCATCCACTACAATGCCACTCAAGTAATGGTAGTGGAGGCAGTGTGTATGATTGAGGAGGAATTTCCAAGGTCTATACTCACTAGTCAATTAGATGTGGTGGTCCATTTAGTAGAGATGAGGTGGCAATATGTGGTGTTGTTCATGCTTGATGGATTTTCCTCCTCAATGTATCACCAAAACCCTAGGTAAAGGATTTTGTTAGGCAAAGGGCAAGGCCAAAATGAATCACGACAAAGGGTTGGTTGGTGAAATAACCTCTAGTCTACATATCAAAGCATCTTTTATGAGTGGATCCCAACAAGCTAGAGCAATGAGGATAATGAGTGAATCGTGTCACATGTTCTACTAGTAGGCAAAGGAAAACCAAGGAGGATGGAAAGAGCAATGCAACACAAGATGAACATATTTTGCATTCTGAATAGAAAAGTCATGAAAAAGTGGATGGAAAGGTATGAAGACACAAAAGGGTAAGATTTGAGGAGAGAAGGGACAAAACCAGCGTAGACCCAAACACAAAAGGTACAAAGAGAGACAAAAGGGTAAGATTTGAGGAATTTAATTCAAGGCATAATTGATGAAGGATAATAATGACTTCCCCATAAAGCTATGGTTAAACATGTTCTAGTGTAGAAATCTTGATAGGTGGACTTCAAAAGATTTATTGGTATTTTAAAGCTTTTCCATTAAAGGCTAGCAAGGTTATAAGAAGGTAGCATGTAATTTCTTTTATTCATCACTTGTGAAAATTGACAAATTATGGTGCTACCTATAAGCTAGTTGCTAGGAATGGAAAATGTTAGAACTCAATAATCAAGCCCAAAGGAGTAATGCTTCACAAAATGATGGGAGAAGAAAATTACTTCCTCAAAATTTTCAAGTTTGACTAAGTTATATTCCTATGAAAGTATTAAAAAATTCTAGTTTAAAATTATAATTTTCTTCTCAACCCATGTGAAGAAAGGAGCCATGTAAGCTAGATAGCTTTCCAAATACATACATAAGGTCAAACTACTTGTTATAAAAATTATTTTCTAAAAGGCAACAATTTTTTTAAATTCTCCCCTGCTTAAGCTCCCAACAAATGTTTAAAAATACATCATGTGTTCTCCATGACCACATTAAAGAAAGGGTCATGCATTCATGTGAAAGACATTTTATATTTTTTAAAATGATGTGAAAAATTGGGACTTACATTTGCACTTCCTGGCAAGGTTTTGTAGGAACTAGGACAATTTCATGAACTTAATTCCATCAAGTCATCTAACCTTTCTATATGTAGACCCCTCCACTCTCTCTCTCTCTCTCTCTCTCTCTCTCTCTCTCTACCTCTACTTATTAAAATTATCATGTGTTAGATCTTTGTGTATTGGGCACAATTACCTTCTAAAGGATTTTAGGATTTTGGTTCAAGTTCCTCACTCTATGTAAATATAAATTTAGGATTTTAAACTTTGAAGGGAAGGAAGTAATATTCTTTTTGAGGGTATAGAAAAAAACTTCTTAAATAAACTCTACATTTCCACATAGGGATATTAGAAGGTCATATTACTATTTTTTTCAAACGTTTTGGAAATAAATAAGAACTAAAGTTCGAAAGGAATTAATGAAGACTCCATTGGATTCTCCAAACTTCAGAGATGCTTTCAGATCTTAAAAGTTAAATTTTACCCTACTTCTACTTGGTCTAGATTCTATAATTTGACGTTAAACACCCCTTTTGAAATATTCTCTCTCATAAGTTAGCTTTTCAAAAAATTTATCATTTAAAGTCTTTATCTTAATAGCAAATTCAAGGATGACTAGTTCTTACACTCCAAATTTCAAGGTTCAAGAAAAAATGGGATTTCTTTAACCTATAGATGGATTGAATCCCGAGACAAAATGGTGGTAGAAGGAAAAATATATCCTCAAAAATTTCATGTTCTAGTTATATTCCTATGAAAGTGTAAATGAAATGCTTGTTTAAATATTAAGCATTTCCTCTTCAACCCTTGATGAAAAAGGATCAATGTAAGCTTCCATAAAAGATAGTTTCCCAAACACATACATAAGGTCGAAAAGCTTGTTATAAAAATGAACTTCTAAAACCCATGTTTAAATAATTCTCCCCTCGAGCTCCCAACAAATGTTTGGAAATCCATCATGTGCCCTACATGACGACATAAAAGACCTACATCATGTGCCCTACATTACCACATAAAAGAATGGGACATGCATTCACATGAAATGTAAAATAACATTAATATACCTTTTATACTCTTCTTCCAAAGCATAACCCCCCCTTAAAGGTATGGTAATCTTAAAATTCTTTGCGTGCTCCAAAGACACTTCCAAATCTTAGAAGCCAATCTTGACCCTACTCCCTATGGCATGATTTTCACTTTGAAGACGCTTTTTACTTCTTGAAATGTTCTCCCCCTCATCATGAGTGTGCCAAAATAAATTTTGTTTGGGCCTGCTTTGAACCATCCTTCTACTATGGTTCGAAGATTTGGTCCTCATAAACGTATAAGTGAAAGTTAGCTTTTGAGAGCATTTGTGATTGAGAATGTCTAATAGCAAGGATCACCAATGTTTACACTCCAATCATTCATTACGTCAAAATGCATTTCATAAAAATGAATTTTCAAACAAAAATGCATTTCATAAAAATGAATTTTCAAACAAAAATGTTTCCTAATTCTTCTGTGGAGCCAGTGAGCGGAAATTTTTGAGGCTTAGTGTATTTTGCACCGCTAAAATTGGAAAAAACCTACAAATTTTATAGTTCAAGGTTTCAAAATTCCTAGGGGTGTCTATGTGTGGTGAGTAGTATGGGGTGTGTGTAGGGAGGTGAAATTCCCGTGTGCGACTAGGAATAGAATAAGACCTAGTCCATGAGAAAAAAAAATCGTAGATATTGAGAGGTTTTAGTTATGAATTCACCTTCAAATTAATACAAACCAATAAGAAATGCCTTCAATTTTGAGAGAGGAAAGGTTTTCGAGGATTTGGGTTAAACGTTTTGAGGCTATGAAGCTCACGTCGTGGCAAGGTCGTGGAGGAGCTACGAGAATTTGTCAACTTGGGTTACGTAGACCCGCTCTCCCGCTCTCTCTCCTCTCTCTCTCTCTCTACTTAGTTGTTAATTATTTGTTTTAGTTTCCGTATCTTGGGCGCAACTCCCTTCTACAGGATTATCGGATTTTAGTTTACGATTATCGCCCTCATTAACGGCGGAATTCGGGAGTTTAGTGCGATAGAACTTTTCAGAACAGTAAGATTCCTCTCACCGGTATAGGAAATAGCTCGTTAACTGGTTTTTGCTTCATTGCCCCACTCGAGGCAATTTCAAACGCGCTCTCTGCGCGCACGAATTAGCTAAAAGATCATGTAAATATGCGCAGTTAAGATTAAATCATAGCAAGGGATATGGATTAATTAGCCCAATTTGGACTTATAATCCATCGATTGATGAACCTTTAGCTTCTTATGAGTTTTCTGCAATTATGAAGCCTGGAGGGCGCATAAGCAGGCATGTTGTAGTCGCTTGGAGGGGATTTATTGTTGTGTTTGGGTCTACGCTGGTTTTGGCGGCATTTCTGGCCTCTCTTACTTCGATTTCATCAGTCCATCATTTGATATTTTGGGATCACCTGAACGGTTTGCATATGGAGCTTAACCGCCTACACATCCAAAATCGTTACTTTGCAAGACAAGTAAATGAGATCAAGGCGCTGAGGAAAGCCGACATTGACATGAGCTCTGATTTTATGAGGGAGCTTAATCAAAGCATAATACAGGTGGAAGAAGAAGGCAATCACGATGGTGCTAATGATGATGATAATGGTGGGTTAACAAGGGGTTTGCATGACACTCAAGGAATTGATGGTGCTAATGACGCTGATTTAACAGGGGATTTGCATGATGACACCCAAGGGATTGCAGCAGGTGATGTGGATAATATTAATTCATGTACAAAGGACAGGGCCTTGTTGAAGGTGTTCATGTATGATTTGCCACCGGAGTTTCATTTCGGGATGATCCAGCCAATGAGGTCAAATGATGGGATTTGGCCCAGGAACTTCACACAAATGGTGAGGTATCCAGGTGGGCTCTATCAGCAACACAGCCCGGAGTATTGGCTTACTCTTGATTTGATTAATTCTGAGGAGGGCTTTGATTATAATTATGGTATGGGTAAATCAAGGCCTTGTATAGCCATCCGAGTGAAGGACCCAAGGGAGGCAGATGTGTGTTTTGTGCCATTTTTTTCTTCATTGAGTTACAACAAGTATAGTAGGATGGGGTTGGGCTCATTGAATGTGCAGTTGCAGAGGAGGTTGGTGAATTATTTGTTAAAACAAGAGCCTTGGAGGAGATCAAGGGGCAGGGACCATATCCTTGTGATGCACCACCCCAATAGTCTGAATGTGGCCCGGGAGCACTTAGGGGGTGCCATGTTTGTGGTGGCTGATTTTGGTCGTTTCTCATCAACTGTTGCTAACTATGGCAAGGACCTTGTGGCTCCTTACAAGCACATCATCCCTTCCTTTCAAGAGGATTTCTCGACCTTTCACACCAGACCCACCCTCCTCTTCTTTCAAGGGGCCATCGTTAGAAAGGAGGTCAGCCCTCCAATCCCCATACCTTTTTATGCGTTTCCTTTTCCTTTTTTGCTTTCTAATCATAAATGTGTTCACAATCAAATTAAGAAGCTATATTCATTTTAATAGCCTAAAGCTTTTTATCTGTTTCCCTTTTCCTTTCTAATCATGAATGTGTTGACAATCAAATTAATAAGAAGCTATATTCATTAACAGCCTAATTTTAAAAGCTTTTTATGATTGTTTTCTATTGACAATGTTTGGGTTTTTTTTTTTGGGGGGGGGGGGGTTCTTGATGCTTGATGGTATGCTATTTTGAGAAAAGAAAGCTATGAACACATAGACTGATTTTTATATCATTTTGGTGGCCCAATCATAGAGTACCTAGTAATGACAATGACCAAAGAAGTATATCCATTGCTTTCTGTGAATATATTTGGCATGTTGCTCAAAAGCTTAGTACTTTGTGTGGTCAAAATGCAGGGTGGAATCATTCGGCAAAAGCTCTACAATCTCATCAAGAATGAGGAAGGAGTGGAGTTTAGAGATGGGAGCCCAGGAAGCCAAGGGATAAGGAGTGCAACCAAGGGAATGAGATCCTCCAAATTTTGTCTTCATTTAGCAGGGGACACTCCTTCATCCAACAGATTATTTGATGCCATAGCAAGCCACTGTGTGCCAGTGATCATAAGCAAGGATATTGAACTCCCCTATGAGGAGGTATTGGATTACAGCGAGTTTTGCTTGTTTGTGCATTCCTCTGATGCTCTAAAGAAGGGATTCCTCATAGAGTTGTTAAGAAGCATTGGAAGAGAAGAGTGGACGAGCATGTGGAAGAGGCTAAAAGAGGTCCATATCCATTTTGAGTATCAATTTCCTTCTCAAGAGGATGATGCAGTGCAAATGATATGGAAGAGTGTTTCTCACAAACTTTCTAATATCAACCAAGCCATGCACAAGGCTCGAAGGTATTCTGGGTCTAACTTCTTCAAAAGCTTTCATCATTAAAGACAAATCCACTCAATCAACTGAACAATCCTTTAGAGATATATGCATGCTTTTACCCATGCTCCTTGTCTATAACATACAGTCTCCTCATGTACCATGTGTTATTATATGATTGTTTCTTGCATCACAACATGGAAAGTTTGGCATGGCCCACAACCTGACATTGGGAAAGTGTATTTTTTGGAGATTTCTGTAGAACACCATCAAAGGTTAAATCCATGGTGGAGCCTTTTGAGACCAATGTAACCACTACAATCCAAACCATGATTTGGAAAATATCGACTACTTAAGATGTGGATGCTTATGGATGTCTCAATAAACTAGAATATAAAGACAGATCTTGATTGTATGGAGTTCAATTGTATCTATGTAGGGTAAAGTAAAGCCAAAGATTTCCCATTCTCAAAATAAGTATAGCATGTATCCCATTGTGTAATCATTTTTGTAAAAAGGCTAAACCTCTCATGCAGGCTCCATCATCAAACAGATTGGTTGAAATCATCATTACCTTCATCTACATGGTTTTCTATGACTTTGCCTCATGGCTCCTCCAAGATCCCCCACTTATGGGAAGTGGCAATTGTACTTCATCATATATGCGAACAACTAGATTAGGCTTGTACTTCATCATACATGTGCACAAAATGTGTGAAGATCAATTCTATGCTCCTATGCTCATGTTAATGATGTAAGGGCATGACATTTCACCCTCTTATGTTGGATTTCTCTTATTTGTGAGTGCAAGGCTATCCCATTGTCCATGCTGGTGGTGAAGATTCGGCCTTCAAAGACAACTCGTCTAGTTTGCCCATGCCAACAAGCGTAGAGTAGAGGGATGGTGGGCATGCATGGAGTATCAAGGAACTCCATCACCAAGCCCGAGAGTCTTGAAACATGTGGTGATGGGCATTATGTGATTGAGAGGATTCATAGTAGATACATGTGTGTGAAGGTCTAAAGGCATCAAAGTCAAAGGTTATTATTTGGCAAAAAGATCCGCGAGTGTAAGTTGGTGAGAAAAATTAAAAAATAAAAGAGATCCTTAAGGTTATTGATGATGTAATCAAGATGATATATTGATGTCACATGGGATTATTGAGTTGATTAAAAGAATCTAGGTGAAATTCAAGGATCTAGATGCTTTATTTTTAAGCTATAAAATAATGTACTATGTTGCCTATTTTAAATGAGAAGGAATAAAGCTTTGAATTTATCATGTTTTTATTCATTGATAAGAAGTCTTTTACTTGCTTTACTCATCCTACTATTTTCCACACACTTGCTCACCCTAGTCCTCCTTAGGTTGTTTTTCTTTTTTGGAACCACTCCTCTCCTTTTAGAACTCCCCTCCATAGTGGTAAGTCGTACATACACTCAGAGAGGAGACATACATATTTCAAAGATAGACAAAGTCAATGGCCTCATTTCCATGAAACCCACAATCAATGTCAAAGGGGTGATAAAATAAGGCACGTATAGATGATTTGAATGTGTGTGTGTGCGTGTGTGGGTACATACATGAAGATACATGTCTGCTTTCCATGTGTGTGTGTGTATGCATGCAAATACATGTGTGCATGTTCATGTGTGTGTATGTATGTATATATGTATGCATATATGTATGAATGCAAGTATGTATGTATATGTATAGATACATATATGTATGTATATGCATAGATGGAAAATTATTTCAGAAGAATACTAAACACCCCTATTGTAAGCAAATATATTGATATGTAATAAATGAAACACCTCCTACAAATGTAAAGATTATAGTAAGCCTGATTACAAATTGTTTTTGCATGCACCTAGGTGATATTATACTTTTTTTTCATGTCCTTGGTATTAAAGACAACACATCAAGTGTGCATATGCACACCCACCCACACATGCATGGGGGGAGAGAGAGAGAGAGAGAGAGAGAGAGAGAGAGAGAGAGAGTATAATTACAAAAAGTCCATGAAAAGACTAGGTCATGGAAAAAGAAGAAAATCAAACTAGCTACCAATACAAAACGATCATGTGAGAGTATAGCTACAAGATTGCCATGTGATACATCTACATCATACATTGCAATACAAATGCCTACACATTTATTGGGGGAGTCATTATGCGAAGGTGCATTTATGACCTCATATATGAGAAAAGAAGCAATGAACTAATAAAATAGTAAAGACATCTCTTAGATGATAAAAATAAAATATTATATGAAAAGGGGATATCATATATTATTGGAAAATAACTACATGGGTGGAAGCATGGTTAGGTGGTATCAAAAAGTGGTGTCATTGACACTCGTTTTCTAGTGGTTTTGAGGGTGGTTTGAGGATATTTTTCAAGATTTCCGAAAACAATTATTGTCTTTGTTTTTTCCCTCCCACGTCTTCTTGTCCCATAACAGCTTCACCAGTCCAATGGCCCACATTGTTCAGCCACTCCTCTACTTTCCTGCTGATTCAAATGACATGCTCTCTGAAAAAATTATTGTTTTTATTTTTTTCCTCCCACGTCTTCGTGTCCCATAACAACTTCACCAACCCAATGGCCCAGGTCATTCAGCCACTCTCTCCTTTCCCATTTGTGATTGAAATGACATGTTCTCTCTCTCTCTCTCTCTCTCTCTCTCTCTCTCTCTCTCTCTCTCTCTCTCTCTCTCTCTCTCTCTCTCTCTCTCTCTCTCTCTCTCTCTCTCTCTCTCTCTCTCTCCCCCAAAGCACACATTGAGGCTTTGGACAAAATCATGTATTTGTAGGCCGATACTTGGAGGAGATGGATTTTCAACTGCTTGGGCATAATCCTAGCCAAGCTAAAAATTCTCATCATGATGCTGCCCAACATGACGCTGAAAATGTTCAACATAACAAGGGACATGATCAGAGTTTTAGGTAGATGCACAACCCATAGTCATTTCAAATGACATTAGGCAAGGTCTAAGAGAAATCAGAGAATATTGGGCTGTAAGGTAAAGGGAGCATCGACAGAGAGCGAAGAGCACTGTTAGGGGTATTGAACCATTGTACATTGATGACAGGAGAAAAAAAGAAGATTTGCAAAGTTGGGGCTAGCTATTGGATTCGATAAATGGAGGGGATTGAGAGAGCAACTCAAAAAGGTATTTTCAAGGAGCTCTTGCAAGACTCAACATTGAGGGATTTGCATCTTGATGCATTAAACTATGATCAAGGATTTGTGGTGGCAAACATTTGAAGCACATTGTCACACGTGAAATGACCCAAATCAAAGAATGAACTTCTCTTGAAGAGACCAATGCTATTGACCCTGCTTAATGGTGAAGGATTCAATGGTGATATTAGTAGGCAAAAATCTGTAAGCATGGCAAAGGCAACAAAATTTATGGGTTTCCATAAAAGAAATCTAAGTGCAGAAAATTCTCGACTAAACTTGGAAGATATATGGAGTGTTGCCCAAAGACAGGTACCCCCCCTCAGTAACATAATTTCACACATGAGATCAAAGACATGGTTTTTTACTTTTGGGCATCAGAGACATGTGTATCTCTAAACAAAAAAGATTTTTGTTATAAGAGGATTGGGCAACGAGCTATTGTAAAGCATCCAATCCACTTGCTCGATGAGCCTCAAGTACGTATCACTTTCTTTAATGGCTTTTGTTAGCATTGCCCAAAGGGAAATGCTATTGGGGGTGTTGGAGTGTAAGACTAGTATTAAGCTCAGAGAAGGAACGATCCTGTGTACTAGTCCAATCAAAATATATAGCTTTCTTAAGGAGTATTGGTTAAAGGATGTGTAATATATGCAAAATTTCTAATGAACTTTCTATAGTAGCTACACAATCCAAGAAAAGATCAGAGTTCGTGAATATCATGCAATTTAGGCTAGTTTAGCAATGCTTTTGATCTTTTTGGGGTCTACACAAATACCAATTTGTCCTAAGTATTCAATTTTCTCTTGAAAGAATTTGCTCTTTTCAGAATTGACATAGAGCTGATTCTCTTAATGAAGTGAAAACACTTTTTCTAAACGATGTTCGTGCTCTTGATGATTCTTACTCAAAACTAAGATATCATTAAAGAACACTACAACAAAACTTTAGTGTTTCAAGAATATTCTATTCATCATTCTGTTGAAAGTAGCCGGAGCATTAGTCAAACTAAATGGCATAACTAAAACCTCATAGTGACCAGTTTGGATCTAAAAGTAGTCTTAAAAATATCCCCTTCATCCATTCAAATCTGATGGTTGGTAACCAGACTTGAGGTCAATTTCACTAAAAACTTATGCTCCCTTGAGCTTGCCTACTAGCAAGCCATCCACTCGTATCGGATATCGGTACTTGACAGTAATCTTGTTTAAAGCACGATAATCGATACACATTTGATATGTCCCTTTCTTCTTTTTAACAAGAAGAATTGGAGCACCAAATCTAGAACTATTGGGTCTAATCAATCCTTCTCTAAAATAATTCTTCAACTTGTCTCTGAATTTCTTTCTATTGAAGCATGTTAACTCGATAAGGAGCTTTACATGGTAGAGAGCTATGGTAGAGAGCTTCTAGGGATTATTTCAGTTTTATGATCTTTTGGTGGACGATATTTAGGTAAGCTAGGAGGTAGGTCACCTATATAAAGCAATTTAAAGAACTTAGAAATGAAAGGATCATAAGACACGTTTGGTTTAGAGCTAGCCTGAGCACTAAGCTAGTTGACAAGAATAAAAAATGTCTTCTCCTTTTTCCTTATAGCTCTTTTGTCTTGGGATGAGTTAAAAGTGGACCTAAGTTACCCTTAGTCTTACATTAGAGATAAATTTCTTTGACACCTTTCATTAACGATATTGTATGGGTGTCATAATCAATCTGATGATTATGTTCATGTCTCCATGGCATTCCTAAGATGACATCAACACCTTGTAAAGGAGAAACTAGAAATGTTCTCTTTTCTTTCAATGAATCCATTTCCAGTTCTAAATTCTTAACCTCTTTAGTGCAATTGTACTTAGAAATGAATCTTTCACTTTATATAACTAGAGTACGTTGCATCTAGGTTAAGTCCTTTTAATGCCTTTTCGAGAATAAACTCATGGGAACTACCATCATCATGAAAAATAGAAACTGGTTTTCCTTTTATTTTTCCCTAAATTCTCAACAAAGTATGAATTGGAATCTTAAAATTATCCGAATAGTCAAGATCAAAATTACCCTCTTGCTTGAAAGAACCATCGTAGTCCTCTTCAATAACATCATTGAGATGAGCCATAGGTGTGGAGTTCTTTTTCTTCTCCAAACAGTCTAGTGTGCAAGGTTCTCTTCCTTGTGACATTTGAAACACCTGTTGGTACGATTCGTTAGCTATACATTTAAGGGTTTATTGTTATTGTCTTTTTTAACATCTCCTTTATCTCCCTTACACATCCTAGATTTATCAGAATTACCTAAAGGAAAAGATGATTTATAACACTTCGTAAAAGACTTTTCCTGCATTCTAGAATCTCTACAAATAGAAGTTTTACGTTTAGAATTTAGAGCAAGATCTATAGCAGAACTAACACTATGAGGATGAAACATATTAACATTAGCCCTAATAGTAGGCTTGAGACCAAAAATGAATTTTCTTCTTTTTCTCTCTTTTTTTGACCTTTTCAATCACTTGAATCTGAAATAGAATATCCCAAAATTCGTCGATGTAAGTTTGGACATTCTCTTTCTTGACCTAGCATAAAGTATCCCATCATTGGCAAGCTTTAGTATTGTGTTGAGAAGGTAGAAAGTGCTTCTGTAAAAGTTTCTAGAACTCCTTCCATGTTGCAGGTCATGCATGATCACTTTCCACCATAAAGAAGCACTTTCAATTAAATGATTATAAGCACATTTAATCTTTTCTTTTTTTGATAATTTTTTTGCCTAAAAAATAGTCATCCAGCTAAACTGATCCATGCAATAAGTACTCGTGCGTCTTTCTTGCAATCATAGTTATGAATGCCTTTCGGCTAATCCGCAAATTATAGCTTTGGATGCCTTTCGGCTAATCCGTGAATTTTTCCAAGATCTCTGGGCATGCAAAGTAGCTTCAACAGTGTGCCTAAGATGATCACTTTCCTCCTCGTCAGAGGCAAAAAGAGTCACACTTACTCTTAGAACGCTTCATATGTCGCTGTAGCTTGCGTTGAATTCACGCACACTTGCAATTTACTCTTAAAGTGCAAAAAATTGCTCTTGCATAGTGGGTTGTGTAGGTAAATTGACCATTGCAAATAAATAAATAAATAAAGTTCAACTTTTGATGCACATAAATAAATAAAAACAAGAAACTTAGCTCTTGAACCGTGTTGAATTCGGGTTTGAACTTTGTCAAGAGGTTGATCTTAGCACCGTCCTTTACTTCTATTCCAAATGAATCCCAAGTATGGTCAAGAGTCTTGAGTTTCCATCGACTTTGGTAAGACTTTTAAAGCCACTTCAAATTTGTTTAGTACCCAAAAATCATGCCGAAAGCTTGATGCAATGAAGAAACCGGCATCGAAAATCACCTCCCAAAAAAAAAAGCTTTTTGATTCCCTTTGGTAATGCCCAAAATTTTCGAAGAGGAAATATAAACTTTTCTATACTTCCTGCAAATATTCAGTAAGTTGGAATTTTTATTTTTGTAGAGCTCCCTCTCTTTTCTTTCTTTTAGACTGTGAGGGATTTTGGAGCTTTAAGAAATATGTAAGCTCTTTAATGTCATAAGATTTTAAAAGCTTATAATTTAATAAGATTTATAGCTTACAAAGCTTAAGATTTATTAAAAAAAGAGTTAACAATCATTTCCTTCATGGATTAAGGACTCATGCTACGTGACCTTCGTGTTTTCATCGCTGCTGCCCATGAATGGAAATGAGAAAGGGAAAAATCCCAAAATCTTAATTTTCTCTTTAAAAGTTTTAATTTTGGTTAGGCTTCTTAATGCAAAGATAAATTAAAATATGAATTGCTGATTAATGCATTCTTTCTCAAATTGAATTATGGGCAAGTATCCACCATCCATTATAGATTTCAATTGGAGACTGGTTTAACAATCTGACAGTCGAGCCAAATCCTCCCTTGTATGTGTCGATTTCATCCATACAGACCACTATTACAAGTGGGTTGATTTTCAATTTTTTTTGACAAAAATCAACATGTAAAAAATCCCCAAAAGCGTTGATATACACATAAAAAAAAGGTCGATATGGAACCGTCAATATTAGCATCGAAATACACGCGGATATATACATCGAAATATGTGGCGATAAAACCATCAAAAGAAAAAGTTATTTTTTGACTTCTTTTTTATTCTTATTGCAACACTGTTTTCGATGCTTCATGGTTCTTTCTACACTCCTCTTTTCAAATCTATTATGTACAATTCCAAGGCTTTTATCCCCCTTGTCTTTACCTTTCGTGTGATGTTGCTATGCCAGTGCTTCATCACGTTCACCATGTGATCTTTTATCCATCTAGGATGGACCTCTTCATTACTTGGTGCTGGCATAAACTCACTCTTAATTTGATTCACAACTCGTTGCTTCTTTTTGCGCTATCAAGTTTATGCCATGTAGTCATGTAGTCGTGGGAAAAGTCTATATGGCATAACTCACAGATTCGAGACTTCATCTCTTTGCCGCCATCATCATCCAAGGCCATATCTCCATCCACTACTTGGTATTGGGAACGAGCCGGATCGGGGGCAGAGGGATTTGTGTCGAAGCGGTGGGATGAGCGCAACAACCAAATAACTCCATTCTCTTTGACACATGTGCATAGGCATCCTTTGATCAATATGAAAACAAGAAATCAAGCATGCATCAATACAATGCTCCCATGAGATTTCGACAAAATTTTTCCATAACCTCCTTTGTTTTTGGAACCAAATCGCAATGGAAAAAATCAAATGCAAAGCTTATATATCCACTTGCCCCATTCTACCAATGCAATACCAAATGATTTATGTCAATGGAGCACATTGAAGCTTATCGATCTCCCAGTCACACAAGCTCTTCCAAACCTCTAACAACCCAAGTTTGATATCCAAGGGTAAGAGTTTAGGCCAAGTATTTATCACCATTATACCTAATCCCTTTCTGTACCGCTTTCCTGGCACTCACGGCACAGAAAGTTCAAGATAAACTCTCCCTATCTCTTCTCGTAATTGCCAAGTTACTCTCACCACATATCTAGCTTTCTATTTATGCAAAATTAAATGAAAGTTTAGAAATGGATGAGAGTGTAGGTCACTTACAAATAGCACGTATAGATGCATGCCAAATCATTACAACTCATAAGAATAAGCTTTATAATGTATCCGGTATCAAATCTTTCACCCAAGCCATTCATATTAGTCATAGCATATCTCCCATACACAATTATGCATGCATTGTGCCATAATAATTTCCAAACTCACCAAAATACAATCAATCTTGCCCATGTAATTATAGCCAAAAAAAAAGTCACCAATTTGATATAGACTCAAACGTAAAGCATCATAGGCATGTATGGCTATGGAAAAAGCCCTTAATGCATAAAGGAACAACATGGAAGCTCCATAATAATGATTATTAGATCAAAAGGGATCAAGAATGTTTCTAATGATGCTAATATGGTGAAATGTGAGATCCCTATCCCTACCGAGCAACGGATTCGGGGTACTGGCAGCGGAAGTAGCACTTCTCGCGCGGGACTGGGTCCCACACTCGGGGCCTCGCCCATGAATATCCAGACAAGAGACTAATCCGTCGGTTTTTCCAAAACCGAACCCAGAAAAACTTCCTTCACCCGGAAAGCACGGGCGATTCCTCCAGGATAACTCTTTACTCTAACGTAGTCAAGACCATTACTGATCAGGCTGATCCGCCGACTGCACCTATAAAGATACTCGGTCAGATCAAGGAAGAAACTTGCACTTGGATCATTGGGATCAACGAGGCACAGCCGTTGATTCCTATCCATAGAACAATTACTATCCAGGATTTACTTTATCTATCGTAAACAAAAATTGAGTCTCGATTTACGGATCCATCAGTCCAGCCTAACCCCATCCAGTCCCATGGGTTAGCCAACCGCCCAACCACTGTAGTGATTAAGAATTTGGTTAGGTTTTGTCCCGGGTACCAAGGAAAAGAGTTCCAAGGCCCCCTAGCCGGAAGTTTATGCAAACATAAAACTAGTCACACCACTTACACACCCAATATGAAATTGCCTTTTTCTTAGCATCAGCTAACTTTAAAACAATCCTTTAATGAAACCATTATGTCACTGATGACAATCCTCAAAGTCTCTGGTTGAATCCTTATTTCCAGTCATTCATTCATCGGTATACTTATGGCATCATTGGCAACCAGAACACTCACAACCTATTCACTCAGGGGCCTTTTCCATAGTTCCTAGCTCATAGTAACCGGCAATATATTCATATAATAGAATGGAATCTCCGTGGAAGATCAGCAAGATCAACCCACCGATCCATATAAAAGAGCCATGGACTCATCCGTTGAGGACCAGCAAGGTCAATCAACCACATCCATGCCCGATTTTAGAAAACAGCTCTTACTCCTTGTTCCAATATCTTCCACGACGCACGTGTGGGTATCTTCGGCGACCCAGAGCCCGAGCACCATATGGTCAGCACCCTCTAGGATCCTTCGCAGGTGACCTAGTGCTTCACTCATAGGCCGCTTCCTTGGTCCCTCATCCATCATACCGGAAGCTCACCATTTAAATCGAACCGAGGCTGGTCGACCTTGCTACGCGAGACGTCCTCCATTGACTCTCCGTCAGCAGTTGCAACTTTAACAGTTAGGTCTTCATGACCTTAATCCACAAGACGGTCAAAATGCTTCCCCACCATTCTTGACGTAAAACAGTCATTTACAAATAGTCACAAAATACAGTTTCTAAATCGGACTCTCGTCTTTCCACATTATCCCTCCTTAGTCCACATTACTTATTCCACATTCCATTCAATGTGTACTCATTCTCATCCATTTCCTCATATCGACGACACATTAATTCACATACACATTCACATTCCATTCAATGTGTACTCATTCTCATCCATTTCCTCATATCGACGACACATTAATTCACATACACATTCATATTCACATCCATACATCCACATCTACATGCATACATCCATTTTCACATCCTCATTTATACATCCACATCCCATATCCACATTCATACATACACATCCATATCCACATCCATACATCCACATCCATACATCCATATCCACATCCATACATCCACATTCACATTCACATTCATCCACATTCCCATTCACATCTATACATCCACATCTACATCCACATACATACACACACATCTACATGCATACATCCACATCCACATTCATACATCCACACTTCCATTTCCACATCCACACATCCACATTCATATTCATACATCCACATTCACATTCATACAACCATATTACATCCATTCTCGTCCTAACACATCCCATATACATCTTAACACATCCTAACTTATCTTAACACATTCTATCACATCTCATACACCTCTTATCATATCTTATCACATCTCATACACATCTTATCACATCTTTTCACATCTCATACACCTCTTATCACATCCTATCACTTTTCATACGCATCTTATCACATCTTATCACATCTCATACACCTCTTATCACATCTTATCACATTTTATATCTTTTTATAGAATACAAAAGAATTCTTATATTTGATATAAGATTTCTCTACACATTTATTTATGCATAAATTCCATTTAAGGAGACTAACATCTTCGAAATAAAAATCAATCTTTTATGCATCTTCTTATGCATAAATTCAATTTGGTAGGAATTACACCTTTAGAATAAAAGAATTTCTCTTATGCATCTAAGTTATGCATAAAATCCATTTATGATGAAAATCACACTTTTAGTATAAAAGAATATCTTTTATGCATACCTCTATGCATGAAATCCAATTATAATAAAAGTCACACTTTTATAATAAAATAATCAACTTTTATGCATACCTTTAAAAGAATATCTTTTATGCATACCTCTATGCATGAAATCCAATTATAATAAAAGTCACACTTTTATAATAAAATAATCAACTTTTATGCATACCTTTATGCATGAAATTCAAATATGATAAAAGACACTTTTATAATAAAATAATCAACTTTTATGCATACCTTTATGCATGAAATCCAAATATGATAAAAGTAACACTTTTATAATAAAATAATCAACTTTTATGCATACCTCTATGCATGAAATCCAAATATGATAAAAGTAACACTTTTATAATAAAATAATCATCTTTTATGCATACCTCTATGCATGAAATGCAATTATGATAAAAGTAACACTTTTATAATAAAATAATCATCTTTTATGCATACCTCTATGCATGAAATCCAAATATGATAAAAGTAACACTTTTATAATAAAATAATAATCTTTTATGCATACCTCTATGCATGAAATCCAAATATGATAAAAGTAACACTTTTATAATAAAATAATCAACTTTTATGCATACCTCTATGCATGAAATCCAAATATGATAAAAGTAACACTTTTATAATAAAATAATAATCTTTTATGCATACCTCTATGCATGAAATCCAAATATGATAAAAGTAACACTTTTATAATAAAATAATCAACTTTTATGCATACCTCTATGCATGAAATCCAAATATGATAAAAGTAATACTTTTATATCAAAATAATAATCTTTTATGCATACCTCTATGCATGAAATCTAATTATGATAAAAGTAACACTTTTAGGTTAAAATAGTAATCTTTTATGCATACCTCTATGCATGAAAATCAATTATGCATAATATAAAAATCAATTTCTCTATGATTACAATGAATATTTTCAATTAATCTAGGATGATAATTCCTAGAATATGGTAGGAAGTCCTCTTTTCATGCTTTGAATGAAATTATTTTATGCGTAATTTTTATAAAAATTTTGCCATAGCTCTGCTGCTATGATTGACTGATAAATCTCAATTTTTCTAAGGGATAAAGCTTTATCATTAAGGAAATAATTAGAATGATCCCTAATTGGATCATTAATCCATAATGGATTGAATCATCAATATTCATGAAATACATAAACTAAAAGCATAGAAAAAAGCCATTAATTTGGTCTCAAGCATGGATTAATCTTGGATTAAGGAAAAGCTTTATGAAAAGCTTCATTTGGATTGAGAATGGGTCATGAGTATGACCATTTCTTGAGTGAGAGAGAGAAATTACATAAAAACCATTAGAATTTAAACATAAATGGAAATTTATGTAATTATTTACTATCATTAATCAATTAACTTCAATAGCATTCATCAAATTATGTAACTCTTCACTACTATTCATCAATTAACTTCAATAGCATTTAAAAACCATACCAATTAAGCTTCTCAAGCTTGAGAGGGGTTGAGAAGAGAGAAACATTGAGAAATTATAGAAAAGATCAATATTCACTAATTACCTTACAAATTGCTTGATTCTTTGTTCACGGTAGAGGTCCCCAACCAATCAATTGGTTTAGTATGATGATGGAGCCACCAATGGGGATTGAAGAAAGAAGTGTCAAAAACTAGTGAATTATTAATGAATTCATAGTTCTTGGCTTAGGTGAAGTAGAGTAACAATGCATTAAACATTGTTGAGTTTCAACAAAGGGGAAGGCCTCTATTTATAGGAAAAAGTGAGTTCCTAACCAAACAAACTGATTCTAGAATTTTCCAACTCAGTTTGGTCAATTTTGACCATTTTTAGGTCAGTTGAGCTAACTTTTTGTAACTAGACTTGAAATAGGAGAGAGGAGAGATGAAATATCTTAATTTTTATGAGTTTAAAACTCATTTAAGCATGTGAAATATTCACCTCCTTTAAAGAACTCCCCTTCCTCATGTGTCAAAATGGAATCATTATACTCAAAATATCTCATATTTTTAATATTGCTCATAGTTTCTTACTAATAAACCTTGTACATTTTCAGCTCTTCATCTTATGTGAAATATGCACCTCCTTTAAAGAACTCCCCTTCCTTACATATGTGTCAAAATGGAATCATTATACCCAAAATATCTCATATTTTAAATATTGCTCATAGTTTTTTTACAATAAACCTTGTACATTTTCAACTCTTCATCTTATGTGAACATTTACTCATTTTTGGGTATCTTCTTTTACAAATTGGATTTATCTCCTCCCTACACATGGATTGATGCTATTGGCCCATAGGAACCTTAATTGGACTATAATCCAAAAATTTCTGAAAATCTAGACCCTTAGGCTAAGGTCCTTTATACCCATTTCCAATTAATTCCAATTGCACATTGGAAAGTTCTTTTTGAATTTTTGTTTCAGGGGAACTTATTTTAATAAGATGAGATAATTTTCTATCCAAAAAAATTAAAAATCTGAATATTCTCTCTCTAGAATATTTTCTCTCTCTAGGTTAAAACAGTTAGAAATAAGATCTTTTATATTTCTGAAGAGGGGATTGATTACAGGGGAAGATGCTGGACATTTTGAGAGGCTGGGGAGGAATCTTACATTCTCTCCCACTTGAAAAACGCGAGAGGTCCTCATCTCGCAAACTGGGGGTAATTTCGTAAGATACACGAATATGAGACTGAGAGAAAGTTTAATTAAGATTAACCACCAAGAAAAGTCTCAAAGAGAGCAAGATTCAAGACAAGAACAAAGATTTCAACTTTATTCATTCTTGGAACATATACAGTAAAGATAGAAGAACTCTTTACACTTCCATAAACCCGTCCATCATATGATCACAAAAGCAGCACTCACAAGCTGCGCACGTATAAGGTAACTCATCTATGGGAATAATTCTATTGGTTATTGCCGCACCTATCTCAGTGGTATGACGTGATCTAACAAAAGGACCTCTGAGAGGCAAGCCAAAAAC
This sequence comes from Cibotium barometz, assembly GCF_041138505.1. NCBI lineage: Eukaryota > Viridiplantae > Streptophyta > Polypodiopsida > Cyatheales > Cibotiaceae > Cibotium > Cibotium barometz. Next base: position 36,683,963 of record NC_141095.1, read on the forward strand.
GGGGTAAAGGTATATCTTCTGATGAGGAAGAAAACACGCCAGTAAGAAGACCCGCTCAAAAAACCCAAGATGTCTTGATCTCATGATGCAGTAGTATCGGGGACCCAAACCCAAGGCTTCAATAACCATGGCCAAGCAGACATTGTATTATGAAAGTGCTGCTGAACAGCGGCTTACAGGTTTTAGGCCAGACATTGGACACCTCAAAGTGTTTGGTTGAATAGCTTATGTACATGTGCCTGACGAGAGAAGGAGGAAGTTGGATCCTAAGGCAGAGAAGTGTGTGTTTGTTGGATATGCACAGGATCACAAGGCATGTGAATGCTACAATCCACAAACTAGGCAAGTGGTTATCTCACGAGATGTGGTGTTTCATGAACTTGCTAGTTGGTACAAAGCAAAAGATGAGGGTGTCATTGATTCTCTTGATGCTAATGTGCATGTGAACTTGCCACAAGCAAGTTCTATTTCTATGTCTGGGCTAGCAGAGTTTGAGAGTAGCACTATACATCCATGGTCAGGATGCTTGAGACATGAGAGTGTGAGCACGGGGAGTAGTGCTATGGATAAAGGGAAAAAGAAGGTTGAAGGAATTGGCATTACAAGTTATTAGTCGTCAAGTTCAGAGAGTTTGGATGAGGAACTTGGCATACCTGTTTTACGTACACCTGTGCAAGGCAGGATAGATATGTGCCTCCACATGCTAGAGTGACAGGTGTTCAGAGTGATCCGCAGGCATTGCGGAGATCCCAAAGGGTCAAGTATCTAGTTGACAGGTTGACATATCATGATTTTGCTATGCATTACGCATATATGACCTCTTTGGTGAAGCATGTGGAACCTACATGCTATACAAAAGCTATTGGGAAGCATGTATGGGAGAAGGCAATGGATGGTGAGATGGACACATTGGTTCATAATGAAACATGGGATTTGGTTGCATTACCACAAGATAAAAATGTTATTGGTTGCAAATGGGTTTACAAAGTGAAATGCAAGTCAGATGGTTCCATTGAACGCCATAAAGCATGATTGGTAGCTAAGGGTTATGCACAAATCCAAGGCTTGGACTATGATGAAACATTTAGTCCAGTTGCAAAGATGGGAACAGTGAGAGAAATCATTGCTATGGCTGCAGCAAATGGTTGGGAAATGCATCAAATGGATGTCAAAAATGCATTTCTAAATGGTGATCTACAAGAAGAAGTTTATATGGCACAGCCAGAAGGTTATGTACACCCAAAGTATCCCACCCATGTATGCAGATTAAAGAAAGCTTTATATGGCCTGAAGCAAGCACCTCATGCTTGGAGTGATAAGATGAGCCGATATCTTATCTCCCTTGGATTTCAGGTTTTCACAGCAGATTCTTCACTCTTTGTGAAGAAAACAGATCATGGGATTGTCTTACTTGTCATCTATGTGGATGACTTAATTGTCACACGAGATTATGGGATTGTCTTACTTGTCATCTATGTGGATGACTTGATTGTCACAGGAGATCATGCTACAGATGTGATGCATGTGAAGAAGGCATTGAGTGGACAGTTTGACATGAAAGACGGGTGAATTGAGATACTTTCTTGGGATTGAAGTGATCAAATACCATGCAAGTACATGGTTAGTGCAACACCAATATGCATTGGATATGTTGGCAAAATATGGGATGACAGGGTGTAACCCAATGAGTACACCTTTGGAACAGAATATGAAGTTGCAGGCTGATTTTGGTGAAGAGCTGGATGATCCATCTATGTATAGAAAGATGGTTGGAAGCCTTATTTACATGACTATCACACGCTCGGATCTCTGTTATGCTGTGGGGCTAGTAAGCCAATTTATGTAGAGCCCCAGAAAACCTCATTTGGCTGCACAGTGAGACGCATTATGCAATATGTAAAGACCATTGCACATTATGGTCTTCTTTATGAGCATGGTAAAGGTTTGGATATACATGGCTACACAGATGCAAATTGGGGCAGGTAGCTCATTTGATAGGAGGTCTACTAGTGGTTATGCCTTTACATTTGGAAGTGCCGTGGTGAGTTGGAGTAGCAAGAAGCAACCTACTGTTGCTTTATCTAGTACAGAGGCTGAATACAAGGATGCAGCCATTGCTACATGTGAAGGAGTATGGTTAAAGAATCTCTTGGTGGATTTGGGTGAGCCTATTGATGGCAAGGTTGTCATTCATTGTGACAACATGAGCAGTATACGGTTGGCCAAGAATCTAGTTTTTCATGCGCAGACCAAACACATAAAGGTCCATTATCACTTTGTCAGAGAGAAAGTGCTAGATGGTACAGTGGATTTACACAGTATATGTGAAGACTGAAGAGCAAGTGGCTGATATCTTTACAAAGCCACTTACAGGGAGAATTTTGAGTACTTCCGTACTATGTTGGGAGTAGGTGGAATGAGCTTGAGGGGGAGTGTTGACAGCTTTGATAGCCCAAGCTCATCTACATCTTCATCTATGGCAGTACATCATGAGCTTGAGAGGGGTTGTTGAGATTCAAGCTCGATGTCAGCGTGTGCCAGCTGTGCTATGTGCTGGCATGTTAGGTAGCAGCATGTGTGAGACATAAATGACCACGTCCAGCTAGTCATAGTGTGTGGACATTAGCTAGGGTTAGCAGTGTGTGGACACAACTCATAGTGTGTGTTGTGTATTATGGATTATGGCTTTATGCATTGTGTGAGAAGGGAGATGGCTTCCCTCTATGGTTAGGGTTTGCAATATACATTACGGTTTGCTCTTGTGTGTGTGTCTCCTCTCCCTCTACCTGTTTTTCATCACATCACCCTAGTTTGGATGTTGAACATCTAAATTGAGGTAGCTCTATGAATGTCGCGAACATCCAAATTGAACAAAATTGGATGTCCAACATCCATTATGTTTTAACTTCATTATGTTTCAATTTGGATGTCCAACATCTATTTTGTTTCCATTTGGATGTATAACTTCAACAATGTTTCAATTTGGATGTCCAACATCCATTATTTTTCTAGTTAGATGTGCAACATCCATTACATTTCAATTTGGATGTCCAACCTCCATTTGGTTTCCATTTAAATGTCCAACATCCATTACCACATCATTTAGATGTCCAACAACCATAACGTTTCCATTTGGATGTCCAACATCCATTACGTTTCCATTTGGATGTCCAACATCCATTACTACATCATTTAGATGTCCAACAACCATTATGTTCTAATTTGGATGTCCAACATCCCTTTCATTTCCAATGGATGTCCAACATTCATTTTGTTTCAATTTAGATGTCCATCATCCATTACAACATCCTTTGGATGTCCAACAACCATATAGTTTCAATTTAGATGTCCATCAATAATTACAACATCCTTTGGATGTCCAACAACCATTATGTTTCAATTTGGATGCCCAACATCCATTTTGTTTCCATTTGGATGTCCAATATCCATTACTACATCATTTAGATGTCCAACAACCATTATGTTTCAATTTGGATGTCCAAAAACCATTTTGTTTCCTTTGGAAGTCCAACAACATTACAATTATATCCAACATCCATTATGTTTCCATTTGGATTTCCAATATCCCATTTGTTTCAATTTATATGTCCAACATCCATTACAACATCCTTTGGATGTCCAACAACCATTATGTTTCAATTTGGATGTCCAACATCCATTTTGTTTCCATTTGGGTGTCCAACATCCATTACTACATCATTTAAATGTCCAACAACCATTATGTTTCAATTTGGATGTCGAACATCCGTTGTGTTTCAATTCGGATGTCCAACATCCATTTTGCTTCCATTTGGATGTCCAACATCCATTACTACATCATTTAGATGTCCAACAACCATTACGTTTCCATTTGGATTTCCAACATACATTAGTACATGATTTAGTTATCCAACAACTGTAAGGTTGTAATTTGGATGTCCAACATCCATTATGTTTCAATTTAGATGTCCAACATCCATTTTGTTTCCATTTGGATGTCCAATATCCATTTTGTTTCAATTTAGATGTCCAACATCCATTACAGCATCATTTGGATGTCCAACAACCATTATGTTTCAATTTGGATATCCAACATCCATTTTGTTTCCAATTGGATGTCCAACATCGATTACTATATCTTTGGATATCCAAGAACCATTATGTTTCAATTTGGGTGTCCAACATCCATTTTGTTTCCATTTTGATGTCCAATATCCATGACCATATCATTTGGATGTCCAACATCCATTACTATATCATTTAGATGTCCAACTTTCATCATCTAATCTGGAGCAAAATCTGGAGCAAAACTGAAAACTATCACACCAACTTGTTTGCAACCATTTGGATGTGGGAAATACAATTTGTAGTAACCCTAACCTCTTGTTCTTTGATGTCACCAATAGTGGTTGGCTGACTGTTTATATCACACTAGGTTGAGTTGTGTGACAATTTGGATGTTGAAAATCCAAATTGCTACAAATGGTTAAAATTTTTGTTGTTGCAATTTGGATGTTGAACATCTAGATTGCTAGAAAAGTTCACCTCTCTCCAAACTATGCATGAAAAAGTTTCAATGCAAGAAGGCACCTTCTTATAATTGCTGGAACACATGCCTTTGATGGTTATTATGGCTTCACATATAGCAACTAACATGTTGTACATGGGTAGGCATCTGCACCTTATTAATCAAGAAGGTGTATGTTAATGTAGTTTCATCTTTATAAAACTATGATCATGGCATGCAATCTTTGATCATCTCCTACCTTACAAAATCCTTTGGTTACAAATATTTTTCATTGAGTTTGTGACATGTGGCAAGCCTTGCTAATGCTGGCCCTAAGGTGAGCTAGGTGTAGCGTAAGTTATCACCCCCATCATCCTCCTCATAGCAAAGAGGGAGAGTTTTCCATGGAAGTTGGTGCTATTTGATGCTTTTGAATTTTGTTTCGTAAACTAATGCCACACCTCCAAAGTGGCTAGGAAATGCCAAGGGACATGGTATTAGGAGACTTGTGTAATGTCTTCATATTACTTGAAAAAGGCACCCTTGACCCTTCGTATGGCCAAAAATTTTATCTTGTAGATTTCTAAGACTATAGGACAACATGAAAATGTCCTATTTTAGCACCAACCTTAGTGAGAGAGGATTCAGGTATTTTAGTACTTACAGATTTCTAGAACTATGAGACTATAGGACAATGTCCTACTTCCATTAAATTTTGAACATTTTTGTAGTTATACATTCAAAGTTTGTATATGGATTCCTATAAGAGTTGGTACAAGTGTTGGTATATGCTTGTAAACTTGGTATCTACATTTGTATAAGAATTGGTACAAGTATTGGAAATTAAAGTGTTTATACTATCATTGTATATTGGCCCTAAGGAAAATAATTATTAGCACTCATGTGCATTTCAATCTAGGGAGCATTTCAAAAAGATAACCTAGAAGTTATGATGCTTTGTTGGCAACACCAACCTACACATAGATTGAGATATGTTACATGTATAACCATATGAAGATCTTCTACATACACTTATACTAGCACTCTTGACACTAAGGAAAATAATTAGTAGCATTCATGTGCATCTCATTCTTGTAGGAAGTGTTTTAAGAAGATAATTGAGAAAATACAATTCTTTGTTGGTGGGCAACACCAACCTACACCATAGATTGAGATTTGTTATATGCATAGAGGTAATATGAATATCTTCTACATATTCTCTCCATACGTAGAAATTATGCATAAATCCCATCAAGAGTATCATGCATAAAATATATGCATACATCTTATGCTAAAAGCTTATGTTGCTAGGCTTATGGCCACGAAATTTAGCTTCTCCAATGTTTCCTAGTGGTGGAGAAGAAACATCTCCTTTCTCAAGAGAATTTAGATTTCGATGATAGAGGGATGATTACTGCAAAGGTGGATCTAAGACCATCCCAAAGGAGTAATTTCAAAACAACAAGCTACTATGTGGCTCCTTCACAGGGGTACCAGGATTTTATTAATGCTCCACCTCAAATAACCTCCCTTGATGCTAATACTAATATGTCAAAGCATTCATATAAAAAATCATGAGTGGTCTTGAAAGATCCTTGCCCCCTCCGCACAACAAAAATTGAGTCTCATTTTATGAATCCACCAGTCCAGCAGCCTAACCCCATCCAGTCCCATGGGTGAATCCATTCTTTCACATACACATCCACATCCACATCCATTCTTTCACATACACATCCACATCCACATCCACATCCATTCTTTCACATACACATCCACATCCATTCTTTCACATACACATGTACATCCATTTCCATTACATCACATCTTATTTTCATCTTATCACATCCATTCACATCCTATCACATCTCATACACATCTTATCGCATCCCATTTACATCTTATCACATCCTATCACATCTTATTCACGTCTTATCGCATCCTATTTACATCTTATCACATCCATTTCACATGCTATTCTCATTTAGTAGCTTTTTCTAGTTTGATTCTGATAATGGGACTTTTTCTAAATTTCTGCAAATTGCTTGGCCTAATTAAAGGTTCCTTTTCTCAAACGACTATTTCTATATTCCTTCTCAATTCCTCAATTGAATTATATTCAATATTCCTCTTTTGAATAAAAGAATTCATGGGATTTACAGAAATCAATTCTACCCATATTTCCACTTTTGATCAATAATCATAAATTGAACTATACTAAAAATTCCTCTTCTTTCCATTTAATTTCTTGGATCTCAAATACCATGGGAATTCCTCTTTTTGCATTTAATTATTTGCATTCCAATGTCATGGGAATTTCTCTTTTATCATCAATATTTCTCATCATAAAATACCCATTAATTCAATATGCTAGGAATTTCTCTTTTCCCATCTAAATGATGGAATTCCAAATGTCATAGGAATTCCTCTTTTACCATTTAAATATTTCTCATAGATAAAATAAATTTATCTAAAATTCATCTTTGAATTTAAATATGATACCCATTAATCTCAATATGCTAGGAATTTCTCTTTTCCCATCTAAATGATGGAATTTCAAATGTCATAGGAATTCCTATTTTACCATTTAAATTTTTCTCATAGATAAAATAAATTTATCTAGAATTCATCTTTGAATTTAAATAAGATACCCATTAATTTCAATATGCTAAAAATTACACTTTCTCATTTAAATATTTGAATTCCAATATGGTGGGAATTCCTCTTTCATCATTTAAATTTATCTATGCAAAAAGATAAATTTAACTAAAATCCTTCTTTAATTTTTAAATAAAATATACATTATTTTAGCATCCCAATGTTTCTCTTACTTCATTGTTGGAAGACATGGATTTCCATTGTCATGGGGATTACTCTTTTAACATAAAAATGAATTACTAGAAATTCCTGTTTTTCCTAATTAACTATTTATGCATAAACATAAAAATTAAATTTTCCATGATTATAATGAGAATCATTTAATTAATCTAGGATGATTATTCCTAGAATATGGTATGAAGTCCTCTTTTCATATTATGAATGAAAATGATTTATGTGTTAATTTTTTAAAAAAGTTACCATAGCCTCGCTGCTATTACTGATAATTCTCAATAATTTTGAAAACATAAAGAATGGTCATAGGAATGACCATTCTTTGGGGGAGAGAGAGACATGCTTTTTAAAAAAAATATTTATTTTAAGCATAAATAAAAATTTATGTGTTTTGTCACTACAATTCACTAAAGAATTTCAATTGTATTAAGTCATTGAATTGAATGCTTCTCAAACTTGAGAGGGGTTGAGAAGAGAGAACATTTGGAGATTTAAAAAAAAAAGACCATAAACCACACTTTACCTCCTAGATTGCTTGATTCTTGAATCAATGTAGAGGCCCCATCCAATCAATTAATTTGGTATGTTGATGAAGACTCCAAGGAAGATTGAAGAGAGAGAGAAACTCCAATCTCTCCAATTTTTAGAGGATTTTTAGAGGATAATAGAAAATATCATTATTTCAATATAATTCTGGCATGGTATAGTTCTCATATTTTTTTACAAAGGGCCGAGGATCTATTTATAGGTGAGGGAGGCCTCTAACCAAGTCCAACTAGTGAGGGAGGCCTCTAACCAAGTCCAACTAGTGAGGGAGGGCCGAGGCCGAGGCCTCTATTTATAGGTGAGGGAGGCCTCTAACCCAAGTCCAACTAGTTTCTAGAATTTTCCAGGTTTAGTTTGGCTGAATTTGGACTATATCTCTGGACATTTTCTCTCTCTAGGTCAAAACAAGGTAAAACAAAATCTTTCTTTTATTTCAAAGAGGGGAATAGTTACAAGATCAGAAGGGGAGGTTCTTACATCTGTACACCTCAAAAGCTGGAGGGAGGAATCTTACATCCTGCCCCAATTAAACAATGCGAGATGTTCTCATCTCATTGATCTTACATCCTGCCCCAATTAAACAATGCGAGATGTCCTCATCTTGTAGGTGGAGTATGATCTCTTTCATCTTCTTCAATCACTTCCAGCATTACTGCCTTGGAAGTGGACGGCTGATTTGGGAACATCTCTCTTTGACTTCCCCTATTCTGAGGCGGAGGTGTTGCATTACTTTGGATTAAGACTGCGGGTTGGTTTGAGGGTCTACCTCTGGGATTTCTCTGATTTTGGCTACTAATGCAATAATCCACCTGACTGTAGTCATATGAGATATGGGTACAAAGGTCTCATCATAATCTATGCCCTTCTCAACAAGCACATCCTAAGTCTACTTGGCAATTTTACATAAACGAATATAGAAACCTGATTACTGAGCTGGAGTCTGGAATCTTGATCCCTGATTCTCGTGCCCTGAAAACCTTGTTCCAAAAGGAGTTGGGCAATCCATACTGTGATGTCCAAATCCTTGACAGTTATAGCATTTCACTCCCTTGTGCAAGGGTGGAACTTCTGAAGTTGAATTCCAAGGGATTGAGTTCCGAGAAAAGGACATTTCTTCCATTCTGGAACTTCCCATATCCTGGGCTTGACCCTTATATCTCTTAGACGGTGGAAGGTTGGAATCACCTTCTGGAGCTAAAAACCTTTTGAAAGATGACGGTGATGGTGCTGGCTTCGACGAGACCTTGACATCAAAGGCCTTGGCGAAATCCTTTGCCATCTGCAGTGCTTCGGCCATGGAAACTGGCTTGGCATTCTTCACTAGGATATTCAAAGGTTCGTTCAGTCCCCAAATGAACCTGGCCGTCAGCTGTTCTTCATCTAGCAGTGGAAAATACTTGAGGAGGAGAGCGAACGCTTGATGATATACTTCAATAGTTCTGCTCCCTTGGGTTAACTCTAAGAATTCGTTCATCTTTGTTTCCAAAAAGCCGTCAGGACAGAATCTCTTCCTTAGGTAAATTTTGAGATCATTCCATGTCTGAGTGTTTTGATCCACACGGTTTGTCTCGCACTGGTTTCTCCATGCTACTTTGGTTGTTTCTACTATCTTCAACCTTGCAAGAGCCATTTTGCTCTTCTCATTCTACCCGGTGACATTGAAGTACTCTTCCATTGCTTCGATCCACTTCTCCACAGTCTCGTCCAAGTTCACCCTTGAAAGGTCCAGGCTGCGATCTATGAAGAGTTTTATGAACATCCAAGTCGAGCTCCTCCTCATCGAGTTGGGGGTTATCATTCCTACCACGACGACCTCGATCCATGATCCTATCAATACAAAAATTCTTGTTAAGTCCTTTTATTTACAATTCAAATCCGACTTTCGATCCAACTGATTCTGAGGTTCTTTAGATTGGTCAGCTCTCCACAAAGTCATGGGATAAAGATCCCTTATATAGAGCTCATTATTAGATAATAATTCATTCAGAACATATCATTCATATTCTTAGCACAATAATGGTCCATCAGACCGAAAATTCCATTTGAACATTCCTCCATGGAAGTTTCAGTTATGGAGGTTTTTAATTTGTCATCCCTTAACTGGATCCACTAGGTCAAGTGATAACAGTAGCAATCTATCAGCACAATCCACTAATCTCGTAGTGATTTACTGAAGTCATTATCTTCATTCTAGTTAATGAACATCATCACAGGGACTCGTCTCATTCATCCTCATTGTGGCTTTGTTCAACTGATCGCTTTTCAACCAAAATTCAGGAATCATCTTTTTTTTTTCAATCAGAATCCAAATCAACTCATCAATTCTCAACCAGAATTTTAAAATCATATCAACCACATTCGAATTCATCATCTAGATAGCATTTTTACTTATAATTTCAAGGTCTTAGATTTACTCGTATATAGTGCTAGTAAAGAGTTGCAGTTATACCCTCGGTATATACGGGTAGTCACGGTCCTTGGAATTATAAGAGGTAAATACCATCACGACTAGGCCTCAAGCAAGTCAGGGATTTCCATACAATTGCAGTACTTCATCTGAAGACCCACTTTCAATTTTATGAATCTTCATTCTAAATATCAATTTGTATGAATTTTATCACACAATTACAACCTTTTACTGTTACTTCACAAATTTTTGACATTTTTGGCTTTTCAATTGATCCACTTTAGTCAATTCGCTCTGATACCAGTTGAAAGATCCCTGCCCCCTCCATGCAACGGATTCGGGGTGCTAGCAGTGGAAGTAGCACTTCTTGCACACGGGGCAGGATCCCTCACTCGGGGCCTCCATGCAACGGATTCGGGGTGCTAGCAGTGGAAGTAGCACTTCTTGCACACGGGGCAAGATCCCTCACTCGGGGCCTCGCCCATGGATATCCGAACAAGAGACTAATCCCTTGGCTCTTCAAAAACCGAACCCGGAATAACTTTCCCCTACCAAAAAGCACGGGCGATTCCTCCAGGATATTTGTACTCTAAGGTAGTCAGGGTCATTTACTGACCAAACTGATCCGATTGAACCTGTGAGTCACTTGGTCAGATCAAGGAAGAAACTTGCACTTGGATCATAGAAACCAACACTTTTTTTCCCATCGAGAGGCACAGCCGTTGATTCTTTTTCCATAGAACAATTACTATCCGCCGGGACTTACTTCATCTATCCTACTATAACAGAATTGAGTCTTGTTTTATGGATCCATCAGTCCAGCCTAGTCAGTCCCATGGGTGAGCCAGCCCCCCACAACAACCACTGTAGTGATGGGATCCAATTAGGAATTTGGTTAGGTTTTGTCCCAGGTGCCAGGGAAAAGAGTTCCCAGGTCCCCTAGCCAGATATTCATGCAAATTTAACGCAAATTTAATGCCAGTCACACCACTTACACACCCAATATGAAATTGCCTTTTTCATAGATTCGGCTATCTTTAAAACAATCATTTAATGAAACCATAATGTCACTGATCATAATCCTCCAAAATATCTGATTAAATCCTAATTTTCAATCATTCCTTCATTGGTGTACCTATAGCATCATTGGCAACCAAAACGCTCACCACCTGTCCCTTAGGGGCCTTTTCGATAGTTCCTAGCTCATAGTACCCGATAATATATTCACTTATAAAAATCAAGATGGAATCTCCGTTGAAGATTAGCAAGATCAACCAAACAGATCCAATAAAAGAGCCATGGACTCATCCGTTGAGGACCAGCAAGGTCAATCAACCAGATCCATGCCCGGTTTCAGAAAACAACTCTTACTCCTTGTTCCAATATCTTCCCCGACGCACGTGTGGGTATCTTTGGTGACCCAAAGCCCGAGCACCGTATGGTCAGCACCCTCTAGGATCCTTCTCGTAGGTCACCTAGCGCTTCACTCATAGGCCGCTTCCTTGGTCCCTCATCCACCGTACCGGAAGCTCACCATTTAAATCGAATCGAGGCTGGTCAAGACCTCGACCGAGAACCTTGCTACGCGAGACATCCTCCGTTGACTCTCCATCAACTATTATAACTTTATCAGTTAGGTCTCCCCACGACCTCATTCTCAAGACGGTCAAAATGCTTCCCCAGCATTATTGACATAAAACAGTCATTTAAAAACAGGTCATAAATACAGTTTCTATAATGAACTCTCGTCTTTCACATTGTTCCACATCTGCCCACATTACTTAATCCATATCTAATTCATATGTATTCCTATTCTCATGCAATCACATCATTTTTCATCTCATCACATCTTTCCGCATTTATCCTCATCACATCTCATCCACTCCCATCTACCCATATTCACATCCCATTACACCTCATTCATTTACATCACATATTATTCATTCACATCTATCTCAATTTACATCACATCTCATGACATTCATTTCACATCTCAACTCATTCATTCTTATCTCGATTCACATCACATCACATCTCATCCATTCACATCCCATATCATTCATTTACATCCGATTCACATGACATCACATCCTTTCACATACACATCCACATCCATTCATTTACATCACATCTCATCCATTCACATCCCATATCATTCATTTACATCCGATTCACATGACATCACATCCTTTCACATACACATCCACATCCATTCTTCCACATACACATCCACATCCATTCTTCCACATCCATTCTGCCACATACACATCCACATCCATTCTACATACACATCCACATTTATTCTTTCACATACACATCCACATCCATTTCCATCTTATCACATCTTATTTTCATCTTATCACATCCTATCACATCTCATACACATCTTACGCATATCCCATTTACATCTTATTACATTCATTCACATCTTATCGCATCCCATTTACATCTTATTACATTCTATTTTCATCTTATTACATCCATTCACATCTTATCGCATCCTCTTTACATCTTATCACATCCATTAACATCTTATCGCATCCTATTTACATCTTATCACATCCATTTCACAAGCTATTCCCATTTAGTAGCTTTTTCTAGTTTGATTCTGATAATGGGACTTTTTCTAAATTTCTACCAATTGCTTGGCCTAATTAAAGGTTCCTTTTCTCGAACGACTATTTATATATTCCTTCTCAATTCATCAATTGAATTATATTCAATATTCCTCTTTTGAATAAAAGAATTCATGGGATTTACAAAAATCAGTTCTAGCCATATTTCCAGTTTTGATAAACAATCATAAATTGAATTATACTAAAAATTCCTCTTCTTTCCATTTAATTTCTTGGATCTCAAATACCATGGGAATTCCTCTTTTTTGCATTTAATTATTTGCATTCAAATGGCATGGGAATTTCTCTTTTATCAATATTTCTCATAATAAAATACCCATTAATTCAATATGCTAGGAATTTCTCTTTTTCCATCTAAATGAAGGAATTCCAAATTTCATAGGAATTCCTCTTTTACCATTTAAATATTTCTCATAGATACAATAAATTTATCTAAAATTTATCTTTGAATTTAAATAAAATACCCATTAATTTCAATATGGTAGGAATTTCTCTTTTCCCATCTAAATGATGGAATTCCAAATGTCATAGGAATTCCTCTTTTACCATTTAAATATTTCTCATAGATAAAATAAATTTATCTAAAATTTATCTTTGAATTTAAATAAAATATCCATTAATTTCAATATGCTAAAAATTACACTTTCTCATTTAAATATTTGAATTCCAATATGGTGGGAATTCCTCTTTCATCATTTAAATTTATCTATGCAAAAAGATAAATTTAACTAAAATCCTTCTTTAATTTTTAAATAAAATATGAATTATTTTAGCATCCTAATGTTTCTCTTACTTCATTGGAATACATGGATTTCCATTGTCATGGGGATTACTCTTTTAACATAAAAATGAATTACTAGAAATTCCTCTTTTTCCTAATTAACTATTTATGCATAAACATAAAAATCAAATTTTCCATGATTATAATGAGAATTATTCAATTCATCTAGGATGACTAATCCTAGAATATGGTAGGAAGTCCTCTTTTCATATTATGAATGAAAATGATTTATGTGTTAATTTTTAAGAAATTTTGCCATAGCTTCACTGCTATTACTGATAATTCTCTCAATAATTTTGAAAACATAAAGTTTAGTAATATCATATGATAGAATAACCATTCATTAGATCATTATCCAATTATGGACTTGATTCCGCATTTTTCCATGAATTAAATAGCATTAAAAAGCCACTTATTTGGCCTCAATTCGATAAGCATAGAAATTACTTTTAGATTAGAGAATTGCTTTATGAGAAGCTTCATTTGAATATAGAATGTCATAGGAATGACCATTCTTTTGGGTGAGAGAGAGACATGCTTAAAAAAAACATTTAATTTAAGCATAAATGGAAAGAGTTTTTTTTATATTAGTGTTAATAAATATGTATCTTTTCCTTTTAAAATAATGACATAAATTGTATGAAGTTACGAATTGTGTAATGCTGTATTCAATAAATTGCATTGAAATTGTTATCTTTAAAGAGTGCAAGTTTTTCCTGGCTTCGATGCTAACTCCATTCCGTGCTTGTGTAGCTGAGCGGAGTCGTTAGCAAAGCCCGGGAACGGCCCAAGGTATCCCTCATACCATTGGGAGAATAAGGTTTGCCGATTGAGGCGAGAGATTATGATGCTGCCTAGTTCTGAGGGCCTAGGCTAGTGTGGTGAATAAGCCCACCCTCGTGTGTAGACATCCCTCTGAGGGGCGGGAGGATCGAGCGATTAAGCCTGAGAGGGTGACAGGCTGGCTTGAGTCCTCGCTCGGCCGACGATGAGGTGTATGGTCCCGTAGGGTTTTGCCCAGGCCGAATTCTAGATCATCAGCAGTATAAAGGAAAAGAATAAGAGAGCCGGTTTGGCTTGTATGGAATTGATTTTCATGTATAAACTTTTTTTTATAAATCTTATCTTTGGCATTATTGTATTATGGAAAAAGACTGTTTTAACAAACCTTGTGAAAAGGGACTTAATTAAGAAACATGTTTATTTATGTCAAATAGTGTGGTAGGATTAATTAGAAAACAAATTGACGCGTGAGTAGGGTGGAAAGTGGATGGAATGCCCCGACGGCACCATCCTACGGACGGGTGGACCCGATTAGTCGGTAGCTTTCCAACAGATTAAGTGAAAGCCCTACGCTAGATAAATAGGTTCTTGGGCAACTCTCTTCTAGAAGACTAGGCCATCGGGCTGTGCCTTGCATGGATGAGGAAAAAAGCGTTGCCTCTAGAAATCAAGTCTAGTAGTTGCCCAATTTATGATCAATTACCCTATGGGTGATTTGATTTTTAGAAGATCACGCTCCCCCCTGCGGGATAGGACTAGGTTTTACCTATGAATCGTATCCTTGAATCTCTACATGGTCAAGCTGTCGATGAATAGGAAATTTTCTCCAAGATAAGACTTAGTGGACTATCTTAAGTGTTTCCCCTATTTTAGAAGAGGAACTTTACAATTGGTTCCCCCCTTCTAAAAAAAGTTTATACATGAATCAGTTTCATACAAGCCAAACTAGCTCACTTATTCTTTTTCTTTATACTATCGATGATCTAGAATTCGGCCTTCCAGCCTCTACATGCTAGGCAAAACCCTATGGGACCATACACCTCTTCGTCGGCCGCTCGATGAGGACTCAAGTTGGTTTGTCGCCCCCTCAGGCTCCATCGCTCGATCCTTCCGCCCCTCAGAGGGATGTCTGCGCACTAGGGTGGGCTAATTCACCGCACTAGCCTAGGCCCTCAGAACTAGGTAGCATCACAATCACTCGCCTCAATCGACGAACCTCATTCTCCCAATGGTATGAGGGATACCATGGGCCAACTCTGGGCCTTACTAACGTCTCCGCCATCCGGCTACACAAGCACAAGAACGGGGCAGTGTTAAGGGCAGGGAGAAGTTGAACCTTCACCTTAATGTAACCAAGATAACAATCCATTTACTCAACCAAACCATAGGACTAGAATCTATGTTACCTTCTTAAGAAAACAATCCTTTTCACAAAGATTTTTGCATTTTAACTTGAGATTGCGATAAGACATTCTTTATTAAGATATATGCTATTGTTTAAAAGAATACAAACTTTAACTAGTAAATCAATCAAATAGATCACTATTAACAATTAATAGAGAAGCCAGGGCCATACCTCAATCCCTAAGAATGATATGTAATTGAAAAACAAAATATGTATATACCTTATAGAAATTTATCGTTTGTCGTTACCTTTGCTCGATAACAAGAGCTTTAAAACTTGACATATGAGAATAGAGTCTTCTAATACCTTCTCTTACGATTGAAATCATCCGATCATCCCCAAGATTTATCTCCTCTTACTCGTACTATGACTTTTCTCTCTTTCAAAGGTCTATGGCAAAATAGCCTTCTCTTGTACAGGACTACGACATACTATTCTTTCTTTAAAAGAAAAGCTATGGAGTTTTGGTCTCTTCCTTCGAAAGACCATAGCAATCTAAGATTCTTTTCTAAGATATTAGATAAGAATGAAGGGATATGTACATCTCAAGCTCTAGGATTACCTGAAGGCTACTTGCTGCCTTCTTACAATTTTCCCTGTGTAGAGACCCTGACAAAATCAGCAAATCATTTTGGCCATAACTCTCTGATAAAAACTCAGAATATGGTCATATAGCCAGTCAAAAGAACCGGAAGCTATTTATTCTACAAGTTTACATAGGTAGAATAAGCAAAAACGTCTATATATAGCCACAAATGCGCCATCTTTAGAAATGCATTGCTTTTCTACATTTTTAGTATGCATGGACTCTAAATATGTAAAAGTAATCTAAATATGATCTCTTATCACCTAAATTCAAAATTCTATTTTTGGAGATACTTATCTCTTAATAGAACTATTCTTGTCTTCTTATTTCTTTCAGGATTTTTGGAGCTAATATTTTTATTCTAACATTTTCCTAATGTTTCTAGCCTTATTGTCTCACTCTTCTCTAAGTACACTCTCTTTCCTTATTGAAATCTATATTAAAAGAGACACATACATACATGGCTTTGGGAGGGACCTTACAATCTCCCCCACTTAAAAGATTCGAGATGTCCTCATCTCGCGAGCTGGGGTAGTATCTGAGTAAATCCTCCTGTCTCTTTCAAAGTGGTATCAAAGCCGATCTTAGTTCATAGGATTTTTTTTTCAAAGGTTAACTGTCAACAAGGGATTAAAACAAGTGATTGTTTATGAGGACGAATCAATCATCTCTACTAGCCATAGAAGTGATTTGAATATCCTCACATGTTGAGACAATCATCCTATGAAATTGTGCTTGTATCTTGGGGGTGCACACGCAAGATATTTGTACACTAAATTTGAGAAATAATAGTGGGGAGGAAATCTTTTGAGGAAAAACATAGGGTGATAAAATCAAGAAACTAGTGAGAGTCTGAATAGAAGGATAGACTGAAACTTTGTTTAGAGACATTTTCAGGATATATCTCATTAGTTTTCATATTATAAATTATTAATATTATAACTCCATTAAGGTTTGAATAGTTGACGTGTGAATGCCATCCATTGGATGCTTTATACTAGGACAATCATCCAAGATCTTGAACCCATCTCAGACAACATGGGTCTCGAATATGTGTAATTCCTATAGGATCATGCTCTTAGATGTGTTAGTCCCAAGATACTAGATGTGTAATTTTCAGAAAACTAATCATCTCAGATGTGTCAATCCTGATAATCTTTGGATGTGTCAATCCTAAGGCACCAGCTGTGTAATTCTCAAAAAAATGAAGATCTTAGATGTATTAATCCTGACTGCCTTCAAATGTGGTGCTATGATAAGTATTTGATAGTTTTGAACTTTTAATACAATGAAAGAAGCAAGCTCACCCTTGCTCGCGTCTAAAAATCATAAGAAATGCCAAATTAGTTGGAAGCATTGTTGTCAATCTAACCACTAGAACCAGAATCAGTTATGGGATGCCATGAAATTACACCTTCATGAAAGGTTTTGTCCTCCAGGATTTCGAGAGGATAAAATGAATGAATTTTTGGAGTTAACCCAAGAAAGGAAGACCCTAAAAGAATACCACCAAAACTTCTCCGATTTGCTCTAGATATGGATGAGGTAACTCTTCTCCATCGATTCATTTGGAAGCTTAATCTACCTTTGAATAACCTCATCAAGAATGTAAAACTATCCTCTATTTCAGAAGCCATAATTATAGCCAGAGACTGTGATAAAGTTTTTTTCTATATAGAAAGTGTCGAGAAGGACATGAGTCCTTCCATGTTTATCAAGAAGAGGTCTCCTAATTCAAGAGGAACGTCGAGCCCACCCCTGGCTACAAGGAATCATGAGCTAGAGCAAAAATTAGGTCAAGAAATAGGGATAGCAGGGTTAAAGATAACCGAATTCAACAAGTATTTCTATGAGTAAATAGAAGAGGATTGGTGTAAGATTCATGTGAAGTAATGTTCCCCCCTTCCAAAAATAGGCGAAACACTTAAGATAGTCCACTAAGTCTTATCTTCGAGAAAATTTCCTACTCATCGACACCTTGACCATGCAGAGATTCAAGGATACGATTCATAGGTAAGACCTAGTTCTATCCCGTAGGGGAGGAGTGTGGTCTTCTAAAAATCAAATCACCCATAGGGTAATTGATCATAATTTGGGCAACTACTAGTCTTGATTCCTAGAGACAACACTTTTTTTTCCTCATCCATGCAAGGCACATCCGCTGGCCTAGTCTTCTAGAATAGAATTTCCCGAGAACCTATTTATCTAACGTAGGGCTTTCACTTAATATGTTGGAAAGCTATCCGACTAATCGGGTCCACCCGTCCGTAGGATGGTGCCATCGGGGCATTCCATCCTCCCACTTTCCACCCTACTCACGCGTCATTTGTTTTCTAATTAATCCTACCACACTGTTTGGCATAAATAAACATGTTTCTTAATTAAGGCCCTTTTCACAAGGTTTGTTAAAACAGGCTTTTTACACAATACAATAATGCCAATACAAGATTTATAAAAAAAAGTTTATACATGAATCAATTTCATACAAGCCAAACTGGCTCTCTTATTCTTTTCCTTTATTCTATCGATGATCGTTCCCTCCTTCTAAAATAGGGGAAACACTTAGGATAGTCCACTAAGTCTTATCTTGGAGAAAATTTCCTATTCACATCGACACCTTGAGCATGTAGAGATTCAAGGATATGATTCATAGGTAAGACCTAGTCCTATCCCACAGAGGGAGCATGATTTTTCAAAAAAACAAATCACCCATAGGGTAATTGATCATAAATTGGGCAACTACTAGACTTGATTTCTAGAGGCAACGCTTTTTTCCTCATCCATGCAAGGCACAACCATTGGCCTTGTCTTCTAGAATAGAGTTGCCTATGAACCTATTTATCTAGCGTAGGGCTTTCACTTAATCTGTTGGAAAGCTACCCGACTAATCGGGTCTGCCCGTCTGTAGGATGGTGCCGTCGGGGCATTACATCCTCCCACTTTCCACCCGCGTAGGATGGTGCCGTCGAGGCATTCCATCCTCCTACTTTCCACCCTACTCACGCGTCAATTTGTTTTCTAATTAATCCTACCACATTGTTTGTGACATAAATAAACATGTTCCTTAATTAAGGCCCTTTTCGTTAAAACAGTCTTTTTCCACAATACAATAATGCCAAAAACAAGATTTATAAAAAAAAGTTTATACATGAATCAATTCCATACAAGCCAAACCGGCTCTCTTATTCTTTTCCTTTATACTGCCGATGATCTAGAATTTGGCCTTCCAGCCTCTACATGCTGGGCAAAAACCCTACGGGACCATACACCTCATCGTCGCTCGCTGTGGCAAAAGGACTCAAGCCGGCCTGTCGCCTTCTCAGGCCCCATCGCTCAATCCTCCCGCCCCTCAGAGGGATGTCTGCACACTAGGGTGGGCTTATTCACCGCACTAGCCTGGGCCCTCAAAACTAGGCAGCATCATAATCTCTCGCCTCAATCGGCGAACCTTATTCTCCTAATGGTATGAGGGATACCTTGGGCCATTCTCGGGCTTTGCTAACGACACCGCCCAGCTACACAAGCACAGAACGGAGTTAGCGTCGAAGCCAAGAAAAACTTGCACTCTTCAAAGATAACAATTTTAATGCAATTTATTGAATACAGCATCATACAATTTGTAACTTCATACATTTTATGTCATTATTTTAAAAGGAAAAGATACACATTTATTAACACTAATATAAAAAAAGAACTCTTCTTTAAAAGATAACCAAGCTAACTTGGCCACCATTTCCTTGAGGAGCTTGTAAAGGGAGTGTTGGAGCATCTTCTCTAATCTTGATTTTGCGCGCTCTTCCCGAGGTAATATTCTGACATTTTTGAGAAGGGGCCATCTTGGACGTTTTCTTGTAGGGCTCTCTGTTGCGGTCAAAACGCTCCAGTCGGATCTGAATTCTGAGATCGTTTGCTCACCGTATGAGCAAAAGACCACAGCGCATGAATCCTCTCTT
The DNA here is from genome assembly GCF_041138505.1 of Cibotium barometz. Taxonomy (NCBI): domain Eukaryota; kingdom Viridiplantae; phylum Streptophyta; class Polypodiopsida; order Cyatheales; family Cibotiaceae; genus Cibotium; species Cibotium barometz. Next base: position 36,704,396 of record NC_141095.1, read on the forward strand.
AAGGCAAAAACCTCTTAGTAAAGTCCACGCAAATAGGGGGGGATTATGAGATGTCCTTAACACAAAAATGTTTTGCAAAAGGGGAGAAGGGCTGAGGGTTGCTGTAAGTCTCTTCACACGGCGGGGGGGGAGAGAGAGAGAGAGAGAGAGAAAGAGAAGAGTTAAGGACACTGCCTCCTAGCAAGAGGGGGATAGAGGAAAATTGCCTTGTCTGAAAAGTGGCAAATGAGGGGGTGTGAGAGGGTTGACTGTCTGCAAGGGGCGGCTGTACTACAGCAAGTACACTCTACACAGGGACGGACGGCGGTACGGACGAGCATAGGCTACGCAGAAATGCGTGTTGCCCACCATGAAGCACCCCGGGGGTTTATATAACTGTGGACGGTGTACTAGCAAAGGCTGTAGATCAGTGGCCTGCATGGGTTTAGGGAAAAGGTACGGTGTCGGTTAACAGGGAAAGGAGTGGTACGCATGTACCTTATCTGGTCAGGGGCAACATGGGTGTCCACATAGCGGTACGTGTGGACCACACAGTGTGCGGCCGTCCTTTGGTTCTTGTGCGGCCATTGTACGGGCACCTTGGTAAGTGTGTACGGTCCAAATTTTAGGGCGGGATCCCCAAATTTGGGACGTCGGCCTCGATTTGCGCTGGACTGTCCCGGGGGGCGAAATTTTTTTTTGTCCAGGAGGTTCTAGTCGTTGGGGTTCAGACCGTTCATCAATCGGACACCTGGTCGTGCATTTATTAAGGTTTAAAGGTCGTTGCTTTTTAACTAAAAATGACTGAAATTTACGTATAAGCTTGATCCGGTGTCCCTTTTGGATGCTGTAAAATCCTATATTAGGGTAAAATCACGTGCAAATTTCAAATTTGGGCTCAAAATTTGAAGATTCTAATAAGTAGAAATTACTCATTTAATAAAATCATTGATTTTTATACCATAAAAACTCTATTACATGGACATTTCTTTAGTAGTGAAGATGGGTATGTTACATCCTTCCCCCCTTAAAGAAATCGAGATGTCCTCATCTCGTTATGAATTGGGGATAATCCTTTAAGAGTGTAGCTTCATCTTCCTAAGTTGCATCCTCTGATAGTCTGGATCATGAGATGAGACTTCTTCCATCTTGACTATAGGATTATTTGGCATTGAAATTGCACTCAAGAAAGATTTGCGACTAAGTGCATCTGCTACCACATTATCTTTCCCAAGGTGGAATTTGATGTCGAAGTCATATTCTTGTAGAATTTCAATCCATCTCCTTTGCCGCATGTTGAGGTTAGGCTGGGTGAAGATCCACTTTAGACTTTTGTGGTCAATTACAACCTGGAATTTTCCCCCCAAGAGATAATGTCTCCATAATTTGAGGTAATGAATAACTGCTAAGAGCTCCAAATCATGGGTGGCATAATTTGCTTCATAGCTTGCGGGAAGTATAAGCGACTGGTCTTCCTTCTTGGCCTAAGACACCACCAAGTGCTAGACTACTCGCATCAGTAACCACTTCAAGTGCTAGACTACTCGCATCAGTAACCATTTCAAATTCCTTGGTGAAATCAGGAAGTTTCAGGACTAGGACAGAAGTAAAAATGACCTTGAGCTGATCAAAACTGTTTTGATGGATTGGCAGCACCACTTCAAATTCCTTGGTGAAATCAGGAAGTTTCAAGACTAGGGCAGAAGTAAAAATGACCTTGAGCTGATCAAAACTGTTTTGATGGATTGGCAGCAGCCACACTATTTTGCAATCCTTCTTAAGAAGATCTGTCAAAGGTGCAGCTACCAAGGCATAATCTTTGATAAAAATCCTATACCATCCCGTGATTCCCAAAAACCCATGAACTTCACGAACTGATGGCCACTCCAGAATATCTTTGACCTTGGCGGGGTCTACTAAAATGCCATCTTTGGAGACGTGATTCCCAAAAACCCATGAACTTCACGAACTGATGGCCACTCCAGAATATCTTTGACCTGGCAGGTCTACTGAAATGCCACTTTGGAGACGATGAACCCAAGATACTCAATTTGATGAGTAAAGAAGGTACATTTGCTCTTCTTGGCATAGAGTTTGTGTCTGCGCAACAATTGTAGAACTCTATGCACATGCTCCTCGTGCTCTTCCATTGATTTGGAGTAGATTAAGATGTCATCAAAGAAAACAAGTACAAATTCATCCAAGTAAGGACGGAATATATCTTGCATTAGACGGTTGAAGATTGTAGGAGCATTGGTTAACCCGAATGACATTACAGTAAACTCATAGTGGCCATAACGGGTATTGAAGGCTATCTTGGATATATCTACTTCCTTGACTTTGATTTGATAGTAACCAGACCCTCAAATCTATTTTTGAGACTTTGGCCCCATGAAGCCTGTCAAGAAGTTCGTCAATGCGAGGGATAGGATACTTATTCTTGACAGTGACTTGATTCAGCCCTCGATAATCTATGCAAAGGCGGAGAGTTTCGTCCTTCTTTTTTTGGAAAAGGACAGCTGCCTCCCCCAAGGAGAGCTATTGGGGCATACAAATCCTTGCTCAATGAGTTGGAAAAGTTACTCTTTAAGTTCAATGGCTTCTGGAAGGGACATTTTATAGGGCATTTTTGAGACAGGTTGAGTCCCAGGGATCACCTCGATTTCATGATCGACTTCTTGAGGAGGCGGTAGCCCTGTAAGCTCGTCAGGGAAGATGTCAGAGAATTCTTGGAGCCAAGAGGGTTCTGTCTCCTTACTTGGTTCAATGTCTTTGTTGATCTTGACTAAGAAAACTTGATGACCCTTACGTGTTCCCTTGAGAAGATGTTTTGCCTTGACTACCCTAGATTTAGGTTTTTCCTGTTATCCCCTGAACGGATATTACTTGGCCATGCTCATTTTGAAAAGTGATACTCCCCTGGTTACAATGAATGCTAGCTTTGTTTGCAATTCACAAATCCATCCCAAGGATTCCATCATAGATTCCTAATGGCAAGACTCTAAAGTGGCCATGAGTTCGCTCATTACCCAGCTCAAAATCAAGGTTTCCTATAGAGTGCAAGATACTACTTCTTTCCCACTGGCTAACTCTATAGTCATTCTTCTAGCTGTTTTTTGACCCAAGTTTAATTTTTGCAAACACCTAGGAGAAAAAAATGAATGGGTACTGCCACAATCAATCAAAAGCTGAAATGGCTTACTGTGATGAGTGGTTGGGGTTTGGATTACACCAAATTGTTTATTTGGACCTTGGTGTTCTACTGCCGCATGGACGATGGTGCGCTCTTCTTCAGCCATTTCCAAGGTCGGTTCTTCACTTAAAATATAGGCGGTTCTAGCAACTGCTCCTCCGCGGCCTCTACCATGCCCACCGCCTCTTGCACCTTGGTGGATAGGGGTTCCACGGCCTTGATCTCCTCTGCCACCTTGGGGAAATAATGTTGCCATCTTGGGACAGTTGGCCCTAAAGTGTCCCGGCTCATTGCACTCAAAACAGAGAGGGCCTTCTCTGGAAGAAGCAGCATACAAGCGGGGGGACAAAAGAGTTACCTTGTCGCCCTCTGTTGTAGTAGGGGAAATTCTATTGGGGTTTCTTGTAGGGTTGATCTTTAGGATTTGTAAGATCTCTTTTGATGCTTAGGTTTGTCAGTCCTCATTTCTTTCACAAGGGGCTTTGCTCATATGAGAGCATCCTGTAATGTGCTTGGCCTCATTGCTTCAAGAGGCGGGAATCTAAGGGTTCATTTAACCCTTGGCAGAAACGAGCCACTTGCTAGGAAGTAGTCATAGCTGGGGCATACTTTCGAAGAGTGATAAATTTGGAATAGTAGTCCTCAAGAGTTAAGCTGCACTGCCTAAGACTAAAAAACTCATTCATCTTTATGGATTCATGGGATGGGGGAAGATATCTTTCCTTCATGGCCTGCTTGATGTCTTTCCACGTTTGAGAATGCTCAGTGACTCCCTTGTCACAGCACCACTGTTTCCACCAAAGTTTAGCATCTCCGATGAGGCGAAACTGTGCAAGCATAGACTGATTTGCTACTCCAGTACCGGCGGCAGAGAAATAATCGTCCATCGCTTCAATCTAGACTTCAGCATCCTTCTCAATCTTTGAACCTTCTCCTTTAAAGGAGGGAGATTGCATTTGCTTGAGCAAGAGCTTCTTCTCCTGGATATCAGTGTAAAGCGCATTAGGAAGTGGAGGGTGATCGTCCTGGCCATCATTGTAAAAACAATTTTAAGATTACAAGATTCATATTTGCACAACGCTTAGTAAAACATTTGAAATGTTGTGCAAATATGAATCTTGAAATCTTAAAATTGTTTTTACAATGATGGCCAAGACTATCACCCTCCACTTCCCAATGTGCTTTACACTGATATCCAGGATAAGAAGCTCTTGCTCAAGCAAATGCAACCTCCCTCTTTTAAAGGAGAAGGTTCAAAGATTGAGAAGGATGCTGAAGTCTGGATTGAAGCGATGGACGATTATTTCTCTGCCCCCGCCGCCGCCGCCGCCGATATACTGGAGTAGCAAATCAGTCTATGCTTGCACGGTTTCGCCTCATCGGAGATGCTAAACTCTGGTGAAAACAGTGGTGCCATGAAAAGGGAGTCACCGAGCATTCTCAAACATGGGAAGATATCAAGCAGGCTGTGAAGGAAAGATATCTTCCTCCATCCCATGAATCCATAAAGATGAATGAGTTTTTTAGTCTTAGGTAGTGCAGCTTAACTCTTGAGGACTACTATTCCAAATTTATCACTCTTCGGAAGTATGCCCCAGCTATGACTACTTCCCAACAAGTGGCTCGTTTCTGCCAAGGGTTAAATGAACCCTTAGATCCCCGCCTTCTTGAAGCAATGAGGGCAAGCACATTACAGGATGCTCTCATACGAGCAAAGCCCCTTGTGAAAGAAATGAGGACTGACAAACCTAAACATCAAAAGAGATCTTACCCTGAGGCAAATCCTAAAGATCAACCCTATAAGAAACCCCAACAGAATTTCCCCTACTACAGTAGAGGGCGACAAGGCAACTCTTTTGTCCCCCGCTCGTATGCTACTTCTTCCAGAGAAGGCCCTCTGTGTTTTGAGTGCAATGAGCCGGGACACTTTAGGGCCAACTGTCCCAAGATGGCAACATCATTTCCCCAAGGTGGCAGAGGAAATCAAGGCCGTGGAACCCCTATCCACCAAGGTGCATGAGGCGGTGGGCATGGTAGAGGCCGCGGAGGAGCAAGAACCAACCTTGGAAATGGCTGAAGAAGAGCGTGCCACTGTCCATGCGGCAGTAGAACACCAAGGTCCGAAGAAACAATTTGGTGTAATCCAAACCCCAGCCACTCATCACGATAAGCCATTTCAGCTTTTGATTGATTGTGGCAGTACCCATTGATTTCTTTCTCCTAGGTGTTTGCAAAAATTAAACTTGGGTCAAAAAACAGCTAGAAGAATGACTGTAGAGTTAGCTAGTGGGAAAGTAGTATTTCGCCACTCTATAGGAAACCTTGATTTCTAGCTAGGTAATGAGCAAACTCATGGCCACCTTAGAGTCTTGCCATTAGGAATTTATGATGGAATCCTTGGGATGGATTGGATAATTATTACAAACAAAGCTAGCATTCATTGTAACCAGGGGAGTATCACTTTTGAAAATGAGCATGGCCAAGTAATATCCGTTCAGGGGATCACAAGAAAACCTAAATCTAGGGTAGTCAAGACAAAACATCTTCTCAAGGGAACACGTAAGGGTCATAAAGTTTTCTTAGTCAATCTCAACAAAGCCATTGAACCTAATAAGGAGAGAGAAGCCTCTTGGCTCCAAGAATTCTCTGACATCTTCCCTGACAAGCTTACAGGGCTATCACCTCCTCGAGAAGTCGATCATAAAATCGAGGTGATCAAAAACGCCCTATAAAATGTCTCTTCTTGAAGCCATTGAACTTAAAGAGCAACTTTCCCAACTCATTGAGCAAGGATTCGTACGCCCCAGTAGCTCTCCTTGGCTGTCCTTTTCCAAAAAAAGAAGGATGGAACTCTCCGCCTTTGCATAGATTATCGAGGGCTGAATCAAGTCACTGTCAAGAATAAGTATCCTATCCCTCGCATCGACGAACTTCTTGATAGGCTTCATGGGGCCAAAGTCTTCTCAAAAATAGATTTGAGGTTTGGTTACTATCAGATCAAAGTCAAGAAAGCAGATATACCCAAGATAGCCTTCAATACCCATTATGGCCACTATGAGTTTACTATAATGTCATTTGGGTTAACCAATGCTCCTACAACCTTCAATCGCCTAATGCAAGATATATTCCGTCCTTACTTAGATGAATTTGTGCTTGTTTTCTTTGATGACATCTTAATCTGCTCCAAATCAATGGAAGAGCATGAGGAGCATGTGTGTAGAGTTCTACAATTGTTGCGCAGACACAAACTCTATGCCAAGAAGAGCAAATGTACCTTCTTTACTCATCAAATTGAGTATCTTGGGTTCATCGTCTCCAAAGATAGCATTTTTGCGTAGCCTATGCTCTGCTGTGTCACCGTCCGTACCACTGTCTGTACTTGTGCAGTACTTGCTGTAGTATAGCCGCCCCTTGCAGCCAACCCTATCACACCCCCTCATTTGCCACTTTTCAGATAAGGCAATTTTACTCTATCCCCCTCTTGCTAGGAGGAGGCAGTGTCCTTAACTCTTCTCCCCCCCCTCCCGTCGTGTGAAGAGACTTACAGCAGGCCTCAACCCCATTCTCCCCTTTTGCAAAATGTTTTTGTGTTAAGAACATCTCACAATTCCGCCCCCCCATTTGCGTGGTCTTTAGTAAGAGGTTTTTGCCTTAAGAGAGGGTTCATGCGCTGTGGTCTTTTGCTCAAACGGTGAGCAAACGATCTCAGAATTGAGATCCGACTGGAGCATTTCGATCGCAATAGCAAGCCCTAGAAGACGATGTCCAATATGGCCCCTTCCCAAAAACGTCAAAATATTACCTCGGGAGGAGCGCACAACAATGAGATTAGAGAAGATGCTCCCGATGCGGCTCCAACCCTCCCTTTACAAGCTCCTCAAGGAAATGGTGGCCAGGTTAGCTTGGTTATCTGTTAAAGAAGAGTTTTTTTTAAATATTAGTGTTAATAAATGTGTATCTTTTCCTTTTAAAATAATGACATAAAATTGTATGAAGTTACGAATTGTGTGATGTTGTATTTAATAAATTGCATTGAAATTGTTATCTTTAAAGAGTGCAAGTTTTTCCTGGCTTCGACGCTAACTTCATTCCGTGCTTGTGTAGCCGGGCGGCGTCATTAGCAAAGCCCAAGAATGGCCCAAGGTATCCCTCATACCATTGGGAGAATAAGGTTCGCCGATTGAGGCGAGAGATTATGATGCTGCCTAGTTCTGAGGGCCCAAGCTAGTGCGGTGAATAAGCCCACCCTAGTGTGCTTGCAGACATCCCTCTGAGGGGTGGGAGGATCAAGCGATGAGCCTGAGAAGGCAACATGCCAGCTTGAGTCCTCGCAAGCGGGCCGACGATGAGGTGTATGGTCCCGTAGGGTTTTGCCAAGCATGTAGAGGCTGGAACGCATGTACCTTATCTCGTTTGTGAGATCCCTGTTCCCACCGCGCAACGGATTCGGGGTACTAGCAGCGGAAGTAGCACTTCTTGCGCGAGGCAGGGTCCCACACTCGGGGCCTCGTCCACGGATATCCGGACAAAAGACTAATCCGTCGATTTTTCCAAAACCAGACCCGGAAAAACTTCCCTTATCCGGAAAGCACGGGCGATTCCACCAGGATAATTTTTACTCTAACGTAGTCAAAACTCTTACTGATCAAATAGATCCGACTGCATCTATAAAGATACTTGGTCAGATCAAGGAAGAAACTTGCACTTGGATCATTGGGATCAACGCTTTTTTCCCCACCAAGGAGGCACAGCCGTTGATTCCTATCCATAGAACAATTACTATCCGGGATTTACTTTATCTATCGTAATAACAGAAATTGAGTCTCGATTTACGGATCCATCAGTCCAGCCTAACCCCATCCGATCCCATGGGTTAGCCAACCGCCCAACCACTGTAGTGATGGGATCCAATTTGGAATTTGGTTAGGTTTTGTCCCGGGTACCAAGGAAAAGAGTTCCAGGGCCCCCTAGCCGGAATTTCATGCAAACATAAAACTAGCCACACCACTTACACACCCAATATGAAAATTGCCTTTTTATTAGCATCAGCTAACTTTAAAATAATCCTTTAATGAAACCATAGTACCACTGATCACAATCTCCCAATTTATCCAGTTGATTCATAATTTCCCATCATTCCTTCATCAGAGTATCTATGGCATCATTGGCAACTAGAACGCTCACCACCTGTCCACACAGGGGCCGTTTCAATAGTTCCTAGCCCATAATACTCAACAATATAATCACTTATCAAGATGGACTCTCGTTGAAGATCAGCAAGATCAACCAACAGATCCATATAAAAGAGCCATGGACTCATCCGTTGAGGACCAGCAAGGTCAGTCAACCAGATCCATGCCCGGTTCCAGAAAACAACTCTTACTCCTTGTTCCAATATCTTCCTCGACGCACGCGTGGGTATCCTGGGCGACCCAGAGCCCGAGCACCGTATGGTCAGCACCCTCTAGGATCCTTCGCAGGTGACCTAGCGCTTCACTCATAGGCCGCTTCCTTGGTCCCTCATCCACCGTACCGGAAGCTCACCATTTTAATCGAACCGAGGCTGGTCAAGACCTCGGCCGACCTTGCTACGCGAGACGTCCTCCATTGACTCTCCGTCAGCAGTTGCAACTTTATCAGTTAGGTCTCCACGACCTTAATCACAAGACGGTCAAAATGCTTTCCCAGCATTCTTGACAGAAAACAGCCATTTACAAACAGCATTTACAAACAGTTTACAAATACAATTTCTATATTAACTCTCATTTTTCCACATTATCCCTCATGCAATCCACATTACTTATTCCACATTTCATTTATATGTGTACTCATCCAATCATATCATTTTCCATCTCTTCACTTCAGATTCCTTCACATCACATATCATATATTCACATCCATATCCACATCCATACATCCACATCCACATCCACATTCACATCCATACATCCACATCTACATGCTTATCTCCATTTTCACATCCTCATTTATACATCCACATCCCATATCCACATTCATACATACACATCCATATCCACATCCACATGCATACATACATCCACATCCACATTCCCATTCACATATATACATCCATATCTACATGCACATTCACATCCATACATCCACATCTATATCCTCATTCACATCCATACATCCACATTCATGCATCCACATCTACATGCTTATCTCCATTTTCACATCCTCATTTATACATCCACATCCCATATCCACATTCATACATACACATCCATATCCACATCCACATGCATACATACATCCACATCCACATTCCCATTCACATATATACATCCATATCTACATGCACATTCACATCCATACATCCACATCTATATCCTCATTCACATCCATACATCCACATTCATGCATCCACATCTACATGCTTATCTCCATTTTCACATCCTCATTTATACATCCACATCCCATATCCACATTCATACATACACATCCATATCCACATCCACATGCATACATACATCCACATCCACATTCCCATTCACATATATACATCTTTATCTACATGTACATTCACATCCATACATCCACATCTATATCCTCATTCACATCCATACATCCACATTCATGCATCCACATCTACATACATACATCCATACATCCACATCCACATTTACATCCATGCATCCACATCTACATCCTCATTCACATCCATACATCGACATTCATACATCCATACATCCACATTCATACATCCACATCCACATCCACATTCACATCCATACATCCACATTCATACATCCACATCCACATCCATACATCCACATTCATACATCCACATCCACATCCACATTCACATCCATACATCCACATTCATACATCCACATCCACATCCACATGCATCTTATCATATCTTATCACTTCCCATATCTTTTATGCATACCTCTATGCATGAAATTCAATTATGCTAAAAGTAACACTTTTATAATAAAATATTCAACTTTTATGCATACCTCTATGCATGAAATCCAATATGATAAAAGTAACACTTTTGATATAAAAAAATTATCCTTTATGCATACTTCTATGTATGAAAATTAAAAATGATAAAAGTAACACTTTTGATATAAAAAATTTTCCTTTATGCATCCTTCTATGCATGAAAATTAAAAATGATAAAAATAACACTTTTAATATAAAAAAATTATCCTTTATGCATACTTCTATGCATGAAAATTAAAAATGATAAAAGTATCACTTTTGATATAAAATTTTTCCTTTATGCATACTTCTATGCATGAAAAATTAAAAAAAATGATAAAAGTAACACTTTTGATATAAAATTTTTTCCTTTATGCATACTTCTATGCATGAAAATTAAAAATGATAAAAGTAACACTTTTGATATAAAAAAATTATCCTTTATGCATGATATTAAAATTCAATTTCTCCATGATTATAATGAAATTCTTTCAATTAATCTAGGATGATAATTCCTAGAATATGGTAGGAAGTCCTCTTTTTATGCTTTGAATGAAATTATTTTATGCATAATTTTTATAAAAATTTTGCCATAGCTCCGCTGCTATGACTGATAAATCTCAATTTTTTCTAAGGGATAAAGCTTATCATTAAGGAAATAATTAAAATGATCTCTAATTGGATCATTAATCTATAGTGGATTGAATCATCAATATGCATAAACTAAAAGCATAGAAAAAAGCCATTAAATTGGCCTCAAGCATAGCTTAATCTTGGGTTAAGGAAAAGCTTTATGAAAAGCTTGATTTGGATTGAGAACGGGTCATGAGTATGACCATTTCTTGAGTGAGAGAGAGAGTTTACATAAAAATCATTAGAATTTAAACATAAATGAAAATTAACTTCAATAGCATTTATTAACTTATGTAACTCTTCACTACTATTCAAACTTCAATAGTATTTAAAAAAAAACCATACCAATTAAACTTCTCAAGCTTGAGAGGGGTTGAGAAGAGAGAAACATTGAGAAATTATAGAAAGATCAATATTCACTAATTACCTTACAACTTGCTTGATTCTTTGTTCACGGTAGAGGCCCCCAACCAATCAATTGGTTAAGTATGTTGATGGAGCCACTAATGGGGATTGAAGAAAGAGGGAAGCTCCAAAAACTAGTGAATTATTAAATGAATTCATAGTTCTTGGCTTAGGTGGAGTAGAGTAACGATGCATAAACACTAACTATTTTTCAACAAGGGGGAGGCTTCTATTTATAGGAAAAATTGAGCTCCTAACCAAACAAATTGATTCTAGAATTTTCTAAATCAGTTTGGTCAATATTTGACCATTTTTAGGTCAGTTAAGCTAACTTTTTGGAACTAGACTTGAATGAGGAGAGAGGAGAGATGAAATATCTCAATTTTTATGAGTTTAAAACTCATTCAAGCATGTGAAATATGCACCTCCTTTAAAGAACTCCCCTTCCTTACATATGTGTCATAATGGAATCATTTTAATATTGCTCATAGTTTTTTTTTACTAATAAACCTTGTACATTTTCAACTCTTCATCTTATGTGAAATATGCACCTCCTTTAAAGAATTCCCCTTCCTTACATATGTGTCATAATGGAATCATTTTAAAATTGCTCATAGTTTTTTACTAATAAACCTTGTACATTTTCAACTCTTCATCTTATGTGAAATATGCACCTCCTTTAAAGAATTCCCCTTCCTTACATATGTGTCATAATGGCATCATTTTAATATTGCTCATAGTTTTTTACTAATAAACCTTGTACATTTTCAACTCTTCATCTTATGTGAGCATTTACTCATTTTTGGATACCCAAAATATCTCATATTTTTAATATTGCTCATAGTTTTTTACTAATAAACCTTGTACATTTTCAACTCTTCACCTTATGTGAGCATTTACTCATTTTTGGGTATCTTCTTTTTTACAAATTTGGATTTATCTCTTCCCTACACATGGATTGATGCTATTGGCCCATAGGAACCTTAATTGGACCATAGTCTAAAGATTTTTGAAAATCTAGACCCTTAGACTAAGGTTCTTTATACCTATTTCCAATTAATTCCAATTGCACATTGGAAAATTCTTTTTGAATTTCTATTTCATGGGAACTCATCTGAATTATAAGAGATATTTTTCTATCCAAAAATATTCAAAATCTGAATATTCTCTCTCTAGAATATTTTTCTCTCTCTAGGCTAAAACAGATAGAAACAAGGTCTTTATATTTCTGAAGAGGGTTGATTACAGGGGAAGATACTAGACATCAAAAAAGGGGTTGGGGGAGGAATCTTACATTCTACCCCACTTAAAAAACGCGAGATGTCCTCATCTCGCAACTTGTGATAATTTCGCAAGATTCACGAATATGAGACTTAGAGAAAAATTTTAATCAAGATTAACCACCAAGAAACGTCTTAAAGAGAGCAAGATTCAAAATAAGAACAACTTTTCAACTTTATTCATTCTCGAAACTTATACAGTAAAGATAGAAGAACTCTTTACACTTCCATAAGCCCGTCCATCATATGATCACAAAAGCAGTCCTCACAAGCTGCACAAGTATAAGGTAACTCATCTATGGGAATGATTCTGTGGGCTATTGCTGCGCCTATCTCAGTGGTATGAGGTGATCTAACAAAAGGACCTCTGAGAGGCAAGCCAAAAACGGGATAAAGGCATATCTTCTCATGAGGAAGAAAACATGCCAGTAAGAAGACCCGCTCAGAAAACCCAAGATGCCTTGATCTCATGACACAGTAGTATCGGGGACCCAAACCCAAAGCTTCAATAACCATGGCCAAGCGGACATTGTTACGAAAGTGCTGCTGACCCCAGGGTGTTACCCTAGTTATGTTTTGATAGGTCCGCCATTTGGTTTGCGCTACAGAAGTTCCCAAGTGAGGGAAAAGTGAGCGCTCATACTGCTCTATAAAATCCTTCTTCACAGATTCACTTGCGTCTTGAAGGTGAGGAATCATTATGGATAAAACTAGTTCTTGTTGCCAAGCCATGAAGGAGATTAAGAAAGAAAGGAGATCAATGGAAGTAAGATTACTGTGAGCGACAAGTAAAAGTTACGACTTATATAAAGGAAGGAGCTAGCGTAACTTAGAAGCCAACGATAACTTGCCACTAAAGTTTTACTGTCTTTCCATGATTTGGGTTTGACACATTTTTCTATAGAAGGCATTAAGAATTTTGAGATGAAGAGATAAAAGAAGCTTGTAGGCTAAGTCACCTACTTTCATTGAATTCAGATATAAGGCTCACAATATCTGGGGGATAACTTCATATACTCCCCAAGAGATAAAGAACTTCTTTTGGGCCGTACTCGAATGAAGACCAAAACCTTGATATCCAAAACATCGATTCTCACTTCTGAACTCATTGTTCTGAATCCTTAAAACAGGTGGGACTCTTGAGAAGTATTCTAGGAAAAGGGTCTTCCTTTGTTAAACAGAACTTTCTTTTATTTTAGAGAGGGAATAATTATAAGATCAGAAAGGGAGATTCTTACTCCTGTATACCTCGAAGGCTGGGGAGGAATCTTACATTCTACCCCACTTAAAAAGTGCGAGATGTCCTCATCTCGCAAGGTAGAGGACAACTCTTTTTCTTAACATCCAATTTTATTTTGGGGTTCCTTATATTCTGGTCAACCCAGCAGAACACTGGGATAAATACTCATCATTAATATTCAGATCATATCATTCATATCTTTAACATGATAATGGTCCATTAGACCGAAAAATTTCCTTCTGAACATTCCTCCACGGGAATTTCAGTCAAGCAAGTTCTCAATTTGTCATCCCTTAACTTGATCTACTGATCAAGTGTTAACAGTAACAATTTGACAGCACAACCCACTAATCTCATAGTGATTTGCTGAATTCATTATCATCATTCCAGTTATGAATATCATCACTGGGACTCGTCCCATTCATCCTCATTGTGGTTTTGTTCAGATTTTTATATTTCAACTAATTTCAGAAATCATCATTTTTCAATCAGAATTTTCAATCAGAATCCAATTCAATTCATCAATTCTCAAACAGAATTAAAAATCATATCAACCACATTCGAATTCATCATCTGGATAGCATTAACGCTTATAATTTCAAGTCTTAGATTTACTCGTATATACTGTCAGTAAAGAGCTGCAGTATACTCTCGGTATATACGGGTAGTCGTGGCTCTTGGAATTATAAGGTAAATACCATCATGTCTAGGCCTCAAGCAAGTCAGGGATTCTATATAATTGCGGTACTTCCATCTGAAGACCCAATTACCAAATTACGAATTTCAGTTTGAATATCAAATTGTATGAATTATATCACACAATTACAACCTTTTTGTGCTTCTTGATAAATTTTTGACATATTTGTCTTCTCAGTTGATCTTTATTAACCAAATGCTCTGATACCAACTGTGAGATCCCTGTTCCCACCGCGCAACGGATTCGGGGTACTAGCAGCGGAAGTAGCACTTCTTGCGCGAGGCAGGGTCCCACACTCGGGGCCTCGTCCACGGATATCCGGACAAAAGACTAATCCGTCGATTTTTCCAAAACCAGACCCGGAAAAACTTCCCTTATCCGGAAAGCACGGGCGATTCCACCAGGATAATTTTTACTCTAACGTAGTCAAAACTCTTACTGATCAAATAGATCCGACTGCATCTATAAAGATACTTGGTCAGATCAAGGAAGAAACTTGCACTTGGATCATTGGGATCAACGCTTTTTTCCCCACCAAGGAGGCACAGCCGTTGATTCCTATCCATAGAACAATTACTATCCGGGATTTACTTTATCTATCGTAATAACAGAAATTGAGTCTCGATTTACGGATCCATCAGTCCAGCCTAACCCCATCCGATCCCATGGGTTAGCCAACCGCCCAACCACTGTAGTGATGGGATCCAATTTGGAATTTGGTTAGGTTTTGTCCCGGGTACCAAGGAAAAGAGTTCCAGGGCCCCCTAGCCGGAATTTCATGCAAACATAAAACTAGCCACACCACTTACACACCCAATATGAAAATTGCCTTTTTATTAGCATCAGCTAACTTTAAAATAATCCTTTAATGAAACCATAGTACCACTGATCACAATCTCCCAATTTATCCAGTTGATTCATAATTTCCCATCATTCCTTCATCAGAGTATCTATGGCATCATTGGCAACTAGAACGCTCACCACCTGTCCACACAGGGGCCGTTTCAATAGTTCCTAGCCCATAATACTCAACAATATAATCACTTATCAAGATGGACTCTCGTTGAAGATCAGCAAGATCAACCAACAGATCCATATAAAAGAGCCATGGACTCATCCGTTGAGGACCAGCAAGGTCAGTCAACCAGATCCATGCCCGGTTCCAGAAAACAACTCTTACTCCTTGTTCCAATATCTTCCTCGACGCACGCGTGGGTATCCTGGGCGACCCAGAGCCCGAGCACCGTATGGTCAGCACCCTCTAGGATCCTTCGCAGGTGACCTAGCGCTTCACTCATAGGCCGCTTCCTTGGTCCCTCATCCACCGTACCGGAAGCTCACCATTTTAATCGAACCGAGGCTGGTCAAGACCTCGGCCGACCTTGCTACGCGAGACGTCCTCCATTGACTCTCCGTCAGCAGTTGCAACTTTATCAGTTAGGTCTCCACGACCTTAATCACAAGACGGTCAAAATGCTTTCCCAGCATTCTTGACATAAAACAGCCATTTACAAACAGCATTTACAAACAGTTTACAAATACAATTTCTATATTAACTCTCATTTTTCCACATTATCCCTCATGCAATCCACATTACTTATTCCACATTTCATTTATATGTGTACTCATCCAATCATATCATTTTCCATCTCTTCACTTCAGATTCCTTCACATCACATATCATATATTCACATCCATATCCACATCCATACATCCACATCCACATCCACATTCACATCCATACATCCACATCTACATGCTTATCTCCATTTTCACATCCTCATTTATACATCCACATCCCATATCCACATTCATACATACACATCCATATCCACATCCACATGCATACATACATCCACATCCACATTCCCATTCACATATATACATCCATATCTACATGCACATTCACATCCATACATCCACATCTATATCCTCATTCACATCCATACATCCACATTCATGCATCCACATCTACATGCTTATCTCCATTTTCACATCCTCATTTATACATCCACATCCCATATCCACATTCATACATACACATCCATATCCACATCCACATGCATACATACATCCACATCCACATTCCCATTCACATATATACATCCATATCTACATGCACATTCACATCCATACATCCACATCTATATCCTCATTCACATCCATACATCCACATTCATGCATCCACATCTACATGCTTATCTCCATTTTCACATCCTCATTTATACATCCACATCCCATATCCACATTCATACATACACATCCATATCCACATCCACATGCATACATACATCCACATCCACATTCCCATTCACATATATACATCTTTATCTACATGTACATTCACATCCATACATCCACATCTATATCCTCATTCACATCCATACATCCACATTCATGCATCCACATCTACATACATACATCCATACATCCACATCCACATTTACATCCATGCATCCACATCTACATCCTCATTCACATCCATACATCGACATTCATACATCCATACATCCACATTCATACATCCACATCCACATCCACATTCACATCCATACATCCACATTCATACATCCACATCCACATCCATACATCCACATTCATACATCCACATCCACATCCACATTCACATCCATACATCCACATTCATACATCCACATCCACATCCACATGCATCTTATCATATCTTATCACTTCCCATATCTTTTATGCATACCTCTATGCATGAAATTCAATTATGCTAAAAGTAACACTTTTATAATAAAATATTCAACTTTTATGCATACCTCTATGCATGAAATCCAATATGATAAAAGTAACACTTTTGATATAAAAAAATTATCCTTTATGCATACTTCTATGTATGAAAATTAAAAATGATAAAAGTAACACTTTTGATATAAAAAATTTTCCTTTATGCATCCTTCTATGCATGAAAATTAAAAATGATAAAAATAACACTTTTAATATAAAAAAATTATCCTTTATGCATACTTCTATGCATGAAAATTAAAAATGATAAAAGTATCACTTTTGATATAAAATTTTTCCTTTATGCATACTTCTATGCATGAAAAATTAAAAAAAATGATAAAAGTAACACTTTTGATATAAAATTTTTTCCTTTATGCATACTTCTATGCATGAAAATTAAAAATGATAAAAGTAACACTTTTGATATAAAAAAATTATCCTTTATGCATGATATTAAAATTCAATTTCTCCATGATTATAATGAAATTCTTTCAATTAATCTAGGATGATAATTCCTAGAATATGGTAGGAAGTCCTCTTTTTATGCTTTGAATGAAATTATTTTATGCATAATTTTTATAAAAATTTTGCCATAGCTCCGCTGCTATGACTGATAAATCTCAATTTTTTCTAAGGGATAAAGCTTATCATTAAGAAAATAATTAAAATGATCTCTAATTGGATCATTAATCTATAGTGGATTGAATCATCAATATGCATAAACTAAAAGCATAGAAAAAAGCCATTAAATTGGCCTCAAGCATAGCTTAATCTTGGGTTAAGGAAAAGCTTTATGAAAAGCTTGATTTGGATTGAGAACGGGTCATGAGTATGACCATTTCTTGAGTGAGAGAGAGAGTTTACATAAAAATCATTAGAATTTAAACATAAATGAAAATTAACTTCAATAGCATTTATTAACTTATGTAACTCTTCACTACTATTCAAACTTCAATAGTATTTAAAAAAAAACCATACCAATTAAACTTCTCAAGCTTGAGAGGGGTTGAGAAGAGAGAAACATTGAGAAATTATAGAAAGATCAATATTCACTAATTACCTTACAACTTGCTTGATTCTTTGTTCACGGTAGAGGCCCCCAACCAATCAATTGGTTAAGTATGTTGATGGAGCCACTAATGGGGATTGAAGAAAGAGGGAAGCTCCAAAAACTAGTGAATTATTAAATGAATTCATAGTTCTTGGCTTAGGTGGAGTAGAGTAACGATGCATAAACACTAACTATTTTTCAACAAGGGGGAGGCTTCTATTTATAGGAAAAATTGAGCTCCTAACCAAACAAATTGATTCTAGAATTTTCTAAATCAGTTTGGTCAATATTTGACCATTTTTAGGTCAGTTAAGCTAACTTTTTGGAACTAGACTTGAATGAGGAGAGAGGAGAGATGAAATATCTCAATTTTTATGAGTTTAAAACTCATTCAAGCATGTGAAATATGCACCTCCTTTAAAGAACTCCCCTTCCTTACATATGTGTCATAATGGAATCATTTTAATATTGCTCATAGTTTTTTTTTACTAATAAACCTTGTACATTTTCAACTCTTCATCTTATGTGAAATATGCACCTCCTTTAAAGAATTCCCCTTCCTTACATATGTGTCATAATGGAATCATTTTAAAATTGCTCATAGTTTTTTACTAATAAACCTTGTACATTTTCAACTCTTCATCTTATGTGAAATATGCACCTCCTTTAAAGAATTCCCCTTCCTTACATATGTGTCATAATGGCATCATTTTAATATTGCTCATAGTTTTTTACTAATAAACCTTGTACATTTTCAACTCTTCATCTTATGTGAGCATTTACTCATTTTTGGATACCCAAAATATCTCATATTTTTAATATTGCTCATAGTTTTTTACTAATAAACCTTGTACATTTTCAACTCTTCACCTTATGTGAGCATTTACTCATTTTTGGGTATCTTCTTTTTTACAAATTTGGATTTATCTCTTCCCTACACATGGATTGATGCTATTGGCCCATAGGAACCTTAATTGGACCATAGTCTAAAGATTTTTGAAAATCTAGACCCTTAGACTAAGGTTCTTTATACCTATTTCCAATTAATTCCAATTGCACATTGGAAAATTCTTTTTGAATTTCTATTTCAGGGGAACTCATCTGAATTATAAGAGATATTTTTCTATCCAAAAATATTCAAAATCTGAATATTCTCTCTCTAGAATATTTTTCTCTCTCTAGGCTAAAACAGATAGAAACAAGGTCTTTATATTTCTGAAGAGGGTTGATTACAGGGGAAGATACTAGACATCAAAAAAGGGGTTGGGGGAGGAATCTTACATCGTTAGGGGCAGCATGGGTGTCCACGTAGCGGTACGTGTGGACCACACAGTGGGCGACCGTCCTTTGGTTCTTGTGCGGCCATCGTGCGGGCACCCTGGTAAGTATGTACGGTCTAAATTTTGGGGCAAGGTCCCCAAATTTGGGACGCTGGCCTCGATTTGCGTGCCAGACCGTCCCGAGGGGTGATTTTTTTTTGTTCGGGAGGTTCTCTTGGTCGTTGGGGTTCAGACCGTTCGTCAATCGGACGCTCGGTCGTGCATTTATTAAGGTTTAAAGGTCGTCGCTTTTTAACTAAAAATGACAAAAAATTTGCGTATAAGCTTGATCCGGTGTCCATTTTTTGGATGCTGTAAAATCCTATATTAGGGTAAAATTGCGCGCAGATTCCAAATTTGGGCTTAGAATTTAAAGATTCTAAGTAGAAATGACTCATTTAATAAAATCATTGATTTTTATACCATAAAAACTCTATTACACGGACATTTCTTTATTAGTCAAGATGGGTATATTACAATCGGGGTCTAGCTCTTCCTCATCTGTGAGAGGATCTGGCTGTCGGCCACCACGGTTCACGCGCCTCATGATTCTGCCAAAATTGATACGTTATTAAATTTTTATCCGATTTCGTCAACGAGATCCTAAGACTTAGGAGGTTCCGACAAGATAAACGATCTTATTGGAGATCTATGACATATGTCCGAGTAACAGATCTTGCTTCATCAATTTGTCATATAATAAATAATCACTTATATAACAGGAAATTTTCCACAAAACATTTCTTTATTTATATAAAGATTGCAATATTTACATAGAGAATCTCGGCTCCAAAAAGTCAAAAACTCTGTGGGGGAAATGCATAAGACGACGATACTGGGCTATAGACATGCCCCGATACAAATGTTCCCTCACTGCCAAAGGAACTACTATCTTACTACTTGGGATAAAACATCTAAGAAGTGTATAGATATGGCACGAAAGTCTAAAATCTTGAGGTGTGCAGTGATACATAATAACACCCTGAATCAATTTTAACCTCAATAGGACCATGGCCAACGAGATATTCTCCCTGAGCATCATGCCCTGGTTTGCAAGAGGCGTGGACATTATGCCCTACGTGCCACTTATGCTGCCGTCTCTCCGCTGGGTTGTTTGGGAAATAAAAATCCTCAAAATGGTTTGCGAGTCTGGCTCGGCTCCTTCGAGTCGTAGTGGAAGAGACGATATGATCGAAGACGAAAGCAGTCATATCCTGTGATTGGGTGAGATCGGGAATACTAGATAAGCATGAAACTTCCATCTATAAAACCAAATTCATGAATTAAAAGTCTTCATTAATGAAGCTTAAGGAATGAAAATACAATATGTAAATACTCTTTCTGAGTTTTTATTATAAATTTCTGTGATAAGAATTCGTTTTTCCTTCTTAGCTTTTTACAAAGCTCTGATACCAGCTATAAGACCCCGCCTCCCTCTCTGCGGTGCCCCCTCTGAGGGCGTTGCACAGCGGAAGCGGCGTCAGCCTCGCGGGGCAGGGATCCACACTTGGGGCCTCGCCCACCCACCACGGATGTCCGGACAAGAGACTAGCCTGGCGGTTCCTCCGAAACCAAACCCAGAAAAACTTCCCTCACCCGAAAGGCATGGGTAATTCCACTAGAAAAATCATCTAACGAGGGAATTTATCTAACCATTATGAGTTAAAGTCTTAGCTAACCAAACTGATCTGATTGAACCCAAACGTCACATGGTCAGATCAAGGAAGATACTTGCACTTGGTCCATAGAATCACCGCTTTTTTTTCCCTTTAGTGAGGCACAACCTGCTGATTCCTTCCCACAGAACAAGATCTTCCTAGGACTTAATCTAACTAACGCAACTTAATCGTAACTATTTTTATTGCAGGAATCCCCTGATCCAACCTAACCCCAACCAGCCCATGGGTTAGAGCCAACCGCCCAACCACTTTATTGGTGGGATTCCGTTATAACAATTTGTTTATGTTTTGCCCGGGTACCGATGAAAAGAGTTCCCAGCCCCCCTAGCCGACGCTTCAAGAAAAATTCAAGGTAGTCATACCACTTACACACCCAAAATGAAATTGCCATTTTAACAGATTCGGCTATCTTTAAAACATTAGTCTTTCAATGAAACCATAGTATTAGTGATCATAATCCTCTAAAATATTGAGTCCATTATTTTACAAAAATATATCATCCGGACTCTCCCATTGTTGAAGACTATGCAAGTAGAATTCCCACTTTAAGTTTGGTTCCACAAAACCCTTTTTCCATAGTCCAAATTTTCTTAATGAAAATTATTGATCCTCCTATCATTTGACTGAATTTCCAACTTGATGCTTGGTGATTTTGATTAAGGAAAAACTACTCTAATTCAGCGGTAGTCTATTCTTTTTGTCAAGATTTGGAATTGGTCTCATATTCGAGAGATGGGCAAGTAGTTTACTGGCCTCCATTCTCACAGTCGTGGTCTAACCAAAATTATTCGGTTTACTTATAACTTTGATTCCTAAGGATTTTCTTCAGATAAAAATCTACTGAACTTATAATCGTAAGGAAAATTCTAACTTTATGAATTTCATTCCTTCCTAACCACAATACAATTAATAAATAGTCCTATACAAGAATATTGAAGTTTTATAAAAATACTCTTCTTCCACTAATCCAATTTTGACTATATATCAATTTGGTGATTTATCCACATAAAAATATCTTAGAATATTCTTTCCACGAATTTAATTATCAACATTAATATACCCTAATTTTCTAGGTGGAATTATGGTGAAAATTCCTCTTTTGTTATCAAAATAAATTTAGACCCTTTTTCTACTTAAAATACCATGAAAATTTCTCTTTTTAATTAAATACAAATATCCATTTTTTAATATGCCAAAAATTCCTCTTTTTGCATTTAAATGATTGAACTCCAAATGTCATGGGAATTCCTCTTTTATCATTTAAAAATTCTTATACATAAAATAAAATTTTCAAAAATTCCTCTTTTTAAATTAAATAAAAATATCCATTATTTTGAATATGCCAAAATTTCCTCTTTTTACATTTAAATGATTGAATTCCAAATTTCATGGGAATTCCTCTTTTATCATTTAAAAATCCCTATGCATAAAATAAATTTATCACAAATTTCTCTTTTTTCTTAATTAAATAATTATGCATAAATACAAAAAAGTATTCTTTCATAAATATGGTCAAAATCATTCTTTTTACTTAAAACTTCTAAACCTACAATATGGTAGGAGTTCCTCTCTTAGTGTTATGCATAAAAATAAGATATCGATCACCCAGGCTATAGAGAATGCTCATGCAAGTTTTGATACATATAGCCTACAATTTCCTTTGCATTGTTACTTAAATAATTAAACTTGTGATTTTTTGCATGTATGGTTGCTCTAATCACCTTTCTTGTCCATTTGAAGGCTTTACTACATCTGGATACAATGCTTGCCCCTTATGTGAACCTCATTTGGATGCTTATTACTCTACATCACTTCAAAAGATAGTGTACTAGAGTCATGTGTGATATGTCTCTGAGAATCATGAATTGCAAGAGGGAAATCTAGACAAACCACCTCCATGTTTAAACACAAGTGATTGGAAGAAATCATGGAGGGAAATGGAAATTTTACACCCTCGGGGATGAAGAGGCTCTCTACTTTTCATAGACTTCCTTTTATTGGAGTGATCTTCTAATAAACCATCTACTAGACCCAATGCACATCTTCAAGGATATAGCTGAGGTGCTTTGGAAAATCATAAGTGGGGCTGAAGAAAGCAAGGGACAAAGGGATAATGTTATTACCACGGTGCGACTATTACGCGCGCCGATATAAGCAGTGGTAAATCAAAGGGAAAATGTCATTTTATAGGCGTCGGTATATGCGTCAATATCTACGCACTAGTAATGAAAAAATAGTAATTTTTTAAATTTGTCTAATGTACTTCAAGAAAAATTCAGTGTCATATTTACAAAATTCAAAGTTCACCACTTATATTTATAATCAAAGTTAAAAAGTCATAGATCATCATTTATTCTATCATCCTTGGCTAGATCCATGGCCCCAGAAAGGTCAATTTCAAGAAATGTGTCAGTATCCTCTTCAATGTGACCAAAAGAGTGTTGAACTATTTGGTTAATGGCTTGCTGTTCTGTAGGATCAAGTTCATCTATGTGCTCCTTGTCGGATCAAGTTCATCTATGTGCTCCTTGTCGGATGTACGTGGCTCTCCATGAAAACTTGATGAGTACATTTTTTCCATATGCTCTTGAATCTTTCCCTCGGGCTGTTAGGTTCTCCAACTAATAGGCAATTGGCTCTTGGATTTCAACATCAACTCTATTATTTGTCTCTTGAGTTTCAATAACATCAACTCCATCATTATGACTATGTAAGGAGAAACTTGGACTAAAAACACCCACCTTGGATCCTTTGGATCTACTTTAAAGATGACTTGCTCACACAATGTTCTGGCAGGACAAATGTATCCCTCTAGTTGGTCCAAAACTTTGTGGAGTCAACTTGCACAAACCTACTCTTTTCCTTCCTTATAGTTGCATTTGGTCCATTTGTTATGACCTTGAACCACTTCACATAAAAAATAAACATGTGAAAGTGTCTAAAAGTAGCTTTCATGATGTTTTGAATAGTCCCACAATAATCAAGCATGCCAACTGCTGCACTTAAGTCACTTGCACTTGATTGGCTTTCTTGTAAAGTTATCTTTGACGCCACTATCAAAATTTCTTCTTTTATGATCTATTCGTTCCACTCAAAAATGACGCCCATGTGACCAAAATGCAATACTGCAAGCACAACAATAATCAACATGCAAGGTGATGCATGATAAATAAACTCTATTTTTTATTAATGAGATAGTAGTCAAGGAGAATGATTACTTACATGCTAATCACAACCTTTTGCAAGCTCCTCCCCCTCCTTTATGATAGTCTCACCATTATACTTTGCTTATGTTATTGTTGCATCAAGCCATCTACTCAAAGGAAAGGCATGTAGTTGTGAAATCTCCTGAGGGTATGGTAGGGTTCTTGTTGTTTGACTCCTAAAATTTTGTCAGGCTATGATACATTGTGCCTTGACCTCTTGATATCTTTCAATGGCATTTGAGTTTAAGATGCAAATTTATTGATCTTATCTTGTAAGGTATTGTCCATTTCTTTATGGCTCTTCCCCAACTACTCTATCATATTCAAGATGGCTCTTTAGCCGAGGCATCTTTAGGTTAGATGTAATGAGAAATTCTATTATGTAAACAAGATATTCTTGTACAAGCCATCCTTCAACCATACTACCCTCTGGCCGAGCTCGTTTTGCCGCACAAATACCTTTAAGGTTTTCATGATCTCTCTAGAAAAAACATCCACCGACTATGGAGAGTCCCTGCAACAACTACAACCTTAACAAAGACATGAACTAAGAGGTGCATCTGAATGGTCAATATGCTTGTTAGTAGAAATGTTTCTACCATGCACATGGCTTCCAAGGACTTTAGACGTGCTAACTCTAAGGTATCTTGCTTTATTTCCTTGGTGGAGATCCAATGCACCAACGTACTAATCTTGTATATGGTAGCTCTTATTTCTTCATGAGGCTTCCCTTTATTGCAACTGGAAGCACAAATTATAGAATTTTTTGCTAATCATGTGACTTTAAGCCACTAAGCTTATCATCTTTCGTGAATGCACCCTTTAGGCTATGCATACATCCGGTCGGGGTGAGAAACTCGACAATGGTCTTCTTTGCTTGTTTCTCCTCCAATTTATTTAAGACCCATGGTACTTTAGGTAGGACCACCTTCCCATCGTGTCGTGGTTGTGCCCATAATTATTCCATACAACATACAACCACCCAACTGACCATTCAGTAGTGCAAGTTTCTCCACTATAATATTATTATTTCTTCTACTAGCTTGACTATCTTGGTCAAAACTTACCATTACACCACAATCATATGTGATTCTCTTGGAGTCCACACATTGAGCATGAAAATGTTGACCTTCTGACCACATTGCATTATGCACCTTATACTACAATCCAATAAAAAATCTTTGATATAGCTTATATGTAAGTAAATTAGTATTCAACATTATACATCTTAGAAAAATATAATATATGTTAGCTAAATATTAAAACATCTTTACTTGCATGGTAGTCGCATCCCCTTGCAAACTCCCATTCTTCTCTTGTAATCTCCTCTCCCGTCATTTCATCTTGCTCTCGGGCGTCTCTAAGCCATTCAATATTGCAATATTTTGGAAGAGCCTTTAGGTTGGGTGGGTATTCCATGTGCCTTTGTTTTGATCTCTTTACGATATGCTTGGGTGACCATTTTCACCACTTACATCACTGGCGTGTTTGGTAGGATACTGACATGATAGATCTTGACTAGTGATTCTATAGCTCGACTACACCAGCTACTACTAGTCCACATTATGGACCACACATACATAGAAGTTTAGTACTTATGTTGTATTTTGGTAGAAATTTGTTATTGTTGTGAAGAAGAAAACATTTTCAACCTCTCCCCTTGTGTGTTCTTTTCTAGGGTTTGTTGTATTTCCCTTATCTTTTGGTAGAAATTTGTTATTGTGAAGAAGAAGAAAACATTTTCAACCTCTCCTCTTGTGTGTTTTGTTCTAGGGTTTGTGTGAGTGTGTGTTCTTGCAAGAGCTTAAGCTCTCTTCCTCCCTGCATCGTTTCATGGTATCAGAGCCTAGTTCATGCTAAGAAGCTAAGCGACAAAAGCAGGAAGTGGTATGAGGGTAAGAGCTTCACCTACTCTTCTCCCTTTGTGTTGGCTACTACACCCTTGTCTCACGAGCTCTTTAGGAAGCACTAGTAAATGAACTCCAATGAGGAACTGTCTTCATTGGAGTAGAGCTATAGGGCAACTATATGATCCTTTGGATAGAATTTTTAGGGCCGAAAAAGCATTTTGGGTGCATCGTGACCTCCGTTTTCTAGTTTGTAGTTGTTCGCGTTCTAAAGAGCATAATGATCCCATCCTAAACATGATAGATATAAAGAAGATATGCACGAAAGATGGTGTGCGATGGATCCCAAGTGGCAAGAACAGCATGAAAACTGAGTGGATTAATGCAGATGCTTGAAATAAAAATAGAAAGCACATGGGTGATCAAAGGAAGTTGGCTACACAGGTTTTAGAAGAAGGCAAGGTGGAGATGGCCTTTAAGAGGGAGAATTGAGCCAGTTTTCAAGGTGTGGTTGATAGCGATGAGGATGGAGAGAGCACCAGAGAAGGACTATAGTTCATCAGTGGGCCGCTTCTAGAGGTCAGTTCATGAAGCACGCAGGCTAAAGTTCCTAAAGCTTTTTTTCAAATTGTAGAGGAGAGAGCACAATGTGAGAAATTGGTCTAGATCAGAGCGGAGGGAGAGCTTGAGTCTAGAGAGTCTTGAAGGATGTGTGTGCCCTTGCATCTCTGAGGAGCTGAACTCCATTGAAGGATTAGTCCTATTCAATTTTTCTCAACTGATCCTGCTTTCTATCAGCTGAGTGTTGATTGTGGGAGAAGGCCTATTGTGCACACATTGTATTTATAGTTCGAATCTATGTTGGTAAGATCCACCTAAGGAGGATCCTTGTGTTTTGTATTTTCTTCTTATGTGTGTGCCCAACTCTTAGGGGCTGTTGAGACAATGGAGTGTTTGTTGAAATATACAAGTGAATGGGTGTGTGTGCGAGAAGAAGCCATTAGCAAGAGGATATAAAAGAGAGTCTGTAAATGAGTGGGTAGTAGTGAAAAGATGAGTGGAATCTACTGGGAGACAATAAAGGGTAGCATGAGAATATCTAGGATGTGGAGATATTCTGGGAAAAGTGAAGAGGTGGAGAGAATCAGGCGAAAGAGGTGGAGTGAATTAAGGATGAGGTGTCCCCCTAGATTGTAAGGGAGGTGGCACAATTCAAGGAACAACTCAAGGAGTAGATCATGGATGTAAACACTATAAATTGAGGCATTGGCCTAATTAGTATTTGCTAGTTTTTGAGTATCCATGCCTACATTAAGCTATCAGTTAATTGCTCACTAATCTCATCCTAATCATCAACTAATCACTCACTAATGATGTTGATTCTTACATTTGATCCACCATAGCTTATCACTTTGCTACAAATTTAACTTGGTATCAGAGACAAGCTTAGGATTCATCTCGTTTCTAATCCTAATTACCCTGCTAATAATTCTACTAATCATAATTATGAGATAATCTAATTTTTAACTCTTTTTTAACTAGCCACTATACCCTCAGCTAGTGGAGGATCTCTCTCTCTCCCTTCACACATACCCATTACCCAAGCCCCTTTTTTAGAAACTCATACTAGACTCAAGGGCCTACACAGAGCTCAAAGGAATCGGGCAATTTCAGCGTAGAACGACGATGACAGCATGAACTTTAAGCGCCAAATAATTTTGGGAAAAAGCTTCAAGCAAAGCGTCCACTTTGAATTTACCTAATTCCAACTAGGACTGGGGGTTTTCAAGCATGCTCTATAAGCCGGTAAAGATGGTTTTTTATTTCATCAATTCTACAGTGAGATCTAGAACTTTGCACAGTAGTCAGGGAAGTACCTCTGTTAATCACTTGATTAATTCTTCATTAAATCTTCAATCTTGATGTTTTTGGGCTCAAAACATATCTAGATACGTTTATCTACTACTATATTGAAGAATTTTGAGATTAGAGTGCAAGTGGATCAAATGAAGACTCCAATTTGGGACAGTCTTCTACACATGAACACTGAATCTCTCCCATCATTTCATCTTGCTCTAGGGCGTCTCTAAGCCATTCAATATTGCAATCCTTTGGAAGAGCCTTTAGGTTGGGTGGGTATTCCATGTGCCTTTATTTTGATCTCTTAAATGTCGAGATGTCATATCAACACGAGCTAGCACTTAGGATATGCCTGGGTGACCGTTTTCACCACTTACATCAGTGGTGTGTTTGGTAGGATACTGACATGATAGATCTTGACCAGTGATTCTAAAGCTCGACTACACCAGCTACTAGTCCACATTATGGACCACACATACATAGAAGTTTAGTACTTATGTTGTATTTTTGGTAGAAATTTGTTATTGTTGTGAAGAAGAAAACATTTTCAACCTCTCCTCTTGTGTGTTGTGTTCTAGGGTTTGTTGTATTTCCCTTATCTTTTGGTAGAAATTTGTTATTGTGAAGAAGAAGAAAACATTTTCAACCTCTCCTCTTGTGTGTTCTGTTCTAGGGTTTGTGTGAGTGTGTGTTCTTGAAAGAGCTTAAGCTCTCTTCCTCCCTGCATCGTTTCATGGTATCAGAGCCTAGTTCATGCTAAGAAGCTAAGCGGCAAGCAAAAGAAGCACAGGAAGTGGTATGAGGGTAAGAGCTTCACCTACTCTTCTCCCTTTGTGTTGGCTACTACACCCTTGTCTCACGAGCTCTTTAGGAAGCACTAGTAAGAGGTGAGATAAAAATATCTTAATATTTTTGAGTTTAAAACTCATTCACATGTGTGAAAATGGCACCTCCTTGAAGGCTCCCCCTTTCCTTACCAAGGTGTCAAAATTGTATGATTAGTCCAAAATATCTCATTTTTTTAGTAATATTTCATAGTTTTTAACTAATAAATCTTGTACTTAGTCAACTCTTCATCTTATGTGGGCATTTACTCATTTTTGGGTATTTTCTTTTACTCATTGGCTTTATCTCATCCCAACACTTGGATTAATCTTGTTGGTCCATAGGAACCTTAATTGGACCATAATCTAAAAATCTCAAAAAATCTTGACCCTTAGGCTAAGGTCTTTTAAATCATTTTTAATTGATTCCTAATAATGCACCTTGGAAAATTTATTTTGGTTTTCTGTTTCAGGGAAACATATTTTTTATATTTGTAGAATTTATATGCCTAAAAATATCTCAATATTGAATTCCCACTCTCTAGAAATTTTTATCTCACTAGGCAAAAACAAGGAAAAATAATATTTTCTTGTATTCAGAAAAATAGGGAATGATTACAGGGGATTGAAGTAAAGCTTATAACACCATATTGGGGAATATGGGAATTTTCCACAAGTTTGGGACACGTGGTCAGAAGTTTGGATTAACCATAACTTGAACACCACTAATCCAAAATGAGCGCTTTATAGCTCTTTAGATTCCATTTTTCAAGCGCTTTCCAACGATAGGTCATATGATAGGGTTTTGAGAAACTTACAAACATGTTATCCATGTCCCCTTTTTTAAGTATTCAAAAGTGGGAATTGGAAAATTCCCAAATTCACTAATATGGTGTTTTATTCAATTTTCAGGATGAGGAGAAATCTTACAATGGATATACAACCCATCATTATGCTTACATGGTAAAAGCAATACAGGAGGTTGAGCCCACTTGCTTTGAGCAGGCAATTGGAAATAAGAAATGGGAAGCTGCCATGGATAAGGAGATGGCAGCACTGGATGCAAATGAAACATGGGAGTTAGTGCCTTTGCCTTAAGGAAAAGAAGGCAATTGGATGTAAGTGCATGTATAAAGTCAAGCACAATGCTGATGGTTTAGTGAGCAGGTAGAAGGTAAGATTGGTTGCCAAGGGCTATGCGTAAACTTATGGCATAGACTATGAGGAGACATTCAGCCCAATTGCAAGAATGGAAACCGTGAGAGCTGTCATTGCTATGGCTACAACAAAGGGTTGGTCTTTACATCAAATAGATGTAAATAATGCTTTATTGCATGGTGATTTGCAAGAAGAAGTGTACATGATGCAGCCACTAGGTTATGAGAGTGATGTACATCCAGATTTTGTGTGCAAGTTATGCAAAGCCTTGTATGTCTTGAAGAAGGCACCTAGAGCATGGTCAAACAAGATCGGGGAGAATCTTGTTACCATTGGATTTCAGATATCCAATGTAAATTTTTCACTATGTGAAAAAGACAGATAGAGGGATCATGCTATTAGTCATCTATGTGGATGACTTGATTATCATTGGTAATAGTGATGCACATACATGATGTCAGGATTCTTTTGAAGCATAAGTTTGAGATGAAGAATTTGGGTGAGCTGCGGTATTTCTTGGGCATAGAGGTGGTGTGATCACCTCATGGCATTTTGCTATTTCACAGGAAGTATGTCTTAGACATGTCCAAGTATGGTATGACAGGATGTAAGCCTATTTGAGTGCCATTGGAGAAAAACACAAAGCTTTTTGCAAATACATGGGAGCTTTTGGAGGACCCCACTACATACAGCCGCATAGTGGGGTAGTTTGATCTACATGACCATTATAAGGCCAGACTTGAGCTATGTTGTTTGACTTGTGAGTCAATTTATGCAGGCCCCTAGGAAGCCACACTTGGATGCGGTTAGACAAATCCTTAGGTACATAAAGTCCACAATTGATTCTTGGGGGGGGCACTTCTAAAAAATCATATGTACCACATCCGTTCAAAGGGCATTTAAAAAACCCCTTAACTAATACCCCTCGTGTTATTGTAATCCTGTTAAATTTTTTCCAAAATTTGAATTAAAATACCCCTCCTTTTGATCGCACGTGGTACACTAAAAGTTTTTGAGGTGAACCCCCCGAGAGTTGATTATGGACTTTTCTATGAGGCTGGTATAGAGATACAGTTGCATGGGTACACAAATGCTAATTGGGCTGGTAGTATTGTAGACAGGAGATCTACCAGTGGTTTTATGTTCCCATTTGGGAGTGCTGTTGTTGTGAGTTGAAGCAGTAAGAAGTAACAGCTACCTTGTCAAGTACAGAGGCAAAGGATAGAGGTGCTGTTATGGCAGCTTGTGAGAGGTAGCTTAGATTCATAAGTGACTTGGTGACATGGGAGAGCATGGATAGGGCAGTTGTCATATATTGTGACAATGTAAGCAGCATACAGTTGGCCCAGTAACCCAATATATCATGCTAGATCGGAAGCACATTGTGGTGCATTATCACTTTGTCGAGGAGAAGGTTCTAGCAAGAGATGTAGATTTGGTATATGTCAACATAAAGGATCAGGTGGCTAACATCTTCACGAAGGCAATGGGCACAGAGAAGCTCCACAGGTTCAGGAGCTTACTTGGAGTGCAGTGTGTGGAGTTGAGCTCGAGGGGGAGTGTTGAGATATCGAGATCAACTAGTTCTACGACAGACATTGATGACCCACCTAGGTGATAGCTTCTGCATCTACACCACTGGCATGGTTGGTGAGATTATGGGTGATATGTGGCTAGCGGGATGGCAGGCTATGTGACAACCATTTTGGATTACTAGAGACGGCATAGTTATAGCGCCAGCTCATTTAGTCGGGTTCACATTATGGACCGACCCTTGTATGTTGTAGTAGTTGATTATTAACCCATATAGTGTGTACTATTATCTTTATGTTATGTTATGTTGATTGAGTAGAGAAGAAGAAGATAGAAGAAAATTCAACTATCCATCTCTCTCGTGTGTGTGTGTGTTTGCTTGCTAGGGTTTGAAGCTCTCCCTCTCCCCCACATTCTCTTTAAGACACATCTGGTCTTATGCCTCTAAACTTATTTTCAGGCATCATACCATGAACAGCTACAGTGGATGTCCTATTTTGCTTCTACCAAAAATTAATGTGGCATAATCTTTTCAGCCTCAAGGCATGTGCAACTTCTGCAATGTGCCTGTTTTTTCTTTCTACAACACCATTCTGTTATGGAGTGTACTTGCATGTAAACTGTCTCTTGATTCCCTACTTTCTTAGGAAATCATTGAACTCATTGGAGAAATATTCTCCCCCACCATCTAATCTCAGCCATTTTATTTACATGCCTTTTTCCTTCTTGACCAAGGCTTTAAATCTCTAAAAGTGATCAAACACCTCACTTTTCTCCTTCATGAAGTAAACCAACACTTTCCTAGTGTAGTCATCATCCAATGAATTTATGTAACATAATACCTGCAACCTACAATTGTTGCAGTCTTGGTTGGTCCCCATACATCTAAATGTATGACATCTATTGGCCTTGCACCACATGTTTTTCGTGTGGGAAAGTATGTTTGGCCTTCTTTACCAAGCTGGCATGCTTCACATACTTTGTGCATACCATCAACCTTAAGCTTTGGCAAGCTTGCAATATTTTAGGCCTACATAGACTTCAATTGTTATTTGACCAATGCACTTGTTCCATATGTCAATATCAACAATGACATGTGTTCCATGCGTAAAAATGGCTGCCGTTACTTCATGCATGTTCACATCCAAAGTAAACATCCTACCATTTTTGCTTCCCTTTGTTGCAACCAAGTTTCATTGATTTTTTTAGTCTTCCACAAAACATCCTTGAGGATTAAACCTCACTTGTCAACCCTACTCAACCATCTGTCCAATAGAAATCAGGTTTTTTGTAATATTTGGAACATGAAGTACATCTACCAAGTACTTTAGTTTTTCATCCTGCATAGACAATGACACTTTACCAACATGTGCAATGGGATGCCAAGTATCATCACCTGTTTCTCTACATAACTTGGTTTTTCCATTTTCTACATGTCTCTACCACTCAGTGTGACTGGTCATGTGGTTAGAGGTGCCGGAATCCATGTATCATGTATCTTGAGGTCTTGACATATCTCCTATTATGAGCATGTACTGCATTACAAACAGGTACTCACTTATATGTCATCACCTCCTGGTTTACTGGATGCTGCATAGTTGACTTGCTATAAAAGATTCCTGTCCCCACCGTGCAAGGAATTCTATGGTGCTAGCAGCGGGAGTAGCACCTCTTGCGTGGGGTAGGGTGAAAACGGAATCGTTCTCTAGGATAGCTTATGGAACAGTTGAGAAATTCAACACATAAATTCAACCATGAAAACACATGCTTTGCAGGTTTCAACAAAATCAAATAAATTGAATAAAAGCATAGCAAACATAATACTTAGCTCCAAGACAAACATGCTGGGTGCAATCTTCCCCCCCCTTGTGCATGGCCTTCCCCCACAAAAGAGTATTTTTATTAGCTTTCAAGCAAAAATAGGCCATAGCCCCTAAAAATATACAAAGTGTGCTTTTAGAGAGCACGACACTCTTTCACAACAAAAATAGAGTGTCCCAAAAATTGGGGCTAGGGTAAAGCCTTTAGGCTTTAATAAATTCAACATTATAAATGTATTTTTCCCAATGTATCAAAATGGAAAAATCAACTACTAAGGTTACAAGCTATGTTTGTAAAAATAAATATGATGCGCATAAGAAACATTCTCCTCGACATTATTCATCAATCCTCATAATCTTCATCACCTGAAAATATAAGCCCAATTAATAATTAAATTAATCCCACAAATATTAAACAGGAACAAACCATTACCAACTCATGACTACCAGTCATAAGTATCCCAGGAATCACCCTGCCATACAAACCTAACTGAAATAATCATAGATGGCCCCAAGCATACGTCATATACCGCACGTATTAATACTTATAGTGGTGTCACCCACGATATTAACCTAGCCGGCATGATGCAAGAGTAACCTAGGCGTCCCCAAATTACTCAAGATGGAAAAATAATATTCTTAACACTAGTTCTGTAATTGGACACTAAAGTGTCCTGAAAGTTAGCATTTTTCTTGAATTTTTGTGGGCAATCTATTAAGAGTTTTGAAATGCTTAACATCCACAGATGTTCCTCAAGACCCCAAAAAAAATTGAGATTTTTTAAATTGCACTTTTCTTAGCTTTTGCAAGGCAATATTTTAATTGTCTTAGACGCATGCTGATAAAACGCATGATTTTTACTGTTTTCAAAATAGTAGTAATTTGTACATAACTTTTAGAAGGGACATAGTTTGATCATGAAACTTGGCTTGATGGAAAGCCCATGATGTAAACTTAAATCTTGGAATCATCAAACGATAATTATTGGATAAATTTTTGACTCGCTAATATTGAAATGATGTTTTTTATACAGGTGGAGCATGAATTTTTCTCCTTCCATATGCAAGCTAATAATGTAAAACTTGAGGTGCACCCATGTTATATAGGGTAAATACTACTTTGTTTTGAATTTTCCAAAACTTTAGAGCCACTTTTTGGGCCTCTTCTCATACATGGCCTTTTACGCAACCTATTTTTAATACGTAAAATGTCTAATTATGAGCCTAATTTTGATTTTCATCAAAGGGGAAAGCTGTGTAAGTGCATTATTTGTTGTAACTATAGGTGTAGTCTACTTGTGCAAGCATAGTTATGATTAGTTTTTGAAAAAAGATGATCAAATTTTGTATTTTTGTTTTTTACAGTTTTTTTAGAACTAGGCGATAAGAACCTACTTAAGTGGAGGCTAAGTTAGTGTCATACACATCAAATTATGGCTTATTTATCTCATATCAAGCATAAAAACCAATAATCAACATTCTCATTGATAGGGCTACAATTTTTTTTAGTGGCGTGATTGAGTTTTGATAATATGCGTTACTTTTGCTGATTTTATACAACTTTTTTGGAAAAAATTCTAGGAAAGGAAAATGATTTTTTTGGTGAACTTCTACCTCCTTGGACTGATGTATGCTATCAAAATATCTTGGGAAAAATGCTATTTATATCATTGGATTTTTTTTTTGAGAGAATGATGCTTGCATATTTGGAAAAATCCTGAAAAATCCTAAAAAATGTTCATTTTCAAGACATATGCTACTTTGTTGCTTATGTACTTCCAAATAAAAAGGCATTTTATATGTTTAGCATTTTTTACATAAGCATAGGGTTATGTTCTACATGCCCAATGAAGCATTTTGGTTTTTAAAGCCTACATTAGGAGTTTGATTTTTTTTCGCAACCCCCAAAAAAGGACACTCAAGTGTCCTGTTTTGGTACCAAACTAGTGTTAAAGAGGACTTAAAATATATTCTCATGACATCCCTCTTGCTTGACTTTGCAATTGCCCTCAATTGCAGGTTTGCTGGGTTTGAAAAGAACGAAGAATCTCAGGATAAGCTCGGAAAAATTTCTCGGGCATCCATTTTGCATCTTCTTGATGATGGTTTTTGAATGTCAAAAGATATTTGATGTATTGGTTTCCAGTTCTTGTTGTTGTCGTCTCTTGATCAATAATAGCATCAGGAACTAAGACTTCTTCCTCTCCTTCAACAAGAGGTGGTTCCTCATAAATTGGGTGAGAAGGAAGTGTTCCTCGAAAGGGTTTCAAGAGATGAATATGGAAAGAGTTGTGGATATTCCAATTAGATGGCAACTCTAGTCTAAAGGCCACATCATTAATCTTTTCAATAATTTTAAATGGTCCATAGTATCTAGGTGCAAGTTTAACT
The DNA here is from genome assembly GCF_041138505.1 of Cibotium barometz. Lineage (NCBI taxonomy): Eukaryota > Viridiplantae > Streptophyta > Polypodiopsida > Cyatheales > Cibotiaceae > Cibotium > Cibotium barometz. The sequence continues at coordinate 36,740,216 of NC_141095.1, forward strand.
GCAGGGAATTTTTCCACACTCTTCAATCGTCTCTTCTCAATTCTCAAAAGTACATAATCACCTTTTTGGAATGAAAAATATTTACGCTTCCTATTTGCTTGAAATGTATACTTCTCTTGAGCTCTTGCAATACAATCACGCACTTCAGATAAAATGCAATCAAAGTCTCGAGTATATTGGTCAGCAGCTTCAATCTTATGGTGGGAGAGTCTAGTAGCCGGAATAGGCAAAGCTCTACCATAGATAATCTCAAATGGTGCTCGACCAGTAGTAGAATGAGGAGTATTATTATAAGCAAATTGGAGTAGATGTATGTACTTATCCCATGAACTAGGTTGCTAGGAAACATAGGCTCTAAGCATATCCAAGATAGTGCTATTCGTGACTTTGGTCTGTCCATTTGATTCAGGATGAAAAGCCGTAGAAAAATCTAACTTAGTGCCTAAGTTTGAGAAAAGAGCAATCCAAAAGTGACTACAAAATTTGGAATCTCTATCAGAAACTATCACTTTGGGTAGACCATGATTAACAAAGATTTGCTTGACAAATATGGTCGCAGCTTGCTGAGAAGTCAATGTCTTTTTACATGGAATAAAATAGGCTTGCTTACTAAACCTGTCCACTATTGTCCAAATCATGTCATGATGACTGGAAGTAGTAGGAAACCATAGACACTTGTTCCCATGGTCGGTCTGGAATGGGTAAAGGCATAAATAAGCAATCCCAAAGCTTTACCTTTGTAGCTTTTAATTGCTTGACAAATGTTACACTCAGCTACAAATTTTGCTACATCATTTTTCAAATGAGGCCAAAAGAATTCTCGAGAAACTACTTGAAGTGTTGCGGAAACTCCTCTATGTCCCATGAATGGTGGTTGGTGCATCTCTTCCAAGACAAGTTGTCTATAGGGTTGAGTAACACATAATCTTTTCTCAAAGAAAAAATAGCCATCATTATGAGAATAATTTCCTTGAGGTGTCCAATTGTTCACATGCAATTTGATCCATATCTTAGAAAAATCTGGATCTACTTCATTCTTTCATAAGTACAAATGGTTCACTTTCAACAGCGAAAATGTTGTTGATATGAGGTCTTCTACTTAAAGCATCGGCGCAACAATATTTTCCTTTCTAGGTTGGTATTGAATCATGGATTGGAAACTTTGTATGAAAGATGTCCATTTGATGTGCCTATCTGAAATAAGGGGTTGCGAAAGCAAATGCCTAATGCTTTGTTGATCAGTCTTGATAAGAAATTCTGAACCCATTAGGTAATGCTTCCAAATCTTCAAGGCATGCACAACTACTGCTAACTCCTTGTCATATGTACTATAATTTGTTTCAGCAGGTTTTAGCTTTTGACTTTCATAAGCAATAGGATGGTTGTTTTGCATAAGCACAGCACCAAAACCTTTGCCACCACTAGCATCAGTTACTACCACAAAGAATGGTCTTTGAAAGTCAGGTAGTGTAAGAATTGGTGCATGAGTTAATGCATCCTTGAGTGCTAGAAAAGATTTATCTTGACTTTCGGTCCAATGGAAAAATGTAGTTTTCTTGAGAAGTTCCGTCAAAGGATGTGCCATATAAGCAAAATTCTTGACAAACTTCCTATAGTAACCACATAGACCTAGAAAAGATCTAAGGTCTATATGGCCTAAGTATTCAATCTCTTTTTGAAAGAAAGAACTCTTTTCAGGATTGACATACAATTCATTTTCTCTCAAAAGGTTAAACACTTGCTCCAAGTGTTCCTCATGCTTTTGACGATTCTCACTGAAAACAAGAATATCATCAAAGAACACCACAACAAAGCTTTGAAACTTTAGGAAAATGTGATTCATCATACGACTGAATGTAGCTGGAGCATTGGTCAAACCAAATGGCATAACCAAAAACTCATAATGGCCAGTCTGGGTTCTAAATGCAGTCTTGAATATGTCTGACTCAGTCATGCGTACTTGATGATAACTTGACTTTAAGTTAATCTTGCTATAGACCTTTGAACCTCTAAGCTTATCAAGTAAGTCATCTACCCTAGGGATAGGGTATCTATTCTTGACAATGATTTTGTTCAATGCTCGGTAGTCAACACACATTCAGAAAGTTCCATTCTTCTTCTTAACAAGAAGGACTGGAGCTCCAAAGGGTGAACTACTAGGTCTAATAAGGCCTCTTTCTAACAAATCCTCGATTTGTTTTTGGATTTCTTTTTGCTCTAAATTGTTGACTCTATAAGGAGCTTTACAAGGTGGAGAGGTTCCTGGCAATAAGTCAATACTATGGTCTTCAGGCCTAGACTTAGGTAATGCTGGAGGTAAATCTTCCATAAAACAATCCCTGAATTTGGAGATATAAGGATCAAGTTTTGGACTATTGGATGTGTTTAATTCACTATCATCAGATACTAATGGTAAATTTGAACCCTCAATTGCACCAAAATACAATGATTAATGTTCATTAATCACACTGATTAGTGAAATAATCCCCTATTTTGTGTGTGCAAAAAATACACTGATTTGGAGAGATTAATCGAGGTAGTGATTGTGATGGAAAATTCAATTTAAACACATAGACATGTGTAGCGCCTTCCTAATGTTGGATTAGATCCACCAATTTCTAATTAACACCTTGATTAGGTGGATTAATTAAGCAATTTGTCAAGATATTCACTGTTCATGTGTAGAAGACTGTCCCAAATTGGAGTCTTCATTTGATCCACTTGCACTCTAATCTCAAAATTCTTCAATATAGTAGTAGATAAACGTATCTAGATATGTTTTGAGCCCAAAAACATCAAGATTGAAGATTTAATGAAGAATTAATCAAGTGATTAGCAGAGATACTTCCCTGACTACTGTGCACAGTGCTGGATCTCACTCTGGATCTCACTGTAGAATTGATGAAATAAAAAACCACCTTCACCAGCTTATAGAGCATGCTTGAAAACCCCCAGTCCTAGTTGGAATTAGGTAAATTCAAAGTGGACACGTTGCTTGAAGCTTTTTCCCAAAATTATTTGACGCCTAAAGTTCATGATGTCTCGCCTTTCTACGCTGAAATTGCCCGATTCCTTTGAGCTCTGTGTAGGCCCTTGAGTCTAGTATGAGTATCTAAAAAAGGGGCTTGGGAAATGGGTATGTGTGAAGGGAGAGAGAGATCCTCCACTAGCTGAGGGTATAGTGGCTAGTTAGTTAAAAATTAGATTATCTCATAATTATGATTAGTAGAATTATTAGCAAGGTAATTAGGATTAGAAACGAGATGAATCCTAAGCTTGTCTCTGATACCAAGTTAAATTTGTACCAAAGTGATAAGCTATGGTGGATCAAATGTAAGAATCAACATCATTAGTGATGAGTGATTATATGATGATTAGGATGAGATTATTGAGCAATTAACTGATAGCTTAATGTAGGCATGGATACTCAAAAACTAGCAAATACTCATTAGGCCAATGCCTCAATTTATAGTGTTTACATCCATGATCTGCTCCTTGAGTTGTTCCTTGATTTGAATAGGACCAATTCTTCAATGGAGTTCAGCTCCTCAGAGATGAACTATAGTCCTTCTCTGGTGCTCTCTCAAGCCTCATCGCTATCAACCACACCTTGAAAACTGGCTCAATTCTCCCTCTTAAAGGCCATCTCCACCTTGCCTTCTTCTAAAACCTGTGTAGCCAACTTCCCTTGATCACCCATGTGCTCTCTATTTTTATTTCAAGCATTTGCATTAATCCACTCGGTTATCATGCTATTTTTACCACTTGGGATCCATCGCACACCATCTTTTGTGCATATCTTCTATATATCTATCATGTTTAGGATGGGATCATTATGCTCTTTAGAACACGAACACCTACGAACTAGAAAACGGAGGTCACGATGCGTAAGTTTTGAAGACGAGGAGGTTTGTTGTGGGTGAAGTGGACGTGGATGATTTTTTGATGCATATGGTGGATGTTTGGTATGCAGTGATGAAGCCATGATGTTTCACGGATGTTGGGGAATGGGATGTTGAGTTGCTGTTTCCTTTTGATCCTAGTGGATGACTACTGGAATTGTCTTTTGCTGCTGCTGAGCATGAATGCTCTAGCAGATGGGGGGGTTGGCAAAGTATGTCAGGCGTTTTTCTGAGAAGTATTTTGGGCTTGTGTACATACGTGTGCATGGCAGGTGTAAAGGCTTTGCTATGGAATGCGTTGCCAGATGCTTTGGGTGAATGGTTTGGTTATGGGCTTGTTGTTGCAGGCCTGTGCGGAATGTGGTTGGCTGGAGATGGTTTCAGTTGCTTAATGGCTCTGAATATGTGTGCGCGTCCCAAATACAATAGGCACTAAGTTGCATTTGAAGATGTGGAAGCATGGGCAATTATTGATGTGGCCAAGGTTGCCTTAAATCTAAAAGCATTGGTATGAAAGCTTAGATGGTGGCCATCTTTTAGGTAAAAATAAGAAAATGATAATCAACGTGGCCATAAAAACGCAAAGCTACGTGGAAGCTAATATGGCTGCCAGCATGACGTTCTGGAAGCTGGCGAGGAGAGAAACAAGGTGGGGTGGCCGCCTAGAAAAAACCAGGCCCTTGTGGTGGTAACGCGGTTCTGGTCATTCTAAAGAAGACGGGCGCAGGAGAGCCGCCTTGGGGTGAGCTGGCGAAGCCGCTGAATGGTCACTAGGGCCCTTGGTGGGGGGCTCTCTGGCGTAGCTGCAGGACCAGAGCCAAAGAAAGGCTGGCGAGCGCCAGAGTGGACTGGCGTCAAGGCAAGTGCTGGCGTCAAAGGTGACGAGCAGCTGCAAGCGCAAGGAGAGAAGCGAGCGTTAGCATTAGAGATGGTCATGTGGATTGGGGACTGGGGAGGCGCCCTGGTCATAGAGAGAAGAAGAGACTGGGCTATGCAGCGCAGTTGCTGACAGAGAGAGCCGAAGGGAAGGCTTTGAAGTGGGTAGCGCTGAAGGCACCAAAGAGGTGAGTGCGCAAGCTGAAGTCGACTGGTTGACAAGCCGACAGCATGGAGCGCACGCGTAAGGAGAGAAGCAAGAGCTGCGGTGGCTGGGCGCAGCCGGAAGCACCCTGGAGAGCGGACAGAGCTGTGGTGGGTGATGTGGTGTGGCCGCCTCGTGAAAGAGAGGCGCTGGGGACCAGTGGAGCGCAGCCGTGTGTGGGAGAGCTAGTGAGCGAAGGCAAGGCTGGTTGGTGTTCTTGTTGCGACCAGAAGGCAGTGGAAGGAAGCTGCATGCGAAGAGGACAGAGGTGACTGGCTGGCAAAACATGGGCTGGTGTGGGCCGCGTAAGAGAAGCCTGGTGGAGCAGAGGTGTGAGGCGACGGCTGGGGGGATTCGCCAGTCCAGAGAGCGCAGGCGAGAGTTGTGGCCGTTTTTTGTGTGTGGCTAGGTACAACTGCAGCCACAAGAGAAGGTGGTAAGCGAAGAGAGCCAAAGAGGTGGCCGCCTTGTAAAAGGATGGAGAGGCTTCTTCGAAGGTCGGTGTAGAGCTACTGGGAGGCCTTGGAGGTGATGGTTGTCTGCAAGTGTGGAAGCAAGACAAGGGCTAGCGTGGACTAGGCAGAGCAGCTGACAAGGAGCTGTGAAAGTGGATAAGAAGGGCTGGTGTGGGCCACTAGGTGAAACCGGAAGTGGAAGCACAGGTAGGTGCTAGAAACAGGGCTGTGGACAAGTGATCGTGCATTACGCTGGTGGGGCTGCACGTCAAGGACAGAGTTCAAAGGGCAAGTGAGACAAGCTTGACGAGGAAGCTGTTCAGAGACAGTTGTTTGGGTTGTTGTTTGGCTGTGTGGGCTGCTTGGTGGTGGGGCCGGTAGCATTACAGAGGATCAGCACAGAGACAGAGAGAGAGATGTTTGGGTAGCTGCTGCTGCTGCTGGCGACACATGCAGAAGTGATGGGCTACAAAGAGAGTTGAGGGTTAGCTGGTGGGGCGCCCTCTGAAGAGTGAGAGTGGCCAGGTTCTTTCTGGTGTGATTGGCATAGCAGGCAGGCGAGTGGATCATGTGGTGATTGGGGATGTGGTGTATCCTCGGCAGTGATAGGCCTGAATGTTTTTATGGTTGTGTGAGTAAAGCTTCTGTGTCGGGAGAAGCTTGTATGATGTTGTGACTGGGAATATAATTGCTGGGTGTTTGCTTTGTCTATGGTGCCCCTGTTTTGGGCTGTCTTTCTGGCGTGGGTGGGTGGTGAAGTGTGAGAAAGTGTTCCAGTCGGTGGCTGGTGGTGCCTCCGTTGTGTTTGTGTTTCCAAGTTTGCGAGGTGGAGGGCTATAGAGGCAGTGGTTCTTTCTTCTTTTTTTCACCTCACCAGGGGCCTCTCCTAAAGAATAGAGAATTAAGCAAAACAAGAGGTAAGGTGTGACTTTATGGTTTTTTCTTAATCTTCTAAATGTTTTTCACTTCTCAACCCCTCTCAAGCTTGAGAAGTATTCAATTGAATGGTTTTTCAATGCAAATGAAGCTTTCTAATTAATTTTAATCACTTAAAGTTTACATTTATGCTTAGTTTAGGATGCTTTTTATGTATATCTCTCTCCCCCCCAAAGAATCGTCATTCCTATGACCAATTGTCAATTCAAATGATGCTTCTCATGGAGCAATTCCTAATTCTAAAATCAAACTCTATGCTAGTCAAGCTAGAGGCCAAAGAGATGGTTTTTTTATGCTTTAATGTTACATAAATTATGGTAAACTTAGGAATTAAGTTCATAAATTGGATATTGGTCCAAATGATAGTTACTATATCATAATCCTATTACTAAGTCTTAAATTCTTTTAATTTTTTTTAAAAAAATTATGATCAAAAATATCAACAGAGCTATGGTAAATTTTTTAAAAATTAACACATAAATCATTTTTATGCATAATGTAAAAAGAGAACTTCCTACCATATTCTAGGATTAGTCATCCTATGTTAAATGAATAATTCTTGTCATATCCATGGAAAACTAATTTTTAATGTATATATAAATAGTTAATTAGAGAAAAAGATAAATTTTTAGTAATTTTATTTTTATGATAAAAGAGGAATGCCCATGATAATGGAGATCCATGTATTCCAATGGAGAAAGAGAAAAGTTGGAATATAAAAATAATGGATATTTTATTTAAAAATTAAAGAAGAATTTTAAATAAATTATTTTATGCATGAATAAATTTAAATGAAAAAAGAGGAATTCCCATCATACAATTCAATCATTTAAATGGAAAAAGTGGAATTCTTGTCATATTAGGATTAATGGATATTTTTCTTTAATTTTTAAGAGAAATTTTAGTTAAAATTATTTTATGCATGTATAAATTTAAATGATGAAAGAGGAATTTCCATCATATTTGGAATTCAATCATTTAAATGAAAAAAGAGAAATTCTTAATATATTTGGAATATTGAATATTTTTATTAAAGAAAAGAGGAATTTTAGATAAATTTATTTGATGATAAAAGAGGAATTCCCATGACATTTAGATTTCAATCAATTAAATGTAAAAAGAGGAATTCCCATGATAATTGAGATCCAAGAAATTAAATGGAAAAAAGAGAAATTTTTAGTATAATTCAATTTATGAATATTTATCAAAAGTGGAAATATGGGTAGAATTGAATTTTGTAAATCCCATGAATTCTTTTATTCAAAAGAGGAATATTGAATATATTTCATTTGAGAAATTGAGAAAGAATATGGAAACAGTCTCGTCGAGAAAAAGAACCTTTATCTAAGCCAAACAATTGGCAGAAATTTAGAAAAAGTCCCATTATCGGTATCAAAGTTGAAAAAGCTACTAAATGGAAATAGGATGTGAATGGATGTGATAAGATATAAATGGGATGCGATAGGATGTGAATGGATGTGATAAGATGTAAATGGGATGTGATAGAATGTGATAAGATGTAAACGGGATGTGATAGAATGTGATAAGATGTAAACGGGATGTGATAGGATGTGAATAGATGTAAATGGGATTTGATAGGATGTGGTGTGATGGAAATGAATGTGAATGAGATGTGAAGTAAATGGATGTGGATGTGAATGATGAGATGAGAACGAGATGAGAGGATATGTGAAAGGGTGAGATGAAAAGTAAATGGATGTGGATGTGTATGAGAAAGAATATGATGTGAATATATGTGGATGTGATGTGAATATATGTGAATGTGAAGTGATACATGTGAATGTATGGATAGATGTGGATAGTCGCGCATGTGAATGATTGAATGGATGTGGATGAATGAGATGGGATGTGTATGAATGAGATATGATGTGGATGTGATGTAAAGTGGATGGAATGAATGAGATATGATGTGGATAGATGTGGACGTGATGTAAGGTGGATAGAATGTATGTGATGGAATGGTGATACAATGAATGTGATGTGAATGGATGTGATATGATGTAAATTGGAATAGATGTGAATGGATGATATGTGATGTGATGTGATGTGAATTAGGAAAGATGTGAATGAATGAGATGTGAGGTGAAATGGATGTGATGTGATGTGGATCAGGGTAGATATGAATGGATGAGATGTGAATGAATGTGATGTGATGATATGTTGATATGGGTAGATGCGAGTGGATGAGATGCACGATGAGTATAAATGTGGAAAGATGTGATGAGTATAAATGGATGTGATGTGATGTGGATCAGGGTAGATATGAATGGATGAGATGTGAATGAATGTGATGTGATGAGATGTGGATATGGGTAGATGCGAGTGGATGAGATGTGATGAGTATAAATGTGGAAAGATGTGATCAGATGAAAAATGATGTGATTGGATGAGAATGGATGGACGATGGGAATACATATGATGGGACTTGGATTAAGTAATGTGGATTGATGTGGAACAATGTAGAAAGACGAGAGTTCATTATAGAAACTATATTTATGAATGTGATGATTGTGAATGGATGTGATATGATGTAAATTGGGATAGATGTGAATGGATGATATGTGACGTGATGTGATGTGAATCAGGAAAGATGTGAATGAATGAGATGTGAGGTAAAATGGATGTGATGTGATGTGGATCGGGGTAGATTTGAATGGATGAGATGTGAATGAATGTGATGTGATGAGATGTGGATATGGGTAGATGTGAGTGGATGAGATGTGATGAGTATAAATGTGGAAAGTTGTGATCAGATGGAAAATGATGTGATTGGATGAGAATGGATGGACTATGGGAATACATATGTTTGGACTTGGATTAAGTAATGTGGATTGATGTGGAACAATGTAGAAAGACGAGAGTTCGTTATAGAAACTGTATTTATGACCTGTTTTTAAATGACTGTTTTATGTCAAGAATGCTGGGGAAGCATTTTGATCATCTTGTGAATGAGGTCGTGGAGACCTTAGTGATAAAGTTGCAATAGTTGCTGTGATGATAGAGACTCAATGGAGGATGTCTCGTGTAGCATGGTTGACCAGCCTCGGTTCGATTTAAATGGTGAGCTTCCGGTACGGTGGATGAGGGACCACAAGGAAGCGGCCTATGAGTGAAGCACTAGTAGGTGACCTGCAAAGGATCCTAGAGGGTACTGACCATACGGTGCTCGGGCGCTCTGGTTCGCCGAAGATACCCATGTGTCCATTGAGGAAGATATTGGAACAAGGAGTAAGAGTTGTTTTCTTAATTCGGGCATGGATCTGGTTGATTGACCTTGCTGGTCCTCAACGAATGAGTCCATGGCTCTTTTATATGGATTTGTTGGTTGATCTTGCTGATATTTTTATCTCTCCTCTATCTTAGATTAAAGCAAATAAAAAAGGAAGCCAAATTGGTCCAAATCTTGTCCAAATTGAGTCAAACTGAACCTGGAAAATTCTAGAACCCAGTTGGACTTGGTTGGTGGCCTCCTTCACCTACTATAAGTAGACCCTCAGTAATTTGTAATGGAATATGGGAGCTATACCATGCCAGTATTATATTAAAATAATCATAATTTCTATTATCCTTTTAATGTTTCTCTCTCTTGGGAGCTTGGAGCTCTCTCTCTCTACAACAACTCTTGGAGTTGCTCTTCTCCTTTTGGTGGACCACATCGACTCTACAGATTCTATAGCTGGACTACACCGACTAGTCCACATCTACCCACTCCACTTAGCGTGTTCACATTATGGACCACTTGTATATACTCTATTATGTGTGTTAGTCACTTTATCTTCTTTGTATACCTCTTTTGTTATGTGAAGAAGAAGAAGAATTTTTAGCCTCTCACCTTGTGTGTTCTTTTCTAGGGTTTGTGTGTGTGTGTGTGCTTGCAAGAGCTCAAGCTCTCTCCTCCCTTACATCTTTTCATGGTATCAGATCCTGGTTCATGCTAAGGGTTGATCAGCAAGCAAGAGAAACAAAAGAAGCAGTACAAGGGTAAGAGCTTCATCTACTCTTCTCCTTTTATGTTGGCTACTACACCCTTGTCGGGAGCTCTTCAAGAGACACCGGCAAATGAACTCTAATTGAGGAGTTTTATTTTCAGGAGAAGAGCTACAGGGCAACTATAGAGTCTACTGGATAAAAAAATTTGGGCTGAAAACATGTTTTGGGCATATCTAGACCTTTGTTTTTCCATTCACACAGGCGTCACGTGCACTGCGGGTAAGTTTTGATTCTCGCAGAACTCTATTTTTGGAACTACAAGATGGGAGATTGGTTGTGCAGACACAATATGTCTGCTGCAAAGAGGTCTTAAAGTTGCCATTAGGTGTATGTATGCAAATTGAGGTCACTAGTTGTGACATTTTGGGTGCAGTATAGTATCGTTGTAGAGAATACAACAGTTTGTGCAGGTCAAAAAGAGTGCTATTTTTTGATAAATTTGTGTTTGCAGAAAAGATGTTGAATGATGGAATAAACCAGATTGAGAAGCTTGAAAAGAATAACTTTCATGCTTAGAGGTTTAGATTAACCAATTTCCCGATGGGAAAAGGTTACTAGGACTACATTGAAGGTGAACATGATGAGGCACTAGAGATACCAGAGATTAATCCAACTACTGCAAATGTCAAGGATTGGAATCAAGGAGCAAATAAAGTCATGTATTGACTTTCTATTAGTATACATGACACCACGATTGGGTATATACAGGATGACAAGTCACCTAAGGAGCCAAGGCATAAAAAATTCAATTGAAGAATGAGCTTCATACTATGGAGAAGAAAAATATGTTTGTGAATGATTATGCCTTGAAGATTAAGGGCATTCTGGAATCCCTTGCATCAATTTGGTGTTTTTTTTATGATGATGATAAGGTGGAAGTGTGTCTAGGTGATCTCGGGCCATAATACAATGCATTCAAGGCATCTATTCAAGCTTGGGAGGACATTCCCAACTTCATAGATTTGATGTCAATGCTGATCATTCAAGCTTGGGAAGACATTCCCAACTTCATAGATTTGATGTCAATGCTGATCATTCAAGAGAAGAATTTCGTTGATGATCAACAACCTTCACAATACAAAAACAGCTCGGAGCAGCAGGCCTTCTACAAAAGTTCCGGTAGAGAAAGAGGTAGAGGTCATGGACGTGGCCAAGGTGGTGGCTAAATAGGTAATCAGAATTATGGTCAGCAGCAACAGTCCCGGGAGTGGCAACAACAACACACATGCGGAAGATGCCAGTTTAGAGGCAAGGGGAGTCAAAGATATCACATGGTGATCACGACAAAGGTAGCATAATGATACACTAGGTTGTTTTTACTGTGGTAAGCGTGGATATGTGTAGCCAGATTGCTATAAGAAGAAGAGTGACATGCGAAATGAAAAAATGCAGCAAAACAACTATGCATCCTCTAACAAAAATAATGAGGATAATGAGAGGTTATTTGTTATGTAACATGTGGTTAATGTATCAACATGTAAAGATAATGTATGGTATGTTGATTCAGGTGCTTTGAACCACATAACAAGTCATGGTGAGTGGTTCAAGGAAATGAAGAGTCTTGAAAGACTAGGTTTTGTTGAAATAATGGACGACGTTGCTCATCCGATTGCCCATGTTAGAGATGTGCCATTGTCTATGCAGGATGGTAAGGTGAAGTACCTTGCAGATGTACTTCATGTTCCAAACATTACAAAGAATCTGGTTTTTGTTAGCTAGATGATTGAGAAGGGTTTGTAGGTCCGGTTTAACCCTGATGGATGTTATGTAGAAGACTTTAAAGATAAGTGCAAATTGGTTGCAAAAGGCAACTGAGTGGGAAGAATGTTTACATTGAATGTAAATATGCCTAAAGTGAGTGCTGCAATGTTTCTAAATGGTTCAGGAGTTGTTGCAGATACATACATTTGGCATAAGAGAATTGGGAATGTAAATGTGTAAAGAACAAAGTCCATGTAGACTAAAGAAATTGTGATAGTGCTGCCTAAGTTTAAAGTTGAAGGTATGTAGAAAGTATGTGAAGCATGTCCATTTGGAAAGCAAACAAATCATGTATTTCGACGTGACAAAAATCTGAACAAGAATGTATTAGATGTTGTGCATTCAGATGTATGGGATCCTACGACGAAGACTATGTCTATGGGTGGCTGCATGTATTACGTAACATTCATTAATGACCACACAAGGAAAGTACTTCATGAAGGAGAAGAGTGAAGTGCTCACTCATTTTCAGAGTTTCAGAGTATTGGCTGATAAACAGATAGGAAAGCATGTGAAGTGCCTAAAGTCACATGGAGGGGGATAATACTTCTCCAATGAGTTCACTGAATTCTTGCGAAAGAATGGCATTCAGAGATAATTTACATGTAGATACACTTCGCAACAGCAGCAAAATGGAGTTGTTGAGCAAAAAAGCAGGCACATTGCAGAGATAGCATGAGCATTGATGGCAGAGAAGAATATGCCACATAGCTATTGGGCTGAGTCTATGTCTATAGTAGTTTATATCATGAACATGACTCCTACTGCAACCATTCATGATGTAATGCTAAAGGAGAAGTTTACTAGCAAGAAACCTGATTTGTCTCACTTGAAAGTTTTTGGATGTATTGCATATGTGAGATCCCACTGCCCCCTCCGCGCACCAGATTCCCGATTGCTGGCAGCAGAAGTAGCTCCCTCTAGCGCGGGGCACGATTCCCCACTCGGGGCCTCGCCCTCGAATGTTCGGGCGGCACGAGACTAAGCTGGTGGTCATTCCCCGAAAACCGAGACCGGGATAATTTCCCTTGCCCGAAAAATAGGGACGATTCTACCATTTTGAATTTCTTAATTTTTCTAACGAGGTCAAGATAGTGAACTAACCTTCATTTGAATAAACCAGATAGAAGGGAAACTATTACAGACTTAACTTGAAGGAATCAATGCTTTTTTTCTAATTGAATCAGGCACAGCCGTTGATCTATTCATTTGAAAAGTCTTCACGTTATTATTTAACTATTCGAGTTCTAAGCGTATTCCTACTATTGATCAATTTTATTATTAAAACTCTACTGATTCCAGCCTACCCCAGCCAGCCTATGGGTTTGGCCTATGGGTTTTAGCCACCACCCAGCCACTGGTGGAATTGGTAGAACTAGACAAGTACTCACCCACCCATAATTGAATGCCTTTCTTAACTTTTGCTTTAGAATACAGATACGCACACACTCCTCTTTAAACTTTAATTCATAAAACAATCCCATTGATAATAGATGTCATAACTTTAATTTATAAAACAATCCATTGATAAACAATGGTTAATATTTGTCATAACTCAAAATTTTCATTCAATCCTTGTTTCTCACAAAACAGTATCACTCTGGACTCTCCGTTGAGACCAACAGGTCAGCACGAGATTTAGTAACAAATTACAATAATTTTCTCATCATATATATATATATCTTCCACGATATATGCATGGAAGTCCTAAGCATGGAAGTCCTAAGCACCGCGAGCTAGTGCTTAGTAGGACAGTATCACTCTGGACTCTCCGTTGAGACCAGCAAGTCAGCATGAGATTTAGTAACAAATTACAATAATTTTCTCGTCATACATATATATATCTTCCACGACATACGCATGGAAGTCCTAAGCACCGCGATCTAGTGCATCGATTGGTCAGAACCCTCCAGGATCCTCCTTAGGTGTCCTAGCACTTCACTCAGGGACCGCTTCGCCGGCCCTCGGCCATCGTGGAAGCACACCATTTTACACCATACCCAGCCTGGTCAAGACCTGGGCAGGTTTTTGCCGCATGAGCCATCCTTTGAACACTCCCCGCCAGCTGTTGCAACCCAACTTCCCTTAGAAAACACATATACCATTTGATGCACCCTCCAGCATTCTGGCATAAGATAGTCCTTTAAGACAACAAGGTTTCTATGCAAGTTTTCAGTTTTGATTTTCATTTGAATACAATGAGAATATCTTAAATCCATAACCCAATACTTCTAGATTGCAGGTCTAAAATTCCAACAGAATTCCTCGAATTCTGTAACCTTGTTCCTCATATCAAAATCAAAGGGTCTTAACTTGATTTCAGATTTAGTGGGCGATTTGATTGAATTTTCGTGAACTGGTCACATCGTCTTTTCTTGAAATTGACAAAGAAGATTAAGTCTTGGTCATAGTTTGATTCAGGTTTCGAGTCTGGAAAGGTTCTCCCCTGAACAGTTTTTATCGAAGGGTAATATTTCAATTACTACTTTACTGAATTTCATTCATTGAGTATTTTGCTTAACTGAATTCAAAACTAGTCACGAATTCTTTTGAGGAATAAATTAATCATTTATCTAAAATTCCGACTTTGATAGTTATTCTGAATTTTCTCATTACCATCCTAGAGAATATGAAACGGTATAATTTTCCTTCACTGAGTATTTACTTATTCATTTTCCAATATTCATGGGATTTAAACATAGGATTAAAGAGAATTCTTATTTTGATATAAAAATTCTGTATGCATCTATTTATGCATAAAATCCAACTTCTATGGAAATAACACTGTTATATAAAAGAAAAATCCTTTTATGCATTTTAAAAAAATCAATTTTGATGAAAGTAACACTTTTATAATAAAAAAAGTATTTTATGCATTTATGCATAAAAATCAATATTGGTGAAAGCAACACTTTTGCAATTAAAAAAAAAATCTTTTACGCATCATTTTATGCATAAAAATCAATATTAATGAAAGTAATACTTTATAATTAAAAAAATCTTTTATGCATAAAAATCAATATTGATGAAAGTAACACTTTTATAATAATAAAAAATTATCCAATATACATCTTTCTATGTATAGAATTTAAATCTAATGAAAATCACTGTTTTATAATAAAACAAATTAATCAATATGCATCTTTCTATGCATAGAGTTTAAATCTAATGAAAATCACTCTTTTATAATAAAAAAATAATCAATATGCATCTTTCTATGCAAAGAATTTAAATCTAATGAAAATCACTCTTTTATAAAAAAAATTAATCAATATGCATCTTTCTATGCATAGAATTTAAATCTAATGAAAATCACTCTTTTATAATAATAAAAATAATCAATATGCATCTTTCTATGCGTAGAATTATATTTTAATGGAAATAACACTTTTATAATAAAAATATTTCTACTATGCATTTTTCTATGCCTAGAATGAAAATAACACTTTTAGAATACACAAACGATGGGGATTACTCTTTTTGAATAATGAAAGATAAAACTTATTTCACAAAATTTAAGAAAATTTTGCCATAACCTCCTTTGTATGGCTGACCATTTTTCAAATTTTCCTAACCTTAAATCACTTAAAAATTATCCCCAAATGGTTTAAAGCATTCTAAACTAATCAAATTCCACTTTTAAAAGAGAAACAATATGAAAAGTGTAATTCTAACAATTTGATTACTTAAGTAGGATAAAGAAAGGCTGAATTTAAGAATGAAGAGAGGGGGAAAGCCTTTCCAACAAGGCATAGCATCAATTTATCATTTTAAAGCTAACAAAAATTAGAAAACCATTAAAAGAATAAAGAAAAAGTAGGATTTCTAAGTCGCATGAATTTCTGGGAGCTTTTCTTTGGCTTGATAGTTTGAGGGATCTACTCTTGTTTACAACAAGAGTGGCCACCAATTCTTTGGAAGAGGGAATGGTCAAAAACTAATGAATTATTAATAAATTCACAGTTTTTGGCTCTAGGGAGGAGTAGAGTAACAGTGCATAAAACACTATTAAGCTTCAACAAAGGGAGAGGCTTCTATTTATAAGAAAAAGTGAGCTTCTAACCAAGAAAATTGATTCTAGAATTTTCCAAATCAGTTTGGTCAATTTTTGACCATTTTTGGGTCAGTTTAGCTTACTTTTTAGAACTAGATTTGAATTAGGAGAGAGGAGAGATGAAATATCTCAATTTTTGGGAATTTAAAACTCCACCACACATGTGAAATAGGTGCCTCCTTCATGAGGGGGAATCCCCACTCTGAGGTGTCAAAAATTTATTTTTTAAGTATTTCCTTTGGTCCTTAGCCCGGTCCTTAGTCCACTCTTCATCTTATGTGAGTATTTACTCATTTTTGGGGGGGGATTTTCTTTATTTCTTCTATTTATCTCCTCCACACATTTGGATGAATGTGATTGGCCCCTCAAAACCTTAATTTAAAATTTTTAGAAAATCTGGACCCCTAGGATAAGGCCTTTTGAACAGATTATAATTGATTTCTAATGCACCTTCTGAAAATCTTTTTGAACTTCTGTTTTTGAGGGAATTTATTTTAATAAGAAGAGATATTTTTCCATCCAAAAATATCTAAAATCTGAATAACCTCTCTCTAGAATATTTTCTCTCTCTAAGCCAAAATAGGTAGAAACAAGATCTTTTATATATGTGAAGAGGGATTTGATTATAGGGAAAGATACTAGACATATTCAGAGGCTGGGGAGGAATCTTACATTCTCTTCCACTTGAAAAACGCGAGATGTCCTCATCTCGCAAACTGGGGGTAATCTCGTAACAGTTCAGCTTCTTTCTTCCAGGTGGCATCTTCAAAAGGATAAAGCTTCCATTTGACCAACAATTCTCTTAGAATTCTGTTCCTAAGAACCTTTTCTTGAACATCAAGGATTTCTTCAGGTTGGAGTTCCATCTGCCCCCTTGGGTTGAAGAAGTTAAGATTTCATCATCAAGCACATGATTTGGGCTTGGTATATACTTTTTAAGAAGGTTGACATGAAATACATTATGTACTTTGAGATGAGGAGGTAGAAGAAGCTTGTAGGCTAAGTCACCTACTTTCTTTGTAATCAGATATGGTCCACAATATCTCGGGGATAATGTCTTGTACTTCCCAAGAGATAGAGAACTTCTTTTGGGGCGTACTCGAATGAAGACCATATCTGCTTCTTCAAATTTTTTGTCTGACCTCTTCTTATCTGCATATTGCTTCTATCTATCCTGGGCAGATTTTATATCTTTGCGAATTGGCTACATCTGCTGCTCCATGTCATCAAGCATCTATCTGGACATCTCGACCCTAATCAATGGGTCAAACCAAGTTAATGGAGTTAAGCAATCTTGTCCATACAAAGCTTTAAAAGGGCTCATCCCAATACTTCTATGATAAGAAGCATTGTAGGCGAACTTGACTAGGTGTAGATAGCTTAGCCACTTCTTGGGTTCCCTACCACAGCATGACCGAAGTATATCTTCGATTACTTGGTTCACCCTTTCAGTTTGACCATCGGTCTCGGGGTGGTAAGCTGTGCTGAGATCCAAGAAAGTTCCTACTGCTTCAAAAAATGCAGTCCAAAATCTTGACGTGAATTTGGGATCTATTCTTCTAGGTAGGCCATGTAATCTGAAGGTTTCTTTGAGGAACACTCTGGCCACATCCACTACTACAGTGTGTAGGTTTCTTCTACTGGAATCAGATGGGAAACTTTGGTTAGTCTATCAACTACCATGAAGATGGAGTTGTAACAACCTGATTGCACTGAGGGTAATCCAGTAATAAAATCCATACTGATGCATTCCCAATTCATCTGGGGGATGTCTAATGGATGTAACTTCCTAGGCATTTTTACTCTCTTGGCCTTGACTTTCTTACAGGTCAGACATTGACGTACATGATTAAGCACATCCTTTTTTAGACCAGGCCAAAAGAAGCTTTTCTTTACAGACATGTAGGTTTTGATGAAACCTGGATGTCATGCAAACAATAAGGTTGTCATGGGCTTCATTCAAAATTTGACCCTTAGCAGCTAAGAAGCCTAAAAATGCGGCATGAAATTCTGAAGTTCCTAGGTGAATGATCAAAGAGTTGTACATGTTAAACAAAAAGTCCTAGCCTTATCAGAATCATGGCTAAGGAAATATTTTGCCTGAGCCTCTGACACTGACTGATACTGACATTAATACATCGTCCTCCACAGAACCACACATACCGATGTCGCTCAAGAGGATCAGGAAAGTAAAGACTCTCAAAATGACGTGCTGGTCTCACTCTGCTTACGCGGGTCATAGCAGAGTTGATGAGGTGCTTGAATGCAAAGGCTATCATATCTTGACTATGGGAGAGTTCAGGAATGCCAGATAGATTCGGGGTATCCATCTATAAATTTCCAATTCAATTTATGAGTTTTCAATTTTTGAAGTTCATTCAACATAAATTTAACAAGCAAAAACATTATTTCCCAGATTTACTTTAAAATTTTAAGCAATTTCTGATGCTGTTACGTAAATTTACAACAGTGCTCTGATACCAACTGTGAGATCCCACTGCCCCCTCCGCGCACCGGATTCCTGATTGTTGGCAGAAGCGAAAGCAGCTCCCTCTTGCGCGGGGCAAGGTTTCCCACTTGGGGCCTCGCCCTCAAAGCACGAGACTAAGCTGGTGGTCATTCCAAAAACCGAAACCGGGAAAATTTCCCATGCCCGAAAAATGGGGACGATTCCACCATTTTGAATTTCTTAACGAATTTTTCTAACAAGGTCAAGATAGTTACCTAACCTTCATCTGAATAAACCAGATAGACGGGAAACTATTACAGACTTAACTTGAAGGAATCAACACTTTTTTCCTAATTGAATCAGGCGCACAGCCGTTGATCTATTCATTTGAGAAGTCTTCAGGTTATTATTTAACTATTCGAGTTCTAAGCATATTCCTATTGATCAATTTTATTATTAAAACTCTACTGATTCGAGCCTACCCCATCCGGCCATCGCCCACAACCACTGGAATTGGTAGAACCAGACAAGTACTCACCCACCCATAATTGAATGCCTTTCTTAACTTTTGCTTTAGAATATAGATACGCACACACTCCTCTTTAAACTTTAATTTATAAAATAATCCATTGACAATTTATAAAACAATTATTGGGTTACAGATGTCATAACTCAAAATTTCCATTCAATCCTTGTTTCTCACAAAACAGTATCACTCTGGACTCTCCGTTGAGACCAGCAAGTCAGCAACAAGATCCAATAAACGATTACAATAATTTTCTCGTCATCATACATATATATATCTTCCATGACATACGCATGGGTGTCCTAAACACCGTGAGCCCGTGCATCACCTGGTCAAAACCCTCCAGGATCCTCCTTAGGTGTCTTGGCACTTCACTCAGGGACCGCTTCATCGGCCCTCGCCCATCGTACGGGAAGCACACCATTTTACACCATACCCAGGCTAGTCAAGACTTGGGCAGGTTTTTGCCGCATGAGTTGTCCTTTGAACACTCCTGCCAGCTGTTGCAACCGAGCTTCCCTTAGAAAACACGTATACCAAATGCTCACTCTAGCATTCTGGCATAAGACATCCCTTTAAGAAAACAGGGTTTCTATGCTAGTTTTCAGTTTTGAAAACAGGGTTTCTATGCAAGTTTTGATTTGAATACAATGATTTGAATACAATGAGAATATCTTAAATCCGTAACCCAATACTTCTAGATCGCATGAGCTGTCCTTTGAACACACCTGCGAGCTGTTGCAACCGAGCTTCCCTTAGAAAACACGTATACCAAATGCTCACTCTAGCATTCTGGCATAAGACATCCCTTTAAGAAAACAGGGTTTCTATGCTAGTTTTCAGTTTTGAAAACAGGGTTTCTATGCAAGTTTTTATTTGAATACAATGATTTGAATACAATGAGAATATCTTAAATCCGTAACCCAATACTTCTAGATCGCAGGTCTAAAATTCCAATAGAATTCCTCGAATTTTGTAACCTTGTTCCTCGTATCAAAATCAAAGGGTCTTAACTTGATTTGAGATTCAGTGGGTGATTTGATTGAATTTTTCTAAACTAGTCACATCATCTTTTCTTGAAAACTGATGAAGGAGATTAAGTCTTGGTCATAGTCTGATTCAGGGTTCGAGTCTAGAAAGGTTCTCCCTGAACTATCTTTATTGAAGGGTAATATTTCAATTACTACTTTACTGAATTTCATTCATTGAGTATTTTGCTTAACTGAATTCAAAACTAGTCACGAATTCCTATGAGGAATAAATTAATCATTTATCTAAAATTTCGACTTCGATAGTTTTTCTGAATTTTCTCATTACCATCCTAGAGAATATGAAACGGTATAGTTTTCCTTCACACTGAGTATTTACTTATTCATTTTCCAATATTCATGGCATTTAAACATAGGATTAAAGAGAACTCTTATTTTGATATAAAAATTCTGTATGCATCTATTTATGCATAAAATCCAACTTCTATGGAAACAACACTTTTATATAAAAGAAAAATCCTTTTATGCATTTTAAAAAAATCAATTTTGATGAAAGTAACACTTTTATAATAAAAAAATTCTTTTATGCATTATTTTATGCATAAAAATCAATATTGGTGAAAGCAACACTTTTGCAATTAAAAAAATTCTTTTATGCATCATTTTATGCATAAAAATCAATATTGATGAAAGTAACACTTTTATAATACAAAAAATTCTTTTAAGCATTATTTTATGCATAAAAATCAATATTGATGAAAGTAACACTTTTATAATTAAAAAAATTATCCAATATACATCTTTCTATGTATAGAATTTAAATCTAATGAAAATCACTCTTTTATAATTAAAAAAATTAATCAATATGCATCTTTCTATGCATAGAATTTAAATATGATGAAAATCACTCTTTTATAATAAAAAATAATCAATATGCATATTTCTATGCATAGAATTGAAATCTAATGAAAATCACTCTTTTATTAAAAAAATCAATATACATCTTTCTATGCATAGAATTTAAATCTAATGAAAATCACTCTTTTGTAATAAAAAAGTAATCAATATGCATTTTTCTATGCATAGAATTTAAATCTAATGAAAATCACTCTTTTATAATAAAAATAATAATCAATATGCATCTTTCTATGCATAGAATTTAATTTTAATGGAAATAACACTTTTATAATAAAAATATTTCTACTATGCATTTTTCTATGCCTAGAATGAAAATAACACTTTTAGAATACATTTATGATGGGGATTACTCTTTTTGAATAATAAAATATAAAACTTATTTCACAAAATTTAAGAAAATTTTGCCATAACCTCCTTTGTATGGCTGATCATTTTTCAAATTTTTCTAACCTTAAATTACTTAAAAATTATCCCCAAATGGTTTAAAGCATTTCAAACTAAGTTATGAGTATGCTTCTTGGAAAGCTTTCTTTAATCATACACACTACCTCAATCAACTCAACTTAAACCTTCTCAATGGAATCTGGATGAATCTTCTTTGACACTATCCACCTATTCAACAAAGGAAGAAATGATAAATTAAAGAAAAATAGATAATTTCAAAGCTATATGTTATACCAAAAGCACAAATCTATATTTTTGATTTTTTTGGAACTCACCTTGCCATTCCACCTAATTTATGGATGGCATTTGGAGCTTTCTCTTCTCTTCACCCCCCCACTAATTGATATTGAAAGTATTATTGAGATATCGAGATCAACTAGTGCTACAGGCCAGACATTGATGACCCGCTGTGTGATAGCTTTTGCATCTACACCACTGGCATGGTTGGTGATATTATGGGTGATATGTGGCCAGTGGGATGACAGGCTGTATGACAGCCATTTTGGATTACTAGAGACTGGAATAGTTATAGTGCTAGCTCATTTAGTCGGGTTCACACTATAGATGGACCCTTGTATGTTGTAGGTAGTTGAGTACTAACCCATATAGTGTGTACTCTTATCTTTATGTTATGTTGGTTGAGTAGAGAAGAAGAAGATAGAAGAAAATTTAGCTATCCATCTCTCTTGTGTCTTGCTGTCTCTTGTGTGAGTGTGTTTGCTTGCTAGGGTTTGAATCTCTCCCTCTCCCCCACATTCTCTTTATGGTATCAAAGCCTGGTTTGGGTCAGAGATAAGGAGGCAAGCAAGAGGCAAGAGCAAGCAAGGAAGGACATGGTACTACAACACGGGTAAGAGCACTATCATCTCTTTCTCCTTCTTGGTTTAGGTACAACACTCCCTCAGTAGCTCTGGGAGCTACACATCTCTGAGATTGAGGAGCTGTCTTCATGGGAGCGGAGGTACATGGCAGGTATATTGTCCTATTGAACAATGTTTTTTCAGCTAGTTTCGTCACTGCAAGGTATTTTGGCAGTTTTCTAAAAGTTTTGGTAGAGAACTATTTTTGCTCAAAATCTGGTTATTACAGTGCAGCAGTGCATTTTGGAAGTGCAGATAGGGTTTGCACATATATTGTTGATAGTGGGTGTATGTACATGTACTCTGGTCACATTTGGTGACACACAGACTGTGTTGAAGTACCGTTTGTTGTTGCAACAATATAAGAGATACTGTTGTATTATAGGTTGCATGTAAGATTCCTCCCTCCAGCTTTTGATGATTTCAAGATGTAAGAACCTCCCCTTCAGTCTCTTGTAATCATCCCCCTCCTTCAGAAATGGAAAAAGATCTTGTTTGATCTTGTTTTGGTCTAGAGAGAGAAAATATTCTAGAGAGAGATAATGTAATTTTGAGATATTTTTGGATAATTATTTTCTTCCAACCAATAGGAAGGGATCCCCTCAAACAGAATTTTAATCAGAAATTCCTAAGTTGCATTAGATTTGGACGATGGGTGAACCAAGGAGTCTCCTAGTTCAAAGTTCTAAGCCTTATTAAATTATTTTGAATTTAAAAATGTGATATCCTTATCCATTAAGGTTGGAAAATAAAAATTAAAGAAAAATGGAAAATTTTGAAATTATCCAGAAAAAAATAGTAAAGAAAGGCCCACATGAGGTGAAGATGCAATAATCATGAGTTTCAGATATTTAAAGGAGACTTTTGGGAGGCCTTGTGACACCTTAGGAGAGAGAAAACCCTTCATCAAGGAGGCGCCTAGAAATCACATCAAAGGGGAATTTTTTTTAAAAAAAAATCATAAAGTTGCTAGATATTTCATCTCTCATCTCTCCTCTTCCAAACTAGATCAAAAACTCGGCATAACTAGTCTAAAATTTGTCCAAATTGGATCAAACTGAAGCTGGAAGCCTCTACATCCCAGTTGGGCTTGGTTGGTGGCCTCCCTCACCTATAAATAGACCCCCATTCCTTTGTATTTTCATCTTAGTGTATTTACATGCTAGTGTAATTTTCATTTTAGTGTATTTCCTTTATCCCTCTACCTTGCCTCTCCATTGTGAAGCTTTGAATCTTCCCTAAACCTCTTCTTCTCTTGAAGATTATCCTCTTCTCTTGGTGTCCAAGCCTCTTCCTTGAGGGCTACACATCTGTTGCAAGGTAAAGAATCAAGCAAACGAAGGGTAAGCTTAAACAATGATGTTTACTCTCTTTTTTGATATTAATCTTCATCCCAACCTCTCTCATGCTTGGGAAGCATTTTATTTTATGGGTTTCCTCTTAAAACCATGCCTTTCTTGATTTATGTTGTTTAGATGAAGTGAAGTTTATGTTTATGCTTAGGTTTATGCATAAACTAATTTTTATATTAAAAGTGTCTTTTTGAGCATTCTCATTTCATAGTAAATACGGGGAAGCTATGGCAAAATTTTATCATTAGAAAATGAAGGTTTATGCATAAATTAAATTTTATACTAAAAGTAGAATTTTAAGCATTCTCATTTCATAGAAAATGTGGGGAAGCTATGGAAAAAAATTTATCATTAGAAAATAAATTTATGCATAAATAATTTTTATATTAAAAGTGGAATTTTGAGCATTATCATTTCATAGAAAATGTGGGGAAGCTATGGAAAAAAATTTATCATTAGAAAATGAATTTACGCATAATAAATTTTATGTTAAAAGTAGAGTTTTGAGAATTATTCATTTACCAAAAAAATAAAGAAGGTTATGCACAAATTTTTCTAGATTCATGGAAAGGATTATGAATATAATTCCTTTAGATAAAAATGAATTAGTATGTGTGCATAAATGTTTTATGCTGAAAGAAGAATTATGGGTATAATTAGTTTTGTGAATCCCATAAGGATGTATGCATAAATCTTTTATTCAAAAAAGAGGAATAGTGAGCTATTTCATTTTGGGGAAATTGAGATAAGAACGTGAAAATATTCATAGGAATGCATCAAGAAAACATGGATAAATCTTTAATCAGAAAGGGGAATCACAAACATAATTAACTTTTGGAATTATGGAGTATACATCTAGATTCTCGAGAAATAGAATCTTAAGTACACTCTAAATAGGAAAAGGATTACCCAGAAAAAAGACCAGAAACATGCTTAATTGGATGAATGTAAATACTTGTGATTGATTTATTCCTAGATTCCTTGGAAAATGAATCTGGAATTTTTGAAAGGATTGAGGATGCAAAAGAGAATGGAAATATAGAGTTGAGAAAAAGTTACCTTTAACTGAGCCAAGTAATGGTCGAGACTTAGAAAGTTCTATCAGTATAAAAAGTAGAGTAACTGTACTCTTAACCTCGTTGATTGAGGAACAAAAATTCTGATAACTAGATCAAGGAAAGTTGATAATCAAACCTGGTTTGCTCAAGTGAAAATAGACCATCTTGTTTGTAGAAATTAGATTGATGTGTGGATTGATATGGCATTAGGACATTTTGGAGGTCATTCATAGGGCCTTTTAGTAGAGAGAGAAAAAGGAGCGCATCCAATCAGGAAGAAGGCAACGTTACGTTGAAAAAAAGGTTTTTTTTTCTAAATCCAAAAACTCTTCTTTTTCACCTCAAAATGTACTCTACTTACACTTGATATTCACTTTTCACACTCGAATGCATTAA
The DNA here is from genome assembly GCF_041138505.1 of Cibotium barometz. Lineage (NCBI taxonomy): Eukaryota > Viridiplantae > Streptophyta > Polypodiopsida > Cyatheales > Cibotiaceae > Cibotium > Cibotium barometz. The sequence goes on from NC_141095.1 coordinate 36,765,408, forward strand.
ACACACACCTACACTTTTGTAGGGAGGGAAACTTCTATTCGAATCCATGTATTAAATACACATCTTTGTAAAGGAGGAAAAATTACCTCCCTCCCAAACTTCTTCCTCTTGGGCTTAAACAATATCTCACGCTCTTTTCATTTCCTCTACCTTCTGCTGCCCTCCATTTTCTGAAGCTTCAAGCTTTTGTACTCCATTTCTTCTTGAAAATATGGGTAGCAAATCTCATTTTATATGATCTCGATTTTGCCCCACTAATGCCATCATAGATGATTCAATTCCTAGGGCAAGGAGACCAATATCATCAGTGTTTGCTATACTTGTATCCAACTCTCTCAATGTGTAAAATCAGTGGACTGAAGTGCTAATAATCACCAAAGATTATGAATGTGGTTCAGGTACACATTGGTCGGCTACAGTATGAGAGAAGGAGAAACAAAAGCCTTGTAGATGTAGGAATCTTTTTCTATAATCATTTCTACCGTTTGCTAAACAAGAAACACAATCGTGGCCTCTTGGAAGAGCTACCTTTGCAAGCTGAGTGGAACTACATGGATTGGCCTATCCCAGACCCCTCAGTAATGGAGTCAGCAAAGAGCAAGCTCTTCAAGGATGTGCAACGCTCTCTACAAGGGAGCATTCCAACTCATGTAGTAAACATTATTGTTTACCTACCAATTACTGTGTTCTTGGAACTTTTTAGCTTATTTTAGGTGAAGAGAGCGAGAACCATGCTTGTTTGCAAAGATTTGGACACATTCCTCTTAGCAAGACTTCTTGATGAGGGATGGCTGAGTAAAGTGTTTGATGATATCCATTATAACATTGCACTGGAGATAGTAGTTGCAAAGTACATGATTCCAGCTCAAACTTTTATCTTGTCCTTCTAGTATAGCATGTCCCATTACATCAATGGAGAATTGTGACCAATGGATCAGGAAGCCGTAAGTGCAATGGAAGACAAAGTCACAGACATTGCAGTGATGATTGATGAAGCTTCAACATTGGTGACAATTGTTTCTATACGAGAGAAATGCAATTTACAACAACTAAGGAAGGATATTGTCAAGGAATCCTTGCAAGACACGCCGGAACACTTTAATTTCATTCACAATGGAAGAAAGGTCCTCCTTAGAAGGGAGCGACTAATACAATAATGTAAAGAATTGGGTAACACAGTCAAGATCATTCCTACTTGACAATACCCACTCCAGTGTACTCTTATGACATAATTAATCAAGTCTATCTTGTTAATGACACTCCTACTTGACATTATAAATTTGAATATACTCTTTTAACATAATTAATCAAGAGCCTTTTTTTTATGCAGTACTTTCGAAAAATAAGATAATGTATACTATTTTCCAAGACATTACTTGAGTGAGAATAGAATAGTTGAAGACATCACATTACAAAAAAGGATTTCTCATTACATAATCTTGTACAGAGTCTTTTGATTTGTACAATCCTTCTAAATATGGAATCAATTGTTCTTCCAAATAAACATCATCTGCATTACCTTCAAAAGGAAGGGTTGATATCCATGTTCCAATGGGATTGTACATAGTCTTCTCAGGGGTATCATTAATTAATAATGTATTTGTGGGATTATACGGGTGTTCGATATCCACATAGCACCTCATAAAAGTAAGGGAACCCTAGGTTTGTTGGGATGAAAAACACCTGGGTCAATGTAATAGTGCTTTGGTCATATACAAAATACAATTCTGTTTCCTCAATCTTAGATTCTCGCAAAACTAGCATGACAAGAGGCCTCAAATTATGTGTCATCATTGAGGACCAAATGGCCAATCTAAAGTACTTAGTTACAAACTTGATAAATTGATACAATTTGGGCCTTAGCATGACATGGCATTTCCCCAACTTTGTAACTCCCTGTAGCACTTGGCCCAAAGCTCTTGGGCTGTCTTTTGAGCAGCAATCCATTAACATCCAAGATGATAAGCCTCCTCAACATCTGGAACCATTATTGACATGATTCTAATCAGTCTAAATATGATTGAAACTTATAATCATTGTTAAGGGACAAAAACAGCTAATAGAAACAATTCTTAAAATTGAGTTGGTTACATTACATCAGGTAAATTAGGCTTGGGATCTTCATCAAGCTTGGGATCCTCACTAGCCTTGGCATCCTCATTAGACTTAGGTTCTTTGTTGTTTGCCTCCCTACTAGGTCCCGGCTCGTCCTCTGCAGTCTGCTTGGCATCTATCTTCTCTTCAAGCTTTGGCTTTGCCTCTTCAGCTTGCTCTACCTCATCAGCCTTAGGATGTTCAATGTTAATCAACGTCTGCAGGATCAGGGAATTTTGGCTGGTTCTCCTCAGACATCTCTATGCTATTCTTTAGTATTAATCGTATCATGGTCACTCTGTACCACTTCACATAGTTCCTATCATAATTCTGTAATGCGGTCTGAGAAAACAAAATTCACAATGTCAAACCGCAAATCTAGCTAAATCAATGTTCACCCGATGATTCTTCCACTTACCTTGGACATGAAGGGATTCATGAAGAAGAGACTTTGGAGAATATACATGTATCATCGATCTCCATCCAACCACAGAAGTGTGAGTCTCTTTGCTTGGGCACTTGAACAGGCTTGACCTCTAATTTGTACAGTTCATTGTCTCCATATAGGGAACCAAGAACATGAAGAAGCCTTTTTATAAACCTACATAATAAATAAGCTTTCACAATAAGATACATTGCCAACTTCAAGGAGCCATAGATACTAGCGAAAGGTGCTTTGAATGTTTACTTACATGCCTAACTCGGGATGTGATCTTGGTACTGAATTAAGAGTCCACATGATTCTCTTATCCAATTCTATAACGGCAAGGCTCCAATGGTTTCTGCAAAAGCAAAAATATCTAAAACTGAGGCATCCCTATCTATTAGATGCAGATAACTAACAAGATAGAGGAGTAACATACCCTCCAGCATGTTCAAATAGGTGAACCACTTTTGCATCTCTTGCTAGGAAGTACTCCTTCTTCTTAGCAATGGTGACAACTCTGAGAGTTGAGAATAAACACCTCAAAGTGGCTCTCACGTGGAAGCTGGCACTTTATTAAACTGTAAAAATAAGGGTAACTCATTGAGGAAAAAGGGAAGAACTAAAGACGGAAGGACCATATCATCAAAAAATCATCAGAAAATGCAATTTGCATGCCTACTTTAAACAGACGTATAGGACAGTATCTGTGATTTGTGATGTCCTTAGTATCTCCAGGTTGACTGACTCCAACTCTTCTGTTTCTTTGATGTAATGTTCTTAGAGATTCTTTGGGTTCATTTTTACTTGTTGATCCTTGTCTTTTCTTGCCTTCTGCTCTTCCTCCCATTTGGCCTCCTGTTCTGCCCTAGCTCTTGTGTTAATATCATGTGTAATATCTACAATTTTTATTTTATCCTAAGGAGCTCTTGGTGGTGGAATCATGAGGATGTTTTTCATCTTTGGGTCTATAAGCTCTCCAGGGTGTAGAAGCTTCTCATACCTCCACCTAAGCCTCTTAGTGTCTCACTATCCTTGGGCATTATAGTCATCCTATGTGCATGGGCACAGACAACACATAGGTCATTGAAGTACTCTATGAGAAAGTCTTCAGCAGCCTCCTGTAGAAGACAGAGCAAGGTTGTCCTCTTCCACCTTACGGATAGGATCTAGTTCTCACATATAGACCTACACACCCTCTGGAAAGGGAGCTTGGGAACACATAGCTCTACACAATTCTACGCCTTCCTAATCTCCTTCAGAATGTAGAAGTCTGTGAAAATCTCCTTGTTCTCGCCTGCTTCAGAATTTGGATAGGTTTTCCTTTCCTTGGCTTCTTCTGATAGGCAGCCTTTGCGGCCAATCCAGGCCCCTTACCCTGTCTTCTTGCACTGGCCTTTGTTCTTGCCATGATCTACCAATTAGCTTGGTAGAAAGAGACATAGCACAATCTCTCTCTGTCTCTCTGTCTCTCTGTCTCTCTCTCTCTCTCTCTCTCTCTCTCTCTCTCTCTCTCTCTCTCTGTGCCTATGTGTGTGCGTGTGTGCATGTGTGCGTGCGTGTGTGTGTGTGTGTGTGTGTTTCTGTATGTCCTATGTTGGACCGCACCAGAGCGAGGCCTCTATAATAATAAGTGGGATTTGGCGCGATATCAAACTTGCGTTAAACATGCAAGCATCATATCGCGCCAAACCGTAAAAATACCTCTCTCTCTCTCTCTCTCTCTCTCTCTCTCTCTCTCTCTCTCTCTCTCTCTCTCTCTCTCTCTGTGCCTATGTGTGTGCGTGTGTGCGTGTGTGCGTGTGTGTATTTATGGATGTCATGTAAGTGTATATGTGTGTGTGTGTGTGTGTATTTGTGGATGTCATGTAAGTGTATATGTGTGTGTGTATGTGTGTGTGTATGTGTGTGCACGATAGAGCTCTTCAGTTTGGCTTCAAAGTGCCTTATTGTGCCAAATCGCAAAAACCACCCACAAACTCTCTCTCTCTCTCTCTCTCTCTCTCTCTCTCTCTCTCTCTCTCTCTCTCTCTCTAAGATTCCTCCCTCCGCCTTTTGAGGTGTGCAAATGTAAAAACCTCCCCTTCTGATCTTATAATTATTCCCCTCTCTGAAATAAAAGGAAGATCCTGTTTTACCCTGTTTTGGCCTAGAGAGAGAAAATGTCTAGAGGGAGGTAATTCAAAATTGAGATATTTTTGGATATAAAAATCCTCCTAGTGTCTGAAATGGTTTCCCTTGAAATAGATATTCAAAAAGAAATTTCCAATGTGCAATTGAAATAAATTGAAATCAAGTAAAAAGGACCTTAGCCTAAGGGTCCAGATTTTCTAAAATTTTTGAACTAAGGTTCCTATGGACCAATTAGATTAATCCAAATGTGGGGAGGAGATAAATTGAAGAATAAAAGGAAATCCTCCTAAAAATGAGTAAATACTCACATAAGATGAAGAGTTGACTAAGGACAAGGTTATTAGTTAAAAAAGAAGAGATATTTAGAAGAAATGATGCATTTTTGACAGTGTGGGGGAATTCCCCTCATGAAGGAGGCATCTATTTCACATGTGTGGTTGATTTTTAAACTTACAAATAATAAGATATTTTCATCGCTCCTCTCTCCTACTTCAACTTTATCCTAGATGTGTAATCAAATTGTTAGAATTAAACTTTTCATATTCTTTCTCTTTAAAAAGTGGAATTTGATTAGTTTAGAATGCTTTAAACCATTTGGGATAATTTCTAAGTAACTTGAGAATGAAAAAAATTAAAAAATGGTGAGCCATACAAAGGAGGTTATGGAAAAGTTTTCTTAAATTTTGTGAAATAAGTTTTATCTTTTATTATTCAAAAAGAGTAATCCCCACCGCTTGTGTATTCTAAAAGCGTCATTTTTATTCTATGCATAGAAAAATGCATATTAGAAATATTTTTATAATAAAAGTGTTATTTTCATTAGAATTAATTTCTATGCATAGAAAGATGCATATTGGAAATATTTTGATTATAAAAGTGTTACTTTCATCAAGATTGATTTTTATGCATAAATAGATGCATAAAAGAATTTTTTTATTATAACAGTGTTACTTTCATCAAAATTGATTTTTATGCATAAAAGAATTTTTTAATTATAAAATAGTTACTTTCATCAAAATTAATTTTTATGCATAAAAGATTTTTTTTATTATAAAAGTGTTACTTTCATTAAAATTGAATTTATGCATAAAAGAATTCTTTTTATAAAAGCATTACTTTCATCAAATTTAGATTTTATGCATAGAAAGATGCATAAAGAAATTTATTTTTATTTCAAAAGAGTTATTCTCATCAATTTTGATTTTATGCATAGAAAGATGCATAGAGATATTTATTTTTATTTCAAAAGAGTTATTCTCATCAATTTTGATTTTATGCATAGAAAGATGCATAAAGAAATTTATTTTTATTTCAAAAGAGTTATTCTCATCAATTTTGATTTTATGCATAGAAAGATGCATAAAGAAATTTATTTTTATTTCAAAAGAGTTATTCTCATTAAAATTTAATTTATGCATAGAAAGATGCATAAAAGATTTATTTTTATTTCGAAAGTGTTATTCTCCTTAAAATTGAATTTATGCATAAATAGATGCATAAATGGATTTTTATAAAAGTGTTATTTCCCACTCAAGTTATTCTTATGTATAAATAGATGTGTAAAGAATCTTTATATCAAAAATAAGAATTCTCTTACATTCTATAAATAGATGTGATTTGATTCAGATAGATGAGAATGAATAGAGGATGGATGTGATGAGAATGAATAGAGAATGGATGTGATGAGAATAGAAGTGATGAGAATGAAAGGTAAATAGATGTGATGATATGTAATGCGAATCAGATAGATGGGAATGATTGGATGGATGGATGTGATGAGAATAGAAGTGATGAGAATGAGAGGTAAATAGATGTGATGAGATGGGATGCAAATCAGATAGATGGGAAAGATTGGATAGATGGATGTGATGAGAATAGAAGTGATGAGAATGAGAGAGGTAAATAGATGTGATGAGATGGGGTGCCAATCAGATAGATGAGAATGAATAGAGAATGGATGTGATGAGAATAGAAGTGAGGAGAATGAATAGAGAATGGATGTGATGAGAATGAATAGAGAATGGATGTGATGAGAATAGAAGTGAGGAGAATGAGAGGTAAATAGATGTGATGATATGTAATGCGAATCAGATAGATGGGAATGATTGGATGGATGGATGAGAATAGAAGTGATGATATGTAATGCGAATCAGATAGATGGGAATGATTGGATGGATGGATGTGATGAGAATAGAAGTGATGAGAATGAGAGGTAAATAGATGTGATGAGATGGGATGCAAATCAGATAGATGGGAAAGAATGGATGGATGGATTTGATGAGAATAGAAGTGAGGAGAATGAGAGGTAGATAGATGTGATGATATGTGATGCGAATCACATAGATGGGAATGAATGGATGGATGGATGCGATGAGAATAGGAGTGACGACGAGAATGTGAGGTGAATAGATGTGATGAGATGTAATGCGTATCAGATAGATGGGAAAGAATGGATGGATGGATGTGATGAGATGTAATGCGTATCAGATAGATGGGAAAGAATGGATGGATGGATGTGATGAGAATAGAAGTGATGAGAATGAAAGGTAGATAGATGTGATGATATGTGATGCGAATCAGATAAATGTGTGAATAGATGAGATGTGATGTCATGTGAATCAGGATGTAAATAGAGAGAGAGAGAGAGAGAGAGAGAGAGAGAGAGAGAGACAAGTTTGTGTAGTTGGGTGCGATATGTCTCTTGTAAGGGTAATGGAGGTGCTTTATTGTGCCAAATTGCACATACATATACAAACACATACATATACACTTTACCACATCCACACACACACACACAGAGAACCATATACAACACAGACACACACATACAGTACACCCATAACGAGAGAGAGAGAGAGAGAGAGAGAGAGAGAGAGAGAGAGAGAGAGAAGTTTGTGTATTTTGGCGGGATATGGCTCTTGTAAGGGTAATGGAGGTGCTTTATCGCGCCAAATTGCACACACATACACCCACATACATATACACTTATATCACATCCACACACACACACACACACACACACACACACATAGAGAGAACCATATAAAACACAGACACACACATACAGTACACCCACAGAGAGAGAGAGAGAGAGAGAGAGAGAGAGAGAGAGAGAAGTTTGTGCAGTTTGGCACGATATGGCTCTTGTAGGGGTAATGGAGTTACTTTATCTCGTGCCAAATTGCACAAATACAAGAAGGGGTTTATCTCCTTTTCTAATTCATGCCAGTGTCTTACTTCTCAGAAGAAAAAAGAAAGCTTAAGCAGGGAGTCACCACGCTGGATTCTTTTAGTGTTGCAGGTAGGAGCAACATGCGGCGGATGAAGTCTGCAAAGCTATTGATGAGCACAAAGAAAAGATCGATTGACTTCACTACTAACGACCCTGCAGAGGTTATGGCAAGGATAGATGAGCCACAGCTTGTGAGAGGACAAACAGAAGATCAAGGGTTTCCAACAATGGAGCCGAGAGAATCAAGTTACCCCCTTTACTTTGTAAAGGATCATAGTGATGAGGAACCACATTCAGAAGACCAGGATATGGAGGCAGATGAACAGGAGAAAGCAGGTGTTCTTAGTCTGGTGTCCCTTTCTAAGCGACCTTCTAAGCGACCTGCTCGCCAGAGTCTCTCTGTTAAGAGAGATTTCAATTTCTCAACGGAGGCTAAGGAATAGATGCCGAAGAGGAAGAAGCAGAAGAAGAAGGAGCAACGTCTTAGCACTAACATGAAGAAAAAGAAGGAGGAAATTTTTGAGAGCAATGATCTTGCTCTAATCGATGAGAAACTCTTCGATTTTGTCTGTAATGCGGGAGCTGCTGAAGACTTTCACATTATTGCTGAGATGTTTAATAAGCCTTTTCAAGTGGAGTCAATTTTGGATCAACATGCAGAGTACCTGTCCAAACACAAGGACGGTTTCAAAAAATTAGTATCCAAAGGAAGGCTGTTGCTAAACAATGAAGCTTATGTGCACTTGTTGGATTGTGCACTAAGCAAGAAGGCAAATAGTTTTCTATACAAGAAGTACCACAAGCCTTCTTGGTGTACCTTGCAAGAAGGCAAATAGTTTTCTATACAAGAAGTACCACAAGCCTTCTTGGTGTACCTTGCACTTAAGTTGCTGCAGGCTGTTGTATGAGCCATTTGGATTCCTCTGCTACTTGTAGTGCCTCTATAAAGAGCTTCCTAAAAGGGGTGAAGAACTACTGTATGAAGGTACTATTCAAGATGAAATTCCCCTAGAAGATAAGTTACCTTCCGAGGAGGAAGAGATTGAGTTAGTACAGGAGGGAAGAGGAGGCAAAGTCAATGGATATTGTTGCTCTTAAGACGTCAACAATACAGAGACCTCATGAAATATCCCTGCCCCGTCCGCGCACGAATTTCGGGGTGCTAGCATAGCAGAAGTAGCACTTCTTGCACAAAGGGCAGAACCTCTCACTCGGGGCCTCGCCCACCATGGATATTTGGACAAGAGACTAATCCCTTGATTCTTCCAAAATTGAACCTAGAAAAGCTTCCCTCGCCTAGCAGACATAGGTGATTCCTCCAAGATATTTTATTCTAATGTAGTCAAGGTAATCACTAACCAAACTGATCCGACCGAACCTATAAGTCTCATGGTCAGATCAAGGAAGAGTCTTGCACTTGGATCATAGAGTCCAACACTTTTTTCCTCATCAAGAGACACAGATGCTGATTCTTTTCCATAGAACAAGGGTTATCTGAGATTTACTTCAACTATCGTAACTTAACAGAATTAAGTCTCATTTTAGGGATCCATCAGTCCAAACTAACCCCATCCAATCCCATGGGTTAGCCAACCTCCCAACCACTGTAGTGATAGGATCCATTTAGAAATTTGGTTATGTTTTACCCTAGGTACCTGGGAAAAGAGTTCCCAAGCCCCCTAGCACTTAAAGAAAACTTCAAGATAGTCACACCACTTATACACCCAATATGAAATTGCATGTTTCATAGATTCAGCTGTCTTTAAAATAATCTTTTAATGAAACCATAGTATCACCGATCATAATCCTCCAAAATATCCAACTTGAATTCTAATTTCTAATCATTCCTTTATTGGTGTACCTATGGCATCATTGGCAACCATAACGCTCACCACCTATTCACTCAAGGGCCTTTTCAATAGTTCCTAGCTCATGGTACTCGGCAATATGATCACATAAGAAAATCTAGATGGACTCTCCATTGAAGATCAGCAAGATCAACCAACAGATCCATATAAAAGAGCCATAAACTCATCCGTTGTTGAGGACCAGCAAGGACAATCAACCAGATCCATGCCCGAGTTCAGAAAATAACTCTAACACCTTGTTCCATTTTTCTTCCCCGACGCACGCGTGGGTATCTCTGGCGACCCAGAGCTCGAGCACCGTATGGTCAGCACCCTCACTACAAGGGATTGGGCTCATACCCGCGCTCCTAGCCGCTAAAAATGACTTGTGAAAAAAAGTAGCGGGCCCGTGTATCAGCGCGTGTATCATCGCGACCAGAGACATGCGTGTAAAAGCGCGTGTATGGCACCTCTCAAACGCGCGTATACACGGGTGTATAGCCACGTTTTTTTTAACAGACGCGTTGATACATGTGACTATACACGCTTTTTTTTTATTTAGACGTGCTTATACATGGGTCTATAGCCGCGTCCTATTCAGTTCAAATGTCTCAGACGCGTTTATACCTGCGTCTATACACGCGTTTCTTTATTTTAGATGCGCTTATACACGCGTAAGTACCAGTTTTGACGCACTAATACACGCGTATTTTCCAGGGTATCCGCGTAGATACACGCGAGTTTTAGCAGTTCTGACGCGTTTATACACGCGAAAAGAGAGCAAAAAAAAATCCAGAGAGTGCTATTTGGTGCCTGAATACTGTTCCAGCATTCCAGCACCCAATAGCACTCTCTGGTTTTTTTTTTGTGCATTAGACCATCCCATTAGACCATCCACGAAGAACATATGCACGAGGGAGATTAAGACAAGAACGACATGAATGCATACATTGTCAATACACGATTAAAGACAGACATGAATGTAATACTATCGATCAATCAATTCAATATTACTATCAAAATTTCATACATGTACCATATCTCGAAGTAGCCCATGGCTTGAGTTTACAAAAAAATATATACAATCACATCCTCAATATGGAATGTGATACTATAAGTCTGAGTACTACTCAGACCCAGATGATGACTCGGTGCTCCCTCCATGCTCAAATGAGCTCACATCGGTCGGAATGTCCGAGAAGTAGTGCTCACGTCCACCCTCTGCAGCGGCGGCCGGTGGATCATCAGCAGCTTGTGCCTGTTCAAGTAATATATAGTATATAAGTATATATATATGCAATTCAATAAACCAAAACCATTCGTTTAGAATTTTCAAGTACCTGTCGACCGTATGGTCTCATGGCCATCTCAAACTGCGCGTCCGTAGTAATACGTCCCTCGGCTCTGAAGATGGCCCACGTGTCACGTCTGCTATGCCGGCGAGCATACGCAGTATCGTGGGTTGTGGGCTTCCTCCCCGTAACCCGTCGCTGTATCATAATCAACACAATTTATAAGATTAAAACAATCATAGAATCAATGAATTAAGTAAACAATCAAATAAAGTGGCAAGATACTTACGAACTCTGCCTCCCATGACTCGACGCCGCCAGATCCGAAATGCGAAGATCCAATGGTCTCCATCTGGATCCGTCGTGCCTCCACATGCTGCCTGCTCTTCACGCCACCCTCTGCTCGTTTCTTTGCCTCCTTCCACTCGCGTTTGTGTGCAGTGGTGGTGGCAGGTTTCTCGGCAGGATAGCCACCCGCAGCTACATTTAGCCGGTCATCGTACGCGAGTTTTTTAAGGTGAGATCTTTTATTACTTAAGATCTCCCTTATTCGCGTCCTTCCCCATACATCTGAGAATGTAGCATGTGGGGGATTGGGGTACCGACTATGTACAGCCTCTATCACCTCCCCAACTAATCGGCTATTTTGATCTTTAAATTTAATAAAACAATTTCTATATGAGTTTGATGCATGAGATCATTGAAGGGAGCCTTTACAACCACTAAGAAAAGAGGCGTTGAGCAACTATATGGGTTGAAGTCCCACGATTGGCACAAGATGCTTCAAGTAAGTGTTTTTCAAGTCTTGTACGTACGTTGAAATTAAATTTTGTAATGCCATAAACCATAAATGTGCTCTTATGTGGGCAGTTCATACTACCTACTAGCATCGACCATTGTGCAAATAAGAGTTTGAAAAAATGTATTTATAAGATGGGCGAGCTTGTGAGGTATGTAAAACCCATGCTCAGATCACCCTTCATTATACCTTGCAAAATGAACGTGCATGAGGTATAACGTACTATTTATTTATTTTTCAGATATGTTAGTTCCAAAGCAATTGATCCAGCCACGTTGGATGATGCGCGTGTTATGGCAGTGGAGGTGGTTTGTTTGGTAGAGGAGACTTTTCCGCGAACCATTCTCACAAGTCAACTACATCTCATTGTGCATTTAGTGGACGAAATTGCTTTATGTGGTACTATGCGTGCACGCTGGATGTTCTTCCTAGAGCGCTTCATGAAGACCTTAAAAGACTTTGTGAGGCAAAGTGCAAGGCCTGAAGGAAGCATGGCCGAGGGTTGGTTGATACAAGAGTCTCTTGTATATATTTCAGAATTTCTTGGTCAGGTGGACAGCTCTTTGCCACGACTATGGAGCAATGAAGAGGACTTGAGGATGACCTCTATTGTGCCTCAAGGAAAAGGACAGAGTAAAGTAATTGACAGAACATTGATTGATGATCTCAATTTCACTTGTATCCTTAATAGTGATGTGATGAGCAGATGGGTTACAAGATATGAGGATGCAAAGACAAACAGGCAAGCAGAAAGAGCTCTCTTTCGGAGGCAACATGGCTCTCGGAAGGCGTACCCTAAGCATCTAGCAACACTTCCGAATGATATCCATGTTGATTGGTTGCATGAGGAAATGGAGAGAGCAGAGAGCGACGAGGGGCTGCATATCACGGCGGAAGAATGGGAGTATGCACGAGGATGCATGTCAAAGGTACATAGAACTAATGTTTTGCATTAGTTGTAAGTGATTTGCTTTTAATATTTATTCACATTGCTTACACAAATATTGCTTCTATTTTGGTCCAGTGCACTATGTTCAATGCTATATGGTGTGAAGGCAAGCATTTTCGAACACAAAGAATTGATGAAAAGAGAAATACACAAGATTGCGGTGTCATTAGTAGCTTTGAGGGAGCTAATGGAAAAATGGATGATTATTGTGGCATAATCCAAGACATATTTAGGCTTGACTTTCGTCGCTTCTTTGTGTATGTTTTGGATGTCAAATGGCAAATGAACGTGGTGGAAAAAGGGCCTGATGCAACGATAAAACGCCATGCAAGTGGATATGTAACTATTGACTCTACAAAGTTCTGGCAAACAAAGAAAGATAGGCTCGTATTGCCACAACAATGTGAGCAGGTATGCATTTTTTTACTAATGTGTTTCATGTACATATATATCGAAGCTCGCGTACCCCTTGACTTTTGATATGCTAATTAATTACTGTACTGTGTGTATTTGAGTAGGTTATCTATCTACCAATGGTGCATGACATCAAATGGTGGTACGTCATCCCTATTGCACCACGTTCCAAAGTGATGTATAATACATTCACTGATATGGAGCATATGGAGGATGTAACAAGCCGCAATGAAGATGATGTCGAACATGCCATTGAAGATGTTGTGATCGATGATCAAGAAATAAGAGATGATCATGATAATGAGGATGAGCATGCCATTTCTCATGATCATGAGAATGACCCTACCATTGAGGATGATGGTGATGTTGATGAGGATGATCAGGACATCGATACCATTATCAATGGAGTACAGAATATCGATAGTGGAATAAATTTAATCGTAGCCTTACCAATTGATCAAATGGATATTGATGTTGATCGTTTGGCAAGGATGGATCTTATTGAAGATGAGATCGAACCCTAACCAATCCGTCACTGTATGTTCTAAATTGATGACATTTCCATCATCTCATATGCATGATTTATTTTTGAATATATTTCATTGTTGTAAATGCATGTAGTGGGATTGTGTAATGATGTATACTGTAATGTACTATGAGATGGTTTAAGGAAAATAGTTTTTAATTTTGTAAAGGAATTCAGTTTTTTTTTAGTTTTTCTCTGCCATGCGTGTATTAATCCGTGTATAGTAGCGTGTATTTATCCATGTATAATAGCGAGTATTACCCCGTGAATATTATCGTGTATAGGTGCGTGTATTACTGCGTGTATATAGACGCGTTTATACACACGTTGATTAATGCAAACATACACGCGAACTTAAATGCAAAAATACACGCGCTCGATTCTATTCAAATACAGGCGCGACCATACACGCGTTCGTAATTTATCGCGTGTATGAAACGCGTGTATGGCAGCATTATCTTGTAGTGCCTCTAGGCTCCTTCATAGGTCACCTAACACTTCACTCATAGGCCGCTTCCTTGGTCACTCATCCACTGTACGAAAGCTCACCATTTAAATCGAACCGAGGTTGGTCAGACCTTTGACAAGATTTGGACTAGTTTGGCTCCCTTTTTTATTTGGTTTGATCTAGGAGAGAGGAGAAATAAAAATATCACTTTTTTTGAATTAAAAACCCTTCCACATATGTGAAAGAGGCGCCTACCTCAAGAGTCCCCCTTTCCTTATTACCAAGGTGTCAAAAATGCATCATTATTTCAGAATGTCTTATTTTTTTAGTAATATCTCATAATTTTAACTAATAAACCTTGTACTCAGTCAACTCTTCATAAATTTAACTAATAAACCTTGTACTCATAATTTTAACTAATAAACCTTGTACTCAGTCAACTCTTCATCTTATGTGAGCATTTACTCATTTTTGGGTATTTTCTTTTATTTTTTGGATTTATCTCATTCCTAGCACTTGGATTAATCCAATTGGCCCATTGGAACCTTAATTGGACCATAATCCAAAAATATCTAAAAATATGGACCCTTAGGCTAAGGTCCCTTATACTATTTTCAATTAGTTCCTAATGCACATTAGAAAGTTCATTTTCAACTTCAGTTTCAAGAGAAACCATTTTAGACACTAGGAGGATTTTTATATTCAAAGATATCTCAATTTTGGATTATCTCTCTCTAGAAATTTTCTCTCTCTAGGCCAAAATAGGGTAAAACATGATCTTTCTTTTATTTCAGAGAGGGGAATAATTACAAGAATAGAAGGGGAGGTTCTTACACCTTTACATCTCAAAAGCTGGAGGGAGGAATCTTACACCTCTAGATGTAGATCTCTTCAAAGTGGACTAGTGTGGTCTAGTATTGCCAGTGCTGTGAGACTTCATTGTTGATAACAAATGTTATGTACTATTGGCTCACATTCAGAATATTTTCAGCCTTAGGGAAGATTTTGCTTCATGTGCTATTACCAATTTTAAGAAAGAGGGTAGTGGTTTTGTCTTGAAAGATGATCCAAATGACTTAGCATTGGAGGAAAATTATAATAGTAAAGCACTCAGTATTTGTTTGGGCAAAACATAAAAATTCAAAGAGGATGGATTTGTGCCAGATGATAAAACCTTCATAGAGCTGCATGCCAAATATATCTTTGATAAATTGAATGACTCCACAAAGAAGTCGATGAACAGAGTAGGAGAAGATACTAAAAGTTCTATTAACCTTTGGCAAGACCAACTGTTGACAGATGAGACTCGGGTTCTCTCTCTCTCTCTCTCTCTCTCTCTCTCTCTCTCTCTCTTTGTGTATGTGTGTGTTGTGTGTGTCTGTGTGTGTTGTGTGTCTGTGTGTGAATGTGATATGTAGACTTATGTTTCCTTAATTATTTTGTTTTGCAGAGTACATTTGAAGTCAAAGATAAATTCTTGCAACATAAAAGTGAGTACTGTGGCCGAGATGCAACTCTCTCTCACTACCTAAGCAAATTGTCTAAGGCAAAGAGTATAGTCTACCACAATGCCATGAGCCAGGAAGGGAAAGTTACAAATTTTGTATTCAAGACATTGTCCATGTTCCTAGGTGTAATGATTATTCCTAAAAGTTATGATAAGAAGATTATTTTGATAGATAAGTCTACTGCCTTAGAAATTTTTGGATGCTACCCTGGTTATGCCAGCAAAACCGAAGGGGTTACTTTCATACATATGTTGCAGTAGCATTGTCTCTAGGCATAGAGAACCTAGAGGAACTAGAAGAGTATGGAAAACACCGTTTGCTATGGTATAAACGAAAGCCAGATTCATTGAAATTGCCAAAGTCATTAGAATGGAAAGATACATTGTAAAAGACATGTGTTACATCTATCCGACCAACAATGATTAATAAAAATCTTTTGTTCTCTCCATTTGTTTTGTGCTTCTATGGCATCTGAGTTTTTAAATGCTTCGGAATGCTTCAATCTCTTCCTTTCCATATGTCTGAGTGTTTGCATCAGTTGCATGACCTCAAGGTTTTGTTTTTATGTAGTATCCTTCTATAGAACCATTGGAATACTTCTTGTAGGTTGTTTGCCTTACTTTTTCCACCACCATGTTGTGTGTGCCTGAAATATGCATTTTGAGCCATATAGTGTGATTTCTTCAGTCCTTGTGTGTTCCAAATGCTAGGATCTCCGTACTTGTTGATAAGTAAGGCATGTGGTTGTAGAGAATATGCTACATAAGAAAGCATACAATGTAAGTTAGTATCGAGGGCTAGGAAACAACAGTAAGCTAGAAATATACCATGTAGTGTGGAATGTTGGTGTGAGTCCAAGCAGCTATGAATGCTTTTTTGAACGCTTGTAAGTTGTCTTGAAAGCTCTTTTTGTCTTGCTGGGAGTAGTTGACTTCCTTACACATTTGGAACAGAGTATCAATTGAATGCCAAACATTTGCTTTGACATTCCTTGAAGCAACTCCATGGTCTTTCACTGCATTGTGAAGCTTTTTCCACTGTTAGCATTCGATTCGACTTGTGTAGGTTGTTGTATATTGCTTCCTTAACTTTGTAGGTTTGTGTTGTTGATTATTCATTGGCTTGTAAAGAAACCTTTTTGCCTTAACACCTCTAATGGAGGGCTTCATTGGAACTTCCTTTTTATTTGATGACTTTCATTTGGTACATTCTTGATCTTGGCCCCTTTGCTACAATTAAATAAGAACTTGAGAGTTTCAAGTCACCCGCAAGATGCCATTGGACTTGAAATTCCCCCCTTTTCTCTACATGGAGTATTTTGGTTGCATTCATCTATTCTTTGATGAGATTGGGGATATGTGTCTGATGAAATACCCAAAACAAGGATTCATGGTCCTCTTTCTTGAACCTAGCCACCAGATGTTTATCTCGAACTGCACACTAAAATACTTTGGATCATCCCTATTGCAATTACAAAGCCCTATTTATAAGTGTTATTCTGACCCTTTCCATCTTTTTCTCCTTGAAAATCTCGCACTCATCAAGCTTGATGACAAACTGAAGTACACCTCCTATCTCCTCAAATGTAATATCATAGAGCTCCACCATTCTCTTTTGCAAGAGCTCCAAGTCTATGAATATATTGTTGTGTTCATTGTAGAATATGCTCCCACCTTCTCCCTTAAACTCTCCTACAATGTGGTATGAGTGACCAACATAGTGAAGCTGTTTTGTATTTAATTCCTCCCTATGTGTCCAAACTTTTGTAGGTGTTGGAAGTATCTTTGCTTTAATGCCTTTGGCCTGAAGGAGGGGTGACATTGACTTCTGGATGGCACTATAACCATTATGATTGACTTCACTTGAATCCATGGTGGATTGAATATCCGCAGAGCTGAAACTATGTTGTTGGTTACAAATTCATCCACTATATCTCATTGAATCACCTTAAACTTCTTCTCTTTTATCATTTCTCTTGCCATTCTTGAAGTCACGATTGGTTTTAGTTGCTTTGCTAGATTAAGATTGGGATTGATATTCTCTTTATCAGGATGTATGACAACCCTACAAATACAGCACTACTCATTACTAACGTAGAGAACATGTAAATCCCAAAGAAACCTAGCAAATAAAATAATATTAACTGCTAACACAAAAGACATGTGAATGGGAATGCATTCAATGCAATCTTACCTTATGGCTTGGATTCTCTTCTTCAGGCCTCCAGAACTGAGTCTCAAGTTCTTAACATTTTTGAGCATTCTTTTTTGTATGCACCGTCCAATGATTTTATCTTTTTCTCTATATTTGCGGAGGTCACTTCTTAAATTATTGATTTGACATTCTAACTTTCTATGTCTTGCATTCACCAGACAAGCCAAGAAGCTCATTTGCTAAGTGTTGTGAATAACGCCTTTCTCTTTCTTGCATGTAAGAAATTGACTTGCAATATCCTAGTAAGCCTGTGGCACCATCACCTGCAAAACATAAGAGAATTGTGGGATTTGAAAAGGGAGGAGGATGAAAAGCAGTACGGGGGCCAATAGGATAGATGGAGCCATCACACTAAAGGTCTATGTGTTGCTTCCCTAACAACCTCATATGATCTTTAACATCTGATGAGAGCAATAGTTGTCCACTTCTACGTTTTTGAATGGGCGCATATGCACTATATAGATCAATTTGTAGATGGTACTTTCTCTTAATGCTTTCATGATTGGACTCCTCAATAGAATGAGTGTGTACAACATGGTTGTTCTCCATTGGAGTGTTATAGGAATGAGTAAGTATACTATATGATGCAGAGTGAAAGAATATCACTGGCTATGGTGAGAAAAGGCTTGTATTTATCTTTTGAAATTGGAGATGAAGGTTCAAATTCCCTCTAAACTCTCTTCCAGGCAATAATATCCTCTTGAACTAACTTTATTCTTGCAGTTTCGAATGTATCATTTCAAAGAAGGTTCCAACGAACTTTAAGACGGTCGCCTGGGAGAAAATTTGCCTCTCTGGCTTAGAGACTACACTTTTAAGACTTTCACATTCTCTTTATTTTAATATTTCAATATTTTTTCTAGAGAGAGAAAATAAGAATCGATCATTTTCTTACAAGGCCCTACGAATGACCTCCAAAATGTCCTAATGATTGTGTGGGATGTGGATTGATGTGGAGTGATGTGGATTAATATGTGGATTGATGTGGGATGATGTGAATGAACGTGGAAATGATGTGGGATGATGTGAATGAATGTAAAATGATGTGAGACGATGTGAATAAATGTGGAAATGATGTGAATGAATGTAGAATTATGGGAGATGATGCGAATGAATGTGGGATGATGTGAATGAATGTGGAATGATGTGGGATGATGTGAATGAATGTGGAAATGATATGGGATGATGTGAATGAATGTGAAAATGATGTGGGATAATGTGAATGAATGTAGAATGATGTGAGACGATGTAAATAAATGTGGAAATGATGTGGGATGATGTGAATGAATGTGGAATGATGTGGGATGGTGTGAATGAATGTGGAAATAATGTGGGATGATGTGAATGAATGTGGAATGATGTGAATGAATGTGGAATGATGTGAGATGATACAAATGAATGTGGGATGATGTGAATTGATGTGGAATGATGTGATGTGAATTGATGGAAAAAAATGTGGAATAATGAGAAATGACGTGGAATGATGTGGACTGATATTATGGAATGATGAGAAATGATGTGGAATGATGAGAAATGATGAGTAATGATGTGAAATGATGAGGAATGATGTGGAAAGATGGGAATTTTTCTTGGAAACTGTATTTGCATGTGAAATTTATTTTTTAAAGATTGTTTTACGTCAAGAATGCTGGGGAAGCATTTGACTATCTTATGGAATGAGGTCATGGGGACCTAAGTGAAAAATGTTGCAACTGACGAAGAGTCAAATAAGGACGTCTTACATGGCAAGGTTGGCCGAGGTTTGGTTAAAATGGTGAGCTGGATGAGGAGCCAAGCAAACGACATATGAGTGACGCACTAGGTCACCTACGAAGGAGCCTAGAGGGTGTTGACCATACGATGCTTGGGCTCTGGGTCGCCCAAGATACCCACGTGTGTGTCGAGGAAGAAAATGAGTTGGAGTTGTTTTTTGAACAAGGGCATGGATCTGGTTGGTTGGCCTTGTTGGTCTTCAACGGATGAGTTCATGGCTCTTTTTGATAAATGGACCTTGTTGGTTGATCTAGGTTTAATGGAGAGTCCATATGGATTTTATGGAAAAATCTTGATTATACTCTTGGGTACTATGAGCTTGGAACTATTGAAAAGGCCCCTAAGTGAAGTGGTAGGTGAGCCTAGAGGGATTGACCAGGCGGTGAGCATTCTGGTTTTGTCGATGATACCATAGGTACGCTAAGGAAGGAATGAATTGAATTGGATTTCATGGTTGGAAATTGGAAAAGTTAGAACTTGGACCTTAGAATTGGAATACTGAGGATTATGATGGAAGCAATGTGGTTTTATTGCAATTTTGTTTGGAAATAGTTGAATATGAGAAAAAGGCAATTTTGTTTGGAAATAGTTGAATATGAGAAAAAGGCAATTTCATATTGGGTGTGTAAGTGGTGTGTCTATTTTATTTTTGCATGAGTGCTGGCTAGGGGGCCTGGTGTAATGGATCCTTTCAAAATACAGTGGTTGGTCGGTTGGTTAACCCATGGGATAGGCTAGATTGATGGATTCCTATAGTAAAATTCAATTTTGTTCAAGCTACGATAGTTGAAGTAAGTCATAGGATAATCCTTGTTCTATGGAAAAGAATCAACGGTTGTGCCTCTTTTGATGGGGAAAAAATCGTTGGTCTCTATGAACCAAGTGCAAGTTCCTCTTTGATCCAGCCATGTGACCCACGGGTTCGGTCAGAATACAAAGGATAGTTAAGGCTCTTGACTACGTTAGAAGATTTTCCTAGAGGAATTGCCTATGATTTCTGGGCGAGGGAAGTTTTTTCCACGTTCAGTTTTGAAAGAACCGAGGGATTAGTCTCTTGTGGACAAGGACCCAAGTGGGAATCTCTGCCCTGTGCATGAGGTTGCTACTTCCACTGCTAGCTCTCTAGAGTTTGATGCGCAAAGAGAGCAGGGATCTCACAGCATACAGAAGTTGTCTGTTTGCAGGTTATTTGATTGCTATAGGAAAACATGTCTAACAGAATTAATCAGATTGTTAGTTAGAAGCTGGATAAGAATAACTATGATAGGACACATACAGGATGCAAACACTCCAGCAGTTGCATGGCAAAATCTGGTTCAAATGTTCCAGACAAACACAAAGGCAAGGAAGTTGCAGTTAAAGCAAGAGTTGCATAATGTGGAAAAGAAAATCATGTCCATCAATGAATATGCCTTAAAGATCAAAGGCATTGTTGAATCCCTTGGGTCTATCAATGTATCGGTGGAGGATGATGACTTGGTGAGTTTCTGTATGAATGGGGTTGGCAAAGAGTACAAGCCATTCAAGACCTCCATTGCACTTAAGGAGAATATTCCTAACTTTCGGGACTTGATATCTATGCTGATCATAGAAGAAAAAGCTTTAGGTGAGGATTCTTCTTCACAAAGCAAGAACACATCGGAACATGCCTTCTTCTCTAATTCAGGTAGAGGAAGAGGTAGAGGCCATGGTCGAGACCAAGGTGTGGTGACCGACAAGGAAATCAGAATTTTGGACAACAATAGTCCAATGATTCACAACAGCAATCATACACAGGTGGAAGAGGCCAATCTAGAGGCAAGGGGAGCCAAAGAGGCCGAGGTGGTTGGGAAAAAAATCAAAATGCAAATAGCATAGAGTGCTATTACTATGGCAAACTAGGACACATGGCAAAGAACTACTATAAAAAGCAGAATGACATTAAAAGTGGGAAGTTGCAGCAAGGCAACTATGCATCATCTAGCAAACATGGAGGTGATGATAGAAGTGAGCAGATGTTTGTGATGCAGCACATGCTTAGTTCCATAACAAGGGATGTGTCAGGATCTCAAGATTTATGGTATGTGGATTCTTGCACCTCTAACCACATGACCAGTAATGCTGAGTGGTTTAGAGATATGCAGAAAATGGAAAAACCCAGTTATGTAGAAATAGGTGATGATACTGTGCATCTCATTGCGCATGTTGGTAAAGTACCATTGTCTATGCAATATGGCAAAATAAAGTACTTGGTTGATGTACTTTATGTTTCGAATATTACAAAAAGAACTTGGTTTCTATTGGATAGATGGTTGAGTAGGGTCTACAAGTGAGGTTTAATGCTCAAGGATGTTTTGTGGAAGACTTTAAAAATAAGTGTCACTTGGTTGCAAAGGGTAACAGAAATGGAAGGATGTTTACTTTGGATGTGAACATGCCTGAGATAAAGGTAGCCATGTTTGCGCATAGAACAGATGTCATTACAGATATTGACATATGGCACAACCGCATTGGTCATGTGAATGTACAATGACTGAAGTCTATGTAGGCCCAAAATATTGTTGCAGGTTTGCCAAAGTTTAAGGTTGACAGTATGCATAAGGTATGTGAAACATGCCAACTTGGTAAGCAAGCCAAACATGCTTTCCCACATGAAAAGCATGTCAGTGCAAGGCCAATGGATGTCATACATTCAGATGTATGGGGACCAACCAAGATTGCAACAATTGCAGGTTGTAAGTTTTATGTTACATTCATTGATGACCACACTAGGAAAGTGTGGGTTTATTTCATGAAGAAGGAGAAAAGTGAGGTGTTTGCTCACTTTTAGAGATTTAAAGCCTTGGTCAAGAAGGAAAAAGGCATGCAAATAAAATGCCTAAGGTCAGATGGTGGGGGAGAATATTTCTTTAACAAGTTCAACAATTTCCTGAGACAAAGCAAGGAATCAAGAGGAAGTTTACGTGCAGGTACACTTCGCAACAAAATGGTGTTACAGAAAGGTAAAACATGCACATTGCAGAAGTGGCATGTGCCTTGATGGTGGCTGAAAAAAATATGCCACATTACTTTTGGGCAGAAGCAGTAGGAACTACTGTGTACATTATGAACAGGACACTCACTACACGTGTTCATGGTATTACTCCTGTGAGACAGAAGTTTACAAGCATAAGACCGGATGTGTCTCACTTCAAAGTGTTTGGGTGTATTGCATATGTACATGTTCCTGATGGAGTGATAACAAAGTTGGATCCGAAGGTAGAGAAATGCATCTTCATTGCTATGGAGAAAAAAGGTTATAGATGCTATAACCCTACCACTCTCGTGTAATGCGAGTAAGCAAGGAGGTTATCTTCGATGAGATGAGTAGCTGGTATACACTAGTAGTGAAGGCAACAGAAGATGCAGATGTAAGAAGTGTTGATGTTGCACCACATGTCGAGCAGCAATCACAAGTGATGAGTGGACATGAGGAGTCCTCGAGCAGTGGATCCAATGTTAGCCCATGGTCAGGAAGGTTGAGGAATGATGCAAGTACACATGTATCATGGAAAGGGAAGAAAAAGGTAGATCAACCTTTTGTGCCTGATCTGTCTGCAGGGGGCACTCATATGTGGATGGTGACTCTAGTGGCTCTGAGCATAGCCCTGATAAGTGCAGGGCACTCATATGTGGATGGTGACTCTAGTGGCTCTGAGCATAGCCTTGATAAGTGATGAAAAACACGTAGAGGGAGAGGAGACACACACACAGGAGCAAACCTTAATGTATTAATCAAACCCTAACCATAGAGAGAAGCCATATCCCTTCTCGCACAATGCATAAAGCCATAATCCATAATCTACAACACACTACTTGTGTTGTGTCCACACACAGCTAACCCTAGCTAATGTCCACACACTATGACCAGCCGGACGCGGTCATTTATGTCTCACACATGTTACTATCTAACATGCCAGCACATAGTGCAACTCGCACAAGCTGACATCGAGCTTGAATCTCAACAACCCCTCTCAAGCTCATGATGTATTGCCATAGATGAAGATGTAGATGAGCTTGGGCTATCAAAGCTCTCAACACTCCCCCTCAAGCTCATCCCATGTACTCCCAACATAATACGGAAGTACTCAAACCTCTCCCTGCTAAGTGGCTTTGTAAAGATGTCAACCACCTGCTCTTCAGTCTTCACATACTGTAAATCCACTGTACCATCCAACACTTTCTCTGTAAGATTCCTCCCCAGTCCCTCAAGATGTCCAGTTTCTTCCCCTGTAATCAATCCCCTTTTCAGAATAATAAAAGATCTTGTTTCTACCTGTTTTGGCCTAGAGAGAGAAAATATTCTAGAGAGAGGTAATTCAATTTTTAGATATCTTTGGATGGAAAAATATCCCTTCTTATTAAAATAAATTCCCCCAAAATAAAAGTTTAAAAAGAAATGTTTTATGTCAAGAATGTTGGGGAAGCATTTGACCATCTTGTGAATGAGGTCGTAGAGACCTAAGTGATAAAGTCGCAACAGCTGATGGAGAGTCAACGGAGGACGTCTCACGTAGCAAGGTCCGTCGACCAACCTCGGTTGACTTAAATGGTGAGCTTCTGGTACGGTGGATGAGGGACCAAGGAAGCAGCCTATGAGTGAAGCGCTAGGTGACCTGCGAGACGAAGGAGCCTAGAGGGTGCTCACCATACGGTGGATGAGGGACCAAGGAAGCAGCCTATGAGTGAAGCACTAGGTGACCTGCGAAGGATCCTGGAGGGTTCTCACCATACGGTGCTCGGGGGCTCTGGGTCGCCCACGCATGCGTCAGGGAAGAAAATGGAACAAGGTGTTAGAGTTGTTTTCTGAACTTGGGCATGGATCTAGTTGATTGGCCGCCTTGCTTGTCCTCAACAACGGATGAGTCCATAGCTTTTTTATATGGATCTATTGGTTGATCTTGCTGATCTTCAATGGTGGAGAGTCCATCTAGATCTTTCTTATGTGATGATCTTCAATGGTGGAGTCCATCTAGATCTTTCTTATGTGATGATCTTCAATGGTGGAGTCCATCTGGATCTTTCTTATGTGATGATCTTCAATGGTGGAGAGTCTATCTGGATCTTTCTTATGTGATTATTTCGAGGTACTATGAGCTAGGAACTATCGAAAATGCCCCTGAGTTAGAGCTAGGCAAGATATCGTCCATCCTAGATGACGATCTTGCCCGTGGCACTTGCTCTAAAGCAGCCGCCGCCTCGGTCCTGACGGAATATTGCTCGAGTTAGTAATACCATTGACCACCTCCTTTCTGACATCTCGGCTAATGATGCCATCCATACGTATGCTGGGGAAGAAATGAATGTAATACTTGATTATATTGCCAGGTACTATGAGCTAGGAACTATTGAAAAGGCCCCTGAGTGAAGAGGTGGTGAGCGTTCAGGTTGCCAATGATGCCTTAGGTACACCGATGAAGGAATGATTGGAAATTAGAATTCAAGCTAGATATTTTGGAGGATTATGATCAGTGATACTATGGTTTCAATTAAAGATTGTTTTAAGAGAGCTAAATCGGTGAAAAAGGCAATTTCGTATTGGTGGTGTGACTATCTTGAACTTTGCTTAAAGCGTCGGCTAGGTGTTAAAACCCTTAGATCTCTCTAGATAATTGTTATGCATAAAAACGCATAAATCAGGCATAAACTCATCCACTTGACCACCCCCGAGCCCAAGGGACGCACACATGAATTATAATTAAGTACATCATATCTTTACCTTGATGTTCCATACCATCAAGAGGTATAACTGCAATCTAATAGCATGTAGCTATAGTGTGAAATGGTAGGTGTGAGTAGATATAATCCTCTATACAAGAGAACATCATATCATAACCTAGCCTCAACATAACATAGCCTTAGCTATAGTGTGAAATGGTAGGTGTGAGTAGATATAATCCTCTATACAAGAGAACATCATATCATAACCTAGCCTCAACATAACATAGCCTTAGCCTCCCTTGAGTGTGCCCCATGCCCCTATTATATAGGAGGGCCCTCAAGTGACTCTTGACTCTCCATTTCCCATTTGTGACCCTTGGGGATGCCTGACCCTAACCTTAACCCTTAAGGTTAGTCCTAACCCATACTCCACTAGAGCTTGTTCCCATGCTACCATGCTCACAAGCCTAATGTGGGTTAGCCTCCTAGTATATGCACTCATAATGTGCATATAACATACTTCCCCTCTCTCAAAACATTGCAGTCTTGCAATTAAAAGAAGAAGAACTGCATTGAACAATATCAACCAACTCCCAAGTCGAATCCTCTATTTCCCTATCTTTCCACCTAATTTTAACCTCAAGGATTAGTCAACTACAAAGTTTCCTTTCCCTGAATTCAAGTACCTTATCAGGTTCATGTGGAACATAGGATAATTCTTTGACTTTAATGAGTTCTTAAGAGTATGTGTGTTATCTTCACCTCCCAGTTTTCCTTTCAATCTATTGATATAAAAGACTGGATGAACTCTAACATGTGGAGGTAGCTTAAGTTCATATGCAACCCTGCCAATCCGATGTATAAATTGAAATGGAACACAATATCTAGGAGATAAATTCGAGCATTTTTCCATTGACAAAGTATGAGAATCTTTAGGAACTTTTAAATAAACCAACGCTCTGTTCAAAGACCAAGTTGAGCGTCCTCTATCAGCATAGAACCATGCCCTATCCTAAGCACTCCTCATAGAATCCGAGCTTCGATCAACATTTCCTGCATATCACGCAAGAAATCCCTCGATGCATCAAGCTTGATGTGCTTAAGACCGACATCAATAGGTGCCTTGGGTTGATACCCATACATAAGCATGAATGGACTAAAACCAATAGCCGTACGTTTAAAATTGTTATAGGCAAATTCCATCATTGGAAGATATTTTTCCCAATTTGATGCTTTTCTAGAGACATATGCACGAAGCATATCCTCTACAATCTGATTCATACACTTTGTTTGCCCCTCAGACTCTGCGTATAATCAGAGGAATTCATACTCAAAGTAGTTTCCTCGTTGTAAACCATTCGGAATAAAGTAGGAAAACATCGCATTATAACAGCAGGAACCAAGGATTCATCGGAGCCCCGACGAACCCACATCTGCACATGGAATTATCGGTGTCCCGAGTTACCCATATCAACATAGAGAGTCATCAACGTCTTAATGAGTCACATATGTCCATCTGTAAACCATCAGATTGAGTGTTTAAATCACCTAAAGTACGGAATTAGAGAAAAAAATGCCAACAAAGGAAAAATCCAAATTTCCTTAATCTGAACACAACAAGATAAAGTCGTTGAACTTCTAAAGAAAGAGATTTCAACAAGCGAAAATGCCGACGAGATTACACTCATCAATACATGCAGGCTATAAATAAAAGAAGTTTATCTAGAGAATGCCCACACAACAACTTTAAATGAATTCAAAAAATGAGATTGTCTTTGAATGTTGATGTCAACATGCTAGGTGATGTAAGCAAAGCAAGAATCTTGAGCCCAAATTATCCCATAAGATAATATATGTAGGGATCTCTAGCGTCCCATACCACCATGATACCACCCATACATATCTTAGCAATTTGAAACTCCCTAGTATGATGTCTAGGAAATATGAATAAAATCCTATATAAAAGGAATAAGATGGCCTTATCCTAAACTTTCACATACTAAAACCTGTCTCTATATTCTTGAGACCATCAAGGAATAACTCTTTCCGAGTACATCACTAGAAAAGAATTTTGAATTATTGGCACCTTTCTAATGATAACTACCCAAAAAACACAATAAAGCTGGGGTGGTAGAAAAAAAATTCACCTAGATACATAAGTAACTAGGTATCCAAGTTGGAATATGTATAAGAGTACAAGCAATATACTCCAAAATTAAGTGCAAAAAACAAAGGCAAATGTTACCTTTAAAGCACATGATATTATCCAAAAGATCAGATCCTTATAAAACCGTGGATAAAAGCATAGAAGCTCCTCGAATCCATAAAAACCATAGTTAATCATAAAAATCAATGCATGCCATCTAATGATCGTTAATCATGCCAAAAGAAGCATTTAAAATTGGTGGCCAAATCATCAATCTGGAGTATATGAACGTGGTGTTTGTTCAAGCAAAACTCCAGAGTAAGAAAGTGAAACACATGTGTGTAGCACTCATTAAAAACCCCTACACACAAGTGATCTAGGCAGAACCTGATGAGTCCATATAAAACTTGGAAAACATCTAATAAAATCCACCAAAACAAACAGATCAACTAACCCATGATAGAATTTGTCTTAGGCTTAAGAAATTAAGCAGAGGCCACACTTAAACAAGTGCAAAATAAATTATCATGGAAAAGTGTCAAAGGTGAAACACACTTTGAACGCAAATTATAACCATCAAAAGAAATTAAGGAACATGTCCAAAAAGAATGGCTAAATAATGGTAAAAAATCATGAAAACATCGTTTTAAAATTAATCCAAATCAAAATATCTACTAATATGAGGTATAATCATTAATAATATGCAAATAACCCACATCTATCTAATGTCAACACGTGAAAACATACTTCAACATTAAATAACTCTCAAAAATATTAAATTCTCGAGAAAAAGAATTATTATAATTTTTTTCAAATTTTTTCTAATTTTATAGGGCCTCAAAAGATGATAATTTTGAACTCCATCAAACCTATATTATGGCATTCCAAACCTATATTTTTCTATAAATTTTTAGCAATTTAATTTGTCAAAATACCATTGATATTTTAAAAAATATCAATTTTTAGGATTTCTAAAAATAATTTCTCAAATATTCCTAATCTTTCTTGAGAATCCTATCGTTCACAAAATTTCCAATTTCGCCCGACAATTCTAAAATCCAATGAAAATTCATAATTTAAATGGATTTTTTAAAAAAATATATTTTAAAGGAATTTGAATGGTCACGGGTGCTCAAATGGACACACCACATGCCAATCACCAACCACATTTTCCAGAAATTGAAAATAACCGTTTTTTAATTTTCCACTAATTTTCAAGATTTTTTTTAAAAAATTAATTTACCCCGAATGCATTAGAATACAAATGGTCAAAAAATTTCAGAATCCCAATGGTTTTCGTGGAATACAGAAAGCCAATAGTTTTGGGAAAATGAACAGACAAAAAAAATCAGAATATGAAAGGTCAAAAGTTTCCGGAATCCGAAAGGTCAAAAGATTTTCCGGAATTCGGAAACCCAATAGGTTTCCCAAGCATGCGGAAAGCCAAAGGGTTTCAAGAAAATAAGCTCAAAAAATTTCAGAGAATTTTTTGTCTCTAATTTTATATTTTCTTTTTTCTTGGGATTTTTTTCAAGCTTTCAAAAGCTTTTAAATAGAAAAACCTTTTTTTTAAACAAAAATCCAAAATCTTTAAATAAAGCCTTTTTTTAAAAGCTTTAATGTCAAAGCTTATGCAAAAAAACTTAATGGGGGGGGTGGCGATTTTTTTCGTCCGCCCCTGCAGCGAAAGCCCCCCCCTCCCCTCCCCTGCGGGGGCGGCGGCGCGATTTGATTCATGAGAGGGAGAGTACTCTCTCCCCTCTTCTCCATTTCTTCTCTATTTCTCCACCAACTCCTTCGCTCTTAATAACAGAGAGGTGGATTAGCATTTAATTAAAAAAACTTAATCATAATCTAATACTAATTATGATTAAAGTTTAAGCAAATTATGTCATCTAAGAGGTGTTTACACGGGCGGGAGGAAAATAGAAGAGAAATTCAGATTTGAGAGAAGAAGAGGGTCCCATGTACACGGAGAGCATTCAATGCATCAACATGCTACCCCCCTACTGCATTTCAGCAGAAAATAGGCAGAAATTTGATAGCATACGCGCGAAAAAACCTGCAAAAATGTATAAAAAATATATTTTAACCATAAAAATGCTTTAAAATTTTCTTAAAAATTAGAAAAAATTTCCAAAAATTATAAAAATTTAGGGAATTAATTCTATAAAAAATGTCAGCAATAAAATATGTGGTTTTTTGGTTAAAAATTTCATTAATACTTATTTTAAACCATGAAAATAGAGAAAAATAGCATTAAACTCACGGAATTTCCTCGCAACATCGATTCGTCCATTGAATAGAAGAAACATGCATTCTAACCGCCATATCGATGATCCACAACACATATCAATAAAATAATATTTTTTATTTAGTAAATATTAAAATTTACTTCAAAAATTATAAAAAAGTTACAATAAGAAAGAAAAAAAATAGCAACAATTAACTAGATCTAATACCACTTTAAAAACCCTAAGATCTCTCTGGATAATTGTTATGTATAAACATGCATAAATCAGGCATAGACCCCTCAACTCGACCACCCCCGAGCCCAAGGGATGCACACATGAATTATAATAAAGTACATCATACCTTTACCTTGATGTCCCATACCATCAAGAGATATAACTCCAATCCAATAGCATGTAGCTATAGTGTGAAATGGTAGGTGAGTAGATATAATCCTCTATACAAGAGAACATCATATCATAACCTAGCCTCAAGCTAACATAGCCTTAGCCTCCCTTGAGTGTGCCCCATGCCCCTATTATATAGGAGGGCCCTCCAGTGACTCTTGACTCTCCATTTCCCATTTGTGACCCTTGGATGCCTAAACCTAATGGCTAAACAATGGTAAAAATCATGAAAACAGCATTTTAGAATTAATCCAGACCAAAATATCCACTAATACGAGATATAATCATATTAATGATATGTAAATAACTTACATCTATCTAATGTCAGCACCTGAAAACTTCAACATTAAATAACCCTCGAAAATATTAAATTCTCGAGAAAAAGAATTATCATGATTTTTTTTAAAATTTTCCTAACTAAAAGGGCCTCAAAATACGATAATTTTAAATTCCACCAAACCTATTCTATGTCATTCGAAACCTATATTTTTCTAGAAAATTTTTAGCAATTTAATTAGCCAAAATACCATTGATATTTAAAAAATACCAATTTCTTGGATCTCTAAAAATAATTTCTAGAATATTCCTAATTTTTCTTGAGAATCCCATTGTTCATGAAATTTCCAATTCTGCCTGACAATTCTCAAATCCAATGAAAATTTATAATTTAAATGGATTTTTTAATTTTGTGGGTCAAAAAATATATTTTAAAGGAATTTGATTGGTCAACGGGCGCCCGAATGGACACACCACATGCCAATAACCAACTCCACATTTTCCAAAAATTTAAAATAACCTTTGTCTAGTTTTTCACTAATTTTTATGATTTTTTTAAAATTTTTATTTTACCTCGAACGCATTAGAATACGAACAGTCAAAAAATTTCAAAATCCCAATGGTTTTCTCCGAATACAAAAAGCCAATAAATTCGGGAAAATGAAAAGAGAAAAAAAAATCGGAATGTGAAAGGTCAAAAGTTTCCAAAATCCGAAAGGTCAAAAGGTTTTCCGAAATTCGAAAAGCCAATAGGTTTCTCGGAAATAAACTTTCCCAGAAATAAAATTTTTATCTCAAATTTTAATTTTTTTTCCAAGCTTTCAAAAGCTTTTAAATAGAAAAACCCTTTTTTTAAAACAAAAATCCAAAATCTTTAAATAAAGCCTTTTTTAAAAATCTTTAATGTCAAAGCTTATGCAAAAAAATTTAATGGAGGGGTGGCGATTTTTTTCGCCTGCCTACAGCAAAAGCCCTCCCTGTACAGCGAAAGCCCTCCCCTGTGGCGCGATTTGATTCATGAGAGAGAGAGTACTCTCTCCTCATCAACTTCTCCATTCCTTCTCTCTTTCTCCACCCACTCCTTCTCTCTTAACAGATAGGTGGATTAGCATTTAATTAAAAAAACTTAATCATAATCAAATACTAATTATGATTAAAGTTTAAGCAAATTATGCCATCTAAGAGGTGTTCACACGGGCGGGAGGAAAATAGAAGAGAAATTCAGATTTGAGAGGAGAAGAGGGTCTCACGGACACGGGAGAGCATTCAATGCATCAACATGCTACCCCCTACTGCATTTCAGTAGAAAATAGGCAAAAATTTTATAGCATACCCGTGGAAAAACCTACAAAAATGTAGAAAAAATATATTTTTAACCATAAAAATGCTCTAAACAATTCTTAAAAATTAGAAAAAACTCCCAAAAATTATAGAAATTTAGGGAATTAATTCTACCAAAAATATCGGTTATAAAATATGTGGTATTTTGGTAAAACTTTCCATTATTGCTTATTTTAAACCATAAAAATAGAAAAAAATAGCATTAAACTCACGAAATTCCTCGCAACGTCGATTCATCCATTGAATTGAAGAAATACGTGTTCCAACTGCCATATCGATGATCCACGTGTAAATAATCAACACAAATCAATAAAATAATATTTTTATTTAGTAAATATTAAAATTTACTTTAAAAAATGTTAAAAATTACAATAAGAAAGAAAACAAATAGCAACAATTAACTAGAGATTGCTCTGATACCACTGTTAAAACCCTAAGATCTCTCTGGATAATTGTTATGCATAAAGATGCATAAATCAAGATGCATAAATCAAGCATAAACTCATTGAGTTGACCACCCCCGAGCCCAAGGGATACACACATGATTTATAATGAAGTACATCATTCCTTTACCTTGATGTCCCATACCATCAAGAGGTATAACTCCAATCCAATAGCATGTAGCTGTAATGTGAAATGGTAGGTGAGTAGATATAATCCTCTATAGAAGAGAATATTATATCATAACCTAGCCTCAAGATAACATAGCCGTAGCCTCCCTTGAGTGTGCCCCATGCCCGTATTATATAGGAGGGCCCTCAAGTGACTCTTGACTCTCCATTTCCCATGTGTGACCCTTGGATGCCTGACCCTAACCTTAACCCTTAAGGTTAGTCCTAACCCATGCTCCACTAGAGCTTGTTTCCATGCTCCCATGCTCACAAGCCTAATGTGGGTTAGCCTCCTAGTATATGCACTCATAATGTGCATATAACGCTAGGAGGCCTGGAAATTTTTTCCCTTATACCTGGGGCAAAACATAACCAAATTCCTAAATGGATCCTATCACTACTATAGTGGTTGGGCGGTTGGCTAACCCATGGGATTGGATGGGGTAGGCTGGACTGATGGATCCCTAAAATGAGACTCAATTTTAGCCTAGAGTGAGAAAATGTTCTAGAGAGAGATAATTCAGTTTCTAGATATCTTTAGATGAAAAAATATCCCTTCTTATTAAAATGATTTTCCCTGAAACAAAAATTCAAAAAGAACTTTCCAGTGTGCAATTGGAATAAATAAAAAATAGGTAAAAAGGACCTTAGCCTGAGGGTCCAGATTTTTTGAAAATTTTAAATTAAGGTTCCTATGGACCAATAAGATTAATCCAAATGTAGGGAGGAGATAAATTGAAGAATAAAAGAAAAATCCTCCAAAAATGAGTAAATACTCACATAAGATGAAGAGTTGACTAAGGACAAGGTTTGTTAGTTAAAAAAAGAAGAGATATTTAGAGAAAATGATGCATTTTTGACATCTCGGTGTGGGGAATCCCCCTCATGAAGGAGGCACCTATTTCACATGGATGGATGAGTTTTAAACTCACAAATAATGAGATATTTTCATCTCTCCTCTCTCCTCTTTCAACTAGATCCAAAAAGTAAGCGAAACTGACCTAAAAATGATCAAAAAGTGACCAAACTGATCTGGAAAATTCTAGAATTAGTTTGCTCGGTTAGAGGCTTACTTTTTCTTATAAATAGAAGCCTCTCCCCTTGTAAAAGGTTAATAGTATTTATGCACTATTACTCTACTCCTCCCCAGAGTCAAATACATTGAATTCACTTGATAATTCAATTGTTTTTGACTAAATCCTCTCCAAAAGAACCTGTGGCCACTCTTGCTGCAAACAAGATAGAACCCTCAATCCCTCAAGCCAAAGGAAAGCTTACAAACTCCATGTAAGCTTAATTCTTACTTATTATGAATTTTAAATCTATGGTTTTTTTAAATTTTATGCCTTTAAAATGTTTGAATTAAAATTTGATGCTATGCCTTGATGGAAAGGCCACCTCCTTCTCTTCTTTACAATTCAGCCCTTCTTAATCCTAGAAAGTTTAATTAAATGATTGATTAAACTATTTTCATTGTTGACTCTCTTAGTTTTTAAAAAATGGAGTAGATTAGAGATATTAGAATTCAAATTGGATTAATTCAAGTCATAAATTGAATGTTAAAATTGAGAAATGGTTAGCCATACAAAGGAGGTTATGGCAAAATTTTCTTAAATTTTGTGGAACTAAAGTTTATCATTAGGTTATTCTAAAAGAGTAATTCCTTCCATTTGTGCATTCTAAAAGAATTATTTTTATTTTAAAAGTTTTATTCCCATTAAAATTAAATTTATGCATAGAAAGATGCATAAAATAATTATTTTTTATTTCAAAAGTGTTATTCCCATTAAAATTGAATTTATGCATAGAAAGATGCATAAAGGAATTTATTTTTATTTCAAAAGAGTTATTCTCATTAATTTTGATTTTATGCATAGAAAGATGCATAAAGGAATTTATTTTTATTTCAAAAGATTTATTCTCATTAATTTTGGTTTTATGCATAGAAAGATACATAAAGGATTTTTTTTAATTTCAAAGAGTTATTCTCATTAATTTTATTTTTATGCATAGAAAGATGCATAAAGGAATTTATTTTTATATCAAAAGTTTTATTCTCATTAAAATTGAATTTATGCATAGAAAGATGCATAAAAGATTTATTTTTATTCCAAAAGTGTTATTCTCATCAAATTTGATTTTATGCATAGAAAGATGCATAAAAGATTTATTTTTATTCCAAAAGTGTTATTCTCATCAAAATTGATTTGATGCATAGAAAGATGCATAAAGGATTTATTTTTATTCCAAAAGTGTTATTCTCATCAAAATTGATTTGATGCATAGAAAGATGCATAAAGGATTTATTTTTATTCCAAAAGTGTTAATCTCATCAAAATTGATTTTATGCATAGAAAGATGCATAAAGGATTTATTTTTATTCTAAAAGTGTTATTCTCATCAAAATTGATTTTATGCATAGAAAGATGCATAAAGGATTTTTTTTGTTCCAAAAGTGTTATTCTCATCAAAATTGATTTTATGCATAGAAAGATGCATAAAAGATTTATTTTTGTTCCAAAAGTGTTATTCTCATCAAAATTGATTTTATGTATAGAAAAATGCATAAAAGATTTATTTTTATTCCAAAAGTGTTATTTTCCTTAAAATTGATTTTATGCATAGAAAGACGCATAACAGATTTATTTTTATTCCAAAAGTGTTATTCTCATTAAAATTAATTCTATGCATAGAAGATGCATAAAGGATTTAGTTTTTATTTTAAAAGTGTTATTTTCCTTAAAATTGATTTTATGCATAAATAGATGTATAAAAGGATTTTGTTAAAAGTGTTATTCTCACTGAAGTTGATTTTATGCACAAATAGATGCATAAAGAATTTTTATATCAAAAATAAGAATTCTCTTAAATTCAATGTTTAAACGAATGTGATGAGAATAGATGTGATGAGAATCAGATAGATGTGAATGAATGGATGGATGGATGTGATATGAATAGAAGTGATAAGAATGTGATGTGGATAGATGTGATGAGATGTGATGTGAATTAGATAGATGGGAATGAATGGATGGATGGATGTGATGTGAATAGAGGTGATGAGAATGTGAGGTGGATAGATTCGATGAGATGTGATGTGAATCAGATAAATGTAAATGAATGGATGAGATATGATGTCATGTGAATCAGAATGTAAATGAATGATATGGGATGTGAGTGAATGTATGTGATGATAATGAATGTGAATGTGTATGTGAGGAATGGATGTGATTGAGTATGTGAAAAATGGATAAGGTTGTGTATCAAAGAATGGATGTGAATGTGTATGTGAAGAATGGATGTGAATGAGTATGTGTGAAAGAATGGATGTGGATGTATGTGAAAGAACGGATATAGATGTGTATGTGAAAGAATAAATGTGGATGTGATGTGACATGAATAAATTGATAAAAAACAGAAGCAGGAGGAAACACACACAAGGGAAGCAAACCCTAATCCATATCCATCAATCATAAAGAAGGAGAGAAGCCATAGTCATCATATCTCTCTCACACACAAAGGAGAACACAACATAGTGTTATGTCCACACTACAAAGTAAAACTAATGTAATGTCCACACCACACATGACCAGCTGGACGCGGTCATAAACACACCACACGATATCTATCTACCATACTGTCACTCTGTCAGCACCCATGTGCTATCCTCCAGCTGTATACGAGCTTGACATTTCAACACTCCCCCTCAAGCTCGACATGTCCATCTCTAGAACTCCCAATCTAGTACGGAAATACTCGAACTTATCCTTACCAAGTGCTTTGGTAAAGATATCTGCAACCTGCTCATCTGTCTGCACATATGTCAAATCAACATGCCCATCTAGCACTTTCTCTCTGATGAAGTGATAGTGGACCTCAATATGTTTGGTCTTGGCCTGATAACTGGGTTGCTAGCAAGCTGAATACTACTCATGTTGTCACAATGAACGACAACTCTCATATCACTCTGTAACCTGACATCATCTAGCAACTTCTTCAACCACATAGCCTCACATGCAGCTATGGCTGCTCCACGATACTCTGCCTCTGTGGTAGATAAAGTAACTGTAGGTTGCTTTTTACTGCTCCAACTCACAGTGCCACTACCAAGGCTGAAAACATAGCCACTGGTAGACCGCCTGTCATATGCACTACCGGCCCAATCTGCATCTGTATATCCATAGACATGCATGTCTTTTCCTACCTCATAGAAAAGACCATAATGCACGGTAGTTTTGACGTATCTCAGAATACGTCTCACAGCATCCAAGTGAGGTTTACGAGGACTCTGCATAAACTAACTCACCAAACCAACTGCATAACTGAGATCTGCCTCGTAATGGTCATGTAGATAAGGCTACCAACCATTTTCCTGTACATGGTGATATCATCAAGCTCATCACCCAAATCAGCCCTAAGCTTCATGTTTTGCTCTAATGGTGTCAACATTGGTTTGCATGCTGTCATACCATACTTTGCCAGCATGTCAAGTGCATATTGCCTTTGCACTAACCATATACCCTTGCTTGTTCTAATCACCTCAATGCCAAGAAAGAACCTTAAATCACCAAGGTCTTTCATATCAAACTCTTTGCATAAAGAGGCCTTAACCTCATCAATGCCTTTCCCACAATCACCTGTGATAATCAAATCATCAACATAAATGACTATCATCACGATACCATCATCATGTGTCTTCTTCACATAAAGTGAAAACAAAAGTCGGATATTTTGGATGTACATATCCTTCTGGCTGTTCCATGTACACCTCTTCTTGTAGTTCACCATTCAAGAAAGCATTTTTTACATCCATTTGATGTAAAGCCCAACCTTTTTGTGCTGCTAGTGCAATGATAGACCTCACTGTAGCCATCTTAGCCACTGGGCTGAAAGTTTCATCATAATCAAGACCATAAGTTTGTGCATATCCTTTAGCGACCAGCCTTGCCTTATGTCTCTCTAGGCTGCCATCTGACTTACACTTTACCTTATACACCCATTTGCAACCAATTGCATTCTTTTCTTGAGGTAACTCAGCCAATTCCCATGTATCATTTTTGTCCAAAGCATCCATCTCTTCATCCATGGCTTTCTCCCATACATGCTCTCCAATAGCCTCTGTATAGCATGTAGGTTCCACATGCTTTACCATAGATGTCATGTATGCATAGTGCATAGCAAAATCTCTATATGTCAATCTTTCAACTGGATATCTGACTCTCTGGGATCTCCGTAATGCATGCGGGTCACTCTGTACACCTGTAACTCGAGCATGTGGTGGCACATATCTGTCCTGCCTAGCACCAGGTGTGCGTAAAACAGGTATGCCGAGCTCCTCATCCCCAGACTCTCAGAACTAGATGACTCATAACCTGTGATTCCAATTCCTTCGACTTTCTTCTTGCCTTTATCCATAGCACTACTCCCAGTGCTCACACTCTCATGCCTCAAACGTCCTGACCATGGACGTACACTGCTACTCTCAGCTTCTGCTCTGCTGGCCCCCAGACATAGTAGTAGAACTAGAACTTGCTTGTGATGGAAAGTTCACAGGCACATTAGCCTCCAGTGAGTCAATAACTCCCTCATCTTTTGCTTTGTACCAACTAGCAAGCTCATCAAACACCACATCTCGTGAGATGACTACTTGTCTAGTTTGAGGGTTATAACATTTGTAGGCCTTTCGATCCTGTGCATATCCAACAAATACACATTTCTCTGCCTTAGGATCCAACTTCCGTCTTCTTTCATCAGGCACGTGAACATAGGCTACGCATCCAAAGACTTTGAGATGTCCAATGTCTGGCCTGTAACCTGTAAGCCGCATCTCTGGCGTGCTTCCATGAATGGCTGCTGTAGGTGTTTTGTTCAGGATATACACTGCAGTAGCACATGCTTCTGCCCAATAGTAATCTGGCATGCTCTTTTCATTGAGCATTGCCCTTGCCACTTCACATATGACTCGATTCTTTCTCTCAGCCACACCATTCTGCTGAGGTGTATACCTGCATGTCAACTATCTTCTTATCCCATGCTTCCGCAAGAAATGCTCAAAAGCTTTTGAGGTGTATTCACCACCTCCATCTGTTCTCAAACATTTAATCCAACAGCCATATTGTTTTTCTACAAGAGCTTTGAAATCCATGAACTTTTCCAGCACTTCACTCTTCTCTTTCAAAAAGTATATCCATGTCATCCTGCTGAAGTCATCTATAAATGTCACATAGTATAGACTTCCTTTGATAGATGGATTTTGTGCAGGGCCCCATACATCACTGTACTATCTCAAGTGGCCTGTTACTCATATTTCCTTCTCTAGGAAACCTCAACCTTGCCTGCTTTCCAAACTGATAGGCTTCACAAACATGCATATGTCCATCATATTTGAATCGAGGCAATCCACTGACAATGCCTCTTGTTTGCATGTTCTTTAATCTCTGTATATTGACATGTCCAATCCTCTTGTGCCACATGTCAATGTCCTGCACAATCCCATTGCTCTTTGAAAACATGGCTGAGCTCAATTCTGGTATGCCTGCATCCAATTTGAACAACCTTCCTTCCTTCTTGCCCTTGGCAATCAATCTACAGCCATGCTTAAAGTCTTCCACAAAACAGCCATTCTCATTGAATCTTACTTGTAATTCCTGCTCAACCATTTGGCCTATTGATGCCAAATTCTTTGTGATGGATGGTACATATAACACTTCTGACATATTCTTCACATTTCCATCATGCATCCTCAAAGGCACACTGCCAACATGTGTTATAAGATGCTGAGTATCATCTCCTGTGACCACATAACCATTTGTATCCAATGGTTGCATCTTCTCAAACCACTCACCATGACATGTCATGTGATTTGAGGCACCTGAATCCATATACCATGACTCATCTCCTGCATTCTGAGAATCCATTGTCCCCATAACATGCTTCATTGCAAAAAGATGATTTGAACTCCCATCATTGTTACTAGTAGATGCATAATTTCCATGTTGTGGTCTTCCATTCCTCATATCATTCTGCTTTTTGTAACAATCTTTTGCCATATGTCCAAGTTTGCCACAATAGTGACATTCAATCCCATTCAAATTTTGTTGAGGACCTTGCCATCGTCCTCTACCACGAGCACCTGTTCCAAATCTCCCCCTATGGGATTGAAATCCACGACCTCCACGTGATCCAAATGATGACTGTGAATTCTGAAAATTCTGATTTGATTGTGGTGGAGTAGACCTGTCATTCCAACCATGTCCTCCACGGCCTCGAGGGGTAAATCTCCCCCTGCCTCGAACGCCTCTAGATGAGTAAAAAGCTTGATTCCTTGCATGTTCATCATTGCTTGACGAGGATGCACCACCTGTAACACTCATACCACCAAGGCCAAGC
Organism: Cibotium barometz; assembly: GCF_041138505.1. NCBI lineage: Eukaryota > Viridiplantae > Streptophyta > Polypodiopsida > Cyatheales > Cibotiaceae > Cibotium > Cibotium barometz. The sequence goes on from NC_141095.1 coordinate 36,805,139, forward strand.
TTCAATTCCTCCACAATGAGCAATGACACAAGCTCATTAAAGTCTGGCATTCCTCCCAACCTTACTGAGATGGAAGTATCAAAAGATTTGTATTCTTTGCCTAAACCACGCAATGTGAGAGCAACCAAATCATCATCATCCATTGGGGCATGGATTGATGACAAGGAATCTGCATAACCTTTGATTTCCTGAACATACTCATGTATACTCCTATTCCTTCGTGTTACACTGTGAATCTGTTGCTTTAGTTGTATCTTCCTTGCACCAGTGTCTGTCTCATACATTCGGCACAATATACCCCATGCTTCTTTTGGTGTATCTGCATCTTGGATGTGAATAAGCAAGGCATCTATTACACATATTGAAAAATAATGCAACACTTTCGAAGACTGCTCTACCCATTGCTTGTGAGCCAGTAACTGAGCATTATTTGGTTGAGGAGGTAGGTATGGCTCCGGGTCTTCCTCCAAGACAAGACTCCATAAACCTTTGCCTTTCAAAAAACTCTTCATTCGAAACTTCCACACTTGAAAGTTAGTGCGGTCAAGCTTCTCTCCAACAATCTGTATCGGACCATCTCCCATTGGTGCAAAAATATAGTAGATGTACCCCTTTGACAAGTTGTATGCCGGACCTGTAAAGCTTCAAATCTCTCCAAATCACAGCAAATGCTTGCAAATTGTGTGCAATAACATCCCACAATGATGCATCAACAATGTATACTTGATCAAATTTGAAACCAAATGATACTTCTTCACAAAAAAATTTCTGGTTTTTTTTCTCGCCAGTAATTTCTCGCCTTAACGAGTCAAGATTATGCTCTAAATCCTTCAAATCTTGTCCAAATTCAATGATTCAACTTGCATTGGCTTCCCAACACATTGCTCCAACATATCCTAGAAGGGTTTGATCAAATTCTTCAAGGTGAATGAGAACCACCAATTTTTGTAGCTCCCTGGTTAGCTTTTTTCTGCATCTGTCAGGTACCACCTCTCACTAAAAATGCTCTATCTCCTTCAAATCTTATCCAAATTCAAACATTTTTGAATCAAAAGTTTAGCAACTCATAGGACTCTACTTGTACCAAAGAAATTATGCCAATTTGATATAGACAAGGATTAATGCTTTGATTAAAAATGCTCTGTTTCTGAACAGACTTTCTGCAAACCTGCACACCTCTGATAAATGACTTCAATGAGTTCCAAATACATCAAATGAGCTGCAACCAAGCATCACAAGGCCTTAGAAATGTCTTTGCTAAACTCCCCAAGCTTTGAATGGCATCACATGGAGTAGTATTGAGTGAATTACATGAGTTTTATTGAAAACTGTCAGGACTTCAGCTCCAGAATGCGCCGCCTGCTTGTAGGGGTCCTGGGGAGAGGGCTTTACACCATTGACATGATAAACCTCTTAGCAATGACCTAATGCATCATGGGTATAAGGGGTTTGGCTCAATTCTTCCTCTAACTTCTGCACACGGGGGGTATGTCCACTGTTTTTGTGAAAAACCAGAAACTTTTGCATAAGTTCACTTCCACTTGATTTTCCTCAAATCTGTATGCATCAATCTGCTTCAAGATTCTGTATGTTGCTTGTGCCCACTTTGCTAATACATGTGCTAGTTCAAATACACGTGCCTTTGTGTATACATTTGCCAAGAGTACATTCACTTCAAGCTTTCCATGAAAGCTTAGAGAAAAACCAAAAATTTTCTGCTTGCTTTATGCACTTCAATCTTCACTGAACCTGCTCTTTGGCACCTGCAATCCGCTCAAGGGAGTTTTGCTACTCTTACCAGTTAGGCCAAGCTTCAGATCTGTAACCGAGGTGAGCTCCACAGCTTCTCCTTTTCTCCAAGCTCCAATGGCTTCCTTCACAGCTTTTTCTTCTTCTTCCCTCTTCTCTCACTCACTCTCACAACACAGCTAATGAGCTTTAGGCTCTGATACCATGATAAAAAACAGAAGCAGGAGGAAACACACACAAGGGAAGCAAACCCTAATCCATATCCATCAATCATAAAGAAGGAGAGAAGCCATAGTCATCATCTCTCTCTCACACACAAAGGAGAACACAACATAGTGTTATGTCCACACTACAAAGTAAACCTAATGTAATGTCCACACCACACATGACACTAGCTGGACGCGGTCATAAACACACCACACGATATCTATCTACCATACTGTCACTCTGTCTCAGCACCCATGTGCTATCCTCCAGCTGTATACGAGCTTGACATTTCAACATAAATGTGGATGTGAAGTGATAGATATGAATGTATGGATAGATATGAGTAGTCGTACATGTGAACGATTAGATGGATGTGGATGAATGAGATATGTGTATGAATGAGATATGATGTGGATAGAAGTGATGTGATATAATGGTGATGAGAATGAATGTGAATGTGATGGATATGAATGAATGTGATGGATATGAATGAATGTGATGGGATGGGATGTGAATCGAGATAGATACAGTGTGGAACAATGTTGAAAGACGAGAGTTTGTTTTTAGAAACTGTATTTATGACCTATTTTTAAATGAATGTTTTATGTCAAGAATGTTGGGGAAGCATTTTGACCGTCTTGTGAATGAGGTCGTGGAGACCTAATCTAATAAGTTGCAACAGCTGATGGTGAGTCAATGGGAACACGTCTCGCGTAGCAAGGTCATCGGTCGAGGTCTTGACCAGCCTCGGTTCGATTAAAATGGTGAGTTTCCGGTACGGTGGATGAGAGACCAAGGAAGCGGCCTATGAGGGAAGCGCTAGGTCACCTCTGCGAAGGATCCTAGAGGGTGTTGACCATACGGTGCTCGGGCTCTGGGTCGCCACCAATACCCACACGTGTGTCGGGGAAGATATTGGAACAAGGAGTAAGAGTTGTTTTCTGAATTTGGGCATGGATTTGATTGATTGACCTTGCTGGTCCTCAACGGTTGAGTCCATGGCCCTTTTATATGGATCCATTAGTTGATCTTGCTAATCTTCAACGGAGTTTCCATTTTGATATGTGAATATATTACCGGTTACTATGAGCTAGGAGCTATCGAAAAGGCCCCTGGACACGTGGTGAGCGTTCTGGTTGCCAATGATGCCATAGGTACACCGATGAAGGAATGATTGTTGTTGGAAATAAGGATTTAACTGGAGATCTTGAGGATTAGGATTAGTGACTCAATGGTTTCATTAAATGATTGTTTTTAAAGATAGCTGATTTTGTGAAAAAGGCAGTTTCATATTGGGTGTGTAAGTGGTGTGACTAGTTTTAAGTTTGCATGAATATCTGGTTAGGGGGCCTGCGAACTCTTTTCCCTGGTACGCGGGACAAAACCTAACCAAATTCCTAATTGGATCCCATCACTATAGTGGTTGGCTAACCCATGGGTAGGCTGGACTGATGGATCCCTAAATTGAGACTCAATTCTGTTATGGTACGATAGATGAAGTAAATCCCGAACAAAAATTGTTCTATGAAAAAGAATCAATGGTTGTGCCTCTGAATAAGGAAAAAAGCGTTGGTCTCTATGATCCAATTGCAATCTTTTCCCTGATCTGACTATGGGACTTACGGTTTGGACAGATCAGTTCTGTTAGATAAGGCTTTTGACTACGTTAGAGAAAAGTTATCCTGGAGGAATCGCCTATTCTTTCTGGGTAAGGGAAGTTTTTTCGGGTTTGGTTTTGGAAGAATCGATGGATTAGTCTCTTATCCGGATATCCGTGGTGGTGGGCGAGGCCCCGAGTGTGGGACCTTGCCCAGCGGTGCAAGAAGTGCTACTTCCGCTCCTAGCACCCTTGAATTCATTGCGCGGTGGGGACAGGGATCTTACAGCTAGTATCAGAGTAAATTTGGATAATGTGGATCAACCAAGAAGCCAAAAATGTCAAAAATTTAATAAGAAGCAGTAAAAGGTTGTAATTGTGTGATAAAATTCATACAAATTGTTATTCACACTGAAATTCATAAATTGATAATTGGGTCTTCAAATGGAAGTACTGCAATTATATGGAATCCCTGACTTGCTTGAGGCCTAGATATGATGGTATTTACCTTATAGTTCCAAGGACCCTGACTACACGTATATATCGAGGGTATAATTGTAGCTCTTTACTGGCAGTATATATGGGTAAATCTAAGATCTTGAAATTATAAGCTAAAATGCTATCCAGCTGATGAATTCGAATGTGGTTGATATGATTTTAAAATTCTGATTGAAAAATGATGATTCCTGAATTTCTGGTTGAAAAGCGATAAACTTAGCAAAACCACAATGAGGATGAATGGGACGAGTCCGTGTGTTGATGTTCATAATTAGAATAACGATAATGACTTCAGCAAATCACTATAAGATTAGTGGATTGTGCTGACAGATTGCTACTGTTAACTCTTGACCCAGTGGATCAAGTTAAGGGATGACAAATTAAAAATCTATAAAATTGAAATCCCCCATGGAGTACTATTCAGATGGAAATTTCAATCTAATAGACCATTATTATGTTAAAGATATGAATGATATGTTCTGAATGAATTAATATATGATAATGCAAGTATCTTTATCCCACAATTCTGTGGGGAGCCGACCTATCTAAAGAACCCCAGAATCAAATGAATCAAAAATCGGTTTTAAATCATAAATAAAGGGACTTAACAAGATTTTTTCGTATTGATAGGAACATGGATCGAGGTTGTCGTGGTAGAAATGATAACCCCCAACTCGATGACTTGGATGTTCGTAAAACTCTTCAGCAGCTTGGGCCTTTCAAGGGTGAAGGGGAAAACTTGTGCGAGGCTGTGGAGAAGTGGATTGAAGCAATGGAAGAGTACTTTGATGTCACTGGGTACAATGAGAAGAGGAAAATGGCTCTTGCAAGGTTGAAGATAGTAGAAACAGCTAGAGTGGCATGGAGAAACCACTGCGAGACAAACCGTCTGGATCAGAATACCCAGACATGGAATGATCTCAAAATTTACCTAAGGATGAGGTTCTATCCTCCCGGCTTTTTGGGAACAAAGATGAACGAATTCTTAGAGCTAACCCAAGGGAGCAGAACTATTGAAGTATATCACCAAGCGTTTGCTCTCCTCCTCAAATACTCGCCACCGCTGAATGAAGAACAGCTAATGGCCAGGCTCATTCGGGGACTGAACGAGCCTTTGAATTTGGTGAAGAACGCCAAGCCAGTTCCGTGGGGCCGAAGCAGTGCGGATGGCGAAGGATTTCTCCAAGGCCTTTGATGTCAAGATCACATGTACATGTAACCAAGAGGAGATGGGAGTGAGGGAAAAGGAGGCATGTACATGTAAGCAACAGGAGATGGGAGTGAGGGAAAAGGAGGCATGTACATGTAACCAACAGGAGATGGGAGTGAGGCATACCTGGTGAGGAAGCAAAACACATGCGCGTGAAAAAAAGCGTCAAGATCACATGTACATATAACCAAGAGGAGATGGGAGTGAGGCATACCTGGTGAGGAAGCAAAACACATGCGCATGAAAAAAAACGTAAAAAAAAGAGAGGTTATGTTTTAATATAAAAACCTACGCCATCAATATGTGCGTCGAAATAAGCATGGAAAAAAGCATTGAAATCAGAGTGAAAAAACACATACTTTCTTTTGGAGAAGATTGAGCGAGAAGGCGCCGCCAACCTCAATTGGGGGCGCATTGCAGATATGGTAAGTGTGGTAAGCCTTAACCTTATGATTTGTATGATTGCTTTGCCTTGTCATGTAGATCGTTGTTTTGGTATACCAAAAAAAGTGTCTTGTATGGTTTTTGCAGGGACCAATGCTTGATCCTGAGTGAGGGCTCTGCATGGAGTGGCCTTGCCCATGTCTTTCCCCTTGTACATACACATTTTGGTTAGCTCACATCTTTGTTTGAGCTTGTAAAGATTGTATGCAAATTTTGGCTTATCACGTCAGAGCTTGATATGTAAATTTAAATTTTGGCTTATCTTGTCAGAGCTTGATATGTAAATTTCACATCTTGCAATATAATTTGGCCATTGTTTGCACTTGTGTGAATTGTGTACCTACTTTGTAATGTCGAAAACGTTATGGCACTCTCTCTAACTTTTTCAACAAATTTGCACTTGTGTGAATTGTGTACCTACTTTGTAATGTCGAAAACGTTATGGCAGTCTCTCTAACTTTTTCAACAAATTTGCTTCGTTCTTCACATCAGAGTATAGTTGTCTTTGGTACTCTATAAATTTGGCATAATGGTGCATCCAACTACAAGACTGCAAACAGCTGGATGCACCATTATGCCAAAAAAATAATAATACCTTCACGCGTCGAAATAAGCGTCGAAAGGTTCCTGCATCCATCAAAAATAGGGTCGAAAGTTCCCTACATCCGTCGAAAATAGCATCTAAATGATAGTTGAAATAAGTGTCAAAATGCCAGTCGAAATAGCAATCGAAATAATCGTCGAAAAGAGCGTCGAAAAATGCATGGTAAAATTACTTTTTTCGACTCTTGTTTCGACGCTTATTTCAGCGTCTATTTTGACGTTTCTATTTCGATGCCATTTTGACGGGTATTTTGACGTTTAGGGGATTTTAAGCTTAGTTCTAAAGTGTCAAAAAAAGCGTGGATAGTGGCCCCGCCTCTTGTAGTGATTGCAATACATGTAGAAATAGAAAGAAGAAGAAGAAAAAACTAGATCTATGAAAACTCTAACCCGAACACTTTCACTTTCACACTTACTTCCAAAAAAGGGAAAGAGGGAGAGAAAGAGGAGATAATCTACCAAAAAACTTACGAAACATGGAAAAAAAATCTAAAAATCTAAAAAATAAGGAAAAATAAAAACCTAAGTTATGACTAACACCAATAAATGATATATATGAAAATGAATAGCCATATAATGTGATTCTATTTGGAACATCGTGTTATGAAAAATGTTCACTAAATCGTGCAAATGTGCACTCAAGCTTGTTTCTCAAAAAACCTAAAAAATGTCTTGATTTTTGAAAAAAAGAGAAAAAAAGTATAAATTTGTCTAGAAATTGAAAGAAAACACTAAATGTTTAGTATATTTCATCACAATAAATTTACAAAACCATAAAAAATGGCTAACTTTATGCAAGAAAAACAACTATCTATTCCATGTCAATAAAAATCTCAGGGGTTCACTATATGTAAACCCTCTGTATCACACCCTCTGTATCACGTGCATTCAAGGTCTACTTTTAAAACCCCTTATCTGTGAAATTTTCATGAATAAATCACACCCTTTTTCTATTCAACCTGTGAATAACCCCTTTAAATGTTACCCTTTTGTATGTAAAAAATGTGTTGAAAAAGGATTTTAAAAATCCCTTCTTTTGAACCCCATGTGCTACGCTTACAAATTTATAAGTGACACCCCCCCCCCCCGAGAGATAAAAATAAAAAAAATCTTTAGTACACGAACAGTTATCTTCCTAGATATTTTACCATTTTCTATAAAATATCAATGATTTCTTGACTTAAGTGACTAGATCAAATCCATACACAAGGATCAAAAGACTAGATAAAATCCATACACAAGGATTTCGACATCCTATAGATTAAATGTGTCCACATGCTAATGACTGCCACTTTTATTTCCCTTCTTGCTTTGTTTCAACTCCTCTGGATCATACTTTCCTTTGAGCGAATATTCTCCTATTCTTTGGTACAATGCACTTACACAACACTCAAAACATTGCACTCTTGAAAAACTTTTGTGACTTTTGCCAACAAGAACGCATGATTATTCTCATCATTGGTGGCAAGCATGGCAATCACTATTCCCTTACTTAGCTCATTTACATTTCCTTTCCACATTTATTTCTCTTGTCTGCATTTTGTGGTCTCTCTAGGTCCTACATACATTTCCCTTGTTTCTAAAGAGAATGCGAGGGAGATCTTGAGCTCCTTGCATTTTGTGGTCTTTCTAGGTCCTACACTAGCATGGTATATTGGCCAACTGTATACTACTCATGTTGTCACAATAAATGACACTACCCTATCCATAGGCTTACCCATATCACCAAGTACTTTATGAAACCAAGATACTTCACAAGTTTCCATACCAACACCATTGTACTCTATCTATGTACTCAACAAGGCAACTATTGGCTATTTCTTACTACTCCAACTCATAGAAGCACTCCCAATGAAAACATAAAATCACTGGTAGACCTCCTGTTAGTTGTGCGACACTACGAGTCCAGTCAGCATCTATGTACCCATGTAGTTGTATCTCTATACCGGTCTCATAGAAAAGTCCATAATTAATTATGGAATTTATGTACCTAAGAATCCACCTATCCATATCCAAGTGTGGCTTCCTAGGAGCCTACATAAACTAACTCGCAATTCCAACAACATAGCTTAATTCTGGCCTAGTAATGCTCATGTAGATCAAGCTACCCACTATGTGTCTTAGTGGGGTCCTGCAAAAGCTCATTTGTATCTATGGAAATCTTTTTTCTCTACCCCAGCGACGTGGCAAGGCAAGAAATTTATTGAGCGGTAGCAGTTACTTGAGGTGATCGCTTGTAAGTGGAGAATGAGACTTGGAATGTTGATAGGTTTGGGGTGCTCATTCACCAAAGGTATGATAACCATTATGTGGGGAAGATCGAGTGTTGTAGACCATGTGTAAGAGTTAAAGAAAATATAAAAACAAGTGTCAAAGAAAGCAAAGTGATGAGATTTCATCAATGATTACAAAATTAGTGGCTAGAATCCATCCCTTCTTGATGAGGATAATTCTCTATCCTAAGTATGATGCTCTCTTTTATTGTATGGGGGTCTTATAAAACTAGCGAGATATAGGTTTAGTTTCAATATAAAATTTAGCTTCAAAATAGCCAATGATAATGGATTGGGACTTGTTTGCCATGGTAATTGTTTTCTGTGGATGGTGCAAGGGGTGGGTGGGCCTAATGGGGTCTATGACTTCCAAGACAGTGAATTGTGGCTAACCACAATAACACCGAGTAGCTAAGTGGTCTTTACCTCAAGGTGAGTAGGTTCCACCATTGGTTATATTTTAAATGTGTCAATCACGAACATGGATGTGTTTTTGGTACCATCCAATCATGCAAACCTTGTCCCAAGCTTCCACGTGGAACATGGCCACCGAGGACAGATTGGACTTTGAAATTACACGGCTTGTGAGATTCAATCTAGTTCTCGGCAAGCAATGGCATGTTTGGAAGAAGCCAACGATAGACTTTTCTTCCCATGTCATCCAATTCGAGCATAGCGGCAGACGCCTTTTGATTCGCGGGGAACCCGATTTCCCAAAAGAGAAAGTGTTAAAGGCTACCAAGATGCTCAAGTTAGATTGTAAGTATATTTACTTTTGTTATATTGTAAATATTTCTAAATCAAATCCAAGGATGGATTCGACAGTTGGTGGCAGTTTTATCACCTCAGCTTTAGATCTTTCTAATAAGATAAAAGCTGAATTCGAAGATGTATTTAAAATTGAGTTACCTTCTTCCATACCAGCACTCCAAGGGCCGATCTACCCATCATACCCAGACCACAGGCTAGTGTAGGAGCTCGGCCGAGACCCCTCTGCCCCCTCCACACACCGGATTTCCGGTTGCTAGCAGGCGGAAGTAGCTTCCTCTTGTGCGGGGCAGGGTTTCCCACTCGGGGCCTCGCCCTCGAATGTCCGACACTCCACAAGATTATCCTAAAAGAATTTTAGCTATTTCGGTAACCAAGAAGGTGCCTACAGCTCCAGATGCAGTCTTGTCTCCTGGGGCACAGCAGGGTTACCAGTTTCCAGACACCGAGCTTATAGTATTGAAGGGGACTGTGCAAGCAACGCCAGTCAAGATCCTCTTTGATACTGGCTCTACTCATAATGTAATTAGCTCAAGGCTTGTCAAGAAGCTAAAGCTCCAAACTCAGCCTTTAGAGTACAGCTACACTGCATTGGCACATGCTTCTACCCAATAATAGTCTGGCATGACCTTTTCATTGAGCATCGCCCTGGCCACTTCACAAATGACTCTATTCTTCCTCTCAGCAGCAGCAACACCATTTTGCTGAGGTGTATACCTACAAGTTAACTGTCTTCTTATGCCATGCTTTCTCAAGAAATGCTCAAAAGCATGTGAGGTGTATTCACCACCTCCATCTGTCCTCAAACATTTTATTCAAGAGCCATATTGCTTCTCTGCAAAAGCTTTGAAATCCATAAACTTTCCCAACACTTCACTTTTCTCTCTGAGAAAGTAAATCCAAGTCACTTTGCTGAAATCATCAATGAATGTCACATAATATAAGCTGCCTTTAATGGATGGGTTTTGTGCAGGACCCCATACATCGCTCTATGAACTATTTCAAGTGGCTTGCTACTCATGTTGCCTTCTCTAGGAAATGGCAACCTTACCTGCTTTCCAAACTGACAGGAATCACAAACATGCATATTCCCATCATACTTGAATCTAGGCAGCCCACTAACAATGCCTCTTGCATGCATGTTCTTTAACCTTTGTATATTCACATGTCCAATACTCTTATGCCACATGTCACTGTCCTGTACCACATTTCAGCTTTTAGAGAACATGGCTGATTTCAACTCAGGAATCCTAGCATCCAGCTTAAATAACCTGCCTTCTTTCTTGCCTTTGGCAATGACTCTACATCCATTTTGGAAATCCTCAACGAAGCAACCATGCTCGTTGAAACGAACCTGTAATCCCTGTTCCACCATTTGATCAACTGAGGCCAAACTTTTTATAATAGAAGGCACATACAAGACATCTGCCATAGACTTTGTTTCACCATTATGCATAACCAATGGTACACTTCCAACATGTGTAATGGCATGTTGGGTATCATCTCCTGTCTCCACATAGCCTTTCACATCCATAGGCTTCATATGCTCAAACCATTCACCATGACAAGTCATATGGTTTGATGCTCTAGAGTCCATATAGCAAGTGTCATCATTTTCACCATTCAACATCATAGATCCCACAACATGTTTCATGGCAAACAAGTGATTTGCGCTGCCATCATTACTGTTTGATGCATAATTTCCACCATGTTGTGCTCTACCCCCTCTCAAATCATTTTGTTTGCGGAAACAATCACATGCCATATGACCAAATTTCCCACAATAATGGCATTCCACATTTTGCATAGATGTTTGTTGGCCTTGCCAACGTCCTCTACCACGAGGATTGCCTCTGCCTCTGAGGTGTATATCCACGACCACCTCTAGCACCATATGTAGGCTGAAAGTTCTGTCGTGGTGACCTGTGTCCTACCATCCACAACCATTACCACGGCCACGTGATGCAAATCTCCCCCTGCCTCTAAATCCTCTTTGTGAATAGAAAGCCTGATTTCTGCCATTATCATCATGGCTAGTAGATGCATCATGAAAGGAATCACTGAGTTTGATTTCCTCAACAAGCAAGAGTGAAACCAAATAATCAAAGTTTGGTAAACCTGTACTCCGAACTGAGATGGATGTATCAAATGACTTATACTCCTTACCAAGACCACGCAAGGTAATGTCTACCAAATCATCATCAGGCATGGGGGCATTGATTGTTGCCAATGCATCTGCATACTTCTTTATCTCTTGTACATAATCATGGATGCTCCTTCTATTCCATTTCACATTATGAATTTATTGTCCGCAAACTGAGACTTGCGAGCACTAGTGTCTGTATCAAACAGCTTTACCAATGTATCCCATGCATCCTTGGGATTCTCAGCATCATGTATATGTATGAGTATAGCATCCGAAATACATATAGACAGATAATGCAAAACTTTGTATACTCTTTCTGACCATTGCTTATGAGCTATAACCTGCCCCTGCTGTGTAGGTTGTCGGGGTAGTTTTGGCTCTGGCTCCGCACCTGTAATAAGATTTCAAAAACCTTTTCCCTTCAGAAAACTTTTAATCGTGTACTTCCATGCCTGGAAGTTCTTCCTATCCAATTTTTCACCCACAATTTGTACTGGATTATCCGACATATTTGCTCAATGCAAATGCACCTTCTGCACACGTCCAAATCTATAAACAAGCCTTCCTCAGCTCAACCACACTCTAATGAGTGTTCCAGAGACTCCAAAGTAGTCAACAAACTTCACTTAAGATGTAGAAAATCAAATTGATTGCATCCAAAATGAACTGGCTTACATAGTCCAAGGTACCCTATTTTGGCATGCTTTCCAAGGCTTCAAATTGCAATGTAGTGGTTCAATCAAGTGTGGATAACTTGCATTGACACCTAAACAAGCTCAATGTTGCATATCAACACCAACCAAGGTGTGTACATACCAATTTTGTCAAACCCCCTTCTCTGTTTTGAGAAAAACGAGAAAAACCAGTAGTAGAATTGCTCTAATTTCTTCAATGCTTGTCCAAATTGAGAGACCAGGAATTCATTAGCTTAGCAATGATGTCCACTAACTCCATGTAAAAGGAATTTGACCAATTGATTAAGACGAGAGAGTAATTAGCCGATTAATCACACTTTATTTCACTAATCACAATAGACAGCCTGTTTAATCAGCTCATTTCCAGCTCCATAAGGCATAATTGCTCCAACCAATCATATAGAAACCTCCTCACTAGTGTGAATCACAAATTTTCTAGGCCAATTTTGGAAGTTATCAATCACAACAATTGATTTGAGTCCTCCACTTAGCAAAAATATCAAAAAATGCTCTGTTTTCCCTATATGAGCTGTAGAGGAGATTTGGAGGGAATGTAGTGTCAATTGAAAGTGTATTTAGTTGCCTAACACACCAAGGCATGTGAGTAACCCATCAATTGTCTGATTTTTGCCAAAAACTTGCTCTAATTTCATCCACCAAGTGATTCTTTTTCTCTATTTTGTGAGAGCTTCAAAAACAATAATTTTTAATCACTCAGATGCATCATATTTGCTCTAAATTCAGTGTAGGGCTTGCACATGAGTTGCCAATACATTCATCCTTGTCACATACATGTTTCTTTGCCAGATTTGCATCTATTTTCACCATACATCACCGCTTCCAAGCTCTAATGGAAAGCTTGCAAAAAACCAGAATTTTCTTTTACTTTGGGCAACCCTAATTTGCCTTGTTTGTGCTTGAATTGCCTGCAATCCGCTCAAGGGTGTTGAGTAGACCTTACCCAGTAGGCCAAGCTCTCAAATCTTATAGAAATTGGTGTGCTCCAAGCTTCACAGCATCAATGGCAAGCTTCACAGCTTTTCTTCATAGCTTCTTCTCCCTCTTCTCTCACTCACTCATAAACCCTAATAGAGAGCACCAGGCTCTCATACCATGATGAAAAACAGGTAGAGGGAGAGGAGAAACACACACAAGAGCAAACCCTAATGTATATTGCAAACCCTAACCATAGAGGGAAGCCATCTCCCTTCTCACACAATGCATAAACTTGCCATAATCCATAATACACAACACACTATGAGTTGTGTCCACACACTGCTAACCCTAGCTAATGTCCACACACTATGACCAGCTGGATGACGTGGTCATTTATGTCTCACACATGCTGCTACCTAACATGCCAGCACATAGCACAGCTGGCACATGCTGACATCGAGCTTGAATCTCAACATAATGGAGTACTAATGTTTGGTTATTGAAGATCTAACAAAAGGTCCAAGAATTTTTTCCAAGTTCTAATTATGAATGAATCAAGATACATTTTTAATAATCATGAATATTTACCTTACACATTTTGTTTGTGTGAAAAAAAGCTCTTTTAAAAAAATATTGTACATGGAAATCTTTTCAAATGGAATCTTTTTTTGGAAGAGTGTTTTAAGCTACCTGGCCATCTTTGAAAAAATAGGTGGTGTCTTGAATTACAAGTCTTTGTTGTACTGCTTCTCTTGCTAGTCTCCTATTCTCTCCTTCTTGGAATGGAAACGAGAAAATGAGCCTCTACTACCTCTTAAAGAGACCCACTCTTCTAAAAATAGCAGGTAACATTCTCTAACATTATCCACAAATAATATTTTCTTAAAAATTGCTAGAATTTTATTACATAATATTGCCCTACTTCTTGTTTACTCGAAGTTCCCATCTCTCATTTCTTTACTCTAAGTCCATGTGTTGAGGAGCACCATGAATAGATAATTTCCGTTGGTTGCCCCATTTTCTAGCAAATTTGATGGTTCCACAAATTCTTCACCATCTCATTCACATGGCCTATTGTTCTCCTTTTATTCTCTATCATATGGGGCAAAGAGAAAAGGAAAACGTTTGTCTAAAAATACAGGCACAAGCAAACAACACTCGCCAGCTCTATCTTTCTCATCATTTGAAGTTGGAACTTCAAATAATCATGTCACTCCACCTCATTCAAATGGCAATGATAGTACCATGGGTGACGATGTGAATTTAATGTAGAAACTAACATCGTCACCATTGTATCGTGGCATGACTTACCATGGAAATAAACGTAGAGATTACTTATGTGCAGACAAGTAGTTGAGAGCAGCAATCAAATAGGAATGCTATTAAAAAAAATTTGTTTAGAAAAGATTGGATTGTAGAGGCTTAAGGCAATACGTATGTGCTACTTTGATATGAGCAATAAATATTGATCAAGATGTCTTCCTTTGTGGTTTAGTGGTTCCTTTCTACTATAAGGGAAAGTTTAAGTATAGTTTTGGTAGTGATTTGGTTTGTAGGGCTGCTTTCAAACTTTCCTTAAGCTTGGGAAATATGTGGCTAGAAAGACTAAAGTGCATATTTGAAAAGTGGGGAAGGTCAACACCATTGGATCCATCATGGTCCAACGGGTCAGAATGCTTTGACTTAGATGCAATGTTATTTTAGATGCAATGTTATTTTAGATACCATGCAAAGTGGGGAAGGTCAACACCATTGGATCCATCATGGTCCAACGGGTCAGAATGCTTTGACTTAGATGCAATGTTATTTTAGATACCATGCAGAGTGCATGCCAACTACTACAGGTAGGTTTAATTTACCTAATAGCTTCACACGAACAGAGGTCTTCACATTGCATAGAGATGAAATGATTTAAAAGAATGAAAGGTTCACAAGCTACTCTTATTTTACAAGGCTTTGGAAAAGGCTTCTTCTCTAATTTCACTATCCCACACAAGGCCAGAACGGGCATGTGTGCAAGGTTGGAGACAAGAAGAAAGGAAGCATCAAGTCTTGAAGAGGAGAATATGATCAAAGTTGCTCTAAAAATGCATAGACAAGAGCAAGTTAATGAAAGAAAGAAAGTTATGGATCATAGGAGAAAGTGTTTCAAAAGTCCAGAGAAATACCTACGGTTAGTTATTGATGGAATGGATTTAAAAAAATCATGTTTACCTCAAAATAAAACAATTCTTGGCTATCTAAGCATGCTTGTCTCTAAAGGGATTTTTCAAAAGGCGAAAGTCAATTTTTTGCTAGTTGGTCACACTCATGATGACATTGATCAAATGTTCAATACATTCTCCAAAACATTATCATGTCATAATGCTTTTAGTTTGCCTGTTAAGATGGAACTTGTTGCACAAGCCTACACACCAAAGCCTGTCATAATTCATATCAAAGAAACATTATATTTCAATTTTTTCAATGTATCGAGAGTTAACAAAACAAGGTGATTGGAGCAGCTCAATGGTTTAAGCTACGACATGACTTTTTGATAAAGAGATCACAGAATAGTGAGAAAATTTTATTTTATGGTGGTAAAAAAATTTCAACAGATATTCTGAGTGGTTGCCTACAAGTGGTTTAGCTTTCCTCACGTTTATTCTAAACATGACAATGAAGGCAGCTAAGATGACACCTTTAGAGAGCTCCAAAGAAGTAAAGGAGGCATCAAAGACTGGTTGTGGTGTGGATTTTAAGAAGTGTATTGAGGAAAGGAAGGATTTGATTTAGAAGGAAAAGCAATATATAGGTGATCAAGCAAAAGAATGGTGGGATGACTTCTTCATAGAACAAGAATACATACTTGAGAGGTATCTTCATAACAATTGGGATTTAAACACTACATTTGTATGGCCATCAATAACTACAACGACCCCACTTCAAGAGACATGCATACCTATGGATATTGAACAACTACTACATGGTGAAATATAGGAGATGTATTTAGGATCTCGACACTCCACTGAAAGGCGGTTATGACTTCAAGAGATGTGGAATGGTGATGCACAAGACATAAAGGAAGGCATTTTAGTAGCTACTCTAGCACAAGACATAAAGGAAGGCATTTTAGTAGCTACTCTAGCACATGGGGATGCACAAGACATAAAGGAAGGCATTTTAGTAGCTACTCTAGCACATGGGGATGCTTTAGGCTATCCATTTTGGATTGCTAAAGTTATAAGTATCCATGCAGATGAAGAATCTCAAAAAATAATTTCTCTAACAGTGCATTGGTTTAGGACAACACACAAAAATGAATTTGAAGGGAAGTACAGCCTAGAGATCGTAAGCGAGGCTCATGGCAGGGGAAATCGAAAGAGAAACAAAACACTCCAAGCACTAGTCTACTGGTACTTGTGTTGCAGATGTGGATATTTTAGTTTATGAGTTTACTGCTAATGATGCCTTCTCGTGTAGTGATGCAAATAGGACTAAGCTTGCTACCAAAAGCAAGAAATTTATCTTCTTTAGATAAAATACAGAGTCGAAGGCATATTGACCATTTGATCCAAAGGCTAAGAAGATAATGGTCAGTCGAGATGTGGTGTTTGTGGAGCATCCACATTCAATGGAGGATAAGGATCCATCCACTTTATCATCAAGAAATAACCCACCACGTGCCTAGCCCGAGCACTAAAAATTTGAAAGAGGAAGAGTTTTTGGATGATTAAGACTGTGAGAAATCACACTATCCAACCCTTGCACCTAAAGGAAAGCCACTTCCTACACATGGGTAGGGAATCTCTTTGATGATTGCAACCCCCCACCTGATGTTGCAAGAACTTCAGTACATGGCTTATGCAGATCAAAGAGAATAGAGGAGTAGAGACGGTCTTTTGTGAACACATTGTCATGGCCTTGATGGGGCGGCTGAGATAATAGATTTAGTCAAGGAGCCCACAAATTTAGAAGAAGATTTGGTAGATCCAAAGTTGAAGGCAAGAAGATGTAGTCAGAGCTTGAAGGCATCATTAAAAACAATACCTAGGAGCTGGTTGATCAGCCACCACCAAAATGAAAGGTAATTAGCACAAGTGGGTGTGGAAAGCTAAGTATAAATCTGATGGTTCATTGGATAAATACAAAGCTAGGCTATTTGCACAAGGTTTTTCACAAGTGGAAGGTTTTTATGTCAATGAAACCTTTGCCCCAGCCTTGAATGACCACTATTGTCACAGTACTTGCCTTGGCTGCTAATAAGAAGTGGCTATTTTTTCAAATAGATGTAAAATTAGCTTTTCTAAATGAACATCTCAAGGAGAAGGTGTATGTTGCTTAGTCTGCTGCTCGGATTAGAAATAAGGTTTACAAGTTAAAGAAGGCTTTATAAAGGCTGAAATAAGCCCCAAGGGCATGGTACAAAATGAATAGATAGTTTTTTCAAAAATATTAGTCTTTCTAGAAGTGCATCTGATGCTAAATTGTATTTACTTAGAAAGGATGGCAAATACGTGATAGTTGTTCTCTATGTGGATGACCTCATTATCATAGGCAATGATGAAGACTTATTTCAGCAAACACGAGAAAGGCGTGGCTTTGAGTTTGAGATGAAAAACTTGGGGCTCTTGCATTATTGTTTGGGGGGATCGAGGTATGACAGGAGTTTGACAAGATCTTCATTTCTTAGCACAAGTATGTAACAAAGATCTTGAAGGAATTTGTTATGAGAGACTACAAGCCAATAAGTACAAAGATGGAGGTAAACTCTAGGCTTTCTTCTGAGGACACTTCACCTTGGGTTGACATCAATATGTATAGGAATCTCTTTGGGAGTTTGATTTTCTTGTGTAATACTAGAGAAGATATTTGCTATGCAGTTAGTGTGTGTTGCAGGTTCTCCCAACAAACCAAGGGAAAGTTATTAGAATGCAGCAATGCATGAGCTCAGGTACATAAAAGGTACCATTGAGTATGGAATTGCATATATGTCTCGTGACTCCTTAGTGGTATATTGTGACTTTGATTGGGCTAGAGATTATGACATCAGAAAGTTAGTTTCTGGATATTGCTTCTCACTTGGATCCAATATGTTCTCTTGGATATTGCTTCTCACTTGGATCCAATATGTTCTCTTGGATTAGCAGGAAGAAACCCACAGTGACACTTTCTTCAACTGAAGTAGAGTACAAGGTTGCTTGTTTTTGTTGAGATTCAAGCTCGATGTCAGTGTGAGCCAGCTATGCTATGTGCTGGCATGTTAGGTAGGAAATGTGTGAGACATAAATGACCGCGTGTCCAGCTGGTCATAGTGTGTGGACATTAGCTAGGGTTAGTAGAGTGTGGACACAACTCATAGTGTGTTGTGTGTATTATGGATTATGGCTTTATGCATTGTGTGAGAAGGGAGATGGCTTCCCTCTATGGTTAGGGTTTGCAATATACATTAGGGTTTTCTCCTGTGTGTGTGTCTCCTCTCCCTCTACCGTTTTTTTCAACATGGTATTAGAGCCTTGTGCTATCTATTAGGGTTTATGAGTGAGTGAAAGAAGAGGGAGAAGAAGCTGTGAAGAGAAGGTGTGAAGCTTGCCATTGAAGCTTTGAAGCTTGGAGCACACCGATTACTATCAGATCTGAGAGCTTGGCCTACCGGGTAAGGTCTTCTAAACATCCTTGAGCAGATTGCAGGTGATTCAGGCAAAAGCAAAGCAAATTAGAGCAACTCAAAGCAAAGAAAAATTTTGGTTTTTTGGAAGCTTTCCATTAAAGCTTGGAAACACTGATGTATGGTGGAAATACATGCAAATCTAGCAAAACAAACATGTATCTGACAAGGAGGAATGTATTGGCAACTCCTATGCATGCCTTAAACTAATTTTGGAGCAATTTGGAAGCATCTGAATGTGGGAAAAATTTTGGTTTTTGAGCTCTCACAAAACAGAGAAAAGCAACTCAAAATTTGATGCATTTGGAGCATGTTTTTGGCAAAAAACAAGGTATTTATTGGTTGCACACATACCTAAGTGTGTTGGGAACTTGTATACCTCTTCAATTAATACTTTAAACACTCCCAAACCCTCCTACAGCAGGTGGCGCAGAATCAATAGCAGCAGGGAAACAGAGCAGAATTTTGATCATTTTGAAGCGAGGAGATCGATTTCCACTTGGTTGCTTGATTACTTTCACAATTGCTTTAGCAATTGGTTGCTACACATACTAGAGAAGAGGGCTACATGGTTGGTTTGATCAATTATGCTTAATTGAGCTGGGAATGAGCTGATTAAAAAGCCTGTCTCACAGAGAAACAGAGTGATTTCAATTGAGCAATTAATCCTTGGTCTTAAACAATTGGACAAATTCCTCTTACATGGAGTTAGTGGACACTAGTGCTAAGCTAATGAATGCCTGGTTGCTCAATTTGGACAAATATTGAAGAATTTAGAGCAAAATTACTACTGGTTTTTTTGGTTTTTCTGGTTTTTAACAAAACAAAGAAAGGGGTTTTCAAAAATTGATCTGTACACATGTCAGATGGTGTTGATACTCAACATTGATGTTGTTTAGCTGTCAATGCAAGTTGTCCATACTTGATTGCACCACTACATTGTAATTTGGAGCCTTGGAAGGCGCATCAAAACAGGGTATCTCGGACTGCGTGAGCCAGTTCATTTTGGATGCATACAGGTTGATTTTTTTACATCAAATTTGAAGATTGTTGGCTACTTTGGAGTACCTGGAACACTCATTGGAGTGTGGTTGAGCTGAGGAAGGCGTATTTGCATTGAGCAAATATGTCGGATAATCCAGTACAGATTGTTGGTGAAAAGCTGGATAGGAAGAACTTACAAGCATGGAAGTACAAGATCAAAAGTTTTCTGAAAGGGAAAGGTTTTTGGAATCTCATTACAGGTGCTGAGCCTGAGCCTGAGCTACCCCGCCAACCTACATAGCAGAGCAGGTTATTGCTCATAAGCAATGGTCAAAAAGAGCATTCAAAGTGCTGCATTATCTGTCTATATGTATTTCGGATGCTATGCTCATACACATACAGGATGCTGAGAATCCCAAAGATGCATGGGATACTTTGGTGAAGATGTTTGATACAGACACGAGTACTCGCGTAAGTCTCAGTTGCGACAACAAATACATAATGTGAAGCGGAATAAAAGGAGCATCCATGATTATGTGCAAGAAATAAAGAAGTTTGCAGATGCATTGGCAATAATAAATGCCTCCATGCCTGATGATGATTTGGTGGATATTACCTTGCGTGGTCTTGGCAAGGAATATAAATCTTTTGATACATCTATCTCAGAGAGGAGTACAAGTTTACCAGACTTTGATGAGTTGGTTTCACTCTTGCTTGTTGAGGAAATCAAACTCAGTGATTCTTTTCTGGATGCATCTACTAGCCATGATGATAATGGTAGAAATCAAGCTTTCTATTCGCAGAGAGGTTTTAGAGGCAAGGGGAGATTCGCATCACGTGGCCGTGGTGGTAATGGTCATGGATGGTAGGACAGGTCATCACAACAGAATTTTTAGCCTTCATATGGTGCTCGAGGTGGTCATGGATATACACCTCAGAGAGGCAGAGGTAATCCTTGTGGTAGAGGACGTTGGCAAGGCTAACAAACATCTATGCAAGATGTGGGATGCCATTACTCTGGGAAGTTTGGTCATATGGCAAGAGATTGTTTTCGCAAACAGAATGATTTGAGAGGGGGTAGAGCACATTGTGGTAGACACTATGGTGGAAATTATGCACAACATGGTGGAAATTATGCATCAAGCAGTAATGATGGCACTGCAAATCACTTTGTTTGCCACCATGAAACATGTTGTGGGATCTATGATGACAAATGATGAGAATGGACTCTAGAGCATCAAACCATATGACTTGTCATGGTGAATGGTTTGAGCATATGAAGCCTATGGATGTGAAAGGCTATGTGGAAACAGGAGATGATACTCAACATGCCATTACACATGTTGGAAGTGTACCATTGGTTATGCACAATGGTCAAACAAAATCTATGTCAGATGTATTGTATGTGCCTTCTATCACAAAAAGCTTGGCCTCAATTGGTCAAATGGTGGAACAGGGATTACAGGTTCGTTTCAACGAGCATGGTTGCTTCGTTGAGGAATTCAAATATGGATGTAGAGTCATTGCTAAAGGCAAGAAAGAAGGCAGATTGTTTAAGCTAGATGCTGGAATTCCTGAGTTAAAATCAGCCATGTTCTCTAAAAGCAGAAATGTGGTACAGGACATTGATATGTGGCATAAGAGGATTGGACATGTCAATATACAAAGGTTAAAGAACATGCAGACAAGAGGCATTGTCAGTGGGCTGCCTAGATTCAAGTATGATGGGCATATGCATGTTTTTGAAGCCTGTCAGTTTGGAAAGCAGGCAAGGTTGCGGTTTCCTTGAGAAGGAAACATAAGTAGCACGCCACTTGAGATAGTACATAGTGATGTATGGGGTCCTGCACAAAACCCATCTATCAAAGGAAGTTTATACTATGTGACATTCATTGATGATTTCAGTAGGATGACATGGATATACTTTCTCAGAGAGAAAAGTGAAGTGTTGGAAAAGTTTATGGATTTCAAAGCTTTTGCAGAAAAGCAATATGGTTGTTGGATTAAATGTTTGAGGACAGATGGAGGTGGTGAATACACCTCAAAAGCTTTTGAGCATTTCTTAAGGAAACATGGTATAAGAAGACAATTGACTTGCAGGTATACACCTCAACAAAATTGTGTGGCTCAGGGAAAGAATAGAGTCATTTGTGAAGTGGCCAGGGCAATGCTCAATGATGAAAAGAGCATGCCAGATTATTATTGGGCAGAAGCATGTGCTACTGCAGTGTATATACTTAACAAAACACCTATAGCAGCCATTCATGGAAGTACGCCAGAGATGCGGCTTACAGGTTATAGGCCAGACATTGGACACCTCAAAGTTTTTGGATGCATAGCTTATGTACATGTGCCTGATGAAAGAAGGAGGAAGTTGGATCCGAAGGTAGAAAAGTGTGTGTTTGTTGGATATGCACAGGATCGAAAGGCATACAAATGTTACAATCCACAAACTAGACAAGTGGTCATCTCACGAGATGTGGTGTTTGATGAGCTTGCTAGTTGGTACAAAGCAAAGGATGAGGGTGTCATTGAGTCACTTGAGGCAAATGTGCCTGTGAACTTGCCACAAACAAGTTCTAGTTCTACTTCTATGTCTGGGCCAGCAGCAGCAGAAGCTGAGAGTAGTACTGTACGTCCATGGTCAGACGTCCATGGTCAGGACGTTTGAGGCATGAGAGTGTGAGCACTGGGAGAAGTGCTATGGATAAAGGAAAGAAGAAGGTTGAAGGAATTGGAATTACACGTTATGAGTCGTCCAGTTCAAAGAGTTTGGATGAGGAACTTGGCATACCTGTTTTACGCACACCTTGTGCAAGGCAGGATAGATATGTGCCACCACATGCTAGATGGATGGGGGCTCAGAGTGATCCGCATGCATTGCAAAGATCCCAAAGAGTCAGATATCCCGTTGTTGACAGGTTGACATATCGAGATTTTGCTATGCATTATGCATATATGACATCTATGGTGAAGCATGTGGAACCTACATGCTATACAGAAGCTATTGGAAAGCATGTATGGGAGAAAGCGATGGATGTTGAGATGGACGCATTGGTTCATAATGACACATGGGACTTGGTTGCATTACCACAGGACAAAAATGTCATTGGTTGTAAATGGGTTTACAAAGTGAAGTGCAAGTCTGATGGTTCCATTGAACGACATAAAGCAAGATTGGTAGCTAAGGGTTATGCACAAACCCAAGGCTTGGACTATGATAAAACGTTTAGTCCAGTGGCAAAGATGGGAACAGTGAGAGTAGTCATTGCTATGGCTACAGCTAATGGTTGGGGAATGCATCAAATGGATGTGAAAAATGCATTTCTAAATGGTGATCTACAAGAAGAGGTTTACATGGCATAGCCAAAAGGGTATGTACACCCAAGATATCCCACTCATGTATGCAGATTGAAAAAGGCATTATATGGTTTGAAGCAAGCACCTCGTGCTTGGAGTGATAAGATGAGCAGATATCTTATCTCTCTTGGTTTTCAGATTTCTACAGCAGATTCTTCACTTTATGTGAAGAAGACAGATCATGGGATTGTTTTACTTGTCATCTATGTGGATGACTTGATTATCACAGGTGATCATGGTGCAGATGTGATGCATGTCAAGAAAGCATTGAGTGGGCAATTTGACATGAAAGACCTTGGTGAGTTGAGATACTTTCTTGGAATCGAAGTGATCAAAGATCATGCAGGTACATGGTTAGTGCAGCGCCAATATGCATTGGATATGTTGGCAAAATATGGCATGACAGGGTGTAAGTCTATGAGTACACCTTTGGAGCAAAATGTGAAGTTGCGGGCTGATTATGGTGAGGAGTTGGATGATCCATCTATGTACAAAAAGATGGTTGGTAGTCTCATTTACATGACTATCACACGCTCGGATTTGAGTTATGCTGTGGGGCTAGTAAGTCAGTTTATGCAGAGCCCCAGGAAACCTCATTTGGATGCAGTGAGATGCATTATGAGATATGTGAAGACCACTGCACATTATGGTCTACTTTATGAGAGTGGTAAAGGCTTGGATATACACATTGGCTACACAGATGCTGATTGGAAAGGTAGCTCATATGACAGGAGGTCTACTAGTGGTTATGCTTTTACACTTGGAAGTGCCGTGGTGAGTTGGAGTAGCAAGAAGCAACCTACAGTTGCTTCAGTACAGAGGCTGAATACAGAGGTGCAGCCATTGCTACTTGTGAAGCTGTATGGTTAAAGAATCTCTTAGCAAATTTGGGTGAGCCTATTGATGGCAAAGTTGTCATTCATTATGACAACATGAGCAGTATACAGTTGGCCAAGAATCCAGTATTTCATGCGAGGACCAAACACATAGAGGTCCATTTTCACTTTGTCAGAGAGAAGGTGCTGGATGGTACAGTTGATCTACAGTATGTGAAGACTGATGAGCAGGTGGCAGACATCTTTACAAAGCCACTTAGCAGGGAGAAGTTTGAGTACTTCCGTACTATGTTGAGAGTACATGGGATGAGCTTGAGGGGGAGTGTTGAGAGCCTCAATATCCCAAGCTCATCTACATCTTCATCTATGGCAGTATATCATGAGCTTGAGAGCAGCTGTTGAGATTCAAGCTCGATGTCAGTGTGAGCCAGCTATGCTATGTGCTGGCATGTTAGGTAGGAACATGTGTGAGACATAAACGACCGCGTGTCCAGCTGGTCATAGTGTGTGGACATTAGCTAGGGTTAGTAGAGTGTGGACACAACTCATAGTGTGTTGTGTGTATTATGGATTATGGCTTTATGCATTGTGTGAGAAGGGAGATGGCTTCCCTCTATGGTTAGGGTTTGCAATATACATTAGGGTTTGCTCCTGTGTGTGTGTCTCCTCTCCCTCTACCGTTTTTTTCAACAGTGTGAGGAAATATGGTGAAGGAGGATTCTAGCAGATAATATGGGAGTTCTAGTGAGGGCCATGACCTTACGATGCGACAATCAAAGTTGCATGGCCATTACAAATAACCCTATGTTTCATTCTCACATGAAGAACATTGAGATTTAATATCATTATGTGTGGGAGTTGATCGAGGATGAGATTGTGGAGTTGGAGTACTATTCTACAAAGTAGAACTATGCTGACATCTTCACCAAATCTCTTGGGGAGGACTAGGTGACTCGATATCTTCATGGACTTAGCATTGGGCCAAGAAACTCTTAGTTTGTAAGATTCCTCCCCAGCCTCTCAAGATGTCCACCTAGCGTCTTCCCCTGTAATCAAATCCCTCTTCAGGAATATAAAAGATCTTGTTTCTACCAGTTTTGGCCTAGAGAGAGAAAATCTTTTAGAGAGCGGTAATTCAGTTTTTAAATATTTTTGGATAGAAAAATACCTCATCTTATTAAAATAAGTTCCCTTGAAACAGAAATTCAAAAAGATTTTCATAAGGTGCATTAGAAATTAAGTATAATCTGTTCAAGAGGCATTATCCTGGGGGTCAAGATTTTTTTGAAATTTTAAATTAAGGTTCCTATGGACCAATAAGATTCATCCAAATGTAGGAAGGAGATAAATAGAAGAATAAAAGGAAAATTCCCCAAAAATGCGTAAATACTCACATAAGATGAAGAGTTGACTAAGAACAAGGTTAATAGTTAAAAAAGGGAGATATTTAGAAGTAATGATGCATTTTTGACACCTCAGTATGGGAGAATTCCCCTCATGAAGGAGGTGCCTATTTCACATGTGTGGGAGAGTTTTTAAACTCCCAAATAATGAGATATTTTTATCTCTCCTCTCTCCTGTTTCAACTAGATCCAAAAAGTGGACTAAACTGACCCAAAAATGGTCAAAATTTGACCAAACTGATCTGAAAAATTCTAGAATCAGTTGTCTTGGTTAGAAGCTCAATTTTTCCTATAAATAAAAGCCTTCCCCTTTGTTGAAACTCAATAGTGTTTTTGCACTGTTACCCTACTTCTCCCAAGAGCCAAAAAACTGTGAATTTACTCATAATTCATTAGTTTTTTGACCTTCTCTCTTCTAAAGATTGGTGGCCACTCTTGTTTCAAACAAGAGTAGAACCCTCAGACCATCAAGCCAAAAGAAAGCTCTCAAATTATCCATGTAAGTTGGAGATTCTTCTCTTTTCTATCTCTTTTATTGTTTTTTATGATTTTTGTCTTCTCTAAAATGAAAATGATGTTATGCCTCATTGAAAAAAGGCATTCCCCTCTCTTCTTTAGCAAATCCAACCACTCTTTATCCTAGATGAATGATTAATGATAAAATCAAGTTTTTCATAATGTTTCTCTTAAATAAGTAGAAAATGTTTACTTTAGAATGATTTAAATACTCTTGGTGAACTTCTAATTAATTTTAGAGAGTAAAAATTGAAAAATGTCAACCATACAAAGGAGGTTATGGCAAAAATTTTTAAAAATTTAGAAATAAGTATTATCTTTTATTATTCTAAAAGAGTAATCCTTATGGTTTCTATCATTATTGATTTTTATGCATAAGAGGATACATGAAAGAAAATTATTTTTATTATAAAAGTGTTACTTTTATCATTATTGATTCTTATGCATAAAAGATTATTTTTTTATTATAAAAGTGTTACTTTTATCATTATTGATTCTTATGCATAAAAGTATGCATAAAAGATTATTTTTTTAATTATAAAAGTGTTACTTTTATCATTATTGATTTTTAGGCATAAGAGGATGCATAAAAGAAATTCATTTTTATTATAAAAGTGTTACTTTTATCATTATTGATTCTTATGCATAAAAGTATGCATAAAAGATTATTTTTTTATTATAAAAGTGTTACTTTTATAATTATTGATTTTCAAGCATAAAAGTATGCATAAAAGAAATTTATTTTTATTATAAAAGTGGTAATTTTATCATTATTGATTTTTATGCATAAGAGGATGCATAAAAGAAATTTATTTTTATTATAAAAGTGTTACTTTTATCATTATTTATTTGTATGCATAAAAGATATTCTTTTATATTAAAAGAGTGATTTTCATCATAAATGATTTGTATGCTAAAATCCCCCACCGAATTTGAAACTAAGTTAAGACTTTTGATTTTGATATGAGGATCAAGTTAACAGAATTCGAGGAATTTTGTTTGGAAGACCTGGATCTAGAAGTATTGGGATACTGATTTAAGATTTATTCATGGTATTCAAACAAAATCAAAACTGTAAACTTGCATAGAAACTCTGTTTTCTTAAAGGACTGTCGGGTTGTTGCAAGATGAGGGTGTCCAGTTTTATCCAGTTTATGCTGGGGACTGGAACTTGGAGAATAAATTTTGGGCGCGGCAAGGTACTTAAAATGAGATCAAGCAAATAATAGAAAATACTCTTGCCCTTAAATTAACCCAATATAACTTAAATTAATATAAATTAGTCTAATTAATCAAAATTAATAAAAAAATATGATGAAATGATAAACAAATGATCTTTCCATACTTAGAGCGATCCAATTTATTTTTCCATAGATGCACCATTACAAGTACACTAGTCCCTATAGGTTTTAGATGATTCACATCAAAAATGTAAGTTTACTAATTAGATTATTAATATTTGCAGGCCTTCTGTGATAGTCTAGAAGAATTTTGAAAAAGAGATCATTAAAAATCCAACCATTGGATTTACAATTTTTACTAACCACCACATTCTACTAATGTCTCAGTATCTACCCACTCTTTTGATCTACAAGATTGAGGATTTTAAGCGGTAGCTATTGTGGGTACAAAAAGTGGCGTATATTATAACACTTTAAAGACCTTGAAATTTTTAAAGAAAATAGACAAATATCTTAAAATTTTCTCAAAAAATCAAGTTAAGCTCCATATTATGTGAAGATCTAAGGTACAAAGTGGGAATCTCATATGAGTTTATATGTAAAAGATATTAGCATTTTATGGAATCAGTTCAAATTTGGGACAGGGTGTGTATATTGACTTTGTACCTAAGAAAATGAGGACTTTTCACTATCTAATGCTTAATCAAATTATGCAACTATATTTCCAACTTTGAATATGATGTTCCAACAAAAGAACTTGAAACAAAATTCCTTCACTTACTAGGAGAGATTAGCCACTAAAGGTAAACAAATGCCTGTTTTTTTACTGTTTACAGGGTGTCTGAGTAGACAAAACTGGGCACCCTGATCTTGCAACCACTCTGTCTTATGCTGGAGGGAGCATTTGGCATATATGTTTATCTAAGGGAAGTTTGGTTGTTGCAACAGCTGGCGGGGGAGCTCACGCGGCAAAAACCTGCCTAGGTCTTGATCAGCCTAGGTATGGTGAAAAATGGTGTGCTTCCGGTACGATGGGCAAGGGCCGACAAAGCGGTCCCTGAGTGAAGTACCAGGACACCTAAGGAGGATCCTGGAGGGTTCTGACCAAGCGATGCACGGGCTCGCGGTGCTTAGGACACCCATACGTATGTCGAGGACGATATATATATATATGTTGACGAAATGATTATTGTAATCTGTTAACTGGATCTCGTTGGCTGACCAGCTGGTCCCAATGGAGAGTCCAGATTGGTACTGTTTTTGTGAAACAAGGGATTGAATGGAAATTTTAAATTATGAAATCTATGATCATATATGTTTTGTCAATGGATTATTTTTATATTAAAGTTTTAAAAAGGAGTGTGTGCGTATCTATTTTCTAAAGCTAAAGTTAAGAAAGGCATTTCAATTATGGGTGGGTGAGTACTTGTTTGGATCTACCGATTCCAGTGGTGGTAGGGTGGTGGCTAACCCATGGGCCGGATGGGGTTAGGCTGGAATCAGTGGAGTTTTAATAATCAAACTGAGAAATCTTAGGATTACGCTAGGATTCGAGCAGCTAGTTAATTCCCTAATAAATTTCTCAATTGAGTGGATCAACGGCCATGCCTGATCTTGATTAGGAAAAAAGCATTGAAATTACTCAAATGATCAAATTATATCAGCGATAGTTTCCTTCTATCTGGTTTATTTAGGTGAAGGATAGTTTAGAATTGATCTCGTTAGAAAAAAATTCGCTAAGAAAATTCAAAAAGGTGGAATCGTCCCAGCTTTTTGGGCATGGAAAATTTTCCTGGTTTCGGTTTTCGGAGTGACCACCAGCCTAGTCTCGTGCCCAGACGTTCGTGGGCAAGGCCCCGAGTGAGAAACCCTGCCCCACGCATGAGGGTGGCTACTTCCACTGTCAGATACCGAGAGTCGTGCACGGAGGGGGCAGAGGGATCTCACATAGTTGGACATTGAGGGGTGTGGTGCTAGTATATGTTCAATTACCGCCTCTTAGCATATATCTCACATTTATGTATGGTGCACATATCTTAAGTGGGAACCCCATATTAGATGCTAGAAGGGATTGTATTTGTGATCATTGATGGTTAGGAGATGATGATGGGTACAAGGATTAGCTAGCTTCTAGGAAATATTTCTTGGAATATTCCCTTGGATACTAATTTCATCATTAGGGGCGGTGGTCGGTTGGGACACGTTATGGATACATGGGCAATGAGCCACAACAATGGAGTGTAGCCACCCACACGCCCCCCACCACTACACTACCTAGAGCACTATAAATGGACATAGTTGGCACAAGCTAAGGCATCCAATGTTTGTGAACATATATTCCATATACTCTTAGAACGCCCTCCATCCAGAGTCTATCTAGATTATCATCTAAGATCTAGAATAGAGCAAACGGGTGGACAACACCATCATATTGTACCTATCTCTTGTTTGGTATAATCAAAATTTTGAAATTCTCTCCATTCTCTCTTTTGCATTGTCTAGTGTACTTTCTTTTGTTGTATCTTTTTCCACTGTGCCATATTCTTAGAGAGAGAGAGAGAGAGAGGGGGGGGTTAGGGAGGAAGATAAGATAAGGGGCTATAGAAGGGGAGATTAGCTAGGAAATATTTATAGATGGGAAATAATGTGTAGAGAAAGAAAGATAGAGGAAGATAGCAAGAGCTTGAGGAGGTAGCACACAGAGAGATAGGGGAGTAAGAAGATTAGTGGATTTGGAAGAAGAAGATTACTCGTTATGGAAGGGGAAGATTAGTGGTTATGGAAGGGAAATATTAGTGGTTATGGAAGGGGAAGATTAGTGGCTATGGGGAGGTAGAGCGAAAAAGATAGCTTGCGGAGGAAGATTAGTAGTGGGCTATGGAGAGGTAAAGAGAGAAAGAGGTAGAGAGAGTGAGAGTTCTTGGGAGAAGATTAGGGGTTATGGAAGGGGAGATTAGCAAGAGGGTGGTTTGTTTAAGTCTAGGGGCTTGGAAAAGAGAAATAGAGGTTGAAAAAGAACTTTTTGACCATAGGATATTTTTGGGTGGGGAGGTCGAAGAGAAATGGGACCATTTTGGGAGAAGTTAAAATTTTTGAATTTTTAGGCTTCTTGGATGCATGAAAATTTAAGTGGGCCCATTTTTGCATAAAGTCTAGGGGGGGATACGATTGATGAGTCCGGGGGACAAGCCTAGCCACCCCCTAATTTCTCAAGTAGATAGAATGTGAAATGTGAATCAAAAGGACCCTTTTAGAGTCCAAATGCATCCTAATGCAATATGCAATGAGAGCTAGAATAGTGGGGTCCCAGCCAACTAGGAGGAGATCATAGAGTTATTGGAGGAGAACAAAAGAGCTCAAACTATAGAAATATGAACAACTATTATGGGGCTCCATTCGAAGGTAATAGGCCACCAGCTCCATAAAAATCTCAAGAAGCAACTTTTCCTTCCAATGGTTAGCCTCAAGTGAGGTGGAAGTGGCTCACATAGAGAGTTGTACAGTCACGGCTCCTTAACGGACCTTATTGACTAGTCTCAAGAGAGTCCCTGGTCTAGAACCTCAAGGAGTTCCATATACTATTGGAGCTAGAGTTAGGGAGACAAGAGAGACATAAAAAAGAGCCAATAATGCACATCTAATCTCTTGACTAGTCTCATGAGAGTCCCTGGGAGGCTAGAACCTCAAGGAGTTCCATATACTATTGGAGCTAGAGTTAGGGAGACAAGAGATACATAAACAAGATCCAATAATGATCTCCAAGTATTTCCCCCATATGGCTGCAGCTAGAGTCAAGGAGGGACAAGAGACAGAGACTCAGATCCAATGATGCACATGTATACTAATGATGCCAACACTCCTTAACTCTCAGCACCCCATGCTTTTACTATGTAAGTGGTTGTGGAGACCATGTATAGAGCATGGAGTCAGTGAACCTAAGGCCAAGAATGTTGAGGTGCATTTCTTGAGACTAGAGGTCTAGGGTACGATTGCCTCAGCAAATGATAAAAGGTGTATGGCCCCACATACAATCCAACCAGATAAAGACATTTTGTATCTACACACAATGATCAAGAGGACCACCCTAGCCACCTAGGCTAAGATAGAACATAACCAAATCCACAAAAGGATCGCAAACCAAGCATACATTGAAGGTACAAAGCATGGGCTCCATCCCTTGAGCATGGTGCTAGGTATTGGTAGAGGTGAACCACCTCTAAGGTTTTACCACTATACGGTCAAGTCCACCTTAGCTCTAATGGTCACTAGCAAAGATGTTGATGGCCCATCATTATTATGAGTTTCTATCGTTCTTGTCTAGATAATAGTTTTACTTTGTAACTACCTTGGGGGTGAGCGAGTTGAATCCATGTATGTGGAACAAGAGAGTGTGTATTGGGGGAACAAGAGAGAGTGTGTAAGTTGGAGTAGTCTAGATACTACACTCTTATATTATATTGAGAAGATAAGTTGAGTTGGAGTGTGTAAGTTGGAAGTAGTCTAGATACTACACTCTTATATTATATTGAGAAGATAAGTTGAGTTGGAGTGTGTAAGTTGGAAGCTACATATAGTATAGTCTTACATTATAGTGAGTGGATAGGTTTAGCTAGAGCATGTAAGTTGGACTCTAGTTATTGCAATCTTACATTATAGTGAGAACACATCTTTAGTTGGTTTTGTACAAATGAAATCTAGAGGCTCTTGTTACTGTCTAGCTTGTGTATGATTTAGAAAGTGAAAAGTTTATCGTGTTATTCCTCTAAGCATTTTTTGTAATACGTATAAAGTAATCTATAGGTTCTTAGTACTGTCTAGCTTGTCTATTATTTAGAAAGTGAATCTGGCATTGTATAAGTAGATAGGTTTAGTTGGTTTTTTATAAATGTAATCTAGAGGTCCTTGGTACTACCTAGCTTTTCTACAATTTAGAAAGTGAATAGTTTATTGTGTTATTCCCTCTACTAAGCCTCTTAAGCATTTTTTTGTAATATTCAAGATTATGTCCTCTCTCTCTATGTGTTGAAGGCTTGTAGCATGTTTAATGTGTATTTTACACTTCCATTTCTCATCTTATCAGTGGAGTTTAGATGCTATTTGGACTCTAGGATAGACATTAGGATGCTAGCTAAGATAGCTCCTCCAAACTAATGTGGTGCTACCCACCACCTTATTACATTAGGCATAGAACAAGCAAAAGACACCAATTGGGTGGTCCAAAACCGCTAATGTAAGATTCCTCCCTCTGTCTTTTGAGGTGTGCAGGTGTAAGAACCCCCCCTTCCGATCTTATAATTATTCCCCTCTCTGAAATAAAAGAAAGATCCTATTTTACCCTGTTCTGGCCTAGAGAGAGAAAATGTCTAGAGGGAGGTAATTCAAAATTGAGATATTTTTGGATATAAATCCTTCTAATGTCTAAAATGGTTTCCCCTTAAACAGAAATTCAAAAAGAACTTTCCAATGTGAGATTGGAATTAATTGAAAATAGGTAAAAGGACCTTAGCCTAAGGGTCCAGATTTTCAAAAAAATTTGGATTATGGTCCAATTAAGGTTCCTATTGGACCAATAAGATTTAATCCAAATGTAGACTACTTTGGAGTATCTGGAACACTCATTAGAGTGTGGTTGAGCTAAGGAAGGCTCGTTTACATATTTGGACGTGTGCGAAAGGTGTATTTGCACATTGAGTAAATATGTCGGATAATCTAGTACAAATTGTGGGTGAAAAATTGGATAGGAAGAACTTCCAAGCATGGAAGTACAGGATCAAAAGTTTTTTGAAGGAAAAAGGTTTTTGGAATCTCATTAAAGGTGCTAAGCTAGAGCCAGAACTACCCCGACAACCTACACAGCAGAGCAGGTTATAGCTCATAAGAAATGGTCAGAAAGAGCGTACAAAGTGTTGCATTATCTATCTATATGTATTTTGGATGCTATACTTATACACATACATGATGCTGAGAATCCCAAAAATGCATGGGATACATTGGTAAAGCTGTTTGATACAGACACTAGTGCTCGAAAGTCTCAGTTTGCGACAACAAATTCATAATGTGAAAAGGAATAGAAGGAGCATCCATGATTATGTACAAGAGATAAAGAAGTATGCAGATGCATTGGCAACAATCAATGCCCCCATGCCTGATGATGATTTGGTAGACATTACCTTGCGTGGTCTTGGCAAGGAGAATAAATCTTTTGATACATCCATCTCGGTTCGGAGTACAGGTTTACCAAACTTTGATGAGTTGGTTTCACTCTTGTTTGTTGAGGAAATCAAACTCAGTGATTCCTTTCATGATGCATCTACTAGCCATGATGATAATGGCAGAAACTAGGCTTTCTATTCACAAAGAGGATTTAGAGGCAGGGGGAGATTTGCATCACGTGGCCATGGTAATGGTCATGGATGGCAAGATAGGTCACCACAACAGAATTTTTAGCCTTCATATGGTGCTAGAGGTGGTCGTGGATATACACCTTAGAGAGGCGGAGGTAATCCTCGTGGTAGAGGACGTTGGTAAGGCCAACAAACATCTATGCAAGATGTGGAATGCCATTACTATGGAAAATTTGGTCATATGGCACGTGATTGTTTCCGCAAACAAAATGATTTGAGATGGGGTAGAGCACAACATGGTGGACATTATGCACAACATGGTGGAAATTATGCATCAAGCAACAATGATGGCAGTGCAAATCACTTGTTTGCCATAAAACATGTTGTGGGATCTATGATGACAAATGCTAAAAATGATGGCACTTGGTATATGGACTATGGAGCATCAAACCATATGACTTGTCATGGCGAATGGTTTGAGCATATGAAGCCTATAGATGTGAAAGGCTATGTGGAGATAGGAGATGATACCCAGCATCCCATTACACATGTTGGAAATGTACCATTGGTTATGCACAATGGTGAAACAAAGTCTATGTCAAATGTATTGTATGTGCCTTCTATTACAAAAAGTTTGGTCAAATGGTGGAACAGGGATTACAGGTTCGTTTTTCAACGAGCATGGTTGCTTCGTTGAGGAGTTCAAAAGTGGATGTAGAGTCATTGCCAAAGGCAAGAAAGAAGGCAGGTTGTTTAAGCTGGATGGTGGGATTCCTGAGTTGAAATCAGCCATGTTCTCTAAAAGCCGAAATGTGGTACACGACATTGACATGTGGCATAAGAGGATTGGACATGTGAATATACAAAGGTTAAAAAACATGCAGGCAAGAGGCATTGTTAGTGGGCGGCCTAGATTCAAGTATGATGGGAATATGCATGTTTGTGATTCCTGTCAGTTTGGAAAGCATGCGAGGTTGCCATTTCCTAGAGAAGGCAACATGAGTAGAAGGCCACTTGAAATAGTTCATAGCGATGTATGGGGTCCTGCACAAAACCCATCCATTAAAGGCAGCTTATATGATGTGACATTCATTGATGATTTCAGTAAAATGACTTGGATTTACTTTCTTAGAGAGAAAAGTGAAGTGTTGGGAAAGTTTATGGATTTCAAAGCTTTTGCAAAGAAGCAATATGGCTCTTGAATAAAATGTTTGAGGACAGATGGAGGTGGTGAATACACCTCACATGCTTTTGAGCGTTTCTTGAGAAAGCATGGCATAAGAAGACAGTTAACTTGCAGGTATACACCTCAGCAAAATGGTGTTGCTGAGAGAAAGAATAGAGTCATTTGTGAAGTTTCCAGGGCGATGCTCAATGAAAAGAGCATGCCAGATTATTACTGGGCAGAAGCATGTGCCACTGCAGTGTATATACTTAATAAGACACCTACAGTAGCCATACATGGAAGTACGCCAGAGATGCGGCTTACAGGTTTTAGGCTAGACATTGGACACCTCAAGTATATACACTGCAGTGTATATACTTAATAAGACACCTACAGTAGCCATACATGGAAGTACGCCAGAGATGCGGCTTACAGGTTTTAGGCTAGACATTGGACACCTCAAAGTATTTGGTTGCATAGCTTATGTACATGTGCCTGACGAGAGAAGGAGGAAGTTGGATCCTAAGGCAGAAAAGTGTGTGTTTGTTGGATATGCACAGGATCGAAAGGCATACAAATGTTACAATCCATAAACTAGGCAAGTGGTTATCTCATGAGATGTGGTGTTTGATGAACTTGCTAGTTGGTACAAAGCAAAGGATGAGGGTGTCATTGATTCACTTGATGCTGATGTGCATGTGAACTTGCCACAAGCAAGTTCTAGTTCTACTTCTATGTCTAGGCCAGCAGAGTCAGAGAGTAGCACTGTACGTCCATGGTCAGGATGCTTGAGGCATGAGAGTGTGAGCACTGGGAGTAGTGCTGTGGATAAAGGAAAGAAGAAGGTTGAAGGAATTGGAATTACAGGTTATGAGTCGTCAAGTTCAGATAGTTTGGATGAGGAACTTGGCATACCAGTTTTACACACACCTGGTGCAAGGCAGGATAGATATATGCCACCACATGCTAGAGACAAAGTGATCCGCATGCATTGCGGAGATCCCAAAGGGTCAGGTATCCAGTTGACAGGTTAACATATCGTGATTTTGCTATGCATTACGCATATATGACCTCTTTGGTGAAGCATGTGGAACCTACATGCTATACAAAAGCTATTGGAAAGCATGTATGGGAGAAAGCAATGGATGTTGAGATGGACGCATTGGTTCATAATTACACATGGGATTTGGTTGCATTACCATAGGACAAAAATATTATTGGTTGCAAATGGGTTTACAAAGTGAAATGCAAGTCAGATGGTTCCATTGAGTGACATAAAGCGAGATTGGTAGCTAAGGGTTATGCACAAACCCAAGGCTTGGACTATGATGAAACATTTAGTCCAGTGGCAAAGATGGGAATAGTGAGAGCAGTCATTGCTATGGCTCTAGCAAATGATTGGGAAATGCATCAAATGGATGTGAAAAATGCATTTCTAAATGGTGATCTACAAGAAGAAGTTTATATGGCATAGCCAGAAGGTTATGTACACCCAAAGTATCCC
The DNA here is from genome assembly GCF_041138505.1 of Cibotium barometz. Taxonomy (NCBI): domain Eukaryota; kingdom Viridiplantae; phylum Streptophyta; class Polypodiopsida; order Cyatheales; family Cibotiaceae; genus Cibotium; species Cibotium barometz. The sequence goes on from NC_141095.1 coordinate 36,841,205, forward strand.
ACTCATGTATGCAGATTGAAGAAGACATTATATGGTTTGAAGCAAGCACCTCGTGCTTGGAGTGATAAGATGAGCAGATATCTTATCTCCCTTGGATTTTAGGTTTCTACAATAGATTCTTCACTCTATGTGAAGAAAATAGATCATGGGATTGTTTTACTTGTCATCTATGTGGATGACTTGATTATCATAGGAGATCATGGTACAGATGTGATGCATGTCAAGAAAGCATTGAGTGGGCAGTTTGACATAAAAGACTTGGGTGAACTGAGATACTTTCTTGGAATTGAAGTGATCAAAGACCATGCAAGTACATGGTTAGTGCAACGCCAATATGCATTGGATATGTTGGCAAAGTATGGGATGACAGGGTGTAAGCCTATGAGTACACCTTTGGAGCAAAATGTGAAGTTGCAGGCTTATTTTGGTGAGGAGTTGGATGATCCATCTATGTACAGAAAGATGGTTGGTAGTCTCATTTACATGACTATCACACGCCTGGATTTGAGTTATGCTATGGGGCTAGTAAGCCAATTTATGCAGAGCCCCAGAAAACCTCATTTGGATGCAGTGAGACACATTATGCAATATGTAAAGGGCCATTGCACATTATGGTCTTCTTTATGAGCATGGTAAAGGCTTGGATATACATGGCTACACAGATGCTAATTGTGCAAGTAGCTCATATGACAGGAGGTCTACTAGTGGTTATGCCTTTACACTTGGAAGTGCCGTGGTGAGTTTGAGTAGCAAGAAGCAACCTACTGTTGCTTTATCTAGTACAGAGGCTGAATACAGGGGTGCAGCCATTGCTACTTATGAAGGAATATGGTTAAAGAATCTCTTGGCTGATTTGGGTGAGCTTATTGATGGCAAAGTTGTCATTCATTGTGACAACATGAGCAGCATAGAGTTGGCCAAGAATCCAGTGTTTCATGCATGGACCAAACACATAGAGGTCCATTATCACTTTGTTAGAGAGAGTGTTGGATGGTACAGTGGGGATATACAGTATGTAAAGACTGAAGAGCAGGTGGCAGTCATCTTTACAAAGCCACTTAGCAGGGAGAAGTTTGAGTACTTCCGTGTACTATGCTGGGAGTACATGAGATGAGCTTGAGGGGGAGTGTTGAGAGCTTTGATAGCCCAAGCTCATCTACATCTTCATCTATGGCAGTACATCATGAGCTTGAGAGGGGCTGTTGAGATTCAAGCTCGATGTCAGTGTGTGCCAACTGTGCTATGTGCTGGCATGTTAGGTAGGAACATGTGTGAGACATAAATGACCACGTCCAGCTGGTCATAGTGTGTGGACATTAGCTAGGGTTAGTAGTGTGTGGACACAACTCATAGTGTGTCTTGTGTATTATGGATTATGGCTTTATGCATTGTGTGAGATGGGAGATGGCTTCCCTCTATGGTTAGGGTTTGCAATATACATTAGGGTTTGCTCCTATGTGTGTGTCTCCTCTCCCTCTACCTGTTTTTCAACAGGCAACAGGTAACCATGTCAGTATAAGTTACATAGAGGGGGGAAGCCATGTTAGTATTTGCTTCTCTATTTTCCATCCTCTTTGCATTTTCCAATTGAGTTTCTACTTCTTAGAACTCTTCCAATGTTGTAGGTAGTGGGTTTTAGTGTTGGTTTTCATTGTATATCTTAATTTTGTTTAGTGGGTTTTAGTGTTGGTTTTCATTGTATATCTTAATTTTGTTTAGTGATACTTGGTAGATATTGGTAGAGCTCACATGATGCCCTTTTGTTAGTAGATGGTAGCCTTTACATAAGCACCTTGACCCTAGTTATTAGTTTTAGCAAAATAGCTCCTTCAAGTTTTTAAAGATTATAAATTCCATGTACTATCATATCATGAAAAATTACTTGGCTTGAAGGTCCTTAAGACCCCATCTCTAAATTGATCCCACGTTAGTAAAGTGGTATGTTGGATGTACCAGTTATTTTTACCTTCCTTGAGGGTGAGTGGGAGAAGAACCATATAGGAATCATCTCTCTCCAACCCTCTCACTTTATAAGCATTGATGAATTTCCTGATATGATCATCTACATCTTCCAAAAAAGTAGTTTGGGGCCTCACACTTACCTACTCAATAGGGTTGCCAATTGATCTAGGTTTTTGGCTTATTGATTTACTTGGCTCACTCATAGGGTCCTCACACTTACCCTAGTCAATAGGGTTGCCAATAGATCTAGTTGTTTGGCTGATTTATTTACTTAGCTCACTAGTTGTTGTTAGCTACCTTGATGTGGTTGCTATACATTTTTGTTGGGATGGAGCTTATTGAGGTTAGAAAGTTGGAGGTAGACCACCTTGTCCCTTTTCCATTTACCTCCTAGGAAAGATCTTGGAGGTAGGATTAAAGATCTCCTTCCAAGTCCTCCTCCTATGTGGGTGATAGCTTGTTGGATGGGGAGGTACTTCTTGTTTCACGAGTGCATATCCAGCACTCCCAATCTTCCACTTTACCTTTTTACTACTTAGAAACCTCTTGCTTCACATTGAGAGTCCCACCATGATCTCCAAATTTTATATATTGTGGGTGAATTGGTTGCACATTGTAGTGAACCAAAATCACTCTTATCACTCCTCTCACTCACAAGCATATATAAATATAGATGTATATAATTCTCTCATGGGAAGTATACCTTTCAAGAGGTGTAAAGACAAGAGAAAGACTTTGTATTATCACTACACCAAGGGCTACACTAAGATACTCTACACCCTCGCCACTTGTGTGCACAACACACCTACTTCCTCTTGCTCACAGTCTACTCATCTCAGCACAATATATAGTAGACACTCAAGACCCACTCCAAGTTTGTGTAGCACAAGTCCAAGAAAGTATATCCCCTTCTCCCTTGGGGTGTAACATCTAGTATAACAAGAAGAGGAGAGAGAAAATATGGATCACTTACCTTACCATTGATTGACTACTAACTATTACAAGAACCAAGAAATGGTAGAGGAGGTATCTTGATGTTGGGCTCACCGCTTGGGTTAGGCTCCATAATTGTGAACTATCTTTGGCACTTTGATTTTTTCCATATGGGTTGCGTCCTTCTTGTTGATCTGGGTGGGCTGGCACATCTAGGCATGAAATGTGCACCTTGGGGTACAAATTGGCCGGTGGGCCCCACTTTGCCAACCTATTTAGTTTTCTTCCAAACTTGACTAGTGCTGTTGACACTCCTTGAAGACAATGTTTGTACTTCCATGCATCAAGGAATACTTTGGTATTTGATAGCAATACACCCATACCCATTATAAGTTGTTCCCATGGGAGGCCATTTAGCAAATTGTGAGCTATATCCTTGAAGACAATGTTTGTACTTCCATGCATCAAGGAATACTTTGGTATTTGATAGCAATACACCCATACCCATTATAAGTTGTTCCCATGGGAGGCCATTTAGCAAATTGTGAGCTATATCTTTTTCCCATTCAAGAATGAGGCATACTTAAAACAACAAAGAATCAGAGATCATTATCAATACCTACACTAGAAATATCCAACCCCTGTGTGGCAGCTCAGGATATGCAACACATGTAAATGTTAAGAGTCTTTCTACATATAGTGGTGGTATAAAGATCAAAAGCTAGCACGGGTAATTCTCACATGGTTTATTCACAAGATAAGAAAACAATCTCTGTTTGTTGCCAAAACAACATAATGGCCATTACTACTGCTTAATATCATAAGCCAAAAACAACATAATGGCCATTGCTACTGTGTAATGGCCAAAACAACATAATGGCCATTACTATTGCTTAATATCATAATCCATCCTATTATTGAAAAAGAATTTACTTGATGCTCCACCCTTGTGTTGTTTTTGCACAAGTGACATATGTGCTTTATTTTGTAAGGCCCCCTTAATTGGGGGAGTAGTTTTTATGGTGAGTACTTGGGCACCTGATCCAAGCTATTCCCAATTTAGACACTAAATGGTGGCCCAGTGTTTCCAAATGGTTAAGAGATAACTTATATACACTTTTCACTCTACCAAGTATGATGCATGCTTGTGTGGGCTATGTGACTACATTAATTAGCGCTGAAACTAAGGACACAATGTTCTCAAGTTGTGAGGCCTATTAGAGTGTCTAGATGGTCTTAGATGGCTATGGGAGCTACACCAAATCCTACAGGATGTTTTTATAGTCTAATATAGTCCTAATCAAATGATGTGGTGAGTTGGTCAATCGGTCAATGTGGTTGACCTACATCCATGTCAACCCTAGGTACTATATATAGAATAGTTTGGTGGCCTTACTTTATCATTAATCTCATTGTTTTCAAGAACTCTTCTAACATATCCTTTGTTCAAAGTCTATCTAGATCGCCATCAAAGCTCCTTACCTAGAGCACATGTGGGTGGATGCCATTAATCAAGTTTTTACAAGAACTAATATTGTTTACTATTCACTTCTTTCTACAATTTAGTGCTTTGAATTGTGTTTATCTAGTTTTCACTATTGTGTATTCTTACATGGTAGCAAAGCATAGGACTTATCAAATGTTTATTATTGGTAGTTTTCTATTTAGAGAGATGGCCCAACCTACAAATTGTGAGAGGTGCTCATCCTACAAATAACATAGCTGCTCATGCTTGGCCTCCATCTTTTAGTGATGTGAAGTTAGATGGAACAAATTACACTCTTTGAAAGTTAAATATTAGGTTTATTCTTGATTCATATGAGTTGTGAAAACTTCAACATGGGTTGATGCAAAGTCAGTTCCTACTGTGGATTTAACAAATCAACTACATATCATACTGCATACCATACCACTAGATCTTGCTCTATAGTTTGGTGACATCACTTAACACATAGGTGCGCAACCTGCTTCTCACTTTTGAGGAGTTTGGTGCAATGTTGGTGGAGAAGGAGATGTGTTTCAAAGCAAAGATGGTAGCAACATGACACTCTCTACAAACTTAATTAAAGGAAAGGAAAAGGGTTCCAATAACGCACATTCTTGTGAAAAGAAGAAAAAATTTAAGGAGAAATGTTTGTGCTAGTCATGTGGTAAAAATATGTAGACTCAAGGAAGTAGAGATGTTAAATGTGTGTGAAGCTTGTATGATTGGCAAAAAGCAACATTGGTATACATTTCCACAACAAAACAAGAATCATGAAAAGGATCCTTGTTGTAAGATTCCTCCCCAGCCTCTCAAAATGTCCAGCATATTCTCCTGTAATCAATTCCCTCTTCAAAAATATAAGAGATCTTGTCTCTGCCTGTTTTGGCATAGAGAGAGAAAATATTCTAGAGAGAGAATATTCAGATTTTGAATATTTTTGGATAGAAAAATATCTCATCTTATTAAAATGAATTCCCCTGAAACAAAAATTCAGAAAGAATTTTCCAATGTGCAATTGGAATTAATTGGAAATGGGTATAAAGGACCTTAGCCTAAGGGTCTAGATTTTTAGAAATTTTAGATTATGGTCTAATTAAGGTTCCTTTGGGCCAATAGCATCAATCCATGTGTAGGGACGAGACAAATCCAATTTGTAAAAGAAGATACCCAAAAATGAGTAAATGCTCACATAAGATGAAGAGTTGACTATGTACAAGGTTTATTAGTAAGAAACTATGAGTAATATCAAAAATATGAGATATTTTGGGTATCCAAAAATGAGTAAATACTCACATAAGATGAAGAGTTGAAAATGTACAAGGTTAATTAGTAAAAAACTATGAGCAATATTAAAAATATGAGATATTTTGGGTATAATAATTCCATTTTGACACATATGTAAGGAAGGGGAGTCCATTAAAGGAGGTGCATATTTCACATGCTTGAATGAGTTTTAAACTCAAAATTAATGTGATATTTTTATCTCTCCTCTCTCTTGAATCAAACCAAATCAAAATGGAACCAAACCGAATCAAAATGGAACCAAACTAGATCTAAATCTAGTCCAAATTCAACCAAACTGAATTTGGAAAATTCTAGAATTCAGTTAGCTTTGGTTAGAGCTTCCCTCTCCTATAAATAGAACATGAGTCCTTTGAAAAAAAAGAGAAGAATTTTACTATACTAGAGTTATGCTAAAATAATGCTAATTTCTACTATTCTCTAAAATTCTCTCCAAATTGAAGAAATTGGAGCTTCCCTCTTTCTTCAATCCCCATTGGTGGCTCCATCAACATACTTAACCAATTGATTGGTTGGGGGCCTCTACCGTGAACAAAGAATCAAGCAATTTGTAAGGTAATTAGTGAATTTTGATCATTTTCTAAAATTTCTCAATGTTTCTCTCTTCTCAACCCCTCTCAAGCTTGAGAAGCTTAATTGGAATGGTTTTTGAATGCTATTGAAGTTAATTGATGAATAGTAGTGAAGAGTTACATAACTTGATGAATGCTATTAAAGTTAATTGATTAATGATAGTTAAGAATTACATAAATTTCTATTTATGCTTAATTCTAATGGTTTTTATATGTAATTTCTCTCTCTCACTCAAGAAATGGTCATACTCATGACCCATTCTCAATCCAAATGAAGCTTTTCATAAAGCTTTTCCTTAATCCAAGATTAATCTATGCTTGAGGTCAAATTAATGGCTTTTTTCTATGCTTTTAGTTTATGTATTTCATGAATATTGATGATTCAACCCATTATTGGGTTAATGATCCAATTAGGGATCATTCTAATCATTTTCTTAATGATAAGCTTTATCCTTCAAAATAAATTGAGATTTATCAGTCCTAGTAGGTAGCGGAGCTATGGCAAAATTTTTATAAAAGTTACACATAAAATAATTTTATTCAAAGCATGAAAAGAGAACTTCCTACCATATTCTAGGAATTATCATCCTAGATTAATTGAAAGAATTTTATTGTAATCATGGAGAAATTGATTTTTATGTTATGCATAATTGATGATTATCTTATTGTAAAAGAGTTACTTTTATCATATTTGGATTTCATACATAGAGGTATGCATAAAAGAATTATTATTTTAATATAAAAGTATTTCTTTTATCATATTTGAATTTCATGCATAGAGGTATGCATAAAAGTTGATTATTTTGTTATAAAAGTGTTACTTTTATCATATTTGGATTTCATGCATAGAGGTATCCATAAAAGTTGATTATTTTATTATAAAAGTGTTACTTTTATCATATTTGGATTTCATGCATAGAGGTATGCATAAAAATTGATTATTTTATTATAAAAGTGTGACTTTTATCATATTTTGATTTCATGCATAGAGGTATGCATAAAAGTTGATTATTTTATTATAAAAGTGTGACTTTTATCATATTTGGATTTCATGCATAGAGGTATGCATAAAAGTTGATTATTTTATTATAAAAGTGTGACTTTTATCATATTTGAATTTCATGCATAGAGGTATGCATAAAAGTTGATTATTTTATTGTAAGAGTGTTACTTTTATCATATTGGATTTCATGTATAGAGGTATGCATAAAAGATATTCTTTTTATACTAAAAGTTTAATTTTCATCATAAATGGATTTTATGCATAACTTAGATGCATAAGAGAAATTCTTTTATTCTAAAAGTGTAATTCTTACCAAATTGAATTTATGCATAAGAAGATGCATAAATATTGATTTTTAAATTCAAAGTGTCATTCTCATCTAAATTGAATTTATGCATAGGAAGATGCATAAAAGAATGGAATTTCAATTCAAAAGTGTTATTCTCATCCAAATTGAATTTATGCATAGGAAGATGCATAAAAGATGGATTTTTAATTCAAAAGTGTCAATTCTCATCTAAATTGAGTTTATGCATAGGAAGAAGCATAAGAGATGGAATTTTAATTCAAAAGTGTCATTTTCATTTAAAATGAATTTATGCATAAGAAGATGCATAAAAGATTGATTTTTAAATGAGATGTGATAATATGTGATAAGATGCATATAGGAAGTGATAGGATGTGAGAAAAGGTGTATGAGATGTGATAAGATGTGATAAGATGCGTATGGGGAGTGATAGGATGTGATAAGAGGTGTATGAGATGTGATAAGATGTGATAAGATGCATATGGGAAGTGATAGGATGTGATAAGAGGTGTATGAGATGTGATAAGATGTGATAAGATGTGTATAAGATGTGATAGGATATGATAAGAGGTGTATGAGATGTGATAGAATGTGTTAAGATGAGTTAGGATGTGTTAAGATGTGTATGGGACGAGGTAGAGAGTGTATCTGATGGGATAAGATGTATATGGGATGTGTTAGGGCGAGAATGGATGTAGTATGGATGTATGGATGTAGATACGGATGTATGTATGTATGTGGATGTGGATGTATGAATGAGGATGTGAAAATGGATGTATGTATATAGATGTGGATGTATGGATGTGAATGTGAATGAAGATGTGGATGTGGATGTATGGATGTGGATGTGGATGTATGGATGTGGATGTATGGATGTGGATGTGGATGTGGATGTGGATGTATGGATGTAGATTCGGATGTAGATGTATGCATGTGAATGTGGATGTATGAATGAGGATGTGAAAATACATGTATGCATGTAGATGCATATGTAGTATGAATGTGAAATTGGATGTATGTATAATGTGGATGTATGAATGAGAATGTGAAAATAGATGTATGCATGTAGATGCATATGTATGAATGTGAAATTGGATGTATGATGTGGATGTACGAACATGGATATGTATGTAGAATAATGAATGTGAATGTGTATGTGAAATAATGTGTAGTCTATATGAGTGAATGAATGAGAATGAGTACACATTGAATGGAATAGGGAATAAGTAATGTGGTCCGAGAGTGGATAATGTGGAAAGACGAGAGTTCGTTATAGAAACCTATGGATAAGAATCAACGGCTATGCCTCTTGATGGGAAAAAAAGCATTGATCCCAATGATCCAAGTGCAAGTTTCATCCTTGTGATTGACCAAGTACCTTTAAAGGTGCAGTCGGATCAGTTTGATCAGTAATGGTCTTGACTACGTTAGAGTAAAAAGTTATCCTGGTGGAATCGCCCGTGCTTTCCGGATAAAGGAAGTTTTTCTGGGTTCGGTTTTGGAAAAACCGACGGATTAGTCTTTTGTCCGGATATCCGTGGATGAGGCCCCGAGTGTGGGACCCTGGCCCACGCAAGAAAGGCTACTTCCACTGCTAGCACCCCGAATCCGTTGCGCAGTGGAAACTGGAATCTCACAGTTGGTATTAGAGCGAATTGGCTGATAAAGATCAACTGAAAAGTCAAATATGTCAAAAATTTATCAAGTAGCACAAAAAGGTTATAATTGTGTGATATAATTCATACAAATTGATATTCAAACTAATTTCGTAAACTAGTAATTGGGTCTTCAAATGGAAGTACCGCAATTATATGGAACCCTGACTTGCTTGAGGCTTAGACATGATAGTATTTACCTTATAATTCCAAGTATCATGACTAACCGTATATACCAAGGGTATAACTGCAGCTCTTTACCGGCAGTATATACGAGTAAATCTAAGACTTGAAATTATAATCATTAATGCTATCTAGTTGATGAATTCGAATGTGGTTGATATGATTTTTAATTCTGTTTGGGAACTGATGAATTGATTTGGATTCTGATTGAAAAATGATGATCCCTGAAAATGGGTTGAAATGTAATAAGCTGAGCGAAACCACAATGTGGATGATTGGGACGAGTCCCTGTAATGATAAATGATGAAAATGATTTCAGCAAATCACTATGAGATTAGTGGATTGTGCTGTCAAATTGCTACTATTAATACTTGAGACGGTAGATCAAGTTAAGGGATGACAACTTGAGAACTTGCTTAACTAAAATTCCCGTGGAGGAATGTTCAGGAGAAAATTTTTCGGTCTAATGGACCATTATCGTGTTAAAGATATGAATGATATGATCTGAATGAATTGTTATTTAATGATGAGTTCTATATAAGGGATATCTATCCCCATATTCTGTTGGCTTGACCGGAATATAAGGAACCCCAGAATAAATTGGATCTTAAGCAAAAGAGTTGTCCTCTACTTGCGAGATGAGGACATCTTGCACTTTTTAAGTGGGGTAGAATGTAAGATTCCTTCCCCAGCCTTACAGGTATACAGGAGTAAGAATCTCCTTTTCTGATCTAATAATTATTACTTCTCTAAATAAAAAAAAGATTCTGTTTAAAAAGGGAAGACACTTTCCCAGAATACCTTCTCAGGAGCCCACCTGTTTTAAGGATTCAGAACGATGAGTTCAGAAGTGAGAACCGGTATTTTGGATGCCAAGGTTTTGGTCATCAGTTAAAAGACTGCCCGACTCCTACCATGATAAGGGCACAGGGAAGTCTAGAACCTAAATTCAGAGACCAATTCCTTCATACCAATCTAATCAGGGTCCGTCTCGGACAAGATTGCTTAACTCCATTAACCAGGTCCGAACCATTGATTAGGGTCGAGATGACCAGTCAAATGCTTGGCGACATAGAGCAACAAATGCAGGCAATTCATAAAGATATAAACGCTGCCCAGGATCGACAGAAACAATATACAGATAAGAAGAGGACAGTCAGAGAATTCAAAGAAGCAGATATGGTCTTCATTGAGTACGGACCAAAAGAAGTTCTTTATCTCTTGGGGAGAATAAGTAGTTATCCCCTAGATATTGTGGACCAAAGAAAGTAAGTGACTTAGCCTACGAACTTCTTTTATCTCCTCATCTCAAAGTTCTTAATGCCTTCTATAGAAATATGTGCCAAACCCAAATCATGGAAAGATGGTAAAACTTCAGTGGCAAGATACCATTGGCTTCTAGGTTACGCTAGCTCCTTCCTTTATATAAGTCGTAACTTTTACTTGTCGCTCACAGTAATCTTACTTCCATCGATCTCCTTTCTTTCTTAATCTCCTTCATGGCTTGGCAACAGGAATTAGTTTTATCCATAATGATTTCTCACCTTCAAGACGCAAGCGAGTCTGTGAAGAAGGATTTTATAGAACTGTATGAGCGCTCACTTTTTCCTCACCTAGGAACTTCTGTAGCTCAAACCAAATGGCGGACCTATCAAGATATAACTAGGATAACACCGTGGGGTCAGCAGCACTTTCGTAACAATGTCCGCTTGGCCATGGTTATTGAAGCTTTGGGTTTGGGTCCCCGATAATACTGGGTCATGAGATCAAGGCATATTGGGTTTTCTGAGCGGGTCTTCTTACTGGCGTGTTTTCTTCCTCATCAGAAGATATGCCTTTACCCCATTTTTGGCTTGCCTCTCAGAGGTCCTTTTGTTAGATCACCTCATACCACTGAGATAGGTGCGGTAATAACCAGCAAAATTATTCCCATAGATGAGTTACCTTATACGTGCGCAGCTTGTGAGTGCTGCTTTTGTCACTATATGATGGACGAGCTTATGGAAGTGTAAAGAGTTCTTCTATCTTTACTGTATATGTTCCAAGAATGAATAAAGTTGAAATCTTGTTCTTGTCTTGAATCTTGCTCTCTTTGAGACTTTTTTTTTTGTGGTTAATCTTAATTAAATTTTTCTCTAAGTCTCATATTCGTGCATCTTGCGAAATTATCCCAAGTTTGCGAGATGAGGATATCTCGCGTTTTTCAAGTGGGAGAGAATGTAAGATTCCTCCCCAGCCTCTCAAAATGTCTAGCATATTCTCTTGTAATCAATTCCCTCTTCAGAAATATAAGAGATCTTGTCTCTGCCTGTTTTGGCATAGAGAGAGAAAATATTCTAGAGAGAGAATATTCAGATTTTGAATATTTTTGGATAGAAAAATATCTCATCTTATTAAAATGAATTCCCCTGAAACAGAAATTCAGAAAGAATTTTTCAATGTGCAATTGGAATTAATTGGAAATGGGTATAAAGGACCTCAGCCTAAGGGTCTAGATTTTCAGAAATTTTAGATTATGGTCTAATTAAGGTTCCTTTGGGCCAATAGCATCAATCCATGTGTAGGGAGGAGATAAATCCAATTTATAAAAGAAGATACCCAAAAATGAGTAAATGCTCACATAAGATGAAGAGTTGACTATGTACAAGGTTTATTAGTAAAGAAACTATGAGTAATATCAAAAATATGAGATATTTTGGGTATCCAAAAATGAGTAAATGCTCACATAAGATGAAGAGTTGAAAATGTACAAGGTTTATTAGTAAAAAACTATGAGCAATATTAAAAATATGAGATATTTTAGGTATAATAATTCCATTTTGACACATATGTAAGGAAGGGAAGTCCATTAAAGGAGGTGCATATTTCACATGCTTGAATGAGTTTTAAACTCAAAATTAATGTGATATTTTTATCTCTCCTCTCTCTTGAATCAAACCAAATCAAAATGGAACCAAACTGAATCAAAATGAAACCAAACTAGATCTAAATCTAGTCCAAATTCAACCAAACTGAATTTAGAAAATTCTAGAATTCAGTTAGCTTTGGTTAGAGCTTCCCTCTCCTATAAATAGAACAATTTCTACTATTCTCTTAAATTCTCTCCAAATTGAAGAAATTGGAGCTTCCCTCTTTCTTCAATCCCCCATTGGTGGCTCCATCAACATACTTAACCAATTGATTGGTTGGGAGCCTCTACCGTGAACAAAGAATCAAGCAATTTGTAAGGTAACTAGTGAATTTTGATCATTTTCTAAAATTTCTCAATGTTTCTCTCTTCTCAACCCCTCTCAAGCTTGAGAAGCTTAATTGGAATGGTTTTTGAATGCTATTGAAGTTAATTGATGAATGGTAGTGAAGAGTTACATAATTTGATGAATGCTATTGAAGTTAATGATAGTTAAGAATTACATAAATTTTCATTTATGCTTAATTCTAATGGTTTTTATGTAATTTCTCTCTCTCACTCAAGAAATGGTCATACTCATGACCCATTCTCAATCCAAATGAAGCTTTTCATAAAGCTTTTCCTTAATCCAAGATTAATCTATGCTTGAGGTCAAATTATTACAAAAATTTCTATTTATTCTTAATTCTAATGGTTTTTATGTAATTTCTCTCTCTCACTCAAGAAATGGTCATACTCATGACCCATTCTCAATCCAAATGAAGCTTTTCATAAAGCTTTTCCTTAATCCAAGATTAATCTATGCTTGAGGTCAAATTAATGGCTTTTTTCTATGCTTTTAGTTTATGTATTTCATGAATATTGATGATTCAACCCATTATTGGGTTAATGATCCAATTAGGGATCATTCTAATCATTTCCTTAATGATAAGCTTTATTCTTCAAAATAAATTGAGATTTATCAGTCATAGTAGCGGAGCTATGGCAAAATTTTTATAAAAATTACACATAAAATAATTTTATTCAAAGCATGAAAAGAGAACTTCCTACCATATTCTAGGAATTATCATCCTAGATTAATTGAAAGAATTTTATTGTAATCATGGAGAAATTGATTTTTATGTTATGCATAATTGATGATTATCTTATTGTAAAAGTGTTACTTTTATCATATTTGGATTTCATACATAGAGGTATGCATAAAAGAATTATTATTTTAATATAAAAGTGTTTCTTTTATCATATTTGAATTTCATGCATAGAGGTATGCATAAAAGTTGATTATTTTATTATAAAAGTGTTACTTTTATCATATTTGGATTTCATGCATAGAGGTATGCATAAAAGTTGATTATTTTATTATAAAAGTGTTACTTTTATCATATTTGAATTTCATGCATAGAGGTATGCATAAAAATTGATTATTTTATTATAAAAGTGTGACTTTTATCATATTTGGATTTCATGCATAGAGGTATGCATAAAAGTTGATTATTTTATTATAAAAGTGTGACTTTTATCATATTTGGATTTCATGCATAGAGGTATGCATAAAAGTTGATTATTTTATTATAAAAGTGTGACTTTTATCATATTTGAATTTCATGCATAGAGGTATGCATAAAAGTTGATTATTTTATTGTAAAAGTGTTACTTTTATCATATTGGATTTCATGTATAGAGGTATGCATAAAAGATATTCTTTTTATACTAAAAGTGTGATTTTCATCATAAATGGATTTTATACATAACTTAGATGCATAAGAGAAATTTTTTTATTCTAAAAGTGTAATTCCTACCAAATTGAATTTATGCATAAAAAGATTGATTTTTAAATTCAAAGTGTCATTCTCATCTAACTTGAATTTATGCATAGGAAGATGCATAAAAGAATGGAATTTCAATTCAAAAGTGTTATTCTCATCCAAATTGAATTTATGCATAGGAAGATGCATAAAAGATGGATTTTTAATTCAAAAGTGTCAATTCTCATCTAAATTGAGTTTATGCATAGGAAGATGCATAAGAGATGGAATTTTAATTCAAAAGTGTCATTTTCATTTAAAATGAATTTATGCATAGGAAGATGCATAAAAGATTGATTTTTAAATGAGATGTGATAATATGTGATAAGATGCGTATGGGAAGTGATAGGATGTGATAAGAGGTGTATGAGATGTGATAAGATGTGATAAGATGCGTATGGGAAGTGATAGGATGTGATAAGAGGTGTATGAGATGTGATAAGAGGTGTATGAGATGTGAAAAGATGTGTATGAGATGTGATAGGATATGATAAGAGGTGTATGAGATGTGATAGAATGTGTTAAGATGAGTTAGGATGTGTTAAGATGTGTATTGGATGAGGTAGAGAGTGTATCTGATGGGATAAGATGTATATGGGATGTGTTAGGGCGAGAATGGATGTAGTATGGATGTATGGATGTAGATACGGATGTATGTATGTATGTGAATGTGGATGTATGAATGAGGATGTGAAAATGGATGTATGTATGTAGATGTGGATGTATGGATGTGAATGTGAATGAAGATGTGGATGTGGATGTGGATGTATGGATGTAGATTCGGATGTAGATGTATGTATGTGAATGTGGATGTATGAATGAGGATGTGAAAATAGATGTATGCATGTAGATGCGTATGTATGAATGTGAAATTGGATGTATGTATAATGTGGATGTATGAATGAGGATGTGAAAATAGATGTATGCATATAGATGCGTATGTATGAATGTGAAATTGGATGTATGATGTGGACGTACGAACATGGATATGTATGTAGAATAATGAATGTGAATGTGTATGTGAAATAATGTGTAGTCTATATGAGTGAATGGATGAGAATGAGTACACATTGAATGGAATAGGGAATAAGTAATGTGGTCCGAGAGTGGATAATGTGGAAAGACGAGAGTTCGTTATAGAAACTGTATTTTGTGACTGTTTGTAAATGACTGTTTTATGTCAAGAATGCTGGGGAAGCATTTTGACCGTCTTGAGGATTAAGGTCATGAAGACCGAACTGATAAAGTTGCAACTGCTGACGGAGAGTCAATGGAGGACATCTCGCGTAGCAAGGTCGATCGAGGTCTTGACCAGCCTCGGTTCGATTTAAATGGTGAGCTTCCGGTACGGTGGATGAGGGACCAAGGAAGCGGCCTATGAGTGAAGCGCTAGGTCACCTGCGAAGGATCCTAGAGGGTGCTGACCATATGGTGCTCGGGCTCTGGGTCGTCGAAGATACCCACACGTGCGTCGTGGAAGATATTGGAAGGAGTAAGAGTTGTTTTCTGAAACCGGGCATGGATCTGGTTGATTGACCTTGCTGGTCCTCAAAACGGATGAGTCCATGGCTCTTTTATATGGATTTGTGGGTTGATCTTGCTGATCTTCCACGGAGATTCCATTCTATTATATGAATATATTGCCGGTTACTATGAGCTATGGAAAAGGCTCCTGAGTGAACAGGTGGTGAGCGTTCTGGTTGCCAATGATGCCATAAGTACACCGATGAATGAATGACAGGAAATAAGGATTCAACCAGAGACTTTGAGGATTGTCATCAGTGACATAATGGTTTCATTAAAGGATTGTTTGAAAGCTGAGAAAAAGGCAATTTCATATTGGGTGTGTAAGTGGTGTGACTAGTTTTATGTTTGTATGAACTTCCGGCTAGGGGGCCTAGGAACTCTTTTCCCTGGTACCCGGGACAAAACCTAACCAAATTCCTAATTGGATCCCATCACTATAGTGGTTGGGAGGTTGGCTAACCCATGGGACTGGATGGGGTTAGGCTGGACTGTGCATCTTTAAATCAAGACTCAATTTCTGTTATTACGATAGATGAAGTAAATCCCGAATAGTGATTGTTCTATGGATAAGAATCAATGGCTGTGCCTCTTGATGGGAAAAAAAGCGTTGATCCCAATGATCCAAGTGCAAGTTTCGTCCTTGATTGACCAAGTACAAGTTTCGTCCTTGATTGACCAAGTACCTTTAAAGGTGCAGTCGGATCAGTTGGATCAGTAATGGTCTTGACTACGTTAGAGTAAAAAGTTATCCTGGTGGAATCGCCCGTGCTTTCCGGATAAAGGAAGTTTTTCTGGGTTCGGTTTTTGAAAAACCAACGGATTAGTCTTTTGTCCGAATATCCGTGGTGGACGAGGCCCCGAGTGTGGGACCCTGGCCCGTGCAAGAAAGGCTACTTCCGCTGCTAGCACCCCGAATCCGTTGCGCGGTGGAAACAGGGATCTCACACTTGTAGATGCAAATCTCTGAGGTAAAATGCCAACCATTGCATTGGGTGGTTCTTCCTAATTCTTGTTACTAATCGATGACTTTAGTAGGAAGATGTGGGTGTATTTTCTTTGATATAAGGCTAAATCTTTTGGAAAGTGCAAAATATGGCATAAATTTATAGAGAATGAGATAGGAAAGAGGAGGAGAATTCACATCACAAGTGATAAGGCTAAATCTTTTGGAAAGTTTAAGGCTAAATATTTCTTTGAGATAAGGCTAAATTTTTTGAAAAGTTAAAAATATGGCATAACTTTATGGAGAATGAGACAAGAAAGAGGGGGATAATTCACATCACAAGTGATTTTAATTCCTACTACAAGGAACATGGAATCAAGATATATTTTGCAATTGCTCATACTCCACATTAAAATAGTCTTATAGAATGCATGAACCACACAATCATTGGAGATGGTGTAGAGTATGCTCAAAGGCAAAGGATTACATAATTCTTTTTGGGATGAGGCAATGACATTGCAGCGCATATCCTTTAAGAGGAGTTACACAAAGGCACTGTGAAGGGCATGACACCTCAAGATGCTTATTTAGGTAAGAAACCCTTAGTTGCATATTTCAAGATGTTTTGTTGTGTGACTATTTCATGCATGTAGATTCATCCAAAACCAAGTGGGATTACAAGAGCAAAAAGTGTATCTTCTTAGGGTATAGTATGAAGTTAAAGGGCTGAGACTATACCCAAAAAGAAGATAATTATTTTGAGGAATAGCCTCTTAGGGTATAGTATGAAGTTAAAGGGCTGAGACTATACACAAAAAGAAGATAATTATTTTGAGGAATAGCCTCTTTGTGTGGAGGAGACGGCTCCATCCACACTATCCTTTAACAAATAAGTAGCCCAAAACAATCACGCAATGATAGTACCAACTTCACAAGAGGTGGATTCCTTGGATGATGAAGAAGAGAAGCCTATAACACCTCATAAGAGGCCATATCCTAAATGGGTGAAACATCTCTGAGATGGGAAAGCTCCGTCTCAACAATCATAGAAGAGCCATTAGAGCTATTTGCAGAGCTAAGAAGGGGCCATATCCTATAACACCTCATAAGGGGCCATATGCTAAATGGGTGAAACATCTTTGAGATGGGAAAGCTCCGTCTCAATAATCATGGAAGAGCCATTAGAGCTATTTGCAGAGCTAAGAAAGTAGAGGAGAAAAAGAGGACCCCTACTCACATTGTCCATATGGCCTTAATGACTAAGATAATGAAAGTACATGTATCCAACTAGGCTTAAAGAGACCCCTTGGGCATGGTACCAATGGTGGATAGTTGCTTTCTTTGTAAGTATTAATCTTCCTAAATACCCATCAGATGTAAATTTGTATATTTTCTCTTAGGAGGGCAGGTACATGATCATTTTCCTATATGTGGATGACCTCATTATGATACAAAACCATGAAGAGAATACCCGGTAGAGACATGAGATGTTAAGTTATTAGAGATTGATATGTTAGACCTTGGGCTTATGTTTTTCTATTCAGAGATAAAGGTGTGGCAATAGTCAGATGGAATCTTCATTTTTGTCTAGGGATAAAGGTCTTGCAAGAGCTAGATGGAATATTCATTTCTCAAGAAAAGTATGCAGGAGAAATTTTGAAGACATTTGGCATGGTGGTTCAGCGCAAGTCAGTGATTCAACGCAAGTCAGTGGTTCCATCAGATGGAATTTTCATTTCTCGACAAAAGTATGTAGGAGACACTTTTTAAGAAATTTAGCATGGCTGAGTGTAAGTCAGTTGGCTGGTAGTTACACCCATGGAGGTTGATGCAAGGTTTTCTATTGAATATGCTTCTCCACTTGTGGATATAAAGGAGTATAGGAAGATAGTTGGGGGAGTTTAATCTTCCTATATAATACGTGGCGGCCTGACATCATCTTTGTAGTTAGTATCCTTAGTATGTTCTTACATTAGCCCTGAGAGAACCACTAGAAGGTATGGATATATAGCTGTTGAAATACATCAAAGGTACCATTGGGTATGGTAGCACTTACACATTATGCAATTCCTTGGCTGGATTTTATGACTCACATTGGGCAAGAGATTCTAATTGGAGTAAATATATTTTGGTTACTATTTTTTTAAGGTCTATAATAACATCCTAGATCAATAAGAAGCAACCTATATATCAGTGTCTGATCAAGAATCGACACTTTTGTTAAATTTGTAGCAATGTGATGAGCCATGGTGGATCAAATGCAAGAATCAACATAATTAGCATGTAATTAAGATGAGATTAGTGAACAATTAATCTAATACAATAATGTAGGCATGGATACTCAAAAACCAACAAATCCTCATTAGGCCAATGCCTCAATTTATAGGTTTTACATCCACAAGATGCCAAGCATCTAATCCCACTGATTTCTCCTTGATTTGTGCCACCTCCCCTACATCTGGGGCACCTTTTCCTAGAATCTTTCCACACCCCTATATTCACTCATGCTACCCTTGATTCTCTCATCAATAGATACCTCTCACCTTTTCACAGCTACTCACTTAATTACAAACTCTCTTCTACAGTCTCTTGCTAAGGGCTTGTTCCCGCGGACACCCATTCACTTGCATATTTCAACACCTCTCCTCAAGTGAATAATTCTAGCACACCTGGACCCTATACCAAGTTTCCCTCTTACTTGGTAGCCCGCGAACGACTAGTGCCTCAAATCCCTAACTCATAGTCCTTGACACTCTCTCTCTATGTGTCCAAGGCTACTACAAGTGCCCATGACCTTGACTAAAGTGCTCACACATACATCTACCACATGGCCTACATCATCGGTGGTTTTACTCTATTGGGTTAGGTTACATTGGGTTGTGGGGTTTCTCTATATTTCTCTTTCAGAAAAGATGTCCTGACTCCTCTTTTAGGAGTCTCCATGAAGTTTACCGATGTTGATCCTTCTTCATTTGCTTTGTTGTAAGCAGCCTCTAGCCATATGTCTTGGCTTCCCACAGTTTGTGGCAAGTGAAGGTCCTTCCTCTTCCCTTGCCTCTTCCTCGTCCTCGTCCTTGTGAGATTTTCATTTCTACCCACTTAATTATAGACTCCCTTTTACAATCTCTTACTAAGGGCTTGTTCCCGTGCACACACCCATTCACTTGCATATTTCAACAACTTTAGTAGTTCTAGACCACCTAGTTACAACAAGCCGCAACTCATGCTACAGCAAAAGCATCTACCTCATGAGACCCGAGATAAGACAAGATCATACCCTCAAATAATGTCCCTGAACAAGCACGAGAGACTAGACGCTCAAAGATGAAAACCACAAAGATCGGCAAGGGAGACTGCCATGCAGTTATTCAAAGTGGTTCGGAAGATGGCATGACAACACAAGCATTAGCCTCTTCGTCCAGAAGAGGAAGATCTGAACTCAAGCCCAAGAGCCAATTAATGCTACCCTGCTCCCAAAGAAGCTTGCTGAATATCCTAACCCCGTGAAGGAGAAGGAAAGATTACAAGCAGCCCAAGAAGCATTGGTCAAGGATTGCTAGGCACAAATGGAGGACGAGCTTCCTATAGCCTACTTTGAGCCTTGTCTTATCGATTTCCAATGTAAGATTTACGGTAGATGCTCAGGTATATTCTAGAGAGCTCCTAGACATGTCACCCCCACAAAAGCCAACAGAAGTAGCAAAACCTACTACATTAGCTACCCCCTAACATGGAAACTAGGTAGCTGAATATCTCAAAGATCTAGGGGATGAACACCTTAAACGAATGGATATAAAGACCCTTTTTGCATTCCGTACACACAAAAGAGCTTAAGATTAAGCCAAAGCAACCTTCCCACAAAACAGCCTCTGCCCCTAGAGACATTGCTGGTCTCTTTGCCTTCCTTTCTTTTTAGATCCAGATCCCTATAGGCACCTTGCTTCAAGGTAGCCCAAGTTTATGGAAAGATCTAAATGATTGGATGGAAGGATGCCTATGGATAGGTATGCATGAACCCACAGAGCCAGATAGCTCTAATGATTTGAAGGAAGATGAAATCATTATACCCCATGAAATAACTAGCACCCCCACGATTTGAGTGATGAATAAGCTTGGACAATAATTTGAAGGCAATGAACTCAATGTGGCTTTACCAATAACCTTCGATGGCCTCCAAGTCACAGCAATCCTAGATGATGGGGGAGCAGGGCATTGTTACAAAACAATGCTAGGAGAAATGGGGAGCATCGGCCATTGGATGACATCACATTTCTAGTAAAACTCGCTGATAGAGCCACAACTAGACCCATTGGTCTACTGAGGGATCTTAAAATTAAGATCCTTGAAACTACTTACGGCCACACCTTTGTGGTGATGAACTTTGGACATCAACCAGTTTCTTATGATTGCATCCTTGGTAGACCATTCATGAGAGAATCAAAGATGATCCACAACTGGGATACCGTCCACATTTACATTCAAAGAAAAGATCAAACTATAAAGATCAATCTACGCACGTGGAAGGTACACCCAATGAGTGGCAGACCATTCGTAGAGGACTCAGTCACAACAACCCAATCTACTATAGTCCATCCATGTCAAACGCACCACAAGACACTTGATGATGAAAAGGATAGTGAGGAATGTGCACCTCTTCCTCCAGAGCTAGAAGAATCTGAGAATTGGATGCATATCCTCACCACCCTTGACATTCTACCTAGATGCACCGGCACGAGGAATAGACAGATAGGAGATTACATCTCTATATATGTTTAGCTCAACATACCTGCCTAGAGTCCCCACCCAAGAACTGGAACAATCCATTAGAGTGGTACCATTAAGGGACACTCTCCCACGAGACTTGTAAGTTTGATGGATTCTCATGGCTAGAATGATATATCTTTCCAAACAAGTCAGACACTCAATGGTTGTGACGCATGTTGGGGCTGTTTGAAGCAAATAACCACTTCAACGATATATGGCACAAGGAATTTGCCAATAGCTTCCTTTTGGTCCACACGATCACCCCAAAGATAATGGAACCCATGGAACCCACACCAGACCTAGAGAAGCTTTGTCATTCCGCTCGTAGAGCTCACAATTAGCGCTAGTAGAAAAGGAAGCCAAAAGGCTAGTGGACAAAGAAAGTGCTAAAGTCAAAGAAACCAAACAGGTGATTAACATTTCAAGACCTTTCAGATGGCCGACAGATTCGTCCAATATGATTCAGCCCAAAGGTCTCACAGTGGATAGCCAAGGACCTCTTATGATGGTCCAACCAAGGTCAAAGAGATAAACTTGGCAAGCCCGGGCAAATACCCGAGGCTAGCATATATTGGAGAAGACCTCTCTATAGAGGAAGAGACCAAGCTCATTGCTCTACTCACTGAAATCAGGATTACTTTGCCTGGAAGTACACATACATGAAAGGTGTACCTCCAGAAGTAGTCTATCACACCATTCCAATGGTTGATGGAGCCCGAACGGTCAAAGAATGAGCTTATCCAATGAACCCAAAATATTCCAAGATGTTTCGAGAAAAGATTGATAGAATCATTGATGCCAGATTCATCTATCAAATAGAGCATACAGAATGGGTATCACCCATTGTGATAGTGCCGAAGAAGAATAGTAAAGTTAGAGTGTGCGTAGACCTCAAAAAGGTCAATGCAGCCATTAAGGATCATTATCCCTTACCTTTCATAGAACATGTGCTAGAACAAGTAGCAAGAAAGGAAGCCTATAGCTTCCTTGATAGATTCTCTAGATACAATCAAGTGTTTGATCCCAAGGATTAGAAAAAAATAGCCTTTGCCGAAAGGGGAACATATGCATACCATGTCATGTCCTTCGAGATGACCAATGCCCCTGGTACCTTCCAACGTCTCATGTGCATGGCTTACAAGGAATATATTTGAAAATTCCTTGGGGTCTTTATGGATGAACTTTGTGTCAACTCCTTTTGGAAGGCACACCTTGACTGCTTGCGCAAAGTGTTAGAAAGGTGTAGGCTATATCACATATCATTGAACCCACTTAAATGTCAATTTTGGGTTAGACACCGAGTGATCCTAGGACACATTGTCTCTAGGGGCAGGGAATCTCTACAGATGATAGCAAAGTGCATCTCATCCTTGAGCTGCCCCCACCCACTAACTTCAAGGGAGTCTAGCATTTCATGGGGCACGTCGGCTACTATCGACAATTCATTTTTATGTATGCTGATATTGCTCGACCTCTTTATGGGCTCTTAATTGTCTTTGAGTGGACTTAAGAATGCCAATGGGCTTACACAATGTTCAAAAAAAGCCTTGGCCAATGCGCCAATTCTCAAGTCTCCTAGCTGAGACATTATCTTCCATGTCCACATCGATGCCTTAGCTTTTGTTGTTGGATGTGTGCTTGCCCAACCTCCATCAGCTTTGCCAACCACCAACTCAATGAAGCTGAGAGGAACTACACCACGACCGAGAGAGAAGGATTAGCCATGGTCTACACCGTCAATAAGTTTAATCGTTATCTTCTGGAAACTAAGTTGGTTTTCTTTGTATACCATCAAGCTCTTCTTTACCTTGGTAAAGCAAGCCTTGTATGAAAGGTAGAATCATCGGGTGGCTACTTATATTTCTTAATTTTGGCTTCATCATCACAATAAGGAAAGGCTCTTGGCATGTTCTAGCAGACCACATGTCAAGGATCCCCAACGGTAAACCACCGGTGGGAGTAGATGATGATTTACCAAATGCCACCCTATTCCAACTATGCTTGATTCTTGAATGGGGCGAGGAGGTAGCACACTTTTTAGCCAACGGCTTACCAGTGGGGACACCCTCCTCAACAAAGACCATGCCCGTCGCCTAATTAAATAGGCATCCCCCTACCAACGCATTGTAGGCTAACTTTATAGGTAGGGGAAAGATAAAATTCTACAACACTGTGTTCGAGAAGACGAGTATGTCTTACTTCTTAAACAGGATCACTCTCTGTAACTTTATAGGCAGGGGAAAGATAAAATTCTACAACACTATGTTCGAGAAGACGAGTATGTCTTACTTCTTAAACAGGATCACTCTAGCTGTGCTGGGGGGCACTTTGGAGCAGATATCACTGCGCTTAGGGCCCTCATAGGGCCAGGTTATGGTGGCCCACTCTAATGGTGGATGTAGCAAAATACGTCAAGCAGTGGGACAAGTGCCAATGTGTAGCAATTCTCCGCTTCAAGGATAGCATGCCCCTAAACCCACTTGTATCTTTACAACCATTTGAGAAATGGGGCATAGAGTTCATTAGACCCATCAATCCAATAGCCAAATACACTAAATCTCGATATATAATTGCAAGAAACTACGGTTGGCCACTCAAGGATGGAGTGACAACATGGGTGTGGGTCACCATCCTCACATCTCATAAGGGAGAAGTTCACCATGAAAGCTTGGGCATGAGAGCTCCAAGAAAGATAATAGTCAAAATGATCAATAATGTGTGTGTGTGTACAATGCCCATGAGCCTTATGTATCATATAGCCCAAGGCCCCCAAAGGCACATATGTAAATGACCCTAGGCCCAAGTGCCTAGGCCCCATCTCCCATGTGCATGTGACACCAAATGTACTTCATTACAATAACAGCTCTGCTACGGACTATTTAACTAAGTGTGTTGAAGCTTGGGCTACCCGCAAAGCTAATGTACGATCAACTGCCAAATTCCTTTACAAATTAGTCAATCACACGCTTCAGTTGCCCCCTTGAGCTCGTTAGCAATGGGACACATTTCATTAACAAGGTAATTCAATTCCTCTTGCAAGAGTTCCTTGTGACTCATAGAAATTCCTTCCCCTATTACCCACAAAAGTGAATGGCCAAGCGAAAAGCACAAACAAAATCTTGTGTGCCATTCTTACCAAAACTGTGGAGACTAGCCGCAACGATTGGGAACAAAAGTTACCAGGGGCAGCACTGTGGGCTTATAGAACATCCTATAAGGTAGCTACAAATGACACCCCCTTCAGTTTAACTTATGGTACTGATGTGGTTATGCCTATTGTGAGCTCCCACTGCCCCCTCCGTGCATCGGATTCCCGGTTGCTAGCAGCAGTGGAAGTAGCTTCTTCTTGCGTGGGGTAGGGTTTCCCACTCGAGGCCTCGCCCCCCTCGAATGTCCGAACACGAGACTAATCTGGTGGTCATTCTCCGAAACCGAAATCGGGAAAATTTTCCTTGCCCGAAAAACGGGCACGATTCCACTTTTTTGATTTCCTTAACAAATTTTCTAACAGGGTCAAGAAACTAAACTAACCTTCACCTGATTAAACCAGATAGAAGGAAAACCATAACAGACTTAACTTGAAGAAATCAATGCTTTTTTCCTAACTGAATGAGGCACAGCCTTTGATCTATTCATTTGAGAAGTCTTCAGGCTTTTATTTAACTATTCGAGTTCTAAGCATATTCCTATTAATCAATTTCATTATTAAAACTCTACTGATTCCAGCGTAACCCCATCCGGCCCATGGGTTAGCCACACTGCCCAACCATTGGAATTGGTAAAACCATACAATTACTCACCCACCCATAATTGAATGCCTTTCTTAACTTTTGCTTTCGAATACAGATACGCACACACTCCTCTTTAAACTTTAACTTATAAAACAATCCATTGACAAAACAGTTATTGATTATAGATGTCATAACTCAAAATTTCCATCCAATCCTTGTTTCTCAAATAAAACAATATCACTCTAGACTCTCCGTTGGGACCAGCTAGTAAGCAAAACGAGATCCAGTAAATAATAGATTACAATAATCATTGGTCATCATACAATATCTTCCACGACATACATATGGGTGTCCTAGGCACCGCGAGCCCGTGCATCGCCTAGTCAGAACCCTCCAGGATCCACCTTAGGTGTCCTGGCACTTCACTCAACAAGGACCGCTTCGTCGGCCCTCATCCATTATACCGGAAGTGCACCATTTTAACTGTACCAAGGCTGGTCAAGACCTGGGTAGGTTTTTCCACGTGAGCTGTCCTTTGAACACTCCCCACCGGCTATTGCAACCAAACTTCCCTTAGAAAAAACACATATACCAAATGCTCCCTCCAGCATTGTGGCGTAAGACAGTCCTTTGAGAAAACAAGGTTTCTATACAAGTTTTTAGTTTGATTTTCTTTTGCATACAATGAGTATATCTTAAATCAGTATCCCCAACTTAATTGTAATACTGAATTTCAAAACAGAATTCTTCGAGTTTTGTAACCTTGATCCTCAGATCAAATCAAAGGATCTTATCTTAGTTTCAGATTTGGTGGGAGATTTGAGTGTATTTTCCTGAACTGGTCACATCTTCTTTCCTCGAAACTGACGGTCATAGTTTGATTCAAGGTTCGAGTCTGATAAGGTTCTTCCTGAACTATCTTTCTCAAAAAGAGGGTGATATTTCAGTTACTATTTTACTGAATTTCATTCATATTCACTTAATTGATTTCTAAATTAATCAACGAATTCTTATGAGGAATAAATTAATCATTTATCTGAATATTTCGACTTCGATAGATTTTTTGAATTTTCTCTTTACAATCCGAGTGAATATAAAACAATAGAAATTCCTCTCTCATAGTATTTACTTATTCACTTATTATCAAATACTCATAGAAATTAAACATAGAATTAAAGAGAAATCTAATTTTGTTATAAAAATTCTTTATGCATCTATTTATGCATAAAATCAATTTAATAGGAATAACACTTTTAAAATAAAAAGAATTTCTTTATGCATAGAAATTAAATTCAATGAAAATAACACTTTTATAATTAAAAAAAATCCCAATATGCATCTTTCTATGCATAGAATTTAAATCTAATGAAAATAACACTTTTATAATAAAATATCCAATATGCATCTTTCTATGCATAGAATTTAAATCTAATGAAAATAATATTTTTATAATAATAAAAATTCTAGTATGCATCTTTCTATTCATAGAATTTAAATCTAATGAAAACAACACTTTTATAATAAAAAAATCTAATATGCATCTTTCTATGCATAGAATTTAAATCTAATGAAAATAACACTTTTATAATTAAAAAAAATTTCAATATGCATCTTTCTATGCATAGAATTTAAATCTAATGAAAATAACACTTTTATAATAAAAAACTTTTCAAAATGCATCTTTCTATGCATAGAATTTAAATCTAATGAAAATAACACTTTTATAATAATAAAATTTTCAATATGCATCTTTCTATGCATAGAATTTAAATCTAATGAAAATAACACTTTTATAATAATAAAAATTCCAATATGCATCTTTCTATGCATAGAATTTAAATCTAATGAAAATAACACTTTTATAATTAAAAACATTAATATTCATATTTCTATGCATAGAAATTAATTTCAATAATTATATCAATGATATCCATGCATATTCATAGATGAATATGTACATGGAGTAAATAAAAATATTTCTTTTAGGATGCACAAACAGTGGGGATTACTCTTTTAGAATAACATAAAGATAAACTTTATTTCCACAAAATTTAAGAAAATTTTGCCATAACCTCCTTTGTATGGCTGACCATTTCTCAATTTTTACATTCTAATATCACTTTAAAATTAATCCCAAGTTGAAGTAAAGCACCCTAATCTACTCAATTTTCACTTTCAAGTGAGTAAACAATAAGAAAAGTTTAAATCAATTTATTTGTTACTCATTTTAGGATAAAGAAGAGCTGAATTATCAAGGAAGAGAAGGGGGAAGCCTTTTCATCAAGGCATAATCATCAAGATTCACTTTAATCAACAAAAAAGCAAAGAAATCAGAAATCCATAGATTAAAAATTAAAAAGTACAGTTTTTAGCTTACATGGAGTTTTGTGAGCTTTCCTTTGGCTTGAGGGATTGAGGGTTCAACTCTTGTTTGGATCAAGAGTGGCCACCAATTCTTTCGGAGAGGATTTAGTCTAAAACAATTGAATTATCAAATAAATTCAATGTATTTGGTCTGGTGAGGAGTAAAGTAGCATTGCATAAACACTATTAAGCTTTTACAAAGGGGGAGGCTTCTATTTATAGGAAAAAGTGAGCCTCAAACCAAGCAAACTAATTCTAGAATTTTCCAGATCAGTTTGGTCAATTTTTGACCATTTTTGGGTCAGTTCAGCTTACTTTTTGGAACTAGACTGGAAATAGGAGAGAGGAGAGATGAAATATCTCATTTTATTGATTTAAAATGGAAAGCAATGATGAGAAAAAAGGTGCCTCCTTCATGAGGGGGAATCCCCACTCTAAGGTGTCAAAATTTTATTTTTTTAATATTTCCTTTGTTCCTTAGTCCACTCTTCATCTTATGTGAGTATTTACTCATTTTTGGGGGGTTTTTCTTTGATTCTTCAATTTATCTCCTCTCCACATTTGGATTAATCTTATTGGCCCCTCAGAACCTTAATCCAAAATTTTCAGAAAATCTAGACCCTTCGGCTAAGGTCTTTTGAGCATATTATAATTTATTTCTAATGCACCTTGAAAATTCGTTTTAAACTTCTGTTTCGGGGATATTTATTTTTATAAGAAAAGATATTTTTCTATCCAAAGATATCTAAAAACTGAGTTACCTCTCTCTAGAATATTTTCTCTCTCTAGGCCAAAACAGGGTAGCGTCTTCAAAAGGATAGAACTTCCATTTGACTAATAATTCTCTTAGAATTCTTTACCTGAGAACCTTCTCTTGAGCATCAAGGATTTCTTCAGGATGGAGTTCCATCAGCCCTTGGGTTGAAGAAGTTAAGAGTTCATCACATTAAGCATTTGATTCAGGCTCAGTACATACTTTTTAAGAAGGCTGCATGAAATACATTATATACTTTGAAATGAGGAGGTAGAGGAAGTTCATAGGCTAAGTCACCTACTTTCTTTGTAATCAGATATGGCCCACAGTGTCTGGGGGATAACTTCTTGTACTTCCCAAGAGATAGATTACTTCTTTTGAGGCGTACTCGAATGAAGACCATATCTGCTTCTTTGAATTTTCTGTCTAACCTCTTCTTATCTGCATACTGCTTCTGTCGATCCTCGGTCCTCGGCAACTTTTAAATCTTTGCAGATTGACTGCATCAGCTGCTCCATGTCGTCAAGCATTTGTCTGGACATCTCGACCCTAAAATCAATGGGTTAGACCAAGTTAATGGTGTTAGGCAGTCTTGTCCCTACAGAGCTTTGAAAGAGCTCATCCGGATGCTTCGGTGATAAGAGGCATTATAGGCGAACTCGACTAGGTGCAGATAGCTTAGCCACTTCTTGTTCCCTGCCAACAGCATGACCGAAGTATATCTTCGATTACTTGGTTCACCCTTTCTGTTTGACCATCGGTCTTGGGGTGGTAAGCTGTGCTGAGATCCAAGAAAGTTCCTACTGTTTTAAAAAATACAGTCCAGAATCTTGACGTGAACTTGGGATCTCGATCACTTACTATTCTCGATCACTAACTATTCTCCTGGGTAGGCCATGCAATCTGAAGATTTCCTTGAGGAACACTGTGGCCACATCCACTGCAGTGTAGGTTTCTTTTACTGGAATCAGATGGGCAACTTTGGTTAACCTATCAACTACCACAAAGATGGAGTTGTAACCTGATTGCACTGAAGATAGTCTAGTAATAAAATCCATACTGATACATTGGTTAACCTATCAAGTACCACAAAGATGGAGTTGTAACCTGATTGCACTGAAGGTAGTCTAGTAATAAAATCCATACTGATACATTTCCACTTCATCTGGGGGATGTCTAATGGATGTAACTTCCCAGGCATTTTTACTCTTTTTGCTTTGACTTTTTGACAATTCAGGCATTGACGTACATGGTTAAGTACATCCTTTTTTAGTCCAGGGGCCAAAAGAAGCTTTTCTTTATAGACATGTAGGTCTTGATGAAACCTGGATGTCCTGCGATAAGGCATTGACGTACATAGTTAAGTACATCCTTTTTTAGTCTAGGCCAAAAGAAGCTTTTCTTTATAGACATGTAGGTCTTGATGAAACCTGGATGTCCTGCGATGATAAGGCTGTCATGGGCTTCATTCAGAATTTGACCTTTAGTTCCCTCATCATTGGGAATGCATAGCCTGCTATTATAATACATAATTCCATCATCCAGGCTGTACCCTTGAACTCGGTTCAACTCCTGAGGAGTTTTGCTTTCCTGCATAAGAAGGGTAGCAATAAGGCCAAAGAATCTATCCTGCATGATCTTCTCTCTTGCTTCATTAATCAATGGATTTGACACCACTATGATTGCAAGCAAGGAGGCTTTTCTGCTGAGGGCACCTGCTACCACATTTTCTTTGCCTGGGCGGTACTTGATTTCAAAATCAAATTCCTACTACAGGGTTTGCATCCACCTTCTTTGGCGCATGTTGAGATCCTTCTGAGTGAAGATCCACTTTAAGCTCTGATGATCTGTCTCATCAAAGTGAATCTTTGACGACCCAGTACATAATGTCTCCCCAACTTCAGGGCATATACTACTGAAAGTAGCTCCAGGTCGTGGACAGCATAATTTCTCTCATGCGTTTTGAGTTTTTGGGATTCATAGGCCACCACTGCATGACCTTCCTGCATGAGTGCACCTCCCAGGGCAAAAGCAAAACCACTAGCATCAATTACTACCTCAAAGGGTAGAGAGAAATCTGGCAATTTTAGAATGGGATTGGTTATTTACCAAGGCGGTCTTTAGCTTATCAAAAGTGCTCTAACACCTGGCAGACCATTGAAATGATATATTCTTCTTGAGAAGAAAGTCAGGGAGGAAGCTATGAGAGCATACATAGGTATAAAAATTCTATACCAACCAATTAATCCCAAGAATCCTCTGACTTCTTTCAATGTCTTTGGTTCATGCCAATCTATGACTGCTTGGCTTTTGCAGAATCTGGAGAAATTTCGTCTTTGGATACCAGGAAGCCCAAGTATTCAACATGGTCGAAAGAGAAATTGCATTTGCTCTTTTTTGCAAAGAGTTGGTGCTTCCTTAGAATCTCAAGAACTTTTTCGACGTGAGCTTCATGGTCAGCTTTGAGTAAATCAGAATATCATCAAAGAAAACAAGAACAAAATCATCCAAGTATTCTTTGAGAATGTCCTGCATTAGGCGATTAGAGAATGTCCTGCATTTGAGAATGTCCTGCATTAGGCGATTGAATGTAGCTGGGGCATTTGTCAATCCAAACGGCATGATTGTAAATTCATAGTGCTCATATCAAGTATTGATAGTTGTTTTTGGGATATCTTGCTCACATTAATCCTGATCTGGTAATACCCTGATTTGAGATCTATCTTGTGAAAATCTGGGCTCAACTTAGCCTATCCAGAAACTCATCAATTCTTCTAGGGATAGGATACTTATTCTTAACTGTCAGCTGATTGAGACCTCTATAATCCACACAAAGTCTTAGCATTCAATCTTTCTTTTTCTGAAAGAGAACTAGCGCTCCCCAAGGTGAAACACTGGGTCTTACAAAATCTTGTTCTAACAGCTGCCTAAGCTGTTCCTTGATTTCAATGGCTTCAGAGACTGGCATTTTGTACATGCGCTGGGCTACTGGCTGAGCTCCAGGGGTCAATTCTATCACATGATCTACTTCCCGAATTGGAGGCATCTTTGTTAGCTCTGCGGGGAATAAATCATCATACTCTCTTAACCATTCTGGTTCTTTAGCCTTTAACTTTGTGTCTACCGAATTCATTTTGACAACGTAAATGAGCTGCTTCTTTCTAAGTCCTTTCAATAACTTAGAAGCTTTTACTAATTGCAAAACTGGGGATCCTGAAGTTCCGGTTCCTTGAACTTTGTTTCCATGAAGGTCACGGAAGGAAATGGTTCCATTATGACAGTGAATGTCGGCTTGATTTTTGTGGAGCCAATCCATTCCAAGGATCTTGTCGAAAACTTCCAAAGGTAGGACTCTAAACTGACAGTCAGTTATATTCCCATCTAGATTAAACTGAATACGATCTCTCTCATGGTGAGTGAAAATGATCTTCCCACTGGCCAATTCAACTTGCATAGGTTTCCCTGATTCCCTGTCCTCTTGACATTGCAGGAGTCGGGCAGTCTTTAAGCTGGTGACCGAAATGTTGACATCCAAAACATCTGTTCTCACTTCTAAGCTCATCCCTCTGAGTCCTTGAAAAAGGTGGGGCTCCTCAGAAAGTGTTCTCTGAGGAAAGCGTCTTCCTTAACTTCTCAATCTACCAGCATCAGATTCTTGATTTTGATTTGGGCCTTGCTCCCTCTTTGGGGGTGGAAAGTTTGAAGCACTTCCTCGGGTTTGGAACCTTTTAAAATTTGAGGGTGCAAGCTTTGGCAGGACCTTGACAATAAATGCCTTGGAAAAGTCCTTTGCCATTCTGACAGCTTCCGCCCCATTGAGACTGGTTTGGCATTTTTCACTAAAGTGTCTAATGTCTCGTTCATTCCTCGAATAAATCTGGCCATCAGCTGTTCTTCATCCAAAATTGGAGAATATTTGAGGAGAAGGGTAAATGCTTGATGGTACTCTTCAATTGTCCGGCGGCTATCCTCCTTCAATTCCAAGAACTCATTCATTTTGGTTTCCAGGAAGCCCGGAGGACAGAACCTCTTTCTGAGGTAAGCTTTAAGATCTAACCAGGTCTGGGTATTTTGGTCAAGACGGTTTGTCTCGCAATGGTTTCTCCATGCGACCCTGGCTGTTTCCACAATTTTTAATCTCGCGAGAGCCATCTTGCTCCTCTCATTTTATAACCGGTTACATCAAAGTACTCTTCCATTACCTCAATCCATTTTTCCACTGTTTCTCCTAAGTGTTCCCCTTCACCCTTAAACGGAACAAGTCGGGATCGGTGCAGGGCTTTACGAACGTCCGGATCTAACTCTTCATCATCGGTATAAGAGGATTCGGCTGCCTCGCACGGGCCACGCACCTCATGATTCTGACAAAACCAGATTTTTGTCAACTTAACTTTGTCATCAGATTTATGACTATTTAATTTTTGAGATTTATTTCTTAAACAATAAATATTCCATCATAATTTTTGAAAACAAGATTCACTCTGATAATTTTGCTAATCAATATTCACAACCACAAAATCAATTTCGAATCTTTTACAAAACGTCATTTATTATCAAA
Organism: Cibotium barometz; assembly: GCF_041138505.1. Taxonomy (NCBI): domain Eukaryota; kingdom Viridiplantae; phylum Streptophyta; class Polypodiopsida; order Cyatheales; family Cibotiaceae; genus Cibotium; species Cibotium barometz. The sequence goes on from NC_141095.1 coordinate 36,873,962, forward strand.
GTTTTTTGATATATACATAGAGCGTCTCGACTCCAAAGGTCACTGCCTCAATCGTGTACGCATAAAAAGGCAATACTGCGATGGAGACATGCTTTGATATACATGATTCATTACTGATAAGGGTGCTGTAATTCTACTTCTAAGAATAAAGCGGCTTAGAAGTGTAAAAATTTGGCAAGAATTTTAAAAATTTCGGGGCGAATGATTAAAGAGTTGGACATAATGAACAACTCCCAGCCTTATCAAGATCATGGCTAGTGAGATATTCTGCTTGAGTCTTTGAAGCTGATTGGTAAATACATCACCCTCCAAAGAACCACATGTGCTGGCATCGCTCTACTGGATCAGGGAAGTATAGGTCCTCAAAGTGAAGAGCGAGCTCACTCTGCTTTCTCGGGTTGTAGCAGAGTTGACGAGATTTTCGAAGGCAAAGGGGATCATATCGTGACTCTAGGAAAGTTCAAGAATGCTAGACAGATTTGGGGTCTCCATCTAAAAATCCAATTCAATTTATGAGTTTTCAATTTATGAGTTTTCAATTTATGAATTCATTTCAAACATAATCTTAGCAAGTGAAAACATTTTTTTTTCACAGATTTACTTTAAAATTTTAGGCAATTTCTGCTGCTGTTTCATAAGTTTACAACAAACAGCACTCTGATACCAAGTGTGAGATCCCACTCCCCCCTCCGTGCACCGGCGGATTCCTGGTTGCTCTAGCACATTGGAAGTAGCTTCTTCTTCCACGGGGCAGGATTTCCCACTCGGGGCCTCGCCCTCGAATGTCCGGACACGAGACTAATCTCGTGGTCATTCTGAAACAACTTAATAATCATAATACTGAATTCAAAACAGAATTCCTCGAATTTTGTAACCTTAATCCTCAAATTGATTCGAAGGGTCTTATCTTAGTTTCGGATTTGGTGGGAGATTTGAGTATTTTCCTGAATTGGTCACATCTTCTATCCTCGAAACTGACGAAGAGTTTGGTCTTGGTCATAGTCTGACTTAAGGTTTAAGTCTGATAAGGTTCTTTCCTGAACTATCTTTCTCAAAAAGGGGGTGATATTTTAGTTACTATTTTACTGAATTTCATTCATTGAATATTCACTTAGCTGATTTCTAAATTAATCATGAATTTTGATGAGGAATAAATTAATCATTTATCTGAATATTTCGACTTCGATAGATTTTTTGAATTTTCTCTTTACAATCCGAGTGAATATAAAATGATAGAAATTCCTCTCTCAGAGTATTTACTTATTCACTTTATCAAATACTCATAGAAATTAAACATAGAATTAAAGAGAAATCTAATTTTGATATAAAAATTCTTTATGTACCTATTTATGTATAAAATCAATTGAATAGGAATAACACTTTTAAAATAAAAAGAATTTCTTTATGCATCTTTTAATGCGTAGAAATTAAATTCAATAAAAATAACACTTTTACGATAAAAACATTTCCAATATGCATCTTTCTAATGAAAATAACACTTTTATAATGAAATTTCCATTATGCATCTTTCTATGCATAGACTTTAAATCTAATGAAAATAACACTTTTATAATAAAAACATTTCCAATATGCATATTTCTATGCATAGAATTTAAATCTAATGAAAATAACACTTTTATAATAAAAAAATTTCAATATCCATATTTCTATGCATAGAATTTAAATCTAATGAAAATAACACTTTTATAATAAAAATAATTTCAATATACATCTTTCTATGCATAGAATTTAAATCTAATGAAAATAACACTTTATATTAAAAAAATCCAATATGCATCTTTCTATGCATAGAATTTAAATCTAATAAAAATTAAAGTTTTATAATAAAAACAATTTCCAATATGCATCTTTCTATGCATAGAATTTAAATCTAATGAAAATAACACTTTTATAATTAAAAAAACTTCCAATATGCATCTTTCTATGCATAGAATGTAAATCTAATGAAAATAACACTTTTATAACTAAAAAATTTTCAATATGCATCTTTCTATGCATAGAATTTAAATCTAATGAAAATAACACTTTTATAATAATAAAAATTAAATCTAATAAAAATAACAGTTTTATAATAAAAAAATTCCAATATGAATCTTTCTATGCATAGAATTTAAATCTAATGAAAATAACACTTTTATAATAATAAAAATTTTAATATATATCTTTCTATGCATAGAATTTAAATCTAATGAAAATAACACTTTTATAATTAAAAAAATTTTCAATATGCATCTTTCTATGCATAGAATTTAAATCTAATGAAAATAACACTTTTACAATTAAAAAAATTTCAATATACATCTTTCTATGCATAGAATTTAAATCTAATGAAAATAACACTTTTATAATAAAAAGTTTTCCAATATGCATCTTTCTATGCATAGAAATTAATTTCAATAATTATATCAATGATATCCATGCATATTCATAAATGAATATGTACATGGAGTAACTAACAATATTTCTTTTAGGATGCACAAACGGTGGGGATTACTCTTTTGTAATAACATAAAGATAAACTTTATTTCCACAAAATTTAAGAAAATTTTGCCATAACCTCCTTTGTATGGCTGAACATTTCTCAATTTTTACATTCTAATATCACTTTAAATTTAATCCCAAGTTGAAATAAAGCACTCTAATCTACTCAATTTTCACTTTCAAGTGAGTAAACAATAAGAAAAGTTTAAATCAATTTATTTGTTACTCATTTTAGGATAAAGAAGGGTTGAATTCTTAAGGAAGAGAAGGGAGAAGCCTTTTCATCAAGGCATAATCATCGAGATTCACTTTAGGATAAAGAAGGGTTGAATTCTTAAGGAAGAGAAGGGAGAAGCCTTTTCATCAAGGCATAATCATCGAGATTCACTTTAATCAACAAAAAAAGCAACGAAATCAGAAACCCATAGATTAGAAATTAAAAAGTAGAGTTTTTAGCTTACATGGAGTTTTGTGAGCTTTCCTTTGGCTTGAGGGATTGAGGGTTCTACTCTTGTTTAGCCTCAATCCAAGCAAACTGATTCTAGAAGTTTCCAGATCAGTTTGGTCAATTGTTGACCATTTTTGGGTCAGTTCAGCTTACTTTTTGGATCTAGACTTGAAATAGGAGAGAGGAGAGATGAAATATCTCATTTTATTGATTTAAAATGGAAAGCAATGATGAGAAAAAAGGCGCCTCCTTCATAAGGGGAAATTTCCACTCTGAGGTGTCAAATTTTTTTTTTAATATTTCCTTTGGTCCTTAGTCCACTCTTCATCTTATGTGAGTATTTACTCATTTTTGGAGGGTTTTTTTTTATTTCTTTAGTTTATCTCCTCTCTACATTTGGATTAATCTTATTGGCCCCTCAGAACCTTAATCCAAAATTTTCAAAAAATCAGGACTCTTAGGCTAAGGTCTTTTGAGCAAATTATAATTTATTTCTAATGCACCTTAGGGAATTCTTTTTAAACTTGTGTTTTGGGGGAATTTATTTTAATAAGAAAATATATTTTTCTATCCAAAGATATCAAAAAACTGAGTTACCTCTCTCTAGAATATTTTCTCTCTAGGCCAAAACAGGTAGAAACAAGATCTTTTATTATTTTGAAAAGGGGATTGATTTACAGGGGAAGAAACTGGACATCTTGAGGGGCTGGGGAGGAATCTTACACCTATGGAGTTCTTGGTCTCGAGATTACGCATCACCATACAAGAGAAACTCATCAAAAATGTCTTAGGTTGTTGCCTTTTTGAGCTTGAAAAGCTCAATGCAACACACATTTTTGCAATATACAACATGATCGTTGAAAAGATAAGGAGAAAACAATGGTTTGATAACCAGCTTAAAAATAAACAAATGAATGGGGCAACATGGTCCTCTTATTCAATACAAAGACACACAAAAAGAAGCTCAAGCTTAGAGTCTTGACCCTTCCTGGTCACTGAGATTACCCCTCAAGGTGCTGTGCGTATCGAGACACTTGATGGTGATGAAATGGATGGTTATTTCCAATGGTAGCAAACTAAAACATTACTATGGACTTCTCACTTAGGCCACCTTAAGAGCCATCCACGATAAAAAACAATGCAGAAAGGACAATGAGGATATGAAACAAGTTACAACAAGAGGCCAAAGTGAAGCAATCCAAGCTTCAATAGAGACAAATCATGGTCAACATGGCCCAAGTGGTCGATCTTGAAGAAGACTTGGAATGGGAGGTGAATTCAGCCTACTCTATTGTGGTTAAGAATGACCACCCCAATGAGCTTTGCCCAAAAATTAGCTCTTGTAGACACAGAGGCTAATTACAATTTAATGTCTCACAAAATGTGGTGTTCCTGGGAACCTGCACTAAAAGATACTCCTACCACCACAGACACCACAGTGGCATCACAACCTGTTCACTACTACTTAGGCGCAATCATGCTTTTATTCCACATTGGGGTGGTTAAGAATGACCACCCCAATGAGCTTTGCCCAAAAATTAGCTCTTGTAGACACAGAGGCTAATTACAATTTAATGTCTCACAAAATGTGGTGTTCCTGGGAACCTGCACTAAAAGATACTCCTACCACCACAGACACCACAGTGGCATCACAACCTGTTCACTACTACTTAGGCGCAATCATGCTTTTATTCCACATTGGAAATAATCCCTTGGAAGGGAAGTTCTATGTGATGCCTACAAGAACGATGCGGGAGGAAATACTCCTTGGACGGGGTTGGATGTTCCATAACAAATGCAAGATCGATTAGGATGCGTGAATGGCAACCTTATAGCTAGCCTCTGGCCCGATGCTCCCACATTCCCAAGAAGTTGTCCCTCCTACACCCCCCACCATAATTCCACCTTCACACCCCCACAAATCCATCCCAATCAAAAAGAGTCCACTCACACTTCCAACCACATCATTACCTCTCACACTCTCTCCACCACCACGCTCGGCAGCAACCCACTCCAACATTCCCCCAATCACACAAGCTACCGATCCACCACCAAAAACTAACAACATTAGCACTTCTAATTGTAATAACATATGCACAGCCATGCATTCCCCGACTTGGTTACTTAAGAAGCTCCTAACCGCACAGGGTTTTGATGAGGACACATCTACATTGTGGATCCCCCGACGATCCGAATCCCACCCTCATCCACCAGCACACAAAGCTTCTCACCCCCCTTGTTGTTGCAGGCAACCAGTTCAACAAGCACAAGCCTATAGGGTACAAGATAGATGCTGATCCAAATGCTCTACATGGCATACTTGTCCTCCATCAAGCCCTTTGCCATGTCCACAACCAACCTTCATGTGGATCCCCAAACCTCTATTGCAAGCCCAACACTTCTACGAGGGAAACTGACACATTTGGATGCCCAAACCATCCCAACCCCAACTCCCACCCCATGTCACTCATCATCAGCAAAGTCACCAACCTTCTAATGGAAACCCAAGGTGGTCTCTGCCACATAAAGACTACCCAAGACAAAGGGAACCAGAAGCTTCTCTTTCTTTCTGTTGTGACTTGGCTCTAGTCTTTGGAGGTCTTTGGAGAAGAGGTGCTATGCAAAAACTATGTATGCTTACTTTCTTTGGTTTCTTTAACCACGACCTCACCTTGCTTTAAACTCAATGGAGATGTAGTTACTTTGCTCTCTTAAGATGAAAACAACACTCTCTTCCAAAAAAACAATCAACTCCTAAATGAGTTAATCACCTATGGTCACCTACTTAATGAAATCTAATCACTTGCTAATGATCTACAGCTAAGTTAAGAGAGCTAGACCTAAGCTCTGATACCATGTTGAAATCATGGATCGGGCTCTTCTAAATAACTTCCTAATAACAAGACATTTACCTAATCATAAACTAATCTTACACTAATGACAACACTAATCTAAGGTGGATAAAAATGAACAATGCTTATGGTGATGAGTGTGTGTTAATTAAGTTTAGACTCAAGTTCAAGTAGGTTGCAAGATGAAAACTTGTACTCATAAAAAAACTTGAGATGTTGTGCTTGTATTCCAATGCTTCAAATGTCCTCCTTTTATATGAGGAGAGTACAACTTTGCCTTTCTCTTGCATATGGGATAATTCTCACTAGGTAATGTGGCTTCTCACACTCACTCCATATTTTCCTTGTGCTCTTGGCACCATGTTTCTCAACAGGCACAAGAGACACAAATATCTAAAGATCTCTACCAGGCTAACTTACATAACCTCCAGCTGTAGAACAAAATCGAGACAAGGAGCAGCAGCTCGGCCAGGCCATCGCTAGGATCACAAAACTCGAGCAGCAGCTCCAAGAGGCCCATGAAGCTACTCAATGGGCAAATCACGAACTCTCTATCATAGAGACCCTTGCCCAAGAATCCCAAGACAGAGCAAAAGATGCAGAGTAGACCCTAGCACAAACTAAGCTGGATTTCCAGAGATACCAAGAGATCTCAGAAGAGACCATCCAATGAGATGGAAGAGAACCTAGGAGAAGCCGAAAGCGAGAGAAGCACAACCACTCTCAACTCCTTCTGCTACCGCCATGGATCGAAAAGTCAATTCCCTTATGAATACGGCGTCGGAGCTACCATTCCTTTCCCTCCCCCCACAAAGCCCATTCCAACTCGTCGACCTCCATTACAAGAGAATTAGGCTCAACCTCCTCGAACACAATGTCTTTTTGAATGAGACCCTCTCCTGCCAGACCTACATCTATGTCCTCACCAAGCTCCCTATCGCCAACATCGCCCTCATCCCCCACTTCTACTTTCAGGACCTCATATCCTTCAATCACCCCCCACAACCTCTATGAGCTCCCTCCCCACCCTCTTCAAGCCATCTTGATTAGCTAGAGTTAGCTCCTCCTCTTTGGCTTCCCCTCTCTGATGAACCAGTTGATGTTATAGACCTATCTGTTCCAAAAGGTCTATGCCCATACCCCTACCCCTCCGAGAGGACAACTGATGCCTTGCACCATCTACATGGTAGGGGATGGCACATGGTTTAACGAAGCCTCCTACCTCTCCCTCCACACTAACCTCCTTCCCCCTTATTCCGCGGGCCTCCTTATCTTATTCCACAGTTGCCATGAGCAAATGGAGGTCATGGCAGCCATCGAAATCTGCCAGTTCAATGACTCCCACGTTGCCTTCCCCATGGAATTCACCTCCGAGGAAGAAGAAGCAGCTGCAACATTTTTCCAATCCCAAGGACCAAATGACACAATAGAAGGTGGTCATGCCCCCTACGGCCATGACAGAGGCAACCATGGCCATAGTAGCCTCTCACCTCCACCCCCACGATCCTCATCTCCCCCACCTCCCCCTCCACCAACCAGTTTATCTCACGCAAGTACCAACACCCAACCACCACCACCCCCACCGCCATCTGGCACATCCACACTACCATTCTTCCCTCCCCAAACCTCTTCTCCTCCTGTTCATTTTCCTACACCACCCCCCTCACCAACCCAACCCTCACCACACTCTTTGTCATTAAACCTGGGAATGCACACTACATTCCGTGACATCCCATACACCTCAACCAAACCCCCACCCCTCCTTGATGCAAACCTCACCACGAGAGCCTCCACATCAACCATCCCTCCACCCCCATCACACCGACACAACAGCCCTCCCAACCAAACCTCGAAGAGGGAGTGATTCTGCCGCCGTCACCATAGGAGCGTGAGGAGGTCGAACCTTTGCGAAATCCTCTCAATTGGCGGGACCCCCTCAACCTCATGGAGTTTGAGTACGTGATCACCATCCTCCTTGATTGACAGCTCCATGTAATGTCCATCACTCGCATAATAAACCACATGGACATCAATGCCCTACGCCCATACCTTGAAGCCAAGCATCGACAGTTGGCAGGCGGCGACGAGAACACCCCCCAAGGAGCATGGAGGATACCCCCAGCCACTCGCCTGATGCTCGCCCCATTGTTATATGCACATTATGTGTGCATATACTAGGAGGCTAACCCACATTAGGCTTGTGAGCATGGGAGCATGGGAACAAGCTCTAGTGGAGCATGGGTTAGGACTAACCTTAAGGGTTAAGGTTAGGGTCAGGCATCTAAGGGTCACACATGGAAAATGGAGAGTCAAGAGTCACTTGAGGGCCCTCCTATATAATAGGGGCATGGGGCACACTCAAGGGAGGCTTGGAGGCTTAGGGCTTGTGAGGCTATATTATGCTCTCTTGTGTAGAGGATCATATCTACTCACCTACCATTTCACACTATAGCTACATGCTATTGGATTGGAGTTATACCTCTTGATGGTATGGGACATCAAGGTAGAGGTATGATGTATTTCATTATATTTCATGTGCAACCCTTGGGCTCAGGGGTGGTTGGGTGGATGAGTTTATGCCTGATTTATGCATGTTTATGCATAACAATTATCTAGAGAGAACTTAGGATTTTAACAGTGGTATTCGAGCAATCTCTAGTTAATTGTTATTGATCTTTCTTTCTTATTGTAATTTTTGACATTTTTTAAAGTAAATTTTAATATTTACTATATAAAAATATTATTTTATTGATTTATGTTCATGATTTACATGTGGATCATCCATATGGCAATTGGAACGCGTGTTACTACTACTCAATGGATGAATCGACGTTGCGGGAGAATTCCATGAGTTTAATGCTATTTTTTCTTATTTTTGTGGTTTAAAATAAGCATTAATGGAACTTTTCACAATAATACCACATATTTTACTGTGGATATTTTTGGTAGAATGGATTTCCTAAATTTCTAGAATTTTTAGGAATTTTTTCCTAATTGTTTAGAAATTGTTTGAGCATTTTTATGGTTAAAAATGTATTTTTTAACCATTTTTGCAGGTTTTTCCGTGGGTATGCGATCCAATTTTTGCCGGTTTTCTATTGAAATTCAACAGGGGGCAGCATGTTGATGCATGGAATGTTCTCCCGTGTGCGTGGGATCCTCTTCGTCTCTCAATTCCGAATTTTCTTCTATTTTTCTCTCGCGTATATAAACACCTTTTTAAAAAAAACATTTTTATTAATATTAATCATAATTAAGAGTTAATTATGATTAACAAAATTAATCAAATGTTGACCCTCTTCTCTGATTTACAGAGGAGGAGGGGGTGGAGAGGTTCCATGAAAGTGGAGTAAAGGAGAGAGGAGAGTGGAGAGAGAAGAGACAGAATAATCTCTCTCATTTCTGCACACAGGCGGGGGGGACTACGCAACAGCCGCACCGGCGAAAAACGATCCCCCCCTTTAAAAATTTTTCATAAAGCTTTTAAATTAAGCTTATTAAAGGTTGTTTTTTTATATTTTTTTTAAAAATGAGTTTTTTGTTATTTACCAAAAAAAACTTTTAAAATTGTTTCAAAAGCTTGGAAAAAGCCTAAAAATTAGAGAAAATTTGACATTTGAGAAAAAAATCTCAAGAAATTTTTGAATATTTTTCTCTTTAAAACTTTTAGCTTTTCTACTTCCGAGAAACCTTTTGGCTTTTCGCTTTCCCGAAACCTTTTGGCTTTCCGAATTTCGGAAAATCTTTTGACCTTCCGTATTCCGAAAACTTTTGAACTTTTACATTCCGATTTTTTTTGTCTTTTCATTTTCTGAAAACTTTTGGCTTTCCATATTCTTGGAAAACCATTGGAATTCCAAAATTTTTTGGCCGTTCGTATTCTAAATGCATTCGGGGTAAATTAATTTTTTTTTAAAAAATCTTAAAAATTAGTGAAAAATAGACAAAGGTTATTTTAAATTTTTGAAAAATGTGGGATTGGTGTTTGGCATGTGGTGTGTCCATTCGAGCGGCCCTGACCATTTAAATTGTAAATTTTCATTGGATTTGAGAATTGTCGGGCGGAATTGAAAATTTCGAACGATGGGATTCTCAGAAAAAATTAGGAATATTCTAGAAATTATTTTTAGAAATCCTAGAAATTGGTATTTTTTTAAATATCAATGGTATTTTGGCAAATTTAATTGCTAAAATTTTTATGGAAGGTTTGGAATGCCATAAGATAAGTTTGATGGAATTCAAAATTATCATATTTTGAGGCCCTATTGAATTAGAAAAAAATAGAAAAAAATCGTGATAATTCTTTTTTGGAGAATTTAATATTTTCGAGGGTTATTTAATGTTGAAGTATGTTTTCTCGTGCTGATATTAGATAGATGTGGGTTATTCGCATATTGTTAATACGATTATACCTCGTATTAGTGAATGTTACCATATTATAGTAGTGATGTGTGTGAACACACTTAGGACCGCCGGGGCACTTTTTCCCTCACTAGGAGGTTTTTTCCCCCGTGCATTGTATATACGCCCATTATCTTCTAGGGCTTGTTATCTTTCATTTTTGGCACTCATAATACACTACTGTGTTGTGCTCAAGCTTCCTCATCTTCTTGAAGTTGTGTGTGCATTCCTGCAACCCTAATTCCAACAATTGGTATCAGAGCAGGCTTCCTCCTCCCGGGCAGCATCACCGGCACCTGCCGCTTCATCTCCTCCGATTGCGACGAGGTTTCACGAGCGTCTGCAGGTTAGTATATGCCGTGGGAAAGCCCGCAGGGCTTGTTCGTTTCAGAATTTTGATCTGAAGTCATTTCGCCCTCCGTTTTTGCATTCCAAGTACTGCGCAGGCAAAATCGTCCTACTGTGCAGATTTTCTGTCAAGATTAAAATCTGCATGACAGGTGCCCATTCGTCTGTTTTGGGCTGTGCTACATAGCACAGGTCGATTTTATACAGGTTTACCTCTTACAGACAGCATTTACATCTAGTAGTACAGTTATTGGCCATGGCTGACAACAATGATGTATTCCGCATGTTGGCTGCTGAGGATAAGTTGGATGGCACCAACTATCCATTGTGGGCATATATGATGCGACATGTATTGGTAGCAAAGGGGTTATGGAACATTGTGCAGGGTATTGATGCACGTCCTATTGTGGCTGGGAATGCTGCAAACACATCAGAAACAGGTACTGTTGATGATGGTGCAGGCACAAGTGCTGTAGCAGCTGTTCGAGAACCACCACTTTCAGCAGAGCAGATTCGTTGGGATGGTAGAGATGCGCAGGCTCATGCCTTGATTGCGCTGTCTGTCAAACGTACCATTATCCCACATATTCGCTCCTGCAGGACTTCTAAGGATGCTTGGGATGTACTTGCCACATTGTATCAGGCAAGAAATGAGGCTCGTGTTGCTTACCTCCGAAAACAGTTGGAGAGTGAGCATATGAACGAAGGTGATTCTATGGATAGCTTTTTGACAAAGATCAAGGATTTCAAAGAGCAGCTCATTTCTGCAGATGAAATCCTGTCAGACAGTTCACTTGTGCAGACTGTTTTGAATGGTCTACCAGATTCTTATCAGGGTTTTGCTTCCACTCTTCGCTTGATGATGAAAGGCAATCCCAATGCCTTATCATTTGAGGAGTTAGTTTCTGTTTTGCTGCAAGAAGACCAGTCAAGGCAAAACAGGAATATTATGCGTGTCGCAGATCAAGCTTTCGTTGCTAGTCAGAGAAGCGGGAAAGGTAAAGCCTGCAAATGCTGCGCAACCAAAGAAGGAAGACAAAGATGAGAAGAAGGGTGACAAACAGAAGACATTTTGCAAGTACTGTAAGGGAAATGATCATGTCATCAAAGCGTGTCCTAAGCTGGCTGCGAAAGAGGCTAAGAAGAAAGAGGCTGGTATGGCTGTTGCAGATGCCTCTCCTTCTAACAATGAATCTGCTAATGTTGTTCAAGATACAGAATGGGCATTCAATGCGCAGTGCAGTTATGACCCATCTTTGCATGACACATGTATGTCTGCAGTAGATTCAGATGTATGGTACTTTGACAGTGGTGCCACTAAGCATATCACCTCGCAGCGCAGTTTATTCACTTTCCTTGAGTCTGCTCCCACAGGGAATACTGTCACTTGTGCCAATAACTCCTCTTATCCCGTTAAAGGAGTTGGACAGATTGTGTTGAATGTTGCAAATTGCAACACCTTTACACTTTTTGATGCATTGAATGTGCCAGGGATCAAAAAGAATCTGCTGTCAGTCTCCGCATTTGCCAAAACAGGTTTGGTTGTAAAATTTGTGGATGACAGATGTACTGTTCATGATCTCTCTTGTGGTGACATCATTGTAGCATCTGGTTCACTATGTCGAGGGCTGTATAAGCTCAATATGGATGGCAAATGTGTAGAGGATTCAGCATGTGCTATTATGGATACGCAGGCTATTTCAAATGCAAAACTGTGGCATGCACGTTTTGGTCATCTGAATTTTGCAAGTTTACTGCGCCTGCAGAAATCTGAAATGGTGTCTTCTTTGCCTAAGCTTGAGGCACCTGTCAAGCATGTTTGTGAGGGCTGCATATTGGGTAAAATGCAGCGTGCTTCCTTTCCCAAAGATGGATCAGTGAGAGCTGAACGCAGATTGCAGCTTGTTCACAGTGATGTTTGTGGTCCCATGCAAACTCCATCATTTGGAAACTACCTTTACTTCGTGACTTTCATTGATGATTTTACCAGGCATGCATGGGTATATCCTTTGAAGGCAAAGTCCGAAGTGTTTTTGTGCTTCAAACAGTTTCTGGTTATGGCTGAAAATGTGTCAGAAAGTAAGATGGGCACCCTCCGTTCAGATCGAGGGGGGGAGTATATGTCTTCAGAATTTAATGCATTTCTGGCTGAGCGTGGGATAAAACACCAATGTACAGTGCCGTATACACCACAGCAAAATGGTGTGGCTGAGAGAAAAAACAGGTCTCTCATGGAAATGGCAAGATGTATGGTTAAGAGTCAAAGTCTACCACATGGTTTTTGGCTTGAGGCTGTCATGTGTGCCACTTATGTACTAAACAGGTGTCCCACCAAAGCATTACAGGTTGTCACTCCATATGAGGCTTGGCATAGCCGCAAGCCATCTGTTGGCCATTTACGTGTTTTTGGTTGCCTGGCATATGCATTAGTGCCTGTGCAACATCGCAGAAAATTGGATGACAAAGCTGTCAAATGTATTTTTGTTGGATATAGTGCTGAGAGCAAAGGCTATCGTTTGTATCATCCACAGACAAAGCGCATTTTGGTTAGCCGTGATGTTGTATTTGTGGAAGATGCAGTTCAGCCCTTGGTTTCATGTACTAAGGAGACAGATATCAGCTCACGTGATGTCTATGATACATTGTTGCCTCTTTTCAGTGGTGCACAGTCAAGTGCAATACCTCATGAGGCAGTTTTTCAGCCTATGCAGGTTTTAAATGATGGCACAGATCAGCCTATATCTGATGCAGATGTGCATGATGCACTTGAGGATGAGAGACAAGAGATTGAGGGCTCTAGGAACATGCCTAGATGGCTGGTGCAGACTTTGCGTGACAGCAAGTTGGATGCCCCTTTGTCTAGTCGCACTCGTTCTGGCTCTCATGGTGCCTCTTATGCGTCAGATTGTTATGCATTGGCTGTTTCTAGTATGTGCGATGAAAGTGAGCCTGTTTCATTTGATGAGGCACAAAGTTCAGAAAATTGGATGGCTGCTATGCAAGCAGAATACGATGCTATTATGAAGAATAGTACATGGTCTTTATGTGACTTGCCCCCTGGCAAGAAGGCCATTGGCACTAAGTGGGTATACAAATTGAAGCGTAAGCCTGATGGCACAGTGGATCGCCATAAGGCTAGGCTTGTTGCAAAAGGTTATGCTCAAGAGAAGGGCATTGATTTTGATGAGACTTTTGCTCCCACATGTCGTATGACCACTGTTCGTAGCATCTGTGCATTAGCAGCTCATAATGGTTGGAATGTACATCAGCTGGACATAAAGACTGCGTTCTTAAATGGAGATTTGCATGAGGAGGTGTATGTATCGCAGCCTCGTGGTTTTGTTCAAAGAGGGCAGGAAAACAAAGTGTGCAGGTTAAAAAAGGCTTTATATGGTTTAAAGCAAGCTCCACGAGCTTGGTATGAAAAAATACATGCATATTTGACTGCACATGGATTTCAGAATAGTCCAACAGAAAGCACTTTGTATGTTAAACGTGTGGATGGTGTACATCTAATCATTGCTCTCTATGTCGATGACATGCTGCTCACAGGACCAAATGAGAGTCATATTGCTGATTTTAAGGCTGATTTGAATGCCTCTTTTGAGATGTCAGATTTGGGGCATTTGCATCATTATTTGGGGATACAATTTAAGCAGTGTGATGGAGGTATTGCTTTGTGTCAGACAAAGTATATTGAAACATTGTTGCGGAGATTTGGCCTTGAAGACTGCAAGCCTATTGCTACTCCAATGGAGACAGGTTTGAAGTTGAGTCTTCATGATGCTGGAGATCACTTTGATGTCACACTCTATCAGACAGCTGTTGGTTGCCTCATTTATGTATGCATTACGAGGCCAGACATTCAGTTTGCAGTCTCACAGGTGAGCAGATTTATGCATAGCCCAGGCATTAAGCATTGGCAGGCAGTGAAGCGTATCTTTCGCTATTTGAGTGGTACTCGGCATCTTGGGTTGTTTTATCCCAAGGGGGGATCATTGCCGCCAGATTTACATGTTTTTTCAGATTCTGACTGGGCTGGTTGTTATGACACACGCGTGTCCACGAGTGGTTTTTGCTTCATGCTTGGAAGCTCATGCATATCATGGTTGAGCAAGAAGCAGCCTACTGTGGCCACTTCTAGTTGTGAAGCTGAGTACAGGGCAGCTTTCACAGCTACGGTTAAGTGTGTGTGGCTCAGACGCCTTATGGCTGATTTGGGTGTTGGGCAGCCATCTGCCACCACCATCTTCACTGACAGTCAGAGCACATTGGCAGTTGCGCGGAACCCAGTGTTCCATGCTCGTACGAAGCACATTGAGGTGCACTACCATTATGTCAGGGAGAGACTCTCTGCAGGAGAGATCAGTTTGGCTTATGTGCCAACACAGGATAACCTTGCAGACCTTTTCACAAAGGCTCTGCCTCGTGAGAAGTTCGAAGCTTTTCGCAAAGCTTTGGGCTTACTCCCTTTTGTGGATTCGTCCACATAGCTAGACACTTCCCTATACATGAGTGCTAGCTCTTGTTCACCGCATCACTCCAGGGGGGATTTGTTACCATATTATAGTAGTGATGTGTGTGAACACACTTAGGACCGCCGGGGCACTTTTTCCCTCACTAGGAGGTTTTTTCCCCCGTGCATTGTATATACGCCCATTATCTTCTAGGGCTTGTTATCTTTCATTTTTGGCACTCATAATACACTACTGTGTTGTGCTCAAGCTTCCTCATCTTCTTGAAGTTGTGTGTGCATTCCTGCAACCCTAATTCCAACAGTGAATATTTCTGTTTGGATTAATTCTAAACAATGTTTTCATGATTTTTTACCATTGTTTTAGCCATTCTTTTTGGACATGTTTCTTAATTTCTTCAATGATGGCTAGAATCTCCGTTCAAAGTGTGTTTCACCTTTGACACTTTTCCATGATAATTTATTTTACACTTATTTAAGTGTGATTTGTGCTTAATTTCTTAACCCTTAGACAAATTCTATCATGGATCAGTTGATCGGTTTGTTTTGGTGGATTTTATTGGATGTTTTTCAAGTTTTATATGGACTTATCAGGTTCTGCCTAGATCACTTGTGTCTAGAGGTTTTTTAATGAGTGCTATACACGTGTTTCACTTGCTTACTTTGGAGTTTTGCTTGAATGACACCACGTTCATATACTCCGGATTGATGAGTTGGCCAACAATTTTAATGCTTCTTTTGGCATGATTAATGTCCATTAGATGGTATGCATTGATTTTTATGATCAACTATGATTTTTATGGATTCGAGGAGCTTGTATGCTTTTATTCATGGTTTTATAAGGATCTTTTGAACTTTTGGATAATATCATGTGCTTTGAAGGTAGCATTTGCCTTCATTTTTTGCATATAATTTTGGAGTATATTGCTTGTACTCTTGTACATATTCCAACTCGAATACCTAGTTGCTTATATATCTAGGTGAGTTATTTTTCTACCCTAACTTTATTGTATTTTAGGTAGTTATCATTAGAAAGACGCCAATAATTCAATTTCTTTTCCAATGATGTACTCGAAAAGAGTTATTCCTTGATGTAGT
This sequence comes from Cibotium barometz, assembly GCF_041138505.1. Taxonomy (NCBI): domain Eukaryota; kingdom Viridiplantae; phylum Streptophyta; class Polypodiopsida; order Cyatheales; family Cibotiaceae; genus Cibotium; species Cibotium barometz. The sequence continues at coordinate 36,890,085 of NC_141095.1, forward strand.
CTCAGGTATATAGAGACAGATTTTAGTATGTGAAAGTCTGGGATAAGACCATTTTATTCTTTTTATACAGGATTTTATTCATATTTCCTAGACGGCATACTAAGGAGTTTTCAAATTGTTAAGGTATGTATGGGTGGTATCATGGTGGTAGACACTAGTGATCCTTCACATATATTATCTTATGGGATAATTTGGACTCAAGATTGTTGCTTTGCTTACATCACTTGGCATGTTGACCTCAACATTCAAAGAATCTCATTTTCTAAATTCACTAGAAGTTATTGTGTGAAAATTCTCTAGATAAACTTCTTTTATCTATAGCCTACATGTTTTTATGAGGGTAATCTCGTCGACATATTCACTTGTTGGAATCTCTTTCTTTAGAGTTCAACGAGTTTATCTTGTTGTGTTCAGATTAAGGAAATTTGGATTTTTCCTTTGTTGGCATTTCTTTCTCTAGTTCCGTACTTTAGGTGATTTATACAGTCAACCTGACGGTTTACGGATGGACATATGACTCATTGAGACGCTGATGACTCTCTATGTTGATATGGGTAACTCAGGACGTCGATTATTCCATGTGGAGATATGGGTACGTCGAGGCATCGATGAATCCCTGGTTTCTACTATTATAATGCCATATTTTCCTACTTTATTCCGAATGGTTTACAACGAGGAAATTACTTTGAGTATGAATTCCTCTGATCATCCGCAATCTGATGGAAAAACAGAGCGTACGAATCAAATTGTAGAGGATATGCTTCATGCATGTCTCTAGAAAAGCATCAAATTAGAAAAATATATTCGAATGATGGAATTTGCCTAGAACAGTTTTAAATATACGGCTATTGGTTTTAGTCCGTTCATGTTTATGTATGGGTATCAACCCAAGGCACCTATTGATGTCGATCTTAAGGACATCGAGCTTGATGCATCAAGGGATTTCTTGCGTGATATGTAGGAAATGCTGACCGAAGCTTGAGATTCTATATCAGGAGTGCTCAGGATAGGGCACGGTTCTATGCTGATAGAGGACGCTCAATTTGGTCTTTTGAACTAGGAGCGTTGGTTTATTTAAAAGTTCCTAAAGATTCTCAAACTTTGTCATAAAGAAAAATGCTCGAATTTATCTCCTAAATATTGTGGTCCATTTCGAGTTATACATCAGATTGGCACGGTTGCGTATGAACTTAAACTACCTCCAATTGTTAGAGTTCATCCAGTCTTTCATATCAATAGATTGAAAGATAAACTAGGAGGTGAGGATAACATAGTTACTCCTCAAGAACTCGTTGAAGTCGAAGAATTATCATATGTTCCACATGAACCTAATAAGGTACTTGAATTCAGGGAAAGGAAACTTTGTAGTTGACTAATCCCTGAGGTTAAAATTAGGTGGAAAGATTGGGAAATAGAGGATTCGACTTGGGAGTCGGTTGAAATTGTTCAGCGCAGTTCTTCTTCTTTTCAAGAGTGCAATGTTTTGTGAGAGGAGAAGTATGCACATTATGTGTGTATATACTAGGAGGCTAACCCACATTAGGTTAGTGGAGCATGGGTTAGGACTAACCTTAAGGGTTAAGGTTAGGGTCAGGCATCCAAGGGTTACACATGAGAAATGAAGAGTCAAAAGTCACTTGAGGGCCCTCCTATATAATAGGGGCATGGGACACACTCAAGGGAGGCTTGGAGGCTTAGAGCCAAGGCTATGTTATGCTCTCTTGTGTAGAGGATCGTATCTACTCACCTACCATTTCACACTATAGCTACATGCTATTGGATTGGAGTTATACCTCTTGATGGTATGGGACATCAAGGTAGAGGTATGATGTATTTCATTATATTTCATGTGTGCATCCCTTGGGCTCGAGGGTGGTTGGGTAGATGAGTTTATGCCTGATTTATGCTGCATGTTTATGCATAATAATTATCTAGAGAGATCTCAGGATTTTAATACCCATCACGTTCCAACTCATGGGTGAGCATTCGGCCTAGATGTACCCTTTTCTATTTAAATCATTCATCTAGGAAACCTATTGCCATGTGTCACACGCACTCCGCCTCAACCCAAATTACCCATAAAAAGAAGACGGTGGGTACGGAATGTATTCCACGAGGAGCAGAAGACAAACTTGAAGCTACAATTCAATTTTCCTTGGTTTTCTTCTCCGACGGCATAGCAACAATGAAAGATCCCTGCCCCCTCCGCGCAACGAATTTAGGAGTGCTAGCAGCGAAAGTAGCATTTCTTGCACAGGGCAAAGCCTCACTCGGGGCCTCACCCACAGACATCTAGAGAAGAGGCTAATCCCTCAGTTCTTCCAAAACCGAACCCGAAAAAACTTCCCTTGCCGAACAGAGACAAAGGCAATTCCTCTCCAGGATAATTTTATTCTAACGTAGTCAAGGTCATCACATTAACCAAACTGATCTGACTGAACCCGTAAGTCTCATGGTCAGATCAAGAAAAAGACTTGCACTTGGATCATAGCGTCCAACGCTTTTTTCCTCATCAAGAGGCATAGCCGTTGATTCTTTTCCATAGAACAAGGGTTATCCGGGATTTACTTCAACTATCGTAACTTAATAGACTCGAATCTCATTTTAGGGATCCATCAGTCCAGCCTAACCCCATCCAATATCATGTGTTAGCCAACCGCTCAAACTCCTAAACAAGCTCAACCACTAGTCTTGACGCTTTATACTACTTGTCCGAACCCCTCAAGTAAAATAAAGCTGAAGCCTACTACTTTTAGACATCCATTTCTTTCATAACCCATTTAATGAAAACTTTGTACACAATCTTCCTTGTGGATTCATACTATAATCTTGTGAAATAACTAACTTTTTAAATGCCTATTTGCGTAGTTTGGAGGAGAGAGAGAGGAGTAAAATATCCAAGAAAAGCACTCTTTTAGCCATTTTTTAAAGCTCTCATTTCTCCTATGATTCCTTTCTCTTATTTCCAAGATTCCTTTCTCTTATTTCCAAGAAAAGCACTCTTTTAGCCATTTTTTAAAGCTCTCATTTCTCCTATGATTCCTTTCTCTTATTTCCAAGATTCCTTTCTCTTATTTCCAAGAAGGAAGAAGAGTCTTCCATAGCAAGATAATTTCAGGAAGGTTCTTTCCTTCATCAAAAGTTGAAGTAAGCATTTTCCTCAATATCAAGGACCAAAAGTGTCACATTACAATGCTTAAAATCTCCAACTCCCTTCTACTACACATTACAATGCTTAAAATCTCCAACTCCCTTCTACTACACATTACAATGCTTAAAATCTCCAACTCCCTTCTACTACACATTTTTTTGAAGAGATATGTACCATGGGAGGACTTTATTGTACCTTTCAATTTTTGAAAAGATATGCACATGGGAGAACTTAATTGTACAACTCATTTGCCTGTGTTCAAACATATAGGGACCTCCAACCTCATATTGCATTCTATGTGCTTGCACATTAAGATATTGGTACACAACTTTCCACGCCTGTGCGACAGGCAATGAGTTGCATGGGCATCTCCATTAGTTTTTTTAAATGTATGTTTCTCTCCCACACTAGCCTTAGGCCCAAGATCCTCCCGTAGTTACCATTCTTCACCGTCCGCCCTAGACACCTGCCCATAGGGCCGCCGAAGAAGCACCAGTGGAGTTCTCCCTTAACCGACCACCACAACACCTGTTGGACCAAGGCTAGAATTTGAAGGTTGCAGTACCCTTCCAAGGGGGTCAAAACCTTCACAAGAAGGGTGAAAACACAATTACCCTTCAAAGGAAAGGAAAGGTTTTGAAAAATTTAGTTATATGCCCTTCCAATCTCTTCATAAAGAAAAGCAAGTTAAAGAAAAGCCCTTCAAAAGAAAAAATAGGGACACCCTTCAAATTTTAGGCCTGTGTTGGACTTGGACACAAACTTCCCTGGTGGGCAAGAAGTTGGACAAGCAATCCTAACCAGCCGCTTGGATGTATGGCTCCCGCCACCCACGTCCTCGCTAAAATTATTGCACACGGACGTAAGTATACGATAAACTGCCATTTGTGGTAAGACTCCCAAAACTATTATCCTAGCCTACGCTTGATTAATGTAATCATTAACCCAACCTTTCCAAAAGAGGAGAGTCCCAATAAATTAGACCTTCCATCGGTTCTCATCTCAGAAAACTCACATCAGCAACGAGGAGAACTTGAGCTGCAATTTTTCTTCTTCCGCGAAAAAGATCCTTCTATTAGTTAAAAATCAAGTAGCCATAGGCTAAATGTACATGCTCAAAACCCTCACAAGGAGGTGAAGAGAAAAACTAGGGAAGGCGGTTGCCTCCATGGCTAGCCGCTGTCGGAGGAATACTACCTCATCAGAGAGAGGAGAGAATCCACGGGGGTGCGGGGTGTGGAGAATCCACGGGGGGCGGGGTGTGTGTGTGTGTGGAGGCATCCACATAGGGTCAGAGAGAAAGGGACCCTGGGTGCAATGTGCACAGAAAAGCCTCCTGAAGCTTCCCCCACAGACCGCGGAGGCTATGACTGATATCTGTCCATATGGAGTGGATGGACTCAGCTGGGGGTTGTGACTGCCCTTAATGGCCTCGCTGCTGCAACGGGCCCACCATATACGCCAAGCAGCAATGCTGCTGATGTTCTCCCATTTCTGACAAGTGCCCGGAGACAAGGCCTCTAAAGATAGGTCGGGAGAAGAACTGACTCTATCCTGCAGTAGGATATCTGTAGAGCCTGCCCGCCTGCAGCCTCCTTGTAAGAGAGGGCGGGGCCGGTCTCTGTCACCCAGGCTACGACTTGTCACTTGAGCTGCTGCTTCACCTCCTATTTCTGCACAAACAGAGTACATGAAGATGCCTCATTGAGCACTCTACTGTAATACTGTCCTTAAACAAATACATATATTATCCACACCCCCCCCCCCAAAAAAAAAAGAACAGATTGTGCATCAGAGGACATTCACAAAGATTATCTCCTATCAAGCTGAATGCTCCCTGTAGTGGGCTCATAACCTATAGAAGACAACGCCAGCAGTCCAGCTGTTAGTGTTTTGTACATGCTATCTCGTCTCTACATGTGCACTTGTACACAGCATAAAGAAGTTATATATCAAACATGATATGTTCCGGCACATCACTGGGCTCTCTATAATACAAGTTGAATGTGTGGGAAAGAGAGAGAATAAACCTTTTATTAACTACATTGGATGCCTACATGTATGAGGATGATGTGCAGCAGTGTATGGCATCACCGGTCTGACAGGCACCAGCATGCGATATGTAGGATGTGACACCCCAGCAAACGGAGCTGCTGGAAATGCAGTAGCTGGGAGAGATGAGCCCACCACTGTTGGCATCATCATACCATGAAGAGATGGCAATGGTGAGGACTGTATAGTTGGTGTGCCAAAGGTGGCAGTCATATCTAAAATACCCATGCCCATGCCTATTTGTGGCAATGTTGCCATCTGCAGATGCTGCATTCCGTTTGGTAAAAGCAGAGGCGAAAGATTCATCCCATTTCTGCATGTCATTATCTGAGAAGTTCAAAACAACATTCCATTACAAAGCGTAGAGAATCAGCAAAGAACACAACACTGCATTGCCTTCATGCACAAGGAAAGGATGAATCACATGCTCAAAGAGAATGCATGCACATGTCTATGCATGTTCACATGAGGAGAAAGCACAACATCATGCAAATGCAATCGCAACTTGCCTGGACCTTTCGCTGAAGTGTCTTCATGTAAGTGATAGCCTCGTCTAGCATTGAAGCTTTGTCAGTCTGCCCAACCAACACATTTTATGTGAGGAAAAGCCATGGCTACAGAAAGCTCACACTTGGTATGAGCAGAGTCATAAGAAGGATAGCCATAATAATGGTGATAGGATCTAGTTGACCTTGTTAGCATTTGGTATCAGCTCTTGAAGGGCCTTCATCTTCTCCTTTATCCTATTTCTTCTCTTCTGCTCCATCACAACAACAATTTGAAAAAAAAAATCTGCATGAATCCATGTGTTCAAAACAGCCTTCGTTGTAATTGAAATACGTCAAGTGATTACATGAACACAAGGTGCTACAAGGGGATTTGGAACAAGACAAAGGTAATGTCAATGAAAAAAATACTCTTTCAGACTGATTATGGTTCTCAAGAGCCCGCTTTCTCTTGACCAGCGTGTGTTTCTTGCCAGTCGCCAATCCATACTCAGGGTCTTGCTGCAAGAAACAATCCAATCAACATGCTAGGCAACATAAACACCTTATAATGCTTTGGAGCTTACATCTCTAGAACCTACCCAGAAGCATGCGTTACGGTAGGATGGGACACACATACATTGCTTTGATACTCGTAGTCTTCCACATCATTGTGCATCTTTCTCTTACCACCTCCAGTAACTTCCTTATCATCCCCGTGAGGACAACTTTTGAAACCACCCAAGGAACATGTGTCTGTTTGTTCGGTAGCTTCTACGATCTCTGGGCTCGTGTCTGCCCTCAAAGCAACACCATCCACAGCCCCTTGAGTAGACACTGCTGGCTCTTCTTCTCCTTTCCTCGAGGATATGCTCTCCACATGGTATTGAGCAAGGGAGGCCTGTAGACTTGAAGACACAGCATTACCCCCTTTCATAGTAATACATGGACTAACACACTCTTTTGTAGGTTTGATATCCTCTGATGTGCATGCATCAACACCTACCCTATCTAGTTGTTTTAAACGATCCACCCCAATTGACCCACTCACTATGCTTATGTTGTGAATGTTTGCTTTGATTGCTGCCACTGGCCTTGAGAAGTGTGCAAAGTTCTCCATAAGATTTCTTGTAGGCCTCAAGGAGCTGCCTGCTGCTGCAACCGGCAGCGGAGGTATATGTGATCTAGCTGTTGCCATCAACAATGATCCACATTCATGCTGTGTACTACTTGAAGCAACTGTCGTAACAGCAATGCTACTCAAGCCCGATACGAAATTGCCACCAACATGACAATGACCATCAGCTATGGTTGCTTGTTGAGAAGTAAATCCTGATGTGGTATCACATCTGATGTTTCTCAAAACCGACCCGGTGCTGGAGTGTCGTGAGATCATGGGGTTCGGGATGGCATCGTGGTGTGCAGCATCATCAGGGCAATTGCTTTCGCTACCTGTCCATGGGGGGTGTGCAAGAGCTACATCACTTGGGCCGCAACACTTACCATCGAGAGTTTCATCTGAAGGATGCTGCAGCCATGACAGCAGTTCATCTTCCTGTGTGGAGTTACTTGCAGCCAAAGGATCAATCAACCCTTCGGAAGCAGAAACAGCAATGGCTGTGGCATTCACGTCTTGAATGCTTGCTAGAGCAGAAGGTGAAGAGACTCTATCACTTGCAATCACATGTGAGCTCTTGCTCTTATTGCCTCTGTTACTCAGCCCTTGGATGACAACCAACAGTTGCCCATCTTCCCAGCATAGCTCCTCAAAATCATCATCAGGCCTGCCAAAATCAAACTGTTTTCAGCTACCACAGTCAAATTTACGAAATTCAAAATCATCGCACATGCAAACGCGCACACACAAACATACATGTGCACGTGCACACACACTTACCTATATATAAACACACACCCCCCCCTTGTATACATGTACATGTATGTTGTATATATACATTTGGTATGCATATACATGTACACTACATATATATATATGAAACATACATGTACATGTATGTTGTATATATACATTTGGTATGCATATACATGTACACTACATGCCAGATAGGTAAACATGAACATGAACACCTACACACACACACACACGCACGCAGAGGGTGCACGTGTGAAAATTTTTGAAATCATGTGTAAATGTCTATATCTAATTTGAATAAAGAACTTGGAACACTTATGTTTTTATTACAATGAGCTCTTGATGTCATAACCTTTATGTACGAACACAATGAACTGCATAAAGCCCACCTTGAAGTGGGATTTAGATTTTATACAAAAGTTCAAGGTAGTATCACAATTACTCTCTTTTTTTCCCAATTGGCCTTAGGCCCAGATCCTCCCATAGTTACCGTTTTTCACCGCTCGTAGGCGCTTTCTTTTGCCTGTAAAGCAATGCTGCCAAGGGAGGTTTGAACCTAGGACCTCACAAACACTTCACCCCTTGAACTACCACCTCATTGGCATTACATTTTCTCATTTTATAAGGTTGAATTTTCTTTTCTGATATTACAAACTCATTACTTGTTACATACATGTATGTGATTATTAATGGATAATGCAAATGAAAGCCAGACGTTTAAAAAATTAACACCAAAAGTTAAAATACCAATGCAAAATAGTATCATTACTCACACAAAGGCCATGTCTGATTTTCTTAATCGTCCTGTATCCCATCTGGATTTATCGTGGGAAAAAATGTCTGCAGGGTCAAAAATAGAATCCAGGTCTCTCCCCGCAGGATCCCATTCTGGCACACTATGATTCATGACCTGGAAAATTTCTAACCAAAAAAAAAAGAGAAGAAAACAAAAACCCATTAAAAAACACAACTTTTTCATAAATTAAAACAATCCATTCAATCTTTTATGACTTTGAATGGAATTGCCAAGAACTACACACATTAAGCAATATTTAAACTTTTATTTTTTACATAAAAACAACCTACATTTTCTGGTTTTCATTCGAAGAAAAACAAAGACTCTTACCTTTTATTATTTTAAATGTCAGAAAACGTTTTACTCTCAAATATTAAAATGCTTCGAAAATAAAGCGTCTCCGCGCATTGAGCTGATTGGGGAGAGCCTGCAAATTAGACCAAAAAGATACAAAATGTGAGCTTTCGTTTGGTTAAATATTTTAAGAGAATAGAGATGTTAATAATCCACAAAACTGGTAAAACAAAGTGAATTAAGGTACTCCAAAGTTTGTTAAAAGAAAGAAAAAAATCTCGGAAGCTCTCTGGATATGACCCCCCCCCCCCCAAAAAAAAAAAAGAAGCTGCAGTAAGTAATGGCGCAGAAAAGTACAGAAGAATTCGAAGAAGGAAAAATGCAGGATAAAAGCTTTTGATTAGCCAAATAAGTAGTCTACTAATTATGAAATTTAAGCAGCTTCTACTCACGATTAAGAGAGCAGCCTTGGCGAAATGATCGGGTAAAGGTGGCGTGGAGCCACAGTAAAAACGCCGCGTGACCGACTTACGCGGGATTCGAATCGAGGTCGCCGATTGGCCGCCGCTGTTCCCTCAAGTGCTAATTACAGCAGCAATCGGGTCCCAACTCATCAATCCAGAAGCCATTGATTATATATATATATTTATATACCAAAAAGCAATCACATCTCAAATCCTAACTTGACAACCATCAAACCCCATTCAAAAAGTTACATAACAGAGTCCACCTCTCATCTTCAAATTTAAAAGAGGAATTTCCCATGAAATTTGAAATCCCAGCTCAATACATGCTTCAATCAAGACCTCAGATGTGCATCCTTTAGGTGACTTCTTCTCCAAGACATCCCCCTTTTTTACCACACTTTAACCACTTGTCTAGTGCCAACTGGGTTTTCAATAAATGCCACAAAAGTATGGTCCTCTTGTTTAACTTTTTTATACCATCTTTTGGTCTTTGGACCAAACTTCACTGGTCTGCTACACATCAAAAAAATCGTTAGGCTCAGCCTAGTATGCCTGAAAGTATCCCCTTCCAAAGAGAATGTCAAGAGATGGCTATCTGCAATGCCTGAATCATCTGCATCATCCCATCTTTATTCAATTTATGAAGCAGATATATAGACCAACACATATGTACACATTTATACACCAATCCTGTAGCATCCAGCCATGTATCCACTGCTTTTTGAAATAAAATACAGTTTCTGGTAGTCCATATTTCCCAAAGACAACGTAATCTAACTATGGTAAAGATAAAATCAACATGCTCCCCACTCGATGTCCATTTCCCTAGCAACCAGTCCTCCCAATATCCCATCTGCAAATTCTGGACCAAGTGCTTCTGATATAGCAGGGCAATCCCAAAAAGCATGTTTCCCATCCTTAAGAGTTGTTTTGCATCTGGGGCAACACCCATTAGTAAAGTTCCTTTGCACCAATTTGCTCCCTAAAGGAAGAGCACCCATACATATTCTCCAGAGAAATACTTCAGACTTGGTAGGAATTTCCAATTTTGAGATGGTCTTCCATCTCTTCCTCCAAGTATTAGGCCCCTAGTTTGTCCTCCAAATCCTATCGCAGTATATCACATTCTCCTCAATCCTTCTTAGTTCTCTGCATAGCTCCTTAGTAGACTCTCTATCCAGTTTAGCCCCATTATACCAAACCCAATCTTTTACCCAGCAGGATTCATCATATGTAGTGGAATACCAACCTTTTTACACCTCTTCCAACACAACCCTAACCAGTTGTCCCTCCCTAAAATTCAAACTCAACTCCTCATCAAGTTGTTCAGGATCCTTTCACCCTAGTACAGCCCTATCCCAGCAGTCAACTAGTTTAAAACCTTTATTATTTAGTTTTTTAGCAATTTTGGGGTCCTGCAGAGCTAAAGGAGGTCCTGCAGAGCTAAAGGAGGATTAAATTTATGTGACCACTAGATTCCTAAGCAAAGTAAAGAATTCCCTGAGACTCTAGTGCAGCTCTCCCAAAGGATCAACCCCAAAGCCTCTTTCCAATTTCTACACAACATTCTTGCAAGAGATGACCCTCTAACCTTCAGTGGAGTATAAGAGAGTATCTTATCTTTCCATCCCAGGTTCTTCCATCTGCCTTTAAAGCATACACAAGCACCTTCAATTAGTTCTCTCAACATCTTTGTCTATACCTTCTCCTGATGAAGACATTTAGGAAGCAACAGTGCCATCCTAGCCTTAGTGTGAGAGGGAAGATGCAAGATACCAATACCCGCCTAAGGCCTTCTTATTAGAAGTGCTATTCGTCCATAGGAATTTTCTTATGAGTTTAATTATTTTCTACAGTGACCTTTGCCAAACTCTACCACAGGGCATAGAAACATAATGTAAGCATTTAACACTATGTTGCATAAGGACACTCTATCATGAAATGGGACTCTAATACCTTCCCATTTCTTCAATTTCAAATAGAACCTATCAGTCTCTGTAAGTTGTTTGTTAGTCACATCCACACCAAAAGGAACCCCACTATCTAACCTCTTTTGATAATCTCACAACTCCATCTCCCCAAATCAAAATCATTATCCTCAGTAGACAGGCTTATAATTTTAGACTTATGTATATTACATTTGGACCTTGATACATTAGCAAAATCCTGAATAATACCTAAAGCCAATCTCACATTGTCATTATCAGTTGTGGTGGCGAGAACAGGACAGAATCATCAGCAAAACATTGAATTACCAACTGCTCCCCATTACCCAACTTCAATCCAATTATTCTCCCTTCAACAGTGGCATGTTCCAATGTTATAATCAGGGGATGGGAAGCTATAGCAAAAAGTAGGGGGAGAAAGGGGGCACCCTTGTCTAACGGACCTGTTCACATCAAATCCCCCAACTACTCTGCCATTCAAAAGCAATTTGGAGTGAACTCCAAATGTAAGAGTATAAATGCAAGTAGCCATCCTCACCTCAAAGCCAGATCTCTGCCCCTAACATTGCAGCATAGATATTATCATATATAGATCTTCCCTTAATAAATCCATATTGTCTCTTAGAGATGATCTCCTGCAAAACAGGAGTAATCCTAATAGCAATGACTTTGGTTAGGACCTTGTAGATGATAGTCAACAAAGGAATGGGTCTCCAGTGAGATTGAACCTTTCACAAGCAGCTTGCTTTAGGGATAAGCTTTATCAGTCCCTCCTTTAGGTCTTTGTCCAGGTTGCCTGTCCTGAAAGCTTCTTTGCATATTTTACCAACCACATCCTTTAAAGAAGGTGAAAAGGCTATAATAAATTCTAATGATAACCCATCCCACCCTGGTGATTTTTCATTTCCCAATTTACTAAGGGCATCCCAACATTCATCCTCCTCTATGTCCCTTTCTAGCCATTTGGCCTTGTCAGGATCTATTCTATTATTGACTAAATCAAGTAGTTTATTCTTAGCTTGATACCTTTTGTCTGACCAATCCTCTTTTTAACTAAGAGTAGCTCCCAAGAACACCATATTGGGGAATATGGGAATTTTCCACAAGTTTGGGACACGTGGTCAAAAGTTTGGATTAACCATAACTTGAACACCACTAATCCAAAATGAGCGCTTTATAGCTCTTTAGATTCCATTTTTCAAGCGCTTTCCAACGATAGGTCATATGATAGGGTTTTGAGAAACTTACAAACATGTTATCCATGTCCCCTTTTTTAAGTATTCAAAAATGGGAATTGGGAAATTCCCAAATTCACTAATATGGTGTTCAAGATTTTCACCCACTTCTCAGCAATCAAATCTATGCCCTTAATCCTTTGCCCGTTCTCATTCAGTATTGTCCCCATCACCTCCTTAGAGCTCTTACTCTTAGTTAACTTAAATAAGTACCTATCAGGCTTCCTCTTGTTGTTGAACATTTTCCATTTATATCTATTGCCCCCTCTCTTTAAGCAATTCTCATCTTCACTCTTTAGCCCTTCTTGACATTTGATACTTAAGCAGCAGATTATTTACTCTCAATTTCCTAGAATGAAATCTATTCAATGTTGTCCCATCCCATGACATGCCAACCCCATATTAGAGGCATATGATTAGAAATGGTTATGCTAGAATCAATTGAGACCTTAAGGGTATGAGGTGCCCAGGCTGCTTGTTGACTAAAAAAAACCCTATCCAATCTGGAAGATGAGCCAAAAGACTAAAATAACTATGTCCAGGATCCATACCCCAATCCCCCATTTCCCATCCATCTCTCAAACCCAACGTTCCTTTGAGGTCCTCCCACCTTCTCTTCTCCCACCACCTCTTCTCTTGACCCAGTAACACAATGCTCCCCCCACATCTATCTGTTTGCTTCTCTACCATATTAAAATCCACCATGACAACACACAGTCTCTAAATATTCAGTTTAGAAATCCAATCCCACATTTTGCTTCTAATTTTATGGTTAAGAGCACCATATAGGTTTACTAACCAAATCCTCTCCTCCTCAATAAAGACTTCCACTATCAAAACTCTCCCATTGGGATGATTAGAAATAATGTTGGGCTTTAGGGTACTCTTAATAATAAACATTACCCCACTAAACCCCCCATTCACCCCACCATATAATATATTCCAATCCTTAAACTTATATTTTCTAGCTAATTTGGGCCCTAAAAGATTATTCTCCTGAATAGCAAGGATAGATACATCCCACTCCTTGATTAGACCCCAAAAAGCCAAGCTTTTTTTAATATCCTTAATCCCCTTAACATTCCAAGTGCATCCTGTGATCCTTAAAGACTTATTCATGTTAAAGCAATTTCAGGAATCACTCATTCCGATTATTCTCCCCTTCTTTTTGAGTCATTTTCTAGGCGTCATCCACCTGTCAGTTAAACTTCTGAATTGAAGAAGTTTCACCCCCTCCCCAAAAGACTAAATGGATTAGAATACATAATCGGGCTCAAGGTCCCAAGTGATTTACTTCCAGAATTTCCCTTGAATGTCTCATTAATGGTAGACCTTCTTGCTTCCTCTTCAGCCTAGGTCTCACGCTAGTTCTACCCTTAACTTTCTTCCACCCCACTTCCCTGATGGTCTAGCTTTATTCAACTCTACCCCTTTACATTTATTATCCCCATTCCCCTCCTTGGCTATCTCCTTTAGTCTTACTCTCATCCCCTCCTTGGCTATCACTTCAAACTTAGGTTTATCTAGATTCCCAGCCATGCAATTCCTAGAAATATGACCAAAACCTCCACATTTAAAGCAAGCACCCGGGAATGGAAAGCCTCCACATTTAAAGCAAGCACCCGGGAATCGACCAAACTTAAGGCTTAACTCTAATTTACCCATTCCCTCTAATTCAATTTCTACTGTTTTAGGAATTTCATTCAACGCATTTCAGGAAATGTAGACACTATTAGCCTGATGGCGTGAGGCATCATCATTATAGATAGATACAACACCAGGCCAATAGCACCAGCAATATCTCTCAGTGAAAGTCTCAACCAAGGAGGTAATCCCACAATCTTTACCTAAACCGGGCATGCCTTAACTAGACTCCTAGTAACATCAAAGAAAGGATTGAAAGGTATTGTATGCACTAGTTTTTGGTTCATGAATAAAGAGGCTGTAGAGCAAACAAATCAGAGACCTTTGATGAAAAGAAAATTGAAAAAGCCTTTTGCTAGATAGAATACCTGCGACACAACCCTCCCATGAAAGATCTCTTCTTCTAGAAATTTACTAACATCAGCTTTCAATGAGGGCTTACCAGAAATAAATAGAATAGCGTTACAAACCGAAAACAAGCCCACTTGATGTTCAATTAGTTCAGAGGACACCTTCAAATTTACCTTCCCTCCCCTCATTTTGAGGCCTTTGAGCATGACCACAGAGACCCCTTTCGCTAGCCAATTTGGCATTACTCTCTTTTACTCTCTCTCCTCCTCGACTTGTTCACACATCCGCTTCATCTTCGCAGCGTTTGCCTCCCCCCAATCCCCACTACAATAGAATGAGGGTGTAGCAGCGAAATAGCAATGTTTTTATAACTAGAAGGGTAGGTAGATGTCGGTCTATTTTTTCTGAAACACAGCTATTTTCACTGCAACGGGTTCGTTGCTCAGTAGCAAAAATAGTAGTGTTTCTAGCATCAAAATTATGTTTCTTAGTAGCGATATTTCGCTACTATTTTTGTTGCTTAGCACAGCGAAAGCTCTGCACAACAAAAAAAGAGTTGGGGCAGACTGGGGAGTCTCCACAGCGACTCCCTAGTTTGCCCTAGCTCTTAAAAAAAAAACAGAGTCAAAGTTTTAGTTTATGATACAAACACAAACATAAGAAACACAGAGATTGTGGAGAATGCAATTGAGACTAAAATTTATTATATTTCACAAAGTGTTGGGCCTTTGGCCATATATACATAAAATGTTTATAAAATGAAGAGGTATCTAATTGGAATCCTCATCGGATTCCAAGTTATCATCATCATCCTCTTCCTTGTCCTCTTCTAAATCACTTGCTTCTATCACTTAATGCTCATAATCAGGATCCTCCTCTTCATCTTTCCCTTCATCCTACATTCATGCCATCAAGCGCAAGGTGAGCAAGGGCATTAAAATACAATTAGACGTAGAAAAGATAATGGTTTAGGCTCACTTACCTTATCTGCTTGAGTCCCCAAAATGGACTCATCCAAGTGTACGCCTCGCGTACGCATTCACGCCCACAATTGTGGATGGGGGGCTTTGTAGCCATACTCGTACTCCTCCTTTGTTGGGGGGTCACACCCAACAACCTCCCTCTATAAAAAATAATTAATAAAATATACAATTAGTTAAAGAAAACAATGTAGTACAAAACAAAATGAAAGAGGAGAAGAAATGATTACTTACAAGATGGGCAATAAAGGAGGATTTTCCACCGGAGCCGAAGTGTGAAGCCCCTCTCTTCCATAATCGAGAAAGCACTCGCTGCTGCTTATTGTTAAAAATCACCTGGGTGCTTTCTCAGGAAGCTGCGTGCATACCTCCACTCCTCGACTGTGCAAACGCTAGTCTTGTCCAAGTTATTCTTTGCTGCTCTCTTGATATTTGCTCTCCTATTAGAAAAGCAAAAGCTTGATTCGCCTTTTCATCCACTCCTTGGATAAGCAAAGACCCGCATGTGGAATAGGGAGCTCTAACTTAAGCACATCAATGACGTAATGCTTGAAAGTATATCTTGTGCTTTCTACTTTTTGAAAGAGTTAATGAACTCTAGGTTTGCAAGTACATGCATGCAGTTCACAACTTTCTTTCCTTGTGCATCCATACGAGGGCACCATCCACATCCACGTTGTATTGTAGGGTGCTTGGATCGAATGGTGGAATGGGTCTCCTGTGGGCTGGCTCATAATGTGTAGAGGAAGAGCCCCCCTATTGGGGAGATGCATCGAGAGACCTAGTGCTGCTTTTGCCAAAACAAAAGAAGCATGTTCCCCCCCGCTAGCACGTCTACTACCCCCCTAGACTCCCTACTACGTTGTCCTTGTGGTGAAGATGGACGTGAGGGAGCGGGGTGGGTCTAGTCAAGGAAGGTGGTGTAGGCTCATCACAACCATATCGTGATGGGCCTGCACCACTCGACCCTATGCCTATCAAAGGTGTGGTCTACCTTGACTGGCTAAGTGGGGTAGATTTTCCCCATGGCATCAATTAGCGAAGTGGGTTAGATTGCCCCCATGACGTTGGACTTACCCTCGATTGTAAGCCCACCTACATATAAGATTAAAAAATAAGACTTATAGAATGCATAAAAGATTAACTTTGTGTATGTGAAAAGGTTTGATGGAACCATACCTGTGTCTGAGTAAATTGAGACCAAGCTTGCTGCCCATATCGTTCATTTATAATAGACAACAGATTTGCCACATCAACATCAAGGTCTTCCGAATCTCTGGAGGCGCAAGTACTACCTCATTGGAAGAAGACGATGAAGAAAACATTTTGAAGGGGGCCGATTAAAGAGAAAGAAGTACCTAAGCCAAGTACTTCATTTTGCCATCCTGCATAGACAATGACACTTTATCAACATGCGCAATGGGATGCGCAGTATCATCACCTGTTTCTACATAACCTAGTTTTTCCATTTCTACATATCTCTAAACCACTCAAGCATGACTGGTCATGTGATTAGAGGCGCCAAAATCCACATACCATATATCTTGAGATCCTGACACATCCTCTGTTATGGAACTAAGCATGTGCTGCATCACAAACAGCTGCTCACTTATGTCATCACCTCCATGTTTGCTAGATGATGCATAGTTGCCTTGCTGCAACTTCCCACTTTTAATGTCATTCTGCTTTTTGTAGCAGTCCTTTGCCATGTGTCCTAGTTTGCCAGAGTAATAGCACTCTATGCTATTTGCATTTTGATTTCTTTGCCAACCACCTCGGCCTCTTTGGCTCCCCCTGCCTCTAGACTGGCCTCTTCCACCTGTGTATGATTGCTATTGTGAATCATTAGAATGTTGTTGTCTAGAATTTTGATTTCCTTGTCGGCCACCACCTTGGCCTCGACCACGGCCTCTACCTCTGCCTCTACCTAAATTAGAGTAGAAGGTCTGTTCCAATGTGTTCTTGCTTTGTGAAGAAGAATCGTCATTCTGAACTTCCAAGAATGGAAGTTATTCTTATCTAGCTTCTCAGTAAAAATCTGATTAATTTCGTCAGACATGTTTTCCTGCAGTAATCAAATAACCTCAAACAGAAAACTTCTGTATGCAACCTATAATACAGTAGTATCTCCTATAAACTGCTATAGCACCGGTACTTTAGCACAGGCTGTGTGTCACCAAATGTGACCAGAGTACATGTACATACACTAAGTATCAACAATACATGGGCAGACCTTGTCTGCACTTCCAAAATGCAATGCTGCAATGTAATAACCAGATTTCGAGTAGAAACAGTTCTCTACCAGAACTTTCAGAAAACTACATACCATGCAGTGACAAAACGGGGCCCAATAGGACAGTGTACCTGCCCTGTAACTCCGCTCTCGTGAAGAAGAGAGCTCCTCAATCAGAGATGTGTAGCTCCTAGAGCTACTGAGGGGGTGTTGTACCTAAGCTAAGAAGGGGAAAAAGATGATGGTGCTCTTACCTGTGTGTGTAGTACCCCTTGCTTGTTCTTGCCTCTTGCTTGCCTCCTTAGTTCTCACACGAACCAGGCTCTGATACCATAAAGAGAATGTGGGGGAGAGGGAGAGCTTCAAACCCTAGCCAGCAAACACACACACACATAAGAGAGAGCAAGACACAAGAGAGAGATGGATAGCTGAATTTTCTTCTATCTTCTTCTTCTCTACTCAACCAACATAACATGTACTCAACTACTACAATATACAAGGGTCGGTCCATAATGTGAACCCGACTAAATGAGCTGGCGCTATAACTATGCCAATCTCTAGTAATCCAAAATGGCTATCACATAGCCTATCATCCCATTGGCCGCATATCACCCATAATCTCACCAACCATGCCAGTGGTGGAGATGCCCTATAGAACTAGTTGAGCTCGATATCTCAACACCGATCAAGAGGTCGGGGGGTTCACTATATGTAAACCCTCTATATCACGTGCGTTCAAGGCCTATTTAAAAAACCCCTTATCTATGAATTTTTCATGAATAAAATACACCCTTTTCCTATTCAATCTGTGAATACCCCCTTTAAATGGTACCCTTTTGTATGTAAAAAATGTGTAAAATAAGGATTTTAAAAATCCTTTCTGTTAAACCCATGTGCTATGGTTACATATTTATGAGCAAACCCCCGACATCAAGAGCATGAGGAACATCAATCCAAAGAAGATGATGAGTCACCTATCAATCATGACAATGCCTCATTGGATCATGATAGCGATATTGATATTGATATGGAACCCCATATTTTCATTGAGCTTCCATTAGATATAGACATTGAGAATGAAGCAACACATATGGATTTATTACAAGATGGGATAGATTCATGATCTTGACATTGTTCGCTTCTCAAAAGTTTTCAATTATCTTTTTTTTTTTTTTGCTCGAAACATGGCTCCAAGGGTTCTAATAGATATTTTTTAAAACTATACATCATTATCTGTGTGAATGTGATGTATTTTTAAAATTCAGCATCCAACAACTCTCTAGAATTTCATGCAATAAAAATAGCAGCATATTTTCACTGCTATTTTTGTTTTACAACAACGAAATTACAGTGTAGCAGCGACATCAAAATTCGCTACTCAAGCAGTGAAATTTTGTTACTATAAACGCTGTGGAGCAGCAAAATTGGAATCCTCGACATCTCGACAAAAAAACGCTGTAGAAAACGTTGCTATGCCCCTGACGTGTTGTAGTGCCCCCGATCCTACCTCTTGTTTAGCAAACTCGACAAGGTCCCTTCCATGCATGCAACTCATCAAACTCAAAAATGTTTCTAACTAGAATGCTTGGGTAGTCTTATCCACTTGTACAAGTGCACGTGTGCTTGAACAAACATGAAGTTGAATTGATACTAACATTGAACGCCTTCACATAGGCCCAGCCTTGCGTGGACGTTATACAAGTGTCGTACTTTTTTATAACCAGATTGTTCACTATATTGTATGCAAGTATGGTTGCATGGACGTTATGCAAGTGTCTTGTACTTTTCTATAATGAGATTGTTCACTATATTGTATGCAAGTATGCTTGCATCAAGTGGTCCGGAGGGTAGGTCTTTTGATATGCGCGATGTTGAAATCAATCGACCAATAGATTAGGGGGTTGTCTAGTATAGATCTTCTCTCCAAAATGCCTCTTGCAATGGCATTCGCTGTGGAAGTGACACTCATTGACACATCTATGATGCTAAGAAGTTGGGTATGTAGCTGTTGCGTGTTAGCAGCCGACGAATGTAATATGGAAGTAGGGGTACTATACTTACTTACCTAAAAATATTCTTTTTGCAACTGTAGAAAGCACACCAGTGTGCTTTAACACCATATTTGTTTGTAACATCCAATATAACAGTGCACTTGCTAGCTTCACAATAGTCGTACAGTTTTCACTTTTAGTATGATGTCGCCTTGTCACAGAAATGAACACATGCCACATCCAAGACATAGTGCAATGTTGCCGAAAATAATATCACACTTAGAACCGCATTGCTCATATAGCATCTCCACGTTATACCACGTGGAAGCGTTGGCATCAACAATTTTCTTCTTTTCCTTGAAGTCCTAATTTTTGCAACAGTTTTAGTTTGCCATGTTACATATGGCAAATTTTTTTTATGGTTTTGATTGACATATCTCAAAGGCAAAGTTCAAAATTAGGAAACATACAGCCGTGTAGTTTTTTTATAAATATCTTGAAGTGATCAAATGAACATGAATCTATAAACATACTTGGAAAGGGTACTAGAGGCACATCCGCTATTGATGAAGAATGCCTATGCTTATGATCGATGGAGATCTTGAAGTACCTTGCAAAAAAAGAATAATTACAAATTGGTTAACGCATCTGAATCTGAGTTACACGTTGTTCAAGTCAAACAAATTTTGTGCTTGTTTGTGTGAGTGAAAAAAACCATACATAAAGTATGGTGGGGCATTGGCTGAGTCCTCCCCAAAATTTTATAAACATAAGGGAACGTGCCCTTCCCCCATTTTCCAAATCATACTCTCGGTATCGAAAGTGAACCAAAGATACACCTTCAGTGTGGAAAGTGGCCATTAGGTTGTTAGAATATAAAAGAGAGAAAAATAGGAATACCTTTGTCAATCTGCGATACTGAAGTTGATGCTTGGGGGGTGCACTACCAAAAAACCCTAGGTATCACGTGCGTTTAAGAGGTATTTAAAAAACCCCTTAACTAAAATTTCCCCCCCCCACCCAATAAAACAACCCCTCTTTACTTATGAACTAGCAAATTTTTTTCTAAAGTTGAATTAAAAAACCCCTCTTGTTAATGTAATCATGTTAAATTTTCTCAATGTATCTAATTAAAAAACCCCTCATGCTGAACTCACGTGGTACACTAACATTTTTTGAGGTGAACCCCCCGAGAGTTGATGATGGGCCGAGTTTGGTGTGATATTGTTTTACGAATACCGATTAATGTAGAGCTATAATCTCTATTGATGCACACGAGTTATCTTCGACCTTGTAACCAAAGCCACAATCTATGAACAAAAAATCCAAATCAGGAACAAAATTAAGATGCAGGCAAAGCTTCTCCTACAAGTGGCTATCGAGGCAGCTTGATCAAACTGTTCACTACCATGTCAAGTAGCGGTGATTCTAAAAATGGGCACCTCTGTTCTCTTTTTGAGGTTGTGGGCTTTGATGCTTGATGGAAGAATTTTGGAGAAGTTTATCTTCTACTATATTTTGTAGAGAGCTGAAGTCCTTTATGAACTTTACAGCCAACCCTTCAATATCTTGCGTTTGGTGTTTAGAGAACTAAGAAGTCCACTCTTAGAGGTGATCGTACAAATTCACATTCTTCATAACCACATGGGCTTGGTAGGCTTGGGAGCATGACCTTACTATTCATTTTGCACGAATTGAAGGGGATAATAAGGTGCTTTACACACCGCCTCACGCCCACCTAAACGCGTGGCGTTGGACCAATGAATGTAGGCACCATGCATTAGTGCCTTACACACTATCTCGCCCCTGCATTCCTCGTATGCCACCATGGCCTCCATCTCCTGCCCCTATTTCGCCTCTGCGTGGGTAGTCAAGCTTGGCTGCCCAAACTTGGGCGCACCTATCTCTAGCCAATCGGCGATTAGTTGGTGGACCATGCAGTTGTTCCTTCTTGCCATTTTGTAATGATAAATCAGGTTCTATGCTTGGGGGCTACTGCATACCGATTTCCAGCACACCAAATCGATTTGCAGAGTGAGCTCCATCCAGGTATGTTCTACGTTTTTTTTTTCTTGCTCCTCAAACTCCGTATCTTCTGTATTTTTTGATGCATGTTGTATATTCTGCATGTTGTATAGACATGATGAGGTTTTACATTTCTGCATGTTGTATTTTCTTACATTTTTGCATGCTGTATTTTCTTGCGTTTTTGGCATGTTGGAATTTTTATTGTATTTTTTACATTTTTTATGTTGTATTTTCTACGTTTTTTTCTGTTGTATTTTCTACGTTTCTACATGTATTTTCTTGTGTTTTTTTGTTTCTGCATGCTGTATTTTTTTATTGCAGAAAATACAACATGCTATGCAAAAAATATAACAGAAAGAACAAAAAAATATAGGAATCATAGCATGCTGTATTTTTTGCATTTTGTTGCTCTCATCCTTCAGCACTTCATAGGAACTCTGCATCCTTTATAGAAAATATGCAATAGGAATCATAGCATGCTATATTTTCTACGTTTTCTCTATACAATAGGAATCATAGCATCCTATACAGAAAATATAAGAATCATAGCATGCTGTATTTTCTGTGTTTTTTTCTCTCATTCTTAAGCACTTCATAGGAACTTTGCATGTTGTATTTATAGGAATCACAATATGCTGTATTTTTTTAATGTTTTTTTGCTCTCATCCTTAAGCACTTCATAGGAACTCTGCATGTTGTTATGCATGTTGTATTTATAGGAATCATAGCATGCTATATGTTCTGCATTTTTTTGCTCTCATCCTTTAAAAGCACTTCATAGGAACTCTACATGTTGTTATGCATGTTGTTATGCATGATCTGTATCATCTTTGTTCTGTATTATCTCTTTGTTCTATATTATCTGTATAAGGCAGGGTTGCATGGCGAGGTATTTGATTGGCCTAGCACCACGCATTTAGGTTGGCACACGAGGTGTTGTGTAAAGCGCCTGTATCATCTGCATGTTTTGATTTGCATCTTCTTTGATTATTGTTAATCATCATTGAGTGCTTTTAATAGTATTTGATTGACCCCTTTATTTTGACGATCCAGTAATCCTCCAATGAATTCCCAGAACTCGCAAGAGAGCGAGTACACGCCCTTATACTCCCAATATTCTCAAGCATCCTGCTTTCCTGACATGCATGTGCCAACAATCTCTCCAACCAATAGTTTGACACTTCCTGCATCCTCATCCTCAGCATTTGCATGCCCCCCACTTGTTTCTGAGGACTTTTCCTTTGTCCGCTTTCGGTGGTTCACCGTTTGTGTTTACGCCATACCAACGGCCCAACCCAATCGGCTACCAGTCTGTGCATCAAAGTCCGCAACTCTCACAAGCAAAGACAAAGATCTCATCTTTGGAGCATCTTTGCCTCTAGAAGGGAGAAGTGATGTGGATGGGGTTTCTACCCCAGAAAAGGTAAAAAAGCTTCCAGTAAAATGCAGAGTCTAAAAATCAGATGATGCAAAGATTTAGGAGGTTGAAGTTTACAACAAGGGCCCAGTGACCAAGAGAGGTAGAAAGGCCTCAACACCAAAGACCAATGTAGATGAACAAACAGAGAAGAGGGAGGTTAGGTCGTGCGGACCTAAGTGAAAAAGTTGCAACAGCTAACGGAGAGTCAATGGATGTCTCGCGTGGCAAGGTGGAAGGATGCATGGGTTGTTCAGCTCATTCACATTCGGGGCTGAATGCACGATGAGTTTGGAAAAACTCCAAAGCAAGGGGTTAATCTATGATCTATGGTTTGAGTGGTACTTTTGGAACTACATTTAATCTAGTTCACGGATGACTATGGAGTGGGCTTTTAGAATGCTGAAAGCCTACTTTTGTATTTTATTGAAGAGATGTGACATGCTATTGTAGAATGTGCCAAAGATGGTTAGCACTTGTTTGGTCCTTCATAACATGTGCATTGTGCATGGAGATTCATTTGATGAGAGTTGGGTTCGAGAGACACAGGCGGAGGTGGAGAGAGCAAACAATGATGCATTGGCTTTGGATCCAGTCATTCAGAATGGGCTGCAAGTGGGTCTTGCTGAGGTTACAGCTTTGGTGCAGACTGAGACCTTAGCGGTTGTGCAGACTGCATACCGATTTCCAGCACACCAGATCGATTTGCAGAGTGATCTCCATCCAGGTATGTTATGTGTCTTTTTTTCTTGCTCCTCAAACTCCGTATCTTCTATATTTTCTGATGCATGTTGTATATTCTGCATGTTGTATAGACATGATGAGGTTTTGCGTTTTCGAATGCTGTATTTTCTTGCATGCTGGATTTTCTTGTGTTTTATGCTATTTGCCTTTCTATTTATTTAACAAGATGCCTTTTGAAAAAGATTTTTTTTAAAATCCAGACGTTTTTTAATACAATTTAAAAAAGAACCTTCAACAGTTACTCCCACGTCTTCCCTCTCCCACTCTCCCTCAAACACCTGCAAAAAAATTCTCTCTCTCTCTCTCTCTCTCTCTCTCTCTCTCTCTCTCTTCTCCCCCAAATGTGGACATTATAGGCAAGATTACAGGGTTGATTGTTGAGGACAATAGAGGTGCATTCTCAGTAGTGATGGAAGGGCTGATTTGTTAATACACACAAATGTTTTGGTGGACACACACACTCAGAACGCCCTGTCTCATTCTTCCTCTCACTCACTCTCTCTCTCTCTCTCTCTCTCTCTCTCTCTCTCTCTCTCTCCCAAATGTGGACATTAGAGGCAAGATTATAGGGTTGATTATTGAGGACAATAGGGTACATTCTCAGTAGTGATGGAAGAAGGTAAATTTTTGTATTATGATTGCAATGTTCATGGAAGAAGATGGTACATGATACATTTTTGTATTGTTTACCAAGTCACTTGACTGGATTGCAAAGCTCATTTTCACTAATTTTAGGATTTCAAAGACATGAACATTCAATCAATCATATCCTTTGGGAGAAACAACTTGAATCACGTGCGGAGTACGAGGCCAAAAAGAAGAGAGAACAACGGGAACGAAGCAAGCGCAAGAGCGATTCTAACTTGATGGAGATTGATGATACAATAAAGTAGCGAATCGTCTTTGAGACAGTAAAGCTTCAATGACAAGACCCAAAGCATGGAAAGAAACTAAAGTGTGAAATCTTCAATCAAATTCTACAACACCCTACAGTGCTAAGATTACGAGATCAATAATCTAGAGAGGACCTGCAAGTGCAAGTAGCTCTAGTAGCCAATGTGCGCAACACATTGGTGATTGTTAAGCAGCCAACAAACAAAGAAGAGTTGTCTTTAAAGAAAAGTACTTTGACCATGCTGATGAACTCAACTAAAGACATGCCCATTGCTATGGTGGCAAGGGTTTTGCAGGTTTCCAAGCCATCCTTGTACAAGGCAAGGTCTCGTGTCTAGGCCACTTCAAATGATGGTAATGGCTTATTCTCATTGGTGGCATGTTGGAAGCATAAACATGGCGGTACCATAACTGAAGAATTGAAAGAACTAGTTTACTCATTTTGGGAATCTGAGTCACGTGTTTCTCTAATAAGAAGGATGTTTGTAGAAAAAGATTAGGAAAGAAAAGTTACATCAAACACCTAGTCCATCTACTCGATGAGCCGGGTATATTATGTTTAATTGTTCTAGTTTCAAGTGTTAACCAACTTACTAATTTATTTTATGGACACATTCTTTGCCTAATTAGCATATTTATCATTTACTGATTAGCCTAAATGATACTAACTAACTGGCATAAAAAGTTTATATATGCTAGGTATCATATTTCTCATGCTAGTTAGAATATCTATCATGTTAAGTAGTATATCTATCATGCTAAAATAGTATATCTTTCATGCAAAGTAACATATTTTTCATGTTAAGTAGTATATATTTCAATTTAGTTAGCATTTCTTTCATGCTAGGTAGCATATTGTACATGCTAGTTAGCATATTTATTACTATAAGTAACATGTTTTTTTATGCTAATAAGTAGCATGAAAATCATGATGTTAACATATCTTGCATCCTAAGTAGCATATTTTTCATGCTAGCATATGTTGCATGCTAGTTAGCATATATTTCCTGCTAAGTAGCACATCTATTTGATCTTGCTAGTTTCAAGTCATGCTAAGTAATGTATCTTTTATGATAAGTAGCATATCATACATGCTAGTTAGCATATTTTTCACTCTAACATATCTTTCATGCTAATTAGCATTTCTTGCATGTTAGTTAGCATATATTTCCTACTTCAGGTCATGCTAAGTAGCATATTTATCGTGCTATTGGCATATCTTTCAACCCAAGTAGCACATCTTTCATGCTAAGTAATGTATCTTTTTGGTTTTTTAATCTGTAGGTTGAGTTGTTTTGTAGATTCAAAGCTTGTCATCCAGAATGCAAAATTCAATTGCGTTCATTTAAGTATTTGAAGCCTTTCTTTGTTCTCGTCGAGTGAAGGACAGATATACATGTTGCTATGAATATCACGTGCAGATGTCTTTATTGAAAGATGTACTCAATCACATGTGCTCTCAGAAGTTTGGTCTCCATGGGTGTGGATGTCCATGCAGTTGTGAGATTTGTGCTGGAGATGGTACCAACAAAACATGCTCATCTATAGGGCATACCTTCAATGGTGTCACACAGTTGTGGGAGTCAATAGTCTACCGCCCGAAGCAAGAAGATGAATCCTTCCATAATAGAAAGTGCTTGATGGGGCAATGCAAAAACTGTGGTGTGAAGAATTTGGCATGCTGCCCTTTGGAGACAAGAAAGGGAGGGAATTCTATGATTGTGAAGGTATTTGCATTTGTGGAGACTATGGACAAAGAAGGAAACAAAAGGAAGAGGAAAGATCTTTTGAACGAGATGAAGTGTTGGGAGTTTCTTGCACTTTTGAAATCCAAGATACGTTTCTTCATTACTCACAATTACGTTACCCGGTGGCAAGCACAACAATTTAAAGAATGTATTCAAAATTTCCCTGATGATGTGGTTGTATCTGTGATCGACTTTGCTGAAAACTATGCTTTTAAGGAGAATAATGAGATCCAGTCTATGCATTGGCATTCGACAGAAGTTACCATACTTGTACACATAACTCTCGGGGGGGTCACTATATGTAAATCCTCTATATCACGTGCGTTCAAGGCCTATTTAAAAAGTCCCTTATCTGTGAATTTTTTAGTGAATATAATGTATCCTTTCCTATTCAAATCTGTATTTTTTTAAAAAAATACAATAAATAAATCCCCTCTGTAAATATATTTCTGTAAGTTTTAAATATTTAAAATGTCCTTCTGTTGAACCCACGTGATACTTACATATTTATACGAGTGACCCCCCCGAGACATAACTTACTACAGGAAGGTAGGTGAACTCATCAAAACTGTCCATTTCTTCATTTCAGATGACATAGTTCATGACACCTTGTTTGTGCAACATTGCTTTATGTTGCACTTTGAATGGTTGAAGGAACAAGGGGTAACAATTAAATCACATTGGGTGTATTTTGTAGCAAAGTATGCAGGTTTGATTGGGATATAAATGAGTCATTTCTTCTTAGCATCAGGACATGGCAAGGAGGAATATGACGGAGCAGGAGCTGTGGTGAAGAGAACGTTGACACATGAACAATTAAAGCCAGATGGCGCTACCTTAAAGTGTGCTGCTGATGTAGTCGCTTATTGTAGGGCCAACCTATCAGAGGATGCTGAAGATTGCTATTCTTCAAAATAGAGAAACTGTGCCCATGTTTTTTGGGTTGTAAATAGGGACGTAAAATGGAATTGTGAACCTATCCCAAAGTCACGCTTAGTGCATGCCATTCGTGCCTCATGACCCACGGGATTCTACAGGACTTGGCATCAGACATTTGGCTTGCTTTTGTGATGCATGTATACATGGTCATGGAATAGATGTGTCAACAAAGCACATGTTCCTTCTTGGGATTATCATATTTTACAACCCTTGCTTGATTCCGAACCCCTTCTTGATGACGAAGATGCATATGATAAAGTGTCATATAAGGGACATCGTGATGTGTTCACTAATGCACTACAAATTGGTTACACTTTTACAGTACAACCAGATGCTACAACCAATACAGAGGAAGTTGACTTTTACCTCATTAAATGTATTATAGAGAAGGATGAGACTGAAGACAATTATGTGGATGAATGGCAGAATAAAATTGCTAAAGGAACATATGTCATCAAGGGTTTTTATTACAAGCAAAGAGATCCATATTCCTTTAATCTTCTTTCTAATATGCCCCCAATTCACATACTATCACATCTTGTGCATTGTATTAAGATACCCATGGAGCATATCCCCAGAAAAAGAATTTTGTACTGTATCACTCTAGAAACCTATGAGGTAATCTATAATAGCATGCCGCTTGATATGTGACTCATTTTTAATACATGGCATTTTATAAACCGCCTCATTTAAACAAACTACGATTTTTCATAAACTATGTGTTAATAAATGCACAGTTCAATAGATTGCACATTCTTTGTTTTCCTAGAAAAAAGACTGGTGACTGTTAACTAGCATACATGTGACTGTTAACTAGCATACAAGTGACTACTAACTACCTTAGAGGTAATAGTTAACTAGCATACAAGTGACTACTAACTACCTTACAGGTAATAGTTAACTAGTATACTGGTAACTATTAACTAGCATACACGTGACTAATAACTACCTAGCTAGAGAACTAACTAGCATACAAGTATACTGTTAGCTAACTAGCCTCTTTGTTCTCCCAGAGAACAGAAGACTGGTATACTGTTAACTAACATAGGTGACTTTTGTTGATAGCATGCTAGTGAAAAGATGACTATTGATAAACATATTGGTAACTGTAACTAGCATACTAGGGATTGTTAACTAGCATACTGGTAACTATTAACTAGCATACATGTGATTGTTAACTGACTAGAGAGAACAGAATAGGTGCCTCTTTGTTTTGAAAGAGAACAGAAGGCTGGTATACTGTTAACTAACATAGGTACTATTGACAGCATGCTAGTGAAAAGGTGACTATTAACACACATAGATACTGGGGATTGTTAACTAGCATACTGTTAACTATTAACTGTTAACTAGCTTACCAGGGATTGTTAAAACTAGTAGTAGTAACTGTTAGCTAGCATATAGGTGACTGTTAACTAGCATACCAGCAGGGACTGTTAACTAGCACTAGTAACTGTTAACTAGCATACCAGCAGGGACTGTTAACTAGCACTGGTAACTATTAACTAGCATATAAGTGACTATTAACTAAACATATTGACTAACTAGAGAGAATAGGTGACTGTTGTAACTAATCAACAGGTGACTCATTTGAACAAACAACACTCTTTCATAAATTGTACATGTTAGTTTATACACACTCTAATAGACTGCACATTCTTTGAATGTGTATTCATTGTAATGATTACATATTGGGCCAAAAATTTACAAAAATTTACAAAAGCTCCTCGAAAAGGCCGCAAGAGGTGAAAAGAAGTATTGATTACATATTGGGCCATAAATTTACAAAATCCCCCTAAAGCTACTTTTTGGTTACCATGTAAAACACTTCTAGGATCTCTTTATCCAAGGGTGTACACATAAGATTGGCGATTGCATGCTCTGGATGGTTCTCTGCCAAAACAAGTAGCCAATGCCAAATCCAATTAAGAACTTGTCATTAAGAAACCCTGCGATTTTTGCAATGCTACTGGGACAAAATTTGGCTTGCTAATTTGATTACAGAGACTCTGGAAATGCTGCCCTTAGCAGCCTGCTTACATTCTTTGACCTTGCACAATTCCATATAAACACAGTGAAGTTCTCCATGCACCATAGCAAAAATGCAAAGGCTCCCTCTCATGGACAAATACTCGCTCTCCAGGGGAATATGCCACCTCTTTCATCCGTGTTTTATACCTTGGAATGTATTCACCTTCCCTAAAATGGCACAACAGCACACCATTAAGATCTAATATCAATGCTCTACGATCATTCTCCTCTAAAGCTGGTTTCTGGTTTAAATCCGGCTCTTCACATGTTACCACAGGTAGCACTCAATCAATCACTATTTCTTCCACTTGCCTGACTACCTGTTTTCTTTTCTTTTGTTTTCATTTCTTTACTGGCTATGACCCAGGGGCCAACAATGGCTTTAACTGTTCAACTATGATCGGTTTGTTTAGATGTGTAAACACCTCACTGCAAGCTTGAAAACTTGCATCCAAACACAAAACTTGCATCCAAACACAAAACTTGAGGCACCCAAAGAACATGCATTAAACCCCCTACTGAACAGTCAACTGCAATACATAAACATGGGGGCACCCACATCACTAGAACAAAGTATCGTGCAAACAAAGTTGTACTACTTAGGCACTCATACACAAAATTGGAACTCGGATTAAAAAATGACATTTTTTATTATATCGTTGGTTTACAGAACATAGTTCCAATATAATTGAGAACTACAAAATACACCACCTCCATGAGGTGTGCAGCTACTAGGATGAACAAAAGAAATACCTAGCCTTATGACCTCACAGTTTCTTGCATGCATGAGTTTTGCCAACTTTTACACTAAGTGATTTTGGTTTCTGGGATTTTGTTGTACTTGCTGTGACCTTCCATTTCTTTGCAGGAAATGCTCGGCTCACCATGTGGTCATGACCCTTCTTCCTTTTGCAATCTGACCTACAAGGTGTCCCAAGGGAGAGTCATCTCCTACATTCACAATCTTTGGATCATACCCTCCCTTGACTTTCCAACTCCAGGACATCAGCGATTTCTTCATATGGGCAGATAGTAGTGCGTCCTCTTTTGCAGGTGGTCTGATTCATCCTGTACCTTTTTCTCCTCTAACTCTTGTGTCTCACTATAATTCAGGTCTTGTATGTCACCTTTCTGCTCCAAATTTGACATGTTGTAAATAGGGTGTATGTCAACATCGACGCTATTAGTAGCATTCTTCAAATAGGGTGTATGTCAACATCCACGCTATTAGTAGCATTCTTCAAGTTGGCCAAATCTGCAGAAGAGCCGTTGTCTTCACCACCCTTATCCTACATGTGCATATGACCTGCTACTGTTACGGTGCCCTCCATTTTTCCACGTGAAAATATATTTTGGGCATTTGTTCATCTTGATGAGCTACATGTCAACAGAGCTACAAAAATAGACAAACCAACTGGAAAACATAAGTACAAACTGGAAAGCATTTGCTATCTAACATATGAGTATAGGGAGTAGTTGATTGCACTAGTGTATGGGTGCTATCTACATATGAGTGCTCACTAACAGACCTAGTCAAATACTAGTGATCATGTGATTGTTAACAAAACATACTTGAGTGCTAACTAAGATAGTTGAATGTTGACTAGCATGCTAATGAATAGGTGACTGTTAACTAAACATATTTAAGTGCTAGAGCTAACATGGGTGGTTGTTGGCTACTAACATGCTAGTGAACAGGTGATTGGAAATTGTTAAATAATATGTTGGAAATTGTTAACAAGCATACTGGGTACTGTTAACTAGCATATTGGGTATTATTAACTAGCATACTGGGTACTATTAACTATCATGCTTGTTAACAAGCATAGTGGGCATTGTTAACTAGCATACTGATAATTGTTAACTAGCATACTGGGGACTATAAAATAGCATAGTGGGGACTATAAACTAGCATATTGGGCACTGTTAACTATTATGGTTGTTAATAGGTGACTATTAATAACAAGCATACTAGGCATTATTAACTATTATGCTTGTTAACAGGTGACTGTTAACAATCATACTTAGCACTATTAACTAGCTTACTGTTGGTAAGTGTTAACTAGCATACTGGGGACTATAAATTAGCATATAGGTGACTGTTGTGACTAGCATACTATTGAATAGGTGATTGCTAACTAGAAAATGTTGAGTGCTAATTAACATAGGTGACTGTTGACTAGCATGTTAGTGACTGTTAACTAGCATATTGGATCCTATCAACTACCATACATGTGAGTGTTAACTAGCATATTGGTGACAAATTATATACATGTAAAAATGAAACAAAGGTCTTTACCTACTCTCCAAACCACACTCAAATGATCACTACGTGGAATCACCATAGTACAATAGGGAAATATACATCGATCCCTAAGAGTGCATAATGATGCAAAGCACATTGGAGTGATATGTGTGCTTGCATCATGGAAGTACCACCAACATCAGGGTTTCGTTGATGTTGAAACCCTATCCACACCCAACACACTTTCTTGCTACAGGAAGATTGTCTATGGTGTGGGAGACCATAGAAGGTGGAGATGGGAAGAGGCACACTTGCTGGCCCACCTTCGACTCTACTAAGCATCTCTACAAGCAAAGCATGCCGCATTTCTAGCTCCTTGATTACATCAGCCTGTAGCTCCATATTAACCTGCATTCAATCAATATCCATATAAACACACATATGGCAGTCAATCAAAATGTACACACATACAATAAATATAAAAAATAGAAAAACTAATAAATTCACCTCAATCACAGATAGGTCCACAAAATCTGTTGATCCTTCTCCAAGAACCTGCAACATCGACTCTTATGTTGCTAGCTGCTCACTAAGTGTGGTTCTTGTGAGTGACAGTGCCTTCATCAAGCAAGTACGTCAACTTGGATTGTGTTGTTTCCATTTGTTCTTTTAACAGCTTGAGGGCTTTGGCAAATTTCTCCTCACTCAATTTCTGAACTTTTGCAGCCTCCAATTTCTTCTCACAAATTGCATATGCATCCTTGGCCTCTCTCATTCTTATTTCTACATCTTTAATTAACGCTTTCATCTTTAAGGCCTCATACATATAATTTGCATGCGGGAAACTTACGCTCTTGCTTGCTGCTGTGCTACTGCTGCTGCTCTTGAGTTAGGAGTTTCTTCAATTTGGAGTTATACCCCTTTGTTTTCCTCCACGGCACTGTCCATGCCGCCATTGTTTACCTTCCAAACAACGGAGAAAATGGCTTTCAAAGTAGCTGCCTTTCTGAAGATCATTGTTGTGATTTTTGGCAAACAGCCCAAGCAAAAGACATTGCCTTTCCTGCTTATACATCACTTGGACTGAACTACAACACATATGCTCTAGCAAATGAGATGTTAAACTCAGGCTCGTAGGACGCTTCTGGTATACCTTGTTGTAAAATATCAAAAGGTCCTGGAACTGCTCTACTCGAATACTACTGCACTTAATCCGATATGCACCTGTCTCCCTCGTGTGCTTGAATACTAACAACCAACCAGATTCGGAGACATCTGAATCCCTTAAGAGCCTTGGGTCCTTGCCTTCTATGTCAAGGTCTATGTCGAGGCCGTACTGTGTGTGGAAATCCTCTTTTGTTAAGCAGAAAGCAGTTTGAAGTGGATAATATACCTTAGGGGCCTTCCATCTTGTTGTAGAAATGACATATGCAAGAAACATCAATATCAAAATTATATAAATGAGAAGAAAGAAAGAGAACACATTCTATGAGAGTTAGAAACCTACTTCCTCAGGATAACTTGTCTTTCTTTAGCATCTTCTCCTCTTCTCTGTCTAACTCCACCTTGATTGGAGGGGTTGCTCGGGCTCCCTTTGGTGTTCTTTGCTCTGCAGAGCCTGCTCCTTCAAATTTCTTCGCTTGCTTTGGTGTTCTTTACTCTGCTGGAGAGCTTGCTATTTCAAATTTCTTCGCTTGCTTTGGTGTTCTTTGCTCGGTTGGAGAGCCTGCTCTTTTTCCTCTGCTGCTTCATCCTTTCACAAACAGAACGTAAGCCCCACGAGTGGTTCCCACAAAAATTTCAAAACATTACTTTTACACGAGTAGGACTTATGATTCACATTTTGATTCCCTTACTCCTCGTCATCATTAAGAATAGTGGTAGAAAACTTGACGTGATATTTCACACATGGTAAAAATACTATTAAGATTTATCACACATTTTAGGCTATTATAATATCACGCCACACAACTACTATATTCTATGCTAGTTAAAGAAGCTTTTGAAATGTGCTAACAAGCATAAATAACATACTATGTTAACCTACTTACACCCTTCTGTATTTTCTGATGTATGTTGTATATTCTTCATGTTGTATAGACATGATGAGGTTTTGTGTTTCTGCATGCTGTATTTTCTCACGTTTTTAGATGCTGTATTTTCTTGCCTTTTTGCATGTTGGAATTTCTGTTGTATTTTTTACATTTTTTTCTATTGTATTTTTTGCATTTTCTGTTGTATTTTCTACGTTTTCACATGTATTTTACTTGCGTTTTTTTTTTGTTTCTGCATGTTGTACATGCTATGCAGAAAATACAATAGAAATAACAAAAAAATATAAGAAAGATATAGGAATCATAGCATGCTATATTTTTTTGCGTTGTTTTGCTCTCATCCTTTAGCACTTCATAGGAACTCTGCATCCTATACAGAAAATATGCAACAGGAATCATAGCATGCTATATTTTCTATATTTTTTCTATACAACAAGAATCATGGCATCCTATACAGAAAATATAGGAATCATAGCATGCTGTATTTTCTGTGTTTTTTTGCTCTCATCCTTAAGCACTTCATAGGAACTCTGTATGTTGTATTTATAGGAATCATAGCATGCTGTATTTTTTTACGTTTTTTGCTCTTATTCTTAAGCACTTCATAGGAACTCTGCATGTTGTTATGCATATTGTATTTATTGAAATCATAGCATGCTGTATTTTTTGCATTTTTTTGCTCTCATCCTTAAGCACTTCATAGGAACTCTACATGTTGTTATGCATGTTGTATTGCATGTTCTATATCATCTTTGTTCTGTATTATCTCTTTGTTCTATATTATCTGTATACGGCAGGGTTGCATGGCGGGGTATTTAATTGGCCCGGCACCATGCATTTAGGTGGGCACGAGGCGGTGTGTAAAGCGCATGTATCATCTGCATGTTTTGATTTGTATCTTCTTTGATTATCATCATTGAGTGCTTTTAATAGTATTTGATTGACCCCTTTATTTTGATGTTCCAGTAATCTCCCAATGGATTCCTAGAACTTGCAAGACAACGAGTACACGCCCTTATACTCCCAATA
Organism: Cibotium barometz; assembly: GCF_041138505.1. Classification (NCBI taxonomy): domain Eukaryota; kingdom Viridiplantae; phylum Streptophyta; class Polypodiopsida; order Cyatheales; family Cibotiaceae; genus Cibotium; species Cibotium barometz. Next base: position 36,924,712 of record NC_141095.1, read on the forward strand.
TTCTCAGGCATCCTACTTTCCTGACATGCATGTGCCAGTCACTCCAACCAATAGTTTGACACTGCCCACATTCTCAACCTTAGCATTTGCATGCCCCCCATTTGTTCCAGGGATTTTTTCTTTGTCCACTTTCGGTGGTTCACCATTTGCGTTTTTGCCATACCAACACCCTAACCCAATCGGCTACCAGTCTGTGCATCAAAGTCCGCAACCCTCACAAGCAGAGACGGAGATCTCATCTTTGCCTCTAGAAGGAAGAAGTGATGTGGATGGGGTTTTTGCCCCAGAAAAGGTAAAAAAGCTTCCAGTAAAACGTAGAGTCCAACAATCAGATGATGCAGAGGTGTAGGAGGTTGAAGTTTCTAACAAAGCCCCCGTGACTAAAAGAGGCAGAACGGCCTTAACACCAAAGACCAATGTAGATGAATAAACACGGAAGAGGGAGGTTTGGAAGGATGCATGGGTTGTTCAGCTCATTCACATTCGGGGCTCAATGCACGATGAGTTTAGAAAAACTCCAAAGCAAGGGGTCTTGCTAAGGTTACAGCTTTGGTGCAGAGACCGAGACCTGAGCGGTTGTGCAGAGGGCACAATCATCCGAAATAGCACCACCTGATTCATCCCAGGTTGGGGACGGAGAAAGGAGAGACAATCTTGCTAGAGTTATGTTTAAAGAGAGAGAGAGGACAAATGTGAGAATTGTATTTGGTGATCATGACTCGGCTAGTGAGAGTGACAATAGTGAGTAGGAGATGAAATAGTGCTTGGATGACTTTGGACACAATTTTGGTATTTTGTTTAGCTCTAAGACATCATATTTTGAAGGCTTTATAAAATATCTCCAAAACACTAGGTGGATTATTTTATTAGGATGTTTATTTGGTTTTTAAATCTCATATGCTTATTGATTCTCTTCTTTTTTTTGTAGATGGGAGGAGGGGAGGGGGTAAGATAAATCTAGTTCATCCCCTCCCCTCCTCTCAAAGAGAGTAGGGTGTAGCCACAATAACTCTCTATTTATATGGATGGAAATTGCTTTTGCAGGGTATTGATGAAGTTTGGGAGCATCTTATAAGTTACGAGGTGAAGCATGTAAGTATGTGGGTAAGTGATCATTGATTACCAATTCATTCTTGCACTTGTATTTACAATCATTTATTATGCAAGGACTCTTGTCGTATGTGTTAAGCACTAGATTGGGACTTGGCATGCAGTGACTTAGGCTCTTTACTTGTTACATGTATAAGCAGGTTGACATGCTGGTGGAGATACACGTTGTGTAAAGGGGGCACCTATGCATGGACAGTCACTTTTTTAATAAACGCAGGAGTGGACAGTTAGTCTGGAAATTGTACTTGTAGCCTTTCTAGGATTATGGGATTGAGAAGGTGAATTGACACCAATCTTCTTTGCGGGGTCACTATTAATGGGCTTTGCTCCTTCTTATGGTGTTCTGATGGCTCGCCGTGTTCTATCCGGTGTCGCCCTGGGCTTTTCCCTCATGATAGCCCCTATCTACTCCACCAAGCTTTCACCTGCCGCACTCCGAGGCTCTCTGGTTTCCTTGGCGGAAATCTTCGTCAACTTGGAATCCTGTTAGGCTACGTCATTAGATTTGCCTTTTAGAGCCTGCCCACTCACGTGAGCTGGAGGCTCATGCTTGCTTTTGGGGTGATTCTGTCGGTTAAGCTGACGGCCGGAGTGTTGGTGCGGCCGGAATCGCCCAGATGGCTGTTGACGCAAGGAAAGCCAGAAGAGGCCAATAGGATCCTACTAAAGACATGCTTAGGGGACAAAGAGGAAGTGAAAGCGAGGCTGAGGGACATCATGGAAACGTCCGGGCTGAGCGGCATTATCGACGCCAGCAAGGACCTCACGCCAGACGGATTAGCAAGGTTCAAAGAGGTTGCCGGAAAGATCAGGCAAGGGGAAGGAGTGTGGAGGGAGCTGGTTTTTGCAACTGGGGAATTGAGACGGATCTTGATAGTAGTGTTTGGGACCGATTTCTTCGTGCAGGCTTGCGGGATAGATGCAACGGTGTATTACAGCCCTGTGGTGTTCCAGGAGGCAGGCATTCACAGAGATGGGGCTTCTGGGGGGGACGTTACGTTTGTCCATTACTCCTCCGCCTCATCTATGAATGACAAGTCGATTAGCAACAATAGTGTGCAAAGCTGGCTCCTCCAGCTCTGTCACTCTGGATCTGAAACTTGGACCAACAGATCTTCGAAGCATCATCTCCATCACACGGATCTCTAAAAACTGTAAACGATATCCAGCTAATTGTCCCAAAAAACTTAAGCGTTGTTACAAGGCAACCTCCTCGATCACTACCCATGCATGCTATGATGTAAAACTTGAATTCTTGGGCAACCTTTGTCTGAGGGAGGCTACCTCCCGTGCTCATGGATAATGGGCACTCCTAAGCATTTCTAATGTGTAAAAAGTTCTACTGTAGGACACACCATTTATGCCCAGAAAATCAACAAGAAACTTGCATGGTGAGTACCAAATTCACCTAAACAGTTGGAAGTCTAAAGCAGTGATTTACTAATCAGAAGAAAAGAAGGCTTCGCACTTACTAATGCATAATCAGAGAAACCTTGCACTCTAATGAGAAGCAAAGGTACTACTGCACGTACCGAAGAAGAGGAGGGCTGAGCCTGCTTTCGCCACTTAAGTATAGAAGAAGCGTTGCACCGTGATGTCGTAGCAGGCATCCCACTTGGGGTCCACGTTCAGTTGGGGAGGGATATCTGGGCGCTCATCCACTATAGGCCTTGGGTAGCTTCTCTCGCACGCTTTTTGCAGCTGTTTTTACCGCGTTGGGTAGCTTCTCGATGCTTTTTGTAGCTGTTTTTACCGCGTTCTTCTCGTCTGCCCGTGGAGACGGCGTCCTCATCGTTCGCTATGCTATGCTTGGTTTTCCATGCTGCTCCTGCCTTCGATGCTGTCCTGTGCTGCTCGGAGATGGTTGACTTCTCCTCCGCTGTGGCAGATTGCACCTGTGGAGACGCCGTTATCATCGTTCGGTATGTTATTCCGTGGTTTTGCGTGGTGCTCATGCGTTCTTCCGAGTCATCACCAAGTATCTGGCCTCTCGTTTATACCCGATTAAGCGTGCATGTGTTGTTCTCCATGCAGCGGCGTTATAGTCTCTGGATCTGGATCCTGTATTACGTGTTCTTGCGAGCTTCTCGTAGAATACTTCGCATGAGAATCCTAGATTTTTTCGTATGTAGTTCGTGGCCGTGTCGCTCGTATTCCCGCCTATCGAAACTGGGCGATTCTTTATAACTACCGCTGTCTAGTGATTCTTTATGTGTTTTTTAGCATGGCGCCTAAAAGGTTTGATATCACGTGTTGCGTCGTGCTTCCATCTCTTATCATGAAGAAGCAGAACCGACTACAACTACTCTTCCTAGAACTGCAACTGGGATTTCTTCACCAAGAAGAATACTAACCCCTCCTGAAGGTCGTGCATGTGTTAGTAATCTTGTGGCCGTCAAAAGAATGGCGAGATCCCAAGGTTTCTTTCGCTTCTTATTTTTTTGTATCTCTACGGTTCTTTAATGTAAAGAAGCATTTTGGCTGCTAGGGTCTTTTGAAACTAAGAAGCAACAATTTGATCCCTCTGTCCCAAATTCCCTCCTTCCAAAAAAATAAACTTATCGAGGCTTCAATCACGATACGCATCGACAACGATGATATCGACGTCTCAAATTGGGAGCCTCTTGAAGAGCTTGTATGGATGGAGTGCCTCAAAGGAATGTTCGCACTAGAGAAAGGCGGAAAACTCAACCATGTTCACTTCCAAATGGTTGTTTCTGTCATCACATCATCAATGATATGTATTGGAAAAATCATTAAGAGATACATGTAGTGGGATTTTTTAAAGCCACAAGCAGGCTTAGTTATGTGTAGAGAATTACGTCAAGTGCGCATGCATACTTTTGAAGGCATGTTGGGCTATTGTATGAAAGACCTACACAAAAATCACTTCAAATTTTTCTGTCACAATGTATCGTCTAAAGAAATAACTCGTGGCTGCGAGTTATATGCTCTATTGCTCAAGGTGATCTAAAGAATAAGATATGATTATCACCAATCAATCTATTTAAGCGTGTCTACGTGTTCATAGAAAATTACATTCCAAATAAACTGGGTGTATTGATGAGTATTTGAAATTCCTTCTAAGTCTTTGGTCTATCTTGTCCTTGCTTGATGGCATTCCACCATAGAGATGCACTCTCAACCAAATGGTTGACAGCACATTTAATTTTGTCTTTCTCAAAAAATTCTTCCCTATAAAAATAGTCATCCAGTTGACTATGCCATGACAATACAATCTTTGGTTCCTTCTTACCATCAAAGTTTGAAAAGTGAATGCTTTTCCACTAATCTTCTTGCCTTTTCATTCTTCTTGCTCTTGAAAAGTCTTTTGGATGGTACGACGGATGTCAAGTTGAGACTCAGACCTTTGTTCACATTTCTTGTTGTTGACTATTTGCTTGTAATGAAGGGGGCTTGGAATTAGCCTCAAAGAGAGCCCATAGGCATAGATATGGCCGGGCAAGTATGGAGGCCCAACATTAATGAGTGTGAAATGGTGGGCAAGTATATAAGTGAATATTGTAACTAGGGAAATAACATACTTTTACTAAGGAAATCATACTTCTTGGAGCTTCATGCTTCTATGGCTATGGTGATACTCCCTTGAGTACATGTGGTACTCCATTATGAGTGCAATCTTTCTTTCTTTCTTTTCCCCATCATTACAATGGTATCAGAGCCTTCTCTTTGATCCAACTTTTCTAAAAATTTTCAAAAACTCTGCATTTTCTTGATTTTCTTAGAGTTTCTTGGGAATTTTCTTGATTTTCTTGATTTTGATTGATTTCTTGATCAAGAAATGGGACATGGGGAGTGTGGAATGTTGGAATTCTCTTGGATTTTTGGTTTGATTAATGTTTTGGGGGGCTATGGGTTACTGTGGACCAAAAATTAGGGCAACCGCTCTGAAATTTGAGGGATAGGACCAAATTTGGGGAAAAATTTTTGTTAACCTTGATTAACTTTTCCTAATCAAATATTTAGGTTTTCCCTCTTCCTCATGTTTGATCTTGGAGAGAATAGGGCTTCAATCCATAGCCGTTTGATGCCATGAGTTTAGGGCTTTGATTCATCTCCTCCTTAGCTTCTTTTCAAGCTCTTGAATGAAGCCTTTCATGGATATATTCACCACTGTTTTGGCTGTGAATCAAGCATCTATTGGACTTCAAATTGGAGGCTAATTTCACCTCATTCCAATATGAGAAGCTTGTACAAGTTTAGATTGATCAGGATGTGATGATTCGTGTTGGCTGTTCTCCCTTGGATTTGCACCGTTCATGCTGGATTTACTGATCTGATTCACGTCGTTCATGAGAGCTGATTCGTGCTGTTTGTTCAATACCATTGATGCAAGCTTAAGTTGCTTAAGCTTGGCTTAAGCATTGCAAGGCATAAGCTGAGGCGATTTCGATCTTCAAATCGCGGGCAACAGCAACGTCTCCGCGATTTGATTTCGTGGACCAAACTATGGTGACTAGCCCTTTCTCAGATCACATATGAACTATTTTAAGCCTACAACATTGCAGAATACTAGGCATTTTTCACTTGCACTCCTTAGCATCTGAAACTGAGGCTACAATTGTTAGTCGGCTCTGAAAGGCTATTGTGCCATTTACTGTAGTTGCATTTTCAACATCACAACAATGAGTGCTTACGCCAATGACCAACAAAATAGCGAGGCAAGCAGTGCGGGTCAAAGTGAGGATGTAAAGTGTATCTATGGATATTCAAGCTTGCGTGGAAAGACGGCTTCCATGGAAGATTTTTATGAGGCTCGATTTTCTCAAGTTCCAATGATTTTGATCTTCTTCTTCTTCAAAGCTTCAACCATCTCAAGTCTCAAGGCTTCAACATTTCAGCAAATAATCATGGAGTAATCTTCATTTTAAATGTTTGAATGCCATTGCTAAGAAGCATCATCATTGTGGTATAGTTAAATGCTTGGAATGCCATTAGTTTGCCTACTTGCATGCTAATTGCAATGATGGGAATGCTCATGAGACTTTGAAGCTCTTGCATAGCCATTACATCTACCATTGAAAAGATTTTTTTGGATGCATCATATGAGCCCTAGATTTGCTTAAGCATTAAGAAAACATCACTCCTTTGGTGTTCATTGAACCAACTGGAGTCTACTTGCCATATGATTGATTGATTGGTGTACTAATAGGGCCATGGAGTAAAGGCAAAGGGGTTGAAGTGATGCAAATCAGTGAGTTGTGCTTGTGAATCACATGATTTTGGATGCTATGTGGATGTTGTTTTTGTGGTGATTAATGTGATGGAGCTACTTTGGATGAATGGGGAAAGCATGAGTACATACTCTTTGTAATGATGAAATGAAATAGCATGAGCCATGCTAAAAATATTGTAAGTGCTCCTATCTTATCCTTTTGAAGCTAAATCCACATACACTTCACTTGTATCCCACTTCAATTCATAGTATCTAGTATGCTTGTGAGGGTACCTCGGGCATTGGAGGAGAGGCCCGAGGGAGCATGGCATGAAATCTCCTTGTCGTGAGTGCTTTTGGTAATAAAGGAGGGGGATTAGGTACTTGGACGTGAATACTTGGCCCCAACTTGTGTCTAGAATCGGACTAGGTATGAGGGTGGTAAGGCTTGGCCAGGAGATCGGCAAGCATAAAGCTCTTCTTTGACACACAATCAACTCTATTGCAAGCATGCCGAGGCTATGGAAGCCATTGGTCACTTGATTGGATATGCCATGGATGTTTGCTAGTGGTGGTCGAAGCATAAGGGTTACATGAGAAAGCATATGCTTTTGATGATGATCATTTGGGGCATTATATCATGAGTGGATATTGGACAATTGCTTTTGCATTTTGATTGAGATTTGGGCAAAATTGCAGGGAAACTATGGCAAAATGTTTGTGATTTTTCTACACTCTGTAGTGGGTAAAGAAATGCAATTCAATCCCAACTCACTCAAGATATCTCAAGGGTATTTGGAAGTCTTAAAAGGGTGTCTTAAGGCGGTCCTAACTAGCCATCAACTGGTTGATTCATACACCATCTCAGGGTTCAAAGTGGACAGTTTCGTTAGGTTAAAACCCTAATTCAATAAAAGATAGGGCAGGTTGAATTGAAGGTGATTACATAGCTTAATAACACTACTAAAGAGCTTCCCAATGAGCCAACAAGTTTCCAATTCCATGACCGTTTGGATGGTCAACCCCTCATAGTTGATTTTCAGCTACTAAAAGTCAAAACAAAGAGGTATAGGGGTGTTCAAAGTGGTGATCCAGGGTGATAGAAGTGTTTCCCTCATCGAGACGAACATGGCAAGCCTTTGATCTTTCAATTCTGACATTGGTAGCAGCAAAAAACCTAATTTGGTACCATGGGTGACCGTGAACAAGAGGGAATGCCCTTACATGACATGAGTGATCACATGGTGAATAAGGGCATCTTAGGGCACACAAGTGGATGTGCACAAGTTTCTTTGGAGCACATTACGTTGGATATGCTAAATGTTACTATCACAGAATCTATGAAGGAAGCACAAATGGATATTTGCTTCCAAAACAGTGAGTTTTTTAGGCAAAACAGTGAGCATATGCGGCAAAGCGATGTTCTCATGGAGCAAATGTTCAATGCTTTGAATGAGAGCTTCAAGAAGCTTGGTGATGGGATAAATGAAGTATAAAGGTGTGTGGAAAATATTGACACTTCTCTTGATAAGACAAGAGGCTGGTCACAACCACAAAGGTCACTTCCAAATCCATCATCTTGTGGGCTTAGTCGGCATGAAAATGTTGAAATTACGGTGGGAATTTCCAATGGGAACACTTAAAGTATGAAGACAATAGTTCAAGAGAACCCAAAAGATGTTTCTCATGTTGAATCACTATTGTCAAAGCCCTATGGAAAGGAAGAAAAGCATAGGCAAGATTTGATGGAGTCAAAACAAAAGGAAATAGCCATAATTTTCAATGAAGATAACAAAGATAGGTATGCATGGTTGTATGATGAGGTCATACACTCCAAGTTACCAAAGTCCTTGACAAAGGATGAATTTGTGGATCTTATGATTTCTACTCCTATTGGAAGCTTATGGTCCAAGCATGGTGAATCATTTGTAGAAGCTTTTCTCTCTTTTGATGGGGAAGGAGTCACAAGTATACAACTCAAGAAATGGATTCGCAATTGGGATGCCTACTTTTGTGCATTTCCATGCCATGAGGGAGACAAAGTGAAGCAAGTGACATGCAAATTTGGAGGCAAAACTAGACAATGGTGGCTGCAAGTAATGCATGAGTACAGATAGGATTGGGTAAATTTAGCCTATGAAGTGGTACAAAACGTTGTGGCTACTCAAGAGAAATGGAGCTTTAGGGAAAAATGCATGCCATTATTACATGTGGATTCATTACCTAAGTATGCCGAGGAATATTGGTACCTTTCCTTCTTTGTGCCTAACATTTAGGAGAAGGAGACCATAGGTGGATTTGTGCAAAAATTAGGCAAGGAGTTCATGAAAGTGGTCCAATGCATCATGGATATTGACAATGACATTGTTCTTAATGAGATCATTTTGTTAGTGGAGCTCTTCTACAAGCCTACCCCATCTATACATGGGCTTTCTACTAGGAGTTCACTTCACTCCACATCTCTTATTGGAAGCCATTGCTATGGGGACACTTTAAGTGATGAAGGCGATGTTAATGATTTATGTCAAGTGGCTTCAATGCATGTATGGATGGCTGAAAATGAACCAGTGGACAGCCATGAAGATGCAAGTGTTGATGGGGAAGATAAAGAGAAAATTCATGGATCTCTTCTTGGAGAGAATTGTATGGATAAAGATGAATGCAATGAAACTCTTCTTGATGAAGGAGACAACTCTTGCAAAAGATCTTCATGGTGTTGCATTGCATGAGGGATTTGTGGTTGCCGACATGAAGATGTGGCACATGATATGGATTCACAAATTATGGTGTGGATGAAAGCAATAATCTGGTTTATTGTGATCCTTATGACATTTATGAGGAAAATGCTTTGGGTAACAATGATGATGATGCTTTGATTTATGGAAGTGATTCATGGGTGGAGTTTGATGGCAGATCATTGGTTGGTGATGACACTTCCAACCATGATGTTTCATGCTCATTTGATCTCGGTATACATGGAAAGATGCTTGATGTGGATTCATTTCCATATGATCTGGGTGGACAACATGCATTGCCACTTGAAAGTGGATGGATTTCCATATGACCCGGGTGGATACTATGCATTGCCATTTGAAACAGATGGGTTTTCTTTTGAATCGGGCATTTTTGGAAGTCAACCTTATTGATGGGGACTTGGTGTGGGTCACCTATTACCTTATGCTTGAGTCTTCATGAAATAAGTACAGCTGTATGGTGTCTTTGGATAGCTATATGCATGGAATGGGATGATGGCATGAAAGGTGTCATTGCTGCAAATTTACTGTATGGACAACCATGGCCATTGGTGTACTTCACCACTCATCAATCAACGCTCAACAAGACTCCGTGGGCTTATGGATATCATAGAGAGCAATCCATATCTACATCAAATAAGTGGATAGCTCTATGTGGAATCCTTTTGTGTAAGGCACTTTTGGAGTTGCAACAAATGTACTTCCACATTCATGAGAGAAGTCAAGAAGATTTCCAACAGCCCATACATTGCTCCACACATTGTTTCGAGGATAAAACCTTTGGGTGGGGATGGTTTGTAATGAAGGGGGCTTGAAATTAGACTCAGAGAGAGCCCATGGGCATAGATATGGCCGGGCAAGTATGGAGGCCCAACATTAATGAGTGTGAAATGGTGGGCAAGTATATAAGTGAATATTGTAACTAGGGGCATAACATAATTTTACTAAGGAAATCATACTTCTTGGAGCTTCATGCTTATATGGCTATGGTGGTACTCCCTTGAGTGCATGTGGTACTCCATCTTGAGTGCATGTGATACTCCATCATGAGTGCATGTGGTACTTTATTATGAGTGAAATCTTTCTTTCTTTCTTTTCCCCATCATTACATTTCTCCAATTCCATTCTTATAGCTCTTTCTTGGTTGAGTTGAGCTTGAATAGATTGAAGTTCGTCCATAATTGTTGGGGGTTGGGGTTATTCATGATGCAGATTTGAGATGACAAAACAAAATTATAAAAATTTATAGTATTTAAGATAAGCAAAGAAAACAATATATGTGTGGAGTAATACTTATGGTCTCGCTTCAATTTGTTGGAAGTCTTGTGTTAAAGTAATTCTTGAGCGAGTGAGAATCAATCTCCTGCACAAATAGCACATTAGTTTGACTAATTTATTTATAGGTATAGCCTAAGGTTGACAACTTGTAAATATTTAAAAGGTTTGATCTATTGTTGTGTAAGATTTATCCCTCTTCCCTATTTTTGGGAAAGAGAAGTCGTGCCCTGTAATTTTATTAAAGGGGAAACCCCAAAATATATGTACACATTTTTGGCTCAAGGGCTACCTTTGGAAATATATTAAAAATACCCATGTCGTGAACGCATGACATCTTGAAGGTAATTTTAAAGCGAATAAAAATTCCAAGGTATAAGTGAATATTTATCACATTCCCTTGTCTAAGAACTTTTTGTGCGCTCCTAAATTAATTGCAAAAACAATGGCCAATCAATCATCAATTCGGGCCACACATATATAAATTGGTAGAAAATATATTGACTATGACCCTCCTCCCAAATAGTTTCTCGACAGTTGGGGACCCTTCATACTTTGGATTCATGGCATTGCATGGGACTCGACTTCCCTTACTCAACATGTTATCCTGATGCTTTGTCTAGATTACAAATTTTCTTCTTCTTCAATATGGTATCCAAAATACGTATCCATATCCCACGGACCAAAGAAGAAATTTTTATAATAAAATTACCTTTCTTATGAGTAGTTTTCCCCGCCATTTATTCAGACTATGAATGTTGTGCATGGTACCCATGGCCTTAGGCCAAATTGTTAGTTCTGAACTAACCTTTACTTCATTTTTGTAACACTTTTGGATATATATATATATATATATGAAATTTAGAAATGATTTTATTTAAATGACTTCATGTTGATATTTTACATGTTTAGAATTGACTTCATGTTGATAATTTAGAAATGACTTCATGTTGATATTTTACATGTTTATTTTCAACAAAGTATTTCAATAATGGTTTTTTATTATTTTCGGACAATTGAGGTAACTTTGTGAGTTATTCAAATTTCTATAATTTTCTTCAAATTCATTACCCCTTGAGTTATATTTCTTGCATCTCGACTCACATTAGATAAGTTTTCATTTTCATCTAATGATTACATCTTTTATTGCTAGCTTTAAAAGTTTGTATTAAATTTCACTATATTCGATTCCTTAGAACATAATTTGTCATTTCAAGAAGAGAAATAACGACACTAACTAAAGCTGGAGGTATGTGCAAAAATTATTTCTTCTATATAGTTTTAAGTTTTATTTTATATTTTTGTTTGATTAAACTTTAGTTTCTGAAAAGATTTTTACTCAACCTAAAGTAAATGCTATGCAATGTTATTTCATGTTGAGACTTTATAGTTTATTCACATTGTTTTATTTCCTTGTTTACAATAGCAATCTTATATAATGTATTATCTTTGATAGTTTTTATTTTCCAAGGAAAAGATTTATGCATCGACGTAGAACTTCTTGAAGAAACTGGCCCTTCCAACACTTTGACAAATTTTCACTACCAATTAATCTATGATATGAGTGCATGATTTATCATGTGTGAGAAATCTAGATGCATACACATTTCTACCCTTAATTCCTAATAGAGATACTTATGTGCAACATTTTTTGGTGGTATGGGTCACTAGAATTTGTTACACGTAGAATTCCTAGATGGAATATATTTTTGGTGTATGTTGCGATTCATTTTATGTCACTTAACATTTATTCTTATGAGTATAGGTGATGAGTAAGAGGGTACCGACTGAGGTGTCATACTCATGTATGGATTCTATGATTTTATGAGCCTCTAAGTCATGTCTTATTAACCTTAGAACCATGCTTGATCATTACATATTTGAAATCCTTCTTTCTTTTTCAACAAACCCACAATTGAGGGTAATTATAAACTCAAGCAAATAGAATGTTATGAATGGGAATATATTTTAAGCTCTAAAAAAAAATCTCCCCTCTTGAATAATTCAGGGACACTTAGATTATTTTGGGTCATGCCAAATTATGGTAATATCATGGGTGATACCATAATAAATATTAACATGTTTGGTTTCATTGACATATGCTTGAGGCCTCCAATGTTTGTATAGCTAATTTGTATGGTGGGGCAGGGTGATTCGTGGGGGGTAAATATGCCTATTGAACATGTGGGTGGTGATGGTTTGTGTTTCGAAGTTCAAATTCTTCACACAAATGAGGACAGTTGCTTCTTCAAATGGGAGGACATGTTACGAGCATGAAATTCAGTATATTTTTTATGCATAATATTTTAGAAAAGAATATGTGCTCAAGTAATATGTGTGTAGGAGCTAACCCCAAATTCAAATATACGAGCAAATTAATTAAAGGTTGCACAAGGTGCAAGTGGTAAATGTGTGCAGAAGTAGCACATTAGTTTGATTAATTTATTTTTGAAGGCTTGTAAATATTAAAAAGGTTTGATCTATTTTGATGTGAGATTTATCCCTCTTCCCTATTTTTGGGAAAGAGAAGCCGTGCCCCCTAATTTTGTAAAAGGGGCGAGCCCAAAATATATATACACTTATTGTTAGTCCTAAACTCTATGGTCAAGTGGGGACACGCGTGCAATCATTTCTTTCACATAGGAATGTGGGTGATGCCATTATTTGAATTCCATGTGATGTATGTAAATCAGGTGGTGAGTATTTATGTATGGGATACACCTTTTATTTATATCAGTTTCTAGGATAATTATGTTTAATTAGCTGTGTGTTCGGTGGTATGATAGTCAAGATTAATGTGTTTAATCCGCTGTGTACGTTGACTTTTCGGTGTGCGATGATTGATGGTGGATTATGTGTTACTCTCGCAGGTGGAACATGTGTTGGACCACAATGAGATATCTTGAAAGACGTGATCACCTCTTAGGTTTTTTATATTTGGCATTTAAATCAACTCATTGAGAAGATCACTGGTGTAGTTTCAGAATTTTTAAGCTCTCTCTCTACTCAAATCGCATATTGGAGGGCTACTATTTTTCTGCAAATCCACACTAGTGATTTTCAGCCTTATGGGAAGATTTGCGCTACCTTATGCTTAAGTTCAGGTTAAACATGCCTAGCCTATATCTTGGCTAGCTACCAAAGCAAAAAGCTGTAAGGTCCCCCCTTCCTAAATCGGGGATACCTTTAAGATAGTCTACTAAGTCTAACTTGGGATAATTTCCTACTCGTCGGATACCTTGATCATGTAAGATATAAGGATACGATTAGTAGGTAAGACTAGTTCTATCCCGCACGGGGAACGTAGTCTTTCTAAAGGATTCCTAAAATCAAACCACTCATAGAGTGATCAACCTTAACTCGGGAAATCTCTATTCTTGACTTCTAGAAACAATGCTTTTTTCCTCATCTATGCAAGGCACAACCGCTGACCTAGTCCTCTATAGTAGGGTTGCCTAGGGACTTATTTATCTTATGTAGAGAGCTTCAACTACTTTATTGGAAAGCTAACCAACTAATCAAGTTCACCCGTCCATAGGATGTTACCTTGAAGGCATTCCATCCTCCCACTTTCCACCCAACTCACGTGTCAATTTGTTTTCTAATTAATCCTACCACACTATTTGACTAAAATAAACAAGTTTCTTAATTAAAGGCCTTACACATTGTTCATTTAAACAATCTTTATCAATGATACACAATGCTTACAAACAAAGGATTTCATTAAAAAAATAGATACAATGTTCAAAAATATTCATAGCCAAATCCAGGCTCTTTATTTTATTTTGAAAATGATCTAGAATTTGGCCTTCCAGCCTACATAGATTGGGCAATCCCTACAGGACCATACACCTCATCATTGGTAACTGGTGAGGACTTAAGCCGGCCTGTTGCCTTCTCAAGATCTATCGCTTGATCCTCTCGCCCCTCAGAGGGATGTCTATGCGCTAGGGAGGGTTATTCACCACATTAGTCTAGGCACGCAAAACCTAGCAGCATCACAATACCTGCCTCCATTGGCGAATCTCACTCTCCCAATGGTATGAGGAAAACCTTGGGTCGACTCTGGGTCTTACTAACATTGTCGCCCGGCTACACAAGCACGAAAATAGGGTGAGCGTTAGGGCAGGGAGAAGATGTACCTGTACTTCTTAACTTAATCAAGATAACAATTTCTAAACTAAACCATAGAATACGATAGATAACATCTCAACAATTTCACATAATTTTTGGTATAAGGAAAGTGGCATCTTCTTTCTTAATTTCTCAAAGTTAACATTAAAGATTAATTAAAAAAATCTCTTTTTAAACGATGACCAAGCTAACCTGGCCATTAATTTGTTGTGTCTTTCCCAAGGGGAGAGTTGGTGCGTCTCTTGAGATGATATTTTGGTGCTTTCATGAAGGAGCCATTCTACTTGCCTTCTTGTATCCGGCATCACCGCGAATCCAACGCTTCAGTTGGATCAAAAATCGGAGCTTGTTTGCTCAAGTTATGAGCAAAAAACTCCTAGGTGGGAACCACCTCTAAGAGCCAAAAAGCCCTTACTAAAGTCACCATTAATTAGGGGGGGGAGGTCCTTAAATTGGATTTTCAAAAAGGAAGAAGGCTACTTCTAGAGGGAGAGTGTTGAGAGAGGGAGAGAGACGAGACAAGAGACACCACATACGCTCCACAAGAATGAATCATATTAGTCACAAGTCACATATATATAGGAAAGACCTAGAGTGAGTTAGGGCTAGCTATATATAGCTCCAACACCCCCACTCAAATAAAGGTCTCTAGCTGCGAGTAAAAAAACCCTTGGGAGCACAAGGGAAAAACCTGAGCTCCTACATATAAATGTACAATGCCACCTTAAAGTCCATGTGCAATCCATGTGCAATGTGCTTCTATATACAAAGTACAAAGAATAAGTGTGCATGATGTGAAGTAATGTGTGAAGTGTCCTAAAGTCTATAGGGTATGTACAAGTCTAGAAAAAATAGACATGACGTGAGATGTGCTAATCTCCACAAAGAGAGACCGTCGCAACTCCAAGTTCTGATCGCAAAAGTGTAAAGAACAAAATCAAAATAATATGAAGATATTAAGGAGAGACAAAAGGGGATTACCTCTGAGAGATTAGGGATAGATAGTAGTGATATACAACCTACAAAAAAAACCAAAAAATAAACATTAGAACACAAAAAAAGACTGCAAAAATAAGAAAACATGAAAGCAAGAAAGATGGAAACATAGGAGAGTGCAGGGAGAGAGAGAGAGAGAGAGAGAGAGAGAGAGAGAGAGAGAGAGGAAAACCAAAAGCTCACCGAGGGGAAAGGGGTTGAAAATACCTGCCAAAAAAACCCAAAAAAAAGAGATTAGAACATTTAATCTGCCAAAAATTAGGAAGGAAGCAAGATGCTAGAGTAGGAGAGTGTAGGGATGTAGGAGAGAGAGAGAGAGAGGAAATGCAAATAGGGGGGAGGGGGGGATGGAGATTTACTCACTACGCATAAGAGAAGGGAAGCCAAAAATGAGTAAAACAGAGTCCGCATTTTAGCTCCCTTATTTTTTCTAGTGTCAAAATATGCATCTGAGATTTTTTTATTAAAAGCGTCTGTAAAAGTGTCAGTATAAGCTAAAAATGTCAGTATAGACGGTGCTAAAAATGTCAATATAGATGGTGCTAAAAAATGTCCAAATATGCGTTGGAATACGTGTCCAAATTATTATTACCGACGTTATTTTCGATTATTTTTTGGATGTATTTTCGGACGATGAAAGATTATTATATTCTAAAAATGTATACAAGCTTTGAAATTTCCCGCCCTGACACATTTCCCATTAGAATTTAAACTTTGGCCGACTAGACTATGGCCTGATATATAAAGGGCCATTCCTCCTCTCCCTAAAAACATAAATTTACAAACATGAGGGGACACCCAAACGTAGAGGAGAAATTCTTGTGCAATCAATGTGCAAGTACCAAATCTCTCGAACGAAGAATTTGCAATGACCATGTAAAGAAAAATGGTATATTTCCAATTGAGCATCTAAATGCATTACTTTGTGTTGAGAATGTGTGTCCTCAAAATGAGCAATAGATCGATTACTTTGACCTTTAGCCCGAGCGGAGTACTAGATGGATAACGACACAAGAAAGTACTAATCAGCCTCATGGTGGTGGTGAAGAAGAAACTATGATGGACTCCCTAATGGATGACATGATAGACGCCCTACATGACACAAGGGATATCAACAAGTGAAAAACAACACAAGAGATGAGCGGTGTCCATCGACGTACGGAGTAGGCCTCAAGAGAAGAGAAAGAGTTGCATAGGATGGCTCCTACGCCTGTGTATCATGGTGCACATATATCTGTTTTGCGTACATACCTCGCAATGCTAAACTTGCAATCAATATTTGGATGGTTCGATACTAGTGTATCAAAACTTTTTGCATAAGTAATTATCACCCTTTTCATTTTTAATCTCTTCCTTTTACCTTTATTTAATCATTGTTATCAATATGACTGGTCATTGAGAGATCAAATATTGCCAGAAGGCAATGAGATGCCTACGGACCGTACGCATGCAAAATCCATAATACAATCCAAAGTTAGTATGGACTACAATTCCTACCACTCTTGGCATTGCACAATGTCCACAGTGTGAAGAATCTAGATATAGGAAAGATGTCCAAGGAGAAAGGGTTCCTGCAAAAGTACTCAGGATTTTTCCTATCATTCCATGAATTCAAACCATGTTCAAGTGTAAATCCATGGCGTCTATGATGTCCTGGCATCAAACCACTAGGATGATGCTATGCGTGTGTCTGCTAATTGCCCTACATGGAGACACATTGAAGAGAGGTGGCCAGAATTTAATAAGTAACCTTGTAATATTCACCTCGGGCTAGCTATGGATGGTGTGCACCCATTTGGTCTTAAAAGTTCAACATGGAGCACATGGCCAATTTGTTTTATGGACTACAATCTTCCACCATGGCTAGCAATAAAGAAGCTACATCTTTTTCTCTCATTAATGGTCCCTAGGAAGTACAAGGTGGACAACATGGATGTGTACTTAGCCCCATTAATAGAGGAGCTACGAAGTTTGTAGGAAGGAATTGATGTTCATGACATGTCAAAGAGGTTTGGACAAAGGGAGTTCTCATTATGAGGAATACTAATGTGGACTAGGCATGATTGGCTAGGCTACGGAGAATGCAGTGGTAAGCTATTTTGTTAGGATTATCAATCTTTGGATACAATACATGCCCTTTGTGTGGACCTAGACTAGATTCTCGTCATTCAGGAGGCTTGAGAAAGATGAAGTATGAGGGTCATAAGAAGTATCTACAGGACCATGAGCTACATGAGGGCTATTTTGGTCGACCTCCTCCTACACTAAAGGCAAGCGATTGGCAAAGAGCAAGCGCACTAGTTGAGCTCAATATGTCAACTCCCCCTCAAGCTCAACTCCACACACTACACTCTAAGTAAGCTCTTAAACTTGTGGATCTTCTCTGTGCCCAATGCCTTTGTGAAGATGTGAGACACCTAATCATCTTTTCTAATATATAGTAGATCTACATCACCTGCTAGAACTTTCTCCCTCAAAAAGTGATAATGCAACTCAAGGTCTAGAATGGTATACTAGGTTACTACCCAACTATATGCTACCTCAGGGGGGTACACTTTATGTAAACTCTGTATATCACGTGCGTGTTCAAGGCCTAATTTAAAAACCCCTTATCTGTAAATTTCTCATGAATAAAACACACCCTTATTCTATTTAATTTGTAAATACCCATTTTAAATGGTACTGTGACGTGAAAAATTGATATCTTTCATTGTCAATTTTGTGCATATTTTGATGGTTTCGCAATGGTAATAAGGTGGAAGCTTGTCCAAGAAGATTGTGGTGCCCACAATGGAATAACGGCGTGGTGATGCGGCAGCTTGGCGGCTACCCGAATAACAACATTCTATCTTCAAATATAATGGTTTTACTTCATTTAGGGTGCACACATTGTAAATGCCACAAGTATGCTTGATAAATACTTTGGTATCTTCAAATATAATGGTTTTACTTCATTTAGGGTGCACACATTGTAAATGCCACAAGTATGCTTGATAAATACTTTGGTATGGTAGATAGGCTAGTGATGTGGAAAATAAAAGTGGGCCTTCATGCTCACATGGATTTTAATTGTATTATTAATATGGTATTCACCATAAAGCTACAAGTTGGGGAGTGTGGAAGGCGTGTGGAGGAGTGTGTGTAGGTGCATAATTGGGAAAGATTCTTCTAGAATGCCTACATGGAAGAGGAGAATTCCGCCATGTGTAAGTGGGATCTCCACCTACATGCCACTTAGACTTGGCTATTATCTCATCACACTCTCAAAGTCAAAAAGTCTTCAATTTAATAATCAATAGAAGACTTAGCCCAAGAGGACAATTGATGGTGACATCTACCCTTATGTCACTGAAGGGTTGAAGATTTTTATGTTGTAATTTGTAACAATGGAAGAGAGGGTGATTCTCCACCTATAAAAGGAGCCCTCCTCTCCCTTTCAAATCAAGAAATGAGCCTCCTCAATTTGAGCATTTTGTGTCATTGCCATTCTCTTATCTTTCAAACCCTTATTCAAACACTCTCTTTACATGTGAATGTCTCATTTAGCATTAGCTCCTCATGCTTAACCCAATTTTGGACCTCTTTGATGATTCATGATAAGTGGGATAAGGAGTTATTATCTTGGCGGGCCTGTGACTTCTCAAGGTAGCCCTTGCCTTATTGCCGCCCTCCTTTGGAGGTACCAATGGTTTTAGCGGTAATGAGCATGTGGAAAGACTTTGGGGACCATAGGTAAATCTTTACGATTGTCTACTGAGCAATGTTAACCCTTATCCTCTAGCTTGAATCATGAAGGAGATGAAAGGCAAGAGGCTATGTGAAAATTGAGGTTTCATGCAAAGAGAGAGACTTAGTGCAGTTTTTGTGGTCCAATACCCAAATTTCAACCGGTAATTACTCATCACTCGGGTATTGGTTTCTAAAATTGATCATATGGCTAGGAAGCTCTTTCTATATTCTTTCCACTCATGTAACTAATTTCTTAATCCCTTACTTCATTGATGATCAGAATTTCTCCCAAAGTTGCTAATTTTTAGGCGAATTTTGGCAGTTTTATAGTCTTGTAGTAAAATGCTCATAACTTTTCGCTTGGTTGTCCATTTTTGAAAGTTTTTATATGGGCGTGAATCTCTCTTCAAGCTCTATGCATCTATTTAATCCTCTCTTGTATAGCCTATATAGATTTAAAACTGCAATTCTCTGTGTATCTCTATTTTTATAGAATTTTGGCAGTTTTATAGTCTTGTAGTAAAATGCTCATAACTTTTCGCTCGGTTGCCCGTTTTTGAAAGTTTTTATATAGGCGCGAAGCTCTCTTCAAGCTCTACACATATATATAATCTTATCTTACACAGCCTATATGGATTTAAAACTGTAACTCTCTGTGTGTCTCTGTTTTTATAGACTTTTGGCTAGTATTTCTTCTTAACCATGATTAATTCCTCCTAATCTCTTATCAAAAGGCAAACCCCATGTGTCTTATCCTCTTGTAAGTGATTGTTATATTCATTTTCTTTAATATGTTGTGACCAAATCGTCTAATTCGAACGGATGAACCTTACCAATATTCTCCGTATGTTTCCGTTCACATAATCCTGAGTCGGAAGATTTTCTTCCAACAAAGAATCGCCCTCTTGTTTGGAGCTGCAAGACTGGCTGAAATTCTTGCTTCTTCGGAGCCTTTCATGTTTCCTTCCATGAATTATGATCTCACCTTTGATGTGTATATCTTTATCTTAACCTAGGGAGAGAAAGGGAGGTGAGGAGGCTGTGAGGTTTCATACAAGTGTGTTTTGATTCTGAGAAGTGACCGAAGTCCAAACCCCAACTTCGTGACACATCTTTTGGTGGAGACGGCGGGCATGTTTTACTTAGAATTATTCTATTTTAACCTCAAGGTCCCGCATGATTTTGAAACAAGTAAATTTTCCTTGTTGCTACTCATCTTTTGGTGCAAGATGTTCAACATTCCGGTGTTCCAAGGATTGAAAGGAGAAGACCCGGGGAGTTATCTCCGAGAGTTTAACCGAGCATGCTGCTTGACGGGTTGATCTATGAAGGAGAGGGCAGAAATACTCCCAGATTTCTTGGAGGGTGTAGCCTTAACTTGGCATGAGGCTTTGCCAGAGGAGTCCAAGAATGATTGGGAAAGGTTGACCAAAGCAATGAAGGAGAGATTTGGGACAGTGGAGTCACCAAATGCTTTATTATTGCAATTGGATCAAATTTTCCAAAAGGATGGAGAGTCAGTTTTTGCCTTTTCAGTGAGGTATGAAGCCTTATTCATCAAATATCAACAAGCTGCTTTACATGTTGTTGCTTCTTCTTCTTCACCTTCTATGGAAGATTCAAAGAGTTATTTAGCAATGAGCACCTTAAGATGAGCAAGTTTATCAGGGCTTTGGATCCCCGCTTACATGGAAAAGTTCTTAGCAAAGATCCCACTAATTTTAAAGAGGCTCTTCGTATTGCTTTGAAGAAGGAGGCCACTCTTCATATTGAGTCCACATTCCAATCTTCTCCAAGTGTGCCTACCCTACCACGAGTAGAGATAGCCTCAACATCTTAGGTATAAGCTCCATCCTTGGATCATAACATTGCACAACTTATGGCAGAATTTGCTGATTTGAAGTTACACTTAGTTAATGCAAGGCCACCTAGGGTTCCACGAGCTGAGGATAAACCTAGGGATAGAAGTAGTGTCACATGCTATGAATGTCAAGAGAGAAGGGGCACTATCGCACTGAGTGTCCAAAGTTGAGGAAAAGTGAGGATAAAAGTTTAGCACTTTTAGAGGAAATATGCTCTCAGAAGAAGAAACATTGATGTCATTAATGGCAAAAAGGGGTCGTAAAACTAGAAGCCAGGAAGAAGAAGAACAAGAAGATAAATCTGAAGAAGAGGAGAAAAATAATAAGAAGAAGAAGTCGTCTAGGAGAAAAATTGGACAATCTGACTTTCCTCTTGGACAATCTGACTTTCCTCTTGGACAAGGATCTCTTAGTTATGACCTCTTAATAGATCTTAGAGAGAAAACGGCATAAATCACATTTGGGCAGCTTTTGGCACTCTCTCCAAAGCTCAGAAAGGAATGGGGTAAGCTGGCTAGCATAAGGGAATCTAAGAAAAAGAAGAAGAGGGATAATGGGACTCCTATGGTTCAGAAGGTGGATATTGATGTAGGAGATGATGTGCCTGTGATTGATGTCATCATTGAGAAGCAAACAATTTCTAATGCATACATTGATGGAGGTGCGTCAATCAATGTCATGAAGTGAAAAAACAATGAAAGATGCTGATTTAAAGTTGTCTTCTACTAACTCTCCCTATCGCATCAAACTTGCTAATAATACTAGGGTGAAAACCTTAGGAATTGTCAGGAATTTGGGAGTGGATGTATGTGGTATTTCTGTGTCTACAACTTTTCAGGTCATTCCTACAAAGCCTGATGCTAGGGCCATGGCTTCGCCAAGTGAAGGCAATTCAAAAGTGGGAGACAGGTGATCTTATTCTACAAGGTGAGAATAAGAAGGTCCACTACAACATCAAGAGTCGTTCGCAAGAAAGTGGTAAGAGGTGAACCTTCAACTTTCGAAAGTTCAGAGTCAGAGTCATCCGATGAAGAAGAGACAAGTGGTAGCTCCGAGGATTCCATCTCAGAAGGAGAGGTGTGGAGGGAGTTGCATTTGGTCTTTCTCTGGGAAGTGATCGAGGGGAGAAGACAATGGAGCCTTGGAAGGGGAAGTTTCTACAACCATGTGCAAGAAAAGAGATGTGGACCTCACTAGTCTTCACCAACAGATGAACTTCTTCTTGATGAGCCCATAGTAGATACTGAAAGGGAGGATTACTTAAAAATGTTGGATGGATTTCCTAACCTTTTTGCAAACAGCTACTCACAAGTACGCCAAGTTACCCTAGTAGAGCACAAGATTGATCTCAAGCCCCAAAGTAAGCCAGTGGTAGAGCGGCTAAGGCGTTTGGGAGAGTAGTGCAAGCAGAGGTGCTTAAGAAGGAGGTAACTAATTTGCTTGAAGGTGGATTTATTTTTTCAGTAGAGAATTCAGAGTGGATTTCCCCAATTGTAGTCACTCCCAAAAAGGGTGGAAAATGGCGTGTGTGTGTGGACTTTCGCCCTCTGAATGCATGCACAAAGAGAGATTATTATCCTCTACCCTTTCAGGATGAGATTTTGGATCAAGTTGCAGGTCATGAGTTGTATTCAGTGTATGATGGATACTCTGGATACTTTCAAATCCGGATTTGTGAAAAAGATAAAAGAAAAACCTTATTTATCACTCCTTGGGGAGTGTATGCCTATAGGGTGATGCCATTTGGCTTGACCAATGCACCAGTAACTTTTCAATGCTTCATGAGTCAGGTATTTGCACCTTACTTGGGGAAGTTTATAAGGGTCTTTCTAGATGATTTTTGCATTTATTCAAGCCGCATGGATCACTTGGAAAAGTTGAGGTTGGCCTTGCAAAGTATTGATGATGCAAAAGGGTGTCTTAATCCTGGAAAATGCCGCTTGGCACGAAGGAAGGTGGTTCTCTTGGGACATGTTATCTCAGAAGAAGGCATAGAGATGGATCCTGATGAGAAGGTGCAGGCAATTGTGGCCCTCCCACCACCTACCAATGTACGGGAGGTAAGGAGGATTTTGGGTAAAACAAAGTATTACCAACGCTTTGTTGACATATTCTCTGAGAAGATGTATCCTATAAATCTGTTAACAAAGAAGAATGTTTCTTTCCAATGGGGGCCCAATCAAATTCAATCTTTTTGTTTGCTCAAGGAATGCATGAGTCAAAGTCCAATTGTGCAACCTCCTAGGTGGGGGGAGGACTTTTATGTGAACCCATGTCTCATCACATTCAGTGGGTGCTATACTCTTGCAAAAGGGAGAGCAAGGGCGTATGCAACCAGTGTATTATGCAAGCCAACAACTCACTGATGCCGAGGAGAGGTATGGTGAAATGGAGAAAGGTGGTTTGTCTCTTGTTTTTGCAGTAAAGAAGTTTCGGTCATAATTGTTACCTCGCCCTTTTTTCTTCCTCACATCTCAAACTTCTTTATAATTCTTGGTCTGCAAACCCAATCCTGCAGGAGGAAAGTTTGCAAAGTGGATTTGCGAGCTTCAAGAATTCTCTTTCACTTTTATTACAGAAAACACCACTAGGGCCTCTCTTGCAGATTTGCTTACAAGGAAGGAAGAGGAAGAAGGAACAGGAGCAAAGGAAGAGGTATATGAAGATTTGGAAATGCCACCAACTGCTTTCACTATGCATTTTGATGGAGCCTTTAGCCCTTCCAGGCAATGTGGGGCTGGGGGGATAGTTTTATTCGATCCTCCAGAAGGAAAAGAGGTATGGGCCAAGGGTAGGGAATTTCCAAAGGCTATATCAAATAATGTGGCTGAGTATAATGCATTAATTTGGGGATTAGAAGATTGCATAAAAGATGGAATTGAAGAGGTAGAGGTTAAAGGGGATTCACAATTGGTCATTCGACAAATGAAAGGAGAGTATAAGGCAAGGAGTCCTAATCTCCAAGAATTGTATAAAAGGGCAATGGAGTTGAAAGAAGCTTTTGAGTTTTGTAAATTTGTGCATGTTAATAGGAAGGATAATCAAAAGGCTGATGAATTGGCTACTAAAACCTTGGCTTCTTTCAAAGTAGCTACTCTTGCATTAATGGATACAGGTTGGCCTGAGCTCCAAGATGTTCAACACTATTTAGATACAGGATACTTCCCTCCTGGATTGAATCCTCAACAGAAGCAAAGGCTTACCAGGAAAGCTCATCCTTACACAATTCTAGGGGATGTTCTTTACAAGCAAGGTAAGGATAAGATTCTTAGGGGGGTAGTGAGCCTGGAAGAATCTAAAAGGATTATGGAATTATGCCATGAATGTTCAGGTCACTTTGCCTCAGCCAGCACAACTCGGAGGATCCTTAACATAGGGTATTATTGGCCTCGACTCAGCAAAGATGTCTATGAGTGGTGCAGAAGCTGTGAAGTATGCCAGGCATATGGGCATAAGCAATTGGTTCCCGAACCCTTAAACCCTATCCCAATATATGGTCCATTTGAAAGGTGGGGATTAGATTTTGTGGGCCCACTTCCTCGTTCCTCACATGGGAAGTATTACATATTGGTGGCCACGGATTATTCAACAAGGTGGGCAGAAGCAAAGGCAATGGTCAATAATAAAGCAGTGGCTGTGGTATCTTTTCTCAGGGAATACATATGTGCCCGATTTGGGTGTCCATTTGGATGGGGGGAGGTCTTTCAGGAATGAACTGATTGAAGCTTTGGTGCAAAAATTAAAAATAAAGCATACTATGTCAACTCCCTATTATCCCCAATGTAATGGTTTAGTAGAAAAAACTAATGGACTACTTTGTGGATCTTTGTCTAAGCTAGTGGATACTATGAAGAGAAAGTGGGATGTGCATTTGCCAGAGGTCCTATGGGCCTATAGGACAACTCACAAACTCTCTCTTGGTTTCACACCTTTTCAGTTAGTTTATGGAATGGAGGCTATTTTGCTAATAGAATTGGAAATCACAAGCCTTCGCACATCTTTTGCACGCTTGAATAATGAAGAAGAAACACATGCCCAATGCTTAGCACAACTGGAGATCTTGGATGAGAGGCGACTTCAGGCACTTCAAAATTTGGAGGCTGCACAACAACGGCGCAAGGCAAGGCATGACACTCTCACGAGGAAGAAGAAGAAGCCAGAACTCAAGCAAGGAAGCTTAGTCATGAGGTATGATGGCCGTGTGGAGAAACGGCTAGATAAGAAGCTTCTTCGACGATGGGAAGGCCCCTTCAGGATACAGCAAAAGTTCAAAAATAACACCTATCTTCTAGAGGATGCAAGTGGCCAAGAGGTTCCCGGACGTGCCAATGAGTACCGGCTAAAGATATTATACCCTCGAGCACCATGGCCAGCAGACCCCCCAGACAAGCATGGAGGATCTGCTGGGGGGGAAAGATGTGACATGAAAAATTGATATCTTTCATTGTCAATTTTGTGCATATTTTGATGGTTTCGCAATGGTAATAAGGTGGAAGCTTGTCCAAGAAGATTGCGGCGCCCACAATGGAATAACGGCGTGGTGATGCGGCGGCTTGGCGGCTACCCCGATAACAACATTCTATCTTCAAATATAATGGTTTTACTTGATTTAGGGTGCACACATTGTAAATGCCACAAGTATGCTTGATAAATACTTTGGTATGGTAGATAGGCTAGTGATGTGGAAAATAAAAGTGGGCCTTCATGCTCACATGGATTTTAATTGTATTATTAATATGGTATTCACCATAAAAGGCTACAAGTTGGGGAGTGTGGAAGGCGTGTGGAGGAGTGTGTGTAGGTGCATAATTGGAAAAGATTCTTCTAGAATGCCTACATGGAAGAGGAGAATTCCGCCATGTGTAAGTGGGATCTCCACCTACATGCGCATCTATATAATCTTCTCTTACACAGCCTATATGGACTTAAAACTGTAACTCTCTGTGTGTCTCTGTTTTTATAGACTTTTGGCTAGTATTTCTTCTTAACCATGATTAATTTCTCCTAATCTCTTATCAAAAGGCAAGCCCCATGTGTCTTATCCTCTTGTAAGTGATTGCTATATTCATTTTCTTTAATATGTTCTGACCAAATCGTCCAATTTGAATGGATGAACCTTACCAATATTCTCCGTATGTTTCCATTCACATAATCCTGAGTCGGAAGATTTTCTTCCAACAAAGAATCGCCCTCTTATTTGGAGCTGCAAGACTGCTGAAATTCTTGCTTCTTCGGAGCCTTCCATCTTTCCTTTCATGAATTATGATCTCACCTTTGATGTGTATATCTTTATCTTAACCTGGGAGAGAAAGGGAGGTGAGGAGGCTGTGAGGTTTCATACAAGTGTGTTTTGATTCTGAGAAGTGACCGAAGTCCAAACCCCAACTTCGTGACACAGTACCCTTCTATATGTAAAAAAAGTGTTAAAAAAGGATATAAAAAATCCCCTCTATTGAACCCACGTGCTACGCTTACATATTTGTAAGGTTCCCCCCTTCCAAAATAGGGGAAATACTTAAGATAGTCTACTAAGTCTTAACTTGGAGAAAATTTCCTACTCGTCGACACCTTGACCTAGCAGAGATTCAAGGATACGATTTGTAGGTAAGACCTAATCCTATCCTGCACAGCAGGGGCAGTGCGGTCTTCTAAAAATCAAATCACCCATAGGGTAAATGATTATAATTTAGGCAACTACTAGTCTTAATTTCTAGAGACAATACTTTTTTCCTCATCCATGCAAGGCAGAGTCGCTGGCCTAGTCTTTTAGAATAGAATTGCCCAAGAACCTATTTATCTAGTGTAGGGCTTTCACTTAATCTGTTGGAAAGCTACCTGACTAATCGGGTCCACCCGTCTGTAGGATGGTGCCGTCGGGGCATTCCATCCTTCCACTTTTCACTCTACTTCACATGTCAATTTGTTTTCTAATTAGTCCTACCACACTGTTTGGCATAAATAAACATGTTCCTTAATTAAGGCCCTTTTCACAGCCTTTTTCCACAGTACAATAATGCCAAAGACAATATTTATAAAAAAAATTATACATGAATCAATTCCATACAAGCCAAACCGGCTCTCTTATTCTTTTCCTTTATACTGCCGATGATCTAGAGTTCGACCTTCCAGTCTCTATATGCTGGGCGAAACCCTACGGGACCATACACCTCATTAGTAGCCATCTGGCGACGAGGACTCAAGCTGGCTTGTCGCCCTCTCAAGCTCCGCTGCTCAATCATCTCGCCGCCCCTCACAGAGGGATGTCTACGCACTAGGGTGGGCTTATTCATTGCACTAGCCTGGGCCCTCAGAACTAGACAGCATCACAATCTCTCGCCTCAATCGGCAAACCTTATTCTCCTAATGGTATGAGGGATACCTTGGGCCAATCCTGGCTTTGGTAATGCCACTGCTCAACTACACAAGCATGGAACGAAGTTAGCGTTGAAGCCAGGAAAAACCTGCACTCTTTCTCTTAGAGATAACAATTTCAATACAAACCATTGAATACAGTATCACTTCAAATAGTAGCTTCATACATTTTTTTTAAACGAAAAGATACACATATTCTTTCTTCATTTATTGACATTAATATTAAATAAAAACTCTTTTTAAAAGATAACCAAGATAACGTGGCCACCATTTCCTTGTGGAGCTTGCAACGGGAGGGTTGGAGCCGCATTAGGAGCATCTTCTCCAATCTCATTGTTATGTGCTCCTCCCGAGGTAATATTTTGGCATTTCCAGGATGGGGCCATCCTGAATGTCGCCTTATAGTGCTTGCTGCCTACAATCGTAATGCTTTAGTTGGATCTTGATTCCGAGATCATTTGCTCACTCTATGGGCCAAAAACTGCAGCGTCGTGTGAACCTTCTCTAAGGTAGAAAACCTATTGCTAAAGTCCACGCAAATGGGGGGAGGTTTGTGAGACGTCTTTAAGGAAAAGGCAAAAACATTTTGATGAGTTGAGAGGGCTGCTGCTATAAGTCTCTTCACATGGGGGGAGAAGAGCTAAGGACACTCCCTCTTCACAAGGACACTCCCTCTTCACAAGGGTGGGTTGGTTGGAAATGGGCTTATCTGAGAGTTGGGAGACTAGGGGGGGCTAAGAGGAAGGCTGCAAGGCGCGGCTGCAGGTACAATACAGAGGTGCATAAGGACGGTACGGGCTATCGGTACGGCCTTAAGTAGGGTATACTCTGCGCAAGAATGGGTGCTGGCCATGGAGGACCCCGGGGGTTTATATAGCTATAGGGTACGGGTGTGGGCACTGAGCAAAGTACAGTTGAAAGGACAGTGTACCATCAAAGTGTGACGATCAGCGGTCTGCATGGGCCTGAGGAAAGGTACGGTGGCGGTGCACAGGTAAAGGAGTGGTACGCATGTACCCTTTTGGTCAGAGAGGCAGCATGGATGTCCACATGGCAGTGCGTGTGGGCAATACAGTGGACAGTTGGCCTTTGGTCCTTGCACGGCCATTGTATGGATGCCTTGGTGAGTGTGGACGATCCTTTTTAGGGTGGGGTCCCCAAATTTGGGGTGTCGGCCTTGATTTAGGTGCCGGAGGGTGAATTTTTGTTTCGGCGAGCGAAAAATGTTCACGATGCTCCTTTGGTCATCGAGGTGTTCCTTTGGGATGGGGTGCAGACCGTTTGCCAATCGGATGCCCGGTCGTGCATTTATTAAGGTTTAAAGGTCGTCATTTTTAACTAGAAATAACCAAAATTCGCGTATAAGCTTGATCCAGCGTCTCTTTTGAATGCTATAAAATCCTATTTTAGGACAAAATCATGCATAGATTCTAACTTTAGACTCGGAATTTAAAGATTCTAAGTAGAAATAGCTCGTTTATTAAAACTACTGATTTTTACACCATAAAAACTCATAAATTCATCTATTACATGGACATTTTTTTATTAAAATGAAGGTGGGAATGTTACATCGTTCCCCCCTTAAAGAAATCAAGATGTCCTCATCTCGTCATGAATTGGGGATAATCCTTTAAGAGTGTAGCTTCATCTTCCCAAGTTTCATCCTCTTCAGGGTAATCTTTCCACTGTACCAGATATTCTACAAGAGTTCTATTTCGGAGTTGCCTTTCTCTAGAATCTATGATCCTACTGGGCTGTAATTCAAGGACTCCTTGAGTAGGGATTACAAATTGTTCATGATCAAGAATATGATCGAGACTGGGTACATAAGGTTTTAACAAACTTACATGAAATACATTGTGGATTTTAATATGGGCTGGGAGCTGGAGTTTATAGGTACTTTTACCTAGACACTTGATAATTGTGTAAGGACCACAATACCTAGGGCTGAGCTTCTTATATTTTCCAAGTGATAGAGAACTTTGTTTGGGTTGCACTCGTAGAAGAACTTTGTCTCCTTCCTTGAAGATCCTTTAAGATCTCTTGGTGTCAGCATAATGCTGTTGCCAATCTTGAGCAACTTTAGTATCCTTTTCGTTTGCCTTGGTCTATTCCTCCATCTCTTCGAGCATTTTCCTGGATGCTTTAACTCTTATGATCGAATCAAAAAAATTTAGAGGAGATAAGCATTCTTGCCCATAGAGTGCTTTTCTGAATGGTGACATTCCTATGCTTTGATGATAAGATGTATTATAGGCAAATTATTATAGGCAAATTCTACCAGAGGAAGGTATTGAGTCCATCTTCTTGGTTCCCGTCCATAATATGCTCTAAGAATGTCTTCAATTACCTGATTGACTCTCTTAGTCTGTCCATCAGTCTCTGGATGATAAGCTGTGCTAAAGTAAATTTGAGTGTCCAAGGCTTAAAATAAGGACTGCCAGAACTTTTAAGTGAAATCAGAATCCCGGTCACTTACTATCCTCTTTGGGAGACCATGAAGTTTGAAGACTTCCTTGATGAATATTTAAGTAACATTAGAAGCTTTGAAGGTCTTCTTTGTTGGTATAAGGTGAGCTACTTTGGTAAGTAAGTCCACTACTACCAGAATGGAGTCATATCCTCCTTGTCGAGTGGGGAGACTTGTGATGAAATCCATACTAATGCACTCCCACTTCATTTGGGGAATATCCAAGGGTTGAAGTTTCCGAGGCATCTTGACGCTTTCAGCTTTGATCATTTGGTATGAGAGACATTACTTCAAGTACCAAAGGATATCATTTTTCAAGCCTGCCCAATGAAATCTCCTTCTTTACAGCATTTAATGTTTTTGCATAGCTTGGGTGTGTCGTGTAGGCGGGACTATCATGAGCTTCATGGAGGATTAGTTTCTTTAAAGCAGGATCCTTAGGGATACATAGCTTCTTTAAAGCAGGATCCTTAGGGATACATAGCTTGTGATTGAAGTAGAGGCTTCCTTCATGAGTGGAGTATCCCTTGATTAGATTCTTTTCTTTCTCTTAATTTTTCTCTTCTTCTACTAACTTCACCATCCTCTGATAATCTAGATCATGAGATGAGACTTCTTTCACCTTGACCAATATGGGAGCATTTGGCATTGAAATTGCACTTAAGAAAGATTTGCAGCTAAGTGCATCTGCTACCACCTTACCTTTCCCAGGGTGGAATTTGATGTCGAAGTCGTATTCTTGTAGAATTTCAATCTATCTCCTTTTCCGCATGTTGAGGTTAGGCTGGGTGAAGATCCACTTCAGACTTTTGTGGTCAGTTTACAAGCTGGAATTTACCCCCCAAGAGATAATGTCTCCATAATTTGAGGCAATGAACAACTGCTAAGAGCTTCAAATCATGGGTGGCATAATTTGCTTCATATTGCTTCAGCTTGTGGAAAGTATAAGTGACTGGTCTTCCTTCTTGGCCTAAGACACCACCAACAAGTGCTAAACTACTGGCATCAGCAAACTACTTCAAATTTCTTGGTGAAATCAGGAAGTTTCAGGACTGGGGAAGAAGTAATAATGGCCTTGAGCTAATCAAAACTATTTTGATAGATTGGCAGCCACACTATTTTACAATCCTTCTTAAGAAGATCCGTCAAGGGTGCAGCTACCAAGGCATAATCCTTGATAAAATTCCTATACCATCCTGTGATTCCCAAAAACCCATGAACTTCACGAACTGATTTAGGGGGTGGTCACTCCAGTATATCTTTGACCTTGGTGGGGTCTACTGATATGCCGTCTTTGGAGACGATGAACCCAAGATACTCAATTTGATGAGTAAAGAAGGTACATTTGCTCTTCTTGGCATAGAGTTTATGTCTACATAGCAATTGCAGAACCCTATGCACATGCTCCTCATGCTCTTCCATTGACTTGGAGTAGACTAAGATATCATAAAAAAAACAAGCACAAATTCATCCAAGTAAGGACGTAATATATCTTGCATTAGGCAGTTGAAGGTTGCAGAGCATTGGTCAATCCGAATGACATTACAATAAACTCATAGTGACCATAACGAGAATTGAAGGCTGTCTTGGGTATATCTGCTTCCTTGACTCTGATCTGATAGTAACCAGACCTCAAATCTATTTTTGAGAAAACTGTGGCCCCACGAAGTCTATCAAGAAGCTCGTCAATGCGAGGGATAGGATACTTATTCTTGACAGTGACTTGATTTAGCCCTCGATAATCTATGCAAAGGTAGAGAGTTCCGTCCTTCTTCTTTTGGAAAAGAACAGGTGCCCCCCCCAAGGAGAGCTTCTAGGGCATACAAATCCTTGCTCAATGAGTTGGGAAAGTCGTTCTTTAAGTTCAATGGCTTCAAGGAGGGACATTTTATAGGGCATTTTTGAGATGGGTTGAGCTCTAGGCATCACCTCGATTTCATGATCAACTTCTCGAGGAGGCGGTAGCCCTATAAGCTCATTAGGAAAGATGTCAGAGAATTCTTGGAGCGAAGAGAGTTCTGTCTCCTTACTAGGTTCAATGGCTTTGTTGAGCTTGACTAGGAAAACTTGCTGACCCTTACGTGCTCCCATGAGAAGATGTTTTGCCTTGACTACCCTAGATTTAGGTTTGGTTATTTTCCCCTGAACGGATACTACTTGGCCATGCTCATTTTCAAAAGTGATACTCCCCTAGTTACAGTGAATGCTAGCTTTGTTTGCAATTAACCAGTCCATCCCAAGAATTCCATCATAAATTCTTAATCGCAAGACTCTAAAGTGGGCATGAGTTTGCTCATTACCCAGTTCAAAATCAAGGTTTCCTATAGAGTGGTGAGATATTACTTCTTTCCCACTGGCTAACTCTAGAATCATTCTTCTAGCTGTTTTTTGACCCAAGTTTAATTTTTGCACACCTAGGAGAAAGAAATGAATGGGTACTGCCACAATCAATCAAAAGCTGGAATTGCTTACCGTGATGGGGTTTGGATTACACCAAATTGTTGATTTGGACCTTGGTGTTCTACCACGGCATGGACGGTGGCACGTTCTTCTTCAGCCATTTCCAAGGTTGGTTCTTCACTTATAGTACATGCGGTTCTAGCAAATGATCCTCCACGGCCTCTGCCACATCCACTGCCTCTTACACCTTGGTGGATAGGGGTTCCACGGCCTTGATTTCCTCTGCTACCTTGGGGAAATGATGTTGCCAGCTTGGGACAGTTGGCCCTAAAGTGTCCCGGCTCATTGCATTCAAAACACAGAGGGCCTTCTCTGAAATAAGCAGCATACGAGCGGGGAAGGTGCCAGCCTCCATTTGCGTGCCGGACCGCCCGAGGGGGGTGAAAATGTTTTTCCAGCGAAAATGTCTGGAATGTTCCCCTGGTCATTGGGGTGCAGACCGTTTGTCAATTAGACATCCGGTCGTGCATTTATTAAGGTTTAAAAGTTATCATTTTTAACTAAAAATAACCAAAATTCACGTCCATAGTGTCTGTTTTGGATGCTGTAAAATCCTATTATAGGGCAAAATCACGAGCAAATTCCAAATTTGGACTCAGAACTTGATGATTCTAAGTAGAAATGGCTTGTTTATTAAAATCATTGATTTTTACACCATAAAAACTCATAAATTCATCTATTACATGGACATTTTTTTATTAATGAAGATGGGCATGCTATAATATTCATGAGTGATCCCCCGAGTATGCTACTCATGTTGTCACAATAAATGACAAGTCACCTATCCACATGCTCACACATATCACCAAGCAGATTTTAAAACCAAGGTACCTCCCAAGATACCTAACTAGCAGCACCCCTCTACTCAACAAAAAAACTATTAGCTATTTCTTACTACTCCAACTCATAGTAGCACTTCCAAACAAAAACATAAAGCCACCACTAGTAGACCTCCTGTCTCCAACCCATCAGCCTAATCAATATCTGTGTACCCATGTAGCTATATAGATCTATGTACCAGTCTCATAAAAAAGTCCATAATCATCAGTGGACTTTGTGTACATGAGAATCTATCTAGCCACATCCAAGTGTGTCTTCCTAGGGGACTGCATAAACTGACTCACAAGTCCAAACATAGCTGAAGCTCAGTAATGGTTATGTAGATCAAGCTACCCAGTATGCGCTTGTGCATAGTGGGGTCCTCCAAAAGCTCACCTATGTCCGTGGGGAAAGCTTTGTGTTTTGCTTCAATGGCATTGAAATAGACTTACAGCCTATCATACCATACTTGGAAAACATGTCCAAGCCATACTACCTCTGTAATAACAAAACGCCGTGAGGTGATCTCACCACATATATGCCCAAGAAATACCGTAGCTCACCCAAATACTTCATCTCAAACTTTGACTTCCAAAGCCTCCTAACATCATTTATGTCAGCATCACTATCACCAAAGATAATCAAGTCATCCGCATAAATGACTAATAGTATTATCCCTTTATCTGTCTTTTTCACATATTAAAGTAAAAAATATCCATTGGATATCTAAAATCCAATGGTAACAAGATACTCCCTTATCTTGTTTGACCACGCTCTAGGTGCCAGCGTTAAGCCATACAGAGCTTTTGCGTAACCTGCACATAAACTCCGGGTGTGCATCACTCACATAAACTAGTGGCTATAGCATGTATACTTTTTCTTGCAAATCACCATTGAAGAAGGCATTCTTTACATCCATTCGATGTAAAGACAAACCCTTTGCTATATCCATAGTAATGATAGCTCACGCGGTTGCCATTCTCGCACAACTGGGCCGAATATCTCCTCCTAGTCAATGCCATAAGTCTTTGCATAGCCCTTAACAACCAATCTTGCCTTATATCTGCTCACTGAACCATATGCGTTATGTTTAACCTTATTTACACCCACTTACATCCAATTGTTTTCTTTTGCTTAGGCAAAGGCACTAACTCCCATGTTGCATTTGCATCCAATGCTACCATCTCTTCATTCATGGCATATTCTTATTTTTTTCCAATTTGCTACTCAAAACAAATGGGCTCCAACTCCTGTATGGCTTTAATCATGTAAGCATAATGATGGGATGTATATCCATCATATCATAGCCTTTTAAAATGGTACCTAACCCTCGTAGACCTATGTACACATGGATCATTGCTAGGTTTCCTCAAAATTGTCAATAGGGTACTACCTAGCCATGTAAGCATAATGTTGGGATGTATATCCATCATATCGCACCTAACCCTCATACACCTGCATACACCTAGATCACTATAATACTAGGTGTCCTCAAAATTACTCTAGTTCTCCTTACACTAGGAGTAGCCATAAATGAAATGCCAAACTCCTCATCAAGGCTCTACTCAAAGTTGCTAGAGTTACCGCCCACATATGAGTGACATGTTAACAGATCAGACAAAAAAGACTGATCTACCTTTTCCTTATCTTTGCATGATCCATGTGTACCTGCATCTGTCCTCAACATGCCTGACCATGGACTAACAATGGATCCGCGACTAGAGGACTCTTCTGATCCACTAAGCACCTATGATGATTGCTACTCTACATGTGGTAGGATGGTTGCAAGATGAGGGTACTCACTTTTGTTCACTCTCTCTAAAATTGGGACATGGACACAACTCGGGCGGCGGAGTACCTCGATCATGATATCGCCATCAATTAAAACAAGACACGTGCCTCCTGAGCCTATAGTGCCATATCTCGAACGAGATACCAACTAACGCCATGCCAGCAAGTTCGGGTTTCAAGTCACCATCCATGTCACCAGTACATGTCACCGCCACCACATTATCTCGATCGAGATATGCATGCCACTCGGATCCACGTCAATGCCACGGTGGATCTCCCTAGACATCCCACTCAAATGTACATTTAGCATATTCAATGATGCCATCTACACCACCCACATATCTCGAACGAGATAATGAAATATAATCTCGACCATTAAAAAATCTCGTTCAAGATATCGAGATGCAATCTCATCCATCCACATATCTCGTTCGAGATACCAAGATGAAATGGAAGCCATTCAAAAACCTCAAACAAGATACATCTACACAATCCGACCCGTCCATTCGAAATTATGAAGGCTCAATGATGGGATAGTACTAGAGATAAGTGTGGGACAGTACTAGAGATGTGTGATTATATAGGAAAAATAGGTTATCCACTTCAAATTTCATTGGATTTGCTATCTAAGATTGATTGGATAATTAAGATAAACTTAAAGTAATTAAAGATAAACTATTATCCACTCAAAAATCAATATTATTAATAATAAGTCTAAATATTTATCATTACTAAATATATAGATATAACTTCAAATATATCTTTTGTTTTATAAATATATAACTGCATTTTCTTTTATAATGTATTTTTTTTAAATTTTATTCAAAGATTTATTCTATACATAAAATATTTTCAAGAAATATTAAATTTAAAAAAATAAATTTTTTAAATTAAATAACATGAACTTTAAAAATAATATTATTTATCTAGTTCCAAAATATAGTCCTTTAAAATTAGTGATTTTAAATTCTTTTATATTAATGAGTTATATATTTCATTATTTAAAATTATATATTTTATTTCTTTTTTTAAAAAATACTAAAAATATACTAAATTAACTTTTTCAAAAATATGGTTTTGAAAAAAATGGAAAGATGGAAGGAGGCACCACGTGTCATATGCGTGCATGACACGTGGCATTTTCTTGACATGTGGCACTATTATGGCTGATGTGGCAATTCCATGATGTGGTATGCCATGTCACCAAATGCAAGGCGGCATGCAAAGGTGGAAAGAAGATGTGGCATTAATGATGACTAGGATGATGAGGTGGGGAGTCAACTAGGTTGACCATGTTGACATGGAGGGTGGAGGTGGCAAGGTGAGGTGGCAAGCTGCTTATGTGGATCCTCTCGAAGCTGATGTGGACATAAAGTAGCATGCATATATAAAATTTGTGCCTACCCAAGCCTCACACATGGAATGATATCCAGGCTTTGAAGTTTACCAAGCCTAGATTTCCAAACCTAACTAGGATTGGTTTTAGACTTGAAAAGGGGACAGTGGACACAATATGGGATTTTTCTCTTGGGAGGATTGAAAATGGACCTTTCCATACTCAAATTAAGATAATTTTTTTTAAATAAACTCATGGAAATAAGTATTTTAATCCCTAGAGTTTTTAGATTGAAAGATTCAATATTTGATTTTCTAGAATTAAATTATAATTGATTTAATGGGCCTCTAACAGTCATAACAAATTTTCCAAAGTAAATCTACAAAAATCCAACCATTAGATTTGTAATTTTACCTTAGACCCACATTCTACTAATCTTTGCCAATCTAATCATCATGAGATCCATACAAATTGAGCATTTTAAATGGTAGATGTGGTGGGAGGACAAAATAGTATGTTTTTTAACAATTCTAATGTCTTTTAAATAATATAGAAAATAGTAAAACACATCAAAATTTACTCGATAAATCAAGTTAAGCTCTATGTTATTTGAATTTGTGATATTCAAAGTGGGAACATCATATGAGTAATAATGTAAAAGCTATAGGCAATTTACTCACATTTAGTGTACCTGTCCAAACCTCCGACATGGCCTGTATACAATTTTGGTTCCCAAAGAAAAGGGGATTTTCAATTATTGGATACTCGATCAGATTATAGTTTTAGGTGCCCAACTTTGCATATGATGTTTCATTACGAGACCTTGAAGTGAAACTCCTTGGCTAACTAGGAGAGATTGGCTATTCTTCTTGAAAAAATGCATGTTTTCAGGCTAAAGCCAAGGGTGCCCACTAAAAGAAACTAGATAACCTCATCTTGCAACCACTCGGTATAGCATCAGTACTTTTGACATCTCTATCTTATGCTTCCTTTACTACTAGTGCATATAGCTTTTTCGCATCTCACGAGAGGTTGGATTATAACTTCTACAATCTTTCTGCATTTTTGTGACTTTGGATCCAACTTTATGCTCTAATATTTGGAACATGAAGTACATCTTCCAAGTAATTCATTTTTTCATATTGCATATACAATGGCACTTTACCAACATGCGCAATGGGATGCACAATATCATTACCTGTTTCTACATAACCTAGTTTTTCCATTTTTGCATATCTCTAAACTAATCACAATGGCTAGTCATGTGGCTAGAAGAACCATAATTAACATACCATATATCCTTAAATCTTGACATATCTCTTATTATGGTGCATCACAAACAACTACTTCTATCATCGCCACCATGTTTACTAGATGATGCATAGTTGCCTTGTTGGAAATTTTCACTTTTAATGTCATTTTACTTTTTAAAGTAGTCTTTTGTATGATTGCTACTAATGTGCTGTGAATCATTGTACTATTGTTGTCCATAATTTTGGTTTACATATTGGCACCTTGGCCCAACAGACCTCTACCTCTATCTAAATTAGAGTAGAAGGCTCCTGTTCTGATGTGTTCTTGCTTTGTGAAGAAGATTCCTAACCTGGAGACTTTTCTTCTATGATCAACATACACATTAAGTCCTAAAAGTTGGGAACATTCTTCATGACTGCAATGGAGGTCTTGAATGGCTTGTATTCTTTGCCAAGCCCATTTAGACACACAGCAATCACTTAGTCATCACTTCCACCGATACATTAATAGACACAAGGGATTTAACAATGTCCTTGATCTTTAAAGCATACTAATTGATAGTCATTCTTTTATTCTCCACACTATGTAGCTCTTGTTTTAGATGTCGTTTCCTTGCCTTTGTGTTGGTCTAGAACATCCACACTAGGTTCTGCCATGCAACTGTTGGAGTATTAGCATCCTGTATGTGTCCTATAATTGTTCCTATGACAGTGATTGAAAGACAATACACGAATTACCTTGCACCCTGGTCCCAATGCTTGAATGCCTTTATATGTTCTAGAGTGGCATTCTCTTCACCCAACTCTAGAGACTCCTCACCGTCTCCTTCAACATAGTCCCAAAAATCCACATTCTAAGCTTCCAAGTATGGAGGCTGTTCTTATCCAGCTTCTCATTGACAAACTGATTGAGTCCGTGAGACATGTTTGCCTGAACGACCAAAAATCTACATATAGATAATTTCAATTTGCAATCTTTAACACAACAATATCTTCTGGGATTGTTGCAGTGGTCTTCAGCACAACTTGTATGTCACTAGATATGACTAGAGTACATGTACATATACCTAAGATCAGCAATACATCCGCAAACATTGTCTGTAGTCCCAAAATGCATTGTTACACTGCAATAGCCAAATTTTGACCAGAGACAATTCTCAACTAGAACTTCCCAAAACTATTGAAAACACCTTGCAGTGATCAAGCTGAGGCGGCTGAAACATGCTCAAAACAAGATTTTGGCTACCAAACCTCAGTACAAAGTAGGCACCTCTAAGCCTTTGAAAACAGCTCCTCAATTGGAATTGTGTCATACCTAAACAAGAAAGGGAAGGAATGATGATGCTCTTACCCATGTACCGCTTCCTTGCTTGCTTTGTTCTTGCCTCTTACTTGCCTCCTTAGCTCTCAAATGAACCGGAGCTCTGATACCATAAAGAGAATGTGAGGGAGAGGGAGAGCTATGCAAGCAAACGTGTACACACACATAAGAGAGCGCAAAACATAAGAGAGAGATAAATGGCTAAATTTTCTTGTATCTTCTTCTCTTCTCTACGACTATATAACTAAAAGATAAGAGTACATACTATAAGGGAAAGTACTCTCCTACAAATCATACAATGGTCGTGAACTCGACTATATGAGAGCTCATGTTATAACTATGCCATGATAACTCTAGTACTCCAAAGTGACTATCATACAGCTTGTCGTCTATTGTGGTATATCAACCATAATCTTACTAACCATGCTAGTGGAATAAGTGCAGAAGCTATCATCTTGGCGGGTCATGAGTGTCCACAGCACTAGTTGAGCTCAATATCTCAACAACACCCGTAACAAGAAATTTCCAACAGTAGTATTCAAATTCCTAGACAATACTTCCTTTTGTGGAATGTCTCTCTAACGAGGGTTGGGCTTCCTTTTTTTCGAAAGAAATTGCTGAGACAGATTATTGGAAATTCCCAATACAGTATTAGAATTGCCAGGAAATCCTACCTTTACTAGGAACTCTCTTTGGCAAGGGTCACCTTTCTTGCCAACTGACCAAGTGAAAAGGCTAGTGTTTCATGTCCTAATGATCACCACATAAATATGTTGTACTAATGGTCTGACTAGTGTGGAAGTACAAACTAGCCTAATCACAATAGATAGTACTGCCAATGTGGAAGTATTATGTGGAATCATGAAATGTAATGAGTAGATTGAAGTATTGCCATTTCAATTGATTTCAAGATTATTAAAGTTTGACAATTATGTTTGGATAGGATATTCCTGAAATGTGAAAACACCTCTTCCATCTTCACTGATTGCTCCGACCTCACCAATCACTGCCATCATCGCTGGTGCTCTTCGATCTCTCCGTTCCTTGCCTTCGCCAGCTCACAAAACACCATCATCATCGCCGTGCTCTTCGAGCTCTCCGTTCCTTGCCTTCACCATCTTCACCAAGCTCTTTGACCTCACTGGCTGCAATCGTTACCACTGCTCTTCCAGGTCTTCGTTCCTTGACTCTGCCCATAGTTATCAATACGCTTGAACGTATTTAATACAAGCCAAATGCAAACGAATGCATACGGCTAAAGAAACCAATGCAATATAATGAAAATCAATAATAAATTGTAGAATTGTAGGACATTTTGTGTATAATATGATCAATCGTAGGTAAGACCTATACAAACGTAAAAAAACGCGTTTTAATTATGAAAATGCCATTTTCATGCAACTATGCCTTTGCCATCTTCATTGAGCTCTCTGAGCTCATCGACTTGCCATTTTTGTCAGTGCTCTTTGAGCTCTCTGTTGATGACCATGTTGATGATGGCAAAATTGATGATGCCATTTTTGTCAGTGCTCTTTGAGCTCTCTGTTGAAACACTTGCCAAGTCTATATAAGCCGTCTCCTGGCCATCAAGCCACACTTGGCCACTATCCAGTGTCTAAACTGGGAACTATTGGATGCTTGGATGCTCCCCACAAAATGGCTACTCCTCCATTAGGGGAAGGTTGAGGTCTATAGGGGCCCTTTAAGCTACCATATTATGATTTTAATGACTTTTTGTTAAAACGTTAAGTTTCTTTGACTTTAGATACCTTCTTGTTCTTCAAATGGCTAGAAGTTTGAATTTCAAAGTTTCCCGCCAAAATTAAATTTGAAATCGAGCGAGCAAAACTCTATCATGTGACATATCTATGGAAAGAGCTCGACGAGTAGATTCTGGATCTGTAATCTCCGACAAATTTTGAGCTCATATGTAGAAGTTATGGACGTCCGAAATTTCAAAAACTTTCCCCTCCACTTTTTGGAAATGAAAAGTGCAAAAAGGCATCTTCTAGAGAATCTTTTGACCACCTTTAATCACCCAACATTTTTGTATACATGGCATCACACGATTGGCTCTTTTCCTTAATAACCTTTTAATCACATGGCATCTTAAAGGGCCCCTATAGACCTCAACCTTCCCCTAATGATAAAAGGGGCCTTATATAATAGGAGCACATCTGACACTTGGGTCAACATCCCTATCTATATTTTATTGTATTAGTGCTACATGCCCCCTTGTTAACCCTTACTGACATCAATTATATATTGTAATAAGAGAGTTAGTCCATAAAAGTATAAAGTCACAATTTGAGGAGGAGCCTTGGAGCTACCACAACGGAGAAGCCAATTACGATGTTCATTCAATGAGTTGCTTCATCAATGTCATCTTCTGTTTTACGACTTATGGAATTACTCATTATGCAAGTTGCATCTCTAACTTTGCAATCGTGGCATCTTTTGCATTCAGTACAACAAAGATTACTTCTTCTGAAGTGGCCCTTACAGTTTGCAGCTCTACGTACTTTGCATTTGAAGTCTACTTCTCTTGGTAGCCTCTTATCGTTTCATCTTTGCA
The DNA here is from genome assembly GCF_041138505.1 of Cibotium barometz. NCBI lineage: Eukaryota > Viridiplantae > Streptophyta > Polypodiopsida > Cyatheales > Cibotiaceae > Cibotium > Cibotium barometz. Next base: position 36,966,144 of record NC_141095.1, read on the forward strand.
TTTGAAGTCGTGCCTCTTGGTCAACCAAGAAGTCTCTACTTCTTGGTAGCCTCTTATCGTTTCATCTTTGCATTTGAAGTCGTGCCTCTTGGTCAACCAAACACTTGGTCATTAACAAAAAATCAATAGTCTACTATCCACATTACAAATAATGGGCAAGTAGAATCCACCAAGCATGAGAGTGGAAGTGTAGAAGCCGCTTTCTTCAAATCAATCTATGTAGCACTGATTAGAACAACTGCTACCACTGGAAGAGGGTAGAAAAGTGTCAAACTAGTAGAAGCTGTGCAGAGGAGAAGAAAAGCATGGGTGGACAAAAATACAAAATATAAGCTCTTCCAAGAAGGTGATCGGGTATAAGAGTGTTCAAGTCAAGAATGGGACACCCTAAGAAACTGAAGCTCAGATGGACGAGACCATATTAGACCATGGTTACCCAAGAACAAGCAACCTTCTACCTATCATTACCAGATGGGATCCCACTTCCCAAGCTAGTAACTGGATTTAAACTAAAGCCCTACTTTGAGAAGATAGGATAACGATCCGCTGGCACTTTGTCAGAGCCACAAGATCAAGTACTAGAAAAAGGGCTGTACAACAATCTAATAGAAAAATAGGGGTGGTAAGAACAACAATTCAAAATAGAAAAGCTACAAATTCAAATTACAATAATAATAGCTATACTTGATGTTTATGGGAGAGATGACTACCTGACAACGTAAATTACAATGTTTTGTTGTACCTGATGCTGAACAAAAAAGTGGGTCAAGAATGTCTTTTTCTGAAAACTGCAATGGTGAATAGCTAAGATGCATCCTTCTGAAACCAACAACCTTGAAGAGATTGGGAAAGAACAAACTGAATTTTTTTTCAATGCTCTCTTAAAGATATCTGCTTCATATGGATAGTTTCTTTTTAACCGAGCACACCACTATTTGAAAAATTTGCATTTTCTTAAGCATGCCTCTTCTTTGTATGCTGTAATAATTGGAATTCATATATTTAAACCAAAGAAAGGCACCTACTCACACGTTTATTTTTTCATTTCGCATGGAACTGATTCGTCCCTCGCTTTTTTTTTATACATTTCAAAATATCAAAATAGTTAAAATGGGTTTTGCCTTCTTTAAAAAATTGGACAACCTATTTTCAAGAGGTTTCGCGAAGTTTCAGTAACATTTTTGCCATCAATAAGTGACTGGTCTTCCTTCTTGGCCTAAGACACCACCAACAAGTGCTAAACTACTGGCATCAGCAAACTACTTCAAATTTCTTGGTGAAATCAGGAAGTTTCAGGACTGGGGAAGAAGTAATAATGGCCTTGAGCTAATCAAAACTATTTTGATAGATTGGCAGCCACACTATTTTACAATCCTTCTTAAGAAGATCCGTCAAGGGTGCAGCTACCAAGGCATAATCCTTGATAAAATTCCTATACCATCCTGTGATTCCCAAAAACCCATGAACTTCACGAACTGATTTAGGGGGTGGTCACTCCAGTATATCTTTGACCTTGGTGGGGTCTACTGATATGCCGTCTTTGGAGACGATGAACCCAAGATACTCAATTTGATGAGTAAAGAAGGTACATTTGCTCTTCTTGGCATAGAGTTTATGTCTACATAGCAATTGCAGAACCCTATGCACATGCTCCTCATGCTCTTCCATTGACTTGGAGTAGACTAAGATATCATAAAAAAAACAAGCACAAATTCATCCAAGTAAGGACGTAATATATCTTGCATTAGGCAGTTGAAGGTTGCAGAGCATTGGTCAATCCGAATGACATTACAATAAACTCATAGTGACCATAACGAGAATTGAAGGCTGTCTTGGGTATATCTGCTTCCTTGACTCTGATCTGATAGTAACCAGACCTCAAATCTATTTTTGAGAAAACTGTGGCCCCACGAAGTCTATCAAGAAGCTCGTCAATGCGAGGGATAGGATACTTATTCTTGACAGTGACTTGATTTAGCCCTCGATAATCTATGCAAAGGTAGAGAGTTCCGTCCTTCTTCTTTTGGAAAAGAACAGGTGCCCCCCCCAAGGAGAGCTTCTAGGGCATACAAATCCTTGCTCAATGAGTTGGGAAAGTCGTTCTTTAAGTTCAATGGCTTCAAGGAGGGACATTTTATAGGGCATTTTTGAGATGGGTTGAGCTCTAGGCATCACCTCGATTTCATGATCAACTTCTCGAGGAGGCGGTAGCCCTATAAGCTCATTAGGAAAGATGTCAGAGAATTCTTGGAGCGAAGAGAGTTCTGTCTCCTTACTAGGTTCAATGGCTTTGTTGAGCTTGACTAGGAAAACTTGCTGACCCTTACGTGCTCCCATGAGAAGATGTTTTGCCTTGACTACCCTAGATTTAGGTTTGGTTATTTTCCCCTGAACGGATACTACTTGGCCATGCTCATTTTCAAAAGTGATACTCCCCTAGTTACAGTGAATGCTAGCTTTGTTTGCAATTAACCAGTCCATCCCAAGAATTCCATCATAAATTCTTAATCGCAAGACTCTAAAGTGGGCATGAGTTTGCTCATTACCCAGTTCAAAATCAAGGTTTCCTATAGAGTGGTGAGATATTACTTCTTTCCCACTGGCTAACTCTAGAATCATTCTTCTAGCTGTTTTTTGACCCAAGTTTAATTTTTGCACACCTAGGAGAAAGAAATGAATGGGTACTGCCACAATCAATCAAAAGCTGGAATTGCTTACCGTGATGGGGTTTGGATTACACCAAATTGTTGATTTGGACCTTGGTGTTCTACCACGGCATGGACGGTGGCACGTTCTTCTTCAGCCATTTCCAAGGTTGGTTCTTCACTTATAGTACATGCGGTTCTAGCAAATGATCCTCCACGGCCTCTGCCACATCCACTGCCTCTTACACCTTGGTGGATAGGGGTTCCACGGCCTTGATTTCCTCTGCTACCTTGGGGAAATGATGTTGCCAGCTTGGGACAGTTGGCCCTAAAGTGTCCCGGCTCATTGCATTCAAAACACAGAGGGCCTTCTCTGAAATAAGCAGCATACGAGCGGGGAAGGTGCCAGCCTCCATTTGCGTGCCGGACCGCCCGAGGGGGGTGAAAATGTTTTTCCAGCGAAAATGTCTGGAATGTTCCCCTGGTCATTGGGGTGCAGACCGTTTGTCAATTAGACATCCGGTCGTGCATTTATTAAGGTTTAAAAGTTATCATTTTTAACTAAAAATAACCAAAATTCACGTCCATAGTGTCTGTTTTGGATGCTGTAAAATCCTATTATAGGGCAAAATCACGAGCAAATTCCAAATTTGGACTCAGAACTTGATGATTCTAAGTAGAAATGGCTTGTTTATTAAAATCATTGATTTTTACACCATAAAAACTCATAAATTCATCTATTACATGGACATTTTTTTATTAATGAAGATGGGCATGCTATAATATTCATGAGTGATCCCCCGAGTATGCTACTCATGTTGTCACAATAAATGACAAGTCACCTATCCACATGCTCACACATATCACCAAGCAGATTTTAAAACCAAGGTACCTCCCAAGATACCTAACTAGCAGCACCCCTCTACTCAACAAAAAAACTATTAGCTATTTCTTACTACTCCAACTCATAGTAGCACTTCCAAACAAAAACATAAAGCCACCACTAGTAGACCTCCTGTCTCCAACCCATCAGCCTAATCAATATCTGTGTACCCATGTAGCTATATAGATCTATGTACCAGTCTCATAAAAAAGTCCATAATCATCAGTGGACTTTGTGTACATGAGAATCTATCTAGCCACATCCAAGTGTGTCTTCCTAGGGGACTGCATAAACTGACTCACAAGTCCAAACATAGCTGAAGCTCAGTAATGGTTATGTAGATCAAGCTACCCAGTATGCGCTTGTGCATAGTGGGGTCCTCCAAAAGCTCACCTATGTCCGTGGGGAAAGCTTTGTGTTTTGCTTCAATGGCATTGAAATAGACTTACAGCCTATCATACCATACTTGGAAAACATGTCCAAGCCATACTACCTCTGTAATAACAAAACGCCGTGAGGTGATCTCACCACATATATGCCCAAGAAATACCGTAGCTCACCCAAATACTTCATCTCAAACTTTGACTTCCAAAGCCTCCTAACATCATTTATGTCAGCATCACTATCACCAAAGATAATCAAGTCATCCGCATAAATGACTAATAGTATTATCCCTTTATCTGTCTTTTTCACATATTAAAGTAAAAAATATCCATTGGATATCTAAAATCCAATGGTAACAAGATACTCCCTTATCTTGTTTGACCACGCTCTAGGTGCCAGCGTTAAGCCATACAGAGCTTTTGCGTAACCTGCACATAAACTCCGGGTGTGCATCACTCACATAAACTAGTGGCTATAGCATGTATACTTTTTCTTGCAAATCACCATTGAAGAAGGCATTCTTTACATCCATTCGATGTAAAGACAAACCCTTTGCTATATCCATAGTAATGATAGCTCACGCGGTTGCCATTCTCGCACAACTGGGCCGAATATCTCCTCCTAGTCAATGCCATAAGTCTTTGCATAGCCCTTAACAACCAATCTTGCCTTATATCTGCTCACTGAACCATATGCGTTATGTTTAACCTTATTTACACCCACTTACATCCAATTGTTTTCTTTTGCTTAGGCAAAGGCACTAACTCCCATGTTGCATTTGCATCCAATGCTACCATCTCTTCATTCATGGCATATTCTTATTTTTTTCCAATTTGCTACTCAAAACAAATGGGCTCCAACTCCTGTATGGCTTTAATCATGTAAGCATAATGATGGGATGTATATCCATCATATCATAGCCTTTTAAAATGGTACCTAACCCTCGTAGACCTATGTACACATGGATCATTGCTAGGTTTCCTCAAAATTGTCAATAGGGTACTACCTAGCCATGTAAGCATAATGTTGGGATGTATATCCATCATATCGCACCTAACCCTCATACACCTGCATACACCTAGATCACTATAATACTAGGTGTCCTCAAAATTACTCTAGTTCTCCTTACACTAGGAGTAGCCATAAATGAAATGCCAAACTCCTCATCAAGGCTCTACTCAAAGTTGCTAGAGTTACCGCCCACATATGAGTGACATGTTAACAGATCAGACAAAAAAGACTGATCTACCTTTTCCTTATCTTTGCATGATCCATGTGTACCTGCATCTGTCCTCAACATGCCTGACCATGGACTAACAATGGATCCGCGACTAGAGGACTCTTCTGATCCACTAAGCACCTATGATGATTGCTACTCTACATGTGGTAGGATGGTTGCAAGATGAGGGTACTCACTTTTGTTCACTCTCTCTAAAATTGGGACATGGACACAACTCGGGCGGCGGAGTACCTCGATCATGATATCGCCATCAATTAAAACAAGACACGTGCCTCCTGAGCCTATAGTGCCATATCTCGAACGAGATACCAACTAACGCCATGCCAGCAAGTTCGGGTTTCAAGTCACCATCCATGTCACCAGTACATGTCACTGCCACCACATTATCTCGATCGAGATATGCATGCCACTCGGATCCACGTCAATGCCACGGTGGATCTCCCTAGACATCCCACTCAAATGTACATTTAGCATATTCAATGATGCCATCTACACCACCCACATATCTCGAACGAGATAATGAAATATAATCTCGACCATTAAAAAATCTCGTTCAAGATATCGAGATGCAATCTCATCCATCCACATATCTCGTTCGAGATACCAAGATGAAATGGAAGCCATTCAAAAACCTCAAACAAGATACATCTACACAATCCGACCCGTCCATTCGAAATTATGAAGGCTCAATGATGGGATAGTACTAGAGATAAGTGTGGGACAGTACTAGAGATGTGTGATTATATAGGAAAAATAGGTTATCCACTTCAAATTTCATTGGATTTGCTATCTAAGATTGATTGGATAATTAAGATAAACTTAAAGTAATTAAAGATAAACTATTATCCACTCAAAAATCAATATTATTAATAATAAGTCTAAATATTTATCATTACTAAATATATAGATATAACTTCAAATATATCTTTTGTTTTATAAATATATAACTGCATTTTCTTTTATAATGTATTTTTTTAAATTTTATTCAAAGATTTATTCTATACATAAAATATTTTCAAGAAATATTAAATTTAAAAAAATAAATTTTTTAAATTAAATAACATGAACTTTAAAAATAATATTATTTATCTAGTTCCAAAATATAGTCCTTTAAAATTAGTGATTTTAAATTCTTTTATATTAATGAGTTATATATTTCATTATTTAAAATTATATATTTTATTTCTTTTTTTAAAAAATACTAAAAATATACTAAATTAACTTTTTCAAAAATATGGTTTTGAAAAAAATGGAAAGATGGAAGGAGGCACCACGTGTCATATGCGTGCATGACACGTGGCATTTTCTTGACATGTGGCACTATTATGGCTGATGTGGCAATTCCATGATGTGGTATGCCATGTCACCAAATGCAAGGCGGCATGCAAAGGTGGAAAGAAGATGTGGCATTAATGATGACTAGGATGATGAGGTGGGGAGTCAACTAGGTTGACCATGTTGACATGGAGGGTGGAGGTGGCAAGGTGAGGTGGCAAGCTGCTTATGTGGATCCTCTCGAAGCTGATGTGGACATAAAGTAGCATGCATATATAAAATTTGTGCCTACCCAAGCCTCACACATGGAATGATATCCAGGCTTTGAAGTTTACCAAGCCTAGATTTCCAAACCTAACTAGGATTGGTTTTAGACTTGAAAAGGGGACAGTGGACACAATATGGGATTTTTCTCTTGGGAGGATTGAAAATGGACCTTTCCATACTCAAATTAAGATAATTTTTTTTAAATAAACTCATGGAAATAAGTATTTTAATCCCTAGAGTTTTTAGATTGAAAGATTCAATATTTGATTTTCTAGAATTAAATTATAATTGATTTAATGGGCCTCTAACAGTCATAACAAATTTTCCAAAGTAAATCTACAAAAATCCAACCATTAGATTTGTAATTTTACCTTAGACCCACATTCTACTAATCTTTGCCAATCTAATCATCATGAGATCCATACAAATTGAGCATTTTAAATGGTAGATGTGGTGGGAGGACAAAATAGTATGTTTTTTAACAATTCTAATGTCTTTTAAATAATATAGAAAATAGTAAAACACATCAAAATTTACTCGATAAATCAAGTTAAGCTCTATGTTATTTGAATTTGTGATATTCAAAGTGGGAACATCATATGAGTAATAATGTAAAAGCTATAGGCAATTTACTCACATTTAGTGTACCTGTCCAAACCTCCGACATGGCCTGTATACAATTTTGGTTCCCAAAGAAAAGGGGATTTTCAATTATTGGATACTCGATCAGATTATAGTTTTAGGTGCCCAACTTTGCATATGATGTTTCATTACGAGACCTTGAAGTGAAACTCCTTGGCTAACTAGGAGAGATTGGCTATTCTTCTTGAAAAAATGCATGTTTTCAGGCTAAAGCCAAGGGTGCCCACTAAAAGAAACTAGATAACCTCATCTTGCAACCACTCGGTATAGCATCAGTACTTTTGACATCTCTATCTTATGCTTCCTTTACTACTAGTGCATATAGCTTTTTCGCATCTCACGAGAGGTTGGATTATAACTTCTACAATCTTTCTGCATTTTTGTGACTTTGGATCCAACTTTATGCTCTAATATTTGGAACATGAAGTACATCTTCCAAGTAATTCATTTTTTCATATTGCATATACAATGGCACTTTACCAACATGCGCAATGGGATGCACAATATCATTACCTGTTTCTACATAACCTAGTTTTTCCATTTTTGCATATCTCTAAACTAATCACAATGGCTAGTCATGTGGCTAGAAGAACCATAATTAACATACCATATATCCTTAAATCTTGACATATCTCTTATTATGGTGCATCACAAACAACTACTTCTATCATCGCCACCATGTTTACTAGATGATGCATAGTTGCCTTGTTGGAAATTTTCACTTTTAATGTCATTTTACTTTTTAAAGTAGTCTTTTGTATGATTGCTACTAATGTGCTGTGAATCATTGTACTATTGTTGTCCATAATTTTGGTTTACATATTGGCACCTTGGCCCAACAGACCTCTACCTCTATCTAAATTAGAGTAGAAGGCTCCTGTTCTGATGTGTTCTTGCTTTGTGAAGAAGATTCCTAACCTGGAGACTTTTCTTCTATGATCAACATACACATTAAGTCCTAAAAGTTGGGAACATTCTTCATGACTGCAATGGAGGTCTTGAATGGCTTGTATTCTTTGCCAAGCCCATTTAGACACACAGCAATCACTTAGTCATCACTTCCACCGATACATTAATAGACACAAGGGATTTAACAATGTCCTTGATCTTTAAAGCATACTAATTGATAGTCATTCTTTTATTCTCCACACTATGTAGCTCTTGTTTTAGATGTCGTTTCCTTGCCTTTGTGTTGGTCTAGAACATCTACACTAGGTTCTGCCATGCAACTGTTGGAGTATTAGCATCCTGTATGTGTCCTATAATTGTTCCTATGACACTGATTGAAAGACAATACACGAATTACCTGCGGCACCCTGGTCCCAATGCTTGAATGCCTTTATATGTTCTAGAGTGGCATTCTCTTCACCCAACTCTAGAGACTCCTCACCGTCTCCTTCAACATAGTCCCAAAAATCCACATTCTAAGCTTCCAAGTATGGAGGCTGTTCTTATCCAGCTTCTCATTGACAAACTGATTGAGTCCGTGAGACATGTTTGCCTGAACGACCAAAAATCTACATATAGATAATTTCAATTTGCAATCTTTAACACAACAATATCTTCTGGGATTGTTGCAGTGGTCTTCAGCACAACTTGTATGTCACTAGATATGACTAGAGTACATGTACATATACCTAAGATCAGCAATACATCCGCAAACATTGTCTGTAGTCCCAAAATGCATTGTTACACTGCAATAGCCAAATTTTGACCAGAGACAATTCTCAACTAGAACTTCCCAAAACTATTGAAAACACCTTGCAGTGATCAAGCTGAGGCGGCTGAAACATGCTCAAAACAAGATTTTGGCTACCAAACCTCAGTACAAAGTAGGCACCTCTAAGCCTTTGAAAACAGCTCCTCAATTGGAATTGTGTCATACCTAAACAAGAAAGGGAAGGAATGATGATGCTCTTACCCATGTACCGCTTCCTTGCTTGCTTTGTTCTTGCCTCCTTAGCTCTCAAATGAACCGGAGCTCTGATACCATAAAGAGAATGTGAGGGAGAGGGAGAGCTATGCAAGCAAACGTGTACACACACATAAGAGAGCGCAAAACACAAGAGAGAGATAAATGGCTAAATTTTCTTGTATCTTCTTCTCTTCTCTACGACTATATAACTAAAAGATAAGAGTACATACTATAAGGGAAAGTACTCTCCTACAAATCATACAATGGTCGTGAACTCGACTATATGAGAGCTCATGTTATAACTATGCCATGATAACTCTAGTACTCCAAAGTGACTATCATACAGCTTGTCGTCTATTGTGGTATATCAACCATAATCTTACTAACCATGCTAGTGGAATAAGTGCAGAAGCTATCATCTTGGCGGGTCATGAGTGTCCACAGCACTAGTTGAGCTCAATATCTCAACAACACCCGTAACAAGAAATTTCCAACAGTAGTATTCAAATTCCTAGACAATACTTCCTTTTGTGGAATGTCTCTCTAACGAGGGTTGGGCTTCCTTTTTTTCGAAAGAAATTGCTGAGACAGATTATTGGAAATTCCCAATACAGTATTAGAATTGCCAGGAAATCCTACCTTTACTAGGAACTCTCTTTGGCAAGGGTCACCTTTCTTGCCAACTGACCAAGTGAAAAGGCTAGTGTTTCATGTCCTAATGATCACCACATAAATATGTTGTACTAATGGTCTGACTAGTGTGGAAGTACAAACTAGCCTAATCACAATAGATAGTACTGCCAATGTGGAAGTATTATGTGGAATCATGAAATGTAATGAGTAGATTGAAGTATTGCCATTTCAATTGATTTCAAGATTATTAAAGTTTGACAATTATGTTTGGATAGGATATTCCTGAAATGTGAAAACACCTCTTCCATCTTCACTGATTGCTCCGACCTCACCAATCACTGCCATCATCGCTGGTGCTCTTCGATCTCTCCGTTCCTTGCCTTCGCCAGCTCACAAAACACCATCATCATCGCCGTGCTCTTCGAGCTCTCCGTTCCTTGCCTTCACCATCTTCACCAAGCTCTTTGACCTCACTGGCTGCAATCGTTACCACTGCTCTTCCAGGTCTTCGTTCCTTGACTCTGCCCATAGTTATCAATACGCTTGAACGTATTTAATACAAGCCAAATGCAAACGAATGCATACGGCTAAAGAAACCAATGCAATATAATGAAAATCAATAATAAATTGTAGAATTGTAGGACATTTTGTGTATAATATGATCAATCGTAGGTAAGACCTATACAAACGTAAAAAAATGCGTTTTAATTATGAAAATGCCATTTTCATGCAACTATGCCTTTGCCATCTTCATTGAGCTCTCTGAGCTCATCGACTTGCCATTTTTGTCAGTGCTCTTTGAGCTCTCTGTTGATGACCATGTTGATGATGGCAAAATTGATGATGCCATTTTTGTCAGTGCTCTTTGAGCTCTCTGTTGAAACACTTGCCAAGTCTATATAAGCCGTCTCCTGGCCATCAAGCCACACTTGGCCACTATCCAGTGTCTAAACTGGGAACTATTGGATGCTTGGATGCTCCCCACAAAATGGCTACTCCTCCATTAGGGGAAGGTTGAGGTCTATAGGGGCCCTTTAAGCTACCATATTATGATTTTAATGACTTTTTGTTAAAACGTTAAGTTTCTTTGACTTTAGATACCTTCTTGTTCTTCAAATGGCTAGAAGTTTGAATTTCAAAGTTTCCCGCCAAAATTAAATTTGAAATCGAGCGAGCAAAACTCTATCATGTGACATATCTATGGAAAGAGCTCGACGAGTAGATTCTGGATCTGTAATCTCCGACAAATTTTGAGCTCATATGTAGAAGTTATGGACGTCCGAAATTTCAAAAACTTTCCCCTCCACTTTTTGGAAATGAAAAGTGCAAAAAGGCATCTTCTAGAGAATCTTTTGACCACCTTTAATCACCCAACATTTTTGTATACATGGCATCACACGATTGGCTCTTTTCCTTAATAACCTTTTAATCACATGGCATCTTAAAGGGCCCCTATAGACCTCAACCTTCCCCTAATGATAAAAGGGGCCTTATATAATAGGAGCACATCTGACACTTGGGTCAACATCCCTATCTATATTTTATTGTATTAGTGCTACATGCCCCCTTGTTAACCCTTACTGACATCAATTGTATATTGTAATAAGAGAGTTAGTCCATAAAAGTATAAAGTCACAATTTGAGGAGGAGCCTTGGAGCTACCACAACGGAGAAGCCAATTACGATGTTCATTCAATGAGTTGCTTCATCAATGTCATCTTCTGTTTTACGACTTATGGAATTACTCATTATGCAAGTTGCATCTCTAACTTTGCAATCGTGGCATCTTTTGCATTCAGTACAACAAAGATTACTTCTTCTGAAGTGGCCCTTACAGTTTGCAGCTCTACGTACTTTGCATTTGAAGTCTACTTCTCTTGGTAGCCTCTTATCGTTTCATCTTTGCATTTGAAGTCGTGCCTCTTGGTCAACCAAGAAGTCTCTACTTCTTGGTAGCCTCTTATCGTTTCATCTTTGCATTTGAAGTCGTGCCTCTTGGTCAACCAAACACTTGGTCATTAACAAAAAATCAATAGTCTACTATCCACATTACAAATAATGGGCAAGTAGAATCCACCAAGCATGAGAGTGGAAGTGTAGAAGCCGCTTTCTTCAAATCAATCTATGTAGCACTGATTAGAACAACTGCTACCACTGGAAGAGGGTAGAAAAGTGTCAAACTAGTAGAAGCTGTGCAGAGGAGAAGAAAAGCATGGGTGGACAAAAATACAAAATATAAGCTCTTCCAAGAAGGTGATCGGGTATAAGAGTGTTCAAGTCAAGAATGGGACACCCTAAGAAACTGAAGCTCAGATGGACGAGACCATATTAGACCATGGTTACCCAAGAACAAGCAACCTTCTACCTATCATTACCAGATGGGATCCCACTTCCCAAGCTAGTAACTGGATTTAAACTAAAGCCCTACTTTGAGAAGATAGGATAACGATCCGCTGGCACTTTGTCAGAGCCACAAGATCAAGTACTAGAAAAAGGGCTGTACAACAATCTAATAGAAAAATAGGGGTGGTAAGAACAACAATTCAAAATAGAAAAGCTACAAATTCAAATTACAATAATAATAGCTATACTTGATGTTTATGGGAGAGATGACTACCTGACAACGTAAATTACAATGTTTTGTTGTACCTGATGCTGAACAAAAAAGTGGGTCAAGAATGTCTTTTTCTGAAAACTGCAATGGTGAATAGCTAAGATGCATCCTTCTGAAACCAACAACCTTGAAGAGATTGGGAAAGAACAAACTGAATTTTTTTTCAATGCTCTCTTAAAGATATCTGCTTCATATGGATAGTTTCTTTTTAACCGAGCACACCACTATTTGAAAAATTTGCATTTTCTTAAGCATGCCTCTTCTTTGTATGCTGTAATAATTGGAATTCATATATTTAAACCAAAGAAAGGCACCTACTCACACGTTTATTTTTTCATTTCGCATGGAACTGATTCGTCCCTCGCTTTTTTTTTATACATTTCAAAATATCAAAATAGTTAAAATGGGTTTTGCCTTCTTTAAAAAATTGGACAACCTATTTTCAAGAGGTTTCGCGAAGTTTCAGTAACATTTTTGCCATCAATAAGTGACTGGTCTTCCTTCTTGGCCTAAGACACCACCAACAAGTGCTAAACTACTGGCATCAGCAAACTACTTCAAATTTCTTGGTGAAATCAGGAAGTTTCAGGACTGGGGAAGAAGTAATAATGGCCTTGAGCTAATCAAAACTATTTTGATAGATTGGCAGCCACACTATTTTACAATCCTTCTTAAGAAGATCCGTCAAGGGTGCAGCTACCAAGGCATAATCCTTGATAAAATTCCTATACCATCCTGTGATTCCCAAAAACCCATGAACTTCACGAACTGATTTAGGGGGTGGTCACTCCAGTATATCTTTGACCTTGGTGGGGTCTACTGATATGCCGTCTTTGGAGACGATGAACCCAAGATACTCAATTTGATGAGTAAAGAAGGTACATTTGCTCTTCTTGGCATAGAGTTTATGTCTACATAGCAATTGCAGAACCCTATGCACATGCTCCTCATGCTCTTCCATTGACTTGGAGTAGACTAAGATATCATAAAAAAAACAAGCACAAATTCATCCAAGTAAGGACGTAATATATCTTGCATTAGGCAGTTGAAGGTTGCAGAGCATTGGTCAATCCGAATGACATTACAATAAACTCATAGTGACCATAACGAGAATTGAAGGCTGTCTTGGGTATATCTGCTTCCTTGACTCTGATCTGATAGTAACCAGACCTCAAATCTATTTTTGAGAAAACTGTGGCCCCACGAAGTCTATCAAGAAGCTCGTCAATGCGAGGGATAGGATACTTATTCTTGACAGTGACTTGATTTAGCCCTCGATAATCTATGCAAAGGTAGAGAGTTCCGTCCTTCTTCTTTTGGAAAAGAACAGGTGCCCCCCCCAAGGAGAGCTTCTAGGGCATACAAATCCTTGCTCAATGAGTTGGGAAAGTCGTTCTTTAAGTTCAATGGCTTCAAGGAGGGACATTTTATAGGGCATTTTTGAGATGGGTTGAGCTCTAGGCATCACCTCGATTTCATGATCAACTTCTCGAGGAGGCGGTAGCCCTATAAGCTCATTAGGAAAGATGTCAGAGAATTCTTGGAGCGAAGAGAGTTCTGTCTCCTTACTAGGTTCAATGGCTTTGTTGAGCTTGACTAGGAAAACTTGCTGACCCTTACGTGCTCCCATGAGAAGATGTTTTGCCTTGACTACCCTAGATTTAGGTTTGGTTATTTTCCCCTGAACGGATACTACTTGGCCATGCTCATTTTCAAAAGTGATACTCCCCTAGTTACAGTGAATGCTAGCTTTGTTTGCAATTAACCAGTCCATCCCAAGAATTCCATCATAAATTCTTAATCGCAAGACTCTAAAGTGGGCATGAGTTTGCTCATTACCCAGTTCAAAATCAAGGTTTCCTATAGAGTGGTGAGATATTACTTCTTTCCCACTGGCTAACTCTAGAATCATTCTTCTAGCTGTTTTTTGACCCAAGTTTAATTTTTGCACACCTAGGAGAAAGAAATGAATGGGTACTGCCACAATCAATCAAAAGCTGGAATTGCTTACCGTGATGGGGTTTGGATTACACCAAATTGTTGATTTGGACCTTGGTGTTCTACCACGGCATGGACGGTGGCACGTTCTTCTTCAGCCATTTCCAAGGTTGGTTCTTCACTTATAGTACATGCGGTTCTAGCAAATGATCCTCCACGGCCTCTGCCACATCCACTGCCTCTTACACCTTGGTGGATAGGGGTTCCACGGCCTTGATTTCCTCTGCTACCTTGGGGAAATGATGTTGCCAGCTTGGGACAGTTGGCCCTAAAGTGTCCCGGCTCATTGCATTCAAAACACAGAGGGCCTTCTCTGAAATAAGGAGCATACGAGCGGGGAAGGTGCCAGCCTCCATTTGCGTGCCGGACCGCCCGAGGGGGGTGAAAATGTTTTTCCAGCGAAAATGTCTGGAATGTTCCCCTGGTCATTGGGGTGCAGACCGTTTGTCAATTAGACACCCGGTCGTGCATTTATTAAGGTTTAAAAGTTATCATTTTTAACTAAAAATAACCAAAATTCACGTCCATAGTGTCTGTTTTGGATGCTATAAAATCCTATTATAGGGAAAAATCACGAGCAAATTCCAAATTTGGACTCAGAACTTGATGATTCTAAGTAGAAATGGCTTGCTTATTAAAATCATTGATTTTTACACCATAAAAACTCATAAATTCATCTATTACATGGACATTTTTTTATTAATGAAGATGGGCATGCTATAATATTCATGAGTGATCCCCCGAGTATGCTACTCATGTTGTCACAATAAATGACAAGTCACCTATCCACATGCTCACACATATCACCAAGCAGATTTTAAAACCAAGGTACCTCCCAAGATACCTAACTAGCAGCACCCCTCTACTCAACAAAAAAACTATTAGCTATTTCTTACTACTCCAACTCATAGTAGCACTTCCAAACAAAAACATAAAGCCACCACTAGTAGACCTCCTGTCTCCAACCCATCAGCCTAATCAATATCTGTGTACCCATGTAGCTATATAGATCTATGTACCAGTCTCATAAAAAAGTCCATAATCATCAGTGGACTTTGTGTACATGAGAATCTATCTAGCCACATCCAAGTGTGTCTTCCTAGGGGACTGCATAAACTGACTCACAAGTCCAAACATAGCTGAAGCTCAGTAATGGTTATGTAGATCAAGCTACCCAGTATGCGCTTGTGCATAGTGGGGTCCTCCAAAAGCTCACCTATGTCCGTGGGGAAAGCTTTGTGTTTTGCTTCAATGGCATTGAAATAGACTTACAGCCTATCATACCATACTTGGAAAACATGTCCAAGCCATACTACCTCTGTAATAACAAAACGCCGTGAGGTGATCTCACCACATATATGCCCAAGAAATACCGTAGCTCACCCAAATACTTCATCTCAAACTTTGACTTCCAAAGCCTCCTAACATCATTTATGTCAGCATCACTATCACCAAAGATAATCAAGTCATCCGCATAAATGACTAATAGTATTATCCCTTTATCTGTCTTTTTCACATATTAAAGTAAAAAATATCCATTGGATATCTAAAATCCAATGGTAACAAGATACTCCCTTATCTTGTTTGACCACGCTCTAGGTGCCAGCGTTAAGCCATACAGAGCTTTTGCGTAACCTGCACATAAACTCCGGGTGTGCATCACTCACATAAACTAGTGGCTATAGCATGTATACTTTTTCTTGCAAATCACCATTGAAGAAGGCATTCTTTACATCCATTCGATGTAAAGACAAACCCTTTGCTATATCCATAGTAATGATAGCTCACGCGGTTGCCATTCTCGCACAACTGGGCCGAATATCTCCTCCTAGTCAATGCCATAAGTCTTTGCATAGCCCTTAACAACCAATCTTGCCTTATATCTGCTCACTGAACCATATGCGTTATGTTTAACCTTATTTACACCCACTTACATCCAATTGTTTTCTTTTGCTTAGGCAAAGGCACTAACTCCCATGTTGCATTTGCATCCAATGCTACCATCTCTTCATTCATGGCATATTCTTATTTTTTTCCAATTTGCTACTCAAAACAAATGGGCTCCAACTCCTGTATGGCTTTAATCATGTAAGCATAATGATGGGATGTATATCCATCATATCATAGCCTTTTAAAATGGTACCTAACCCTCGTAGACCTATGTACACATGGATCATTGCTAGGTTTCCTCAAAATTGTCAATAGGGTACTACCTAGCCATGTAAGCATAATGTTGGGATGTATATCCATCATATCGCACCTAACCCTCATACACCTGCATACACCTAGATCACTATAATACTAGGTGTCCTCAAAATTACTCTAGTTCTCCTTACACTAGGAGTAGCCATAAATGAAATGCCAAACTCCTCATCAAGGCTCTACTCAAAGTTGCTAGAGTTACCGCCCACATATGAGTGACATGTTAACAGATCAGACAAAAAAGACTGATCTACCTTTTCCTTATCTTTGCATGATCCATGTGTACCTGCATCTGTCCTCAACATGCCTGACCATGGACTAACAATGGATCCGCGACTAGAGGACTCTTCTGATCCACTAAGCACCTATGATGATTGCTACTCTACATGTGGTAGGATGGTTGCAAGATGAGGGTACTCACTTTTGTTCACTCTCTCTAAAATTGGGACATGGACACAACTCGGGCGGCGGAGTACCTCGATCATGATATCGCCATCAATTAAAACAAGACACGTGCCTCCTGAGCCTATAGTGCCATATCTCGAACGAGATACCAACTAACGCCATGCCAGCAAGTTCGGGTTTCAAGTCACCATCCATGTCACCAGTACATGTCACCGCCACCACATTATCTCGATCGAGATATGCATGCCACTCGGATCCACGTCAATGCCACGGTGGATCTCCCTAGACATCCCACTCAAATGTACATTTAGCATATTCAATGATGCCATCTACACCACCCACATATCTCGAACGAGATAATGAAATATAATCTCGACCATTAAAAAATCTCGTTCAAGATATCGAGATGCAATCTCATCCATCCACATATCTCGTTCGAGATACCAAGATGAAATGGAAGCCATTCAAAAACCTCAAACAAGATACATCTACACAATCCGACCCGTCCATTCGAAATTATGAAGGCTCAATGATGGGATAGTACTAGAGATAAGTGTGGGACAGTACTAGAGATGTGTGATTATATAGGAAAAATAGGTTATCCACTTCAAATTTCATTGGATTTGCTATCTAAGATTGATTGGATAATTAAGATAAACTTAAAGTAATTAAAGATAAACTATTATCCACTCAAAAATCAATATTATTAATAATAAGTCTAAATATTTATCATTACTAAATATATAGATATAACTTCAAATATATCTTTTGTTTTATAAATATATAACTGCATTTTCTTTTATAATGTATTTTTTTAAATTTTATTCAAAGATTTATTCTATACATAAAATATTTTCAAGAAATATTAAATTTAAAAAAATAATTTTTTTAAATTAAATAACATGAACTTTAAAAATAATATTATTTATCTAGTTCCAAAATATAGTCCTTTAAAATTAGTGATTTTAAATTCTTTTATATTAATGAGTTATATATTTCATTATTTAAAATTATATATTTTATTTCTTTTTTTAAAAAATACTAAAAATATACTAAATTAACTTTTTCAAAAATATGGTTTTGAAAAAAATGGAAAGATGGAAGGAGGCACCACGTGTCATATGCGTGCATGACACGTGGCATTTTCTTGACATGTGGCACTATTATGGCTGATGTGGCAATTCCATGATGTGGTATGCCATGTCACCAAATGCAAGGCGGCATGCAAAGGTGGAAAGAAGATGTGGCATTAATGATGACTAGGATGATGAGGTGGGGAGTCAACTAGGTTGACCATGTTGACATGGAGGGTGGAGGTGGCAAGGTGAGGTGGCAAGCTGCTTATGTGGATCCTCTCGAAGCTGATGTGGACATAAAGTAGCATGCATATATAAAATTTGTGCCTACCCAAGCCTCACACATGGAATGATATCCAGGCTTTGAAGTTTACCAAGCCTAGATTTCCAAACCTAACTAGGATTGGTTTTAGACTTGAAAAGGGGACAGTGGACACAATATGGGATTTTTCTCTTGGGAGGATTGAAAATGGACCTTTCCATACTCAAATTAAGATAATTTTTTTTAAATAAACTCATGGAAATAAGTATTTTAATCCCTAGAGTTTTTAGATTGAAAGATTCAATATTTGATTTTCTAGAATTAAATTATAATTGATTTAATGGGCCTCTAACAGTCATAACAAATTTTCCAAAGTAAATCTACAAAAATCCAACCATTAGATTTGTAATTTTACCTTAGACCCACATTCTACTAATCTTTGCCAATCTAATCATCATGAGATCCATACAAATTGAGCATTTTAAATGGTAGATGTGGTGGGAGGACAAAATAGTATGTTTTTTAACAATTCTAATGTCTTTTAAATAATATAGAAAATAGTAAAACACATCAAAATTTACTCGATAAATCAAGTTAAGCTCTATGTTATTTGAATTTGTGATATTCAAAGTGGGAACATCATATGAGTAATAATGTAAAAGCTATAGGCAATTTACTCACATTTAGTGTACCTGTCCAAACCTCCGACATGGCCTGTATACAATTTTGGTTCCCAAAGAAAAGGGGATTTTCAATTATTGGATACTCGATCAGATTATAGTTTTAGGTGCCCAACTTTGCATATGATGTTTCATTACGAGACCTTGAAGTGAAACTCCTTGGCTAACTAGGAGAGATTGGCTATTCTTCTTGAAAAAATGCATGTTTTCAGGCTAAAGCCAAGGGTGCCCACTAAAAGAAACTAGATAACCTCATCTTGCAACCACTCGGTATAGCATCAGTACTTTTGACATCTCTATCTTATGCTTCCTTTACTACTAGTGCATATAGCTTTTTCGCATCTCACGAGAGGTTGGATTATAACTTCTACAATCTTTCTGCATTTTTGTGACTTTGGATCCAACTTTATGCTCTAATATTTGGAACATGAAGTACATCTTCCAAGTAATTCATTTTTTCATATTGCATATACAATGGCACTTTACCAACATGCGCAATGGGATGCACAATATCATTACCTGTTTCTACATAACCTAGTTTTTCCATTTTTGCATATCTCTAAACTAATCACAATGGCTAGTCATGTGGCTAGAAGAACCATAATTAACATACCATATATCCTTAAATCTTGACATATCTCTTATTATGGTGCATCACAAACAACTACTTCTATCATCGCCACCATGTTTACTAGATGATGCATAGTTGCCTTGTTGGAAATTTTCACTTTTAATGTCATTTTACTTTTTAAAGTAGTCTTTTGTATGATTGCTACTAATGTGCTGTGAATCATTGTACTATTGTTGTCCATAATTTTGGTTTACATATTGGCACCTTGGCCCAACAGACCTCTACCTCTATCTAAATTAGAGTAGAAGGCTCCTGTTCTGATGTGTTCTTGCTTTGTGAAGAAGATTCCTAACCTGGAGACTTTTCTTCTATGATCAACATACACATTAAGTCCTAAAAGTTGGGAACATTCTTCATGACTGCAATGGAGGTCTTGAATGGCTTGTATTCTTTGCCAAGCCCATTTAGACACACAGCAATCACTTAGTCATCACTTCCACCGATACATTAATAGACACAAGGGATTTAACAATGTCCTTGATCTTTAAAGCATACTAATTGATAGTCATTCTTTTATTCTCCACACTATGTAGCTCTTGTTTTAGATGTCGTTTCCTTGCCTTTGTGTTGGTCTAGAACATCTACACTAGGTTCTGCCATGCAACTGTTGGAGTATTAGCATCCTGTATCTGTCCTATAATTGTTCCTATGACACTGATTGAAAGACAATACACGAATTACCTTGCACCCTGGTCCCAATGCTTGAATGCCTTTATATGTTCTAGAGTGGCATTCTCTTCACCCAACTCTAGAGACTCCTCACCGTCTCCTTCAACATAGTCCCAAAAATCCACATTCTAAGCTTCCAAGTATGGAGGCTGTTCTTATCCAGCTTCTCATTGACAAACTGATTGAGTCCGTGAGACATGTTTGCCTGAACGACCAAAAATCTACATATAGATAATTTCAATTTGCAATCTTTAACACAACAATATCTTCTGGGATTGTTGCAGTGGTCTTCAGCACAACTTGTATGTCACTAGATATGACTAGAGTACATGTACATATACCTAAGATCAGCAATACATCCGCAAACATTGTCTGTAGTCCCAAAATGCATTGTTACACTGCAATAGCCAAATTTTGACCAGAGACAATTCTCAACTAGAACTTCCCAAAACTATTGAAAACACCTTGCAGTGATCAAGCTGAGGCGGCTGAAACATGCTCAAAACAAGATTTTGGCTACCAAACCTCAGTACAAAGTAGGCACCTCTAAGCCTTTGAAAACAGCTCCTCAATTGGAATTGTGTCATACCTAAACAAGAAAGGGAAGGAATGATGATGCTCTTACCCATGTACCGCTTCCTTGCTTGCTTTGTTCTTGCCTCCTTAGCTCTCAAATGAACCGGAGCTCTGATACCATAAAGAGAATGTGAGGGAGAGGGAGAGCTATGCAAGCAAACGTGTACACACACATAAGAGAGCGCAAAACACAAGAGAGAGATAAATGGCTAAATTTTCTTGTATCTTCTTCTCTTCTCTACGACTATATAACTAAAAGATAAGAGTACATACTATAAGGGAAAGTACTCTCCTACAAATCATACAATGGTCGTGAACTCGACTATATGAGAGCTCATGTTATAACTATGCCATGATAACTCTAGTACTCCAAAGTGACTATCATACAGCTTGTCGTCTATTGTGGTATATCAACCATAATCTTACTAACCATGCTAGTGGAATAAGTGCAGAAGCTATCATCTTGGCGGGTCATGAGTGTCCACAGCACTAGTTGAGCTCAATATCTCAACAACACCCGTAACAAGAAATTTCCAACAGTAGTATTCAAATTCCTAGACAATACTTCCTTTTGTGGAATGTCTCTCTAACGAGGGTTGGGCTTCCTTTTTTTCGAAAGAAATTGCTGAGACAGATTATTGGAAATTCCCAATACAGTATTAGAATTGCCAGGAAATCCTACCTTTACTAGGAACTCTCTTTGGCAAGGGTCACCTTTCTTGCCAACTGACCAAGTGAAAAGGCTAGTGTTTCATGTCCTAATGATCACCACATAAATATGTTGTACTAATGGTCTGACTAGTGTGGAAGTACAAACTAGCCTAATCACAATAGATAGTACTGCCAATGTGGAAGTATTATGTGGAATCATGAAATGTAATGAGTAGATTGAAGTATTGCCATTTCAATTGATTTCAAGATTATTAAAGTTTGACAATTATGTTTGGATAGGATATTCCTGAAATGTGAAAACACCTCTTCCATCTTCACTGATTGCTCCGACCTCACCAATCACTGCCATCATCGCTGGTGCTCTTCGATCTCTCCGTTCCTTGCCTTCGCCAGCTCACAAAACACCATCATCATCGCCGTGCTCTTCGAGCTCTCCGTTCCTTGCCTTCACCATCTTCACCAAGCTCTTTGACCTCACTGGCTGCAATCGTTACCACTGCTCTTCCAGGTCTTCGTTCCTTGACTCTGCCCATAGTTATCAATACGCTTGAACGTATTTAATACAAGCCAAATGCAAACGAATGCATACGGCTAAAGAAACCAATGCAATATAATGAAAATCAATAATAAATTGTAGAATTGTAGGACATTTTGTGTATAATATGATCAATCGTAGGTAAGACCTATACAAACGTAAAAAAACGCGTTTTAATTATGAAAATGCCATTTTCATGCAACTATGCCTTTGCCATCTTCATTGAGCTCTCTGAGCTCATCGACTTGCCATTTTTGTCAGTGCTCTTTGAGCTCTCTGTTGATGACCATGTTGATGATGGCAAAATTGATGATGCCATTTTTGTCAGTGCTCTTTGAGCTCTCTGTTGAAACACTTGCCAAGTCTATATAAGCCGTCTCCTGGCCATCAAGCCACACTTGGCCACTATCCAGTGTCTAAACTGGGAACTATTGGATGCTTGGATGCTCCCCACAAAATGGCTACTCCTCCATTAGGGGAAGGTTGAGGTCTATAGGGGCCCTTTAAGCTACCATATTATGATTTTAATGACTTTTTGTTAAAACGTTAAGTTTCTTTGACTTTAGATACCTTCTTGTTCTTCAAATGGCTAGAAGTTTGAATTTCAAAGTTTCCCGCCAAAATTAAATTTGAAATCGAGCGAGCAAAACTCTATCATGTGACATATCTATGGAAAGAGCTCGACGAGTAGATTCTGGATCTGTAATCTCCGACAAATTTTGAGCTCATATGTAGAAGTTATGGACGTCCGAAATTTCAAAAACTTTCCCCTCCACTTTTTGGAAATGAAAAGTGCAAAAAGGCATCTTCTAGAGAATCTTTTGACCACCTTTAATCACCCAACATTTTTGTATACATGGCATCACACGATTGGCTCTTTTCCTTAATAACCTTTTAATCACATGGCATCTTAAAGGGCCCCTATAGACCTCAACCTTCCCCTAATGATAAAAGGGGCCTTATATAATAGGAGCACATCTGACACTTGGGTCAACATCCCTATCTATATTTTATTGTATTAGTGCTACATGCCCCCTTGTTAACCCTTACTGACATCAATTGTATATTGTAATAAGAGAGTTAGTCCATAAAAGTATAAAGTCACAATTTGAGGAGGAGCCTTGGAGCTACCACAACGGAGAAGCCAATTACGATGTTCATTCAATGAGTTGCTTCATCAATGTCATCTTCTGTTTTACGACTTATGGAATTACTCATTATGCAAGTTGCATCTCTAACTTTGCAATCGTGGCATCTTTTGCATTCAGTACAACAAAGATTACTTCTTCTGAAGTGGCCCTTACAGTTTGCAGCTCTACGTACTTTGCATTTGAAGTCTACTTCTCTTGGTAGCCTCTTATCGTTTCATCTTTGCATTTGAAGTCGTGCCTCTTGGTCAACCAAGAAGTCTCTACTTCTTGGTAGCCTCTTATCGTTTCATCTTTGCATTTGAAGTCGTGCCTCTTGGTCAACCAAACACTTGGTCATTAACAAAAAATCAATAGTCTACTATCCACATTACAAATAATGGGCAAGTAGAATCCACCAAGCATGAGAGTGGAAGTGTAGAAGCCGCTTTCTTCAAATCAATCTATGTAGCACTGATTAGAACAACTGCTACCACTGGAAGAGGGTAGAAAAGTGTCAAACTAGTAGAAGCTGTGCAGAGGAGAAGAAAAGCATGGGTGGACAAAAATACAAAATATAAGCTCTTCCAAGAAGGTGATCGGGTATAAGAGTGTTCAAGTCAAGAATGGGACACCCTAAGAAACTGAAGCTCAGATGGACGAGACCATATTAGACCATGGTTACCCAAGAACAAGCAACCTTCTACCTATCATTACCAGATGGGATCCCACTTCCCAAGCTAGTAACTGGATTTAAACTAAAGCCCTACTTTGAGAAGATAGGATAACGATCCGCTGGCACTTTGTCAGAGCCACAAGATCAAGTACTAGAAAAAGGGCTGTACAACAATCTAATAGAAAAATAGGGGTGGTAAGAACAACAATTCAAAATAGAAAAGCTACAAATTCAAATTACAATAATAATAGCTATACTTGATGTTTATGGGAGAGATGACTACCTGACAACGTAAATTACAATGTTTTGTTGTACCTGATGCTGAACAAAAAAGTGGGTCAAGAATGTCTTTTTCTGAAAACTGCAATGGTGAATAGCTAAGATGCATCCTTCTGAAACCAACAACCTTGAAGAGATTGGGAAAGAACAAACTGAATTTTTTTTCAATGCTCTCTTAAAGATATCTGCTTCATATGGATAGTTTCTTTTTAACCGAGCACACCACTATTTGAAAAATTTGCATTTTCTTAAGCATGCCTCTTCTTTGTATGCTGTAATAATTGGAATTCATATATTTAAACCAAAGAAAGGCACCTACTCACACGTTTATTTTTTCATTTCGCATGGAACTGATTCGTCCCTCGCTTTTTTTTTATACATTTCAAAATATCAAAATAGTTAAAATGGGTTTTGCCTTCTTTAAAAAATTGGACAACCTATTTTCAAGAGGTTTCGCGAAGTTTCAGTAACATTTTTGCCATCAATAAGTGACTGGTCTTCCTTCTTGGCCTAAGACACCACCAACAAGTGCTAAACTACTGGCATCAGCAAACTACTTCAAATTTCTTGGTGAAATCAGGAAGTTTCAGGACTGGGGAAGAAGTAATAATGGCCTTGAGCTAATCAAAACTATTTTGATAGATTGGCAGCCACACTATTTTACAATCCTTCTTAAGAAGATCCGTCAAGGGTGCAGCTACCAAGGCATAATCCTTGATAAAATTCCTATACCATCCTGTGATTCCCAAAAACCCATGAACTTCACGAACTGATTTAGGGGGTGGTCACTCCAGTATATCTTTGACCTTGGTGGGGTCTACTGATATGCCGTCTTTGGAGACGATGAACCCAAGATACTCAATTTGATGAGTAAAGAAGGTACATTTGCTCTTCTTGGCATAGAGTTTATGTCTACATAGCAATTGCAGAACCCTATGCACATGCTCCTCATGCTCTTCCATTGACTTGGAGTAGACTAAGATATCATAAAAAAAACAAGCACAAATTCATCCAAGTAAGGACGTAATATATCTTGCATTAGGCAGTTGAAGGTTGCAGAGCATTGGTCAATCCGAATGACATTACAATAAACTCATAGTGACCATAACGAGAATTGAAGGCTGTCTTGGGTATATCTGCTTCCTTGACTCTGATCTGATAGTAACCAGACCTCAAATCTATTTTTGAGAAAACTGTGGCCCCACGAAGTCTATCAAGAAGCTCGTCAATGCGAGGGATAGGATACTTATTCTTGACAGTGACTTGATTTAGCCCTCGATAATCTATGCAAAGGTAGAGAGTTCCGTCCTTCTTCTTTTGGAAAAGAACAGGTGCCCCCCCCAAGGAGAGCTTCTAGGGCATACAAATCCTTGCTCAATGAGTTGGGAAAGTCGTTCTTTAAGTTCAATGGCTTCAAGGAGGGACATTTTATAGGGCATTTTTGAGATGGGTTGAGCTCTAGGCATCACCTCGATTTCATGATCAACTTCTCGAGGAGGCGGTAGCCCTATAAGCTCATTAGGAAAGATGTCAGAGAATTCTTGGAGCGAAGAGAGTTCTGTCTCCTTACTAGGTTCAATGGCTTTGTTGAGCTTGACTAGGAAAACTTGCTGACCCTTACGTGCTCCCATGAGAAGATGTTTTGCCTTGACTACCCTAGATTTAGGTTTGGTTATTTTCCCCTGAACGGATACTACTTGGCCATGCTCATTTTCAAAAGTGATACTCCCCTAGTTACAGTGAATGCTAGCTTTGTTTGCAATTAACCAGTCCATCCCAAGAATTCCATCATAAATTCTTAATCGCAAGACTCTAAAGTGGGCATGAGTTTGCTCATTACCCAGTTCAAAATCAAGGTTTCCTATAGAGTGGTGAGATATTACTTCTTTCCCACTGGCTAACTCTAGAATCATTCTTCTAGCTGTTTTTTGACCCAAGTTTAATTTTTGCACACCTAGGAGAAAGAAATGAATGGGTACTGCCACAATCAATCAAAAGCTGGAATTGCTTACCGTGATGGGGTTTGGATTACACCAAATTGTTGATTTGGACCTTGGTGTTCTACCACGGCATGGACGGTGGCACGTTCTTCTTCAGCCATTTCCAAGGTTGGTTCTTCACTTATAGTACATGCGGTTCTAGCAAATGATCCTCCACGGCCTCTGCCACATCCACTGCCTCTTACACCTTGGTGGATAGGGGTTCCACGGCCTTGATTTCCTCTGCTACCTTGGGGAAATGATGTTGCCAGCTTGGGACAGTTGGCCCTAAAGTGTCCCGGCTCATTGCATTCAAAACACAGAGGGCCTTCTCTGAAATAAGGAGCATACGAGCGGGGAAGGTGCCAGCCTCCATTTGCGTGCCGGACCGCCCGAGGGGGGTGAAAATGTTTTTCCAGCGAAAATGTCTGGAATGTTCCCCTGGTCATTGGGGTGCAGACCGTTTGTCAATTAGACACCCGGTCGTGCATTTATTAAGGTTTAAAAGTTATCATTTTTAACTAAAAATAACCAAAATTCACGTCCATAGTGTCTGTTTTGGATGCTGTAAAATCCTATTATAGGGCAAAATCACGAGCAAATTCCAAATTTGGACTCAGAACTTGATGATTCTAAGTAGAAATGGCTTGCTTATTAAAATCATTGATTTTTACACCATAAAAACTCATAAATTCATCTATTACATGGACATTTTTTTATTAATGAAGATGGGCATGCTATAATATTCATGAGTGATCCCCCGAGTATGCTACTCATGTTGTCACAATAAATGACAAGTCACCTATCCACATGCTCACACATATCACCAAGCAGATTTTAAAACCAAGGTACCTCCCAAGATACCTAACTAGCAGCACCCCTCTACTCAACAAAAAAACTATTAGCTATTTCTTACTACTCCAACTCATAGTAGCACTTCCAAACAAAAACATAAAGCCACCACTAGTAGACCTCCTGTCTCCAACCCATCAGCCTAATCAATATCTGTGTACCCATGTAGCTATATAGATCTATGTACCAGTCTCATAAAAAAGTCCATAATCATCAGTGGACTTTGTGTACATGAGAATCTATCTAGCCACATCCAAGTGTGTCTTCCTAGGGGACTGCATAAACTGACTCACAAGTCCAAACATAGCTGAAGCTCAGTAATGGTTATGTAGATCAAGCTACCCAGTATGCGCTTGTGCATAGTGGGGTCCTCCAAAAGCTCACCTATGTCCGTGGGGAAAGCTTTGTGTTTTGCTTCAATGGCATTGAAATAGACTTACAGCCTATCATACCATACTTGGAAAACATGTCCAAGCCATACTACCTCTGTAATAACAAAACGCCGTGAGGTGATCTCACCACATATATGCCCAAGAAATACCGTAGCTCACCCAAATACTTCATCTCAAACTTTGACTTCCAAAGCCTCCTAACATCATTTATGTCAGCATCACTATCACCAAAGATAATCAAGTCATCCGCATAAATGACTAATAGTATTATCCCTTTATCTGTCTTTTTCACATATTAAAGTAAAAAATATCCATTGGATATCTAAAATCCAATGGTAACAAGATACTCCCTTATCTTGTTTGACCACGCTCTAGGTGCCAGCGTTAAGCCATACACAGCTTTTGCGTAACCTGCACATAAACTCCGGGTGTGCATCACTCACATAAACTAGTGGCTATAGCATGTATACTTTTTCTTGCAAATCACCATTGAAGAAGGCATTCTTTACATCCATTCGATGTAAAGACAAACCCTTTGCTATATCCATAGTAATGATAGCTCACGCGGTTGCCATTCTCGCACAACTGGGCCGAATATCTCCTCCTAGTCAATGCCATAAGTCTTTGCATAGCCCTTAACAACCAATCTTGCCTTATATCTGCTCACTGAACCATATGCGTTATGTTTAACCTTATTTACACCCACTTACATCCAATTGTTTTCTTTTGCTTAGGCAAAGGCACTAACTCCCATGTTGCATTTGCATCCAATGCTACCATCTCTTCATTCATGGCATATTCTTATTTTTTTCCAATTTGCTACTCAAAACAAATGGGCTCCAACTCCTGTATGGCTTTAATCATGTAAGCATAATGATGGGATGTATATCCATCATATCATAGCCTTTTAAAATGGTACCTAACCCTCGTAGACCTATGTACACATGGATCATTGCTAGGTTTCCTCAAAATTGTCAATAGGGTACTACCTAGCCATGTAAGCATAATGTTGGGATGTATATCCATCATATCGCACCTAACCCTCATACACCTGCATACACCTAGATCACTATAATACTAGGTGTCCTCAAAATTACTCTAGTTCTCCTTACACTAGGAGTAGCCATAAATGAAATGCCAAACTCCTCATCAAGGCTCTACTCAAAGTTGCTAGAGTTACCGCCCACATATGAGTGACATGTTAACAGATCAGACAAAAAAGACTGATCTACCTTTTCCTTATCTTTGCATGATCCATGTGTACCTGCATCTGTCCTCAACATGCCTGACCATGGACTAACAATGGATCCGCGACTAGAGGACTCTTCTGATCCACTAAGCACCTATGATGATTGCTACTCTACATGTGGTAGGATGGTTGCAAGATGAGGGTACTCACTTTTGTTCACTCTCTCTAAAATTGGGACATGGACACAACTCGGGCGGCGGAGTACCTCGATCATGATATCGCCATCAATTAAAACAAGACACGTGCCTCCTGAGCCTATAGTGCCATATCTCGAACGAGATACCAACTAACGCCATGCCAGCAAGTTCGGGTTTCAAGTCACCATCCATGTCACCAGTACATGTCACCGCCACCACATTATCTCGATCGAGATATGCATGCCACTCGGATCCACGTCAATGCCACGGTGGATCTCCCTAGACATCCCACTCAAATGTACATTTAGCATATTCAATGATGCCATCTACACCACCCACATATCTCGAACGAGATAATGAAATATAATCTCGACCATTAAAAAATCTCGTTCAAGATATCGAGATGCAATCTCATCCATCCACATATCTCGTTCGAGATACCAAGATGAAATGGAAGCCATTCAAAAACCTCAAACAAGATACATCTACACAATCCGACCCGTCCATTCGAAATTATGAAGGCTCAATGATGGGATAGTACTAGAGATAAGTGTGGGACAGTACTAGAGATGTGTGATTATATAGGAAAAATAGGTTATCCACTTCAAATTTCATTGGATTTGCTATCTAAGATTGATTGGATAATTAAGATAAACTTAAAGTAATTAAAGATAAACTATTATCCACTCAAAAATCAATATTATTAATAATAAGTCTAAATATTTATCATTACTAAATATATAGATATAACTTCAAATATATCTTTTGTTTTATAAATATATAACTGCATTTTCTTTTATAATGTATTTTTTTAAATTTTATTCAAAGATTTATTCTATACATAAAATATTTTCAAGAAATATTAAATTTAAAAAAATAATTTTTTTAAATTAAATAACATGAACTTTAAAAATAATATTATTTATCTAGTTCCAAAATATAGTCCTTTAAAATTAGTGATTTTAAATTCTTTTATATTAATGAGTTATATATTTCATTATTTAAAATTATATATTTTATTTCTTTTTTTAAAAAATACTAAAAATATACTAAATTAACTTTTTCAAAAATATGGTTTTGAAAAAAATGGAAAGATGGAAGGAGGCACCACGTGTCATATGCGTGCATGACACGTGGCATTTTCTTGACATGTGGCACTATTATGGCTGATGTGGCAATTCCATGATGTGGTATGCCATGTCACCAAATGCAAGGCGGCATGCAAAGGTGGAAAGAAGATGTGGCATTAATGATGACTAGGATGATGAGGTGGGGAGTCAACTAGGTTGACCATGTTGACATGGAGGGTGGAGGTGGCAAGGTGAGGTGGCAAGCTGCTTATGTGGATCCTCTCGAAGCTGATGTGGACATAAAGTAGCATGCATATATAAAATTTGTGCCTACCCAAGCCTCACACATGGAATGATATCCAGGCTTTGAAGTTTACCAAGCCTAGATTTCCAATTGGTTTTAGACTTGAAAAGGGGACAGTGGACACAATATGGGATTTTTCTCTTGGGAGGATTGAAAATGGACCTTTCCATACTCAAATTAAGATAATTTTTTTTAAATAAACTCATGGAAATAAGTATTTTAATCCCTAGAGTTTTTAGATTGAAAGATTCAATATTTGATTTTCTAGAATTAAATTATAATTGATTTAATGGGCCTCTAACAGTCATAACAAATTTTCCAAAGTAAATCTACAAAAATCCAACCATTAGATTTGTAATTTTACCTTAGACCCACATTCTACTAATCTTTGCCAATCTAATCATCATGAGATCCATACAAATTGAGCATTTTAAATGGTAGATGTGGTGGGAGGACAAAATAGTATGTTTTTTAACAATTCTAATGTCTTTTAAATAATATAGAAAATAGTAAAACACATCAAAATTTACTCGATAAATCAAGTTAAGCTCTATGTTATTTGAATTTGTGATATTCAAAGTGGGAACATCATATGAGTAATAATGTAAAAGCTATAGGCAATTTACTCACATTTAGTGTACCTGTCCAAACCTCCGACATGGCCTGTATACAATTTTGGTTCCCAAAGAAAAGGGGATTTTTAATTATTGGATACTCGATCAGATTATAGTTTTAGGTGCCCAACTTTGCATATGATGTTTCATTACGAGACCTTGAAGTGAAACTCCTTGGCTAACTAGGAGAGATTGGCTATTCTTCTTGAAAAAATGCATGTTTTCAGGCTAAAGCCAAGGGTGCCCACTAAAAGAAACTAGATAACCTCATCTTGCAACCACTCGGTATAGCATCAGTACTTTTGACATCTCTATCTTATGCTTCCTTTACTACTAGTGCATATAGCTTTTTCGCATCTCACGAGAGGTTGGATTATAACTTCTACAATCTTTCTGCATTTTTGTGACTTTGGATCCAACTTTATGCTCTAATATTTGGAACATGAAGTACATCTTCCAAGTAATTCATTTTTTCATATTGCATATACAATGGCACTTTACCAACATGCGCAATGGGATGCACAATATCATTACCTGTTTCTACATAACCTAGTTTTTCCATTTTTGCATATCTCTAAACTAATCACAATGGCTAGTCATGTGGCTAGAAGAACCATAATTAACATACCATATATCCTTAAATCTTGACATATCTCTTATTATGGTGCATCACAAACAACTACTTCTATCATCGCCACCATGTTTACTAGATGATGCATAGTTGCCTTGTTGGAAATTTTCACTTTTAATGTCATTTTACTTTTTAAAGTAGTCTTTTGTATGATTGCTACTAATGTGCTGTGAATCATTGTACTATTGTTGTCCATAATTTTGGTTTACATATTGGCACCTTGGCCCAACAGACCTCTACCTCTATCTAAATTAGAGTAGAAGGCTCCTGTTCTGATGTGTTCTTGCTTTGTGAAGAAGATTCCTAACCTGGAGACTTTTCTTCTATGATCAACATACACATTAAGTCCTAAAAGTTGGGAACATTCTTCATGACTGCAATGGAGGTCTTGAATGGCTTGTATTCTTTGCCAAGCCCATTTAGACACACAGCAATCACTTAGTCATCACTTCCACCGATACATTAATAGACACAAGGGATTTAACAATGTCCTTGATCTTTAAAGCATACTAATTGATAGTCATTCTTTTATTCTCCACACTATGTAGCTCTTGTTTTAGATGTCGTTTCCTTGCCTTTGTGTTGGTCTAGAACATCTACACTAGGTTCTGCCATGCAACTGTTGGAGTATTAGCATCCTGTATGTGTCCTATAATTGTTCCTATGACACTGATTGAAAGACAATACACGAATTACCTGCGGCACCCTGGTCCCAATGCTTGAATGCCTTTATATGTTCTAGAGTGGCATTCTCTTCACCCAACTCTAGAGACTCCTCACCGTCTCCTTCAACATAGTCCCAAAAATCCACATTCTAAGCTTCCAAGTATGGAGGCTGTTCTTATCCAGCTTCTCATTGACAAACTGATTGAGTCCGTGAGACATGTTTGCCTGAACGACCAAAAATCTACATATAGATAATTTCAATTTGCAATCTTTAACACAACAATATCTTCTGGGATTGTTGCAGTGGTCTTCAGCACAACTTGTATGTCACTAGATATGACTAGAGTACATGTACATATACCTAAGATCAGCAATACATCCGCAAACATTGTCTGTAGTCCCAAAATGCATTGTTACACTGCAATAGCCAAATTTTGACCAGAGACAATTCTCAACTAGAACTTCCCAAAACTATTGAAAACACCTTGCAGTGATCAAGCTGAGGCGGCTGAAACATGCTCAAAACAAGATTTTGGCTACCAAACCTCAGTACAAAGTAGGCACCTCTAAGCCTTTGAAAACAGCTCCTCAATTGGAATTGTGTCATACCTAAACAAGAAAGGGAAGGAATGATGATGCTCTTACCCATGTACCGCTTCCTTGCTTGCTTTGTTCTTGCCTCCTTAGCTCTCAAATGAACCGGAGCTCTGATACCATAAAGAGAATGTGAGGGAGAGGGAGAGCTATGCAAGCAAACGTGTACACACACATAAGAGAGCGCAAAACACAAGAGAGAGATAAATGGCTAAATTTTCTTGTATCTTCTTCTCTTCTCTACGACTATATAACTAAAAGATAAGAGTACATACTATAAGGGAAAGTACTCTCCTACAAATCATACAATGGTCGTGAACTCGACTATATGAGAGCTCATGTTATAACTATGCCATGATAACTCTAGTACTCCAAAGTGACTATCATACAGCTTGTCGTCTATTGTGGTATATCAACCATAATCTTACTAACCATGCTAGTGGAATAAGTGCAGAAGCTATCATCTTGGCGGGTCATGAGTGTCCACAGCACTAGTTGAGCTCAATATCTCAACAACACCCGTAACAAGAAATTTCCAACAGTAGTATTCAAATTCCTAGACAATACTTCCTTTTGTGGAATGTCTCTCTAACGAGGGTTGGGCTTCCTTTTTTTCGAAAGAAATTGCTGAGACAGATTATTGGAAATTCCCAATACAGTATTAGAATTGCCAGGAAATCCTACCTTTACTAGGAACTCTCTTTGGCAAGGGTCACCTTTCTTGCCAACTGACCAAGTGAAAAGGCTAGTGTTTCATGTCCTAATGATCACCACATAAATATGTTGTACTAATGGTCTGACTAGTGTGGAAGTACAAACTAGCCTAATCACAATAGATAGTACTGCCAATGTGGAAGTATTATGTGGAATCATGAAATGTAATGAGTAGATTGAAGTATTGCCATTTCAATTGATTTCAAGATTATTAAAGTTTGACAATTATGTTTGGATAGGATATTCCTGAAATGTGAAAACACCTCTTCCATCTTCACTGATTGCTCCGACCTCACCAATCACTGCCATCATCGCTGGTGCTCTTCGATCTCTCCGTTCCTTGCCTTCGCCAGCTCACAAAACACCATCATCATCGCCGTGCTCTTCGAGCTCTCCGTTCCTTGCCTTCACCATCTTCACCAAGCTCTTTGACCTCACTGGCTGCAATCGTTACCACTGCTCTTCCAGGTCTTCGTTCCTTGACTCTGCCCATAGTTATCAATACGCTTGAACGTATTTAATACAAGCCAAATGCAAACGAATGCATACGGCTAAAGAAACCAATGCAATATAATGAAAATCAATAATAAATTGTAGAATTGTAGGACATTTTGTGTATAATATGATCAATCGTAGGTAAGACCTATACAAACGTAAAAAAACGCGTTTTAATTATGAAAATGCCATTTTCATGCAACTATGCCTTTGCCATCTTCATTGAGCTCTCTGAGCTCATCGACTTGCCATTTTTGTCAGTGCTCTTTGAGCTCTCTGTTGATGACCATGTTGATGATGGCAAAATTGATGATGCCATTTTTGTCAGTGCTCTTTGAGCTCTCTGTTGAAACACTTGCCAAGTCTATATAAGCCGTCTCCTGGCCATCAAGCCACACTTGGCCACTATCCAGTGTCTAAACTG
Source organism: Cibotium barometz (assembly GCF_041138505.1). Lineage (NCBI taxonomy): Eukaryota > Viridiplantae > Streptophyta > Polypodiopsida > Cyatheales > Cibotiaceae > Cibotium > Cibotium barometz. The sequence continues at coordinate 37,000,551 of NC_141095.1, forward strand.
GGAACTATTGGATGCTTGGATGCTCCCCACAAAATGGCTACTCCTCATAAAAGGGGCCTTATATAATAGGAGCACATCTGACACTTGGGTCAACATCCCTATCTATATTTTATTGTATTAGTGCTACATGCCCCCTTGTTAACCCTTACTGACATCAATTGTATATTGTAATAAGAGAGTTAGTCCATAAAAGTATAAAGTCACAATTTGAGGAGGAGCCTTGGAGCTACCACAACGGAGAAGCCAATTACGATGTTCATTCAATGAGTTGCTTCATCAATGTCATCTTCTGTTTTACGACTTATGGAATTACTCATTATGCAAGTTGCATCTCTAACTTTGCAATCGTGGCATCTTTTGCATTCAGTACAACAAAGATTACTTCTTCTGAAGTGGCCCTTACAGTTTGCAGCTCTACGTACTTTGCATTTGAAGTCTACTTCTCTTGGTAGCCTCTTATCGTTTCATCTTTGCATTTGAAGTCGTGCCTCTTGGTCAACCAAGAAGTCTCTACTTCTTGGTAGCCTCTTATCGTTTCATCTTTGCATTTGAAGTCGTGCCTCTTGGTCAACCAAACACTTGGTCATTAACAAAAAATCAATAGTCTACTATCCACATTACAAATAATGGGCAAGTAGAATCCACCAAGCATGAGAGTGGAAGTGTAGAAGCCGCTTTCTTCAAATCAATCTATGTAGCACTGATTAGAACAACTGCTACCACTGGAAGAGGGTAGAAAAGTGTCAAACTAGTAGAAGCTGTGCAGAGGAGAAGAAAAGCATGGGTGGACAAAAATACAAAATATAAGCTCTTCCAAGAAGGTGATCGGGTATAAGAGTGTTCAAGTCAAGAATGGGACACCCTAAGAAACTGAAGCTCAGATGGACGAGACCATATTAGACCATGGTTACCCAAGAACAAGCAACCTTCTACCTATCATTACCAGATGGGATCCCACTTCCCAAGCTAGTAACTGGATTTAAACTAAAGCCCTACTTTGAGAAGATAGGATAACGATCCGCTGGCACTTTGTCAGAGCCACAAGATCAAGTACTAGAAAAAGGGCTGTACAACAATCTAATAGAAAAATAGGGGTGGTAAGAACAACAATTCAAAATAGAAAAGCTACAAATTCAAATTACAATAATAATAGCTATACTTGATGTTTATGGGAGAGATGACTACCTGACAACGTAAATTACAATGTTTTGTTGTACCTGATGCTGAACAAAAAAGTGGGTCAAGAATGTCTTTTTCTGAAAACTGCAATGGTGAATAGCTAAGATGCATCCTTCTGAAACCAACAACCTTGAAGAGATTGGGAAAGAACAAACTGAATTTTTTTTCAATGCTCTCTTAAAGATATCTGCTTCATATGGATAGTTTCTTTTTAACCGAGCACACCACTATTTGAAAAATTTGCATTTTCTTAAGCATGCCTCTTCTTTGTATGCTGTAATAATTGGAATTCATATATTTAAACCAAAGAAAGGCACCTACTCACACGTTTATTTTTTCATTTCGCATGGAACTGATTCGTCCCTCGCTTTTTTTTTATACATTTCAAAATATCAAAATAGTTAAAATGGGTTTTGCCTTCTTTAAAAAATTGGACAACCTATTTTCAAGAGGTTTCGCGAAGTTTCAGTAACATTTTTGCCATCAATAAGTGACTGGTCTTCCTTCTTGGCCTAAGACACCACCAACAAGTGCTAAACTACTGGCATCAGCAAACTACTTCAAATTTCTTGGTGAAATCAGGAAGTTTCAGGACTGGGGAAGAAGTAATAATGGCCTTGAGCTAATCAAAACTATTTTGATAGATTGGCAGCCACACTATTTTACAATCCTTCTTAAGAAGATCCGTCAAGGGTGCAGCTACCAAGGCATAATCCTTGATAAAATTCCTATACCATCCTGTGATTCCCAAAAACCCATGAACTTCACGAACTGATTTAGGGGGTGGTCACTCCAGTATATCTTTGACCTTGGTGGGGTCTACTGATATGCCGTCTTTGGAGACGATGAACCCAAGATACTCAATTTGATGAGTAAAGAAGGTACATTTGCTCTTCTTGGCATAGAGTTTATGTCTACATAGCAATTGCAGAACCCTATGCACATGCTCCTCATGCTCTTCCATTGACTTGGAGTAGACTAAGATATCATAAAAAAAACAAGCACAAATTCATCCAAGTAAGGACGTAATATATCTTGCATTAGGCAGTTGAAGGTTGCAGAGCATTGGTCAATCCGAATGACATTACAATAAACTCATAGTGACCATAACGAGAATTGAAGGCTGTCTTGGGTATATCTGCTTCCTTGACTCTGATCTGATAGTAACCAGACCTCAAATCTATTTTTGAGAAAACTGTGGCCCCACGAAGTCTATCAAGAAGCTCGTCAATGCGAGGGATAGGATACTTATTCTTGACAGTGACTTGATTTAGCCCTCGATAATCTATGCAAAGGTAGAGAGTTCCGTCCTTCTTCTTTTGGAAAAGAACAGGTGCCCCCCCCAAGGAGAGCTTCTAGGGCATACAAATCCTTGCTCAATGAGTTGGGAAAGTCGTTCTTTAAGTTCAATGGCTTCAAGGAGGGACATTTTATAGGGCATTTTTGAGATGGGTTGAGCTCTAGGCATCACCTCGATTTCATGATCAACTTCTCGAGGAGGCGGTAGCCCTATAAGCTCATTAGGAAAGATGTCAGAGAATTCTTGGAGCGAAGAGAGTTCTGTCTCCTTACTAGGTTCAATGGCTTTGTTGAGCTTGACTAGGAAAACTTGCTGACCCTTACGTGCTCCCATGAGAAGATGTTTTACCTTGACTACCCTAGATTTAGGTTTGGTTATTTTCCCCTGAACGGATACTACTTGGCCATGCTCATTTTCAAAAGTGATACTCCCCTAGTTACAGTGAATGCTAGCTTTGTTTGCAATTAACCAGTCCATCCCAAGAATTCCATCATAAATTCTTAATCGCAAGACTCTAAAGTGGGCATGAGTTTGCTCATTACCCAGTTCAAAATCAAGGTTTCCTATAGAGTGGTGAGATATTACTTCTTTCCCACTGGCTAACTCTAGAATCATTCTTCTAGCTGTTTTTTGACCCAAGTTTAATTTTTGCACACCTAGGAGAAAGAAATGAATGGGTACTGCCACAATCAATCAAAAGCTGGAATTGCTTACCGTGATGGGGTTTGGATTACACCAAATTGTTGATTTGGACCTTGGTGTTCTACCACGGCATGGACGGTGGCACGTTCTTCTTCAGCCATTTCCAAGGTTGGTTCTTCACTTATAGTACATGCGGTTCTAGCAAATGATCCTCCACGGCCTCTGCCACATCCACTGCCTCTTACACCTTGGTGGATAGGGGTTCCACGGCCTTGATTTCCTCTGCTACCTTGGGGAAATGATGTTGCCAGCTTGGGACAGTTGGCCCTAAAGTGTCCCGGCTCATTGCATTCAAAACACAGAGGGCCTTCTCTGAAATAAGCAGCATACGAGCGGGGAAGGTGCCAGCCTCCATTTGCGTGCCGGACCGCCCGAGGGGGGTGAAAATGTTTTTCCAGCGAAAATGTCTGGAATGTTCCCCTGGTCATTGGGGTGCAGACCGTTTGTCAATTAGACACCCGGTCGTGCATTTATTAAGGTTTAAAAGTTATCATTTTTAACTAAAAATAACCAAAATTCACGTCCATAGTGTCTGTTTTGGATGCTGTAAAATCCTATTATAGGGCAAAATCACGAGCAAATTCCAAATTTGGACTCAGAACTTGATGATTCTAAGTAGAAATGGCTTGCTTATTAAAATCATTGATTTTTACACCATAAAAACTCATAAATTCATCTATTACATGGACATTTTTTTATTAATGAAGATGGGCATGCTATAATATTCATGAGTGATCCCCCGAGTATGCTACTCATGTTGTCACAATAAATGACAAGTCACCTATCCACATGCTCACACATATCACCAAGCAGATTTTAAAACCAAGGTACCTCCCAAGATACCTAACTAGCAGCACCCCTCTACTCAACAAAAAAACTATTAGCTATTTCTTACTACTCCAACTCATAGTAGCACTTCCAAACAAAAACATAAAGCCACCACTAGTAGACCTCCTGTCTCCAACCCATCAGCCTAATCAATATCTGTGTACCCATGTAGCTATATAGATCTATGTACCAGTCTCATAAAAAAGTCCATAATCATCAGTGGACTTTGTGTACATGAGAATCTATCTAGCCACATCCAAGTGTGTCTTCCTAGGGGACTGCATAAACTGACTCACAAGTCCAAACATAGCTGAAGCTCAGTAATGGTTATGTAGATCAAGCTACCCAGTATGCGCTTGTGCATAGTGGGGTCCTCCAAAAGCTCACCTATGTCCGTGGGGAAAGCTTTGTGTTTTGCTTCAATGGCATTGAAATAGACTTACAGCCTATCATACCATACTTGGAAAACATGTCCAAGCCATACTACCTCTGTAATAACAAAACGCCGTGAGGTGATCTCACCACATATATGCCCAAGAAATACCGTAGCTCACCCAAATACTTCATCTCAAACTTTGACTTCCAAAGCCTCCTAACATCATTTATGTCAGCATCACTATCACCAAAGATAATCAAGTCATCCGCATAAATGACTAATAGTATTATCCCTTTATCTGTCTTTTTCACATATTAAAGTAAAAAATATCCATTGGATATCTAAAATCCAATGGTAACAAGATACTCCCTTATCTTGTTTGACCACGCTCTAGGTGCCAGCGTTAAGCCATACAGAGCTTTTGCGTAACCTGCACATAAACTCCGGGTGTGCATCACTCACATAAACTAGTGGCTATAGCATGTATACTTTTTCTTGCAAATCACCATTGAAGAAGGCATTCTTTACATCCATTCGATGTAAAGACAAACCCTTTGCTATATCCATAGTAATGATAGCTCACGCGGTTGCCATTCTCGCACAACTGGGCCGAATATCTCCTCCTAGTCAATGCCATAAGTCTTTGCATAGCCCTTAACAACCAATCTTGCCTTATATCTGCTCACTGAACCATATGCGTTATGTTTAACCTTATTTACACCCACTTACATCCAATTGTTTTCTTTTGCTTAGGCAAAGGCACTAACTCCCATGTTGCATTTGCATCCAATGCTACCATCTCTTCATTCATGGCATATTCTTATTTTTTTCCAATTTGCTACTCAAAACAAATGGGCTCCAACTCCTGTATGGCTTTAATCATGTAAGCATAATGATGGGATGTATATCCATCATATCATAGCCTTTTAAAATGGTACCTAACCCTCGTAGACCTATGTACACATGGATCATTGCTAGGTTTCCTCAAAATTGTCAATAGGGTACTACCTAGCCATGTAAGCATAATGTTGGGATGTATATCCATCATATCGCACCTAACCCTCATACACCTGCATACACCTAGATCACTATAATACTAGGTGTCCTCAAAATTACTCTAGTTCTCCTTACACTAGGAGTAGCCATAAATGAAATGCCAAACTCCTCATCAAGGCTCTACTCAAAGTTGCTAGAGTTACCGCCCACATATGAGTGACATGTTAACAGATCAGACAAAAAAGACTGATCTACCTTTTCCTTATCTTTGCATGATCCATGTGTACCTGCATCTGTCCTCAACATGCCTGACCATGGACTAACAATGGATCCGCGACTAGAGGACTCTTCTGATCCACTAAGCACCTATGATGATTGCTACTCTACATGTGGTAGGATGGTTGCAAGATGAGGGTACTCACTTTTGTTCACTCTCTCTAAAATTGGGACATGGACACAACTCGGGCGGCGGAGTACCTCGATCATGATATCGCCATCAATTAAAACAAGACACGTGCCTCCTGAGCCTATAGTGCCATATCTCGAACGAGATACCAACTAACGCCATGCCAGCAAGTTCGGGTTTCAAGTCACCATCCATGTCACCAGTACATGTCACCGCCACCACATTATCTCGATCGAGATATGCATGCCACTCGGATCCACGTCAATGCCACGGTGGATCTCCCTAGACATCCCACTCAAATGTACATTTAGCATATTCAATGATGCCATCTACACCACCCACATATCTCGAACGAGATAATGAAATATAATCTCGACCATTAAAAAATCTCGTTCAAGATATCGAGATGCAATCTCATCCATCCACATATCTCGTTCGAGATACCAAGATGAAATGGAAGCCATTCAAAAACCTCAAACAAGATACATCTACACAATCCGACCCGTCCATTCGAAATTATGAAGGCTCAATGATGGGATAGTACTAGAGATAAGTGTGGGACAGTACTAGAGATGTGTGATTATATAGGAAAAATAGGTTATCCACTTCAAATTTCATTGGATTTGCTATCTAAGATTGATTGGATAATTAAGATAAACTTAAAGTAATTAAAGATAAACTATTATCCACTCAAAAATCAATATTATTAATAATAAGTCTAAATATTTATCATTACTAAATATATAGATATAACTTCAAATATATCTTTTGTTTTATAAATATATAACTGCATTTTCTTTTATAATGTATTTTTTTAAATTTTATTCAAAGATTTATTCTATACATAAAATATTTTCAAGAAATATTAAATTTAAAAAAATAATTTTTTTAAATTAAATAACATGAACTTTAAAAATAATATTATTTATCTAGTTCCAAAATATAGTCCTTTAAAATTAGTGATTTTAAATTCTTTTATATTAATGAGTTATATATTTCATTATTTAAAATTATATATTTTATTTCTTTTTTTAAAAAATACTAAAAATATACTAAATTAACTTTTTCAAAAATATGGTTTTGAAAAAAATGGAAAGATGGAAGGAGGCACCACGTGTCATATGCGTGCATGACACGTGGCATTTTCTTGACATGTGGCACTATTATGGCTGATGTGGCAATTCCATGATGTGGTATGCCATGTCACCAAATGCAAGGCGGCATGCAAAGGTGGAAAGAAGATGTGGCATTAATGATGACTAGGATGATGAGGTGGGGAGTCAACTAGGTTGACCATGTTGACATGGAGGGTGGAGGTGGCAAGGTGAGGTGGCAAGCTGCTTATGTGGATCCTCTCGAAGCTGATGTGGACATAAAGTAGCATGCATATATAAAATTTGTGCCTACCCAAGCCTCACACATGGAATGATATCCAGGCTTTGAAGTTTACCAAGCCTAGATTTCCAAACCTAACTAGGATTGGTTTTAGACTTGAAAAGGGGACAGTGGACACAATATGGGATTTTTCTCTTGGGAGGATTGAAAATGGACCTTTCCATACTCAAATTAAGATAATTTTTTTTAAATAAACTCATGGAAATAAGTATTTTAATCCCTAGAGTTTTTAGATTGAAAGATTCAATATTTGATTTTCTAGAATTAAATTATAATTGATTTAATGGGCCTCTAACAGTCATAACAAATTTTCCAAAGTAAATCTACAAAAATCCAACCATTAGATTTGTAATTTTACCTTAGACCCACATTCTACTAATCTTTGCCAATCTAATCATCATGAGATCCATACAAATTGAGCATTTTAAATGGTAGATGTGGTGGGAGGACAAAATAGTATGTTTTTTAACAATTCTAATGTCTTTTAAATAATATAGAAAATAGTAAAACACATCAAAATTTACTCGATAAATCAAGTTAAGCTCTATGTTATTTGAATTTGTGATATTCAAAGTGGGAACATCATATGAGTAATAATGTAAAAGCTATAGGCAATTTACTCACATTTAGTGTACCTGTCCAAACCTCCGACATGGCCTGTATACAATTTTGGTTCCCAAAGAAAAGGGGATTTTCAATTATTGGATACTCGATCAGATTATAGTTTTAGGTGCCCAACTTTGCATATGATGTTTCATTACGAGACCTTGAAGTGAAACTCCTTGGCTAACTAGGAGAGATTGGCTATTCTTCTTGAAAAAATGCATGTTTTCAGGCTAAAGCCAAGGGTGCCCACTAAAAGAAACTAGATAACCTCATCTTGCAACCACTCGGTATAGCATCAGTACTTTTGACATCTCTATCTTATGCTTCCTTTACTACTAGTGCATATAGCTTTTTCGCATCTCACGAGAGGTTGGATTATAACTTCTACAATCTTTCTGCATTTTTGTGACTTTGGATCCAACTTTATGCTCTAATATTTGGAACATGAAGTACATCTTCCAAGTAATTCATTTTTTCATATTGCATATACAATGGCACTTTACCAACATGCGCAATGGGATGCACAATATCATTACCTGTTTCTACATAACCTAGTTTTTCCATTTTTGCATATCTCTAAACTAATCACAATGGCTAGTCATGTGGCTAGAAGAACCATAATTAACATACCATATATCCTTAAATCTTGACATATCTCTTATTATGGTGCATCACAAACAACTACTTCTATCATCGCCACCATGTTTACTAGATGATGCATAGTTGCCTTGTTGGAAATTTTCACTTTTAATGTCATTTTACTTTTTAAAGTAGTCTTTTGTATGATTGCTACTAATGTGCTGTGAATCATTGTACTATTGTTGTCCATAATTTTGGTTTACATATTGGCACCTTGGCCCAACAGACCTCTACCTCTATCTAAATTAGAGTAGAAGGCTCCTGTTCTGATGTGTTCTTGCTTTGTGAAGAAGATTCCTAACCTGGAGACTTTTCTTCTATGATCAACATACACATTAAGTCCTAAAAGTTGGGAACATTCTTCATGACTGCAATGGAGGTCTTGAATGGCTTGTATTCTTTGCCAAGCCCATTTAGACACACAGCAATCACTTAGTCATCACTTCCACCGATACATTAATAGACACAAGGGATTTAACAATGTCCTTGATCTTTAAAGCATACTAATTGATAGTCATTCTTTTATTCTCCACACTATGTAGCTCTTGTTTTAGATGTCGTTTCCTTGCCTTTGTGTTGGTCTAGAACATCTACACTAGGTTCTGCCATGCAACTGTTGGAGTATTAGCATCCTGTATGTGTCCTATAATTGTTCCTATGACACTGATTGAAAGACAATACACGAATTACCTTGCACCCTGGTCCCAATGCTTGAATGCCTTTATATGTTCTAGAGTGGCATTCTCTTCACCCAACTCTAGAGACTCCTCACCGTCTCCTTCAACATAGTCCCAAAAATCCACATTCTAAGCTTCCAAGTATGGAGGCTGTTCTTATCCAGCTTCTCATTGACAAACTGATTGAGTCCGTGAGACATGTTTGCCTGAACGACCAAAAATCTACATATAGATAATTTCAATTTGCAATCTTTAACACAACAATATCTTCTGGGATTGTTGCAGTGGTCTTCAGCACAACTTGTATGTCACTAGATATGACTAGAGTACATGTACATATACCTAAGATCAGCAATACATCCGCAAACATTGTCTGTAGTCCCAAAATGCATTGTTACACTGCAATAGCCAAATTTTGACCAGAGACAATTCTCAACTAGAACTTCCCAAAACTATTGAAAACACCTTGCAGTGATCAAGCTGAGGCGGCTGAAACATGCTCAAAACAAGATTTTGGCTACCAAACCTCAGTACAAAGTAGGCACCTCTAAGCCTTTGAAAACAGCTCCTCAATTGGAATTGTGTCATACCTAAACAAGAAAGGGAAGGAATGATGATGCTCTTACCCATGTACCGCTTCCTTGCTTGCTTTGTTCTTGCCTCCTTAGCTCTCAAATGAACCGGAGCTCTGATACCATAAAGAGAATGTGAGGGAGAGGGAGAGCTATGCAAGCAAACGTGTACACACACATAAGAGAGCGCAAAACATAAGAGAGAGATAAATGGCTAAATTTTCTTGTATCTTCTTCTCTTCTCTACGACTATATAACTAAAAGATAAGAGTACATACTATAAGGGAAAGTACTCTCCTACAAATCATACAATGGTCGTGAACTCGACTATATGAGAGCTCATGTTATAACTATGCCATGATAACTCTAGTACTCCAAAGTGACTATCATACAGCTTGTCGTCTATTGTGGTATATCAACCATAATCTTACTAACCATGCTAGTGGAATAAGTGCAGAAGCTATCATCTTGGCGGGTCATGAGTGTCCACAGCACTAGTTGAGCTCAATATCTCAACAACACCCGTAACAAGAAATTTCCAACAGTAGTATTCAAATTCCTAGACAATACTTCCTTTTGTGGAATGTCTCTCTAACGAGGGTTGGGCTTCCTTTTTTTCGAAAGAAATTGCTGAGACAGATTATTGGAAATTCCCAATACAGTATTAGAATTGCCAGGAAATCCTACCTTTACTAGGAACTCTCTTTGGCAAGGGTCACCTTTCTTGCCAACTGACCAAGTGAAAAGGCTAGTGTTTCATGTCCTAATGATCACCACATAAATATGTTGTACTAATGGTCTGACTAGTGTGGAAGTACAAACTAGCCTAATCACAATAGATAGTACTGCCAATGTGGAAGTATTATGTGGAATCATGAAATGTAATGAGTAGATTGAAGTATTGCCATTTCAATTGATTTCAAGATTATTAAAGTTTGACAATTATGTTTGGATAGGATATTCCTGAAATGTGAAAACACCTCTTCCATCTTCACTGATTGCTCCGACCTCACCAATCACTGCCATCATCGCTGGTGCTCTTCGATCTCTCCGTTCCTTGCCTTCGCCAGCTCACAAAACACCATCATCATCGCCGTGCTCTTCGAGCTCTCCGTTCCTTGCCTTCACCATCTTCACCAAGCTCTTTGACCTCACTGGCTGCAATCGTTACCACTGCTCTTCCAGGTCTTCGTTCCTTGACTCTGCCCATAGTTATCAATACGCTTGAACGTATTTAATACAAGCCAAATGCAAACGAATGCATACGGCTAAAGAAACCAATGCAATATAATGAAAATCAATAATAAATTGTAGAATTGTAGGACATTTTGTGTATAATATGATCAATCGTAGGTAAGACCTATACAAACGTAAAAAAACGCGTTTTAATTATGAAAATGCCATTTTCATGCAACTATGCCTTTGCCATCTTCATTGAGCTCTCTGAGCTCATCGACTTGCCATTTTTGTCAGTGCTCTTTGAGCTCTCTGTTGATGACCATGTTGATGATGGCAAAATTGATGATGCCATTTTTGTCAGTGCTCTTTGAGCTCTCTGTTGAAACACTTGCCAAGTCTATATAAGCCGTCTCCTGGCCATCAAGCCACACTTGGCCACTATCCAGTGTCTAAACTGGGAACTATTGGATGCTTGGATGCTCCCCACAAAATGGCTACTCCTCATAAAAGGGGCCTTATATAATAGGAGCACATCTGACACTTGGGTCAACATCCCTATCTATATTTTATTGTATTAGTGCTACATGCCCCCTTGTTAACCCTTACTGACATCAATTGTATATTGTAATAAGAGAGTTAGTCCATAAAAGTATAAAGTCACAATTTGAGGAGGAGCCTTGGAGCTACCACAACGGAGAAGCCAATTACGATGTTCATTCAATGAGTTGCTTCATCAATGTCATCTTCTGTTTTACGACTTATGGAATTACTCATTATGCAAGTTGCATCTCTAACTTTGCAATCGTGGCATCTTTTGCATTCAGTACAACAAAGATTACTTCTTCTGAAGTGGCCCTTACAGTTTGCAGCTCTACGTACTTTGCATTTGAAGTCTACTTCTCTTGGTAGCCTCTTATCGTTTCATCTTTGCATTTGAAGTCGTGCCTCTTGGTCAACCAAGAAGTCTCTACTTCTTGGTAGCCTCTTATCGTTTCATCTTTGCATTTGAAGTCGTGCCTCTTGGTCAACCAAACACTTGGTCATTAACAAAAAATCAATAGTCTACTATCCACATTACAAATAATGGGCAAGTAGAATCCACCAAGCATGAGAGTGGAAGTGTAGAAGCCGCTTTCTTCAAATCAATCTATGTAGCACTGATTAGAACAACTGCTACCACTGGAAGAGGGTAGAAAAGTGTCAAACTAGTAGAAGCTGTGCAGAGGAGAAGAAAAGCATGGGTGGACAAAAATACAAAATATAAGCTCTTCCAAGAAGGTGATCGGGTATAAGAGTGTTCAAGTCAAGAATGGGACACCCTAAGAAACTGAAGCTCAGATGGACGAGACCATATTAGACCATGGTTACCCAAGAACAAGCAACCTTCTACCTATCATTACCAGATGGGATCCCACTTCCCAAGCTAGTAACTGGATTTAAACTAAAGCCCTACTTTGAGAAGGTAGGATAACGATCCGCTGGCACTTTGTCAGAGCCACAAGATCAAGTACTAGAAAAAGGGCTGTACAACAATCTAATAGAAAAATAGGGGTGGTAAGAACAACAATTCAAAATAGAAAAGCTACAAATTCAAATTACAATAATAATAGCTATACTTGATGTTTATGGGAGAGATGACTACCTGACAACGTAAATTACAATGTTTTGTTGTACCTGATGCTGAACAAAAAAGTGGGTCAAGAATGTCTTTTTCTGAAAACTGCAATGGTGAATAGCTAAGATGCATCCTTCTGAAACCAACAACCTTGAAGAGATTGGGAAAGAACAAACTGAATTTTTTTTCAATGCTCTCTTAAAGATATCTGCTTCATATGGATAGTTTCTTTTTAACCGAGCACACCACTATTTGAAAAATTTGCATTTTCTTAAGCATGCCTCTTCTTTGTATGCTGTAATAATTGGAATTCATATATTTAAACCAAAGAAAGGCACCTACTCACACGTTTATTTTTTCATTTCGCATGGAACTGATTCGTCCCTCGCTTTTTTTTTATACATTTCAAAATATCAAAATAGTTAAAATGGGTTTTGCCTTCTTTAAAAAATTGGACAACCTATTTTCAAGAGGTTTCGCGAAGTTTCAGTAACATTTTTGCCATCAATAAGTGACTGGTCTTCCTTCTTGGCCTAAGACACCACCAACAAGTGCTAAACTACTGGCATCAGCAAACTACTTCAAATTTCTTGGTGAAATCAGGAAGTTTCAGGACTGGGGAAGAAGTAATAATGGCCTTGAGCTAATCAAAACTATTTTGATAGATTGGCAGCCACACTATTTTACAATCCTTCTTAAGAAGATCCGTCAAGGGTGCAGCTACCAAGGCATAATCCTTGATAAAATTCCTATACCATCCTGTGATTCCCAAAAACCCATGAACTTCACGAACTGATTTAGGGGGTGGTCACTCTAGTATATCTTTGACCTTGGTGGGGTCTACTGATATGCCGTCTTTGGAGACGATGAACCCAAGATACTCAATTTGATGAGTAAAGAAGGTACATTTGCTCTTCTTGGCATAGAGTTTATGTCTACATAGCAATTGCAGAACCCTATGCACATGCTCCTCATGCTCTTCCATTGACTTGGAGTAGACTAAGATATCATAAAAAAAACAAGCACAAATTCATCCAAGTAAGGACGTAATATATCTTGCATTAGGCAGTTGAAGGTTGCAGAGCATTGGTCAATCCGAATGACATTACAATAAACTCATAGTGACCATAACGAGAATTGAAGGCTGTCTTGGGTATATCTGCTTCCTTGACTCTGATCTGATAGTAACCAGACCTCAAATCTATTTTTGAGAAAACTGTGGCCCCACGAAGTCTATCAAGAAGCTCGTCAATGCGAGGGATAGGATACTTATTCTTGACAGTGACTTGATTTAGCCCTCGATAATCTATGCAAAGGTAGAGAGTTCCGTCCTTCTTCTTTTGGAAAAGAACAGGTGCCCCCCCCAAGGAGAGCTTCTAGGGCATACAAATCCTTGCTCAATGAGTTGGGAAAGTCGTTCTTTAAGTTCAATGGCTTCAAGGAGGGACATTTTATAGGGCATTTTTGAGATGGGTTGAGCTCTAGGCATCACCTCGATTTCATGATCAACTTCTCGAGGAGGCGGTAGCCCTATAAGCTCATTAGGAAAGATGTCAGAGAATTCTTGGAGCGAAGAGAGTTCTGTCTCCTTACTAGGTTCAATGGCTTTGTTGAGCTTGACTAGGAAAACTTGCTGACCCTTACGTGCTCCCATGAGAAGATGTTTTGCCTTGACTACCCTAGATTTAGGTTTGGTTATTTTCCCCTGAACGGATACTACTTGGCCATGCTCATTTTCAAAAGTGATACTCCCCTAGTTACAGTGAATGCTAGCTTTGTTTGCAATTAACCAGTCCATCCCAAGAATTCCATCATAAATTCTTAATCGCAAGACTCTAAAGTGGGCATGAGTTTGCTCATTACCCAGTTCAAAATCAAGGTTTCCTATAGAGTGGTGAGATATTACTTCTTTCCCACTGGCTAACTCTAGAATCATTCTTCTAGCTGTTTTTTGACCCAAGTTTAATTTTTGCACACCTAGGAGAAAGAAATGAATGGGTACTGCCACAATCAATCAAAAGCTGGAATTGCTTACCGTGATGGGGTTTGGATTACACCAAATTGTTGATTTGGACCTTGGTGTTCTACCACGGCATGGACGGTGGCACGTTCTTCTTCAGCCATTTCCAAGGTTGGTTCTTCACTTATAGTACATGCGGTTCTAGCAAATGATCCTCCACGGCCTCTGCCACATCCACTGCCTCTTACACCTTGGTGGATAGGGGTTCCACGGCCTTGATTTCCTCTGCTACCTTGGGGAAATGATGTTGCCAGCTTGGGACAGTTGGCCCTAAAGTGTCCCGGCTCATTGCATTCAAAACACAGAGGGCCTTCTCTGAAATAAGCAGCATACGAGCGGGGAAGGTGCCAGCCTCCATTTGCGTGCCGGACCGCCCGAGGGGGGTGAAAATGTTTTTCCAGCGAAAATGTCTGGAATGTTCCCCTGGTCATTGGGGTGCAGACCGTTTGTCAATTAGACACCCGGTCGTGCATTTATTAAGGTTTAAAAGTTATCATTTTTAACTAAAAATAACCAAAATTCACGTCCATAGTGTCTGTTTTGGATGCTGTAAAATCCTATTATAGGGCAAAATCACGAGCAAATTCCAAATTTGGACTCAGAACTTGATGATTCTAAGTAGAAATGGCTTGCTTATTAAAATCATTGATTTTTACACCATAAAAACTCATAAATTCATCTATTACATGGACATTTTTTTATTAATGAAGATGGGCATGCTATAATATTCATGAGTGATCCCCCGAGTATGCTACTCATGTTGTCACAATAAATGACAAGTCACCTATCCACATGCTCACACATATCACCAAGCAGATTTTAAAACCAAGGTACCTCCCAAGATACCTAACTAGCAGCACCCCTCTACTCAACAAAAAAACTATTAGCTATTTCTTACTACTCCAACTCATAGTAGCACTTCCAAACAAAAACATAAAGCCACCACTAGTAGACCTCCTGTCTCCAACCCATCAGCCTAATCAATATCTGTGTACCCATGTAGCTATATAGATCTATGTACCAGTCTCATAAAAAAGTCCATAATCATCAGTGGACTTTGTGTACATGAGAATCTATCTAGCCACATCCAAGTGTGTCTTCCTAGGGGACTGCATAAACTGACTCACAAGTCCAAACATAGCTGAAGCTCAGTAATGGTTATGTAGATCAAGCTACCCAGTATGCGCTTGTGCATAGTGGGGTCCTCCAAAAGCTCACCTATGTCCGTGGGGAAAGCTTTGTGTTTTGCTTCAATGGCATTGAAATAGACTTACAGCCTATCATACCATACTTGGAAAACATGTCCAAGCCATACTACCTCTGTAATAACAAAACGCCGTGAGGTGATCTCACCACATATATGCCCAAGAAATACCGTAGCTCACCCAAATACTTCATCTCAAACTTTGACTTCCAAAGCCTCCTAACATCATTTATGTCAGCATCACTATCACCAAAGATAATCAAGTCATCCGCATAAATGACTAATAGTATTATCCCTTTATCTGTCTTTTTCACATATTAAAGTAAAAAATATCCATTGGATATCTAAAATCCAATGGTAACAAGATACTCCCTTATCTTGTTTGACCACGCTCTAGGTGCCAGCGTTAAGCCATACAGAGCTTTTGCGTAACCTGCACATAAACTCCGGGTGTGCATCACTCACATAAACTAGTGGCTATAGCATGTATACTTTTTCTTGCAAATCACCATTGAAGAAGGCATTCTTTACATCCATTCGATGTAAAGACAAACCCTTTGCTATATCCATAGTAATGATAGCTCACGCGGTTGCCATTCTCGCACAACTGGGCCGAATATCTCCTCCTAGTCAATGCCATAAGTCTTTGCATAGCCCTTAACAACCAATCTTGCCTTATATCTGCTCACTGAACCATATGCGTTATGTTTAACCTTATTTACACCCACTTACATCCAATTGTTTTCTTTTGCTTAGGCAAAGGCACTAACTCCCATGTTGCATTTGCATCCAATGCTACCATCTCTTCATTCATGGCATATTCTTATTTTTTTCCAATTTGCTACTCAAAACAAATGGGCTCCAACTCCTGTATGGCTTTAATCATGTAAGCATAATGATGGGATGTATATCCATCATATCATAGCCTTTTAAAATGGTACCTAACCCTCGTAGACCTATGTACACATGGATCATTGCTAGGTTTCCTCAAAATTGTCAATAGGGTACTACCTAGCCATGTAAGCATAATGTTGGGATGTATATCCATCATATCGCACCTAACCCTCATACACCTGCATACACCTAGATCACTATAATACTAGGTGTCCTCAAAATTACTCTAGTTCTCCTTACACTAGGAGTAGCCATAAATGAAATGCCAAACTCCTCATCAAGGCTCTACTCAAAGTTGCTAGAGTTACCGCCCACATATGAGTGACATGTTAACAGATCAGACAAAAAAGACTGATCTACCTTTTCCTTATCTTTGCATGATCCATGTGTACCTGCATCTGTCCTCAACATGCCTGACCATGGACTAACAATGGATCCGCGACTAGAGGACTCTTCTGATCCACTAAGCACCTATGATGATTGCTACTCTACATGTGGTAGGATGGTTGCAAGATGAGGGTACTCACTTTTGTTCACTCTCTCTAAAATTGGGACATGGACACAACTCGGGCGGCGGAGTACCTCGATCATGATATCGCCATCAATTAAAACAAGACACGTGCCTCCTGAGCCTATAGTGCCATATCTCGAACGAGATACCAACTAACGCCATGCCAGCAAGTTCGGGTTTCAAGTCACCATCCATGTCACCAGTACATGTCACCGCCACCACATTATCTCGATCGAGATATGCATGCCACTCGGATCCACGTCAATGCCACGGTGGATCTCCCTAGACATCCCACTCAAATGTACATTTAGCATATTCAATGATGCCATCTACACCACCCACATATCTCGAACGAGATAATGAAATATAATCTCGACCATTAAAAAATCTCGTTCAAGATATCGAGATGCAATCTCATCCATCCACATATCTCGTTCGAGATACCAAGATGAAATGGAAGCCATTCAAAAACCTCAAACAAGATACATCTACACAATCCGACCCGTCCATTCGAAATTATGAAGGCTCAATGATGGGATAGTACTAGAGATAAGTGTGGGACAGTACTAGAGATGTGTGATTATATAGGAAAAATAGGTTATCCACTTCAAATTTCATTGGATTTGCTATCTAAGATTGATTGGATAATTAAGATAAACTTAAAGTAATTAAAGATAAACTATTATCCACTCAAAAATCAATATTATTAATAATAAGTCTAAATATTTATCATTACTAAATATATAGATATAACTTCAAATATATCTTTTGTTTTATAAATATATAACTGCATTTTCTTTTATAATGTATTTTTTTAAATTTTATTCAAAGATTTATTCTATACATAAAATATTTTCAAGAAATATTAAATTTAAAAAAATAATTTTTTTAAATTAAATAACATGAACTTTAAAAATAATATTATTTATCTAGTTCCAAAATATAGTCCTTTAAAATTAGTGATTTTAAATTCTTTTATATTAATGAGTTATATATTTCATTATTTAAAATTATATATTTTATTTCTTTTTTTAAAAAATACTAAAAATATACTAAATTAACTTTTTCAAAAATATGGTTTTGAAAAAAATGGAAAGATGGAAGGAGGCACCACGTGTCATATGCGTGCATGACACGTGGCATTTTCTTGACATGTGGCACTATTATGGCTGATGTGGCAATTCCATGATGTGGTATGCCATGTCACCAAATGCAAGGCGGCATGCAAAGGTGGAAAGAAGATGTGGCATTAATGATGACTAGGATGATGAGGTGGGGAGTCAACTAGGTTGACCATGTTGACATGGAGGGTGGAGGTGGCAAGGTGAGGTGGCAAGCTGCTTATGTGGATCCTCTCGAAGCTGATGTGGACATAAAGTAGCATGCATATATAAAATTTGTGCCTACCCAAGCCTCACACATGGAATGATATCCAGGCTTTGAAGTTTACCAAGCCTAGATTTCCAAACCTAACTAGGATTGGTTTTAGACTTGAAAAGGGGACAGTGGACACAATATGGGATTTTTCTCTTGGGAGGATTGAAAATGGACCTTTCCATACTCAAATTAAGATAATTTTTTTTAAATAAACTCATGGAAATAAGTATTTTAATCCCTAGAGTTTTTAGATTGAAAGATTCAATATTTGATTTTCTAGAATTAAATTATAATTGATTTAATGGGCCTCTAACAGTCATAACAAATTTTCCAAAGTAAATCTACAAAAATCCAACCATTAGATTTGTAATTTTACCTTAGACCCACATTCTACTAATCTTTGCCAATCTAATCATCATGAGATCCATACAAATTGAGCATTTTAAATGGTAGATGTGGTGGGAGGACAAAATAGTATGTTTTTTAACAATTCTAATGTCTTTTAAATAATATAGAAAATAGTAAAACACATCAAAATTTACTCGATAAATCAAGTTAAGCTCTATGTTATTTGAATTTGTGATATTCAAAGTGGGAACATCATATGAGTAATAATGTAAAAGCTATAGGCAATTTACTCACATTTAGTGTACCTGTCCAAACCTCCGACATGGCCTGTATACAATTTTGGTTCCCAAAGAAAAGGGGATTTTCAATTATTGGATACTCGATCAGATTATAGTTTTAGGTGCCCAACTTTGCATATGATGTTTCATTACGAGACCTTGAAGTGAAACTCCTTGGCTAACTAGGAGAGATTGGCTATTCTTCTTGAAAAAATGCATGTTTTCAGGCTAAAGCCAAGGGTGCCCACTAAAAGAAACTAGATAACCTCATCTTGCAACCACTCGGTATAGCATCAGTACTTTTGACATCTCTATCTTATGCTTCCTTTACTACTAGTGCATATAGCTTTTTCGCATCTCACGAGAGGTTGGATTATAACTTCTACAATCTTTCTGCATTTTTGTGACTTTGGATCCAACTTTATGCTCTAATATTTGGAACATGAAGTACATCTTCCAAGTAATTCATTTTTTCATATTGCATATACAATGGCACTTTACCAACATGCGCAATGGGATGCACAATATCATTACCTGTTTCTACATAACCTAGTTTTTCCATTTTTGCATATCTCTAAACTAATCACAATGGCTAGTCATGTGGCTAGAAGAACCATAATTAACATACCATATATCCTTAAATCTTGACATATCTCTTATTATGGTGCATCACAAACAACTACTTCTATCATCGCCACCATGTTTACTAGATGATGCATAGTTGCCTTGTTGGAAATTTTCACTTTTAATGTCATTTTACTTTTTAAAGTAGTCTTTTGTATGATTGCTACTAATGTGCTGTGAATCATTGTACTATTGTTGTCCATAATTTTGGTTTACATATTGGCACCTTGGCCCAACAGACCTCTACCTCTATCTAAATTAGAGTAGAAGGCTCCTGTTCTGATGTGTTCTTGCTTTGTGAAGAAGATTCCTAACCTGGAGACTTTTCTTCTATGATCAACATACACATTAAGTCCTAAAAGTTGGGAACATTCTTCATGACTGCAATGGAAGTCTTGAATGGCTTGTATTCTTTGCCAAGCCCATTTAGACACACAGCAATCACTTAGTCATCACTTCCACCGATACATTAATAGACACAAGGGATTTAACAATGTCCTTGATCTTTAAAGCATACTAATTGATAGTCATTCTTTTATTCTCCACACTATGTAGCTCTTGTTTTAGATGTCGTTTCCTTGCCTTTGTGTTGGTCTAGAACATCTACACTAGGTTCTGCCATGCAACTGTTGGAGTATTAGCATCCTGTATGTGTCCTATAATTGTTCCTATGACACTGATTGAAAGACAATACACGAATTACCTTGCACCCTGGTCCCAATGCTTGAATGCCTTTATATGTTCTAGAGTGGCATTCTCTTCACCCAACTCTAGAGACTCCTCACCGTCTCCTTCAACATAGTCCCAAAAATCCACATTCTAAGCTTCCAAGTATGGAGGCTGTTCTTATCCAGCTTCTCATTGACAAACTGATTGAGTCCGTGAGACATGTTTGCCTGAACGACCAAAAATCTACATATAGATAATTTCAATTTGCAATCTTTAACACAACAATATCTTCTGGGATTGTTGCAGTGGTCTTCAGCACAACTTATATGTCACTAGATATGACTAGAGTACATGTACATATACCTAAGATCAGCAATACATCTGCAAACATTGTCTGTAGTCCCAAAATGCATTGTTACACTGCAATAGCCAAATTTTGACCAGAGACAATTCTCAACTAGAACTTCCCAAAACTATTGAAAACACCTTGCAGTGATCAAGCTGAGGCGGCTGAAACATGCTCAAAACAAGATTTTGGCTACCAAACCTCAGTACAAAGTAGGCACCTCTAAGCCTTTGAAAACAGCTCCTCAATTGGAATTGTGTCATACCTAAACAAGAAAGGGAAGGAATGATGATGCTCTTACCCATGTACCGCTTCCTTGCTTGCTTTGTTCTTGCCTCCTTAGCTCTCAAATGAACCGGAGCTCTGATACCATAAAGAGAATGTGAGGGAGAGGGAGAGCTATGCAAGCAAACGTGTACACACACATAAGAGAGCGCAAAACATAAGAGAGAGATAAATGGCTAAATTTTCTTGTATCTTCTTCTCTTCTCTACGACTATATAACTAAAAGATAAGAGTACATACTATAAGGGAAAGTACTCTCCTACAAATCATACAATGGTCGTGAACTCGACTATATGAGAGCTCATGTTATAACTATGCCATGATAACTCTAGTACTCCAAAGTGACTATCATACAGCTTGTCGTCTATTGTGGTATATCAACCATAATCTTACTAACCATGCTAGTGGAATAAGTGCAGAAGCTATCATCTTGGCGGGTCATGAGTGTCCACAGCACTAGTTGAGCTCAATATCTCAACAACACCCGTAACAAGAAATTTCCAACAGTAGTATTCAAATTCCTAGACAATACTTCCTTTTGTGGAATGTCTCTCTAACGAGGGTTGGGCTTCCTTTTTTTCGAAAGAAATTGCTGAGACAGATTATTGGAAATTCCCAATACAGTATTAGAATTGCCAGGAAATCCTACCTTTACTAGGAACTCTCTTTGGCAAGGGTCACCTTTCTTGCCAACTGACCAAGTGAAAAGGCTAGTGTTTCATGTCCTAATGATCACCACATAAATATGTTGTACTAATGGTCTGACTAGTGTGGAAGTACAAACTAGCCTAATCACAATAGATAGTACTGCCAATGTGGAAGTATTATGTGGAATCATGAAATGTAATGAGTAGATTGAAGTATTGCCATTTCAATTGATTTCAAGATTATTAAAGTTTGACAATTATGTTTGGATAGGATATTCCTGAAATGTGAAAACACCTCTTCCATCTTCACTGATTGCTCCGACCTCACCAATCACTGCCATCATCGCTGGTGCTCTTCGATCTCTCCGTTCCTTGCCTTCGCCAGCTCACAAAACACCATCATCATCGCCGTGCTCTTCGAGCTCTCCGTTCCTTGCCTTCACCATCTTCACCAAGCTCTTTGACCTCACTGGCTGCAATCGTTACCACTGCTCTTCCAGGTCTTCGTTCCTTGACTCTGCCCATAGTTATCAATACGCTTGAACGTATTTAATACAAGCCAAATGCAAACGAATGCATACGGCTAAAGAAACCAATGCAATATAATGAAAATCAATAATAAATTGTAGAATTGTAGGACATTTTGTGTATAATATGATCAATCGTAGGTAAGACCTATACAAACGTAAAAAAACGCGTTTTAATTATGAAAATGCCATTTTCATGCAACTATGCCTTTGCCATCTTCATTGAGCTCTCTGAGCTCATCGACTTGCCATTTTTGTCAGTGCTCTTTGAGCTCTCTGTTGATGACCATGTTGATGATGGCAAAATTGATGATGCCATTTTTGTCAGTGCTCTTTGAGCTCTCTGTTGAAACACTTGCCAAGTCTATATAAGCCGTCTCCTGGCCATCAAGCCACACTTGGCCACTATCCAGTGTCTAAACTGGGAACTATTGGATGCTTGGATGCTCCCCACAAAATGGCTACTCCTCCATTAGGGGAAGGTTGAGGTCTATAGGGGCCCTTTAAGCTACCATATTATGATTTTAATGACTTTTTGTTAAAACGTTAAGTTTCTTTGACTTTAGATACCTTCTTGTTCTTCAAATGGCTAGAAGTTTGAATTTCAAAGTTTCCCGCCAAAATTAAATTTGAAATCGAGCGAGCAAAACTCTATCATGTGACATATCTATGGAACGAGCTCGACGAGTAGATTCTGGATCTGTAATCTCCGACAAATTTTGAGCTCATATGTAGAAGTTATGGACGTCCGAAATTTCAAAAACTTTCCCCTCCACTTTTTGGAAATGAAAAGTGCAAAAAGGCATCTTCTAGAGAATCTTTTGACCACCTTTAATCACCCAACATTTTTGTATACATGGCATCACACGATTGGCTCTTTTCCTTAATAACCTTTTAATCACATGGCATCTTAAAGGGCCCCTATAGACCTCAACCTTCCCCTAATGATAAAAGGGGCCTTATATAATAGGAGCACATCTGACACTTGGGTCAACATCCCTATCTATATTTTATTGTATTAGTGCTACATGCCCCCTTGTTAACCCTTACTGACATCAATTGTATATTGTAATAAGAGAGTTAGTCCATAAAAGTATAAAGTCACAATTTGAGGAGGAGCCTTGGAGCTACCACAACGGAGAAGCCAATTACGATGTTCATTCAATGAGTTGCTTCATCAATGTCATCTTCTGTTTTACGACTTATGGAATTACTCATTATGCAAGTTGCATCTCTAACTTTGCAATCGTGGCATCTTTTGCATTCAGTACAACAAAGATTACTTCTTCTGAAGTGGCCCTTACAGTTTGCAGCTCTACGTACTTTGCATTTGAAGTCTACTTCTCTTGGTAGCCTCTTATCGTTTCATCTTTGCATTTGAAGTCGTGCCTCTTGGTCAACCAAGAAGTCTCTACTTCTTGGTAGCCTCTTATCGTTTCATCTTTGCATTTGAAGTCGTGCCTCTTGGTCAACCAAACACTTGGTCATTAACAAAAAATCAATAGTCTACTATCCACATTACAAATAATGGGCAAGTAGAATCCACCAAGCATGAGAGTGGAAGTGTAGAAGCCGCTTTCTTCAAATCAATCTATGTAGCACTGATTAGAACAACTGCTACCACTGGAAGAGGGTAGAAAAGTGTCAAACTAGTAGAAGCTGTGCAGAGGAGAAGAAAAGCATGGGTGGACAAAAATACAAAATATAAGCTCTTCCAAGAAGGTGATCGGGTATAAGAGTGTTCAAGTCAAGAATGGGACACCCTAAGAAACTGAAGCTCAGATGGACGAGACCATATTAGACCATGGTTACCCAAGAACAAGCAACCTTCT
Source organism: Cibotium barometz (assembly GCF_041138505.1). Lineage (NCBI taxonomy): Eukaryota > Viridiplantae > Streptophyta > Polypodiopsida > Cyatheales > Cibotiaceae > Cibotium > Cibotium barometz. The sequence goes on from NC_141095.1 coordinate 37,024,583, forward strand.
ACCTATCATTACCAGATGGGATCCCACTTCCCAAGCTAGTAACTGGATTTAAACTAAAGCCCTACTTTGAGAAGATAGGATAACGATCCGCTGGCACTTTGTCAGAGCCACAAGATCAAGTACTAGAAAAAGGGCTGTACAACAATCTAATAGAAAAATAGGGGTGGTAAGAACAACAATTCAAAATAGAAAAGCTACAAATTCAAATTACAATAATAATAGCTATACTTGATGTTTATGGGAGAGATGACTACCTGACAACGTAAATTACAATGTTTTGTTGTACCTGATGCTGAACAAAAAAGTGGGTCAAGAATGTCTTTTTCTGAAAACTGCAATGGTGAATAGCTAAGATGCATCCTTCTGAAACCAACAACCTTGAAGAGATTGGGAAAGAACAAACTGAATTTTTTTTCAATGCTCTCTTAAAGATATCTGCTTCATATGGATAGTTTCTTTTTAACCGAGCACACCACTATTTGAAAAATTTGCATTTTCTTAAGCATGCCTCTTCTTTGTATGCTGTAATAATTGGAATTCATATATTTAAACCAAAGAAAGGCACCTACTCACACGTTTATTTTTTCATTTCGCATGGAACTGATTCGTCCCTTGCTTTTTTTTTATACATTTCAAAATATCAAAATAGTTAAAATGGGTTTTGCCTTCTTTAAAAAATTGGACAACCTATTTTCAAGAGGTTTCGCGAAGTTTCAGTAACATTTTTGCCATCAATAAGTGACTGGTCTTCCTTCTTGGCCTAAGACACCACCAACAAGTGCTAAACTACTGGCATCAGCAAACTACTTCAAATTTCTTGGTGAAATCAGGAAGTTTCAAGACTGGGGAAGAAGTAATAATGGCCTTGAGCTAATCAAAACTATTTTGATAGATTGGCAGCCACACTATTTTACAATCCTTCTTAAGAAGATCCGTCAAGGGTGCAGCTACCAAGGCATAATCCTTGATAAAATTCCTATACCATCCTGTGATTCCCAAAAACCCATGAACTTCACGAACTGATTTAGGGGGTGGTCACTCCAGTATATCTTTGACCTTGGTGGGGTCTACTGATATGCCGTCTTTGGAGACGATGAACCCAAGATACTCAATTTGATGAGTAAAGAAGGTACATTTGCTCTTCTTGGCATAGAGTTTATGTCTACATAGCAATTGCAGAACCCTATGCACATGCTCCTCATGCTCTTCCATTGACTTGGAGTAGACTAAGATATCATAAAAAAAACAAGCACAAATTCATCCAAGTAAGGACGTAATATATCTTGCATTAGGCAGTTGAAGGTTGCAGAGCATTGGTCAATCCGAATGACATTACAATAAACTCATAGTGACCATAACGAGAATTGAAGGCTGTCTTGGGTATATCTGCTTCCTTGACTCTGATCTGATAGTAACCAGACCTCAAATCTATTTTTGAGAAAACTATGGCCCCACGAAGTCTATCAAGAAGCTCGTCAATGCGAGGGATAGGATACTTATTCTTGACAGTGACTTGATTTAGCCCTCGATAATCTATGCAAAGATAGAGAGTTCCGTCCTTCTTCTTTTGGAAAAGAACAGGTGCCCCCCCCAAGGAGAGCTTCTAGGGCATACAAATCCTTGCTCAATGAGTTGGGAAAGTCGTTCTTTAAGTTCAATGGCTTCAAGGAGGGACATTTTATAGGGCATTTTTGAGATGGGTTGAGCTCTAGGCATCACCTCGATTTCATGATCAACTTCTCGAGGAGGCAGTAGCCCTATAAGCTCATTAGGAAAGATGTCAGAGAATTCTTGGAGCGAAGAGAGTTCTGTCTCCTTACTAGGTTCAATGGCTTTGTTGAGCTTGACTAGGAAAACTTGCTGACCCTTACGTGCTCCCATGAGAAGATGTTTTGCCTTGACTACCCTAGATTTAGGTTTGGTTATTTTTCCCTGAACGGATACTACTTGGCCATGCTCATTTTCAAAAGTGATACTCCCCTAGTTACAGTGAATGCTAGCTTTGTTTGCAATTAACCAGTCCATCCCAAGAATTCCATCATAAATTCTTAATCGCAAGACTCTAAAGTGGGCATGAGTTTGCTCATTACCCAGTTCAAAATCAAGGTTTCCTATAGAGTGGTGAGATATTACTTCTTTCCCACTGGCTAACTCTAGAATCATTCTTCTAGCTGTTTTTTGACCCAAGTTTAATTTTTGCACACCTAGGAGAAAGAAATGAATGGGTACTGCCACAATCAATCAAAAGCTGGAATTGCTTACCGTGATGGGGTTTGGATTACACCAAATTGTTGATTTGGACCTTGGTGTTCTACCACGGCATGGACGGTGGCACGTTCTTCTTCAGCCATTTCCAAGGTTGGTTCTTCACTTATAGTACATGCGGTTCTAGCAAATGATCCTCCACGGCCTCTGCCACATCCACTGCCTCTTACACCTTGGTGGATAGGGGTTCCACGGCCTTGATTTCCTCTGCTACCTTGGGGAAATGATGTTGCCAGCTTGGGACAGTTGGCCCTAAAGTGTCCCGGCTCATTGCATTCAAAACACAGAGGGCCTTCTCTGAAATAAGCAGCATACGAGCGGGGAAGGTGCCAGCCTCCATTTGCGTGCCGGACCGCCCGAGGGGGGTGAAAATGTTTTTCCAGCGAAAATGTCTGGAATGTTCCCCTGGTCATTGGGGTGCAGACCGTTTATCAATTAGACACCCGGTTGTGCATTTATTAAGGTTTAAAAGTTATCATTTTTAACTAAAAATAACCAAAATTCACGTCCATAGTGTCTGTTTTGGATGCTGTAAAATCCTATTATAGGGCAAAATCACGAGCAAATTCCAAATTTGGACTCAGAACTTGATGATTCTAAGTAGAAATGGCTTGTTTATTAAAATCATTGATTTTTACACCATAAAAACTCATAAATTCATCTATTACATGGACATTTTTTTATTAATGAAGATGGGCATGCTATAATATTCATGAGTGATCCCCCGAGTATGCTACTCATGTTGTCACAATAAATGACAAGTCACCTATCCACATGCTCACACATATCACCAAGCAGATTTTAAAACCAAGGTACCTCCCAAGATACCTAACTAGCAGCACCCCTCTACTCAACAAAAAAACTATTAGCTATTTCTTACTACTCCAACTCATAGTAGCACTTCCAAACAAAAACATAAAGCCACCACTAGTAGACCTCCTGTCTCCAACCCATCAGCCTAATCAATATCTGTGTACCCATGTAGCTATATAGATCTATGTACCAGTCTCATAAAAAAGTCCATAATCATCAGTGGACTTTGTGTACATGAGAATCTATCTAGCCACATCCAAGTGTGTCTTCCTAGGGGACTGCATAAACTGACTCACAAGTCCAAACATAGCTGAAGCTCAGTAATGGTTATGTAGATCAAGCTACCCAGTATGCGCTTGTGCATAGTGGGGTCCTCCAAAAGCTCACCTATGTCCGTGGGGAAAGCTTTGTGTTTTGCTTCAATGGCATTGAAATAGACTTACAGCCTATCATACCATACTTGGAAAACATGTCCAAGCCATACTACCTCTGTAATAACAAAACGCCGTGAGGTGATCTCACCACATATATGCCCAAGAAATACCGTAGCTCACCCAAATACTTCATCTCAAACTTTGACTTCCAAAGCCTCCTAACATCATTTATGTCAGCATCACTATCACCAAAGATAATCAAGTCATCCGCATAAATGACTAATAGTATTATCCCTTTATCTGTCTTTTTCACATATTAAAGTAAAAAATATCCATTGGATATCTAAAATCCAATGGTTACAAGATACTCCCTTATCTTGTTTGACCACGCTCTAGGTGCCAGCGTTAAGCCATACAGAGCTTTTGCGTAACCTGCACATAAACTCCGGGTGTGCATCACTCACATAAACTAGTGGCTATAGCATGTATACTTTTTCTTGCAAATCACCATTGAAGAAGGCATTCTTTACATCCATTCGATGTAAAGACAAACCCTTTGCTATATCCATAGTAATGATAGCTCACGCGGTTGCCATTCTCGCACAACTGGGCCGAATATCTCCTCCTAGTCAATGCCATAAGTCTTTGCATAGCCCTTAACAACCAATCTTGCCTTATATCTGCTCACTGAACCATATGCGTTATGTTTAACCTTATTTACACCCACTTACATCCAATTGTTTTCTTTTGCTTAGGCAAAGGCACTAACTCCCATGTTGCATTTGCATCCAATGCTACCATCTCTTCATTCATGGCATATTCTTATTTTTTTCCAATTTGCTACTCAAAACAAATGGGCTCCAACTCCTGTATGGCTTTAATCATGTAAGCATAATGATGGGATGTATATCCATCATATCATAGCCTTTTAAAATGGTACCTAACCCTCGTAGACCTATGTACACATGGATCATTGCTACGTTTCCTCAAAATTGTCAATAGGGTACTACCTAGCCATGTAAGCATAATGTTGGGATGTATATCCATCATATCGCACCTAACCCTCATACACCTGCATACACCTAGATCACTATAATACTAGGTGTCCTCAAAATTACTCTAGTTCTCCTTACACTAGGAGTAGCCATAAATGAAATGCCAAACTCCTCATCAAGGCTCTACTCAAAGTTGCTAGAGTTACCGCCCACATATGAGTGACATGTTAACAGATCAGACAAAAAAGACTGATCTACCTTTTCCTTATCTTTGCATGATCCATGTGTACCTGCATCTGTCCTCAACATGCCTGACCATGGACTAACAATGGATCCGCGACTAGAGGACTCTTCTGATCCACTAAGCACCTATGATGATTGCTACTCTACATGTGGTAGGATGGTTGCAAGATGAGGGTACTCACTTTTGTTCACTCTCTCTAAAATTGGGACATGGACACAACTCGGGCGGCGGAGTACCTCGATCATGATATCGCCATCAATTAAAACAAGACACGTGCCTCCTGAGCCTATAGTGCCATATCTCGAACGAGATACCAACTAACGCCATGCCAGCAAGTTCGGGTTTCAAGTCACCATCCATGTCACCAGTACATGTCACCGCCACCACATTATCTCGATCGAGATATGCATGCCACTCGGATCCACGTCAATGCCACGGTGGATCTCCCTAGACATCCCACTCAAATGTACATTTAGCATATTCAATGATGCCATCTACACCACCCACATATCTCGAACGAGATAATGAAATATAATCTCGACCATTAAAAAATCTCGTTCAAGATATCGAGATGCAATCTCATCCATCCACATATCTCGTTCGAGATACCAAGATGAAATGGAAGCCATTCAAAAACCTCAAACAAGATACATCTACACAATCCGACCCGTCCATTCGAAATTATGAAGGCTCAATGATGGGATAGTACTAGAGATAAGTGTGGGACAGTACTAGAGATGTGTGATTATATAGGAAAAATAGGTTATCCACTTCAAATTTCATTGGATTTGCTATCTAAGATTGATTGGATAATTAAGATAAACTTAAAGTAATTAAAGATAAACTATTATCCACTCAAAAATCAATATTATTAATAATAAGTCTAAATATTTATCATTACTAAATATATAGATATAACTTCAAATATATCTTTTGTTTTATAAATATATAACTGCATTTTCTTTTATAATGTATTTTTTTAAATTTTATTCAAAGATTTATTCTATACATAAAATATTTTCAAGAAATATTAAATTTAAAAAAATAATTTTTTTAAATTAAATAACATGAACTTTAAAAATAATATTATTTATCTAGTTCCAAAATATAGTCCTTTAAAATTAGTGATTTTAAATTCTTTTATATTAATGAGTTATATATTTCATTATTTAAAATTATATATTTTATTTCTTTTTTTAAAAAATACTAAAAATATACTAAATTAACTTTTTCAAAAATATGGTTTTGAAAAAAATGGAAAGATGGAAGGAGGCACCACGTGTCATATGCGTGCATGACACGTGGCATTTTCTTGACATGTGGCACTATTATGGCTGATGTGGCAATTCCATGATGTGGTATGCCATGTCACCAAATGCAAGGCGGCATGCAAAGGTGGAAAGAAGATGTGGCATTAATGATGACTAGGATGATGAGGTGGGGAGTCAACTAGGTTGACCATGTTGACATGGAGGGTGGAGGTGGCAAGGTGAGGTGGCAAGCTGCTTATGTGGATCCTCTCGAAGCTGATGTGGACATAAAGTAGCATGCATATATAAAATTTGTGCCTACCCAAGCCTCACACATGGAATGATATCCAGGCTTTGAAGTTTACCAAGCCTAGATTTCCAAACCTAACTAGGATTGGTTTTAGACTTGAAAAGGGGACAGTGGACACAATATGGGATTTTTCTCTTGGGAGGATTGAAAATGGACCTTTCCATACTCAAATTAAGATAATTTTTTTTAAATAAACTCATGGAAATAAGTATTTTAATCCCTAGAGTTTTTAGATTGAAAGATTCAATATTTGATTTTCTAGAATTAAATTATAATTGATTTAATGGGCCTCTAACAGTCATAACAAATTTTCCAAAGTAAATCTACAAAAATCCAACCATTAGATTTGTAATTTTACCTTAGACCCACATTCTACTAATCTTTGCCAATCTAATCATCATGAGATCCATACAAATTGAGCATTTTAAATGGTAGATGTGGTGGGAGGACAAAATAGTATGTTTTTTAACAATTCTAATGTCTTTTAAATAATATAGAAAATAGTAAAACACATCAAAATTTACTCGATAAATCAAGTTAAGCTCTATGTTATTTGAATTTGTGATATTCAAAGTGGGAACATCATATGAGTAATAATGTAAAAGCTATAGGCAATTTACTCACATTTAGTGTACCTGTCCAAACCTCCGACATGGCCTGTATACAATTTTGGTTCCCAAAGAAAAGGGGATTTTCAATTATTGGATACTCGATCAGATTATAGTTTTAGGTGCCCAACTTTGCATATGATGTTTCATTACGAGACCTTGAAGTGAAACTCCTTGGCTAACTAGGAGAGATTGGCTATTCTTCTTGAAAAAATGCATGTTTTCAGGCTAAAGCCAAGGGTGCCCACTAAAAGAAACTAGATAACCTCATCTTGCAACCACTCGGTATAGCATCAGTACTTTTGACATCTCTATCTTATGCTTCCTTTACTACTAGTGCATATAGCTTTTTCGCATCTCACGAGAGGTTGGATTATAACTTCTACAATCTTTCTGCATTTTTGTGACTTTGGATCCAACTTTATGCTCTAATATTTGGAACATGAAGTACATCTTCCAAGTAATTCATTTTTTCATATTGCATATACAATGGCACTTTACCAACATGCGCAATGGGATGCACAATATCATTACCTGTTTCTACATAACCTAGTTTTTCCATTTTTGCATATCTCTAAACTAATCACAATGGCTAGTCATGTGGCTAGAAGAACCATAATTAACATACCATATATCCTTAAATCTTGACATATCTCTTATTATGGTGCATCACAAACAACTACTTCTATCATCGCCACCATGTTTACTAGATGATGCATAGTTGCCTTGTTGGAAATTTTCACTTTTAATGTCATTTTACTTTTTAAAGTAGTCTTTTGTATGATTGCTACTAATGTGCTGTGAATCATTGTACTATTGTTGTCCATAATTTTGGTTTACATATTGGCACCTTGGCCCAACAGACCTCTACCTCTATCTAAATTAGAGTAGAAGGCTCCTGTTCTGATGTGTTCTTGCTTTGTGAAGAAGATTCCTAACCTGGAGACTTTTCTTCTATGATCAACATACACATTAAGTCCTAAAAGTTGGGAACATTCTTCATGACTGCAATGGAGGTCTTGAATGGCTTGTATTCTTTGCCAAGCCCATTTAGACACACAGCAATCACTTAGTCATCACTTCCACCGATACATTAATAGACACAAGGGATTTAACAATGTCCTTGATCTTTAAAGCATACTAATTGATAGTCATTCTTTTATTCTCCACACTATGTAGCTCTTGTTTTAGATGTCGTTTCCTTGCCTTTGTGTTGGTCTAGAACATCTACACTAGGTTCTGCCATGCAACTGTTGGAGTATTAGCATCCTGTATGTGTCCTATAATTGTTCCTATGACACTGATTGAAAGACAATACACGAATTACCTTGCACCCTGGTCCCAATGCTTGAATGCCTTTATATGTTCTAGAGTGGCATTCTCTTCACCCAACTCTAGAGACTCCTCACCGTCTCCTTCAACATAGTCCCAAAAATCCACATTCTAAGCTTCCAAGTATGGAGGCTGTTCTTATCCAGCTTCTCATTGACAAACTGATTGAGTCCGTGAGACATGTTTGCCTGAACGACCAAAAATCTACATATAGATAATTTCAATTTGCAATCTTTAACACAACAATATCTTCTGGGATTGTTGCAGTGGTCTTCAGCACAACTTGTATGTCACTAGATATGACTAGAGTACATGTACATATACCTAAGATCAGCAATACATCCGCAAACATTGTCTGTAGTCCCAAAATGCATTGTTACACTGCAATAGCCAAATTTTGACCAGAGACAATTCTCAACTAGAACTTCCCAAAACTATTGAAAACACCTTGCAGTGATCAAGCTGAGGCGGCTGAAACATGCTCAAAACAAGATTTTGGCTACCAAACCTCAGTACAAAGTAGGCACCTCTAAGCCTTTGAAAACAGCTCCTCAATTGGAATTGTGTCATACCTAAACAAGAAAGGGAAGGAATGATGATGCTCTTACCCATGTACCGCTTCCTTGCTTGCTTTGTTCTTGCCTCCTTAGCTCTCAAATGAACCGGAGCTCTGATACCATAAAGAGAATGTGAGGGAGAGGGAGAGCTATGCAAGCAAACGTGTACACACACATAAGAGAGCGCAAAACACAAGAGAGAGATAAATGGCTAAATTTTCTTGTATCTTCTTCTCTTCTCTACGACTATATAACTAAAAGATAAGAGTACATACTATAAGGGAAAGTACTCTCCTACAAATCATACAATGGTCGTGAACTCGACTATATGAGAGCTCATGTTATAACTATGCCATGATAACTCTAGTACTCCAAAGTGACTATCATACAGCTTGTCGTCTATTGTGGTATATCAACCATAATCTTACTAACCATGCTAGTGGAATAAGTGCAGAAGCTATCATCTTGGCGGGTCATGAGTGTCCACAGCACTAGTTGAGCTCAATATCTCAACAACACCCGTAACAAGAAATTTCCAACAGTAGTATTCAAATTCCTAGACAATACTTCCTTTTGTGGAATGTCTCTCTAACGAGGGTTGGGCTTCCTTTTTTTCGAAAGAAATTGCTGAGACAGATTATTGGAAATTCCCAATACAGTATTAGAATTGCCAGGAAATCCTACCTTTACTAGGAACTCTCTTTGGCAAGGGTCACCTTTCTTGCCAACTGACCAAGTGAAAAGGCTAGTGTTTCATGTCCTAATGATCACCACATAAATATGTTGTACTAATGGTCTGACTAGTGTGGAAGTACAAACTAGCCTAATCACAATAGATAGTACTGCCAATGTGGAAGTATTATGTGGAATCATGAAATGTAATGAGTAGATTGAAGTATTGCCATTTCAATTGATTTCAAGATTATTAAAGTTTGACAATTATGTTTGGATAGGATATTCCTGAAATGTGAAAACACCTCTTCCATCTTCACTGATTGCTCCGACCTCACCAATCACTGCCATCATCGCTGGTGCTCTTCGATCTCTCCGTTCCTTGCCTTCGCCAGCTCACAAAACACCATCATCATCGCCGTGCTCTTCGAGCTCTCCGTTCCTTGCCTTCACCATCTTCACCAAGCTCTTTGACCTCACTGGCTGCAATCGTTACCACTGCTCTTCCAGGTCTTCGTTCCTTGACTCTGCCCATAGTTATCAATACGCTTGAACGTATTTAATACAAGCCAAATGCAAACGAATGCATACGGCTAAAGAAACCAATGCAATATAATGAAAATCAATAATAAATTGTAGAATTGTAGGACATTTTGTGTATAATATGATCAATCGTAGGTAAGACCTATACAAACGTAAAAAAACGCGTTTTAATTATGAAAATGCCATTTTCATGCAACTATGCCTTTGCCATCTTCATTGAGCTCTCTGAGCTCATCGACTTGCCATTTTTGTCAGTGCTCTTTGAGCTCTCTGTTGATGACCATGTTGATGATGGCAAAATTGATGATGCCATTTTTGTCAGTGCTCTTTGAGCTCTCTGTTGAAACACTTGCCAAGTCTATATAAGCCGTCTCCTGGCCATCAAGCCACACTTGGCCACTATCCAGTGTCTAAACTGGGAACTATTGGATGCTTGGATGCTCCCCACAAAATGGCTACTCCTCCATTAGGGGAAGGTTGAGGTCTATAGGGGCCCTTTAAGCTACCATATTATGATTTTAATGACTTTTTGTTAAAACGTTAAGTTTCTTTGACTTTAGATACCTTCTTGTTCTTCAAATGGCTAGAAGTTTGAATTTCAAAGTTTCCCGCCAAAATTAAATTTGAAATCGAGCGAGCAAAACTCTATCATGTGACATATCTATGGAAAGAGCTCGACGAGTAGATTCTGGATCTGTAATCTCCGACAAATTTTGAGCTCATATGTAGAAGTTATGGACGTCCGAAATTTCAAAAACTTTCCCCTCCACTTTTTGGAAATGAAAAGTGCAAAAGGGCATCTTCTAGAGAATCTTTTGACCACCTTTAATCACCCAACATTTTTGTATACATGGCATCACACGATTGGCTCTTTTCCTTAATAACCTTTTAATCACATGGCATCTTAAAGGGCCCCTATAGACCTCAACCTTCCCCTAATGATAAAAGGGGCCTTATATAATAGGAGCACATCTGACACTTGGGTCAACATCCCTATCTATATTTTATTGTATTAGTGCTACATGCCCCCTTGTTAACCCTTACTGACATCAATTGTATATTGTAATAAGAGAGTTAGTCCATAAAAGTATAAAGTCACAATTTGAGGAGGAGCCTTGGAGCTACCACAACGGAGAAGCCAATTACGATGTTCATTCAATGAGTTGCTTCATCAATGTCATCTTCTGTTTTACGACTTATGGAATTACTCATTATGCAAGTTGCATCTCTAACTTTGCAATCGTGGCATCTTTTGCATTCAGTACAACAAAGATTACTTCTTCTGAAGTGGCCCTTACAGTTTGCAGCTCTACGTACTTTGCATTTGAAGTCTACTTCTCTTGGTAGCCTCTTATCGTTTCATCTTTGCATTTGAAGTCGTGCCTCTTGGTCAACCAAGAAGTCTCTACTTCTTGGTAGCCTCTTATCGTTTCATCTTTGCATTTGAAGTCGTGCCTCTTGGTCAACCAAACACTTGGTCATTAACAAAAAATCAATAGTCTACTATCCACATTACAAATAATGGGCAAGTAGAATCCACCAAGCATGAGAGTGGAAGTGTAGAAGCCGCTTTCTTCAAATCAATCTATGTAGCACTGATTAGAACAACTGCTACCACTGGAAGAGGGTAGAAAAGTGTCAAACTAGTAGAAGCTGTGCAGAGGAGAAGAAAAGCATGGGTGGACAAAAATACAAAATATAAGCTCTTCCAAGAAGGTGATCGGGTATAAGAGTGTTCAAGTCAAGAATGGGACACCCTAAGAAACTGAAGCTCAGATGGACGAGACCATATTAGACCATGGTTACCCAAGAACAAGCAACCTTCTACCTATCATTACCAGATGGGATCCCACTTCCCAAGCTAGTAACTGGATTTAAACTAAAGCCCTACTTTGAGAAGATAGGATAACGATCCGCTGGCACTTTGTCAGAGCCACAAGATCAAGTACTAGAAAAAGGGCTGTACAACAATCTAATAGAAAAATAGGGGTGGTAAGAACAACAATTCAAAATAGAAAAGCTACAAATTCAAATTACAATAATAATAGCTATACTTGATGTTTATGGGAGAGATGACTACCTGACAACGTAAATTACAATGTTTTGTTGTACCTGATGCTGAACAAAAAAGTGGGTCAAGAATGTCTTTTTCTGAAAACTGCAATGGTGAATAGCTAAGATGCATCCTTCTGAAACCAACAACCTTGAAGAGATTGGGAAAGAACAAACTGAATTTTTTTTCAATGCTCTCTTAAAGATATCTGCTTCATATGGATAGTTTCTTTTTAACCGAGCACACCACTATTTGAAAAATTTGCATTTTCTTAAGCATGCCTCTTCTTTGTATGCTGTAATAATTGGAATTCATATATTTAAACCAAAGAAAGGCACCTACTCACACGTTTATTTTTTCATTTCGCATGGAACTGATTCGTCCCTTGCTTTTTTTTTATACATTTCAAAATATCAAAATAGTTAAAATGGGTTTTGCCTTCTTTAAAAAATTGGACAACCTATTTTCAAGAGGTTTCGCGAAGTTTCAGTAACATTTTTGCCATCAATAAGTGACTGGTCTTCCTTCTTGGCCTAAGACACCACCAACAAGTGCTAAACTACTGGCATCAGCAAACTACTTCAAATTTCTTGGTGAAATCAGGAAGTTTCAGGACTGGGGAAGAAGTAATAATGGCCTTGAGCTAATCAAAACTATTTTGATAGATTGGCAGCCACACTATTTTACAATCCTTCTTAAGAAGATCCGTCAAGGGTGCAGCTACCAAGGCATAATCCTTGATAAAATTCCTATACCATCCTGTGATTCCCAAAAACCCATGAACTTCACGAACTGATTTAGGGGGTGGTCACTCCAGTATATCTTTGACCTTGGTGGGGTCTACTGATATGCCGTCTTTGGAGACGATGAACCCAAGATACTCAATTTGATGAGTAAAGAAGGTACATTTGCTCTTCTTGGCATAGAGTTTATGTCTACATAGCAATTGCAGAACCCTATGCACATGCTCCTCATGCTCTTCCATTGACTTGGAGTAGACTAAGATATCATAAAAAAAACAAGCACAAATTCATCCAAGTAAGGACGTAATATATCTTGCATTAGGCAGTTGAAGGTTGCAGAGCATTGGTCAATCCGAATGACATTACAATAAACTCATAGTGACCATAACGAGAATTGAAGGCTGTCTTGGGTATATCTGCTTCCTTGACTCTGATCTGATAGTAACCAGACCTCAAATCTATTTTTGAGAAAACTGTGGCCCCACGAAGTCTATCAAGAAGCTCGTCAATGCGAGGGATAGGATACTTATTCTTGACAGTGACTTGATTTAGCCCTCGATAATCTATGCAAAGGTAGAGAGTTCCGTCCTTCTTCTTTTGGAAAAGAACAGGTGCCCCCCCCAAGGAGAGCTTCTAGGGCATACAAATCCTTGCTCAATGAGTTGGGAAAGTCGTTCTTTAAGTTCAATGGCTTCAAGGAGGGACATTTTATAGGGCATTTTTGAGATGGGTTGAGCTCTAGGCATCACCTCGATTTCATGATCAACTTCTCGAGGAGGCGGTAGCCCTATAAGCTCATTAGGAAAGATGTCAGAGAATTCTTGGAGCGAAGAGAGTTCTGTCTCCTTACTAGGTTCAATGGCTTTGTTGAGCTTGACTAGGAAAACTTGCTGACCCTTACGTGCTCCCATGAGAAGATGTTTTGCCTTGACTACCCTAGATTTAGGTTTGGTTATTTTCCCCTGAACGGATACTACTTGGCCATGCTCATTTTCAAAAGTGATACTCCCCTAGTTACAGTGAATGCTAGCTTTGTTTGCAATTAACCAGTCCATCCCAAGAATTCCATCATAAATTCTTAATCGCAAGACTCTAAAGTGGGCATGAGTTTGCTCATTACCCAGTTCAAAATCAAGGTTTCCTATAGAGTGGTGAGATATTACTTCTTTCCCACTGGCTAACTCTAGAATCATTCTTCTAGCTGTTTTTTGACCCAAGTTTAATTTTTGCACACCTAGGAGAAAGAAATGAATGGGTACTGCCACAATCAATCAAAAGCTGGAATTGCTTACCGTGATGGGGTTTGGATTACACCAAATTGTTGATTTGGACCTTGGTGTTCTACCACGGCATGGACGGTGGCACGTTCTTCTTCAGCCATTTCCAAGGTTGGTTCTTCACTTATAGTACATGCGGTTCTAGCAAATGATCCTCCACGGCCTCTGCCACATCCACTGCCTCTTACACCTTGGTGGATAGGGGTTCCACGGCCTTGATTTCCTCTGCTACCTTGGGGAAATGATGTTGCCAGCTTGGGACAGTTGGCCCTAAAGTGTCCCGGCTCATTGCATTCAAAACACAGAGGGCCTTCTCTGAAATAAGGAGCATACGAGCGGGGAAGGTGCCAGCCTCCATTTGCGTGCCGGACCGCCCGAGGGGGGTGAAAATGTTTTTCCAGCGAAAATGTCTGGAATGTTCCCCTGGTCATTGGGGTGCAGACCGTTTGTCAATTAGACACCCGGTCGTGCATTTATTAAGGTTTAAAAGTTATCATTTTTAACTAAAAATAACCAAAATTCACGTCCATAGTGTCTGTTTTGGATGCTGTAAAATCCTATTATAGGGCAAAATCACGAGCAAATTCCAAATTTGGACTCAGAACTTGATGATTCTAAGTAGAAATGGCTTGCTTATTAAAATCATTGATTTTTACACCATAAAAACTCATAAATTCATCTATTACATGGACATTTTTTTATTAATGAAGATGGGCATGCTATAATATTCATGAGTGATCCCCCGAGTATGCTACTCATGTTGTCACAATAAATGACAAGTCACCTATCCACATGCTCACACATATCACCAAGCAGATTTTAAAACCAAGGTACCTCCCAAGATACCTAACTAGCAGCACCCCTCTACTCAACAAAAAAACTATTAGCTATTTCTTACTACTCCAACTCATAGTAGCACTTCCAAACAAAAACATAAAGCCACCACTAGTAGACCTCCTGTCTCCAACCCATCAGCCTAATCAATATCTGTGTACCCATGTAGCTATATAGATCTATGTACCAGTCTCATAAAAAAGTCCATAATCATCAGTGGACTTTGTGTACATGAGAATCTATCTAGCCACATCCAAGTGTGTCTTCCTAGGGGACTGCATAAACTGACTCACAAGTCCAAACATAGCTGAAGCTCAGTAATGGTTATGTAGATCAAGCTACCCAGTATGCGCTTGTGCATAGTGGGGTCCTCCAAAAGCTCACCTATGTCCGTGGGGAAAGCTTTGTGTTTTGCTTCAATGGCATTGAAATAGACTTACAGCCTATCATACCATACTTGGAAAACATGTCCAAGCCATACTACCTCTGTAATAACAAAACGCCGTGAGGTGATCTCACCACATATATGCCCAAGAAATACCGTAGCTCACCCAAATACTTCATCTCAAACTTTGACTTCCAAAGCCTCCTAACATCATTTATGTCAGCATCACTATCACCAAAGATAATCAAGTCATCCGCATAAATGACTAATAGTATTATCCCTTTATCTGTCTTTTTCACATATTAAAGTAAAAAATATCCATTGGATATCTAAAATCCAATGGTAACAAGATACTCCCTTATCTTGTTTGACCACGCTCTAGGTGCCAGCGTTAAGCCATACAGAGCTTTTGCGTAACCTGCACATAAACTCCGGGTGTGCATCACTCACATAAACTAGTGGCTATAGCATGTATACTTTTTCTTGCAAATCACCATTGAAGAAGGCATTCTTTACATCCATTCGATGTAAAGACAAACCCTTTGCTATATCCATAGTAATGATAGCTCACGCGGTTGCCATTCTCGCACAACTGGGCCGAATATCTCCTCCTAGTCAATGCCATAAGTCTTTGCATAGCCCTTAACAACCAATCTTGCCTTATATCTGCTCACTGAACCATATGCGTTATGTTTAACCTTATTTACACCCACTTACATCCAATTGTTTTCTTTTGCTTAGGCAAAGGCACTAACTCCCATGTTGCATTTGCATCCAATGCTACCATCTCTTCATTCATGGCATATTCTTATTTTTTTCCAATTTGCTACTCAAAACAAATGGGCTCCAACTCCTGTATGGCTTTAATCATGTAAGCATAATGATGGGATGTATATCCATCATATCATAGCCTTTTAAAATGGTACCTAACCCTCGTAGACCTATGTACACATGGATCATTGCTAGGTTTCCTCAAAATTGTCAATAGGGTACTACCTAGCCATGTAAGCATAATGTTGGGATGTATATCCATCATATCGCACCTAACCCTCATACACCTGCATACACCTAGATCACTATAATACTAGGTGTCCTCAAAATTACTCTAGTTCTCCTTACACTAGGAGTAGCCATAAATGAAATGCCAAACTCCTCATCAAGGCTCTACTCAAAGTTGCTAGAGTTACCGCCCACATATGAGTGACATGTTAACAGATCAGACAAAAAAGACTGATCTACCTTTTCCTTATCTTTGCATGATCCATGTGTACCTGCATCTGTCCTCAACATGCCTGACCATGGACTAACAATGGATCCGCGACTAGAGGACTCTTCTGATCCACTAAGCACCTATGATGATTGCTACTCTACATGTGGTAGGATGGTTGCAAGATGAGGGTACTCACTTTTGTTCACTCTCTCTAAAATTGGGACATGGACACAACTCGGGCGGCGGAGTACCTCGATCATGATATCGCCATCAATTAAAACAAGACACGTGCCTCCTGAGCCTATAGTGCCATATCTCGAACGAGATACCAACTAACGCCATGCCAGCAAGTTCGGGTTTCAAGTCACCATCCATGTCACCAGTACATGTCACCGCCACCACATTATCTCGATCGAGATATGCATGCCACTCGGATCCACGTCAATGCCACGGTGGATCTCCCTAGACATCCCACTCAAATGTACATTTAGCATATTCAATGATGCCATCTACACCACCCACATATCTCGAACGAGATAATGAAATATAATCTCGACCATTAAAAAATCTCGTTCAAGATATCGAGATGCAATCTCATCCATCCACATATCTCGTTCGAGATACCAAGATGAAATGGAAGCCATTCAAAAACCTCAAACAAGATACATCTACACAATCCGACCCGTCCATTCGAAATTATGAAGGCTCAATGATGGGATAGTACTAGAGATAAGTGTGGGACAGTACTAGAGATGTGTGATTATATAGGAAAAATAGGTTATCCACTTCAAATTTCATTGGATTTGCTATCTAAGATTGATTGGATAATTAAGATAAACTTAAAGTAATTAAAGATAAACTATTATCCACTCAAAAATCAATATTATTAATAATAAGTCTAAATATTTATCATTACTAAATATATAGATATAACTTCAAATATATCTTTTGTTTTATAAATATATAACTGCATTTTCTTTTATAATGTATTTTTTTAAATTTTATTCAAAGATTTATTCTATACATAAAATATTTTCAAGAAATATTAAATTTAAAAAAATAATTTTTTTAAATTAAATAACATGAACTTTAAAAATAATATTATTTATCTAGTTCCAAAATATAGTCCTTTAAAATTAGTGATTTTAAATTCTTTTATATTAATGAGTTATATATTTCATTATTTAAAATTATATATTTTATTTCTTTTTTTAAAAAATACTAAAAATATACTAAATTAACTTTTTCAAAAATATGGTTTTGAAAAAAATGGAAAGATGGAAGGAGGCACCACGTGTCATATGCGTGCATGACACGTGGCATTTTCTTGACATGTGGCACTATTATGGCTGATGTGGCAATTCCATGATGTGGTATGCCATGTCACCAAATGCAAGGCGGCATGCAAAGGTGGAAAGAAGATGTGGCATTAATGATGACTAGGATGATGAGGTGGGGAGTCAACTAGGTTGACCATGTTGACATGGAGGGTGGAGGTGGCAAGGTGAGGTGGCAAGCTGCTTATGTGGATCCTCTCGAAGCTGATGTGGACATAAAGTAGCATGCATATATAAAATTTGTGCCTACCTAAGCCTCACACATGGAATGATATCCAGGCTTTGAAGTTTACCAAGCCTAGATTTCCAATTGGTTTTAGACTTGAAAAGGGGACAGTGGACACAATATGGGATTTTTCTCTTGGGAGGATTGAAAATGGACCTTTCCATACTCAAATTAAGATAATTTTTTTTAAATAAACTCATGGAAATAAGTATTTTAATCCCTAGAGTTTTTAGATTGAAAGATTCAATATTTGATTTTCTAGAATTAAATTATAATTGATTTAATGGGCCTCTAACAGTCATAACAAATTTTCCAAAGTAAATCTACAAAAATCCAACCATTAGATTTGTAATTTTACCTTAGACCCACATTCTACTAATCTTTGCCAATCTAATCATCATGAGATCCATACAAATTGAGCATTTTAAATGGTAGATGTGGTGGGAGGACAAAATAGTATGTTTTTTAACAATTCTAATGTCTTTTAAATAATATAGAAAATAGTAAAACACATCAAAATTTACTCGATAAATCAAGTTAAGCTCTATGTTATTTGAATTTGTGATATTCAAAGTGGGAACATCATATGAGTAATAATGTAAAAGCTATAGGCAATTTACTCACATTTAGTGTACCTGTCCAAACCTCCGACATGGCCTGTATACAATTTTGGTTCCCAAAGAAAAGGGGATTTTTAATTATTGGATACTCGATCAGATTATAGTTTTAGGTGCCCAACTTTGCATATGATGTTTCATTACGAGACCTTGAAGTGAAACTCCTTGGCTAACTAGGAGAGATTGGCTATTCTTCTTGAAAAAATGCATGTTTTCAGGCTAAAGCCAAGGGTGCCCACTAAAAGAAACTAGATAACCTCATCTTGCAACCACTCGGTATAGCATCAGTACTTTTGACATCTCTATCTTATGCTTCCTTTACTACTAGTGCATATAGCTTTTTCGCATCTCACGAGAGGTTGGATTATAACTTCTACAATCTTTCTGCATTTTTGTGACTTTGGATCCAACTTTATGCTCTAATATTTGGAACATGAAGTACATCTTCCAAGTAATTCATTTTTTCATATTGCATATACAATGGCACTTTACCAACATGCGCAATGGGATGCACAATATCATTACCTGTTTCTACATAACCTAGTTTTTCCATTTTTGCATATCTCTAAACTAATCACAATGGCTAGTCATGTGGCTAGAAGAACCATAATTAACATACCATATATCCTTAAATCTTGACATATCTCTTATTATGGTGCATCACAAACAACTACTTCTATCATCGCCACCATGTTTACTAGATGATGCATAGTTGCCTTGTTGGAAATTTTCACTTTTAATGTCATTTTACTTTTTAAAGTAGTCTTTTGTATGATTGCTACTAATGTGCTGTGAATCATTGTACTATTGTTGTCCATAATTTTGGTTTACATATTGGCACCTTGGCCCAACAGACCTCTACCTCTATCTAAATTAGAGTAGAAGGCTCCTGTTCTGATGTGTTCTTGCTTTGTGAAGAAGATTCCTAACCTGGAGACTTTTCTTCTATGATCAACATACACATTAAGTCCTAAAAGTTGGGAACATTCTTCATGACTGCAATGGAGGTCTTGAATGGCTTGTATTCTTTGCCAAGCCCATTTAGACACACAGCAATCACTTAGTCATCACTTCCACCGATACATTAATAGACACAAGGGATTTAACAATGTCCTTGATCTTTAAAGCATACTAATTGATAGTCATTCTTTTATTCTCCACACTATGTAGCTCTTGTTTTAGATGTCGTTTCCTTGCCTTTGTGTTGGTCTAGAACATCTACACTAGGTTCTGCCATGCAACTGTTGGAGTATTAGCATCCTGTATGTGTCCTATAATTGTTCCTATGACACTGATTGAAAGACAATACACGAATTACCTTGCACCCTGGTCCCAATGCTTGAATGCCTTTATATGTTCTAGAGTGGCATTCTCTTCACCCAACTCTAGAGACTCCTCACCGTCTCCTTCAACATAGTCCCAAAAATCCACATTCTAAGCTTCCAAGTATGGAGGCTGTTCTTATCCAGCTTCTCATTGACAAACTGATTGAGTCCGTGAGACATGTTTGCCTGAACGACCAAAAATCTACATATAGATAATTTCAATTTGCAATCTTTAACACAACAATATCTTCTGGGATTGTTGCAGTGGTCTTCAGCACAACTTGTATGTCACTAGATATGACTAGAGTACATGTACATATACCTAAGATCAGCAATACATCCGCAAACATTGTCTGTAGTCCCAAAATGCATTGTTACACTGCAATAGCCAAATTTTGACCAGAGACAATTCTCAACTAGAACTTCCCAAAACTATTGAAAACACCTTGCAGTGATCAAGCTGAGGCGGCTGAAACATGCTCAAAACAAGATTTTGGCTACCAAACCTCAGTACAAAGTAGGCACCTCTAAGCCTTTGAAAACAGCTCCTCAATTGGAATTGTGTCATACCTAAACAAGAAAGGGAAGGAATGATGATGCTCTTACCCATGTACCGCTTCCTTGCTTGCTTTGTTCTTGCCTCCTTAGCTCTCAAATGAACCGGAGCTCTGATACCATAAAGAGAATGTGAGGGAGAGGGAGAGCTATGCAAGCAAACGTGTACACACACATAAGAGAGCGCAAAACACAAGAGAGAGATAAATGGCTAAATTTTCTTGTATCTTCTTCTCTTCTCTACGACTATATAACTAAAAGATAAGAGTACATACTATAAGGGAAAGTACTCTCCTACAAATCATACAATGGTCGTGAACTCGACTATATGAGAGCTCATGTTATAACTATGCCATGATAACTCTAGTACTCCAAAGTGACTATCATACAGCTTGTCGTCTATTGTGGTATATCAACCATAATCTTACTAACCATGCTAGTGGAATAAGTGCAGAAGCTATCATCTTGGCGGGTCATGAGTGTCCACAGCACTAGTTGAGCTCAATATCTCAACAACACCCGTAACAAGAAATTTCCAACAGTAGTATTCAAATTCCTAGACAATACTTCCTTTTGTGGAATGTCTCTCTAACGAGGGTTGGGCTTCCTTTTTTTCGAAAGAAATTGCTGAGACAGATTATTGGAAATTCCCAATACAGTATTAGAATTGCCAGGAAATCCTACCTTTACTAGGAACTCTCTTTGGCAAGGGTCACCTTTCTTGCCAACTGACCAAGTGAAAAGGCTAGTGTTTCATGTCCTAATGATCACCACATAAATATGTTGTACTAATGGTCTGACTAGTGTGGAAGTACAAACTAGCCTAATCACAATAGATAGTACTGCCAATGTGGAAGTATTATGTGGAATCATGAAATGTAATGAGTAGATTGAAGTATTGCCATTTCAATTGATTTCAAGATTATTAAAGTTTGACAATTATGTTTGGATAGGATATTCCTGAAATGTGAAAACACCTCTTCCATCTTCACTGATTGCTCCGACCTCACCAATCACTGCCATCATCGCTGGTGCTCTTCGATCTCTCCGTTCCTTGCCTTCGCCAGCTCACAAAACACCATCATCATCGCCGTGCTCTTCGAGCTCTCCGTTCCTTGCCTTCACCATCTTCACCAAGCTCTTTGACCTCACTGGCTGCAATCGTTACCACTGCTCTTCCAGGTCTTCGTTCCTTGACTCTGCCCATAGTTATCAATACGCTTGAACGTATTTAATACAAGCCAAATGCAAACGAATGCATACGGCTAAAGAAACCAATGCAATATAATGAAAATCAATAATAAATTGTAGAATTGTAGGACATTTTGTGTATAATATGATCAATCGTAGGTAAGACCTATACAAACGTAAAAAAACGCGTTTTAATTATGAAAATGCCATTTTCATGCAACTATGCCTTTGCCATCTTCATTGAGCTCTCTGAGCTCATCGACTTGCCATTTTTGTCAGTGCTCTTTGAGCTCTCTGTTGATGACCATGTTGATGATGGCAAAATTGATGATGCCATTTTTGTCAGTGCTCTTTGAGCTCTCTGTTGAAACACTTGCCAAGTCTATATAAGCCGTCTCCTGGCCATCAAGCCACACTTGGCCACTATCCAGTGTCTAAACTGGGAACTATTGGATGCTTGGATGCTCCCCACAAAATGGCTACTCCTCATAAAAGGGGCCTTATATAATAGGAGCACATCTGACACTTGGGTCAACATCCCTATCTATATTTTATTGTATTAGTGCTACATGCCCCCTTGTTAACCCTTACTGACATCAATTGTATATTGTAATAAGAGAGTTAGTCCATAAAAGTATAAAGTCACAATTTGAGGAGGAGCCTTGGAGCTACCACAACGGAGAAGCCAATTACGATGTTCATTCAATGAGTTGCTTCATCAATGTCATCTTCTGTTTTACGACTTATGGAATTACTCATTATGCAAGTTGCATCTCTAACTTTGCAATCGTGGCATCTTTTGCATTCAGTACAACAAAGATTACTTCTTCTGAAGTGGCCCTTACAGTTTGCAGCTCTACGTACTTTGCATTTGAAGTCTACTTCTCTTGGTAGCCTCTTATCGTTTCATCTTTGCATTTGAAGTCGTGCCTCTTGGTCAACCAAGAAGTCTCTACTTCTTGGTAGCCTCTTATCGTTTCATCTTTGCATTTGAAGTCGTGCCTCTTGGTCAACCAAACACTTGGTCATTAACAAAAAATCAATAGTCTACTATCCACATTACAAATAATGGGCAAGTAGAATCCACCAAGCATGAGAGTGGAAGTGTAGAAGCCGCTTTCTTCAAATCAATCTATGTAGCACTGATTAGAACAACTGCTACCACTGGAAGAGGGTAGAAAAGTGTCAAACTAGTAGAAGCTGTGCAGAGGAGAAGAAAAGCATGGGTGGACAAAAATACAAAATATAAGCTCTTCCAAGAAGGTGATCGGGTATAAGAGTGTTCAAGTCAAGAATGGGACACCCTAAGAAACTGAAGCTCAGATGGACGAGACCATATTAGACCATGGTTACCCAAGAACAAGCAACCTTCTACCTATCATTACCAGATGGGATCCCACTTCCCAAGCTAGTAACTGGATTTAAACTAAAGCCCTACTTTGAGAAGGTAGGATAACGATCCGCTGGCACTTTGTCAGAGCCACAAGATCAAGTACTAGAAAAAGGGCTGTACAACAATCTAATAGAAAAATAGGGGTGGTAAGAACAACAATTCAAAATAGAAAAGCTACAAATTCAAATTACAATAATAATAGCTATACTTGATGTTTATGGGAGAGATGACTACCTGACAACGTAAATTACAATGTTTTGTTGTACCTGATGCTGAACAAAAAAGTGGGTCAAGAATGTCTTTTTCTGAAAACTGCAATGGTGAATAGCTAAGATGCATCCTTCTGAAACCAACAACCTTGAAGAGATTGGGAAAGAACAAACTGAATTTTTTTTCAATGCTCTCTTAAAGATATCTGCTTCATATGGATAGTTTCTTTTTAACCGAGCACACCACTATTTGAAAAATTTGCATTTTCTTAAGCATGCCTCTTCTTTGTATGCTGTAATAATTGGAATTCATATATTTAAACCAAAGAAAGGCACCTACTCACACGTTTATTTTTTCATTTCGCATGGAACTGATTCGTCCCTCGCTTTTTTTTTATACATTTCAAAATATCAAAATAGTTAAAATGGGTTTTGCCTTCTTTAAAAAATTGGACAACCTATTTTCAAGAGGTTTCGCGAAGTTTCAGTAACATTTTTGCCATCAATAAGTGACTGGTCTTCCTTCTTGGCCTAAGACACCACCAACAAGTGCTAAACTACTGGCATCAGCAAACTACTTCAAATTTCTTGGTGAAATCAGGAAGTTTCAGGACTGGGGAAGAAGTAATAATGGCCTTGAGCTAATCAAAACTATTTTGATAGATTGGCAGCCACACTATTTTACAATCCTTCTTAAGAAGATCCGTCAAGGGTGCAGCTACCAAGGCATAATCCTTGATAAAATTCCTATACCATCCTGTGATTCCCAAAAACCCATGAACTTCACGAACTGATTTAGGGGGTGGTCACTCTAGTATATCTTTGACCTTGGTGGGGTCTACTGATATGCCGTCTTTGGAGACGATGAACCCAAGATACTCAATTTGATGAGTAAAGAAGGTACATTTGCTCTTCTTGGCATAGAGTTTATGTCTACATAGCAATTGCAGAACCCTATGCACATGCTCCTCATGCTCTTCCATTGACTTGGAGTAGACTAAGATATCATAAAAAAAACAAGCACAAATTCATCCAAGTAAGGACGTAATATATCTTGCATTAGGCAGTTGAAGGTTGCAGAGCATTGGTCAATCCGAATGACATTACAATAAACTCATAGTGACCATAACGAGAATTGAAGGCTGTCTTGGGTATATCTGCTTCCTTGACTCTGATCTGATAGTAACCAGACCTCAAATCTATTTTTGAGAAAACTGTGGCCCCACGAAGTCTATCAAGAAGCTCGTCAATGCGAGGGATAGGATACTTATTCTTGACAGTGACTTGATTTAGCCCTCGATAATCTATGCAAAGGTAGAGAGTTCCGTCCTTCTTCTTTTGGAAAAGAACAGGTGCCCCCCCCAAGGAGAGCTTCTAGGGCATACAAATCCTTGCTCAATGAGTTGGGAAAGTCGTTCTTTAAGTTCAATGGCTTCAAGGAGGGACATTTTATAGGGCATTTTTGAGATGGGTTGAGCTCTAGGCATCACCTCGATTTCATGATCAACTTCTCGAGGAGGCGGTAGCCCTATAAGCTCATTAGGAAAGATGTCAGAGAATTCTTGGAGCGAAGAGAGTTCTGTCTCCTTACTAGGTTCAATGGCTTTGTTGAGCTTGACTAGGAAAACTTGCTGACCCTTACGTGCTCCCATGAGAAGATGTTTTGCCTTGACTACCCTAGATTTAGGTTTGGTTATTTTCCCCTGAACGGATACTACTTGGCCATGCTCATTTTCAAAAGTGATACTCCCCTAGTTACAGTGAATGCTAGCTTTGTTTGCAATTAACCAGTCCATCCCAAGAATTCCATCATAAATTCTTAATCGCAAGACTCTAAAGTGGGCATGAGTTTGCTCATTACCCAGTTCAAAATCAAGGTTTCCTATAGAGTGGTGAGATATTACTTCTTTCCCACTGGCTAACTCTAGAATCATTCTTCTAGCTGTTTTTTGACCCAAGTTTAATTTTTGCACACCTAGGAGAAAGAAATGAATGGGTACTGCCACAATCAATCAAAAGCTGGAATTGCTTACCGTGATGGGGTTTGGATTACACCAAATTGTTGATTTGGACCTTGGTGTTCTACCACGGCATGGACGGTGGCACGTTCTTCTTCAGCCATTTCCAAGGTTGGTTCTTCACTTATAGTACATGCGGTTCTAGCAAATGATCCTCCACGGCCTCTGCCACATCCACTGCCTCTTACACCTTGGTGGATAGGGGTTCCACGGCCTTGATTTCCTCTGCTACCTTGGGGAAATGATGTTGCCAGCTTGGGACAGTTGGCCCTAAAGTGTCCCGGCTCATTGCATTCAAAACACAGAGGGCCTTCTCTGAAATAAGCAGCATACGAGCGGGGAAGGTGCCAGCCTCCATTTGCGTGCCGGACCGCCCGAGGGGGGTGAAAATGTTTTTCCAGCGAAAATGTCTGGAATGTTCCCCTGGTCATTGGGGTGCAGACCGTTTGTCAATTAGACACCCGGTCGTGCATTTATTAAGGTTTAAAAGTTATCATTTTTAACTAAAAATAACCAAAATTCACGTCCATAGTGTCTGTTTTGGATGCTGTAAAATCCTATTATAGGGCAAAATCACGAGCAAATTCCAAATTTGGACTCAGAACTTGATGATTCTAAGTAGAAATGGCTTGCTTATTAAAATCATTGATTTTTACACCATAAAAACTCATAAATTCATCTATTACATGGACATTTTTTTATTAATGAAGATGGGCATGCTATAATATTCATGAGTGATCCCCCGAGTATGCTACTCATGTTGTCACAATAAATGACAAGTCACCTATCCACATGCTCACACATATCACCAAGCAGATTTTAAAACCAAGGTACCTCCCAAGATACCTAACTAGCAGCACCCCTCTACTCAACAAAAAAACTATTAGCTATTTCTTACTACTCCAACTCATAGTAGCACTTCCAAACAAAAACATAAAGCCACCACTAGTAGACCTCCTGTCTCCAACCCATCAGCCTAATCAATATCTGTGTACCCATGTAGCTATATAGATCTATGTACCAGTCTCATAAAAAAGTCCATAATCATCAGTGGACTTTGTGTACATGAGAATCTATCTAGCCACATCCAAGTGTGTCTTCCTAGGGGACTGCATAAACTGACTCACAAGTCCAAACATAGCTGAAGCTCAGTAATGGTTATGTAGATCAAGCTACCCAGTATGCGCTTGTGCATAGTGGGGTCCTCCAAAAGCTCACCTATGTCCGTGGGGAAAGCTTTGTGTTTTGCTTCAATGGCATTGAAATAGACTTACAGCCTATCATACCATACTTGGAAAACATGTCCAAGCCATACTACCTCTGTAATAACAAAACGCCGTGAGGTGATCTCACCACATATATGCCCAAGAAATACCGTAGCTCACCCAAATACTTCATCTCAAACTTTGACTTCCAAAGCCTCCTAACATCATTTATGTCAGCATCACTATCACCAAAGATAATCAAGTCATCCGCATAAATGACTAATAGTATTATCCCTTTATCTGTCTTTTTCACATATTAAAGTAAAAAATATCCATTGGATATCTAAAATCCAATGGTAACAAGATACTCCCTTATCTTGTTTGACCACGCTCTAGGTGCCAGCGTTAAGCCATACAGAGCTTTTGCGTAACCTGCACATAAACTCCGGGTGTGCATCACTCACATAAACTAGTGGCTATAGCATGTATACTTTTTCTTGCAAATCACCATTGAAGAAGGCATTCTTTACATCCATTCGATGTAAAGACAAACCCTTTGCTATATCCATAGTAATGATAGCTCACGCGGTTGCCATTCTCGCACAACTGGGCCGAATATCTCCTCCTAGTCAATGCCATAAGTCTTTGCATAGCCCTTAACAACCAATCTTGCCTTATATCTGCTCACTGAACCATATGCGTTATGTTTAACCTTATTTACACCCACTTACATCCAATTGTTTTCTTTTGCTTAGGCAAAGGCACTAACTCCCATGTTGCATTTGCATCCAATGCTACCATCTCTTCATTCATGGCATATTCTTATTTTTTTCCAATTTGCTACTCAAAACAAATGGGCTCCAACTCCTGTATGGCTTTAATCATGTAAGCATAATGATGGGATGTATATCCATCATATCATAGCCTTTTAAAATGGTACCTAACCCTCGTAGACCTATGTACACATGGATCATTGCTAGGTTTCCTCAAAATTGTCAATAGGGTACTACCTAGCCATGTAAGCATAATGTTGGGATGTATATCCATCATATCGCACCTAACCCTCATACACCTGCATACACCTAGATCACTATAATACTAGGTGTCCTCAAAATTACTCTAGTTCTCCTTACACTAGGAGTAGCCATAAATGAAATGCCAAACTCCTCATCAAGGCTCTACTCAAAGTTGCTAGAGTTACCGCCCACATATGAGTGACATGTTAACAGATCAGACAAAAAAGACTGATCTACCTTTTCCTTATCTTTGCATGATCCATGTGTACCTGCATCTGTCCTCAACATGCCTGACCATGGACTAACAATGGATCCGCGACTAGAGGACTCTTCTGATCCACTAAGCACCTATGATGATTGCTACTCTACATGTGGTAGGATGGTTGCAAGATGAGGGTACTCACTTTTGTTCACTCTCTCTAAAATTGGGACATGGACACAACTCGGGCGGCGGAGTACCTCGATCATGATATCGCCATCAATTAAAGCAAGACACGTGCCTCCTGAGCCTATAGTGCCATATCTCGAACGAGATACCAACTAACGCCATGCCAGCAAGTTCGGGTTTCAAGTCACCATCCATGTCACCAGTACATGTCACCGCCACCACATTATCTCGATCGAGATATGCATGCCACTCGGATCCACGTCAATGCCACGGTGGATCTCCCTAGACATCCCACTCAAATGTACATTTAGCATATTCAATGATGCCATCTACACCACCCACATATCTCGAACGAGATAATGAAATATAATCTCGACCATTAAAAAATCTCGTTCAAGATATCGAGATGCAATCTCATCCATCCACATATCTCGTTCGAGATACCAAGATGAAATGGAAGCCATTCAAAAACCTCAAACAAGATACATCTACACAATCCGACCCGTCCATTCGAAATTATGAAGGCTCAATGATGGGATAGTACTAGAGATAAGTGTGGGACAGTACTAGAGATGTGTGATTATATAGGAAAAATAGGTTATCCACTTCAAATTTCATTGGATTTGCTATCTAAGATTGATTGGATAATTAAGATAAACTTAAAGTAATTAAAGATAAACTATTATCCACTCAAAAATCAATATTATTAATAATAAGTCTAAATATTTATCATTACTAAATATATAGATATAACTTCAAATATATCTTTTGTTTTATAAATATATAACTGCATTTTCTTTTATAATGTATTTTTTTAAATTTTATTCAAAGATTTATTCTATACATAAAATATTTTCAAGAAATATTAAATTTAAAAAAATAATTTTTTTAAATTAAATAACATGAACTTTAAAAATAATATTATTTATCTAGTTCCAAAATATAGTCCTTTAAAATTAGTGATTTTAAATTCTTTTATATTAATGAGTTATATATTTCATTATTTAAAATTATATATTTTATTTCTTTTTTTAAAAAATACTAAAAATATACTAAATTAACTTTTTCAAAAATATGGTTTTGAAAAAAATGGAAAGATGGAAGGAGGCACCACGTGTCATATGGGTGCATGACACGTGGCATTTTCTTGACATGTGGCACTATTATGGCTGATGTGGCAATTCCATGATGTGGTATGCCATGTCACCAAATGCAAGGCGGCATGCAAAGGTGGAAAGAAGATGTGGCATTAATGATGACTAGGATGATGAGGTGGGGAGTCAACTAGGTTGACCATGTTGACATGGAGGGTGGAGGTGGCAAGGTGAGGTGGCAAGCTGCTTATGTGGATCCTCTCGAAGCTGATGTGGACATAAAGTAGCATGCATATATAAAATTTGTGCCTACCCAAGCCTCACACATGGAATGATATCCAGGCTTTGAAGTTTACCAAGCCTAGATTTCCAAACCTAACTAGGATTGGTTTTAGACTTGAAAAGGGGACAGTGGACACAATATGGGATTTTTCTCTTGGGAGGATTGAAAATGGACCTTTCCATACTCAAATTAAGATAATTTTTTTTAAATAAACTCATGGAAATAAGTATTTTAATCCCTAGAGTTTTTAGATTGAAAGATTCAATATTTGATTTTCTAGAATTAAATTATAATTGATTTAATGGGCCTCTAACAGTCATAACAAATTTTCCAAAGTAAATCTACAAAAATCCAACCATTAGATTTGTAATTTTACCTTAGACCCACATTCTACTAATCTTTGCCAATCTAATCATCATGAGATCCATACAAATTGAGCATTTTAAATGGTAGATGTGGTGGGAGGACAAAATAGTATGTTTTTTAACAATTCTAATGTCTTTTAAATAATATAGAAAATAGTAAAACACATCAAAATTTACTCGATAAATCAAGTTAAGCTCTATGTTATTTGAATTTGTGATATTCAAAGTGGGAACATCATATGAGTAATAATGTAAAAGCTATAGGCAATTTACTCACATTTAGTGTACCTGTCCAAACCTCCGACATGGCCTGTATACAATTTTGGTTCCCAAAGAAAAGGGGATTTTCAATTATTGGATACTCGATCAGATTATAGTTTTAGGTGCCCAACTTTGCATATGATGTTTCATTACGAGACCTTGAAGTGAAACTCCTTGGCTAACTAGGAGAGATTGGCTATTCTTCTTGAAAAAATGCATGTTTTCAGGCTAAAGCCAAGGGTGCCCACTAAAAGAAACTAGATAACCTCATCTTGCAACCACTCGGTATAGCATCAGTACTTTTGACATCTCTATCTTATGCTTCCTTTACTACTAGTGCATATAGCTTTTTCGCATCTCACGAGAGGTTGGATTATAACTTCTACAATCTTTCTGCATTTTTGTGACTTTGGATCCAACTTTATGCTCTAATATTTGGAACATGAAGTACATCTTCCAAGTAATTCATTTTTTCATATTGCATATACAATGGCACTTTACCAACATGCGCAATGGGATGCACAATATCATTACCTGTTTCTACATAACCTAGTTTTTCCATTTTTGCATATCTCTAAACTAATCACAATGGCTAGTCATGTGGCTAGAAGAACCATAATTAACATACCATATATCCTTAAATCTTGACATATCTCTTATTATGGTGCATCACAAACAACTACTTCTATCATCGCCACCATGTTTACTAGATGATGCATAGTTGCCTTGTTGGAAATTTTCACTTTTAATGTCATTTTACTTTTTAAAGTAGTCTTTTGTATGATTGCTACTAATGTGCTGTGAATCATTGTACTATTGTTGTCCATAATTTTGGTTTACATATTGGCACCTTGGCCCAACAGACCTCTACCTCTATCTAAATTAGAGTAGAAGGCTCCTGTTCTGATGTGTTCTTGCTTTGTGAAGAAGATTCCTAACCTGGAGACTTTTCTTCTATGATCAACATACACATTAAGTCCTAAAAGTTGGGAACATTCTTCATGACTGCAATGGAGGTCTTGAATGGCTTGTATTCTTTGCCAAGCCCATTTAGACACACAGCAATCACTTAGTCATCACTTCCACCGATACATTAATAGACACAAGGGATTTAACAATGTCCTTGATCTTTAAAGCATACTAATTGATAGTCATTCTTTTATTCTCCACACTATGTAGCTCTTGTTTTAGATGTCGTTTCCTTGCCTTTGTGTTGGTCTAGAACATCTACACTAGGTTCTGCCATGCAACTGTTGGAGTATTAGCATCCTGTATGTGTCCTATAATTGTTCCTATGACACTGATTGAAAGACAATACACGAATTACCTTGCACCCTGGTCCCAATGCTTGAATGCCTTTATATGTTCTAGAGTGGCATTCTCTTCACCCAACTCTAGAGACTCCTCACCGTCTCCTTCAACATAGTCCCAAAAATCCACATTCTAAGCTTCCAAGTATGGAGGCTGTTCTTATCCAGCTTCTCATTGACAAACTGATTGAGTCCGTGAGACATGTTTGCCTGAACGACCAAAAATCTACATATAGATAATTTCAATTTGCAATCTTTAACACAACAATATCTTCTGGGATTGTTGCAGTGGTCTTCAGCACAACTTGTATGTCACTAGATATGACTAGAGTACATGTACATATACCTAAGATCAGCAATACATCCGCAAACATTGTCTGTAGTCCCAAAATGCATTGTTACACTGCAATAGCCAAATTTTGACCAGAGACAATTCTCAACTAGAACTTCCCAAAACTATTGAAAACACCTTGCAGTGATCAAGCTGAGGCGGCTGAAACATGCTCAAAACAAGATTTTGGCTACCAAACCTCAGTACAAAGTAGGCACCTCTAAGCCTTTGAAAACAGCTCCTCAATTGGAATTGTGTCATACCTAAACAAGAAAGGGAAGGAATGATGATGCTCTTACCCATGTACCGCTTCCTTGCTTGCTTTGTTCTTGCCTCTTACTTGCCTCCTTAGCTCTCAAATGAACCGGAGCTCTGATACCATAAAGAGAATGTGAGGGAGAGGGAGAGCTATGCAAGCAAACGTGTACACACACATAAGAGAGCGCAAAACATAAGAGAGAGATAAATGGCTAAATTTTCTTGTATCTTCTTCTCTTCTCTACGACTATATAACTAAAAGATAAGAGTACATACTATAAGGGAAAGTACTCTCCTACAAATCATACAATGGTCGTGAACTCGACTATATGAGAGCTCATGTTATAACTATGCCATGATAACTCTAGTACTCCAAAGTGACTATCATACAGCTTGTCGTCTATTGTGGTATATCAACCATAATCTTACTAACCATGCTAGTGGAATAAGTGCAGAAGCTATCATCTTGGCGGGTCATGAGTGTCCACAGCACTAGTTGAGCTCAATATCTCAACAACACCCGTAACAAGAAATTTCCAACAGTAGTATTCAAATTCCTAGACAATACTTCCTTTTGTGGAATGTCTCTCTAACGAGGGTTGGGCTTCCTTTTTTTCGAAAGAAATTGCTGAGACAGATTATTGGAAATTCCCAATACAGTATTAGAATTGCCAGGAAATCCTACCTTTACTAGGAACTCTCTTTGGCAAGGGTCACCTTTCTTGCCAACTGACCAAGTGAAAAGGCTAGTGTTTCATGTCCTAATGATCACCACATAAATATGTTGTACTAATGGTCTGACTAGTGTGGAAGTACAAACTAGCCTAATCACAATAGATAGTACTGCCAATGTGGAAGTATTATGTGGAATCATGAAATGTAATGAGTAGATTGAAGTATTGCCATTTCAATTGATTTCAAGATTATTAAAGTTTGACAATTATGTTTGGATAGGATATTCCTGAAATGTGAAAACACCTCTTCCATCTTCACTGATTGCTCCGACCTCACCAATCACTGCCATCATCGCTGGTGCTCTTCGATCTCTCCGTTCCTTGCCTTCGCCAGCTCACAAAACACCATCATCATCGCCGTGCTCTTCGAGCTCTCCGTTCCTTGCCTTCACCATCTTCACCAAGCTCTTTGACCTCACTGGCTGCAATCGTTACCACTGCTCTTCCAGGTCTTCGTTCCTTGACTCTGCCCATAGTTATCAATACGCTTGAACGTATTTAATACAAGCCAAATGCAAACGAATGCATACGGCTAAAGAAACCAATGCAATATAATGAAAATCAATAATAAATTGTAGAATTGTAGGACATTTTGTGTATAATATGATCAATCGTAGGTAAGACCTATACAAACGTAAAAAAACGCGTTTTAATTATGAAAATGCCATTTTCATGCAACTATGCCTTTGCCATCTTCATTGAGCTCTCTGAGCTCATCGACTTGCCATTTTTGTCAGTGCTCTTTGAGCTCTCTGTTGATGACCATGTTGATGATGGCAAAATTGATGATGCCATTTTTGTCAGTGCTCTTTGAGCTCTCTGTTGAAACACTTGCCAAGTCTATATAAGCCGTCTCCTGGCCATCAAGCCACACTTGGCCACTATCCAGTGTCTAAACTGGGAACTATTGGATGCTTGGATGCTCCCCACAAAATGGCTACTCCTCATAAAAGGGGCCTTATATAATAGGAGCACATCTGACACTTGGGTCAACATCCCTATCTATATTTTATTGTATTAGTGCTACATGCCCCCTTGTTAACCCTTACTGACATCAATTGTATATTGTAATAAGAGAGTTAGTCCATAAAAGTATAAAGTCACAATTTGAGGAGGAGCCTTGGAGCTACCACAACGGAGAAGCCAATTACGATGTTCATTCAATGAGTTGCTTCATCAATGTCATCTTCTGTTTTACGACTTATGGAATTACTCATTATGCAAGTTGCATCTCTAACTTTGCAATCGTGGCATCTTTTGCATTCAGTACAACAAAGATTACTTCTTCTGAAGTGGCCCTTACAGTTTGCAGCTCTACGTACTTTGCATTTGAAGTCTACTTCTCTTGGTAGCCTCTTATCGTTTCATCTTTGCATTTGAAGTCGTGCCTCTTGGTCAACCAAGAAGTCTCTACTTCTTGGTAGCCTCTTATCGTTTCATCTTTGCATTTGAAGTCGTGCCTCTTGGTCAACCAAACACTTGGTCATTAACAAAAAATCAATAGTCTACTATCCACATTACAAATAATGGGCAAGTAGAATCCACCAAGCATGAGAGTGGAAGTGTAGAAGCCGCTTTCTTCAAATCAATCTATGTAGCACTGATTAGAACAACTGCTACCACTGGAAGAGGGTAGAAAAGTGTCAAACTAGTAGAAGCTGTGCAGAGGAGAAGAAAAGCATGGGTGGACAAAAATACAAAATATAAGCTCTTCCAAGAAGGTGATCGGGTATAAGAGTGTTCAAGTCAAGAATGGGACACCCTAAGAAACTGAAGCTCAGATGGACGAGACCATATTAGACCATGGTTACCCAAGAACAAGCAACCTTCTACCTATCATTACCAGATGGGATCCCACTTCCCAAGCTAGTAACTGGATTTAAACTAAAGCCCTACTTTGAGAAGGTAGGATAACGATCCGCTGGCACTTTGTCAGAGCCACAAGATCAAGTACTAGAAAAAGGGCTGTACAACAATCTAATAGAAAAATAGGGGTGGTAAGAACAACAATTCAAAATAGAAAAGCTACAAATTCAAATTACAATAATAATAGCTATACTTGATGTTTATGGGAGAGATGACTACCTGACAACGTAAATTACAATGTTTTGTTGTA
Source organism: Cibotium barometz (assembly GCF_041138505.1). Lineage (NCBI taxonomy): Eukaryota > Viridiplantae > Streptophyta > Polypodiopsida > Cyatheales > Cibotiaceae > Cibotium > Cibotium barometz. Next base: position 37,059,280 of record NC_141095.1, read on the forward strand.
CCTGATGCTGAACAAAAAAGTGGGTCAAGAATGTCTTTTTCTGAAAACTGCAATGGTGAATAGCTAAGATGCATCCTTCTGAAACCAACAACCTTGAAGAGATTGGGAAAGAACAAACTGAATTTTTTTTCAATGCTCTCTTAAAGATATCTGCTTCATATGGATAGTTTCTTTTTAACCGAGCACACCACTATTTGAAAAATTTGCATTTTCTTAAGCATGCCTCTTCTTTGTATGCTGTAATAATTGGAATTCATATATTTAAACCAAAGAAAGGCACCTACTCACACGTTTATTTTTTCATTTCGCATGGAACTGATTCGTCCCTCGCTTTTTTTTTATACATTTCAAAATATCAAAATAGTTAAAATGGGTTTTGCCTTCTTTAAAAAATTGGACAACCTATTTTCAAGAGGTTTCGCGAAGTTTCAGTAACATTTTTGCCATCAATAAGTGACTGGTCTTCCTTCTTGGCCTAAGACACCACCAACAAGTGCTAAACTACTGGCATCAGCAAACTACTTCAAATTTCTTGGTGAAATCAGGAAGTTTCAGGACTGGGGAAGAAGTAATAATGGCCTTGAGCTAATCAAAACTATTTTGATAGATTGGCAGCCACACTATTTTACAATCCTTCTTAAGAAGATCCGTCAAGGGTGCAGCTACCAAGGCATAATCCTTGATAAAATTCCTATACCATCCTGTGATTCCCAAAAACCCATGAACTTCACGAACTGATTTAGGGGGTGGTCACTCTAGTATATCTTTGACCTTGGTGGGGTCTACTGATATGCCGTCTTTGGAGACGATGAACCCAAGATACTCAATTTGATGAGTAAAGAAGGTACATTTGCTCTTCTTGGCATAGAGTTTATGTCTACATAGCAATTGCAGAACCCTATGCACATGCTCCTCATGCTCTTCCATTGACTTGGAGTAGACTAAGATATCATAAAAAAAACAAGCACAAATTCATCCAAGTAAGGACGTAATATATCTTGCATTAGGCAGTTGAAGGTTGCAGAGCATTGGTCAATCCGAATGACATTACAATAAACTCATAGTGACCATAACGAGAATTGAAGGCTGTCTTGGGTATATCTGCTTCCTTGACTCTGATCTGATAGTAACCAGACCTCAAATCTATTTTTGAGAAAACTGTGGCCCCACGAAGTCTATCAAGAAGCTCGTCAATGCGAGGGATAGGATACTTATTCTTGACAGTGACTTGATTTAGCCCTCGATAATCTATGCAAAGGTAGAGAGTTCCGTCCTTCTTCTTTTGGAAAAGAACAGGTGCCCCCCCCAAGGAGAGCTTCTAGGGCATACAAATCCTTGCTCAATGAGTTGGGAAAGTCGTTCTTTAAGTTCAATGGCTTCAAGGAGGGACATTTTATAGGGCATTTTTGAGATGGGTTGAGCTCTAGGCATCACCTCGATTTCATGATCAACTTCTCGAGGAGGCGGTAGCCCTATAAGCTCATTAGGAAAGATGTCAGAGAATTCTTGGAGCGAAGAGAGTTCTGTCTCCTTACTAGGTTCAATGGCTTTGTTGAGCTTGACTAGGAAAACTTGCTGACCCTTACGTGCTCCCATGAGAAGATGTTTTGCCTTGACTACCCTAGATTTAGGTTTGGTTATTTTCCCCTGAACGGATACTACTTGGCCATGCTCATTTTCAAAAGTGATACTCCCCTAGTTACAGTGAATGCTAGCTTTGTTTGCAATTAACCAGTCCATCCCAAGAATTCCATCATAAATTCTTAATCGCAAGACTCTAAAGTGGGCATGAGTTTGCTCATTACCCAGTTCAAAATCAAGGTTTCCTATAGAGTGGTGAGATATTACTTCTTTCCCACTGGCTAACTCTAGAATCATTCTTCTAGCTGTTTTTTGACCCAAGTTTAATTTTTGCACACCTAGGAGAAAGAAATGAATGGGTACTGCCACAATCAATCAAAAGCTGGAATTGCTTACCGTGATGGGGTTTGGATTACACCAAATTGTTGATTTGGACCTTGGTGTTCTACCACGGCATGGACGGTGGCACGTTCTTCTTCAGCCATTTCCAAGGTTGGTTCTTCACTTATAGTACATGCGGTTCTAGCAAATGATCCTCCACGGCCTCTGCCACATCCACTGCCTCTTACACCTTGGTGGATAGGGGTTCCACGGCCTTGATTTCCTCTGCTACCTTGGGGAAATGATGTTGCCAGCTTGGGACAGTTGGCCCTAAAGTGTCCCGGCTCATTGCATTCAAAACACAGAGGGCCTTCTCTGAAATAAGCAGCATACGAGCGGGGAAGGTGCCAGCCTCCATTTGCGTGCCGGACCGCCCGAGGGGGGTGAAAATGTTTTTCCAGCGAAAATGTCTGGAATGTTCCCCTGGTCATTGGGGTGCAGACCGTTTGTCAATTAGACACCCGGTCGTGCATTTATTAAGGTTTAAAAGTTATCATTTTTAACTAAAAATAACCAAAATTCACGTCCATAGTGTCTGTTTTGGATGCTGTAAAATCCTATTATAGGGCAAAATCACGAGCAAATTCCAAATTTGGACTCAGAACTTGATGATTCTAAGTAGAAATGGCTTGCTTATTAAAATCATTGATTTTTACACCATAAAAACTCATAAATTCATCTATTACATGGACATTTTTTTATTAATGAAGATGGGCATGCTATAATATTCATGAGTGATCCCCCGAGTATGCTACTCATGTTGTCACAATAAATGACAAGTCACCTATCCACATGCTCACACATATCACCAAGCAGATTTTAAAACCAAGGTACCTCCCAAGATACCTAACTAGCAGCACCCCTCTACTCAACAAAAAAACTATTAGCTATTTCTTACTACTCCAACTCATAGTAGCACTTCCAAACAAAAACATAAAGCCACCACTAGTAGACCTCCTGTCTCCAACCCATCAGCCTAATCAATATCTGTGTACCCATGTAGCTATATAGATCTATGTACCAGTCTCATAAAAAAGTCCATAATCATCAGTGGACTTTGTGTACATGAGAATCTATCTAGCCACATCCAAGTGTGTCTTCCTAGGGGACTGCATAAACTGACTCACAAGTCCAAACATAGCTGAAGCTCAGTAATGGTTATGTAGATCAAGCTACCCAGTATGCGCTTGTGCATAGTGGGGTCCTCCAAAAGCTCACCTATGTCCGTGGGGAAAGCTTTGTGTTTTGCTTCAATGGCATTGAAATAGACTTACAGCCTATCATACCATACTTGGAAAACATGTCCAAGCCATACTACCTCTGTAATAACAAAACGCCGTGAGGTGATCTCACCACATATATGCCCAAGAAATACCGTAGCTCACCCAAATACTTCATCTCAAACTTTGACTTCCAAAGCCTCCTAACATCATTTATGTCAGCATCACTATCACCAAAGATAATCAAGTCATCCGCATAAATGACTAATAGTATTATCCCTTTATCTGTCTTTTTCACATATTAAAGTAAAAAATATCCATTGGATATCTAAAATCCAATGGTAACAAGATACTCCCTTATCTTGTTTGACCACGCTCTAGGTGCCAGCGTTAAGCCATACAGAGCTTTTGCGTAACCTGCACATAAACTCCGGGTGTGCATCACTCACATAAACTAGTGGCTATAGCATGTATACTTTTTCTTGCAAATCACCATTGAAGAAGGCATTCTTTACATCCATTCGATGTAAAGACAAACCCTTTGCTATATCCATAGTAATGATAGCTCACGCGGTTGCCATTCTCGCACAACTGGGCCGAATATCTCCTCCTAGTCAATGCCATAAGTCTTTGCATAGCCCTTAACAACCAATCTTGCCTTATATCTGCTCACTGAACCATATGCGTTATGTTTAACCTTATTTACACCCACTTACATCCAATTGTTTTCTTTTGCTTAGGCAAAGGCACTAACTCCCATGTTGCATTTGCATCCAATGCTACCATCTCTTCATTCATGGCATATTCTTATTTTTTTCCAATTTGCTACTCAAAACAAATGGGCTCCAACTCCTGTATGGCTTTAATCATGTAAGCATAATGATGGGATGTATATCCATCATATCATAGCCTTTTAAAATGGTACCTAACCCTCGTAGACCTATGTACACATGGATCATTGCTAGGTTTCCTCAAAATTGTCAATAGGGTACTACCTAGCCATGTAAGCATAATGTTGGGATGTATATCCATCATATCGCACCTAACCCTCATACACCTGCATACACCTAGATCACTATAATACTAGGTGTCCTCAAAATTACTCTAGTTCTCCTTACACTAGGAGTAGCCATAAATGAAATGCCAAACTCCTCATCAAGGCTCTACTCAAAGTTGCTAGAGTTACCGCCCACATATGAGTGACATGTTAACAGATCAGACAAAAAAGACTGATCTACCTTTTCCTTATCTTTGCATGATCCATGTGTACCTGCATCTGTCCTCAACATGCCTGACCATGGACTAACAATGGATCCGCGACTAGAGGACTCTTCTGATCCACTAAGCACCTATGATGATTGCTACTCTACATGTGGTAGGATGGTTGCAAGATGAGGGTACTCACTTTTGTTCACTCTCTCTAAAATTGGGACATGGACACAACTCGGGCGGCGGAGTACCTCGATCATGATATCGCCATCAATTAAAACAAGACACGTGCCTCCTGAGCCTATAGTGCCATATCTCGAACGAGATACCAACTAACGCCATGCCAGCAAGTTCGGGTTTCAAGTCACCATCCATGTCACCAGTACATGTCACCGCCACCACATTATCTCGATCGAGATATGCATGCCACTCGGATCCACGTCAATGCCACGGTGGATCTCCCTAGACATCCCACTCAAATGTACATTTAGCATATTCAATGATGCCATCTACACCACCCACATATCTCGAACGAGATAATGAAATATAATCTCGACCATTAAAAAATCTCGTTCAAGATATCGAGATGCAATCTCATCCATCCACATATCTCGTTCGAGATACCAAGATGAAATGGAAGCCATTCAAAAACCTCAAACAAGATACATCTACACAATCCGACCCGTCCATTCGAAATTATGAAGGCTCAATGATGGGATAGTACTAGAGATAAGTGTGGGACAGTACTAGAGATGTGTGATTATATAGGAAAAATAGGTTATCCACTTCAAATTTCATTGGATTTGCTATCTAAGATTGATTGGATAATTAAGATAAACTTAAAGTAATTAAAGATAAACTATTATCCACTCAAAAATCAATATTATTAATAATAAGTCTAAATATTTATCATTACTAAATATATAGATATAACTTCAAATATATCTTTTGTTTTATAAATATATAACTGCATTTTCTTTTATAATGTATTTTTTTAAATTTTATTCAAAGATTTTATTCTATACATAAAATATTTTCAAGAAATATTAAATTTAAAAAAATAATTTTTTTAAATTAAATAACATGAACTTTAAAAATAATATTATTTATCTAGTTCCAAAATATAGTCCTTTAAAATTAGTGATTTTAAATTCTTTTATATTAATGAGTTATATATTTCATTATTTAAAATTATATATTTTATTTCTTTTTTTAAAAAATACTAAAAATATACTAAATTAACTTTTTCAAAAATATGGTTTTGAAAAAAATGGAAAGATGGAAGGAGGCACCACGTGTCATATGGGTGCATGACACGTGGCATTTTCTTGACATGTGGCACTATTATGGCTGATGTGGCAATTCCATGATGTGGTATGCCATGTCACCAAATGCAAGGCGGCATGCAAAGGTGGAAAGAAGATGTGGCATTAATGATGACTAGGATGATGAGGTGGGGAGTCAACTAGGTTGACCATGTTGACATGGAGGGTGGAGGTGGCAAGGTGAGGTGGCAAGCTGCTTATGTGGATCCTCTCGAAGCTGATGTGGACATAAAGTAGCATGCATATATAAAATTTGTGCCTACCCAAGCCTCACACATGGAATGATATCCAGGCTTTGAAGTTTACCAAGCCTAGATTTCCAAACCTAACTAGGATTGGTTTTAGACTTGAAAAGGGGACAGTGGACACAATATGGGATTTTTCTCTTGGGAGGATTGAAAATGGACCTTTCCATACTCAAATTAAGATAATTTTTTTTAAATAAACTCATGGAAATAAGTATTTTAATCCCTAGAGTTTTTAGATTGAAAGATTCAATATTTGATTTTCTAGAATTAAATTATAATTGATTTAATGGGCCTCTAACAGTCATAACAAATTTTCCAAAGTAAATCTACAAAAATCCAACCATTAGATTTGTAATTTTACCTTAGACCCACATTCTACTAATCTTTGCCAATCTAATCATCATGAGATCCATACAAATTGAGCATTTTAAATGGTAGATGTGGTGGGAGGACAAAATAGTATGTTTTTTAACAATTCTAATGTCTTTTAAATAATATAGAAAATAGTAAAACACATCAAAATTTACTCGATAAATCAAGTTAAGCTCTATGTTATTTGAATTTGTGATATTCAAAGTGGGAACATCATATGAGTAATAATGTAAAAGCTATAGGCAATTTACTCACATTTAGTGTACCTGTCCAAACCTCCGACATGGCCTGTATACAATTTTGGTTCCCAAAGAAAAGGGGATTTTCAATTATTGGATACTCGATCAGATTATAGTTTTAGGTGCCCAACTTTGCATATGATGTTTCATTACGAGACCTTGAAGTGAAACTCCTTGGCTAACTAGGAGAGATTGGCTATTCTTCTTGAAAAAATGCATGTTTTCAGGCTAAAGCCAAGGGTGCCCACTAAAAGAAACTAGATAACCTCATCTTGCAACCACTCGGTATAGCATCAGTACTTTTGACATCTCTATCTTATGCTTCCTTTACTACTAGTGCATATAGCTTTTTCGCATCTCACGAGAGGTTGAATTATAACTTCTACAATCTTTCTGCATTTTTGTGACTTTGGATCCAACTTTATGCTCTAATATTTGGAACATGAAGTACATCTTCCAAGTAATTCATTTTTTCATATTGCATATACAATGGCACTTTACCAACATGCGCAATGGGATGCACAATATCATTACCTGTTTCTACATAACCTAGTTTTTCCATTTTTGCATATCTCTAAACTAATCACAATGGCTAGTCATGTGGCTAGAAGAACCATAATTAACATACCATATATCCTTAAATCTTGACATATCTCTTATTATGGTGCATCACAAACAACTACTTCTATCATCGCCACCATGTTTACTAGATGATGCATAGTTGCCTTGTTGGAAATTTTCACTTTTAATGTCATTTTACTTTTTAAAGTAGTCTTTTGTATGATTGCTACTAATGTGCTGTGAATCATTGTACTATTGTTGTCCATAATTTTGGTTTACATATTGGCACCTTGGCCCAACAGACCTCTACCTCTATCTAAATTAGAGTAGAAGGCTCCTGTTCTGATGTGTTCTTGCTTTGTGAAGAAGATTCCTAACCTGGAGACTTTTCTTCTATGATCAACATACACATTAAGTCCTAAAAGTTGGGAACATTCTTCATGACTGCAATGGAGGTCTTGAATGGCTTGTATTCTTTGCCAAGCCCATTTAGACACACAGCAATCACTTAGTCATCACTTCCACCGATACATTAATAGACACAAGGGATTTAACAATGTCCTTGATCTTTAAAGCATACTAATTGATAGTCATTCTTTTATTCTCCACACTATGTAGCTCTTGTTTTAGATGTCGTTTCCTTGCCTTTGTGTTGGTCTAGAACATCTACACTAGGTTCTGCCATGCAACTGTTGGAGTATTAGCATCCTGTATGTGTCCTATAATTGTTCCTATGACACTGATTGAAAGACAATACACGAATTACCTTGCACCCTGGTCCCAATGCTTGAATGCCTTTATATGTTCTAGAGTGGCATTCTCTTCACCCAACTCTAGAGACTCCTCACCGTCTCCTTCAACATAGTCCCAAAAATCCACATTCTAAGCTTCCAAGTATGGAGGCTGTTCTTATCCAGCTTCTCATTGACAAACTGATTGAGTCCGTGAGACATGTTTGCCTGAACGACCAAAAATCTACATATAGATAATTTCAATTTGCAATCTTTAACACAACAATATCTTCTGGGATTGTTGCAGTGGTCTTCAGCACAACTTGTATGTCACTAGATATGACTAGAGTACATGTACATATACCTAAGATCAGCAATACATCCGCAAACATTGTCTGTAGTCCCAAAATGCATTGTTACACTGCAATAGCCAAATTTTGACCAGAGACAATTCTCAACTAGAACTTCCCAAAACTATTGAAAACACCTTGCAGTGATCAAGCTGAGGCGGCTGAAACATGCTCAAAACAAGATTTTGGCTACCAAACCTCAGTACAAAGTAGGCACCTCTAAGCCTTTGAAAACAGCTCCTCAATTGGAATTGTGTCATACCTAAACAAGAAAGGGAAGGAATGATGATGCTCTTACCCATGTACCGCTTCCTTGCTTGCTTTGTTCTTGCCTCTTACTTGCCTCCTTAGCTCTCAAATGAACCGGAGCTCTGATACCATAAAGAGAATGTGAGGGAGAGGGAGAGCTATGCAAGCAAACGTGTACACACACATAAGAGAGCGCAAAACATAAGAGAGAGATAAATGGCTAAATTTTCTTGTATCTTCTTCTCTTCTCTACGACTATATAACTAAAAGATAAGAGTACATACTATAAGGGAAAGTACTCTCCTACAAATCATACAATGGTCGTGAACTCGACTATATGAGAGCTCATGTTATAACTATGCCATGATAACTCTAGTACTCCAAAGTGACTATCATACAGCTTGTCGTCTATTGTGGTATATCAACCATAATCTTACTAACCATGCTAGTGGAATAAGTGCAGAAGCTATCATCTTGGCGGGTCATGAGTGTCCACAGCACTAGTTGAGCTCAATATCTCAACAACACCCGTAACAAGAAATTTCCAACAGTAGTATTCAAATTCCTAGACAATACTTCCTTTTGTGGAATGTCTCTCTAACGAGGGTTGGGCTTCCTTTTTTTCGAAAGAAATTGCTGAGACAGATTATTGGAAATTCCCAATACAGTATTAGAATTGCCAGGAAATCCTACCTTTACTAGGAACTCTCTTTGGCAAGGGTCACCTTTCTTGCCAACTGACCAAGTGAAAAGGCTAGTGTTTCATGTCCTAATGATCACCACATAAATATGTTGTACTAATGGTCTGACTAGTGTGGAAGTACAAACTAGCCTAATCACAATAGATAGTACTGCCAATGTGGAAGTATTATGTGGAATCATGAAATGTAATGAGTAGATTGAAGTATTGCCATTTCAATTGATTTCAAGATTATTAAAGTTTGACAATTATGTTTGGATAGGATATTCCTGAAATGTGAAAACACCTCTTCCATCTTCACTGATTGCTCCGACCTCACCAATCACTGCCATCATCGCTGGTGCTCTTCGATCTCTCCGTTCCTTGCCTTCGCCAGCTCACAAAACACCATCATCATCGCCGTGCTCTTCGAGCTCTCCGTTCCTTGCCTTCACCATCTTCACCAAGCTCTTTGACCTCACTGGCTGCAATCGTTACCACTGCTCTTCCAGGTCTTCGTTCCTTGACTCTGCCCATAGTTATCAATACGCTTGAACGTATTTAATACAAGCCAAATGCAAACGAATGCATACGGCTAAAGAAACCAATGCAATATAATGAAAATCAATAATAAATTGTAGAATTGTAGGACATTTTGTGTATAATATGATCAATCGTAGGTAAGACCTATACAAACGTAAAAAAACGCGTTTTAATTATGAAAATGCCATTTTCATGCAACTATGCCTTTGCCATCTTCATTGAGCTCTCTGAGCTCATCGACTTGCCATTTTTGTCAGTGCTCTTTGAGCTCTCTGTTGATGACCATGTTGATGATGGCAAAATTGATGATGCCATTTTTGTCAGTGCTCTTTGAGCTCTCTGTTGAAACACTTGCCAAGTCTATATAAGCCGTCTCCTGGCCATCAAGCCACACTTGGCCACTATCCAGTGTCTAAACTGGGAACTATTGGATGCTTGGATGCTCCCCACAAAATGGCTACTCCTCCATTAGGGGAAGGTTGAGGTCTATAGGGGCCCTTTAAGCTACCATATTATGATTTTAATGACTTTTTGTTAAAACGTTAAGTTTCTTTGACTTTAGATACCTTCTTGTTCTTCAAATGGCTAGAAGTTTGAATTTCAAAGTTTCCCGCCAAAATTAAATTTGAAATCGAGCGAGCAAAACTCTATCATGTGACATATCTATGGAAAGAGCTCGACGAGTAGATTCTGGATCTGTAATCTCCGACAAATTTTGAGCTCATATGTAGAAGTTATGGACGTCCGAAATTTCAAAAACTTTCCCCTCCACTTTTTGGAAATGAAAAGTGCAAAAAGGCATCTTCTAGAGAATCTTTTGACCACCTTTAATCACCCAACATTTTTGTATACATGGCATCACACGATTGGCTCTTTTCCTTAATAACCTTTTAATCACATGGCATCTTAAAGGGCCCCTATAGACCTCAACCTTCCCCTAATGATAAAAGGGGCCTTATATAATAGGAGCACATCTGACACTTGGGTCAACATCCCTATCTATATTTTATTGTATTAGTGCTACATGCCCCCTTGTTAACCCTTACTGACATCAATTGTATATTGTAATAAGAGAGTTAGTCCATAAAAGTATAAAGTCACAATTTGAGGAGGAGCCTTGGAGCTACCACAACGGAGAAGCCAATTACGATGTTCATTCAATGAGTTGCTTCATCAATGTCATCTTCTGTTTTACGACTTATGGAATTACTCATTATGCAAGTTGCATCTCTAACTTTGCAATCGTGGCATCTTTTGCATTCAGTACAACAAAGATTACTTCTTCTGAAGTGGCCCTTACAGTTTGCAGCTCTACGTACTTTGCATTTGAAGTCTACTTCTCTTGGTAGCCTCTTATCGTTTCATCTTTGCATTTGAAGTCGTGCCTCTTGGTCAACCAAGAAGTCTCTACTTCTTGGTAGCCTCTTATCGTTTCATCTTTGCATTTGAAGTCGTGCCTCTTGGTCAACCAAACACTTGGTCATTAACAAAAAATCAATAGTCTACTATCCACATTACAAATAATGGGCAAGTAGAATCCACCAAGCATGAGAGTGGAAGTGTAGAAGCCGCTTTCTTCAAATCAATCTATGTAGCACTGATTAGAACAACTGCTACCACTGGAAGAGGGTAGAAAAGTGTCAAACTAGTAGAAGCTGTGCAGAGGAGAAGAAAAGCATGGGTGGACAAAAATACAAAATATAAGCTCTTCCAAGAAGGTGATCGGGTATAAGAGTGTTCAAGTCAAGAATGGGACACCCTAAGAAACTGAAGCTCAGATGGACGAGACCATATTAGACCATGGTTACCCAAGAACAAGCAACCTTCTACCTATCATTACCAGATGGGATCCCACTTCCCAAGCTAGTAACTGGATTTAAACTAAAGCCCTACTTTGAGAAGATAGGATAACGATCCGCTGGCACTTTGTCAGAGCCACAAGATCAAGTACTAGAAAAAGGGCTGTACAACAATCTAATAGAAAAATAGGGGTGGTAAGAACAACAATTCAAAATAGAAAAGCTACAAATTCAAATTACAATAATAATAGCTATACTTGATGTTTATGGGAGAGATGACTACCTGACAACGTAAATTACAATGTTTTGTTGTACCTGATGCTGAACAAAAAAGTGGGTCAAGAATGTCTTTTTCTGAAAACTGCAATGGTGAATAGCTAAGATGCATCCTTCTGAAACCAACAACCTTGAAGAGATTGGGAAAGAACAAACTGAATTTTTTTTCAATGCTCTCTTAAAGATATCTGCTTCATATGGATAGTTTCTTTTTAACCGAGCATACCACTATTTGAAAAATTTGCATTTTCTTAAGCATGCCTCTTCTTTGTATGCTGTAATAATTGGAATTCATATATTTAAACCAAAGAAAGGCACCTACTCACACGTTTATTTTTTCATTTCGCATGGAACTGATTCGTCCCTTGCTTTTTTTTTATACATTTCAAAATATCAAAATAGTTAAAATGGGTTTTGCCTTCTTTAAAAAATTGGACAACCTATTTTCAAGAGGTTTCGCGAAGTTTCAGTAACATTTTTGCCATCAATAAGTGACTGGTCTTCCTTCTTGGCCTAAGACACCACCAACAAGTGCTAAACTACTGGCATCAGCAAACTACTTCAAATTTCTTGGTGAAATCAGGAAGTTTCAAGACTGGGGAAGAAGTAATAATGGCCTTGAGCTAATCAAAACTATTTTGATAGATTGGCAGCCACACTATTTTACAATCCTTCTTAAGAAGATCCGTCAAGGGTGCAGCTACCAAGGCATAATCCTTGATAAAATTCCTATACCATCCTGTGATTCCCAAAAACCCATGAACTTCACGAACTGATTTAGGGGGTGGTCACTCCAGTATATCTTTGACCTTGGTGGGGTCTACTGATATGCCGTCTTTGGAGACGATGAACCCAAGATACTCAATTTGATGAGTAAAGAAGGTACATTTGCTCTTCTTGGCATAGAGTTTATGTCTACATAGCAATTGCAGAACCCTATGCACATGCTCCTCATGCTCTTCCATTGACTTGGAGTAGACTAAGATATCATAAAAAAAACAAGCACAAATTCATCCAAGTAAGGACGTAATATATCTTGCATTAGGCAGTTGAAGGTTGCAGAGCATTGGTCAATCCGAATGACATTACAATAAACTCATAGTGACCATAACGAGAATTGAAGGCTGTCTTGGGTATATCTACTTCCTTGACTCTGATCTGATAGTAACCAGACCTCAAATCTGTTTTTGAGAAAACTGTGGCCCCACGAAGTCTATCAAGAAGCTCGTCAATGCGAGGGATAGGATACTTATTCTTGACAGTGACTTGATTTAGCCCTCGATAATCTATGCAAAGATAGAGAGTTCCGTCCTTCTTCTTTTGGAAAAGAACAGGTGCCCCCCCCAAGGAGAGCTTCTAGGGCATACAAATCCTTGCTCAATGAGTTGGGAAAGTCGTTCTTTAAGTTCAATGGCTTCAAGGAGGGACATTTTATAGGGCATTTTTGAGATGGGTTGAGCTCTAGGCATCACCTCGATTTCATGATCAACTTCTCGAGGAGGCGGTAGCCCTATAAGCTCATTAGGAAAGATGTCAGAGAATTCTTGGAGCGAAGAGAGTTCTGTCTCCTTACTAGGTTCAATGGCTTTGTTGAGCTTGACTAGGAAAACTTGCTGACCCTTACGTGCTCCCATGAGAAGATGTTTTGCCTTGACTACCCTAGATTTAGGTTTGGTTATTTTCCCCTGAACGGATACTACTTGGCCATGCTCATTTTCAAAAGTGATACTCCCCTAGTTACAGTGAATGCTAGCTTTGTTTGCAATTAACCAGTCCATCCCAAGAATTCCATCATAAATTCTTAATCGCAAGACTCTAAAGTGGGCATGAGTTTGCTCATTACCCAGTTCAAAATCAAGGTTTCCTATAGAGTGGTGAGATATTACTTCTTTCCCACTGGCTAACTCTAGAATCATTCTTCTAGCTGTTTTTTGACCCAAGTTTAATTTTTGCACACCTAGGAGAAAGAAATGAATGGGTACTGCCACAATCAATCAAAAGCTGGAATTGCTTACCGTGATGGGGTTTGGATTACACCAAATTGTTGATTTGGACCTTGGTGTTCTACCACGGCATGGACGGTGGCACGTTCTTCTTCAGCCATTTCCAAGGTTGGTTCTTCACTTATAGTACATGCGGTTCTAGCAAATGATCCTCCACGGCCTCTGCCACATCCACTGCCTCTTACACCTTGGTGGATAGGGGTTCCACGGCCTTGATTTCCTCTGCTACCTTGGGGAAATGATGTTGCCAGCTTGGGACAGTTGGCCCTAAAGTGTCCCGGCTCATTGCATTCAAAACACAGAGGGCCTTCTCTGAAATAAGCAGCATACGAGCGGGGAAGGTGCCAGCCTCCATTTGCGTGCCGGACCGCCCGAGGGGGGTGAAAATGTTTTTCCAGCGAAAATGTCTGGAATGTTCCCCTGGTCATTGGGGTGCAGACCGTTTATCAATTAGACACCCGGTTGTGCATTTATTAAGGTTTAAAAGTTATCATTTTTAACTAAAAATAACCAAAATTCACGTCCATAGTGTCTGTTTTGGATGCTGTAAAATCCTATTATAGGGCAAAATCACGAGCAAATTCCAAATTTGGACTCAGAACTTGATGATTCTAAGTAGAAATGGCTTGTTTATTAAAATCATTGATTTTTACACCATAAAAACTCATAAATTCATCTATTACATGGACATTTTTTTATTAATGAAGATGGGCATGCTATAATATTCATGAGTGATCCCCCGAGTATGCTACTCATGTTGTCACAATAAATGACAAGTCACCTATCCACATGCTCACACATATCACCAAGCAGATTTTAAAACCAAGGTACCTCCCAAGATACCTAACTAGCAGCACCCCTCTACTCAACAAAAAAACTATTAGCTATTTCTTACTACTCCAACTCATAGTAGCACTTCCAAACAAAAACATAAAGCCACCACTAGTAGACCTCCTGTCTCCAACCCATCAGCCTAATCAATATCTGTGTACCCATGTAGCTATATAGATCTATGTACCAGTCTCATAAAAAAGTCCATAATCATCAGTGGACTTTGTGTACATGAGAATCTATCTAGCCACATCCAAGTGTGTCTTCCTAGGGGACTGCATAAACTGACTCACAAGTCCAAACATAGCTGAAGCTCAGTAATGGTTATGTAGATCAAGCTACCCAGTATGCGCTTGTGCATAGTGGGGTCCTCCAAAAGCTCACCTATGTCCGTGGGGAAAGCTTTGTGTTTTGCTTCAATGGCATTGAAATAGACTTACAGCCTATCATACCATACTTGGAAAACATGTCCAAGCCATACTACCTCTGTAATAACAAAACGCCGTGAGGTGATCTCACCACATATATGCCCAAGAAATACCGTAGCTCACCCAAATACTTCATCTCAAACTTTGACTTCCAAAGCCTCCTAACATCATTTATGTCAGCATCACTATCACCAAAGATAATCAAGTCATCCGCATAAATGACTAATAGTATTATCCCTTTATCTGTCTTTTTCACATATTAAAGTAAAAAATATCCATTGGATATCTAAAATCCAATGGTTACAAGATACTCCCTTATCTTGTTTGACCACGCTCTAGGTGCCAGCGTTAAGCCATACAGAGCTTTTGCGTAACCTGCACATAAACTCCGGGTGTGCATCACTCACATAAACTAGTGGCTATAGCATGTATACTTTTTCTTGCAAATCACCATTGAAGAAGGCATTCTTTACATCCATTCGATGTAAAGACAAACCCTTTGCTATATCCATAGTAATGATAGCTCACGCGGTTGCCATTCTCGCACAACTGGGCCGAATATCTCCTCCTAGTCAATGCCATAAGTCTTTGCATAGCCCTTAACAACCAATCTTGCCTTATATCTGCTCACTGAACCATATGCGTTATGTTTAACCTTATTTACACCCACTTACATCCAATTGTTTTCTTTTGCTTAGGCAAAGGCACTAACTCCCATGTTGCATTTGCATCCAATGCTACCATCTCTTCATTCATGGCATATTCTTATTTTTTTCCAATTTGCTACTCAAAACAAATGGGCTCCAACTCCTGTATGGCTTTAATCATGTAAGCATAATGATGGGATGTATATCCATCATATCATAGCCTTTTAAAATGGTACCTAACCCTCGTAGACCTATGTACACATGGATCATTGCTAGGTTTCCTCAAAATTGTCAATAGGGTACTACCTAGCCATGTAAGCATAATGTTGGGATGTATATCCATCATATCGCACCTAACCCTCATACACCTGCATACACCTAGATCACTATAATACTAGGTGTCCTCAAAATTACTCTAGTTCTCCTTACACTAGGAGTAGCCATAAATGAAATGCCAAACTCCTCATCAAGGCTCTACTCAAAGTTGCTAGAGTTACCGCCCACATATGAGTGACATGTTAACAGATCAGACAAAAAAGACTGATCTACCTTTTCCTTATCTTTGCATGATCCATGTGTACCTGCATCTGTCCTCAACATGCCTGACCATGGACTAACAATGGATCCGCGACTAGAGGACTCTTCTGATCCACTAAGCACCTATGATGATTGCTACTCTACATGTGGTAGGATGGTTGCAAGATGAGGGTACTCACTTTTGTTCACTCTCTCTAAAATTGGGACATGGACACAACTCGGGCGGCGGAGTACCTCGATCATGATATCGCCATCAATTAAAGCAAGACACGTGCCTCCTGAGCCTATAGTGCCATATCTCGAATGAGATACCAACTAACGCCATGCCAGCAAGTTCGGGTTTCAAGTCACCATCCATGTCACCAGTACATGTCACCGCCACCACATTATCTCGATCGAGATATGCATGCCACTCGGATCCACGTCAATGCCACGGTGGATCTCCCTAGACATCCCACTCAAATGTACATTTAGCATATTCAATGATGCCATCTACACCACCCACATATCTCGAACGAGATAATGAAATATAATCTCGACCATTAAAAAATCTCGTTCAAGATATCGAGATGCAATCTCATCCATCCACATATCTCGTTCGAGATACCAAGATGAAATGGAAGCCATTCAAAAACCTCAAACAAGATACATCTACACAATCCGACCCGTCCATTCGAAATTATGAAGGCTCAATGATGGGATAGTACTAGAGATAAGTGTGGGACAGTACTAGAGATGTGTGATTATATAGGAAAAATAGGTTATCCACTTCAAATTTCATTGGATTTGCTATCTAAGATTGATTAGATAATTAAGATAAACTTAAAGTAATTAAAGATAAACTATTATCCACTCAAAAATCAATATTATTAATAATAAGTCTAAATATTTATCATTACTAAATATATAGATATAACTTCAAATATATCTTTTGTTTTATAAATATATAACTGCATTTTCTTTTATAATGTATTTTTTTAAATTTTATTCAAAGATTTATTCTATACATAAAATATTTTCAAGAAATATTAAATTTAAAAAAATAATTTTTTTAAATTAAATAACATGAACTTTAAAAATAATATTATTTATCTAGTTCCAAAATATAGTCCTTTAAAATTAGTGATTTTAAATTCTTTTATATTAATGAGTTATATATTTTATTATTTAAAATTATATATTTTATTTCTTTTTTTAAAAAATACTAAAAATATACTAAATTAACTTTTTCAAAAATATGGTTTTGAAAAAAATGGAAAGATGGAAGGAGGCACCACGTGTCATATGGGTGCATGACACGTGGCATTTTCTTGACATGTGGCACTATTATGGCTGATGTGGCAATTCCATGATGTGGTATGCCATGTCACCAAATGCAAGGCGGCATGCAAAGGTGGAAAGAAGATGTGGCATTAATGATGACTAGGATGATGAGGTGGGGAGTCAACTAGGTTGACCATGTTGACATGGAGGGTGGAGGTGGCAAGGTGAGGTGGCAAGCTGCTTATGTGGATCCTCTCGAAGCTGATGTGGACATAAAGTAGCATGCATATATAAAATTTGTGCCTACCCAAGCCTCACACATGGAATGATATCCAGGCTTTGAAGTTTACCAAGCCTAGATTTCCAAACCTAACTAGGATTGGTTTTAGACTTGAAAAGGGGACAGTGGACACAATATGGGATTTTTCTCTTGGGAGGATTGAAAATGGACCTTTCCATACTCAAATTAAGATAATTTTTTTTAAATAAACTCATGGAAATAAGTATTTTAATCCCTAGAGTTTTTAGATTGAAAGATTCAATATTTGATTTTCTAGAATTAAATTATAATTGATTTAATGGGCCTCTAACAGTCATAACAAATTTTCCAAAGTAAATCTACAAAAATCCAACCATTAGATTTGTAATTTTACCTTAGACCCACATTCTACTAATCTTTGCCAATCTAATCATCATGAGATCCATACAAATTGAGCATTTTAAATGGTAGATGTGGTGGGAGGACAAAATAGTATGTTTTTTAACAATTCTAATGTCTTTTAAATAATATAGAAAATAGTAAAACACATCAAAATTTACTCGATAAATCAAGTTAAGCTCTATGTTATTTGAATTTGTGATATTCAAAGTGGGAACATCATATGAGTAATAATGTAAAAGCTATAGGCAATTTACTCACATTTAGTGTACCTGTCCAAACCTCCGACATGGCCTGTATACAATTTTGGTTCCCAAAGAAAAGGGGATTTTCAATTATTGGATACTCGATCAGATTATAGTTTTAGGTGCCCAACTTTGCATATGATGTTTCATTACGAGACCTTGAAGTGAAACTCCTTGGCTAACTAGGAGAGATTGGCTATTCTTCTTGAAAAAATGCATGTTTTCAGGCTAAAGCCAAGGGTGCCCACTAAAAGAAACTAGATAACCTCATCTTGCAACCACTCGGTATAGCATCAGTACTTTTGACATCTCTATCTTATGCTTCCTTTACTACTAGTGCATATAGCTTTTTCGCATCTCACGAGAGGTTGGATTATAACTTCTACAATCTTTCTGCATTTTTGTGACTTTGGATCCAACTTTATGCTCTAATATTTGGAACATGAAGTACATCTTCCAAGTAATTCATTTTTTCATATTGCATATACAATGGCACTTTACCAACATGCGCAATGGGATGCACAATATCATTACCTGTTTCTACATAACCTAGTTTTTCCATTTTTGCATATCTCTAAACTAATCACAATGGCTAGTCATGTGGCTAGAAGAACCATAATTAACATACCATATATCCTTAAATCTTGACATATCTCTTATTATGGTGCATCACAAACAACTACTTCTATCATCGCCACCATGTTTACTAGATGATGCATAGTTGCCTTGTTGGAAATTTTCACTTTTAATGTCATTTTACTTTTTAAAGTAGTCTTTTGTATGATTGCTACTAATGTGCTGTGAATCATTGTACTATTGTTGTCCATAATTTTGGTTTACATATTGGCACCTTGGCCCAACAGACCTCTACCTCTATCTAAATTAGAGTAGAAGGCTCCTGTTCTGATGTGTTCTTGCTTTGTGAAGAAGATTCCTAACCTGGAGACTTTTCTTCTATGATCAACATACACATTAAGTCCTAAAAGTTGGGAACATTCTTCATGACTGCAATGGAGGTCTTGAATGGCTTGTATTCTTTGCCAAGCCCATTTAGACACACAGCAATCACTTAGTCATCACTTCCACCGATACATTAATAGACACAAGGGATTTAACAATGTCCTTGATCTTTAAAGCATACTAATTGATAGTCATTCTTTTATTCTCCACACTATGTAGCTCTTGTTTTAGATGTCGTTTCCTTGCCTTTGTGTTGGTCTAGAACATCTACACTAGGTTCTGCCATGCAACTGTTGGAGTATTAGCATCCTGTATGTGTCCTATAATTGTTCCTATGACACTGATTGAAAGACAATACACGAATTACCTTGCACCCTGGTCCCAATGCTTGAATGCCTTTATATGTTCTAGAGTGGCATTCTCTTCACCCAACTCTAGAGACTCCTCACCGTCTCCTTCAACATAGTCCCAAAAATCCACATTCTAAGCTTCCAAGTATGGAGGCTGTTCTTATCCAGCTTCTCATTGACAAACTGATTGAGTCCGTGAGACATGTTTGCCTGAACGACCAAAAATCTACATATAGATAATTTCAATTTGCAATCTTTAACACAACAATATCTTCTGGGATTGTTGCAGTGGTCTTCAGCACAACTTGTATGTCACTAGATATGACTAGAGTACATGTACATATACCTAAGATCAGCAATACATCCGCAAACATTGTCTGTAGTCCCAAAATGCATTGTTACACTGCAATAGCCAAATTTTGACCAGAGACAATTCTCAACTAGAACTTCCCAAAACTATTGAAAACACCTTGCAGTGATCAAGCTGAGGCGGCTGAAACATGCTCAAAACAAGATTTTGGCTACCAAACCTCAGTACAAAGTAGGCACCTCTAAGCCTTTGAAAACAGCTCCTCAATTGGAATTGTGTCATACCTAAACAAGAAAGGGAAGGAATGATGATGCTCTTATCCATGTACCGCTTCCTTGCTTGCTTTGTTCTTGCCTCTTACTTGCCTCCTTAGCTCTCAAATGAACCGGAGCTCTGATACCATAAAGAGAATGTGAGGGAGAGGGAGAGCTATGCAAGCAAACGTGTACACACACATAAGAGAGCGCAAAACACAAGAGAGAGATAAATGGCTAAATTTTCTTCTATCTTCTTCTCTTCTCTACGACTATATAACTAAAAGATAAGAGTACATACTATAAGGGAAAGTACTCTCCTACAAATCATACAATGGTCGTGAACTCGACTATATGAGAGCTCATGTTATAACTATGCCATGATAACTCTAGTACTCCAAAGTGACTATCATACAGCTTGTCGTCTATTGTGGTATATCAACCATAATCTTACTAACCATGCTAGTGGAATAAGTGCAGAAGCTATCATCTTGGCGGGTCATGAGTGTCCACAGCACTAGTTGAGCTCAATATCTCAACAACACCCGTAACAAGAAATTTCCAACAGTAGTATTCAAATTCCTAGACAATACTTCCTTTTGTGGAATGTCTCTCTAACGAGGGTTGGGCTTCCTTTTTTTCGAAAGAAATTGCTGAGACAGATTATTGGAAATTCCCAATACAGTATTAGAATTGCCAGGAAATCCTACCTTTACTAGGAACTCTCTTTGGCAAGGGTCACCTTTCTTGCCAACTGACCAAGTGAAAAGGCTAGTGTTTCATGTCCTAATGATCACCACATAAATATGTTGTACTAATGGTCTGACTAGTGTGGAAGTACAAACTAGCCTAATCACAATAGATAGTACTGCCAATGTGGAAGTATTATGTGGAATCATGAAATGTAATGAGTAGATTGAAGTATTGCCATTTCAATTGATTTCAAGATTATTAAAGTTTGACAATTATGTTTGGATAGGATATTCCTGAAATGTGAAAACACCTCTTCCATCTTCACTGATTGCTCCGACCTCACCAATCACTGCCATCATCGCTGGTGCTCTTCGATCTCTCCGTTCCTTGCCTTCGCCAGCTCACAAAACACCATCATCATCGCCGTGCTCTTCGAGCTCTCCGTTCCTTGCCTTCACCATCTTCACCAAGCTCTTTGACCTCACTGGCTGCAATCGTTACCACTGCTCTTCCAGGTCTTCGTTCCTTGACTCTGCCCATAGTTATCAATACGCTTGAACGTATTTAATACAAGCCAAATGCAAACGAATGCATACGGCTAAAGAAACCAATGCAATATAATGAAAATCAATAATAAATTGTAGAATTGTAGGACATTTTGTGTATAATATGATCAATCGTAGGTAAGACCTATACAAACGTAAAAAAACGCGTTTTAATTATGAAAATGCCATTTTCATGCAACTATGCCTTTGCCATCTTCATTGAGCTCTCTGAGCTCATCGACTTGCCATTTTTGTCAGTGCTCTTTGAGCTCTCTGTTGATGACCATGTTGATGATGGCAAAATTGATGATGCCATTTTTGTCAGTGCTCTTTGAGCTCTCTGTTGAAACACTTGCCAAGTCTATATAAGCCGTCTCCTGGCCATCAAGCCACACTTGGCCACTATCCAGTGTCTAAACTGGGAACTATTGGATGCTTGGATGCTCCCCACAAAATGGCTACTCCTCCATTAGGGGAAGGTTGAGGTCTATAGGGGCCCTTTAAGCTACCATATTATGATTTTAATGACTTTTTGTTAAAACGTTAAGTTTCTTTGACTTTAGATACCTTCTTGTTCTTCAAATGGCTAGAAGTTTGAATTTCAAAGTTTCCCGCCAAAATTAAATTTGAAATCGAGCGAGCAAAACTCTATCATGTGACATATCTATGGAAAGAGCTCGACGAGTAGATTCTGGATCTGTAATCTCCGACAAATTTTGAGCTCATATGTAGAAGTTATGGACGTCCGAAATTTCAAAAACTTTCCCCTCCACTTTTTGGAAATGAAAAGTGCAAAAAGGCATCTTCTAGAGAATCTTTTGACCACCTTTAATCACCCAACATTTTTGTATACATGGCATCACACGATTGGCTCTTTTCCTTAATAACCTTTTAATCACATGGCATCTTAAAGGGCCCCTATAGACCTCAACCTTCCCCTAATGATAAAAGGGGCCTTATATAATAGGAGCACATCTGACACTTGGGTCAACATCCCTATCTATATTTTATTGTATTAGTGCTACATGCCCCCTTGTTAACCCTTACTGACATCAATTGTATATTGTAATAAGAGAGTTAGTCCATAAAAGTATAAAGTCACAATTTGAGGAGGAGCCTTGGAGCTACCACAACGGAGAAGCCAATTACGATGTTCATTCAATGAGTTGCTTCATCAATGTCATCTTCTGTTTTACGACTTATGGAATTACTCATTATGCAAGTTGCATCTCTAACTTTGCAATCGTGGCATCTTTTGCATTCAGTACAACAAAGATTACTTCTTCTGAAGTGGCCCTTACAGTTTGCAGCTCTACGTACTTTGCATTTGAAGTCTACTTCTCTTGGTAGCCTCTTATCGTTTCATCTTTGCATTTGAAGTCGTGCCTCTTGGTCAACCAAGAAGTCTCTACTTCTTGGTAGCCTCTTATCGTTTCATCTTTGCATTTGAAGTCGTGCCTCTTGGTCAACCAAACACTTGGTCATTAACAAAAAATCAATAGTCTACTATCCACATTACAAATAATGGGCAAGTAGAATCCACCAAGCATGAGAGTGGAAGTGTAGAAGCCGCTTTCTTCAAATCAATCTATGTAGCACTGATTAGAACAACTGCTACCACTGGAAGAGGGTAGAAAAGTGTCAAACTAGTAGAAGCTGTGCAGAGGAGAAGAAAAGCATGGGTGGACAAAAATACAAAATATAAGCTCTTCCAAGAAGGTGATCGGGTATAAGAGTGTTCAAGTCAAGAATGGGACACCCTAAGAAACTGAAGCTCAGATGGACGAGACCATATTAGACCATGGTTACCCAAGAACAAGCAACCTTCTACCTATCATTACCAGATGGGATCCCACTTCCCAAGCTAGTAACTGGATTTAAACTAAAGCCCTACTTTGAGAAGATAGGATAACGATCCGCTGGCACTTTGTCAGAGCCACAAGATCAAGTACTAGAAAAAGGGCTGTACAACAATCTAATAGAAAAATAGGGGTGGTAAGAACAACAATTCAAAATAGAAAAGCTACAAATTCAAATTACAATAATAATAGCTATACTTGATGTTTATGGGAGAGATGACTACCTGACAACGTAAATTACAATGTTTTGTTGTACCTGATGCTGAACAAAAAAGTGGGTCAAGAATGTCTTTTTCTGAAAACTGCAATGGTGAATAGCTAAGATGCATCCTTCTGAAACCAACAACCTTGAAGAGATTGGGAAAGAACAAACTGAATTTTTTTTCAATGCTCTCTTAAAGATATCTGCTTCATATGGATAGTTTCTTTTTAACCGAGCACACCACTATTTGAAAAATTTGCATTTTCTTAAGCATGCCTCTTCTTTGTATGCTGTAATAATTGGAATTCATATATTTAAACCAAAGAAAGGCACCTACTCACACGTTTATTTTTTCATTTCGCATGGAACTGATTCGTCCCTCGCTTTTTTTTTATACATTTCAAAATATCAAAATAGTTAAAATGGGTTTTGCCTTCTTTAAAAAATTGGACAACCTATTTTCAAGAGGTTTCGCGAAGTTTCAGTAACATTTTTGCCATCAATAAGTGACTGGTCTTCCTTCTTGGCCTAAGACACCACCAACAAGTGCTAAACTACTGGCATCAGCAAACTACTTCAAATTTCTTGGTGAAATCAGGAAGTTTCAAGACTGGGGAAGAAGTAATAATGGCCTTGAGCTAATCAAAACTATTTTGATAGATTGGCAGCCACACTATTTTACAATCCTTCTTAAGAAGATCCGTCAAGGGTGCAGCTACCAAGGCATAATCCTTGATAAAATTCCTATACCATCCTGTGATTCCCAAAAACCCATGAACTTCACGAACTGATTTAGGGGGTGGTCACTCCAGTATATCTTTGACCTTGGTGGGGTCTACTGATATGCCGTCTTTGGAGACGATGAACCCAAGATACTCAATTTGATGAGTAAAGAAGGTACATTTGCTCTTCTTGGCATAGAGTTTATGTCTACATAGCAATTGCAGAACCCTATGCACATGCTCCTCATGCTCTTCCATTGACTTGGAGTAGACTAAGATATCATAAAAAAAACAAGCACAAATTCATCCAAGTAAGGACGTAATATATCTTGCATTAGGCAGTTGAAGGTTGCAGAGCATTGGTCAATCCGAATGACATTACAATAAACTCATAGTGACCATAACGAGAATTGAAGGCTGTCTTGGGTATATCTGCTTCCTTGACTCTGATCTGATAGTAACCAGACCTCAAATCTATTTTTGAGAAAACTGTGGCCCCACGAAGTCTATCAAGAAGCTCGTCAATGCGAGGGATAGGATACTTATTCTTGACAGTGACTTGATTTAGCCCTCGATAATCTATGCAAAGGTAGAGAGTTCCGTCCTTCTTCTTTTGGAAAAGAACAGGTGCCCCCCCCAAGGAGAGCTTCTAGGGCATACAAATCCTTGCTCAATGAGTTGGGAAAGTCGTTCTTTAAGTTCAATGGCTTCAAGGAGGGACATTTTATAGGGCATTTTTGAGATGGGTTGAGCTCTAGGCATCACCTCGATTTCATGATCAACTTCTCGAGGAGGCGGTAGCCCTATAAGCTCATTAGGAAAGATGTCAGAGAATTCTTGGAGCGAAGAGAGTTCTGTCTCCTTACTAGGTTCAATGGCTTTGTTGAGCTTGACTAGGAAAACTTGCTGACCCTTACGTGCTCCCATGAGAAGATGTTTTGCCTTGACTACCCTAGATTTAGGTTTGGTTATTTTCCCCTGAACGGATACTACTTGGCCATGCTCATTTTCAAAAGTGATACTCCCCTAGTTACAGTGAATGCTAGCTTTGTTTGCAATTAACCAGTCCATCCCAAGAATTCCATCATAAATTCTTAATCGCAAGTCTCTAAAGTGGGCATGAGTTTGCTCATTACCCAGTTCAAAATCAAGGTTTCCTATAGAGTGGTGAGATATTACTTCTTTCCCACTGGCTAACTCTAGAATCATTCTTCTAGCTGTTTTTTGACCCAAGTTTAATTTTTGCACACCTAGGAGAAAGAAATGAATGGGTACTGCCACAATCAATCAAAAGCTGGAATTGCTTACCGTGATGGGGTTTGGATTACACCAAATTGTTGATTTGGACCTTGGTGTTCTACCACGGCATGGACGGTGGCACGTTCTTCTTCAGCCATTTCCAAGGTTGGTTCTTCACTTATAGTACATGCGGTTCTAGCAAATGATCCTCCACGGCCTCTGCCACATCCACTGCCTCTTACACCTTGGTGGATAGGGGTTCCACGGCCTTGATTTCCTCTGCTACCTTGGGGAAATGATGTTGCCAGCTTGGGACAGTTGGCCCTAAAGTGTCCCGGCTCATTGCATTCAAAACACAGAGGGCCTTCTCTGAAATAAGCAGCATACGAGCGGGGAAGGTGCCAGCCTCCATTTGCGTGCCGGACCGCCCGAGGGGGGTGAAAATGTTTTTCCAGCGAAAATGTCTGGAATGTTCCCCTGGTCATTGGGGTGCAGACCGTTTATCAATTAGACACCCGGTTGTGCATTTATTAAGGTTTAAAAGTTATCATTTTTAACTAAAAATAACCAAAATTCACGTCCATAGTGTCTGTTTTGGATGCTGTAAAATCCTATTATAGGGCAAAATCACGAGCAAATTCCAAATTTGGACTCAGAACTTGATGATTCTAAGTAGAAATGGCTTGTTTATTAAAATCATTGATTTTTACACCATAAAAACTCATAAATTCATCTATTACATGGACATTTTTTTATTAATGAAGATGGGCATGCTATAATATTCATGAGTGATCCCCCGAGTATGCTACTCATGTTGTCACAATAAATGACAAGTCACCTATCCACATGCTCACACATATCACCAAGCAGATCTTAAAACCAAGGTACCTCCCAAGATACCTAACTAGCAGCACCCCTCTACTCAACAAAAAAACTATTAGCTATTTCTTACTACTCCAACTCATAGTAGCACTTCCAAACAAAAACATAAAGCCACCACTAGTAGACCTCCTGTCTCCAACCCATCAGCCTAATCAATATCTGTGTACCCATGTAGCTATATAGATCTATGTACCAGTCTCATAAAAAAGTCCATAATCATCAGTGGACTTTGTGTACATGAGAATCTATCTAGCCACATCCAAGTGTGTCTTCCTAGGGGACTGCATAAACTGACTCACAAGTCCAAACATAGCTGAAGCTCAGTAATGGTTATGTAGATCAAGCTACCCAGTATGCGCTTGTGCATAGTGGGGTCCTCCAAAAGCTCACCTATGTCCGTGGGGAAAGCTTTGTGTTTTGCTTCAATGGCATTGAAATAGACTTACAGCCTATCATACCATACTTGGAAAACATGTCCAAGCCATACTACCTCTGTAATAACAAAACGCCGTGAGGTGATCTCACCACATATATGCCCAAGAAATACCGTAGCTCACCCAAATACTTCATCTCAAACTTTGACTTCCAAAGCCTCCTAACATCATTTATGTCAGCATCACTATCACCAAAGATAATCAAGTCATCCGCATAAATGACTAATAGTATTATCCCTTTATCTGTCTTTTTCACATATTAAAGTAAAAAATATCCATTGGATATCTAAAATCCAATGGTTACAAGATACTCCCTTATCTTGTTTGACCACGCTCTAGGTGCCAGCGTTAAGCCATACAGAGCTTTTGCGTAACCTGCACATAAACTCCGAGTGTGCATCACTCACATAAACTAGTGGCTATAGCATGTATACTTTTTCTTGCAAATCACCATTGAAGAAGGCATTCTTTACATCCATTCGATGTAAAGACAAACCCTTTGCTATATCCATAGTAATGATAGCTCACGCGGTTGCCATTCTCGCACAACTGGGCCGAATATCTCCTCCTAGTCAATGCCATAAGTCTTTGCATAGCCCTTAACAACCAATCTTGCCTTATATCTGCTCACTGAACCATATGCGTTATGTTTAACCTTATTTACACCCACTTACATCCAATTGTTTTCTTTTGCTTAGGCAAAGGTACTAACTCCCATGTTGCATTTGCATCCAATGCTACCATCTCTTCATTCATGGCATATTCTTATTTTTTTCCAATTTGCTACTCAAAACAAATGGGCTCCAACTCCTGTATGGCTTTAATCATGTAAGCATAATGATGGGATGTATATCCATCATATCATAGCCTTTTAAAATGGTACCTAACCCTCGTAGACCTATGTACACATGGATCATTGCTAGGTTTCCTCAAAATTGTCAATAGGGTACTACCTAGCCATGTAAGCATAATGTTGGGATGTATATCCATCATATCGCACCTAACCCTCATACACCTGCATACACCTAGATCACTATAATACTAGGTGTCCTCAAAATTACTCTAGTTCTCCTTACACTAGGAGTAGCCATAAATGAAATGCCAAACTCCTCATCAAGGCTCTACTCAAAGTTGCTAGAGTTACCGCCCACATATGAGTGACATGTTAACAGATCAGACAAAAAAGACTGATCTACCTTTTCCTTATCTTTGCATGATCCATGTGTACCTGCATCTGTCCTCAACATGCCTGACCATGGACTAACAATGGATCCGCGACTAGAGGACTCTTCTGATCCACTAAGCACCTATGATGATTGCTACTCTACATGTGGTAGGATGGTTGCAAGATGAGGGTACTCACTTTTGTTCACTCTCTCTAAAATTGGGACATGGACACAACTCGGGCGGCGGAGTACCTCGATCATGATATCGCCATCAATTAAAACAAGACACGTGCCTCCTGAGCCTATAGTGCCATATCTCGAACGAGATACCAACTAACGCCATGCCAGCAAGTTCGGGTTTCAAGTCACCATCCATGTCACCAGTACATGTCACCGCCACCACATTATCTCGATCGAGATATGCATGCCACTCGGATCCACGTCAATGCCACGGTGGATCTCCCTAGACATCCCACTCAAATGTACATTTAGCATATTCAATGATGCCATCTACACCACCCACATATCTCGAACGAGATAATGAAATATAATCTCGACCATTAAAAAATCTCGTTCAAGATATCGAGATGCAATCTCATCCATCCACATATCTCGTTCGAGATACCAAGATGAAATGGAAGCCATTCAAAAACCTCAAACAAGATACATCTACACAATCCGACCCGTCCATTCGAAATTATGAAGGCTCAATGATGGGATAGTACTAGAGATAAGTGTGGGACAGTACTAGAGATGTGTGATTATATAGGAAAAATAGGTTATCCACTTCAAATTTCATTGGATTTGCTATCTAAGATTGATTGGATAATTAAGATAAACTTAAAGTAATTAAAGATAAACTATTATCCACTCAAAAATCAATATTATTAATAATAAGTCTAAATATTTATCATTACTAAATATATAGATATAACTTCAAATATATCTTTTGTTTTATAAATATATAACTGCATTTTCTTTTATAATGTATTTTTTTAAATTTTATTCAAAGATTTATTCTATACATAAAATATTTTCAAGAAATATTAAATTTAAAAAAATAATTTTTTTAAATTAAATAACATGAACTTTAAAAATAATATTATTTATCTAGTTCCAAAATATAGTCCTTTAAAATTAGTGATTTTAAATTCTTTTATATTAATGAGTTATATATTTCATTATTTAAAATTATATATTTTATTTCTTTTTTTAAAAAATACTAAAAATATACTAAATTAACTTTTTCAAAAATATGGTTTTGAAAAAAATGGAAAGATGGAAGGAGGCACCACGTGTCATATGCGTGCATGACACGTGGCATTTGCTTGACATGTGGCACTATTATGGCTGATGTGGCAATTCCATGATGTGGTATGCCATGTCACCAAATGCAAGGCGGCATGCAAAGATGGAAAGAAGATGTGGCATTAATGATGACTAGGATGATGAGGTGGGGAGTCAACTAGGTTGACCATGTTGACATGGAGGGTGGAGGTGGCAAGGTGAGGTGGCAAGCTGCTTATGTGGATCCTCTCGAAGCTGATGTGGACATAAAGTAGCATGCATGTATAAAATTTGTGCCTACCCAAGCCTCACACATGGAATGATATCCAGGCTTTGAAGTTTACCAAGCCTAGATTTCCAAACCTAACTAGGATTGGTTTTAGACTTGAAAAGGGGACAGTGGACACAATATGGGATTTTTCTCTTGGGAGGATTGAAAATGGACCTTTCCATACTCAAATTAAGATAATTTTTTTTAAATAAACTCATGGAAATAAGTATTTTAATCCCTAGAGTTTTTAGATTGAAAGATTCAATATTTGATTTTCTAGAATTAAATTATAATTGATTTAATGGGCCTCTAACAGTCATAACAAATTTTCCAAAGTAAATCTACAAAAATCCAACCATTAGATTTGTAATTTTACCTTAGATCCACATTCTACTAATCTTTGCCAATCTAATCATCATGAGATCCATACAAATTGAGCATTTTAAATGGTAGATGTGGTGGGAGGACAAAATAGTATGTTTTTTAACAATTCTAATGTCTTTTAAATAATATAGAAAATAGTAAAACACATCAAAATTTACTCGATAAATCAAGTTAAGCTCTATGTTATTTGAATTTGTGATATTCAAAGTGGGAACATCATATGAGTAATAATGTAAAAGCTATAGGCAATTTACTCACATTTAGTGTACCTGTCCAAACCTCCGACATGGCCTGGCATATGATGTTTCATTACGAGACCTTGAAGTGAAACTCCTTGGCTAACTAGGAGAGATTGGCTATTCTTCTTGAAAAAATGCATGTTTTCAGGCTAAAGCCAAGGGTTCCCACTAAAAGAAACTAGATAACCTCATCTTGCAACCACTCGGTATAGCATCAGTACTTTTGACATCTCTATCTTATGCTTCCTTTACTACTAGTGCATATAGCTTTTTCGCATCTCACGAGAGGTTGAATTATAACTTCTACAATCTTTCTGCATTTTTGTGACTTTGGATCCAACTTTATGCTCTAATATTTGGAACATGAAGTACATCTTCCAAGTAATTCATTTTTTCATATTGCATATACAATGGCACTTTACCAACATGCGCAATGGGATGCACAATATCATTACCTGTTTCTACATAACCTAGTTTTTCCATTTTTGCATATCTCTAAACTAATCACAATGGCTAGTCATGTGGCTAGAAGAACCATAATTAACATACCATATATCCTTAAATCTTGACATATCTCTTATTATGGTGCATCACAAACAACTACTTCTATCATCGCCACCATGTTTACTAGATGATGCATAGTTGCCTTGTTGGAAATTTTCACTTTTAATGTCATTTTACTTTTTAAAGTAGTCTTTTGTATGATTGCTACTAATGTGCTGTGAATCATTGTACTATTGTTGTCCATAATTTTGGTTTACATATTGGCACCTTGGCCCAACAGACCTCTACCTCTATCTAAATTAGAGTAGAAGGCTCCTGTTCTGATGTGTTCTTGCTTTGTGAAGAAGATTCCTAACCTGGAGACTTTTCTTCTATGATCAACATACACATTAAGTCCTAAAAGTTGGGAACATTCTTCATGACTGCAATGGAGGTCTTGAATGGCTTGTATTCTTTGCCAAGCCCATTTAGACACACAGCAATCACTTAGTCATCACTTCCACCGATACATTAATAGACACAAGGGATTTAACAATGTCCTTGATCTTTAAAGCATACTAATTGATAGTCATTCTTTTATTCTCCACACTATGTAGCTCTTGTTTTAGATGTCGTTTCCTTGCCTTTGTGTTGGTCTAGAACATCTACACTAGGTTCTGCCATGCAACTGTTGGAGTATTAGCATCCTGTATGTGTCCTATAATTGTTCCTATGACACTGATTGAAAGACAATACACGAATTACCTTGCACCCTGGTCCCAATGCTTGAATGCCTTTATATGTTCTAGAGTGGCATTCTCTTCACCCAACTCTAGAGACTCCTCACCGTCTCCTTCAACATAGTCCCAAAAATCCACATTCTAAGCTTCCAAGTATGGAGGCTGTTCTTATCCAGCTTCTCATTGACAAACTGATTGAGTCCGTGAGACATGTTTGCCTGAACGACCAAAAATCTACATATAGATAATTTCAATTTGCAATCTTTAACACAACAATATCTTCTGGGATTGTTGCAGTGGTCTTCAGCACAACTTGTATGTCACTAGATATGACTAGAGTACATGTACATATACCTAAGATCAGCAATACATCCGCAAACATTGTCTGTAGTCCCAAAATGCATTGTTACACTGCAATAGCCAAATTTTGACCAGAGACAATTCTCAACTAGAACTTCCCAAAACTATTGAAAACACCTTGCAGTGATCAAGCTGAGGCGGCTGAAACATGCTCAAAACAAGATTTTGGCTACCAAACCTCAGTACAAAGTAGGCACCTCTAAGCCTTTGAAAACAGCTCCTCAATTGGAATTGTGTCATACCTAAACAAGAAAGGGAAGGAATGATGATACTCTTACCCATGTACCGCTTCCTTGCTTGCTTTGTTCTTGCCTCTTACTTGCCTCCTTAGCTCTCAAATGAACCGGAGCTCTGATACCATAAAGAGAATGTGAGGGAGAGGGAGAGCTATGCAAGCAAACGTGTACACACACATAAGAGAGCGCAAAACACAAGAGAGAGATAAATGGCTAAATTTTCTTGTATCTTCTTCTCTTCTCTACGACTATATAACTAAAAGATAAGAGTACATACTATAAGGGAAAGTACTCTCCTACAAATCATACAATGGTCGTGAACTCGACTATATGAGAGCTCATGTTATAACTATGCCATGATAACTCTAGTACTCCAAAGTGACTATCATACAGCTTGTCGTCTATTGTGGTATATCAACCATAATCTTACTAACCATGCTAGTGGAATAAGTGCAGAAGCTATCATCTTGGCGGGTCATGAGTGTCCACAGCACTAGTTGAGCTCAATATCTCAACAACACCCGTAACAAGAAATTTCCAACAGTAGTATTCAAATTCCTAGACAATACTTCCTTTTGTGGAATGTCTCTCTAACGAGGGTTGGGCTTCCTTTTTTTCGAAAGAAATTGCTGAGACAGATTATTGGAAATTCCCAATACAGTATTAGAATTGCCAGGAAATCCTACCTTTACTAGGAACTCTCTTTGGCAAGGGTCACCTTTCTTGCCAACTGACCAAGTGAAAAGGCTAGTGTTTCATGTCCTAATGATCACCACATAAATATGTTGTACTAATGGTCTGACTAGTGTGGAAGTACAAACTAGCCTAATCACAATAGATAGTACTGCCAATGTGGAAGTATTATGTGGAATCATGAAATGTAATGAGTAGATTGAAGTATTGCCATTTCAATTGATTTCAAGATTATTAAAGTTTGACAATTATGTTTGGATAGGATATTCCTGAAATGTGAAAACACCTCTTCCATCTTCACTGATTGCTCCGACCTCACCAATCACTGCCATCATCGCTGGTGCTCTTCGATCTCTCCGTTCCTTGCCTTCGCCAGCTCACAAAACACCATCATCATCGCCGTGCTCTTCGAGCTCTCCGTTCCTTGCCTTCACCATCTTCACCAAGCTCTTTGACCTCACTGGCTGCAATCGTTACCACTGCTCTTCCAGGTCTTCGTTCCTTGACTCTGCCCATAGTTATCAATACGCTTGAACGTATTTAATACAAGCCAAATGCAAACGAATGCATACGGCTAAAGAAACCAATGCAATATAATGAAAATCAATAATAAATTGTAGAATTGTAGGACATTTTGTGTATAATATGATCAATCGTAGGTAAGACCTATACAAACGTAAAAAAACGCGTTTTAATTATGAAAATGCCATTTTCATGCAACTATGCCTTTGCCATCTTCATTGAGCTCTCTGAGCTCATCGACTTGCCATTTTTGTCAGTGCTCTTTGAGCTCTCTGTTCCTTCCCTCCGTGATGTTCACCGAGCTCTCTGTCCTAGGTCAATTATCGTCGTCATCATCACCGGTGCTCTCTCACCTCTTTGTCCCTCACCTCCTCCGTCACCATTGAGGTCCTTAGACTTCTCCAACCACCAAGTCCAACGATGGTCGTTGTGAGCTCACTACATGCATGGCTACCTTGGGCTAGGCTACTTCTGTCTCACACATCTCCCTCCCTTTCCCAAGGTGAGTGGAGATCTCCCTTGAGTGCTATTTTCCCTCCCTTTCCCAAAGTGACGGGGGTTTTTGTTGCGCACTATATCCCCTTCCTTGATGAGCTCTTGACTAGAAGATCTTTCTTGTAATAGATATCATGACATGTGTGGACATCAAGGTAGCCAGGAGAATTATAACCTATATAGCACACAATGTGTGTGTTGTCACCAGGACTCCACTCCTAGAGATGGGAATACCATATTGGGTGGATTACATAGTTGAGAGAAAGATAGTCTATGTATTACATAAGCTCATGAGATGAATCAATCTATTGTTAGCTCGGATCTTGTCTATGTTTTAACTATGAGTTAAGAGTAGTGTGGTTGGAGCAAGTGTGAGCGAGAGTGTTGGTGACTTGAGGGTTATGCAATGAAAGCTAGTCTAATAACATAGTAGATGGTGTTAAGCAGAGGGCTTGCAAGTCTAGATAGTGAGTGAGACTATCCATGGTGGGTATACTTCTAGGATGTACTTCCAAAGGAGAACCCCAACTCCCTATTCTTCCTCCTCTTCATAGTTGTGAGAGTGAGTCGAGACGGGCAGAGTCATCTATAGCTATAACTAAAAATTTGGTGATCACGGTGGGACTCTTTTCTTTTGTTTTTTATAGTGAGTGCTGAGTGAGAATAGTGCATGCCCTCAAAAACTAGAGCCTCTAATGGTACCTCACCTCTCTACAAAGCAGTCGTAGGCCTCTCCCTTGCTCTTCCTTTACCAACTACTTCTCCTAGCCCTATGGATTATCCCTAAGGGCTAAAGCCCCTAGAAACAATGCTAAGTCGTGTGTAGGTGAAGTTGATGGACTTCAAAGGGGCTGTCACAAAAGATGTTAAAGACTATGTGCACCTGTTTCTCACACTCTATAACTCTCGACCGAGATGAATGATGCATGAGTGGTCTTATTCCCCACTACTATGGAAGAAAAGTGTAGAACTGTTGGGTGTGGTGCAGCCAATTTTTAGCCAACCACTTTTTGGATTGGGCTACCCTAAGGTAGCACTTCCTTGCCACCTTTATGCTAGCTTTAGGTTAAGGAACTACTATGAACTTATCGCCAAAGAGCTTAGTCAAATTTTTATAAAGGCCGGTGAGTCCAATGGCCTACCTTATCACTCTCCTAAAGGTTTTGGTAGCTCGGCTCTACCAAAACCTTTGCGAGAGTATCTTATGTTGTTGATCAGGTAGCTGGGCTACCTCAAGACCTTAGCTCTAGCTACAATAATGGCTGCTGAGAGACCTCCCCACCCATAGACAGAGTAGACATTAAGAGAGACTGTCCTTCCACAAAGGCACCTTACATGACTTTTAAGATCATCTCTATGGTGCACTATGTAGGCAACCCTCAAGGTCATCTCCCAGGTGAGTGTCCTTCAAACAAGTATTGCTTGTTTTTCTCAAAAACATGGCCATGAGGACACAGAGTGCTATTACCTCAAGGGTCTTTTGCTAATGCACCACTAACTTCACCAAGGATCTACCCCTCTAAATCCCTTCACATGGTGGCTCTAACCATGGCACCACTAGGGTCTTTAGCCGAGGAAATCATGGCCACACATGTGCAAGCTGTATGCGCAAGCTGTAGTGGCAAACCCAAAAGCATCCTTCTTAGTGTTGAAATTAGGGCATTGTGATGAGCTATGGTGGATCAAACACTAGAATCAACATCATTAACTAAGTGATTAGCAAATAATTAAGACGTAATTAGTGGGTAATTAACAAATAGATTAATGTAGGCATGGATACTCAAATAGATTAATGTAGGCATGGATACTCAAAAACCAGCAAATTCTCATTAGGGCAATGCCTCAATTTATAGAGTTTACATCCAAGCATCTAATCTCACTGATTTCTCCTTGATTCACTCCAACTCTTTTCCCTGATTCTCTCCACCTCTTCACTTTTCCCAGAATATCTCCACACTTCCGAAATCTTCTCATGCTACCCTTTATTCTCTCCCAATAGATTTTTCTCACCTTTTTACAGGTTCTTTCACATTTACTCATTCTCTTTTACAGCCTCTAACCAAGGCTTGTTCCCACACACACCCTATTCACTTGTATTTTCAACACCTCCCCTCAAGTGAATACTCTCTAGCACATCTGGACCCTATACCAAGTTTCCCTCTTACTTGATAGCCCGCGACCAGTGCCTCAAGTCCCTAAACTCCATAGTCCTTGACACTCTCTCTCTCTCTATGTGTCCAAGGTTACTATAAGTGCCCGCGACCTTGACTAAAGTGTTCACACATACATCTACCACGTGGCCTATATCATCGGTGGCTCAGAGGTGGTTTTACTTTGTTGGGGCAGGTTACATTGGGTTGTGGGGTCTCTCTCTCTCTCTCTCTCTCAGAAAAGATGATCCGACTCCACTTCCTTTGGAGCCTCCATGAAGTTTGCCGATGTCGTTCCTTCTCCAGTGGGTTTGCCGATGTCGTTCCTTCTCCAGTGGGTTTGCTATAGCAGTCTCTCGCCATGTGTCCTGGCTTTCCGCATTTGTGGCAAGTGAAGGTCCTTCCTCCTACTCTGCCTCTTCCTCGTCCTTGTCCTTGAGAGAATCCTCCTCGGGTGGTGAAGAATGCTTTTTCTTCTCCTGCTATTGAGTCGAGCCATTTCTTCTCTTTGCCTCTGCTCTCTTGCTCTAGTAGAGCTGCTTCTATCTCGTGTAGCTTCAATTCAGGTACATTCTTTAGTGTTGCTACAATATTTTCATATTCACCTTTGTCCACACTCTTCAGAAGCACTGCTAGTGCCTCATCATCTTCTACCTTTTTGCCAATAGCTGCCAACTATTCCTTAATGCTTTTATATTTGTTCAAGTGTGTGATTAAAGGTTCACTTTCCTTCATGTCCAATTTGTAGAATTGCATTAACAGATTTATCTTTGAATTTTTTGCTTGTGTGCCAAATACTTTATTGAGTTCATCCCATGCATCTTTTGCCCATTGTATCCCTGTGATGTGATGAATGATTTCATCATTTAAACTGAGTGTAATAAGTCCCAATGCTTTTTTATTCCTACTCTTCCACTCATTTTCTCCTCTCTCTGGGCATTCATCTCTTCCCTTAACTAGCCCCCACAGATTTTTCCTCATGAGCAAATACATGTTTTTTGTCTGCCATGTGTAAAACTGCTCCCCATTAAATTTGGTTATTTCTTGTGCTGTACTCATGGTGATGTGAAGGGGGTCTTACCTCTTGATCCAATTTCAAGATTCAAGGGCAGTGTCTACCCTTTTACAACTCAATCTGGTGTTCAATAGATGATTACAACAAATTTATCAGCATAAAATCACCAAAAATTACATTAAATCAAGGGTAACCAATTTGTACGGAATGGTTGGAGTATCAAACCAACTCCGAATTGCAATCTGAAGTCATAGGGATCTCTATCAGATACCTAATGGTTAATTTGAACCCTCAATTGCACCAAAATATAGTGATTAGTATTGATTAATCACTGATTAGTAAATTAATCCACTATTTTGTGTGCAAAAAATAGAGTATGCGGGGAGTCCAGATCTGGTGCCTTAGACTTCAAATGAGCTCAAATGCTTTCAAAGACATCAATAGCAATGAGTCTAGTAGAGGATTAAGCCAAGAAACACAAGATTTGACCAAATATTGAAAGCTTAATCTCTGTTTTACCAAAGTCACCTGCAGATTTGATGAAGAGCTTGGATCTCACTGTAGACTTGATGAAATTGAATTCTTTCTTCACTAGCTTGTAGAGCATGCTTGAAAACCCCCGGGGCTAAGAGGAATTAGACACATTTGATCTGTGGTGGAAGTAGAAATATCAAAATCAGCTCAAAAAAACGGTGCCTGCTAAAAATGTGATTCCTCCCAGCTCCGTTGGTGGTTTGCACTTCTTTATTGATGAGATTGAAGAGCAATGAGATAGCTATCATTGCTAGAAGGGTTTGACCTAATTTTATGTGTGCAAAGAGAGGGAGCTCCTCCACTGGCTGGGGGTACAGAGACTAGTTGAAAAAAGAGGGAAAATTATAATTTTCTACTAATTCTAATTAGCAAAATAATTAGCAAAATAATTAGCAAGATAATGAGCTCACAAAATGATGGATTCTAGGCATGGCTCTGATACCATGTTGAAATTAGGGCATTGTGATGAGCTATGGTGGATCAA
The DNA here is from genome assembly GCF_041138505.1 of Cibotium barometz. NCBI lineage: Eukaryota > Viridiplantae > Streptophyta > Polypodiopsida > Cyatheales > Cibotiaceae > Cibotium > Cibotium barometz. Next base: position 37,097,164 of record NC_141095.1, read on the forward strand.
ACACTAGAATCAACATCATTAACAAAGTGATTAGTAAATAATTAAGATGTAATTAGTGGTGGGTAATTAACAAATAGATTAATGTAGGCATGGATACTCAAAAACCAGCAAATTCTCATTAGGGCAATGCCTCAATTTATAGAGTTTACATCCAAGCATCTAATCCCACTGATTTCTCCTTGATTCACTCCACTTCTTTTCCCTAATTCTCTCCACCTCTTCACTTTTCCCAGAATATCTCCCAGAATATCTCCACACTTCCTAAATCTTCTCATGCTACCCTTTATTCTCTCCCAGTAGATTCTTCTCACCTTTTCACAGGTTCTTTCACATTTACTCATTCTCTTTTACAGCCTCTAACCAAGGGCTTGTTCCCGCACACACCCTATTCACTTGTATTTTCAACACTTAGCACACTGCTTTGTTCTTTGTGGTTGTTGCCGTTACCAGTTATCTAGCCTTGGTTGTAGCCACTTATGCCCACCCCACTCATCTTCCTCATCTCAAGCAATAGCAACACTCACACATGCCCATCATGTTCCACGACCAAGGGTACCTCAGGTGACATACACCCCACCTGCTCTAGTGCAAGTGCAATACCAAGAATGTACAACACTCTCCTCTTATCAACCTTATCTTCTATCCATGCCAATACCTTAGTTGGCTCAATTCTACCAACCAAATCCCTATGATGTGTACGCAGTTTCTCCCCCTACTAATCTTGCATGTGGGGCAAGGCCAACCTAGATGCCTTCCCACGCCAACCCTATTAGGCGCATGATTTGCTTTAGATGTGGTGGAAGTGGACATTACTAGATCAAGGCTTGGCTTAGGTGTTTTGATCCCAGAAGCATCGAGAGTAAAAGATTGCTTAGTATGGTGTGCGACCTTGAGATTAAGATGTAGTTTTCTTCACATAAACAAGAGTAGCACCATCATAGACCAAGTGTAATAGCCTCCATAGGCGGAACCCAAAGCTCTAGAGTCATACGAGCAGATGGTAAGTCAGGAGACAACATTATGTTAGAGGCATCCACAACCCAACCCAAAGCTCTAGAGTCATACGAGCAGATGGTAAGTCAGGAGACAACATTATGCTAGAGGCATCCACAACCCAACCCCCTTTTCCATCAGAGGGCCAAAGAGAAGTCATGCCTCTAGGAATGGTAAGGTTAGTGCCAATTTCCCTTGAAGGATTGATGTCTTGGATGAATATTTCTTTTTGTGAAGATTCTCAACATAAAGCCCATAAGCTGCTCATAGCCTTGTTTCATCCAATTTGTCAAGTTGAGTTAATTTCTCTAAAATTTCATGCCCAATTAGCCTTTTTAACTTGGAGATATGGAACTATAAATTTCATAGGCATAACATCTTTGAACCCATAAACTAGATGAAATGGGGTCATTCCTATCGCAATTTTGTATCGTTCGATATGCCTCCCCGTTCGATATGCCTATAGAGTTTCATGCAGCTTTTGTTCCCAATCATTTTGTTTCTCATTTACTATTTTTGTCAAAATAGTGCATGGGATCTTGTTAGTGCTTTCATCTTGGCCATTTTACTAAGGTAGTATGGAGAACATTTCCCATGAATCACCCCCACGAATTCACCTAGGAGGAACTTGATCACTTCATTAATGGTTGTTTGCTTGATTTTATGTTTGTTTTTGTTTTTGGATGGTGAATCCATGGAGCATTGAAGGTTGATTGAGCATTGGAGCATCGAGATCCTCAACGAGCACGGGAGAAGCAAGAAAGTGCTCAACTTTGCCCTTGACATTCATGCAACTCTTTGAATTTCTGTTTGTTTTATATCAAGTTTGCACCTAGTTTAATCCATAAATTAATATTAATTAGTTAATTCTCATTAAGCATAGTAGGCACCAATAGATAGCTTGAGACTAGCTCTAGTTGTCTATTGTTACAAAAACACAAAAAATTGGTGGGGAAGATACCTGAAGTAGCAAGAATCTGAGGGAAAACTAGGCAAAAATTGGTGGGGAAGATACCTGAAGTCGTAAGAATCTGAGGGAAAACTAGGCAAAAATTGCATTCTGTTGGTTTTTTTGAGAAGCAAATAGCCGTTTGCTTTATAGGCCAGAGCTATGGCACATCTACCACACCCGTTTCTTTCTTAATTGGCCAAATTTGGTAAGATCTCTAGCCCTAAATGTGGCAATTGCATTAAAACTGGAATAATTGCATTCATTCAAGTTGGGCATAAAGTTCATTCAATTGCATTCATTCAAGTTGGTACAGCTGAATTTGTTAGGAAATATAGTGGGTGGTTGTCAGACTTGTGGCCTTAAGTTCCTTGAAATCCCCAGACAAACCTTAAAAATATCAAAATATGAGAGTGCCATAGCCGTTCTAATCTTGCCACAACTGTTCCTTCTGGAAGGGTATGCCCATTCCAAAGCACTCATTGTGTTTTCCATGGCCATGTTAGTTTTTCCATGCCCTTGCCATTCTATTTAGCACTTGATTAAGAAAGCGTATGATTGTTCCATTTGTGCCACATGTGCTCCACTTGTCCTCCTGACCAAACCATTCCATTTTTACCATGCATTTTGCCTAAAGCATACACCTGTGATAATCTTGCCATGCGTGTTCCCTTCTCCCAGCTTGGTACGCATGTTCCAACAACTGCCACATGCACGTACCTTCTCCATTCCAAAGCGCATGCCCATTCTTTTGTGAGGCCACACCTGTGACCTTCAGGAAGCAAACATCTATGCCATCTGACCTCTGAGAAGTATACGCATGTTCCCTTTAGCTTTTGAAAGTGTATGCCCATACCATTCCAAAGCATACGGCCGTATCATTTCCAAAAAAATGACTTTTCATAGGGGGTTCTGCACATTAGTTCCACATTTCCATGCACCTACACTCGGGTAAATTGGTGCAAAATAACCCTCTTTTTGACGAAGTGAACTCTCCTAAAGCTCCCTCACTTATAAGGTCGGACCCATCAGTCATCAATACCGCATGGAGTCAAACGGTGCTTGTCTTTGAAAGCACCAACAAAAGTGAAGTCAACCCCAGTAAGGGATGAGGAACTTTTGACCTTCAGATAGGAGAGCTTGAATCTCAGTGGTGCATGGAAAGACCATCTGCCAAGAGCAAGCTCCTACCTCTCCCACACATTCACAGAGAAGCCTTGCTTCCACAATTTTATTTTGGGAAACACAACACAGTCGAAAGAACCGCAACCCAAGGTGAGAGGTATGGACCATCCACAAGAAAGAAATCCCATGTTGCCTCTAGATTCTAGAGTGGAAGTAGGGAGGGTGAAAGCCAACAAACCCAGATTGAACCACCGATCTAGAGAGCCATGGCTATCTCAGGTGTGGCTGATTCTTATAGGGTCCAAAGTCCTATACAAAACCTAGGGCCAGGTCCATCATCTCAAGGACCAGAAATGTTGTACCAGAGAGACAGGGTTTACCAGGCCCTTTGCATCTGCCGAGTTCGCGAGTATATCAGCATTACTCGCACCATAGGGAGTTTACCACAAGGGGAACAATCTAACCCACCTATAAGTCAAGGGCCTCCAATGGTATATTATCCTCCTAGCCCTGCTCCTCCTCCAACCTTTCCTCAACCTACACCCATTGCAGTCATGGCAGGGCTAACCCCAGAAATGTTAAGATTAGCCATGGAAATAGGGAGGGGGTTGGCTGTAGGCATCACGCCCCCAATACTAGTGCAACCTGCACCAAGATTAGAGCAAAACAAGCCCACCAACATCTCAAAGATTATCACTAAATTTGATGGGACTGGAGATCCCATTCCACATTTGGAGATGTTTAATCAAATTTGCAAAGCGTTTGGCCACGTAGAAGATCATGTTAAGGTGAGTGCCTTTAGCCTCACCCTCGATGGTAAGGTGAGTGCCTTTAGCCTCACCCTCGATGGTAAAGCAGGCCAATGGTTTAGGTCCTTGAAGTTTGAGGATAAGGCCACCTTTAAAGCTTTGAAAGAGGCTTTCAAGGTAGGATATTCTTGCCAAGGCACCAGATGGAGTCCAGTTGTGTAGTTACACAATGTCTGACAAAGGGATGGTGCAACCATCCGAGATTACATCAATAGACTCAGATATCTCCATTCTCACTGCAGTACCAAAGATAAGTTCTCTGATGAAAGACTCATAGGGAGATTCTTGGAAGGTCTGGATGACATACCCTTGCACAATTTATTATATGCCATGGCCCATACCTCCTTCAAGAAATGTTGTAGGAGTGCTATGGACTTTGAAGACAATTTCAAGGGAACGCGTTTATGAGAATGAATTTTCGTTTCATCCCGTTAAGGACAAGCACACTTGCTCATATGTCAAGTGTTCATACGTCAAGTGTTCATATGTCAAGGGTTGGTAAGGTTTTGCACATTGTATCGAATTAAACCACATGCTCCACCGCTTGTGCAGGCCCCCGTCAATTCCTTTGAGTTTCAGTCTTGCGATCGTACTCCCCAGGCGGAGTGTTTAACGCGTTAGCTGGGCCCCCGATCTGCGGACCAAGGATGAACACTCATCGTTTACGGCATGGACTACCAAAACTTCATGAGGGCACATCTAAAGCCTCTTTCAAGACCACTAGTACAAAATTTGACGAAAAAATTAAGGAGTTCACAAGAGGATAGCAAGTTGAGTAGTTGGCCGCTGCACTAATGTAGGAAATGACCTAACATTGGAGAACCGGCCAAGGTGGGATCAGGTTGGCCAACCCCATCTCTATCCAAAGAGGGAAGCTTATATGGTGCCCAATCTATCTAGCTAACCATACTAGAAGGGAGTGTCCACATCCGAGACCCTGTCCCAACCTCTACTGCATATATTACCAAAAATGGGGCAATCATGAAGGTACAAACTACTATCATCAGAGAGCTACGCTAGCCGTGCTCTAACCCAAGGCTTGCTGGCCAGCCCGAGGCAACTGCTGGCGCGTTGCCAGCACCTACACATCATAATACACCTCAACAGGTCAAGAAGTGGTCAAAAGATGAATCCTCAGGGTACCTGAAATGCCCTTACCACCCCCATTTCTCCCGCCTCAACCCCCATTGCAAAGAATCACACCAGTTTGTGAGCTAACCCTGACAAAGATCTTCAAAGAAGGGGACAAGGGGAAAACTCCAAAAGTTCCTACATATGAAACCTTGGAGCCAACAAGCCCGCCTTCACAAATTCTAAGTCACCACGTTATGGAGGGAGACCAAATGTACCCAGTGTACTTAATAGCCCCAATGCCGTAATGATGTGCTTAGAATGGCCCTAGGGCCATTCTTACCACATTGTGCTTGTAGGAATGGCCTTATGTCCATTCAATCTTGATACTTTATACAAGCACATGTAGAGAATGGCCCTAAATCCATTCTAATATACACCAACAATTAGCACAACATGGTAGAGAATGGAGCTAGGGTGATTCTACTATCCATGAGAAGTGCTTTAAAAACACTACAACACTTTGGAAGAAGCAAAGCAATGTTTCTTAGTAGCATTCAGGATTTCGGGTGTTATGGCTCACCCTAACCCCCCTTGAAACACATCCAACAAGAGATTACCTGGGGTGAACTGCAACTATCATGAGGATCTTTCCAATGGCCAAGCTCATAACCCTTGAGGTCTCCAAGCAGTACAACTCCTTTGATAAGCGATTCCACCATGCCTCTTGCGAGCATTGTCACACTGTCGCATTGCACTACGGGTACTCGTCCCTCCTCTCACCTCACTTCACTAGCATGCATTAGAGAGAGATATTAGCAAGATGATTAGCAAGAGCAAGACTCAATTGCACAATGGGAGACTATGTTGTATTATGTTAAAACCCTAAGATCTCTCTAGATAATTGTTATGCATAAACATGCATAAATCAGGCATAAAATCAACCACCCAACCACCCCCAAGCCCAAGGGATGCACACATGAACTATAATGAAGTACATCATACCTTTACCTTGATGTCCCATACCATCAAGAGGTATAACTCCAATCCACCATATAGTGTGAAATGGTAGGTGAGTAGATATAATCCTCTATACAAGAGGACATCATATCATAACCTAGCCTCAAGATAAAATAGCCTTAGCCCCCCTTGAGTGTGCCCTATGCCCCTATTATATAGGAGGGCCCTCAAGTGACTCTTGACTCTCCATCTCCCATGTGTGACCCTGGCCCTAGCCTTAACCCTTAAGGTTAGTCCTAACTTATGCTCCACTAGAGCTTGTTCCCATGCTCCCATGCTCACAAGCCTAATGTGGGTTAGCCTCCTAGTATATGCACACATAATGTGCATATAACATACTTCCCCTCTCCCAAAACATTACACTCTTGCAATGAAAAGAAGGAGAACTGCGTTGAACAGTCTCAACCGACTCCCAAGTCGAATCCTCTATTTCTTTGACTTCAACGAGTTCTTGAGGAGTAACTATGTTATCCTCACCTCCCAGTTTCCCTTTTTATCTATTGATATGAAAGACTGGATGAACTCTAACATGTGGAGGTAGTTTAAGTTCATATGCAACCATGCCAATCCGATGTATAAATCGAAATAGACCACAATATCTAGGAGATAAATTCGAGCATTTTCTTTTTGACAAAGTCTGAAAATCTTTAGGAGCTTTTAAATAAATCAATGCTCCTGGTTCAAAATACCAAGTTGAGCGTCCTCTATCAGCATAGAACCGTGCCCTATCTTGAGCACTCCTGATAGAATCGCGAGCTTCGGTCAACATTTCCTGCATATCACGCAATCCCTTGATGCATCAAGCTCGATGTCCTTAAGAGACTGACATCAATAGGTGCCCTGGGTTAAAACCCATACATAAGCATGAACAGACTAAAACCAATAACCGTATGTTTAAAACTATTATAGGCAAATTCCATCATTGAAAGATATTTTTTCCAATTTGATGCTTTTCTAGAGACATATGCATGAAGCATATCCTCTACAATCTGATTCATATGCTCTGTTTTCCCATTAGACTGCGGATAATCAGAGGAACTCATACTCAAAGTAGATTTCTCATTATAAAACATTCAGAATAAAATAGGAAGACATGGCATTATAACTGCAGGAACCAGGGATCCATCGGCGACCCGACATACCCACATCTGCACTGGGAATCATCGACATCCCGAGTTACCCATATCAACATAAGGAGTCATCAATGTCTCGATGAATCACATATGTACATCTATAAACCATTAGGTGGACTACATCAATCACCTAAAGGACGTAACTAGAGAAAGAAATGCCAACAAAGGAAAAATCCAAAATTCCTTAATCCGAACACAACAAGATAAACTTGTTTGAACTCTAAAGAAAGAGATTTCAACAAGTGAAAATGCCAACGAGATTACACTCATCAAAACATGTAGGCTATAGATAAAAGAAGTTTATCTAGAGAATGCCTACACTACAACTTCAAGTGAATTCAGAAAATGAGATTGTCCTTGAATGTTGAGGTCAACATGCCAAGTAATGTAATCAAAGCAACAATCCTGAGCCCAAATTATCCCATAAGATAATATATGTGAGGGATCACTAGCGTCCCATACCACCATGATACCACCCATACATACTTTATTAATTTGAAACTCCCTAGTATGCCGTCTAGGAAATATGAATAAAATCCTGTATAAAAGGAATAAGATAGCCTTATCCTAGACTTTCACATACTAAAACCTGTCTCTATACACCTGAGACCACATCAATGAATAACTCTTTTCGAGTACATCATTAGAAAAAAATTTGAATTAATGGTGCCTTTCTAATGATAACTACCCAATAAACACAATAAAGTTGGGGTAGAAAAATAACTCACCTAGATACATAAACAACTCCAATTTGGAATATGTACAAAAGTACAAGGAAAATAGTCCAAAATTTTGTGTAAGAAACGAAGGCAAATGCTACCCTCGAAGCACATGAAATTATCCAAAAGATCAAAAGATCCTTATAAAACCATGGATAAAAGCATAGAAGCCTCTCGAATCCATAAAACCATAGTTGATCCTAAAAATCAATGCATGCCATCTAATGGTCATTAATCATGCCAAAAGAAGCATTAAAATTGGTGGCCAACTCATCAATCTAGAGTATATGAACGTGGTGTCGTTCAAGAAAAACTCCAAAGTAAGCAAGTGAAACACGTGTGTAGCACTCACATTAAAAAACCCCTAGACACAAGTGATCTAGGCAGAACCTGATGAGTCCAAATAAAAGTTGGAAAACATCCAATAAAATCCACCAAAACAAAAAGATCAAATAACCCATGATAGAATTTTTTTTAGGCTTAAGAAATTAAGCATAGACCACACTTAAACAAGTGCAAAATAAATTATTATGTACAAGTGTCAAAGGTGAGACAAACTTTGAACACATATTATAGCCATCATTGAAAAACTTAAGGAACATCATGTCCAAAAAGAATGGCTAAACAATGGTAAAAAATCATGAAAATATTGTTCAAAAAATTTAATCTAAACAGAAATATCTACTAATACGAGGTATAATCATATTAGTAATATGTGAATAACCCGCATCTATCTAATGTCAGCACGAGAAAACGTTCTTCAACATTAAATAACCCTTGAAAATATTAATTCCTCGAGAAAAAGAATTATCATGATTTTTTTCTAATTTTTCTTAATTTTATAGGGCCTCAAAATACTATAATTGTGAAGTCCCTCGCCCGCTTTGGGGCTCCTGTAAAAGCGGCGTCGACCTCCTACACGGGGTGGGGTCCACACACTCGAGGCCTCGCCCACAAATGTCCGGGGACGAGAGGCTAGCTCGGGCGGCCCCAGACCGGGCCCGGAAGACTCCCCTTGCCCAGAAGGTACGGGCAATTCCGCCAATTGGGAAAAATCTTCTAACGAGGAAATTACTCTAACGAGTCAAAGTCTTAACTAGTTAAACTGATCTGACCAGACCTGAAGTCACATGGTCAGATCAACAAGAGACTTTCACTTGGTCCATGGAATCACCACTTTTTTCCTCATTTACAAGGCACAGCCGATGATCCCCTCCCACAGAACAAGGTCTTCTCAGGATTTAAAACTAACTAACGTAACTAATCGTATCTAGTTGTTTCTTAGGAATCCTCCGATCCAGCCCATCCGGCCCATGGGTTATCCAACCACCCAACCACTGAATTGGTGGGATTCCTTTTTAAAGATTTGGTTGGGTTTTTGCCCGGGTATCGAGGAAAAGAGTTCCCAGGCCCCTTAGCCGGCGATTCATACAAAAATCAAGGTAGGCATACCACGTACACACCCAATATGAACTTGCCATTTATAATAACAGATTCGACTGGCTTTAAAAATAATCCTTTCAATAGAAATCAAAATATTTTTGATCATCATTTTCCAAAATTTCGAGTCCATTGTATTACAAAAATGTATCCTCTGAATTCTCCGTTGAAGACTTGCTGGCCAACCAACGAGATCCAGTATCAAAATTTGGCTCCCAAAAATCTTTCCTTTTTATCCATCCAAAATCTTCCTCGACGTACGCATGGGTGTCCAACCGCGAGCCCGTGCATTGCCTAGTCAAAACCCTCTAGGATCCTCCTTAGGTGTCCTAGCACTTCACTCGGGGACCGCTTCGTCGATCCTCGCCCATCGTACCGGAAGCGCACCATTTTAACCGTACTGAGGCTGGTCAAGACCTGGGCAGGCTTCCCCGCCCAGCTGTTCCAATGAACCTCCTCTTAGAAAAAAATAAGCCAAATGCTTTCTCCAGCATTCTGGCGTAAAAAAGTCCTTTGAATGAAAAAACAGAGGTTCCAATGCAAGTAAAATTCGAGTTTGAGATTGGTTCCAAAAACCCTTTTTCCATAATTCCCAATTTCCTAATGAGGATCCTTGATCTCTCATGAGGGTAATCTACCCATCATTTTATCCATTTGTCCAACTAGATTCTTGGTGAGTTTGGTCAAGGAAAAACTAGATTAGTTTCGGTAGTCTATTCTTTGGATTTTAGTAACTGGAATTGGTCACGAAGTTTTTGTTTGATTCAGATTGAGAGAAGGACAATTAGGTTTACTGTCCGTCCCTCATGTAGTCTAACCAAATTCATTTGGTTTAGTTCTACAAGGATTCCCTTCACATAAACATCTAGTTTTGGGTAAATATCCATTTAGTGATTTTACCAATTAAAACATCCAAAGATATTCCTTCTATCACATAATTTCTCAACCTTAATTCATTAGGTAGAATTATGGTGGAAATTCATCTTTTGACACTAAAATTTAATTCAAATCCATCTTTTCTTAAATATCATAAAAATTCTTCTTTTAACTAAAATATCAATACCTATTTTTTTGAATAAACTTGAAATCCTTCTTTTTCTCATTTCCATGAGTGCAATCCAATTATCATGGGAATTCCTCTTTTACCATAAATTAAATCTATTTAAAATTCTTCTTAAAAATTACATAAAATATCCATTAATTCCATTAAGCTCAAAATTCCACTTTTAACATTTAAACATTTAAATTCCAATATGGTGGGAATTCCTCTTTCATCATTTAAATTTATCTATACAAAAAGATAAATTTAACTAAATTTTCTCTTAAAATTTAAATAAAAATCTCCATTAATTCCTTCACACTAGGAATTGCACTTTCCTCATTTAAATATTTGAATTCCAATATGGTGGGAATTCCTCTTTCATCATTTAAATTTATCTATGTAAAAAGAAACTAAATTTTCTCTTAAAATTTAAATAAAAATCTCCATTAATTCCTTCACACTAGGAATTACACTTTCCTCATTTAAATATTTGCATTCCAATATGGTGGGAATTCCTCTTTCATCATTTAAATTTATCTATGTAAAAGTATAAATTTAACTAAATTTTCTCTTAAAATTTAAATAAAAATCTTCATTAATTTCTTCACACTAGGAATTACACTTTTCTCATTTAAATATTTTAATTCCAATATGGTGGGAATTTCTCTTTCATCATTTAAATTTATCTATGCAAAAAGAAAATTTTAACTAAAATCCTTCTTTAATTTTTAAATAAAATATGCATTATTTTAGCATCACAATTTTTTCTCTTACTTCATTGGAATGCATGGATTTCCATTGTCATGGGGGATTACTCTTTTAACATAAAAATGGATTACTAGAAATTCCTCTTTTTCGTAATTAACTATTTATGCATAAACATAAAAATTAATTTTCCATGATTATAATGAGAATCATTCAATTAATCCAGGATGATTAATCCTAGAATATGGTAGGAAGTCCTCTTTTCATAATATAAATGAAAATGATTTATGTGTTTATTTTTTAAAAAAATTACCATAGCTCCGCTGCTATTACTGATAATTCTCAATAAATTTGAAAGAATAAAGTTTAGTATTATTCATGTGATTAGAAGAACCACTAATTGGATCATTATCCAATTATGGATTGATTCTTAATTTTACCATAAATTAAATAGCATAAAAGTATTAAAAAGCCATTATTTTAGCCTCCAATTAGACAAGCATAGAAATTACTTTTACATTAGAGAAATGCTTCATGATGAGAAGCTTCATTTGAATTGAGAATAGGTCATAGGAATGACCATTTTTTGGGAGAGAGAGAGAGAAATGCTTAAAAATCCATTATAAATTAAGCATAAATAGAAATTTATGTATTTCTTCATTACAATACATTAAAGAACTTCAATAGTATTCAAAAGCCATTCAAATTAATGCTCCTCAAGCTTGAGAGGGGTTGAGATAATCCACACTTTACCTCCTAAATTACTTGATTCTTTGATCACAGTAGAGACCCCCAACCAATCAATTGGTTTGGTATGTTGTTGGAGTCTCCAAGGAAGATTGAAGAGAGAGAGAAGCTCCAATCTCTTTAATTTGTAGAGGGTTTTTAGAGGATAATAGAAAATAAGCTTAACTTAGAGTAATACCGGCATAGTTTAGTTCACAGATGAGAATACAAAGGAATGAGGGTTTATTTATACGTAAGGGAGGCCACTAACTGAGTCTAATTGAGTTCTAGAATTTTTCAGCTTCAGTTTGGCTGAATTTGGACAAGATTTGGACCAGTTTGGCTCCCTTTTTGATTTGGTTTGATCCAGGAGACAGGAGAGATAAAAATATCCTATTATTTTTGAGTTTAAAACTCATCCACACATGTGAAATAGGCATCTCCTTGAAGGGCCCCCTTTTCCTTACCCATGTGTCAAAAATGAATGATTACTCCAAAATATCTCATTTTTTTTAATACTTCATAATTTTTAACTAATAAACCTAGTATTTAGTCAACTCTTCATCTTATGTGGGCATTTACTCATTTTTGGGTATTTTCTTTTATTCTTTGGATTTATCTTGTCCCAACACTTGGATTAATCTTATTGGTCCATAGGAACCTTAATTGGACCATAATCAACAAAATTTCGAAAATCTTCACCCTTAGGCTAAGGTCTTCTAAATCAATTTTTAGTAATTCCAATTGCACCTTGGAAAATCTATTTTGATTTTCTGTTTCAGGGAAACATTTTTTTGATATTTGTAGAATTTAGTTATCCAAAAATATCCCAATATTGATTTACCACTCTTTAAAAAAAATTATCTCACTAGGCAAAACAAGGAAAAATAATATTTTCTTGTATTCAAAAACATAGAATGATTACATGGGATTGAAGTAGAGGCTTAATCCATATTCAGCCCAAGGAGGAATTTTACATCCTCTCCCACTTGAAAAATGTGAGATGTCCTCATCTCGCAAAGTAGGGGTAATCCTTCGCCAACTGTTCTTCTTTCTCCTAGGTGGCGTCTTCTAGAGGGAAGAACTTCCACTTTACTAAGAATTCTCTGAGGACTCTGCTCCTGAGAATCTTCTCCCGAATGTCAAGGATTTCCTCAGGTTGGAGTAAAATATGGCCTTGAGTATCGGAGAGATCAATTGCTCATCAAGCACGTGACTTGGGCTAGGTACATATTTCTTAATCAAGCTGACATGGAATACATCATGTACCTTGAGATGGGGAGGCAGAAGAAGTTTGTAGGCTAGATCGCCCACTTTCTTTATGACAGCATAAGGCCCACAGTATCTAGGAGAGAGCTTCTTGTACTTCCCTAAGGATAAGGAACTTCTTTTTGGTCGTACTCGAATGAAGACCATATCTGATTCTTCAAACTCTCTCTCAGATCTCTTTTTATCTACATACTGCTTTTGCCTGTCTTGGGCTGCTTTCATATCTTTACAGATTGATTGCATCTGCTGGTCCATGTCATCAAGCATTTGTTTGGACATTTCGACTCTGATCAATGGGTCAGACCAAGTCAATGGTGTAAGGCAATCTTGTCCATACAAAGCTTTGAAAGGACTCATCCCAATGCTATGATGAAGAAGCATTGTAAGCGAATTCGACCAAATGCAGTTCCCTGCTACAGCATGACCGAAGGATATCTTCAATTACTTGATTCACTCTTTCCGTTTGGCCATCTGTTTTGGGGTGATAGGCTATGCTGAGATCCAAGAAAGTTCCTACTGCTTCAAAGAACACAGTCCAAAATTTTGATGTGAATTAGGGATCTCTGTCACTTACTATCCTCCTGGGTAAACCATGTAATCTGAAGATCTTCTTAAGGAAAACTCTGGCAATGTCCACTGCAGAGTATGTTTCTTTCACTGGAATCAGATCGGCAACTTTGGTTAGCCTGTCAACTACCACAAAAATGGAGTTGTAACCTGATTGCACTGAAGGTAATCCAGTGACAAAGTCCATACTGATGCATTCCCACTTCATCTGTGGAATGTCTAGAGGTTGCAGTTTCCCTGGCATCTTGACTCTCTCTGCCTTGACTCTTTGGCACATCAAGCATTTTCGCACATGATCAAGTACATCCTTTTTTAGTCCTAGCCAGAAGAAGCTTTTCTTCACACACATATAGGTTTTTATAAACCCTGGATGTCCAACTATCAGGATACCATAGGCTTCTCTCAGAATTCTTCCCTTTATTCCCACATCATTGGGGATACATAGCCGATTATTATAATACATGCATCCTTCATCCAATTTGTACCCAAGAACTCGACTCATTTCCTGAGGAGTCCTTCTTTCCTGCATCAGAAGGGTAGCAATAGGGGCAAAGCATTTGTCTTGCAAGATTTTCTCCTTTGCTTCATTGATCAATGGATTTGACACCACTATTATTGCAAGCAAGGAGGCTTTTCTGCTGAGCGCATCTGCATCTGCAACCACATTTTCTTTCCCCGATCGATACTTTATTTCAAAATCAAATTCCTGTAGGGTCTGCATCCATCTCCTTTGACGCATCCATCTCCTTTGACGCATGTTGAGATCCCTTTGGGTGAAGGTCCACTTCAGACTTTGATGATCTGTTATCATCCCCCAAAAGATAATGTCTCCACAACTTCAGAGCATACACTACTGAGAGTAACTCCAAATCATGGACGGCATAATTCTTATCATGTGTTCTGAAGTTTTCTGGATTTATAGGCCACTGCATGACCTTCTTGCATTAGAGCACCGCTTAAGGCAAATCCACTGGCATCAGTAACTACCTCAAAGGGTTTGGTAAAATCTGGCAATTTAAGGACATGTTTGGTTACTAAGGCTGTCTTTAGCTTGTCAAAGGCACTCTAACACATTGCAGTCCACTGAAAAAGTGTACTTTTCTTGAGAAGGTTAGTCAAAGGGAACGCTATCTAAGCATACCTAGGTATAAAGATCCTATACCATTCGGTTAACCCTAGGAATCCTCTGACTTCCTTTACTGACTTGGGTTCTGGCCTTTCAACTACTGCTTGGATCTTTGTGGGGTCAGGAGAAATCCCATCCTTTACACTGTGAATCCCAAGTATTCAACCTAGTCAACAGAGAAGGAACACTTGCTCTTCTTTGCAAAGAGTTGGTGTTTCCTTAGGATTTCCAGGACTTTGCGCACATGATCTTCATGGTCTGCAGCATTCTTTGAGTGTACTAAGATATCATGAAAGAAGACAAGAACAAAATCATCCAAGTATTCTCTGAGAATATCCTGCATTAGACGATTGAATGTCATCAGGGCATCAGTCAATCCAAACGGCATGACTGTGAACTCATAATGCCCATAGAGCGAGTATTGAATGCTGTCTTTGGGATGTCTTTCTCCTTGATTCTGATCTAGTAGTACCCGGATTTGAGATCTATCTTTGTGAACATTTGGGTCCCACTTAACCAATCCAGAAGTTCATCAATCCTAGGACTAAAATGCTCTTACCTTGTCCTCTTGCAAAACTAGATGAGCCTGATGCATTGATATCCTTGTTATCTCTTGAAAGGGATTGCATAAATCTATCACATTCTTCAGAGCTGGAAGAACTCTGGGTGGTGGGCTGTCTAAGATTGCTATTGGTTCTGGGTTTGACTTCAATGAAGAATCAACTATTGCCAAGTAGTTGGCTCATAAAGAGTCCTCAAGTATGTAGAACTCCTCTCCCTCATGATTAGAGGTTTCCTCTAGAGGGATGTGCAAATCTTGGTCCCAATACTTCCTAGGGCTTGCAATCCACAAAATGAGTACGGGGAACTACTTGCTCATGTAAAAACTTTGCACTCCCACAACCCGTCCATTGATGAAACCGAGTTCTTTCTTGGAAGATGGGAATGTGATTGTGCAACTCATTGTAAAGAGGAGCAAAAATGAGGTACACAAGAACAAAAAAGAATGGTACAATAGGTAGGGAGTACATAAGTATTGAATGGTGATTAAGACCCTTAAAAAACTTGGCCATTTTTAATTAGACCATTACAATTTAATTATATTTTTTATTATTTTAAAAAATCTAATATAATATATGTATATATATATTAAAAAAATTTTTACTTTTTTCTAAATTAGCATCCAATCATCTGTCTCTTATTTCTCTCCGAACTCTCCTTCATCATGGTTTACAAGATAAACATAAAAAAACATGACCATCTAAAAAACTCGACAAATACATTATTAAAGAATCTGGCACTATGAAGTTGCATTATGAAGTTTCCACATCAAAGAAGTTGCATTATGAAGTAATGCCAACATTATTACAGACCTCAAAACTTAGTAGCAAACACACTCATAAGTTTCTACACAACAACGGACCGTATTCCTAATTAATTGCTCATTCTCATCGTTTTTAATGACTCTAAATGTCCTCCAATAAACAATTGCACTTGATATTTTGAGCTCAAACATATCTATTGTTGTCAGGTCGTTCTCCTTTCCTTAGATTATGTACTTCAATTCTAATAATAAACTCCCCAAAATCTCTCTAGCTTGGTATAAGTCGGGATTGATTGAGTCATTCTTGTACATCTCATTAAGTGCCATGTATCCTTTTTGCAAGATGATACACTCCATGGTATGCTCCTCTGATTGTAAGATTCCTGACCCCACTGCGCAACGAATTCTTAGGTGCTAGCAGTGGAAGTAGCACTTCTTGCACGGGGCAGGGTCCCACACTCAAGGCCACGGATATCCAGACAAGAGACTAATCCATTGGCTCTTCCAAAACCGAACTCGGGAAAACTTCCCTTGCTCTGAAAGCACGAGCGATTCCTCCAGGATAACTTTTCTCTAACGTAGTCTCAAAAGCCTTAACTAACTGAACTGATCTGACCACAGCAACTATTGAGGGCTCAAAAAAGAGCCCTTACTCAACAGCCTCTCTCTCTCTCACTCCCCCTCTTCCCCACACAACAACCTCTCTCTCTCCCTCGCTCCCTCTCACTTGCCCTTGCTCCCCTTCTTGTCCCCCTCTCTGGCTCGCCCTCCTCTCCCCCTCGCTCCCGCTCTCTCTTTTAATCCCTCAATAGCCGCCATCTCTCTCTCTCTCAACTCCTCCCACAGAGTCAGGATCTCTCTCTCCCACCACAAAGAGACGTCTTTTGTCTCTCGACAAGCGTAACAATTGGAAGTGGTCTCAATGGTTGGACTGCCCTCAAGTAATAATGGTCCTCACTTGCCCTCAACATCGAAGGAAGAGTTCTAAATCATCAAACTTTTGCAGAGGTAGACTTCATATGGATAGCATCACAATTCCAATAGCATCACATGTAATTGGAATAAAAAATTAATGTAGTTTAAATACTAATTTAAGATAATTGCATCATATGTTGAATGACAAAAGACTAACTTAAGAAAGGGTATTATGGTAATATGGATGCGTATTCAAGACACAATGCCTCCATGGACTTGTCTGCAAATCGAAGGGGTCCACCAGATCGCAAGATGAGATCATTCTCTCGCAAGATGTGGGCATATCACAAGGGGCCACATCAAGCAAGGTGAAAAACACCTCACAACAGTTATAGATGACTATGGAAGTTGGTTCTTCAACGGTCGTCTCGACAATCGTGTGGCCACCAGTAGTGCCACGATTATAGAAGAAGAGGAGTCTATTGAAAGAGAGTTTCAGCCAAGTGGTTGATCGACACATCTCTACAAATTGGGTGGAGGACCACTTGGTTGACAACCAAAACCTCCATCCTAGAGTTCTGCTTTAACACCTCCTTATACAAACCTAGCAATCCACATGAACAAGGATTCTATCGAGGGGCTGATCAGACGCATCAAGGAGAGCAAGTAACAATTGACAATGGCAGCATTCATTGTCTCATAGGGATTCCCTGGCAAATCTCCCATTCCATTCAGGAGCAGTCGGATTAATGTGGATGGATGTATGGATAATGTGGATGGATGTATGGATAATGTGGATTGGTGTGGATGATGTGGATGGATGTATGGATGATGTGGATTAATGTGTGGATGATACGATTGGATGTGATTTGATGTGAGAATGATATAATGTGATAGGGATTGATGAAGAAAAAAAAATTATGGGAAGATGAGAAAAGATGGGGACTAATGTGAAAGGATGTGGAGTGATGAGAAAAAATGGAAATATTGTTGGAACTGTATTTTGTATGTGAAATCTGTTTTTAAATTACTGTTTTATGTCAAGAATGCTGGGGAAGCATTTTGACTGTCTTGTGAATGAGGTCGTGGAGACCTATCTGTTAAAGTTGCAAGTGCTGAGACGGAGAGTCACAATGGAGGACGTCTCGCGTAGTAGTAGCAAGGTCTTGACCAGCCTCAGTTTTATTTAAATGGTGAGCTTCCGGTACAATGGATGAGGGACCAAGGAAGCGGCCTATGAGTGAAGCGCTAGGTGACCTGCGAAGGATCCTAAAGGGTGCTGACCATGTGGTGCTCGGGCTCTGGGTCATCGGAGATACCCACATGTACGTTGGGGGAAGATATTGGAACAAGGAGTAAGAGTTGTTTTCTGAATTTGGGCATGGATCTGGTTGGTTGACCTTGCTGGTCCTCAACGGATGAGTCCATGGCTCTTTTATATGGATCCGTTGGTTGATCTTGCTGATCTTCAACGGAGATTCTATTTTGATATGTGAATATATTTCCGGTTACTATGAGCTAGGAACTAACAAAAAGACCCCTAATAGGTGGTGAGCATTCTGGTTGCCAATGATGCCATAGATGAATATATTTCCGAATACTATGAGCTAAGAACTAACAAAAAGACCCCTGAGTGAATAGGTGGTGAGCGTTCTGGTTGCCAATGATGCCATAGATGAAGGAATGATTAGAAATAAGGATTTAACCGGAGATTTTGAGGATTGTGATTAGTGACACAATGGTTTCATTAAATGATTCTTTTAAAGATAGCTAATGCTAAGAAAAAAGCAATTTCATGTTGGGTGTGTAAGTGGTGTGACTAGTTTTAAGTTTGCATGAATATCCGGCTAGGGGGCCTGGGAACTCTTTTCCTTGGTACCTGGGACAAAACCTAACCAAATTCTTAATTGGATCCCATCACTACAGTGGTTGACTAACCCACGGGATTGGATGGGGTTAGGCTAGACTGATGGATCCTTAAAAGTTTTCTTCCTTGAGATTCTTAGGAGGATGCATAAAATGAGGCAACATGGTTTTCTTTTTATCCATACCATCAATGAGACAAGGCCTAAATATTTCTCCTTCTTCTCTAAACACTTTTTCCTATGCTTTGCTAATTTTTAGCGCTCTGTGCTCTGCTACACCCTATGGATCTTCAAGGCATGTAGAATGGGCACTACAAAAGAGATTCAATATTTTTTCAATATAAAAAAATAATTCAAAATAACCAACATAGCCACTTTAAAAGTGTGAGACCAGGAGTGATTTTAAAGCTTTGGGGTTGCTGTCTCCTCCTCCTCTCTAGACTATCAACAACGGGAAAGAAATTGCTCAAAGTCAAGAGGGATTTGCTTGATGGCAACCCACGGATCTTTGTTCTAAAAAAACCAACAAGAAAGATGTGAGAGGTGAAAAAAAAGTTTTGTTAAACAAAGCTGAAAGCAAGATGAACAACTCACCGTGTTACTAAATAACAACATGTACTTCTCCAACACTTGAGGTTTTCTTGAGTCTGGATGGTAGAGCTTTACCTCATCCCAATTAGAGAAATTCAACTTTTCAATCATTATTCTCTACATGTGAAGCATGATTTTTACCTAATAGACAATCAAAGAAATTAGAGCTAATGAAACAAGTAAAACTTCAAAAAAAAGAGAGTCAATTTATCAAACAAACCTTTCAAATTCTTCTCCCATTTGCTCTAAAGAGATGATTCCGCCCTTCACGCGTGAGAGAACTGCAATCATCAATGATTTCTCGTGAATTCCTTGCAAATGTCTCCACATTGTTATCTTCATTTCATCAGGAATGGGCTTTAGTGCTTCTTCACTTGAGGCACCTTTGCCTTTGGAAGCTGCAAGTGACTTACTGAACTTTTGACCTTTTAACTTTTGCCTTTGGAAGGTGCAAGTGACTTACTGAACTTTTGACCTTTTAACTTTTCCTACTCATGTACCTTAAAAATATCATCTTGTAGATTCCAAATTTATCCATCACGAAAGGCAAGTTGAAAATAGTTATCATATTGTTTCACATTGGGCTTCTGACTTGCTCCACGACCACCTTTTTTTCTTAATTCAAGACCACGACCACCTTTTTTTCTTAATTCAAGACCACACTTTTCACAAAGTGCAGCTCGAAACTTGTCATCATCTTTCTCACCATGCTTCAAGAAATCAATCCACTCATTATGAAAGAACCTTACCTTCTGAATGAAAGTCATTTCCATTCAAAAGTTTGAGTCAATATTATGGTCAAGGGCAAGTACCTTTACCTCCTCATTTGTTAAACTAGCATACACCCAACACATTGTCGTTTTGTAAGTGTCAACATGCTCATATTCAGCAGCAAGCTCTTGCTTGGCAAGCAAAGATTGAGTGCCCCCAAGAACCCAATATCTGCAAGACTTAGCATTGGCCTTAACCCAAGATTCCTTATTAGGACACTATTGTCTATCCACTAAAACAAGCAAGGGTAATACAATGGCATTCGGATTATTTTTCATTTTGTACTTTAGATTATTAACATGATGTTCAACAACAGTGCAAACCTCTAAGGGTCTTCTTCTTGTTTGGGGATACACTGGTAGATGCTCAATCACACTTATGGGCAAAAATATAGGTAAAGGATCCATCATGTTATTTTTCTTGACCCTCTCTCTTAAAACATTGAAGGAGTTTGAATCTCGTGTCAGGTAAGGTGGCACTAGGAGACCGGATGGAACAATCTCTAATTCATGAAGAAACTTAGAGTCCTTTGATTAACCTAAATTTTTGCTTCATTTCTTGCCCAGTGATAGGGGTTTGCATCAATGGAGACGGGGAGGCGTCCTTCCTCAACCTCCTCATCACTTGAAGAAATTGACTCTTCTTCTTCCTCTTCGATGTACTCACTTGAAGAGTTCTTATCTGAGCCAAAAAAAAACCCTCTAGCACCTCATTGTAGGCTCTCCCAAATGTCTACAACAACAAAAAAAATGAAATCAATGATATGTTTCAAAACAAAAGAGAAAAGTTCAAAAGAGAATGATAAAAGTTTTCTTACAATGCCTCGAGTTTGCATTGCGTTTATCATCAAGTTTTTTGTGCTCAGAGAATTTATTTCATCCATCTCAAAGTCCTTTAATAAAACAAGAACGGCAAAATGAGTGGTCATCATGCTCAACAAGAAAATATACCCTATTTTTGCCTTTGTGCTCGTGCAC
Source organism: Cibotium barometz (assembly GCF_041138505.1). Classification (NCBI taxonomy): domain Eukaryota; kingdom Viridiplantae; phylum Streptophyta; class Polypodiopsida; order Cyatheales; family Cibotiaceae; genus Cibotium; species Cibotium barometz. The sequence continues at coordinate 37,118,301 of NC_141095.1, forward strand.
TTTCTCGATGCGTCCAAACAAAAGAGTACTTGTTAGAATCACTTGAAGGTCCTTTGTGTTTTGTAACAATAAAAAAAGGGGTTGTTGAATCAATTAATTGCCTACGCTCCCCACATGACGCCCAAAGCTAAGTGTCCAAGCATGGTCGTACTTGCTTTTGGTAGGAACTTTATCCCATATGTCTTTTGCTTGAGAGCTTTGAACGGTATCTACCTCTCTCTCACAAGTGTTAGGTCTTGCCTTTTTCCCTTTCTAACCTTTTGGCAATGCTCTTTGGTGCGCTAAGTCACTGGCTCGTGAGGGAATTATTTAGCAGCAAGAAGATCTCGATGAGAAGAACAAGATGGACTTTCAAAAAGCCTCATTATTTCAAAACCTGGACTCCGTGGTGCAGGAACTAACTGATAAGACATTAGTGCTCTTGAGTGTCCCCTCCTTAAGCTTTAATCGGGTTGAGGTTGCACAAAAGCTTGCCTTGAAGTTTGACTTCTTGCTTCCATGAGATTGAGAAGCCATGATCTGCAAAAAAAAAAAAACCATGGCTAAAAGTTAATCATGGATTCTAGAATCCACTAGAGAGAACAAAAGAAGTGATCATCAAAACTAGAATCCAAAAAAAGAAAAAGAAAAAACTTGAGATCAAGAAGCCATGACCTGTAAAAAAAGTAAAAACTATGGCTCTAAGCTAATCATGGATTCTAGAATCCACCAAAGAGGACAAGAGAAGTGACTAGAAAAACTAGAATAAAAAAACAATAGAAAAAGGAGTGGGATTCCAAATTCCAGCAAAGCAGGGTGATTGATTGTGCACATAGGTTAGTGTAGGCAACGGGGTTTGGTAGCATAAAAAATTGGGGTCGAGTGGAGTCAAGGCAATGTATTTGGAGTAGCTAATAGTGTGGATGAAACCAATCTTTGTGTCCCTCAAGCCCCAAGCACAGTTAAGAACATCAATCAACTCTAAAGCTTCAAATATTCAACAAAAAAGCTTCAACATGGGCAATCCCCTCCTATTCGCAGCCTGTGCATCAACAAGAGAAAACAAGCAATCTGTGTAACCTCACCGCTAGCCTCCCACCACCCATGTTCCTTCTCATCCCTTTGACTCCAGCGAAGCCACTAACATGCCTTCTCTACCATCCATGAGTCCTTTTCCTTGGCATCAATTCCACTTGCCTTTGATATTGGCTCCCTTGCATAGCCACCTTTTCAACTTAACTTACATTTTTCTTTTGTGGTCTTTGATGTTTCTCGCTTTGCTTTCAACTCCGCACATATTTGGCAAACACACATCCTGCTCTTCTTGGGAATTTTGACGTGAGAGATATCTTGTCTCCATATTCTCAAGAAAGAGGGAAGTGAGAGAGTGGGGTTTAGAGTTTCGTTTTGTGATTCCACATACAAATTTTATACCTCTCTTTTAGTAAAATTGTTAGGGAGATGTGTGAAGTTTAAGTTAGGTAGTAGTACTTCTCCATTGAAGGTGATGAAGTTTCCCAACCATTGCTTTAGGAAACAATATTGGGGGGTTTCATGTGTGCTCACAATGTTAAAGAAAAACTTTCTTGGGCCACATTTGCTAAGATTTTTTAAATTCTCAGACTGCTTATATAAAATACCTTTAAGAAACTTGCTCTACAAACTCGAACATCATCTGAGACCACAAACATGGTTGACATGGTGGAGTGTCACACACAAGACCTTAAGAACACATTTTGTGGATCTCTCCCTAAACCAAAAAAAAATTCTATGCCCTAGTTGGATTTTATGAAATCCTAAGCTCCTCTTCTTTCTAGCACAACAAAAAACTCTACATATCTCTCAAATCACTAGACTTGAAAGAAGACGTTGCTTTCTCTCACCTCTTGCCCTTCGAGGTGGTTGTTGCTCACGCTCTCTCTCATTAATTGCTACATTCCCATTAAGTTGTTGTGGTTCTTGTTCAACCACATCAAAAGAAACTCTTCTTGAGCATCGTCTAGAACAAGGAGTTTATTCATTAGCATTCAAATTTGTGTTCATAGAAGGTGTTAACAAGATAGAAGGGAAAAAGGGTTGTGAATTGGTAGGACTACTTAGGAGCTCCATTTGCTAGAGTGTGGCAATCCAAATGAATTAACTTGGACTTTTGAAGGGGTGCCCTAGTAGGGTTATTCTTTGTTCAATGGAAAATAATTTTAATATTAATTAAATAAATAATTTTAAATTTAGAAACCATGAGGCTTTAAAAGGGGAGGGAGAGGATCATTTTTCACATACGCAAGTTGTGTTTGGAGCTTTGGAGCACTCGACTATCTTCTCTACTACGATCGTGTCTTTTTTCAAGGTAAGCGTGTCTTTTTGAAATTAGAATTTTTAGTAGTAATATTGTATTTATAATTGTTTATTACATTGCCTCAAAATCCTAAAACAAATAAAAAGTATAAAATATTTTTCAACTACAGATTTAAAAATCAAAACATTTTTTTCACTTAAAAATTATGATTTTTAAGAAATTATATTGGTTAATTGAAATTTTAAACTAAAAAATGAGCATCTTTTCTAAATTCTTTTTTTTTTAATTTTGGAGCAAAAAATAACGGTCCAAATCTTAAGTGGAAAAAACATGTGGATTCCAGAATCCTTTTTGTACTTCTGTAAAAAATTCAAACTTATAAATTTTTCTTTGTGAAATGGAAACCAAAGTTTTGAGAAAAATACGTATCATTGTTAAAATATTAATTTTTTTGAAAAAAATAAAACATGAAGTGCAAGCTATTTTTAAAAATCTTTATTTTGAGTAAATTCTGGTGATCCTTATCAGCTTGTGAGAAAAAGTGACTTCCAGAATCCTACTTTGTGAAAATTTGGATTCCAAAATCCAACTCAAGAGAAAAATTAGATTCCAGAATCTAAACTCCTTGAGGAAGTGGATTTTGGAATCCAACTTGACACAAAAAGTGGATTCTAGAATCCAACTTGCCACAAGGAGTGGATTCTGGAATCCAACTTGATAGAAGAAGTGGATTCCAGAATCAAGCTTGACACAAGAAGTGGATTCTAGAATCCAAATTGACATAAGTAGTGGATTCTAGAATCCAAAAAGCACCAAAAAAGCAAGGGTTCATGAAGAAGATGGAGAGAAAACTTTCTTTGAGAATCTACTTTCTTCCTTGCACCATTACACGGTTGCTATGAGAGGAGGTAAGCCACGTTCTTCCTTTTTGTTTTTCTTCTTTGATGATTTGTGCTAGCCCTTAAGGATGGCTTCTCTCCTTCATTGAAGCATATTTGCTGGCCACACAACTGTGCTCTTTGTCTTTGTAGCCATGCGCTTTTTGTTGCATGAGTGCTTTTCTTTGGTTATGGAGGAGAAGGTCTGCACAAGGTTTGTAAAGGGAGAAAAATGCGCAAGGCAATGGTGTGGAGGGCATGGCAAGCACAAGGGCTGTGCAAGGCATGCATAGTGTTGAAATATACAAGTGAATAGGGTGTGTGTGGGAACAAGCTCTTGGATAAAGGCTGTAAAAGAGGAGATGTAATTGTGAAAGAACCTGTGAAAAGGTTAGGAGAATCTACTGGGAGAGAATAATGGGTAGCATGAGGGAATTTAGGAGTGTGGAGTTATTCTGGGAGATAATCAGGGAAAAGAGAAGAGGTGGAGAGAATCAGGCAAAAGGTGGAGATATTCAGGGAGTGAATCATGGAGAAATCAAGGGGATTTGATGCTTGATGTAAACACTATAAATTGAGGCATAGCCCTAATGAGAATTTGCTGGTTTTTGAGTATCCATGCCTACATTAATCTATTTCTTAATTATTCACTAATTACGTCTTAATCACTTGCTAATCACTTTGTTAATCATGTTGATTCTAGTGTATGATCCACCATAGCTCATCATTTTGCTCAAATTTCAACATGGTATCAGAGCCATGCCTAGAATCAACCAGATTTATGAGCCCATTAGTCAATTAATGAGGATTAGTAAGATAATTAGCAAAAAATCAATTTTTTAGTGAGTTCTTCATCTTCCCCTTCACCCCCAGCCAGTGGAGGAGCCCTAGCACCTTGCATACTCAGTCATTTGCCAAACCATTCTAGCCCAAGGTAGCTAACCCAAAGGGGCTCTGGCCTATGTAATCACATGCGCAAACCGCCACGCTGAGCAGCCGATTTTCGCTAATTTCTTGGCGCCGTTTTTCTGAAGAACTTTGAAGATCTCTCCTTGTGCAAGTCAAATGTCTTCAATTCCTCTTAGCACAAAGGGTTTTCAAGCATGCTCTACAAGCTGGTGAAGACAGAAATCAATTTCATCAAGTCTACAGAGAGATCAAAGCTCTTCATCAAATCTGTAGGTGACTCTGGTAAAACAGAGATTAAGCTTTCATTATTTGCTCAAATCTTGTGTTTCTTGGCTTAATCCTCTACTAGACTCATTGCTATTGATGCCTTTGAAAGCATTTGAGCTCATTTGAAGTGGAAGGCACCAGATCTGGGCTCCCCGCATACTCTGTTTTCTGCACACAAACCAGAGCATTAATTTGCTAATCAGTGATTAATCAGTGCTAATCACTGTACTTTGGTGCAATTGAGGGTTCAAATTAACCATTAGGTATCTGATACAGATCCCTATAACTTCAGATTTCAAATCAGAGTTGGTTTGATACTCCAACCATCCCGTACAAATTGGTTACCCTTAATTTAGTGTAATTTCTGGTAAAATTGTGCTGATAAAATTGTGAAAATCATCATTTTGCATTTAACCCTTGGTTAATGCCTGTAAATCTCACTCAAATTCAAGATTATTCACAGCCAGAATTGCATTTGGAGTGTGCATGAGAATGAATGCTATACGCATTATGTATTGGGCACATTTTATCAGTGTAAAAATGGGAACAGACACTGCCCTTGTCCAGATTAAGGCAAGAGGTAAGACCTCCCGCATAAATTTGGGTTTGCATTGCATAATGATAAAAGATGAACATCAAAAGCCCAAAGGAACTGTCAGCAAAACATTGAAATATGTTGCTCACATGGAGCAAAATGACCTGACGGACGAGCTCATGGCTCCAACCATGAAAGAAGAAGAATATCTCTTCCCAAGAAGAGGATCCACACCGAGAAGAAGACCTGAAGGAAGACATGGACACGAGAAGAGAAGCTGCCACAAGAAGAGAAGCTGCCCCGAGAAGACTGAAAGAAGAGACGGACGTGTGGAGAGATGCTGCCACGAGAAGAAGACTGAAGAAAAGAGAAGATGTGAGGCTCCAAAGAGTGAGGAGCCATGTGAAAATCTCTGAGAGAGAGAGAGAGAGAGAGAGAACCCACAACCCAATGTAACCTGCCCCAATAAAGTAAAACCACCTCTGAGCCACCGATGATGTAGGCCACGTGGTAGATGTATGTGTGAGCACTTTAGTCAAGGTCGCGGGCACTTATAGTAGCCTTGGACACATAGAGAGAGAGAGTGTCAAGGACTATGGAGTTTAGGGACTTGAGGCACTGGTCGCGGACTATCAAGTAAGAAAGAAACTTGATACAGGGTCCAGATGTGCTGAGATAACTTGAGGGGAGGAGTAGACACTGGTCGCGGACTACCAAGTAAGGGGAGGCAAACTTGGTATAGGGTCTAGGTGTACTAGGATTATTCACTTGAGGGGAGGTGTTGAAATATACAAGTGAATAGGGTGTGTGTGGGAACAAGCTCTTGGATAAAGGCTGTAAAAGAGGAGATGTAATTGTGAAAGAACCTGTGAAAAGGTTAGGAGAATCTACTGGGAGAGAATAATGGGTAGCATGAGGGAATTTAGGAGTGTGGAGTTATTCTGGGAGATAATCAGGGAAAAGAGAAGAGGTGGAGAGAATCAGGCAAAAGGTGGAGATATTCAGGGAGTGAATCATGGAGAAATCAAGGGGATTTGATGCTTGATGTAAACACTATAAATTGAGGCATAGCCCTAATGAGAATTTGCTGGTTTTTGAGTATCCATGCCTACATTAATCTATTTCTTAATTATTCACTAATTACGTCTTAATCACTTGCTAATCACTTTGTTAATCATGTTGATTCTAGTGTATGATCCACCATAGCTCATCATTTTGCTCAAATTTCAACACATAGCCGCCTACACAAACCTTTCTCTGTGATCAGTAGAGAGTGTTCTATGCGCATCACAGACCTGCTCACGGTTGTGCTAGACATGCAACCGACTGGTTTGGCTTAGAAGATGACTGTGTAGTGGAGGGTGGTTGCACAAGGTAGGGCATGACCGAGAAGGCAGCTTGCACAAGGTAGGTTTGCAAAGGCAAGCAAAAGGGAGGCAAAGGCAAAGGGTTGCACAAGGCAACGGTGCACGTGGAGTCCCAAAATAGGAGTTTTAGCTCTCTTTTGCCTCACACGTGAATGCACCCTTAAGGGAAAAAAAATAGTCTTTTGAGGCGTTTTATGCGTGTAAAAATGACCCTAGTGAGTCCGAGAGGTAGACCATAAACAACACTAAAGATTTGGAAATTTTGAAAAGAGGTAGACCATAAGCAACACTAAAGATTTGGAAATTTTGAAAAGTTCGAAAAAAAAAATCACGGAAGGTACGTCCGTACGCTTAGGTTGGTACAACCGTGCTATTTGTTTTTCCAAGATGGTACGGTCGTACGCTTAGGAAGGTATGACCATGTCAATTTCTTTTGGGACAATACGTCGGTATGCTTAGGTTGGTTACGGTCGTACGCTTAGAAAGAAACTACGGTTGGTTATGGCCGTACGCTTAGAAAGAAACTACCGTTTGGCAAATATTTTTTTATTTTTTTTAAAACAATTTGGGCCAGTACGTCCGTATGCTTAGGTTGGTACGACCGTATTCTTAGGCTGGTACGGCCATACGCTTAGGAAGGTACAACCATGGTATTTTTTTTTTTCTTTTTTTTGGGACAGTACGTCTATACGCTTAGGTTGGTACGCCCGTACGCTTAGGTTGGTACATTCGTGGCATTTTTATTAAAAAAATCAGGTTGGTATAACCGTATGCTTAGAAGTGTATGCCCGTGGCCTTAGGTGTGAATGGCCATGGCAAGTTTGAAATTTGAACTTGAAGTTTGAATTTAAATTGAGATGACTAAGATCCCCTCATTAATGCAAGGTGGGTGGGAAAAGGCTAAAGTTAGAGGCTATCTCTAAATTAGTGGATTTCGATTAATTTAGAGGTACTCTAACTTAACTAATGATTAATCTTCTTAATTCTATTATAAATCACCTTTTAACCCTCTAATTACTCTTGAATGGTGAGGAGTTCAAGGATGGAAATTTGATAGATGGATTTGTAATATTTAGGCTAATCCAATGATGTGATCACCCCTAATTAATATTTCTAATTAGTTCTTTAATTAACCCACTCAAAAGAGAAAAAATTCGATAAATGAGACCTAATTAGTGCTAATTCTTGCTAATTAAGGCCTAATGGGAGTAGACTAAACATGGGTTTGGGTCAAGAAACATGGATTTAGGTCAAGACAAGTGTTTAGAACACTAATACCACTCTAATTAGTTTAGTTACAAGCAATTAAGCTCAATTTTTTAATTTTTTATACTCTTTAAGTTTCTTAATCACACTAACCAATAGATTAGTAAAAATTAAGAGATAGTTTATGGTTTTTTTGATGGATTAGGTTTCTATCTAACAATGCTAACCTACCTATGTAAAATAATTAAGCAAAAGAAACAAGATCAAGCTAAAAATTAAGAAAAATAGTCTAGGTTAAAGCAAAAACTCTCTTGATTCGGCTCTCTAATAACCCAAATCTCAAGTTTTTTTCACTCAAACATGTAGTAATCCTACTCTAAACACAAAGCTATGCATAAATCACAACAAAAAGACATTTAAAAAAAACTATTTAAAACATCAAAAAACCAAAAAAACGCATGCCAAAGAGCTTACCTAGCACCGGGCTATGGAGACTCCATCAGATTTGAATCAAAGATGGCTTTGACAAGTAGCGTATTGGCGCTCCCCGATAGAGGCACCAAATATGTTAAGAAAACCCTACCCTAACGTGTCGTGGGAAGTTGCCTATCCGGCAAGCTCAAGCAATGCTCAAGAGCTCCACCGTAGCCGCTCGTCTCACCATCGTTGTCACCATGAGACAGTTGCTCTAATCCAACGGATGATATAACCTCTCTTGTGTGTAGATTGTGTGGAATCTCCATGGGAGACGATCGCATTGGTAGCCTAATCACTCAAAAGAGGGAGAGAAGAAGAAAGAGGGAAGCATGAGAGAACAAGTGATTAGCATCACTCTCGAATCCTAACCCTAAGCACACCACACATCACTACAACACATCGGGAGTGTAGAAACATTTTTTAGCAACATTTCTGCAGCATTTTTGGAAGGAAAATATCATGGGGTTTTAAGATGCTCAGCAATGATCTATCGCTCCTATGCAGTGCGCTTTTTGCTGCTCAGCAGTGCACTACAATAGAATGAGGGTTTAGCAGGCAAAAATTGAAGCGCTTTTATAACTAGAAGGGTAAGGAGATGTCAGGCCTATATCGCTGCTAAACACGCTGCTATTTTCACTGCAACGAGTTTGCAACTCAGCATAGCAAAAGTATTGCATAATAGAAAAAAGCTGGGGTAGATTGGGGAGTCTACACAGGACTCCCCAGTCTGCCCCAACTCTTTTTTTTCTAATGTAGACATAGTGAAACTAACATAACTTCACATCATCATGGACAAGTGTAATGTAAAACTTGACAAATACCAAAAAGAAAAGACATTTGCAATTCATGGTTTTAGGAATTTCAAAATTTATTTGCAATACTTAGCGGAATTACATAAGTGTATGATTCCCAAAAACTCATATACAAGATAAGGCGTAATGAAAACCTATAGAGCTAGGGGCTATCTATATCTCATGCTGTGCGATTATTATTGTTCCTTGCAGCTCCATCCCCTTTGCTTTTCACATTTCCATTGCTATCGGCATGGACATTTGCACCACTGTTTCTAGTTACACGATCCTAAAACACAATAAAACTAACAAAAGTGAGAATCAGTTTTGCAAAAACAAAGAGGTTTAGGGTTTAGGAATATACTTACTTGCCATGCTTGCCAAGCATCTCCTCTAGTAATAACAATATATCCTTCGTCTTGCACCCTATCAAATAGAGCTTGTAAACCCTGTTGTAATGAAAAGTCATATTCATCTTGTGTAGGGGGCGGTCCACTGCTTCAAGCTATAGACATACAAACAAATGAACATTTTAGAAAGTTGTTATTTAAGATAACCTTCTTTAATTAGAAGATAAGATACAATTTGAGGCTAATATATACTTACAAATATGGTCGGGATATTGACTCCTCCTTCATGTGTAACATCGTGCCTCAAGTTATTTGCCATCTATCCAAGAAAAAACATAAATACTTAAAACTCTTATGCATATGGCTATTGGCATGTGTTGGAAGCTACCGGCATAATGCATAAAGCGATCGGCATGCGTTGGTAGCTACCGGCATGCGTTGGAAGCTACTGGATTCCATAGGTTGCTATCGGCATTCGTAGGAAGATAACGGCATGCATAGGAAGCTACCGGATTCCATAGGTTGCTATTGGCATTCGTAGGAAGATAACGGCATACATAGGAAGCTACTTGCATAATGCATAAACATACCGGCATGCGTTGGAAGGTACCGACATGTATTGGAATCTACCGGCATGTGTAGGAAGCTACCGACATGCGTTGGTTGCTACCGGCATGCGTTGGTAGGTACCGGCATGCGTAGGGAGCTATCGGCACATGCATAGGTTGGTATCGGCATGCGTAGGGAGCTACCGTCATGCATTGGATGCTACCGGCTTCCATAGGTAGCTACCAGCATGCGTAGGTAGATATAGATACCTGCATGCATTGGTTGCTACCAGCATGCGTAAGAAGCTACCGGCATGTGTATGTAGCTAGCAGCATTGCATTGGATGCTACTAGCATGCATTGATAGCTACCTGCATGTGTAGGTTGCTAGCATGCATAGGTTACTACCAGCATGCGGCATAGGAAGCTACCGGCATGCGTAGGAAGCTATCGGCATGCATTGGTTGCTACCGGCTTCCATACGTTGTTATGGGCACGCATAGGTACCTACCAGCATGCCTAGGAAGGTACTGGCATGCATAGGTAGCTACCGGCATGTATGGAGAATGGAGTATGGGAAAATAAACAAACCCTAATCTTAAAACCCTAAAGTTACAAACCCTATAACATGTAAAAGCATAAGAGAAGAAACATACAAGAAAGAGATCTCTTGTGAGACTTGTATGTGTTGAAAACCTACAAAATTAAACCAAGTCAAGAAAAAAAAAGTATTAAAAAAATCAAGATCACTTACCCTACAAATCTTTAATGGAGAGCTCTTAATTAGGAAAAAAGAAGAAAAGAAAAACTTGAAAGAGAGAAAAGAAAGGAAATACTCAAATCACTTACCCTACAAATCTTTAATGGAGAGCTCTTAATTAGGAAAAAAGAAGAAAAGAAAAACTTGAAAGAGAGAAAAGAAAGGAAATACTCAAAAGATAGCTTTCATGGAAAGCTTGTTTGTATAGGAGATAAATGAAAACAGTAGACATACCTTGCTTGAGATTAAGGAGGATAGGGTAGGAGAGGTAGAAGTAATAGACATACCTTGCTTGAGATTAAGGAGGATAGGGTAGGAGAGGTAGAAGTAATAGACAAGGCAAAAACCAGTTTAAAAAAAATTAGAGTACAAGTTTATTGTATTCAAAAGATAAAACTACGTGGCGGCAAAAGGAGCGGGATATTTTTATAGTATAGCAATATTTTTTTGATGCTAATAGATGTTGTTGAGAAGCGATATTTCACTGCTCAGCAACGATAAAACTACGTGGCGGCAAAAGGAGCGGGATATTTTTATAGTATAGCAACACTAGATTAGAGTTATAAGAGAGAGGGAGGGAGAGAGAGAGAGAGAGAGAACACTCCACTTCATTGCACAAACGGGAGAGTGAGTTACAAACAAGAGAAATTGGCTTTTATAGTTCCAAGCCTTTTTCCACTAGGCCGCTCGAGAGTTAGTGACCCAGGGCACCCAAAACATAGTTACAAGGCTTTTCTCTATGGTTTGGCCAACTGACCAAGATCCTCTTGTCTGTCCTTTGAGGTACTTGGAAGCGTCTTTAGGGTGTTTTCCTCATCAAATGATGGGATTTATAATATAGTGCCGGCACCCATTACATAAGTGTGCGAACATAGTTGTCGTAGGAATGTGTTAACCAATATGTGGTTAACATGGAATCTTGGAAGAACAAAAATTTTCTTTTATAAGATAAGAGAAAGACTCAGATGATGTACAAGGGGTTGATCTTGTATGTGTTTCCAAATAACAGTGTCAACTTTGAGCAACTTGGTGAGGACTCAAGGGAGTCACTCATAAATATATAAGCATATCACGTGGGTTCAACAGAAGGGATTTTTAAAATCCCTTTTTTCACATTTTTATATAGAGAAGGGTACCATTTAAAGTGTATTCACAAGTTGAATTAAAAAAGGGTATGTTTTATTCATGAAATATTCACAAATAAGGAATTTTTAAAATTGGCCTTGAACGCACGTGATACAAAGAGTTTACTTATAGTTAACCCCCCAGGGTGAGGATTGTATGGGTGTGGCTATTGAAAGGGCACATGAGAGTACATCAAGCAGAACTATACTCGATGTGGATAGCATCAAATTAGTTAAGTGGCCCATTAAACAAACTACAATGCTAGAAAATAGCGCATTACAACGCTATGTAGCCATTGAGGCCATGCAAGTTGATGGAGAACAGAACTGTGCAGGTAAAAATAAAAATCAATACTTGTTTGCATATTTGTCTCTTCTTGGAAGGGGTGTTTTCAAGGTTTTCCAATTGAGATTTTTAATGGTTGGGCACACACATGAGGACATAGATGCAATGTTTAGTAGGTTTTCTAAGAACTTTAGAGTTGGCTAGACCTTCACTTTACCACATTTGATGGATACCTTAAGGACTAGCTCAACTTCCTCTCCAACGCCCTTCTTGCTTACAGAAGTCCTGGACTCATGGGGGGTTCACTATAAGTAAACCCTCTATATCACGTTCGTTCAAGGCCTATTTTTAAAATCCCTTATACGTGAATTTTTCATGCATAAAACATGCCTTTTTTCTATTCAACCTGTAAAGACCCCCTTTAAATGGTACCCTTCTGTATGTACAAAATGTGTAAGAAAGAGATTTCAAAAATCCCTTCTATTGAACCCACGTGCTACACTTACATATTTATGAGTGACCCCCCTAAGCCCCGACTTCAAGAGATATTTTGATGGGGCTACCTTTGTGATGGGCAAGAAGCACTTATAGGCCACTTGAAACCACTTCAATTTCAGTTCCTCAAGAAAGGGGGCATGCCAATAATGCAATATAAAGTGCATCTAGTGACAGTTGATTGGAGACCTAGTGAGGGAGGTATCCCACTATGGAAGAAAGATAGTGAAGGCAAACCGATGCTACCACCAGGGAATCCACCACTATTTCCAATGGCAGAGTACGTAAAATTTTGGCCAAATCTTAGAAATGATTCATGTGTGCCAAGATATTATTGGCCTGTGAGATAAATTATTGGAATAATGTAATCCGAGAGTGTGAGAAACCAATACCATCAAAGGCTAGATTGTAAACAAAGTTTTAGCCAAAATCTACCCTACAAAGCTGGATGATGTGGATGCTGAAAGATTCTTAGATTACAAAGAGCACAATGATCATTATTATGAGCCTCAACAGAAAAAACCAAGAGAAGAATTCAACCCTATGCATGATGTTAAGCAAGGGGACTTTATATTGTTGCACCCAGATAATAGAGACATCTATCCCATTTGGCTTGCTATGGCTGAATCAAAGATTAATATAGACAGGACGTCACCAAACTAAATGAAGATTTTGATATAGTGTTGGGGACCTCGTACAAGGAAGAATGGTATGATAGATGTAGAGGCCTACACTAATTATTGGAAGGGATTTTAGATGGAGAACAAGGTAGAGCCACGAGTGTGGAAGATGGCTGATGCAATTGTTTGGTCATGGAGACCCAAAAAACTAGGGCCATATACAAGAATCAAGATACAAGTTAGGGAAGCAAAAAAAAAAAGCACAAGAATGCTTTCGCCTCACTAGTGTATATAAACCAGATAGGGATGAACTTGATGGTGCCCCCATTGAGCAGTAGTAAAATCTTGACTCAATTTTGTGGTGCTCTTTATATCTTTCTCTACACTTAAATACGAATCATCTTTTGTGAGTATGATGTTCTTTTATCTTGGCAGTGTTGATATTTATTAGATTGTTTCATAAAATTTGTGCCATTGACTATAAGTTTCTTTTTAAATTTGTAAGTTTTACTTTTTGTCAATGTTGAATTTAATTGATGTAGGTCTATGCAAGAGATAAATACCACTTCCTTGTTACAGTGTTTTTCAACATCACCTTCCTACATGATTTATCAATCACGTTGCAAATATGGATCTCTATACCTATGTATGTTTCCCCACATTAAGTGGGAAATTCCAAAATTATATAAAACCTCTCAATTTCAAAATTACCAAAATGCGATATTTTTTACATATTATCTAATATGGTGTTAACAACCCAAGTGAGATTAACCTCACAATCACTACACATACGCCCACAATGCATGTGAAACAACCTCAACATAGCATGTGAATGGTAAAAATAGTGTGAAGTGGCCAAAGTGTAAATGGGGCACCCATAGCTTGAAAGAAGAAAAGAGGTGAAAAAAGAAAGGTATGAAAGGTTGCAGAAAGCCCTAGAATAGGCACCCCCCTCTTCTTCTCTTTGTTTAAACCTCTCAAAAAAAAGATATAGCTCCTACTCTTCTCATGTTGGATGAGAGTGAAGTCTACACCATGGCATCACCAATGTACTCACTTTCAGCTGTAGGATGACATATTGCCTCTACTGAGCTAAGAGAACCTTGAGCTCAATGATGCGATGATAGCCTTGTGCTAACTCCTGAGCTGGCACCTGAGCTCCTTCTTCTTCTTCTTGAGTAGCATTAAAAAATATCCAATATAATTTACCACTAATAAAATTCTCTTATCGACCAAGCATAAGCACATTACAAATGGCTTCACCCCAGCAACAATTTTATCCATGTTTTTCTAAAAGTTTTCTCTACGAAAAAGAGCATCAAACTTTCTTGCACATTCAGCATGTTTTGGATTCTTTTCTATTCATATTTCCCACATTTGATCTGCCACAATGTTTCTCCTAAAATTGCCTTCACTTTTCCCAAACACCCCAAAACATAAAAAGCCATAGCAAAATTATGGCACAAAACTTTTGAAGGCATAAATGAGAGTGTGCACGAAAAAACACGTGTAAATTGATGCTCTTTGATAAATTTTACTGCAAAATTTGCATCCACCAAAGTAGATTGAATGAAGTTGAATATCCGATATCCTTAAGGAGCAAATATTAAGCGTATGCACTGCACATGAAACCCATGCTATCTCTGGATACTTTGTCATTACATATTGCCTTGCTAATTTGTAATTTGATGCATTATCTAAAACTATTACATTTATATTTTTACTACCACCCACATGAGCGATTAAGCGTTCATAAACCTTCTCAATATATAATCATCACTTTTTTATCTCAATGATGTGTCAATTGCTTTGGAAAAAACAGTACCTCTAGGATAAATGCACATGATATTTATCAAAGGCTTTGCTTGATTATTTGTCCACATCCATCCATTGTAATGGAACATCCATATGTGGGCACATAACCAAATACTGTTATTTTCAAAGTTTACTCCACTAAATTTTTTATTTTATCTAAATATTATGTGTGCATCTTATTATATTATGGCAAATTAAAACCACATTTTGTTGTTAATATTAATGCATCTTGAAAAAAAAGGATTAACCTATTTTCAATTTGCTTTGACCTACCAGGTTTTGTTATACTCATCCCCACATCACATTCCATTCCATATTGTCCTCTAATGCATGACATACATGACCTTTTACAGTTTCTTAAACAACCATTCTATTATTATTCGTATTAGAGGTCATACAAAGTTTTTCTACTATTTTTAGAAGAATATGCTTGATGTATATACTAAAAAAAATATAGTCTTCCCCTCATAAGGTGGATTAGGACATTTGTCTAAATTGTTACCTACACCAATAAGATGCTCTTTAATTACTGTTTCTCCTTCGGTAAATGTATGACCACAAGATCTACATTGCATTTTAAAGTTATTGCAAATTCATGCATCTCCTCCATATATTTTCACTCTAGTCATCTCCTCATTTGCGCTTTTACTTTTAAACTTATAAAACAACATACAATATACATTAGTTTTTCACATTTTAAACTTTTTTAAAAATATAAACAAAATATTTGATATTTAATATATAAGTAATAAATTTTTATTTATGTAAACTCTAATAATAGAATTTTTTTGAAAATAAATAATTATTTACTTTGTAAAATAAAACAAGAGAATGAATTATATTTAAAATAAGGTAAAAAACTTTTTTTTAAAAGAATTTGATCAAATCTTACTTTAAATTACTCAAACAGTGATGCTTTGTAAGCATCAAAATTTAAGATTTATAAGCAAGAAATGATTTTCTCAATTACGTTTTCACTTCATTAATTAAGATATATTATTTACGTAATTTAAAAAAATTTATAGTTCACAAATGAAAAAGTTTTCACTTCATCAAATGTAAATATTATAAATTATCTCATCCACATTAAAAAGCTACCGCTTCAACAAATGAAAGAGTTTCTTAAATATTTCTATCATATCTTACAAATGAAAAATTATGTTTCATAAAATGTAAGCATAATAACTATTTAGTATTTTATATTGATAGTAAAAAAAATTTAAAAACTTAATATAAGTAAAAGTATACATTGAAAAAACTTGCTTTATCAAATGAAATTATATATATATATATATATATATATCAAATGAAAAATCAAGCTTAATCAAATGAAAAAATCATTTTTATACAATTTTTTACACTATGCATGACATATAATAAAAGTGACTACTGAAATTTATATAATGATTATATATATATATATATATATATATATATATATATATATATAAACATGCTTTATCAAGTAAAATTATATATATATATATTATATATATATTTCAAATGAAAAATCAAGCTTAATCAAATGAAAAATAACTTTTGATACAATTTTTTCTTGATTATTTGATGTCTTGAGAGAGAGAATCCTCGATCAAAACTTTAACTTTATATAAAATTTCAATATATCGTCCCAAAAAAGTCTCGACCCAAATAATTATGGTTCGATTGAAAGTTTTTTCGATCGAAATAAATGTTTCAACTCAACCAATGTTTCAACCTAAATGTAAGTCTGAAATCAATTTCCTCCAAAATGAATGACGTTTTTTTTTTAAATTATTGGGTCAATTTTTAAAAAAATGTACGATTCATCCGTTGATATTTTTCCAAATTATTCTATCAAAATTTTTAAGAATTTGTACGATTCATTCATTTGAATCGAATAATTTAAATTAATACAACCTGATATCTCTCTATTTTGACTTTTATGAAAACTCAATCGATTTTCGGTTGGACTAGTTCCCAATCTCCAAATGGGATGTAATCCAGCTTGTTAGAGAGAAGTTGGAAGAGAGATTGGAGAGTACTTTCCATCCATGGAATCCATTTTGGTTCAATCCACAACAAATAGAGATGGAAATATAATCTAGGGTAGAAAGAAATTTTCAAAAAATTCCCAAAATTTTGAAATCTCAAGCAATAACTTTTTATTAAACAAAAACTAGAGAGAAAATGATTCAAGTATGAATCAAAAGCCAAAGCTTTGACAACAATGAAAGAGAGGAGGAATGCATTCATTACATGAAGTACGACATGGTTGCACTCTTGTTGAGAGAGTACCACCATGTAAGCTTGCTTAAAGCAAGAAGATGATTAATCTTTGGTTAGTAAAATTGATTATTTACATGATTAAGCTCATAGTTATCTTTTATACTAGAGCTCCATTTCACACTTCTTTATTAATGTATAGCCTTTTGGCATTGGCCCCTTAGCCCTATGTTCACAACATTTATTCATGTCCCATGGCCATTGGCTCATATATTTATTAACATAGGTATTGATTCCACCATGTAACATTTCCTAAACTTAAAGGTGAGACTTAGGGAAAAGGTGCTCATTATTTCATTATGATGACTACTAAAAGTGTCACCATAGGATTTTGAAGCGTCTTTCCTCTTTTATGCTTTTCATACAAAAGGCATTTACATTTTCGAAAATGAGAGTCTTTCTGATTTCTTGAAAGTTTGATGCTTGATCATTTTGAGCCTTAAGGTGGGATGGTTAGTTAAGTACCACAAGAAGGGATGGTTTACAAGAGGAAGGAAAAGATGAACGGTAGTTTTCGAGGCAGAACTTTTAGACCATATGTGTTGTTTGGTATTCTTGAGAGACTATTGTCATACTCGGAAGCTGGACCTATATGATTGACTACCTTGATGAGAGGCAAGTATTGTTAGAGCCTGGTAAACCAAAGAAGAAAGCTTGGCTTCTTTGGCCATGTGACTCCGGCAACGAACAAGAAAATCATCTTCTCTGGTTGAAATGTGTGCTAATTAAGTGCTTTTCCCCAATCATGGACTATCCAGAGCTCTTCAGCTTTGGTCTAGCCTTTTGTGTGGGGTTACATCAGTAGGCTTTCTTTTGTGAAGCACTTCCTCATCTTCCTTCACTTTTTTACAATCTTTGTCTGTCGATTGTCTCTGTGTTTGAGGCTCTGCCAAATAGCTTAATCAAGCTTTCCCAAATAGTCCAGAGAAAAGAACAAAGTTTGTGCCTCCAACGTTATAAATCCCTAAAGAGATCTTGCTCCTCTTTTGTAAGTATCACCTCATCATCCTCAGCTGACTCTAGCTTTGAGTAGTCCTCAAAGTTACTTGTGTCATCAGGGGCCTGCACACAGCAAAAATGGACATGATTGGTGTGATCCCATATCACATATCCACACATCTGTGAACGTAAGCACGGTAATAAAGCACGCATCTCACTTCAGTGCACACAAAATCCCACAGAAAGCATGAAACTTACAGCAATCTTTGGCCTAATGGGTGGGCTCTCCCTCTTCTTTAACACACTGTCCCAATCCACATTTGCAAACCACGAATGGCTCTTGATCTCATCGACTCCACCTTTAAGGCAACCAAGCCTGTCGATATTGCATGTGCATGGGCCTGAAGCGTGAGTACATGCCTTCTAGGTCATAATCTAGAACTCCTTTTGATAGAGTAGCATTTTCCTTTGAGCCCAAAATGGAGATATAATGATAGATGTCGAGCGAACAAAATGGGGTTTGAAGGTGGAGAAATAGCTTCATTTTATGCATTAAGAAAGAGATGTTTACCTCTTAGAAAGTTCAGGAGTCAGGAGCTTCCTTATCAAATCTTTTGCGCTGAATCAGAAACAACATACTGATTGTCATGCAAATACTCCCAAGAAAAACACAGCTTCCAAGCTAATGTCAAGCTGATAGATCAACTTTTTTTCTGTTACCTTCTAGAAAAATGTGGTGGGAATACAATTTTCCCAGCCAATATCTTCTGATATGTTCCCATAGGATCTATACAACAAGAGTGAAGTCATGCCTTGCTGTTACAAAAGCTAGCCAATTTCAATACATAAACATTAGTAGTCACCATGATCATAGAAGGGAGCATAGCCAGCTAGCATTTCATAAATGAGCACACCAAATGCCCACCTATGAGCAAAAACATAAGACTACATCAGAATATGTTTTCAACGCACACTCTCTCTCTCTCTCTCTCTCTCTCTCTCGCCATCCATATGTTTAATTTTCATGGATTTGATATCTGAGGCAATGTGAGCATACAAGAAATGCTCTTCAAGCTCATGTTCACCCTACCAGTCTACAGGTTTTCCATGTCCTTTGCCAAGAATTATTTCCGGTGCTAAGTAATCGGGTGTTCCTGTAAAAAAATGGTTTCACTCAAATGAATGCCGCGAAAGTATATATCATGCAAAAATCACATCTAAGGTTTTCCTCAAGGAAGTACAGCATGTCTAATAAGATGTGCAAGAGTGTGACCCTAAACCTTGGATCCTTCTCAAGCCCTTCTGTTAGGATTGGGTCAATGAAAAGATGGATAAGCATACTGACCACAAAGTGTGTATGTCCTCCTATCAATCTGTTTAGCAAAGCCAAAATCTGCAATCTTGATGTTTCCCTTGTCATCCAGGAGGATATTCTCAGGCTGTAAAGATTCTAAACAGGAGCCCTTAAGAAAAATAGTTGCCTGTATGTATGTACAATGTACATATACACATACATACATATATGTGTATATGTACAATGTACATATACACATACATACATACATGGATAACATACATCCATATATACATAATATGCATGAGTGCATACACATATACTTGAACTACATATGCATATGTGAATGCGTGCATGCATACATGCGTACTTGCATACGCGCGCGTGCACACACACAGCTTCAAAATGTACTATCCTAATGCAAAGAAAAAATTGGTGTATACCATGCAGCAAAGTTGTTTTTCAACATTGAAAATTTATCTAAACGTTGTTAAAGAAAGTTAGGCAAGTGGTTAGGATGAGAACCTTCAAATCTCGGTAAACTATGTCCATGCTGTGTATGTACTCAAATGAAAGTAGCACCTGGGCTGCATAGAACCGCTGCAATGACATGGGATAAGTGGAGAAAAGGATGCAAGAATCATTGATCCGGCATATAAAAAGCACATTGTCATGTTCCTCGATGGGGAAAATTGTAATTGATTTCTTAAGATGCCGACACTTACAGCAGTATCTTCATCAAACTTTTTCATGTGCCGCAGGTATGTGAAAAATTCGCCACTGCATCAGAAAAAAGAAACATTGTTCAAAGCTTCAACGATAGTGCAAATGTTGACAGCCTTCAATGTTTATACTTGTTAACTTACCCACAGACATACTCCATCACTAAATAAATATGAGTAGTATCTTGGCTGAACCCCACCAAATTCACAATGAAAGGGAAGTCTATCTTTTGCAGTATCTCCTTCTCGGCTTTCACGTGATCAATCTGCATGGATAAATCATGAAATGAGATTATATATACATACATACATACATACATACATATATATATATATATATATATAGTGTGTGTGTGTGTGTGTGTGTGTGGGAGGCGGGGGTGGGGGGAATGAGAGAGAGAGAGAGAGAGAGAGAGAGAGAGAGAGAGATGAAGTTTTGCCTGTTTTTGACGGATCACCGAGGCTTTGCACAAGGCTTTGGTTGCAAACACTTGACGGCTTCCCTTCTTGTGTGCAAGATAGACCCTTCCAAAACTACCAGTTCCCAGGACAGGACCCATTTCGAACTCATCAATTTTGCATCTACCCAGCTTCACCTGAGAATTGTTTCCTTGCTTATGAGCATTTTCACTGTTTTTGGGCCAAGCTTCATGATTGATCAAAGGTGAAGATGGTCTTGCCACATGTCAAATGCCCAACCGACACAATTGAATAAGCACGCCCTT
The DNA here is from genome assembly GCF_041138505.1 of Cibotium barometz. NCBI lineage: Eukaryota > Viridiplantae > Streptophyta > Polypodiopsida > Cyatheales > Cibotiaceae > Cibotium > Cibotium barometz. Next base: position 37,138,949 of record NC_141095.1, read on the forward strand.
ATGCCCAAGAGTAGCCACCTAATAGCACTTCTAACCATTGTCTCTATCATTGTCATGTGTATGTATGTATGTGTCAAATTATGCACTCCTATATATCTATGCATATTGCATCACATCAGCCCACAGCCCGAGGCCCTCTAGAAACAAGCGCGACCCTCTCCTGCTCTTCAGTCCACGTTGTTCTGTCCTTGCTTCCCCCCTCCCCTTGGCAACTCTTGGGCATAAGGGTGCGCTTATTCAATACATACATACATACATACCTACGTGGCAAGCAGGAAGATAGATGAATAAAAGAAATACATACATATAGAGCCCACAATTATGCTCTACCATTATGCATGCCTGTATGTGTGTAAGCTTGTATGTGCGTGTCATCAAAAGGAAAATGATGCAATGGGCTGTGCTGATTGCATGCTAATTATTATTGCTTTTACAAAACCATGAGGGCAATAGCTGTGATATATAATGTGTTACAACACTAATATACATTAAATTCATATCATACTGTTGTATTAACCCTGCATTATTGAAATGCATACCTTGGGCTTGATGGGTTCCTCGGGCTGAGGGGTGGCGGTTATGATGCGCCTGCTGAAGATTCTGGCGATGACGGACATGTTGTCTTGTGCATGCATGCACATGTGTGTGTTTTTACATTGGTTCCGAGAGGTGATTAAGCACACAAACCCTTGAATTCGTATAAGCCATCGCTGTGTGATTTTTAAAATTTATTCTCAGAGGCGATGGTGGAGAGGACGAGGAAATCCTTCAGTTCGCATCAGCCATCGCTGTGTATGATCGAGGGGAGAAGAGAATATACTGTATGCGCAGCAGCCATGTCTTTCTTTCTTTGGATGAGGGAAGCACCTTGGTTCTCACGGCAATGCAATTTACACTGGAAGGGGTACGTCCCCACGGACGGGGTTTTGAACAACTATTATTGTAGGCTTAATTAAACCTATACTAGTATTGCACCCGCGCATCTCTGAGGCCGACCAACGTTCAAGAAAAGAACTATTCCCTCTCTACAACCATCTCTCTCTCACACGCACACACACATGCACATGCACATGACCCTCTCCCTCTCTCTGTCATGTACACACACTCTCAAATGTTGAAACTCTCTCTCTCTCACACATGCACACACATATACACACCTGTCTCTCTCTCTCTCTCTCTCTCTCTCTCTCACACACACACATATACACACCGCACATACACTAATGAAAACACACGCCATCTCCTACATAGAAATTCTCAGTCTCTCTCTCTCTCATGCACACACACACACACTCTCTCTCTCTCTCTCTCTCTCCACGCACACTCTCTCACAAAGAAACTCTCTCTCTCTCTCTCTCTCTCTCTCTCTCTCTCACTTAAATAGATTTACACACACATGTACACACCGCACATACACTAATGAAAACACACACTATAAACTTTTCCCTAGTACTCGGGACAAAACATAACCAAATTTTTATAATGGATCCTATCAATACAGTGGTTGGGCAGTTGGCTATCCATGGGATTTGGATGGGGTTAGGCTAGATTGATGGATTCCTATAATAAAATTCAATTTTGTTCAAGTTATGATAGTTGAAGTAAGTCACAGGATAATCTTTATTCTATGGAAAAGAATCAACAGACTGTGCCTCCTTTGATGGGAAAAAAAGCGTTGGTCTCTATGAACCAAGTGCAAGTTCCTCCTTTGATCCGGCCATGTGACCCGCAGGTTCAGTCGGAATACAAAGGATAGTTAAGGCTCTTGACTACGTTAGAAGATTTTCCTAGAGGAATCGCCTATGCTTTTTGGGCGAGGGAAGTTTTTCCGTGTTCGGTTTTGGAAGAACCGAGGATTAATCTCTTGTCCGGACATTTGTGGGCAAGGCACCAAGTGGGAAGCTTTGCCCTGCGCGTGAGGTTGCTAATTCCGCTGCTAGCTCTCCAGAGTTCAATGCGCAGAGAGGACATGGACCTCACAACTGGTATTAGAGCAATTTGGTTGAAGATGATAAACCAAGGAGCCAGAAATGTCAAAATTTTATAAACTACCAGTGAAATATTGTAATTGTGTGTTGAAATTTATACGAGTTGATATTCAGAATAGAAATTCATAAATTGGAAATTGAGTTTTTAAATGGAAGTACCGCAATTGTATAAAATCCCCGACTTACTTGAGGCCTAGATATGATGGCATTTCTCTTATAACACCAAGGGCCGTGACCACCTGTATATACTGTGGGTATAACTGCAGCTCTATACTGACAATATATACGAGTAAATCTAAGACCTTGAAGTTACTAAGCAAAAATGCTGTCTTAGATGATGATTTCCAATGGCGATTGATATGATTTTAAAATTCTGGTTGAAAATTGATGAATTAATTTGGATTCTGATTGAAGGATGATGATTTTTTTGAATTGCGGTTGAAAGTAGATGAGTTGAATACGTTATGATAATGATGAATGGAGAGAATTCCAGTGATGAGGTTAGTAGCTTAGTAAACGATCAAGACTTTCAGCAGATCACTATAAGATAAGTGGACCGCTAACAGATTGTTCACAGCTTGACCTTGACCTTGGCCCAGTGGACCCGATTGTGGAATGACGAATCAAGAACCTGTGTGATTGAAATTCCCGTGGTGGGGAATGTTCAAATTTTAATTAAAAATTACTAGTCTAATGGACCATTATTGTGTTAAGGATATGAATGGTCTATTTTCTGATAATGAGTTTTGTATGTTTCTTCTTATAGAAGGGATCCTTATCTCGGGATTCTGAGAGGGTTGACCAAACTTTAAGGAACCCCAGAATCAGTTGGGTCTAAAGTTTAACTCTTTTTGGATTCGAATTATAAATAAAGTTATCTTTTCACCTAAGATTCTTGAGCGTCTTGGTTAAGTTGGAAAAAGGGACAAAACAAAGAATTTTTGTATTGATAGGATCATGGATCGAGGTGGTCGTGGTAGAAATATTAACCCCCAACTCAATGAGGAAGAGCTCGACCCAGATGTTCGCAAAGCTCTTCATAGATCTCAGCCTGAACCTTTTAAAGGTGAAGGGTAGCACTTGGGAGAAATAGTAGAGAAGTGGATCGAAGCTATGGAGGATTACTTCGATGTCACAGGTTACAATGATAAAAGTAAGGTGGCTCTTGCCAGGCTGAAGATCGTAGAGACAGAAGAAGCCAGAGTAGCATGGAGGAACCACTACAAGACAAACCTCTTGGATCGGAACACCCAAACGTGGGATGATCTTAAAGCATACCCTAGAAAAAGATTTTGTCCTCCAGGCTTCTCGTCGGAAACAAAGATGAATGAGTTTCTTAAGCTAATCAAGGACAGCCAAACTATGGAGGAATATCACCAGGCATTCGCTCTCCTCCCCATCGTCCTCGTTGGATGAAGAACAGTTAATGGCTAGGTTCATTCCGGGAATGAACGAACCCTTGGATACCTTGGTGAAGAATGCTAAGCCAGTTTCTATGGCTTAAGCACTGCGGATGGCAAAGGATTTCGCCAAGGCCTTTGTTGTCAAGGTCCCATCAAAGCCAACACCCTCGTCTTTCAAAAGATTCCTAACCCCCCGGAAAGTGATTCTAACTTTCGGCCTCCTAAGAAACAACAAGGTTCTAGTCAAACCCAGGCTACGGGAATTTACAGAATGGAAGGAAGGCCTTTTCCTCGGAACACAATCCCCTAGAACTCAACTTCAGAAGTTCCACATCCTTGAACAAAGGAATTAGATGCTTAAACTGCCAAGGATACGGTCATTGTAGCATGGAATGCTCAACTCCTTTTGGATCAAGGTTCTCAGAACAAGGAAGTCAAGGACCAAGATTCCAGATTCCAACTCCTTCCTTCTAGAGTAATCAAGGTCCCTCCCGTCAAAATCAAGATTCCAACTCCTTCCTTCTAGAGTAATCAAGGTCCCTCCCGTCAAAATCAAGAAAACCCCAGAGGTAGATTCCCTAACCAAATCTCAGCTTCAATGTAACGTAATGTAAGACCTCAATCTCATAATTGGGGAAGTCAAAGAGAGAGGTTATCAAACCACCCATCTACTTCTAAGGCAGTAATGCTGGAAGTAATAGAAGAAGAAAGAGATGTAAGAGATTATCCTCCAGCTGCTGCGAGATGAGGACATCTCGCATTTTTTAAGTGGGGTAGGATGTAATATTCCTCCCTCAAGCTTTTGGTGATGTAAGGGTGTAAGAACCTTTCCTTCAGTCTCTTGTAATCATCCCCCCCTTCAGAATGGAAAAAAAAATCTTGTTTGATCCTGTTTTGGTCTAGAGAGATAAAATATTCTAGAGAGAGGTAATACAGTTTTGAAATATTTTTGGATAAGCATTTTTTTCTAGTCAATAAGAAGTGATCCCCTGAAACAAAAGTTTAAAAAGAGTTTTCCAATGTGCATTAGAAATTAATTGAAATGTGCACCAGTAGGGACACCTTAGCCTAGGGATGCCTATTTTCAGAAAATTATGGATTAAGGTCCAAAGAGTGTTCTAATGGGACTATAGGATTAATCCAAGTGTTTGAATAAGAAAAATGCAAGAATAAAAGAAAATCCCCCAAAAAGGAGTAAATTCTCACACAAGATGAAGAATTGACTAGTACTAGCACTTAATAGTAAAAAAATGAGAATTTTGACACCTCAGGAGGGTGAGTGGAGCTCATGAAGGAGGCGCCTAGAATCACCATCATTACCACAATTTGTAATTCAAAAAAATGAGATATTTCATCTCTCCTCTCACCTCTTCCAAAAAACTAGATCAGAAAAATGGGTTTAACTAGTCCAAAACTTGTCCAAATTGGATCAAACTGAAGCTGGAAGCCTCTAGATCCCAGTTGGACTTGGTTGGTGGCCTCCCTCACCTATAAATAGACCCCCATTCCTTTGTATTTTCATCTTGGTGTATTTACATGCTAGTGTAATTTTCAATTTAGTGTATTTTTCTCTTCCCTCTTCAGTGGCTCTCCATTGTGAAGCTTTGGTGCTTCACTAAACCTCTTCTTCTCTTGAAGATTACCCTCTTTTCTTGGTGGCCAAGCCACTTCCTTGAAGGCTACACAACTTTTTCAAGGTAAATAATCAAGCAAACCAAGGGTAAGCCGCCTAAACAATGGTGTTTACTCTATTTTTTTCTGATTGTCTTCTTCCTAACCTCCCTCATGCTTGGGAAGCATTTTATTTTATGGGTTTCCTCTTAAAACCACGATTTTCTTGATTTATGATGAATTAATGTTTATGTTTAAGCTTAGGTTTATGCATAAACTAATTTTTATATTAAAAGTGTAAATTTGAACATTCTCAATTTATAGAAAATGTGGGGAGGTTATGGCAAAATTTTATTCTTAAAAAATGAAGGTTTATGCAGAATAAATTTTATTCTAAAAGTGTAATTTTAAGCATTCTCATTTCATGGAAAATGCGGATAAACTATGGTAAAATTTTATCATTAGAAAATGAAGGTTTATTCATAAATTATATTTTATGCTAAAAGAGGAACTTTGAGTATTCTCATTTTATAGAAAATGTGGAAAAACTATGGCAGAATTTTTATCATTAAGAAAATGAATTTACGCATTATAAATTTCAATGACATGCTAAAAGTGGAGTTTTGAATACTATTCATTTACTAGAAAAATAAAGAAGGTTATCACAAACTCTCTAGATTCATTTAATTCATGAGAATTATGGAAATGATTATGAATATAATTCATTTAGATAAAAATGGATTAGTAGGTGTGGATAATATTTTATACTAAAAGAGGAATTTCCATGATATTTCATTTTGGGAAAATAGAGAAAAGAATGTGAAAATATTCATAGGGGTGCATTGAGAAAACATAGATAAATTTTTAATCAAAAAGAGGAATTATGGGTATAATTGATTTTGTAAATCCCATGAGGTCGTATGCATAAATCTTTTATTCAAAAAGAAGAGTATTGAGCATATTTTATTTTGGAAAAATTGAGGAAAGAATGTGAAAATATTCATAGGAATGCATCAAGAAAACATGGAAAAATTTTAGTAAAGAAAGAGGAATCACGAACATATTAACTTTTGAAATTATGAAGTATATGTCTAGACTCTCGAGAAATGGAATCTTGAGAACATTCTAAATGGGAAAAGGGACTTCCCAAAAAAAGACCACCACAAAAAGACCAGAAACATGCTTAGTTGGATGAATGTAAATACTGGTGTGACTGACTTATTCCTAGATTCCTTGGGAAAGGAACCTGGAATTCTTGAAAGGATCGAGGATCCAAAAGTGAAAAGAAACTTAGACTTAATTGAATTGAGTCGAGAAAAAGTTGCCTTAACTAAACCAAGTAATGGACGAGACCTAGAAAGCTCTATCAGTATGAAAAGTGGAGTAATTGTACTTTTAACTTGGTTGAAAAGTGGAACAAAAATTCTGATAACTAGATCAAGGAAAGTTGATAATCAAACCTGATTCACTCAAAGTAAAAAGAGACCATCTTGTTTGTCGAAATTGGATTGAGGTGTGAAATGATGTAGAATGATGTGGAGTGATGTGGAGTGATGTGTGGGATGATGTGAATGAATGTGGGAATGATGTGGGATGATGTGAATGAATGTGGAAATGATGTGGGATGATGTAAATGAATGTGAAAATGATGTAGGATGATGTGAATGAATGTGGGATGATGTGAATGAATGTGAAAATGATGTGAATGAATGTGGGATGATGTGAATGAATGTGGAAATGATGTGAATGAATGTGGGAATGATGTGGGATGATGTGAATGGATGTGGAATGATGTGGGATGATGTGAATGAATGTGGAAATGATGGGTGATGTGAATTAATGTGGAATGATGTGGAATAATGTCAAATGATAAGGATGATGAGGAATGATGTGAAATGATGGATGATATGGAAGATTTGAATTTTGTTTGGAAACTGTGTTTGCATATAAAACCTGTTTTTTAAATATTGTTTTACGTCAAGAATGCTGGGGAAGCATTTTGACTATCTTATGGAATGAGGTCGTTGGGGACATAAACGGAGAATGTTACAATAGCTGACGGAGAGTCAAAGACAGACGTCTCGCATGGCAAGATTGGCCAAGGTCTTGACCAGCCTCGGTTCGGTTAAAATAATGAGCGTCCGGTACGGTGGATGAGGGCCAAGGAAGCGGCCTATGAGTAAAGCGCTAGGCCACCTGCAAGACGAAGGAGCCTAGAGGGTGCTGACCATACGGTGCTCAGGCTCTTGGTTGCCCAGGATACCGAGGCGTGGATCGAGGAAGAAAATGAGTTGGAGTTGTTTTTTGAACATAAGCATGGATCTGGTTGATTGGCCTTGCTGGTCTTCAACAGATTAGTTCATGGCTCTTTTACATGGATCTTGTTGGTTAGTTAATCTTCAATGGAGAGTCCATATGGATTTTATGGAAAAATCTTGATTATATTCGTGGTGGGTACTATGAGATAGGAACTATTGAAAAGACCCCTGAGTGAAGTACTAGGTGAGCCTAGAGGGACTGACTAGGTGGTGAGCGTTCTGGTTGCCGATGATGCCATTAGGTACGCCGAGGAAGGAATGATTGGAATTTGGATTTATGGTTAGAAAGTGGAAAAGTTGGAACTTGGACCCTGAAAATGGAATACTGAGGATTACGATGGAAACACTGTGGTTCTATTGCAATGTTGTTTTGGAAATAGTTGAATCAGAGAAAAAGGCAATTTCATATTGGGTGTGTAAGTGGTGTGTCTATTTAATTTTTGCATGAGTGTCGGCTAGGGAGCCTGGGAACTTTTTTCCCTGGTACCCGGGACAAAACATAACCAAATTTTTATAATAGATCCTATCAATACAGTGGTTTGGGTGATTGGCTAACCCATAGAATTGGAAGGGGTTAGGTTGGATCGATGGATTCCTATAATAAAATTCAATTCTCTTCAAGTTACGATAGTTGAAGTAAGTCACAGGATAATTCTTGTTCTATGGAAAAGAATCAAAGACTATGCCTCTTTTGATGGGGAAAAAAGCATTGGTCTCTATGAACCAAGTGCAAGTTCCTCCTTTGATCTGGCCATGTAACCGCGGGTTTAGTCGGAATACAAAGGATAGTTAAGGCTCTTGACTACGTTCGAAGATTTTTCCTAGAGGAACCGCCTATGCTTTCAAGGCGAGGGAAGTTTTTTCGAGTTCAGTTTTGGAAGAACCGAGGGATTAGTCTCTTGTTCGGACATTCGTGGGGGCAAGGCCCCGAGTGGGAAGCTCTGCCCTGCGTGTGAGGTTGCTACTTCCGCTACTAGCTCTCCAAAGTTCGATGCGCAGAGAGGGTAGGGACCTCACAGTAGTAGCCACTCATCAAACCGCCGTCCTCTCGCACTCGTTGTCACAGCAAGGCGGTTGCTCTAATCCAACGAGTGATGCAAGCTCTCTTGCAAAGATCATGTGGGATCTCCACAGAAGAGGATCACATTGGTAGCCCTAATCACTCAAAAAAGAGGGAGAGAGAGGAAGCAAGAGGGTACAAGTGATTAGATCACTCCCAAACCCTAACTCTAAGCACACCACACATGCTAGATTAGAGGGGAGAGAGAGAGAGAGAGAGAGAGAGCACTCCACTTCTATTGCACAAATGGGAGAATGAGAGTTACAAACAAGAGAAATTGGCTTTAATAGTTCCAAGACTTTTCCCACTAGGCTAACCCGGGAGTAAGTGACCCGGGGCACCCAAAAGATAGTTACAAGGCATTTCTCTATGGTTTAGCCAACTAACCAAGATCCTGTTGTCTATCCTCCGAACCTCAATACTGGGATTGTCTTTAGGGCATTTTCCTCATCATAAAATGATGGGATTTACAATATATAATGCCGGCTCCCATTACATAAGTGTGTGGACATAGTTCTCATAGGAATGTGTTAACCAATATGTGGTTAACATACTCCCTTTCCTAAATTCGATCATGTCCTCACAATCCGTGAGAGGTTGTTAAGGCATGCTAGTAAGTGTCGCACTTGGTTGGTACTCAAGGCTATCTCTCCATAAATGAGACGGGGTGGGAGAGTTAGTAAGATGGAAAGAAGTTAGTGGAGTATTGGAGAAGTATCCAGCTAGTCTGATGGACTCTTATGAGTTTGTTTTTTTGTATGTACCTAGTAGTACTCTTTTTTTATGTTTTTTTGTATGTACCTAGTAGTACTCTTTTTTTTATGTTTTTTTGTATGTACCTAGTAGTACTCTTTTTTTATGTTTTTTTTTTGTCGCCTTTGCGATAGGACATATTCATTAGAGGAGTCAAGAGTACTTGAATGAGTAGACTAGCATGGAATACTTAATGACCAATATCCAAGTGGGAGGTGGTATTATTAAGGAGGGGTTAGTAAAACAATGATGTTAGTAAGCAAGTGATGACGGGGGAATTCCGGAGGGACAAGGAGGCAACATGCATGGAGACTTCTTGCGCTCCAAGATGCTATATGTTAATGGCGATGTACATGAAGCTCTAGCATCTTTGTCAAGACACCGTGATGGGTATCTTGGCTCCCCTGGATGTTGAGTCATCAGGTTGCATTATTCTCTCTATTTCCTTATGTGCTTTGTCTTCTTCTGTCATTGGAGCTATGGGATCCTATGTTGATAGGAGTGGTATTCGATGGTGAGAATCCAGACATCATGTGGAGCCGAAGAAGAAGTTAAGGGTAGAATTGATTAGGCATGAAGCACAGTTATTTGGGTGAAGCGGGGGTGATGTAAAAGATCTAGGCAATGGGTTGTACCATTGACAAGGCTTGCGCCCACCATGGTCCACCCATCTAGAGATGTACCTGGATGGCTGTCAATGGTGAAGCTTTGCGTGGTGTGTGCACATAGGACAGAGCCCAGTGAGATTTGCAAGTGTTGTGCATGGGCAAGGGAAAAAGGTGTGCTCGTGGTCCTAATCACCTAGATCCTAATCACCTAAGGACTTTTTTTAAAAATATATACATGGATTTAGTGATCAGCACCCCTAAAGAGGGTTTTCTACTGAGTGGCCCATGTGGCTAGATTTTTGGGCTTACCTTTGAGTTTATCTGTGGGTGGTTGGATAAGCTCAACCATGTGTAACATTGACCCTTGGTTTGGTGACGAAGTCAAGGGGCAGGGTGGAGCTTTTTAAAGGAGGCTCTATTGGGGAAAAGGGTTGGGTAAATTGAGCTTTTAAGTGCCCATGGGTTGGGCATGGGCAAGTTCGTAGGATTTTGTTGAGGAGGAGGGGACTTGCCGACCCGTTGTTTGCCAAACCATCTTTGTCAATTAGACAGGTACACGATTGGTTGGTGTGGTTTGGGGGAACTGCCGAAGGTTTTTTCGTAGGAGCCAAATGATGGAGTTTCCATCATGGAAGCCTTAGGCTTCTAAGAGACATTTGGGCACCCAACTCAGCTGAGTGATGAAGGTATGTGGTTGTCGATGTGTGTTGGGAGGTAGTGATTGCGGTTGTGCAATGCTACATTGATATGGGTGATGGGTGAATTGTGTAGAACACCTCAATTAAGAGGGGGTGTTGAGAGATGTAATCACGGTGTTGTGTGTATATGGAAAAGCACCCTAGAGGTGCAAGATACTGTGGTAAGATAAGAATGCCACATGTGATATTTTATGGTGTGTAAGTGTTAACCAAAAGAGTGAAAAAGGGAGTACCACATGGATGATGATGTGTAAAGTAGGATAAGGCTAGAAGGCTTATATCATTGTATGGTTCATTGTGAATGCAATAGAATAGAATTGATTATTGAGTGTGCTATTCTATCTCTCTCTCTCTCTCTCTCTTATGGAGTTCTCAGTGTGGTTTAGTCCACCATAATTATGCTTAATCTATGTTGTCTACTATCACCATGATTAATCCCGATTTAGGATTGTTAACATGGTATCAGAGCTTAAGTGGGCTCTTGGTCATGGTGAATATTTATGTATAGTTTTCTTGGTTATGAGTTCATTGATTAAGCATTATTTTCAGTTTATTATTTTTATGAAAAACAACATTAGCATTTGGAGAGATATTATGCTCATGAAGATTTGGAGATTATGGTGCTGCCCAAAGAAGCTGAAAATGGAGATTTCAACAAATATCAAGGCTATGGAGTCTTCGATGTTATCAAGGAGAAGCTGCCAAGGATATTTGTGAAGGTATTTTTAGTGATTTTACCTCATTAAAGTATTGGTAACTATGGAAGATTGCTCGTGTGAGAAGGGTTGCTAAGTGATGGGATTGTGAATCCCATGGTTCTTTTCTTGCCAGCGAAGGCTGGATAAGGTACACATGCTTGTCAAGCAGGTTTGCGGGCTCAATTGGGAGTCCTTGTGTGTACATCAATCCTCGAGTATGTCGCTCATAGAAACTGGGCAAGGAGTGGAGGCATTTGTGGGCTTTCAAAAAGGTTGGCACCTTGGGTCTCATGCAAGAGGCTAGTTCAAATTACCCTTGGATCATGCAAATAGCATGCATTATAGAGCCCCTATGGAGAGCTCGAGAAGTGGAGACTTGGGTGTCGAGTTGGCGAGAAGGCCCAATGCAGCCAATTCTCAGTGGAACTATGGCAAGAGAGAGTCGTGTGGTGACGGTACTCAAATTGGAGGCTAGGAGGTAACATGCCACAATTACGATGTTGGCAAGGTCAAAAAAAAAACTCGTAGAGGAGGTTAAAGCACCATAAGAACCAGCAGGTAGTAGCAGTCATAGGAGAGGTGGAAGCAAGGCTACGCCTCACATAGTAGAAGCAAGAAGACACCCTCAGCAGAAGACATTATTACAAGCTAAAACACAAGAAATCTAGAGCAGTAGAGCAGCACGAAAGTGATAAGAGTCCACAACAGCTCCTCTAGTAGGTGACCTCGATGAGTGCACAGGCGATGCAGTCGTCTCAGTAGAAGGTAGCCGAGAGTGAGAAAGAACCCTTATGCATAGGTCATGAGGAAGGTTGTAGGAGTGGAGAACAAAAGGTCTCTATGGGTGCAGCTGCCATAAGAGGGTGCTGCATGGAATCTCTAAGAGTGTATGAGAGAGAATCATAGCTACACAGAGGTGCAAGATTTGGCTATGGTGTAGAGAAGTTGCACAGCAAACCACCATGAGGAAACAGGTACACACTATTCCACAATTTGATGAAGCACTGGAGGCCGAAAGAAAGCTCATGCTAGTGGAGTATGCTGTGAACCATAGTTCAAAGCAGCAGGTCGAGTGACGCTTAGAGAGGAGAGGCCTTGTGATAGTAGCGATGGCAACTATGAAGGTTCCATGGCTAAGGTGATGCTAAGCAGAAGAGTCCATGAAGAAGACGATGATCATCTGTGCGGGTCCCAGCCAGTTGTGCAAGGTCTGGCAAGCAACTGATCAAACCGGAGAGTGTTGGCTGCAGCGCATTCAATACATGGTGTGAAGGTCTGTAGGTGCCAGCATTGCATAGAAAAATTTTAAAAGAATCATTTTGACCCTTATTGGTAGTAAGGGTCATTCAAACACACCATATCATTTTTTATAGAAAAAAACATAAGCCTTTTTCACATGCCTTTAAAAGGCATTATATGAGAACATGTTCACACACAAAAGACTTTGTAATATTTATTTTCACCCACAATTGATGATGGACAATCGTCCTCGAGCCTGTGCTCAAAACGAGAATATTTATATCACCTGTGGGAATCACATAAAATTTACAAGCCAATAGGTTAGATACAATATATACAAATTGTGTAGAGGACCCAAGGCTTTGTATATGGTTTCCACTAGGCAGCTCAACTTTGGCATGGGCAGTTTTAAGAGATGGTTTGCCTAGAGAGAGCCATGTTTCCCAAGGCAAAAGATTGTGGCTAGCTATGGGGGGGCCAACAAAGCACACTTTTGTTGCATATTTCTGCCAAAGGGGAAATCTATATAGACCCTAAGGGTGGTTGTTTTAGCATGTGGAGCTACACTTACTGTTATATGTACATTATGTGTGCTATGTTATATACACATTATGTGTGCATATACTAGGAGGCTAACCCACATTAGGCTTATAAGCATGGGAGCATGGGAACAAGCTCTAGTGGAGCATGGGTTAGGACTAACCTTAAGGGTTAAGGTTAGGGTCAGGCATCCAAGGGTCACACATGAGAAATGGAAAGTCAAGAGTCACTTGAGGGCCCTCCTATATAATAGGGGCATGGGACACACTCAAGGGAGCTTGGGGGCTTGGAGGCTTGGAGGCTTATGGTATGGTCTCTTGTGTAGAGGTCCATATCTACTCATCTACCATTTCACACTATAGCTACATGCTATTGGATTGGAGTTATACCTCTTGATGGTATGGGACATCAAGGTAGAGGTATGATGTATTTCATTTATGATTCATGTGTGCATCCCTTAGGCTCGGGGGTGGTTGGGTGGTTGAGTTTATGCCTGATTTATGCATGTTTATGCATAACAATTATCTAGAGAGATCTTAGGGTTTTAACAGTGGTATCAGAACAATCTCTATTTAATTATTGTTGATTTTTTTAGTAAATTTTAATATTTACTAATAAAAATGTTATTTTGTTGATTTATGTTGATGAATTGCACGTGGATCATCGATATGGTGATTGGAACATGTGTAACTACAATTCAATGGACGAATCGACGTTGCGGGAAAATTCCGTGAGTTAATGCTATTTTTTCCTATTTTTATGGTTAAAATCAAGCATTAATGGAATTTTTTACAAAAATACCATATAGTTTATGGTGGATATTTTTGTTAGAATGGATTCCCTGAATTTTTAGAAATTTTAGAAAATTTTTAGGAATTTTTTAGGAATTTTTTGAGCATTTTTTTATTTAAATGTATTTTTATACATTTTTTGCGGGTTTTTTCTGCGGGAATGCGATCAAATTTCTGTCAATTTCTATTGAAATTCAGTAGGGGACAGCGTGTTGATGCATGAGATGCTCTCCCGTGTGCGTGGGACTCTCTCTACCTCTCAAATCTGATTTTTTCTTCTTTTTCCCGTGAGAAAATCTCTTTAAAATGATTTTTTTAAAACATTAATCATAATTAATGATAATTATGATTAAAAAAAGTTTAATTAAAAACTTAATCATGGATTAAGTTAATCTCTCTGATTAAGAGAGAGAGAGAAGAGATGGGAGGAGAATGAATTGGAGAGGAAAGATAATGGAGAGGGTGGAGAGAAGAGACTCATCTCTCTCTCTCACACACTTCTACGCGCAGGCGACGGGAGGGGGGGCTGCGCACAGCAGGCAGCCGGCGGAAAAAAACGCCCCCTCCCCCTAAAAAATCAAAATCAAGTATAAGCTAATAAAAACTTATTTATTTTTTTCTTTTTTTAAAAAAAATAAGTTTTTTATTTAAAAAAAACTTTTGAATTTATTTCAAAAAAAAGCTTGAAAAAAGCTTGAAAAATACTGAAAAATATGGGATTTGAGGAAAAAAAATCTGAAAATTCCTGGAAACTTCTTCTTGAAAATTTTTAGCTTTTCATCTTCCGAAAAACCTTTGGCTTTCCATTTTCCCGAAACCTTTTGGCTTTCCGAATTCCGGAAAAACTTTTGACCTTCCGTATTCCGGAAACCTTTGACCTTTCACATTCCGAATTTTTTTTTTGTGTTTTCATTTTCCCAAAACTTTTGGCTTTCCGTATTCCGGGAAAACCGTTGGAATTTTTTTGACCGTTCGTATTCTAAATGCATGGGGTAATTTAAAAATTTCAAAAAAATCCTGAAAATTAGTGGTAAATTAGACAAAGGTTATTTTAAATTTTGGGAAAATGTGGGGTTGGTGTTTGGCATGTGGTGTGTCCATTCGGGCGCCCGTGACCATTCAAATTCCTTTAAAAATATATTTTTTGATCCAAAAAATAGAAAAATCCATTAAAATTATACATTTTCATTGGATTTGAGAATTGTCGGGCGGAATTGGAAATTTCGTGAACGATGGGATTCTCAGGAAAAATTAGGAATATTCTGAAATTATTTTTAGAAATCCTAAAAATTGGTATTTTTAAAATATCAATGGTATTTTATCAAATTTAATTGCTAAAAATTTTTCTGAAAAAATATAGGTTTGGAATGCCATAAGATAGGTTTGGTGGAATTCAAAATTATCATATTTTTAGGCCCTATAAATTAGGAAAAATTAGGAAATAATCATGATAATTCTTTTTCTCGAGAATTTAATATTTTCGAGGGTTATTTAATGTTGAAGTACATTTCCTCGTGCTGCTGACATTAGATAGATGCGGATTATTCGCATATTATTAATACAATTATACCTCGTATTAATGGATATTTATGTTTGGATTAATTCTAAACGATGTATTCATGATTTTTTATCGTTGTTTAGCCATTCTTTTTGGACATGTTCCTTAATTTCTTTTGATGGCTATAATTTGCGATCAAAGTGTGTTTCACCTTTGACACTTTTCCATGATAACTTATTTTTGCACTTGTTTAAGTGTGGTTTGTGCTTAATTTCTTAAGCCTCTATCATGGGTTAGTTGATCGGTTTGTTTTGGTGGATTTTTATTGGATGTTTTTCAAGTTTTATATGGACTCATCAGGTGCTGCCTAGATCACTTGTGTCTAGGGTTTTCTTATTGAGTGCTACACACATGTGTTTCACTTTCTTACTTTGGAGTTTTATTTGAACAACACAACGTTCATATACTCCGGATTGATGAGTTGGCCACCAATTTTAATGCTTCTTTTGGTATGATTTATGTCCATTAGATGGTATGCATTGATTTTTATGATCAACTATGGTTTTTATGGATTTAAGGAGCTTCTATGCTTTTATCCATGGTTTTATAAGGATTTTTTGATCTTTTGGATAATTTCATGTGCCTTGAAGGTAGCATTTGCCTTCGTTTTTTGCACATAATTTTGGAGTATTTTTTTAATACTCTTGTATATATTCCAACTCGGATACTTAGTTGCTTATATATCTAGGTGAGTTATTTTTCTACCCTAACTTTATTGTGTTTTGGGTAGTTATCATTAGAAAGGCGCCAATAATTCAATTTCTTTTCTAAATGATGTACTCGGAAGGAGTTATTCCTTGATGTAGTCTCAAGTATATAGAGACAGGTTTAGTATGTGAAAGTCTGGATAAGGCCATCTTATTCCTTTTATACAGGATTTTATTCATATTTTCCTAGACGGCATACTAGGGAGTTTCAAATTGTTAAGGTATGTATGGGTGGTATCATGGTGGTATGGGACGCTAGTGATCCCTCACATATATTATCTTATGGGATAATTTGGGCCCAAGATTGTTGCTTTGCTTACATCACTTAGCATGTTGACCTCAACATTCAAAGACAATCTTATTTTCTAAATTCACTAGAAGTTATAGTGTGGGCATTCTCTAGATAAACTTCTTTTATCTATAGCTTGCATGTTTTGATGAGGGTAATCTCATCGGCATTTTCACTTGTTGAAATCTCTTTCTTTAGATTTCAAACAAGCTTATCTTGTTGTGTTCGGATAAGGAAATTTGGATTCTTCCTTTGTTGGCATCTCTTTCTCTAGTTCCATACTTTAGGTGATTTACACAATCAACCTGATAGGTTTACGGATGGACATATGTAACTCATCAAGACGTTGATGATTCTCTATGTTGATATGGGTAACTTGAGACGTCGATTATTCCATATGCAGATATGGATATGTCGGGGCGTCGATGAATCCCTGGTTTGTGCTGTTATAATGCCATGTTTTCTTACTTTATTCTGAATGGTTTACAATGAGGAAGTACTTTGAATGTGAATTGCTCTGATCATCCGCAGTAGTCTGATGGGCAAACAGAGTGTATGAATCAGATTATAGTGTATATGCTTCGTACATATGTCTCTAGAAAATCATCATATTGGGAAAAATGTATTCCAATGATGGAATTTGCCTATAACAGTTTTAAATTTACGGCTATTATTTTTTAGTCCGTGCATACTTATGTATGGGTATCAACCCAGGGCACCTATTGATGTCGGTCTTAAGGACATCGAGCTTGATGCATCGAGGGATTTCTTGCGAGATATGCAGGAAATGCTGACCGAAGCTCGGGATTCTATCAGGAGTGCTCATGATAGGGCACGATTTTATGCTGATAGGGAATGCTCATCTCGATCTTTTGAACCAGGAGCGTTGGTTTATTTTAATGTTCCTAAAGATTCTCAAACTTTGTCAATGGGAAAATTCTCAATTTATCTCCTAGATATTGTGGTCCATTTCGAGTTATACATCGGATTGGCACGGTTGCGTTTTAACTTAAAACTACCTCCACATGTTAGAGTTCATCCAGTCTTTCATATCAATAGATTGAAAGGGAAACTGGGAGGTGAGGATAACAGAGTTACTCCTCAAGAACTCGTTGAAGTCAAAGATTTATCCTATGTTCCACATGAACCTGATATGGTACATGAATTCAGGGAAAGGAAACTTTATAGTTGACTTATCCTTGAGGTTAAAATTAGGTGGAAAGATAGGGAAATTGAGGATTCGACTTGGGAGTCGGTTGAGATTGTTCAGCATAGTTCTCCTTCTTTTCATTGCAAGAGTGCAATGTTTTGAGAGAGGGGAAGTATGTTATATGTACATTATGTGTGCTATGTTATATACACATTATGTGTGCATATACTAGGAGGCTAACCCACATTAGGCTTGTAATCATGGGAGCATGGGAACAAGCTCTAGTGGAGCATGGGTTAGGACTAACCTTAAGGGTTAAGGTTAGGGTCAAGCATCCAAGGGTCACACATGAGAAATGGAAAGTCAAGAGTCACTTGAGGGCCCTCCTATATAATAGGGGCATGGGACACACTCAAGGGAGCTTGGGGGCTTGGAGGCTTGGAGGCCTATGGTCTCTTGTGTAGAGGTCCATATCTACTCATCTACCATTTCACACTATAGCTACATGCTATTGGATTGGAGTTATACCTCTTGGATGGTATGGGACATCAAGGTAGAGGTATGATGTATTTCATTTATGATTCATGTGTGCATCCCTTGGGCTCGGGGGTGGTTGGGTGGTTGAGTTTATGCCTGATTTATGCATATTTATGCATAACAATTATCTAGAGAGATCTTAGGGTTTTAACACTTACACTCAGGGCATTAAGCAAGGTAATGGCCTATAGGGTTTATGAAGGGTCTAGCTATTTGGGAGCATGAATTGCATGCCGAGTTTGCAATCTGGAAGGGTGTCAAGTGTAGCAAGGATTTTAAGCAATCGTGGTCGACTTAAAACTATTGACAGAAGCGATCATGCATGGCACCTATGCGTCATTAAGGGCTTGATGACAAGCATCACAAACCAAGAGATCATTGCTCGTGGCGGTGGTTACAGAGTCTTCAGAGCAAAGGGAGATTTGGCCATGGGATGTGAGTGCGAGGTATATAAAGTGACCTTAAGCGTTTGAGACCCTTTGTAGAGGAAGACATGATGCGTGTCCCAGTCATGGATCAGTTGTGTTTGTGTTTGAGACCCTTTGTAGAGGTATACATGATGCGTGTCCCAGTCATGGATGAGTTGTGTTTGTCACATGAAGGGTCTAACCAAGATGCTATAATATGCGGCAATACAAAAGTCCATGACTACAAATGTGAGGTGGAATGTCATGTCATAGAATTTTTCCTTGAGGTTATGCGCTATGCCTAGGGGTTTTGCAAATTTTCGCTCGCAAGCTTGATCACCAATGTGGTGAGATCAAGGCGTGGTTGGCGCTAGTTTTCCCAGTATGTTTGTGTGAGGATGCTTACACCAGCACCTCCATGTAGGATGCCTTTGACCACATGTCCATTATAGGAAATGGGAAAGGCTACGTTGGTGTCATCACCCTCAAAGTAGTGGCCCAACACATTTACGTGAGTTGTGGGTGCACCTTTGGGTTCTGGGTTGTGGGGAGGGGGTAAGTCTGGATGATGGTGCTTAGATTCATCCAAGGAATCTGAGTTAACTCCCTCCTCCACACGGAAGCCTATAGTTTGCATTCCATCCAATTCCGAAGGTCATTCCATAAATTTCGACTATCTTTTAATAAGGTGCCAATGGGCATTTAGATTTGGGAGGAAAGGAAGGCTGAAAGGCCAGCCATGTCACGTTGATGAATAGGATCTTGTTGAGGGTCCGGACCTTTGATCATAATGTGGACTAGCAATAGTATATGGAAGTTCAATTTGGTCCTTATTTGACAGGGGTAGAGGTCAAGATTTGGGTGTCCTAGGAGGGTAAAAGACCTCAGCAAATCTTGTGTGGGCACCACGTGAGTCTCTGTCGGACTTTGTGTCATTGTTCTCATCGAGTTTTTCAATGTGAACGTGGGATTTGGGCTTTGTTGTTTGTGGATAGAAACTAGAGGATTAGGAGGAGCATGTGGAGCAAAATTCTCATTTGTCAACATCATGTAGGCGAACGGATCTTCCTTGGCCTGAAGCGGTTGCAGAGGCTCCTACCTTACCTAATATAATGGTCATGCAATCTGTGTATAGAATACTATGAACCTTCTGTAGTATCCGATGTGTCCCATAAAACTTTGTACTCCCTTGAAATTCGTGGGTGGAGGCCATTCCAGAATCAACTTAACTTTGCTTTCATTTGTGGAGATACCATTTTTAGACACAATGTGTCCCAATATAACACAATGCTTTCATCCATGGGGAGATACCATTATGTGTGTACGAAGCGCTTTGTGTGAATATTTACTCGTGTGTGTGTGTGTGTGTGTGTGGAGTGTGTGTGTGAGAGCATATCTTGATACAGAGTTCTACACCCACTATTGGGCACTGATGACATTAGTGGGGATGTCGTAGTATCTAGTCCATACTAGGCATAATGCCGCTAGAATGTTATAGAAGCATTGGTTAATCCAAAGGGCATAACTCGATAAAAGCAAATGCACATTAGCCACTAGAATGTTGGAAAAGAATTGGTTAATCTAAAGGGCATAACTCAGTAAGAAAATGTGCCTTTAAAAATATTTGCAAACACTTTTGTAGATAGTCTTTGAAAGCTATGCACATTAGCCCCGTGAGAACATTGCATAGGCATTGGTTAATTGTTGAAATGCAAGCAAGAGTGGGCTATGGTGGGGTTTTCTCTTTGTTTCTCTCTCAGAAAAGATGTTATGACTCGTCTACATTAGGAGTCTCCATGAAGTTTGCCAATGTCGATCCTTCTTTGTTTGGTTTGCTGTATAGCCATATGTCCTGGCTTCCCACAGTTGTGGAAAGTGAAGGTCCTTCCTCCTCCCTCGTCCTTTCCTCGTCCTCGTGCAAGGCCTCCTTGGGTGTAGAATGATTTCTCCTCTCCAGTTGTTGGGTCCAACCCTTTCTTCTCTTTGATCTTGTTCTCTTCCTCTAATAGAGCTCCTTCTATCATGCAGCTTCAAATCTGGTACATTCTTTAAGGTTTCCACAATGTTCTCATACTCTCCCTTGTCCACACTCTTCAGAAGCACTGCTAGTGCCTCGTCATCTTCTACTTTCTTCCCAATGGCTACCAATTGTTGCTTTATGCTTTTGTATTTGTTCAAGTGTGTGGTTAGAGGTTCACTTTCCTTCATGTCAAGTTTGTAGAATTGCATTAACATATTTATCTTTGAATTCTTTGCTTGAGTGCAAAATAATTTGTTAAGTTCATCCCATCCATCTTTAGCTCGTTGTAGGCATGGATACTCAAAAACCAATGATTTCTCATTAGGCCAATGCCTCAATTTATAGGTTTTACATCCACAAGATGCCAAGCATCTAATCCCACTGATTTCTCCTTGATTTGTGCCACCTCCCCTACATCTGGGGGAACCTTTTCCTAGAATCTTTCCACACCCCTATATTCACTCATGCTACCCTTGATTCTCTCATCAGTAGATTCCTCTCACCTTTTCACTACTACCCACTTAATTACAGACTCCCTTTTACAATCTCTTGCTAAGGGATTGTTCCCGCACACACCCATTCACTTGCATATTTTAACATTAATCCAAAGGGCGTAACTCATCAAGCAAATGTGTCTCCCATTGTTGTAAATGTGCTTTTGTTCTCATCCTTCAGTGTGATAGTAGTAGACACTTTGTTATATCTAGAGAATACATCCAAGAAGATATAAGCTTCTTTGCTAGCTACTCTTTCTAGCATATATTCATTATACGACAATGGGTAGTGCCAGGTTTAGTTGGAATTAGATGGATTCAAAGCAAGCGCATCGCATGTAGCTTTTTTTTAGGTTTACACATACTCCTAGATTTTCTTTTTTATTCAGCACAATGATAATAAGTGATACCCATACCCATACCCAATCAGTGTACTTGATTTCATAGATGAATCCCGTAGCAATAAGTTTGTTAATCTCCTCTTGCACACAATAACGAAATACTTAGGGTTTGTCTGATAAAGTCTTTGCCTGGCTGGTCTTGATCCCTCAATGATAGAAAGTTTGATGTACCACTTCTAGAGCGACAATACTCCCTTTATATCCATGTACTTCCAGGCAAAGCAGTCCTTAAATTCTTTTAACTACTCAACCAATCCCCTTTCTTCTTCAAGAGTTAGGTCCTTTAGTAATGAGAAGTGGTTTGGGATCCTCCCCAGGTTCATCTTAGTCCACCTCTTTGACTTCATCATATCCATCATATGAGATTCCTACTTACATTATAATGTTCTAGATCTGGCCAGAAGTTCATTATACCATCTTCTTTGGCATCAGTTTGGGCCAATATCCTCTTGGATTCTCGCTCTTTCTCTACCAAGGCTTTGTTTCTTTTATGCCTTTCTGATTTATAAAGTCGGGGTTGAACTCTTTCTGAGGCATGGGGGTTCCTCTCATGCCTTACCAAGCATAGTAATACTTTCTAATTCTTTGCCCCATTTTTTTATAATTCTTTGTGCACTTTTGTAGCTTAGACGTATCTTAGTCCATTGTGCATTTGCACTAGCTTCGTAACATGTTTTTATGTCTAGCCTGGTAGTACTTTCACCTTAACCATCTTCTTATGCGCTTCCGTCTTGGTGATGCTCTGTCCCATCAGAGTTTGTTGTTAACTTGGTTTCTGACATTTTAACAACAATCCCAACTCTCATCATCATGATGGAAGGCGAAGGTTTATGCAACAATTCCATGTACTTGGTTTCCTGACTAGGGAATACATCGATTGTTGAATACGTGCATCCGATTCTCGCTAAAATCCAAAGATCGGTGTTAGTCATAACCTCTTGATCGAGGATATTTCGAAGATATTTTAAGTGCCTTTTATTTATATCATTTTCTCGGATTAATGTGTTTAATCAACTGTGTGCATTTGTATGATATAGTTAGTAATTGGTTGTGCGCGCTAACTAATATTATTTTAGATGTAGATGATGATTGAGTGGTGGATTATTAGACAAGCCTCATAAACGCTATAAAAGCTTTAAAATTTTATACCTTAAAAAGCTTTTTAAAAATGGGTACCACTAAAGCGCAGGGCCTCTAGCAAATCCAAAGCGCAGGGCCTCTAGCAAATCCAAACTGCAGGGCCTCTAGCAAATTAAGCATCAAGGGCTACAAGTAAGAGGAATTTCAAAGGTTACATTTGGAGATTCCATCAAGGGTTTCAAGGGAAAATTTATTAACAAAGGCTTCTTCAACATCTCTTTCTCAACGCTTCCAAGACCACTTATGGGCTTTTGACACTTGAAGTTGTTGATTCTTACTTGTCTCATGCTAACAAATTTAAAAAGTTTGTTTATTTTTGTAAGTTTGGCAGGCACACCAATGATACAAAAGGTATTAGAAGAACCACCTGAATTCGTAGATGAATAAGAACATCTTGTACTTGTGTCTATCATAAACCATGAGACCATCATGTTAAGTATCTTGTGACTTTCAAGAATCATCCTATTGAAGATGCTAAATGCATACCATAATTTTTTTCCCCATTTTTACAAAAATCTCTGAGATCAATTTCAACCCAAGCAAAAGGGAATGTTAGTCATAACCTCTATAGGGATATCCATTATTTTATCAGGGATAATTCAGAGATAATTTTTGTGCCTTTTATTTACATCATTTTTCAAAATTAATGTGTTTGATCAGCTATGTGCACTAGTATGATATAGTCAGGATTAATGTGTTTAATCAGCTAGGTGTGTTAACTAATATTATTTTGGATGTAAGCAATGATTAAGTGGTGGCTCATGGGTGGAAATTTGTTGAACCACGATGAGACATTTTGGAAGACATGTGAATACCTATTATGGTTTTATATTTTGGCATTAATATTTTTGTAAGGCTAAGGCCTCAAATCGTTGTACATACCAATTAGTATTGATACTTTTGGTGAGCCCAAGACTTCATATTTGTAGCTTGCTATATTTTTTAAGGACCTTTTACGCTCCAAAACTAGAAAGTATTTATGCTTTATTTTTGGAGTTATCTTTTTAAAAAGCAAACCTTAATATATATAAATATGGGTGAGTGGTACAATGGGCCACACTCATCCAAGGGAGATTCAACCCAATCTTGTGTCTATGGTGATCTATTTCTTATAATTTTTCAAGTTCTCTTGTTTAATTGATTTTATTTATGTAAGGTTAATGCTTTTAAAGTCTACGATTTTCTCTAATTCATGTGATAGTGTGTTTATAGGAGCTTGGGTTTTTGCCCATGAGTATGGATGTCATGCATTCAACGATTATGTCCTTGTGACTAATTTGATTGCCCTACTTGAAGCCTTGCAAATCCAAAAGGTGTTTGTGGTTTCACGGATCCATGGGTAGGTAATTGCAGTACCAACAATGTACATGGAGGTGGGATGGGAGCCACGGTGCCCAATCACATGGATATGATTTTCCTTGAATGCCTCCAGCTCTTCTTGTATAAATACCAACCATAGCGAATGATCATATCATGGGGTCTTTCCAAAGATTTGGCTCTCTGCCTACAAAGGCATGACTCATGAGGTTCTTATCTTCTTTTATGTACGAAAAGGAAGAGAGAGAGAGAGAGAGAGAGAGAGAGAGAGAGAGAGAGAGAGAGAGATTTTCTTAACTCTCAAGGATAATGATTGCTCATACTCATGAGATAATGACCTTCTTCTATAGCATTTTGCACATAAACCTTGCACCTTTTATTGGGTAGGGTACTGATGGAATCTATCAAGACGTCAACATGGTAAGCACATGCGTAGCTCCTTGATTTGTGTGGTGTGAGAGAGGACAACAAGGAAGGTTGCAAGAAAGAAAATAGGGATTGAGAGAGATCGGGAGGAGGAGAGATTCTCTATGCATACTCTTTCATGAAGCTATCCTTCAAGCAAGTGCACAATTGTTTAATAACACCACATTCATAATGTAACAATCATTGTGAAGTAGGCCAAGGCTCAAGCTTGTGTAGGACCCAAAAGAGACCAACCTCCCCATTCTCTTCACAAACATAAGCCCCGACCTCTCCCAAGCCTCAATCACCAACAACACCATTGACCACACTAAGCCACCCATCGTTTCTCCAACAACACGCCAACTCATTCAAAGCACCACCCGCAACATGGCAAAGCTACAAGCTCCCCAATAACAAGACTGAGCCCCCGACATCCCACCCCATAAAGCTAGAAACAATGCAACAAGAAGCCACCAACGAAGACCGCATCCGAAAACTACAAGCATTACGGCAAGTGACGATCAATGCAACACCAATGTCCACGTCTTCCAAACAAACTGGTAAGTGGAGGTAAACACTTCATCCTCCTTTTATTACTTATTTTGGATCCCCTAAGTGGGTAGAGTTCTCCCCACAGATGGTAGAGTTGGTATAGCTAGTTTTGTTTGCTAGTACAAAAATTATAAAAGCCTCTTCCGAGATAGTTTAAAACCCTTTCAAACACGCCATCTCACCAGGCGGTAGTTTAAAACCTTTTCCAACATGCCATCTCACCAGGCCACATCACATCCACCTGGCACTAACATGACACTGCCTATATAACGATTGTACACTTACCAAAAGAATTGAGGACTTAATCCATTGCTCCACAAGAAACCTTCCTGCACACCTCATGTGTAGATGTCCCCACATCCACTTCGTCACCCGTTCGTTAGGAGCCTAGAAAGTGGCCTCTCGATCTTTCAGATTCATGTGCCGAAATGTCCCTCACCATTTGGCACGACTCCTCTCTCAACCTTGAAATGCTTTCCACTGTCCAAGGTTTCCTACTCCATGCTCAAGTGAAAAACCCCCTCGGCAACCTCTTTAGGGTCACCTACCTGCCATCGTTCGAATGCCATGCCATATTCCATTTACCTGAAGTAGTCCCCTTTCCTTGACAAGGTCGGCCTCACAACCTTCTATTTCCAATCTCCATTACATTTACTCCTACCACAATACATACAATTCAAGAGAGGTTGAGATGCTGGATGGGTTACTTCGTTGAATCCCGCTCACTAAGGATCTCATCCACTAAGCCCCTACATCTACCCATGCATCCAACTTCCACAGTGGGAAAAGAGCCATGACTGAGGTTTGCCAACGACGGCCTCCATTCCAATGGGGCTTAATTCGATGACATATGCGTGCCACTAGCCTGTGTGCTCACTTTTCTCACTCGCGAGAAGGCCCAAGGCTACCACAATAGGTGTCCCTCTCCATCTTCACCAAGTTGCTTTCCAACCAACCAACAAATTGGACCAAAGCCTCCACCCAACTGAGCTCCAAAGCTCTTGCAAGAATCCATGGGGTTGGATAATGTGGCCAAGGAAAAAGAGGGGAGTATTGATATTGTCACATTGCTAGCACACACATCCTACAAGGTCCATTGTATATGCATGCTCATAGCACAACCTCAACCTCCTATCCACGTTCCCCAATCCACCCAAGAAGAAGCTCTTCTTGCCTCTACCAATGATATGTTTGAGACTTGGGACATCTTTGCACCTGATCCACATCCAAGAGAGACGCATGGAGCCCAAAGTAAAGCCAACACATCCACTTCCTTTGATGTGTTGCTTTCATTATAGCTCCCACACTCCTCCTTTCCTTGGCTCTTTTTCCTACTTTCCTCAACATTTTTTATTCTCACTCTGATTTTGAGAAAAATCAAGAGAGAAGCATGAACTCTAAGCACCAAGACTACTCTTAACACATGGTACCCTTTACAGATACTGTCTACTTTTCACTACTTTCTTCAATTGTCCCAACACTACTCTTTTTTGGACTCTCTTGGACCGCTCTCATCGACATAGCCTCATCCCTTTTGTGTTCACCTTCTTTGTGTAGATTTAATTCACGCAATGGTAGTGATGAGTGCAAAGATTGGTTGCTTGTTGTTGGGCATTCCAATGGCTCTTCTTCCTTGAACTCAATGGTTTCCAGCAACATGATTGGTGCTGCTTTGTGTGAGGTGTAAGTAGAGGGAATGTTATCTGCATAACTCCTGCTCGATTGAACCTCTTGACTCTTGGTCATGCTCCAGCTTCTCTTTCCCTTTGGCTGAGCCCTTTGGTGATGTTAGTACTTCCTTGGTTACCTTGGGTCTTACAACGACAACAACTCATCAAGTTATCAATCTAGTAGTAACAGTGTCATTTTTTGCCTTGTGCACCCTTCTATACGTGGTGATGATAAGCCCCCTAATCATCTCATCACCCTTTACCTTTACTTCTTTCACCTCTCTGAACATTATGCATGTATGTATTCACTACTGTTTTGTTTAAACCTTCCAAAATGCTTCTCAGTACTCTTCTTTGTAAACCTTCCAAAATGCTTCTCAGTACTCTTCTTTGTAAACCTTCCAAAATGCAAGATGGCCATCAAAGTGTCCTTGCATAGACCATAAAAATGGTCTTCTACTTTGTAAACCTTCCAAATGCTCATCAGTCCTCTTCTTTGTAAGCCTTCCAAAATGCAAGATGGCCATCAAAGTGCCCTTGAATAGGCCATAAAAAAGGTCTACTTACACAGGAGATGAGCGTAAAACACAATCAAAAGTGCATACATTCATAAGTCCAGAAGAACTCCACGTATCCCAACAGGAAAGCGTATCATCAAATAAAATGTTATCATCAACCAAAACATAAACATGCACAACTCCTCAAATCCTTTTATTACATCCAACATATATGAGACAACATGAGACAACAACTTCTTTTCTCCACCCAAAATAGATCCTTCTAATAGTTGAAAAAAAAAATCGTATGAAACTACAACCCTCAAAAGAGGTCAACCACAACCCTCTGAGGACGTCAAGCTACAATGCAAAAAGAAGGGGAAGCTCCCTCATTGGCTGGCCACTCTCGGAGGAGGGCTACACATATGAGTCAACAACTTATTATACAAAAACAGAAATAATGATACAATCCACATCTTGCAACGCAGTAGAGCATCCACTCAGTCAACGAAAGGACTCTACAGCCTGCATGGCATGTCCATCATTTTGGAGGTATAACAATCTTATCCCCTGCATAGATATTATCCCCTTGTAAGCCATTCGCAGCTTTCAGAGACTCCAAAGATACCTGCATTACAAAGTACATGCTAGAATGAGGTATGTAGAAAAGGGGAGAAAAGTATGATTGTCATGAAGAGCTCAATTGTTAGCTTAGACTGACACATGGCAAGATCAGTGCAGTCAAGTACTTTCCTACCGTACCAGTTTGAAGATAAACATATGATAAGCATGCTTATAGCACACACATTTATGCTAAACTATGCATGCACGTTAATACTGCGAATGAGCTAGTATATAACCCTAATATCAGATAAACCCATGCTAAGCAACCTTAGCACACAGATTGATGCTGTGAATGAGTTATTACCTTACCCTGATGTAAGATAAATCTATGCTAAGCATGCTTAGCACACAGATTGATACGCCAAACGAGCTAACACATCACCTTATTATGAAATAAACCTATGTTCAGACAAATATTGATGCTCCAATTATGACATAGGCCGATGCTAGCATGCTGAGTATGCATACTGATGCTGCACGTGAAGTATTGCATAGAAAAGAAAAGGATTGGAATGCACAATAGTCACACACCACCTTGTCCAACAGTTTGTTAAGTATGCTTATTGTGCTCGGCTGCGTTCAGACACACACATGCACATATATATGGGTATGTATATATGTACACCCCCACAGATACACACATACGTGCATACGTGCTGCTATGATCACCTGTGTGTTGGCATTTATGAAACTAATATATGCAGGTAGCTAGGTGGGTAGGTGGTGTTGGGATATATCGGAGCCTGTATGAGCTTGGTATACTTAAAGGGCTATATATGCAAAGGCCTTGTACTTCATTTGAATAGTCGTGGTCTCTCTAGAGCATTTCCAGTTCTGTCTCTCTACAGTTCACATTTCTCTCCCTCCACTCTGCAACTATGGCCTGCACCTGTGAGCCCCCTTAGCCTGGGCTAACAGGTGGCTACATGTAATGTGTATGTATGTATATATTTATATGTGCCTTCATAAATTATGCTTCGCGTGCTTGACATACAGGTTAATGCAGCATAAAACTACCACAAATAACTGAAAGGGGGTAAAAAGCACAGTACAACTCACCCCATATTTTCCTGAGATAGCCCAGAGAGTATCCCCCCTTTTGATTTCATGGCTCTCGCTCTCTTTGAGTTTGGGTTCTCTGACTTCAAAGCTCTCGCTCTCTTTGAGCTTGGGTTTGCTCTCTTTCTTCTTCTGAGGCTGGAAGAAGGAGAGAAACCATGGCTTCTCATCAACCTCAAGCTCTCTAGATTCTTCTATCATCACTTTGCTCTCCTCCTGCAGAAAACAAAATAGGGTTTTGATAAGACATTCGGAGAGATTTTGCAAAAAAAAAAAAAAACGGCCAGTGTACCAAGATCAAGGCACCAAGAGGACTACAGTAGATGATATTTTTTTTATTAGGACGTCTGCATAAGGTTTTGACATGGGCTCCACAGCAATGAGCAGAATCAGTGTTGCCGTTCAGTTTCCATGAAAGTTCTGCAGGTTTTGGTATGTGTATCAGCAGAAATGTTTCGAACTACGGTTTCAGTCAGGGTTTCCACGGCAATGTATAAAGCTAGGGTTATACAAAGGGGTATGGATAAATACGTGCAAAGTTAGGGTTTTACAAAAGAGTAGCGTTTTCCAGGGTTTTCCTAGGAAACCAGAGAGATTTCCAAAGCCAAGCCGAGAGAGAGAGAGAGAGAGAGAGAGAGAGAGAGAGAGAGGATACACACGGTCTTGAGCTCTTCGAATTCCGGAGCGATAACGGGAGCAGGAGGAGGGATCTTCACAACTACTGCTTCTTCTTCTTCTCCATGAACATCATCGATTTCTTCCTCTTTTTTGTCTCCGCCAAGGATTGTAAAGTCCTCGCGATCTCCGTAGTACTCTTGAATGACAGCATCCTCTTCCTTTCTGGCCTTCACGAATCGGAAGATGCCCCAGGCTACCCCAGCGGCCACCACTATGCCTGCGCCTTTGGCTATAGCGGCCTCCTTGCCCTCTTTCCCATCCTTGCCAGACGACATCCTGTGCTCCCTCTCTCTCTCTCTCTCTCTCTCTCTCTCGCAATGGAGAAATCTTGCAGTAGAAACCTGCAGAGACGCAAATTTTCAGCTATAGCAATCAAACCCTTCATAGCAAAAATGTATTGGGCAAATAAAAATGCAGAGAAAACATGAACTGAAGGGCAAGATATGGATTGAAAATCACAAAATGCAGATGGTAAACAAAAGAGGATTGAATTGGAAAAGCAGAAAAAACAGAGAAATTAGAGGGTAAATTGTACGATAGAAAGATGGGTCGATCTTACCTCGATAGGTTCTCCTCTTGTCGTCCTCGTCCTGTTGCTGGTGTTACGATGGAGGCATAGCTGCCATGGCTATAGGGTTGGAAGGCTGGGGTAGCAGGTTAGCCAACGCATCACAAAGCATGACGGTCTTAAGGACCCTTTCACATTTGTTGCGTACGTGGGCGGAAGACCCCGCTCGAAGAGGTCGCGTATTCTGCTAGGCTGCCAGCATTGAAATAGCACGAATCTGGTACAACAAATCTGATACAACAAAACAAGGACAAAGTTAAGGGAGATGTCGCACGTCCACCTTGAGGACTATCTCCACATCGCATTTAATGTGTGAGATGAAGGGATCAATGGGGGCACGATGAAAGGGGCGATCACGACCCTCCACGTGGCATTTGGCCTAGGTTTATAAAAAAGGTAAACCCGGGCAAGGAGCGAGTGCCATGTCTCAGGTACGGATGCATGTCACCTCATCATCATGGTCATGCATGCTAGCAGGTCAAGCACATGGCGACCCGCCTCCCACATTTGCGAGAGACTTGGCCATGGTAATCTTTTCGCAACTCTGTGGTGGCAGGACTACCGTGCATGAGGACTTCCCCACTGTGAGCGCTCCTTGGATGTGTGCGCGTTAGGGTTTAGGTAATCTTTTCTTCACTCTTTGTGCAGGGTTTAGGGAGGGTCTGCAGAGCCGTATAGGTGTGCTTACCTATGTGTGCAGCATGTCTGAACACCCAAGAGAAAAAACGCATGAGGGGGCTATACATAGCCGCCTGAGAAAGAGCAGAGGGATTGTAGTAGCCACCTCCTCGCAAGCAATCTCAATGCGGAGGAAGAAGCAAAGAGGAGGCCACGTGGAAGGCGAATGCACGAGCTAAAAGCAAGGTATGTGTTTGGTATGCGATTGCCCTAAGCCTATGTCATTAGTCAACCTGTATTTTATGACAAGGTTGGCTGCGTGTTTTGGGGGGGTGCAGGTGGCAATGTCTACACCCGCAAAGGGTATCAAGGGGGACTCTCCTTCCTAAGGGAAGGAGGCTAATGATGACGAGGGGGTGCAAGTGGGGAAGTATACACTAGAAGAAGGGGTGGGATCACAGCAAGAGCCACCTGAATACAAGCAACCTGTCAGTAAAGGAAAGAGAAAAGCAAAGGCCATGGCCTAGACGGGTGACTCTGCAAGCATGGTAAATGTCATGTATGATTGTGGGTGTTGCTACCCAGGTTTACGTTTATTTGTATTTATGACAGGGTGTAGTGCCTTTTTTATATTTAGAGGGCTGCAGGTGGCGATGTCTACACCAACCAAGGCTGTCAAGGGAAATGATGCTACTGCCCAGGGTAAAGAGGTTCACCACCCTCGTGGGGGTTGTAGGTGGGGAAGGAAAAGGGTGGCAAGGGAAAGTTGTCTATCGCTCGCACAGGAAGGAGTGGGGGAGTGCAAGTGGGGAAGCCTACATTAGAAAAGGGGGGCAAGGGAAAGCCCTCAGGGAGGTTGACCATGGCTGAGGGGTGCAGTTGGGGAAGTCCACACCGATGTCAAGGGAAAGGACTCTACTGCCCATCGCAAGGGAAAGGTGTCTACCACCTGTGGGAAGGAGGTTGACCATGTCGGGGGGTGTAGGTGGGGGAGTCTATGCCGACAAAGGGTAGCAAGGGAAAGGGCTCTACTACTTCCAAGACTAGAGCTGCAACAACGAAGGACCCTACATCGACGAAGGACTACTACCGGGAATGACAAGTTAGTGTATTGACAAGAAGGATAATCGCAAAAAGGTGAAGGTCTCTACCACTCTTTCAAAGATCAAGGGTGACATGGGTAGTAGGAAAAGCACAGGGCATTCCGTAGAGACAACGGACCACAAAAGCAAAGTAAGTATTTGGTTCCCTACGTCTGCCTAGGTTTATTTATACATGCCTTTATTTAAAAGAAACTACACAGTTATTTCATACATGTTACCACCTCTCTAGAGAGGTGCTCTTTTTTACTTGAGCCCGGGTGTGCCTAGGTTTACATGTATGGGTTTACCTGTGTGTGCCTAGGTTTACATGTCTGTGTGTGCCCAGGTTTACCTATATGTGCCCAAGCTTGTAACACCTGCATGTTTGTAATTGACTTAGGGCTTGTCTCCATGCCTCCAAGGGTTGCCTAAGGTTATTAAACATGCTATCTTATGGTCGTTATTGCATAGTTTTATGCCTACGTTTACTTGTAATAAGTGGTCGGGTTTACATGGTGTAAGTTGTGTAGGAGTCAGCATGCAAAGTTCTGATTTGAGCTACAATCCTTTGCAAGCAATAAAATCATATTAGCCAGAATACCACTCGGAAATAGGACCAGCCCATCATGTGGAAGCATAATAAGGTTTCCATTCATGGTTGGCTGTTTGCAGCATCTGTGGAAAACTATCTCCATAACAAGAGCCAAATGCAGTCCCAAAGAGAGCACTAGCATATTTGTAAAAAAAAGCCTAGTTTGAAAATACAAAGCGAAGGGTGAGTGCTTGGGTTCACATATCAATGCCTATGTATGTTAGTAAGTGCCAAGGTGCACCTGTAGAAGTCTACATTAGGAGCTAGGATGAAAAATTTACTAAGACACTTTATGATATGTACAATTATTGATTTGTTAAGCAATGTGGATGCTATGGTGGCCAGTGCTGCCTAGGTTTATGTTGAAATTACAGCAATGTGATGAGCTATGGTGGATCAAATACTAGAATCAACATCATTAACAAAGTGATTAGCAAATAATTAAGACGTAATTAGTGAGTAATTAAGATGTAATTAACAAAGTGATTAGTAAATAATTAAGACATAATTAGTGTGAGTAATTAGCAAATAGCTTAATGTAGGCATGGATAATCAAAAACTAGCAAATTCTCATTAGGCCAATGCCTCAATTTATAGAGTTTACATCCAAGCATCTAATCCCACTGATTTCTCCTTGATTCACTCCACCTCTTTTGCTTGATTCTCTCCACCTCTTCACTTTTCCCAGAATATCTCCACACTTCCTAAATCTTCTCATGCTACCCTTTATTCTCTCCTAGTAGATTCTTCTCACCTTTTCACAGGTTCTCTCACATTTACACATCTTCTTTTACAGCCTCTAACCAAGGGCTTGTTCCCGCACACACCCTATTCACTTGTATCTTTCAACACCTCCCCTCAAGTGAATACTCCTAGAACACCTGGACCCTATACCAAGTTTCGTCTAGCACACCTCCCCTCAAGTTAACTTAGCACACTTGGACCCTATACCAAGTTTCTCTCTTACTTGATAGCCCGCGACCAATGCCTCAAGTCCCTAAACTCATAGTCCTTGACACACTCTCTCTCTATGTGTCCAAGGCTACTACAAGTGCCCGCGACCTTGACTAAAGTGCTCACACATACATCTACCACGTGGCCTACATCATCGGTGGCTCAGAGGTGGTTTTACTTTGTTGGGGCAGGTTACATTGGGTTGTGGGGTCTCTCTCTCTCTCTCTCTCTCTCTCAGAGATTTTCACATGGCTCCTCACTCTTTGGAGCCTCACATCTTCTCTTTCTTCAGTCTTCTTGTCGTGGGGCAGCTTCTCTTCATGCGTCTGTCTCTTCTTTCAGTCTTCTTGGGGCAGCTTCTCTTCTCGTGTCCATGTCTTTCTTCAATGCTTCCTCTAGATCTTCTTGGTGTGGATCTTCCTCTTGGAAAGAGATGTTCTTCTTCTTCCATGGCTGGGGCCATGAGCTTGTCCGTCAGGTCTTCTTGCTCCATGTGAGTAACATGTTTAACCGTTTTGCTGACAGTTCTTTTAGGCTTTTGGTGTTTCTCTTGTGTCATTATGCAATGCAAACCCAAATCTATGTGGGAGGTCTTACCTCTTGCCTTATTCTAGATAAGGGCAGTGTCTGATCCCATTTTTACATTGATGCAATGTGCCCAATACATAATGCATATAGCATTCATTCTTATGCACATTCCCAAATGCAACTCTGGCTGTGAATAATATTGAATTTGAGTGAGATTTACAAGCATTAACCAAGGGTTAAATGCAAAATGATTATTACCACAATTTTATCAGCACAATTTTACCAGAAACTACATTAAATCAAGGGTAACCGATTTGTACGGAATGGTCGGAGTATCAAACCAACTATGAATTGCAATCTGAAGTTATAGGGATCTGTATCACATACCTAATGGTTAATTTGAACCCTCAATTGTACCAAAATACAGTGATTAGCATTGATTAATCACTGATTAGCAAATTAATCCTCTGTTTTTGTGTGCAAAAAACAGAGTATGCGGGGAGTCCAGATCTGATGCCTTAGACTTCAAATGAGCTCAAATCCTTTCAAGGTCATCAATAGGAATGAGTGTAGTAGAGGATTATGCTAATAAACACAAGATTGGCCAAATATTGAATGCTTAATCTCTGTTTTACCAAAGTCACCTACAGATTTATGCACTACTAAGGAAGTGATGTTGTGGTGCCACATTTGTGGACCTATTCTACCTATGGTTTCATCCCCTTGCACCATGTTTTACCTATGATGAGCATCACATGTTGTACACATCATCCTACTTATGCTGGCACTATAGAACCTATTTTAGGCTCTATGGGACAAGATTATTGCAGTCCATGGTAGGAGAAACACCACAACGACATGATGAACTAAGTGAACATTACCTAGTGGGAGGACCCTATCAAGTAAGAGCTTCATAGGAATAGCTTGTAGAGTAGTGGAGGAGGGCAAGAACTTATGGACTTACAATGTCATTATATGAGATAATGTTACCTCCCTTTGTCCCTTCTGTAGCATGGTGGGTTATTTCCTAGATAGCTTAGCTCACTTACCTATAGTACCTATGCCATATCACAGTGAGGATACACTCATATTGTTGCCTCATATACTAGAGAATGCATATGTATTAGAGGCAAGACCAAGTGAGGGGGAAAATCAACATAGTGATGTCGAATCGAAGCATGCTTTTAGGAACTATGGTTATCTAATGAGATAAGCTTGCTAGATGAGTTTGAATTGCAGGTTATTGAGGTGCAATCATACAGACCAGATCCATATTTACAATTTACAATGGACGTGTAGCCCCGATATGAACCATACTTTTCCACTTGCTCAAATGTATCCTAACTCACTCTCAACTTTTACACTGTTCTTGCACATCATTGAATTCATAGAACTCAAAGAACTTATGATTGGGTAAAATTTTATTTCTTAGTGCCACTTAGAGAAACTTTAAGGCCATATTCTTTCTTAGACTTAGTAATGTTTCTCCCTATCCATCACTAACCTCCTTCAATTATGCCGATAGAGTATGCTAAGGACTCCCACTCGGCTTTTAGTGACCTTTAGGTCAATTGTTGTAGGTGAAAATAAACAAAAAAAAACACACAAAAAAGACTACGAAGATAACTGTCGCCATATAGGATCCTGGTAGGACTATGGGTAACTACTAGAAATGGTACCTTGAGATTGATGACTTGTTTCTTATGGGGTGGTAGGACCTTCTGTCATGAAAAAACTAATAAAAGAGAGGCTAACCCCATCGCTGTCTTAGGAGATTCCTAAGGGGGGTTTACCTCTAAGAAATTTTATGTATCACGTGCATGAAGGGGTATTTAAAAAACCCCTTACACTTACATACTTTTGTGAATAAAATGACCACTTTTTCTTCATAAATATACAGTTTTTTTTCAAAATTGGTTTTAAAAACCCCTCTTGTAAATGTAATTCTGAAACTTTTTTCTTCATAAATATACAGTTTTTTTTCAAAATTGGTTTTAAAAACCCCTCTTGTAAATGTAATTCTGAAACTTTTTTGAACTAATATAACCCTCCTAATGAACTCACGAGCTACAATTATATATTTTTAGGTTCAGAACCCCCCTGAGGGAGATTCCTGGTGGTGGTCCTTAGATACCCTTGGTGGAGATCTCTTGTCCATTGCCTTGGTCTCCCATCGGTTGGTGGCTTATTCCTTATATTATAATTACTAAACCTAAAGAAAAAAAACACCATCTGAGCTAGCGCTATCCAATAAAGTCTGTGTAACTTGAGGCTGAACCATAACCGTAAGCATATGACTAAGACTAGTTTAGGTATAGATAGCCTTATTACTAACCTCTAAGTTAAATTGGCCTTACCTTTCCTCTTTGTAGCATAACTTAAAGTTAACCCAACCATTCTTTTTAAGAATGCATGCATAGCCATGTTTCATCTTATTGTTATAAAGAACTCTTTACTGGTTTCATGTAGGTATCCCCAACACTTGGCCTTCAACTATCATCACCTTTGATGGCGTCAACTTGTCTTCACCAACATATTCTGAGGATAGAATCTACATCACGAAAGGGGGTATGTTGACCCTTGCCAGAGAACTGTATGGTGTCGATGTTGGCCACCACATCATTTTCACCACCTTTGGGCCACATACACCAAAATGTGTGGAATTCACTTGAAAATCATGTTTTGTATATTTTATGTGTGTGCTCATCGCTCTTGTATATTAAAGGTGCACCATGGGATTTTAAGTGGAGAGTGCTAGCTTTAGATTATCTGTTTACACTAACTAGAGTGGCCAAATGAGCCGGAGGACCAGACCTTTAAGTTTGGTTGCCTAAGAGTGTGAACCCTAGAGGTCACATACAAAACCTAAAATATAACTCTTATGACTCATTCTTTTATGCGAATTCAAGAAAGTGCTCTTCTTCTATATTTACTATCTTATGCTATTGCTTGCTTGTTTTCTTGCTTGTGTGAGCTCTTATGTGTGCTTGTGAGAGAGTGAGTGTGAAAGAGTAAGCTGTGAGGAGAGTTGAGTTTCCTTTGGAGTGTGGTGGTAGCACAGCGATGGTGGAGTAGAGCTTTGGAGTGTGACTAGTGCGCCAACGTCTCCTACGAGAATTCAAGCACAAGTATTCACTAGGTGAGTGACACACCTTGCATGTGCAATTGTGAGCTAGGTCATGGAATATTTGCTTCTCGGTTGAGATGTTTTATGCTCCTAAGTGCGTTTGGGTAAATTTCGATGACATTTTTTGTTCCTTCACTTTTCCTATGGTGCAACGGCTTCCTAAATGGGTAAAGATTTCCCATAAATAATCTCAAAAAGGGTGCACAGACTATAAGATTATTATAAGCAAACTATAGAAGGTGAATGTATGTGTCCCAAAGTCTAGGTTGGGATAAGAAATAAGCTCTATGTAAGTCCAAAATTGAACTATTAGTAGTAATATTAGTTTTTCCATTAGACTTTGAATGAAACACGGTCGTGAAATCCAACTTAGTGTCTAAGCTCTATGTAAGTCCAAAATTGTACTATCAGTAGTAACTTCAGTTTTTCCATTAGACTTTGAATGAAACACGGTTGTGAAATCCAACTTAGTGTCTAAGCTGTCAAAAGAGCGTAGTCCAAAATGGCTATAAAACTTAGTCTCATCACGATCAAATACAATGACATGGGGTCAGCCATGATGTCCAAAGACTTTCTTGATAAATAAGTGTATGGCTTGTTCAGATGTCAATATCTTTTTATGTGGAATAAAATAGGCTTTTTTACTAAAGCGGTCCATTAAAGTTTAAATCATGTCATTATGACTCACAATAGACTAGAAAATCCCATTGTTATGAAATCCATTGATATCTACTCCCATGTGGGTGTGATGGCATCAATAGGCCTTGAGTCTTGCCTTTGTAGCTCTTGATCTTTTGCAAGTAATGCACTTGGAAACCTAAGTTGCATTATACATCTCGTATAATGATATTTTACCAAAAGATACGAGGATCTACGTGAATAAATGTATAATTCAAGGAATAACGTTTTTTTAATCATTTGATGCCAAATAATCATCAAGTTCCCCTATACTTTATCCAGCAACTTTTTTGTGAGGAGTTCCTCAACAAGCAAATCAAATGGGATGATAAGCCACAACAAGGGGGTGCAGCTCAAGGTCACCTAGAAGATAAAAAGAGAGAAAAGATGGATGGGAGAGAAGTACAACAAACGAAGCCTATTGTGCTCACACCTCATGAGCACATGGACATTCAATCTTTTGCCGTCGAAGGAGTTACGCTAGCAACTCATGGTACGATAGCACAACAATTACTGCAAGACTATGAAGCCTTGCGAAGAGAGAACGAAGAGCTAAGGAGAACCATAAGAGCACAAGAGGCAAAGCTCTTGTGGTATGAAGAAAATTATGGAGCATTTTCAGATGAATCTCCTCACTTTCAATTGAACAATCTTCTTAATAGGCCCATTTCACCATCGCCTATTAACCTAGGCAATGATTAAATTTTGTAGACATGATCTCCCTATATTAAAACTTTTATAGACATTGATCCCCCTATATTAAACTTTTGTAGACATGAACTTTACTACAAATTTTGTAACTACACCAAAATTTTGTGCTGCGTAATGAAAAGAATTACTCAGTGTTCTTTTAATTGATTCCAACTTGAGCATTCTTTGATGAGCTAACGCATTCTATGACACTACTGACACATTCACTTGTGGACATACCGCATCCTGATCCTGACCAATGCATCCTTGAGAGCATGATTCTTGTAATATGTGGCGATATTTGTTACCTTTGGTTTCCATGGATACTACTTGGTTTTTAGTTTTGCAACATACTTATATAACTTAGTGCTAATGTTAGGTGGCGGATTAGAACAAGCTGTAACATTAACACCGATTCTGAATAGATGCTCCTTAACCCTCGTTGCACTGCCATGAAATTCATGGCCACAAGACTTACACTTAACATAAGATGTGTATCTACCATGCTTCAACTCTTCTACATAGTCCCACTCAGGCCCTCAGTATCCACCCATCGTAATCTTAAGCTGTTTAAAGCACAAAATTGAAAACGGAATCGTTCTCTAGGATAGCTTGTGGAACACTTGAGAAATTCAACACATAAATTCAACCATGAAAACACATGCTTTGAAGGTTTCAACAAAATCAAATAAATTGAACAAAAGCATAGCAAACATAATACTTAGCTCCAAGACAAACATGCTGGGTACAATCTTCCCCCCCCCCCTTGTGCGTGGCCTTCCCCCCACACAAGTATTTTTTATTAGCTTTTTTTCCACCAAAAATAGGCCATAGCCCCCAAAAATATACAAAGTGTGCTTTTAGAGAGCACGACACTCTTCTACAACAAAAATAGAGTGTCCCAAAAATTGGGGCTAGGGTAAAGCCTTTAGGCTTTAATAAATTCAACATTATAAATGTATTTTTCCCAATGCATCAAAATGGAAAAATTAACTACTAAGGTTACAAGCTATGCTTGTAAAAATAAATATGATGCGCATAAGAAACATTCTCCTCGACATTATTTATCAATCCTCGTAATCTTTATCACCTGAAAATATAAGCCCAATTAATAATTAAATTAAACAGGCACAAAC
Organism: Cibotium barometz; assembly: GCF_041138505.1. Lineage (NCBI taxonomy): Eukaryota > Viridiplantae > Streptophyta > Polypodiopsida > Cyatheales > Cibotiaceae > Cibotium > Cibotium barometz. The sequence goes on from NC_141095.1 coordinate 37,178,134, forward strand.
CATCACCAACTCATGACTACCAGGCGTAAGTATCCTAGGAATCACCCTGCCATACAAACCTAACTGAAATAATCATAGACAGCCCCAAGCATACGTCATATACCGCACATATTAATATTTATAGTGGTGTCACCCATGATATTAACCTAACTGGCATGACGCAAGAGTAACCTAGGCATCCCCAAATTACTCAAGAGGGGAAAATAATATTCTTAAAGAGGACTTAAAATATATTCTCATGACATCCCTCTTGCTTGAGTTTGCAATTGCCCTCAATTGCAGGTTTGCTGGGTTTGAAAAGAACGAAGGATCTCAGGATAAGCTCGAAAAAATTTCTCGGGCATCCATTTTGCATCTTCTTGAGGATGGTTTTTGAATGTCAAAAGATATTTAATGTATTGGTTCCCAGTTCTTGTTGTTGTCGTCTCTTGATCAATAATAGCATCAGGAACTAAGACTTCTTTCTCTCCTTCAACAAGAGGTGGTTCCTCATAAATTGGGTGAGAAGGAAGTGTTCCTCGAAAGGGTTTCAAGAGATGAATATGGAAAGAGTTGTGGATATTCCAATTAGATGGCAACTCTAGTCTATAGGCCACGTCGTTAATCTTTTCAATAATTTTAAATGGTCCATAATATCTAGGTACAAGTTTAACTGCAGGGAATTTTTCCACACTCTTCAATCGTCTCTTCTCAATTCTCAAAAGTACATAATCACCTTCTTGGAATGAAAAATCTTTATGCTTCCTTGAAATGTATAATTCTCTTGAGCTCTTGCAATACAATCACGCACTTCAAATAAAATGCGATCAAAGTCTCGAGTATATTGGTCAGCAGTTTCAATCTTATGGGAGAGTCTAGTAGCCGGAATAGGCAAAGCTCTACCATAGATAATCTCAAATGGTGCTCGACCAATAGCAGAATGAGGAGTATTATTATAAGCAAATTGGAGTAGATGTATGTACTTATCCCATGAACTAGGTTGCTGGGAAACATAGGCTCTAAGCATATCCAAGATAGTGCTATTCGTGACTTTGGTCTGTCCATTTGATTCAGGATGAAAAACTGTAGAAAAATCTAACTTAGTGTCTAAGTTTGAGAAAAGAGCAATCCAAAAGTGACTACAAAATTTGGAATCTCTATTAGAAACTATCACTTTAGGTAGACCATGATGAACAAAGATTTGCTTGATAAATATGGTCGTAGCTTGCTAAGAAGTGAGTGTCTTTTTACATGGAATGAAATAGGCTTGCTTACTAAACCTGTCTACTATTGTCCAAATCATGTCATGATGACTGGAAGTAGTAGGAAAGCCTGTAATGAAGTCCATAGAGACTTGTTCCCATGGTCGGTCTGGAATGGGTAAAGGCATAAGCAATCCCAAAGCTTTGCCTTTGTAGCTTTTAATTGCTTGACAAATGTTACAATTAGCTACAAAGTTTGCTACATCATTTTTCAAATGAGGCCAAAAGAATTCTCGAGAAACTACTTGAAGTGTTGCGGAAACTCCTCTATGTCCCATGAATGGTGGTTGGTGCATCTCTTCCAAGATAAGTTGTCTATAGGGTTAACACATAATCTTTTCTCAAAGAAAAGATAGCTATCATTATGAGAATAATTTCCTTGAGGTGTCCAATTGTTTTCACGCAATTTGATCCATATCTCAGAAAAATCTGGATCTACTTCATAAGTTTCTTTCATAAGTACAAATGGTTCACTTTCAATAGTGGAAATGTTGTTGATATGTGGTCTTCTACTTAAAGCATCGGCAACAACATTTTCCTTTCCAAGTTGGTATTGAATCATGGGTTGGAAACTTTGTATGAAAGATGCCCATTTGATGTGCCTATGTGAAATAAGGGGTTGCGAAAGCAAATGCCTAATGCTTTGTTGATCAGTCTTGATAAGAAATTCTGAACCCATTAGGTAATGCTTCCAAATCTTCAAGGCATGCACAACTGCTGCTAATTCCTTATCATATGTACTATAATTTGTTTCAGCAGGTTTTAGCTTTCGACTTTCATAGGCAATAGGATGGTTGTCTTGCATAAGCACAGCACCAAAACTTTTGCCAACACTAGCATCAGTTATTACCACAAAGAATGGTCTTTGAAAGTCAGGTAGTGTAAGAACTGGTGCATGAGTTAATGCATCCTTGAGTACTAGAAAAGATTTATCTTGACTTTCGGTCCAATGGAAAAATGTAGTTTTCTTTTGAGAAGTTCCGTCAAAGGATGTGCAATATAAGCGAAATTCTTGACAAACTTCCTATAGTAACTACATAGACCTAGAAAAGATCTAAGGTCATGAATGTCTCGAGGTGTAGGCCAAGAGGCTATACACTCAATCTTCTTAGGATCCACACGGATTCCTTCAGCTGACACTATATGGCCTAAGTATTCAATCTCTTTTTGAAAGAAAGAACTCTTTTCAGGATTGACATACAATTCATTTTCTCTCAAAAGGTTAAACACTTGCTCCAAGTGTTGCTCATGCTCTTGACGATTCTCGCTGAAAACAAGAATATCATCAAAGAACACCACAAAGCTTTGAAACTTTAGGAAAATGTGATTCATCATACAACTGAAAGTAGCTGGAGCATTGGTCAAACCAAATGGCATAACCAAAAACTCATAATGGCCAGTCTGGGTTCTAAATGCAGTCTTGAATATGTCTGACTCAGTCATGCGTACTTGATGATAACTAGATTTTAAGTCAATCTTGCTAAAGACCTTTGAACCTCTAAGGTTATCAGCAAGTAAGTCATCTACCCTATGGATAGGGTATCTGTTCTTGACAATGATTTTGTTCAATGCTCGGTAGTCAACACACATTCGGAAAGTTCCATTCTTCTTTTTAACAAGAAGGACTGGAGCTCCAAAGGGTGAACTACTAGGTCTAATAAGGCCTCTTTCTAACAAATCCTCGATTTGTTTTTGGATCTCTTTTTGCTCTAAATTGTTGACTCTATAAGGAGCTTTACAAGGTGGAGAGTTGCCTGGCAATAAGTCAATACTATGGTCTTCAGGCCTAGACGTAGGTAGTCCTGGAGGTAAATCTTCCATAAAACAATCCCTGAATTTGGAGATATAAGGATCAAGTTTTGGACTTTTGGATGTGTTAAACTCAACGCTAAGCTGGTTAACCCAAACCATATGTCTTCTCCCTTTTCCTAAGAGCTCGCTTTGCTTGAGTATGACTCAATAAAGGGCTCGTCTCTCCTTTGACTAGACATTGGAGGAAAATATTTTCATTGTCCTTCCTTACACAAATGCTATGCGTATCATAGTCTATAATAGGGTTGTACATATGTCTCCAAGGCATAGCCAATATTACATCTACGCCTTGTAAAGGTGCAACTAAAAAATCCCTTTTTTCTGTTAAGGAATTGATGCTTAAAGTTAAACCTTTCACCTCTTGTATGCAATTATACTTGGTTCCAGTAAATGCAGCTTTAACTCTATAATGTGTAGGTGAAGGTTGAATGTTTAAAGCTCTAATTGCCTTTTTAGAAATAAAGTCATGAGTGCTACCATCGTCATGCAAAACAATGACTTCATGCTCATTAATTTTTCCTTTTATTTTGAGTAGCGAATGAGCTTGAGGCTTACCTTCTGCTTCTGAATAGTCAGGGTCAGAGTTACCCTCTTACTTGAGCGATTCATCTTCATTGTTGTCCCCTTCAAGCATATTGACTCGTGCCGTAGGTGTCGCTTTGCATGATCTGGACAATTTGGTGCTATATGTCCTTTATGACATCGAAAACATTTGATTGGAGGACCTTTGGTTGCCACCGTTGGCTTTCTTTGAATTTGATTCGCCTTTGACCATCTCCTTACCTTTGTCAAACCCTGGCTTATGAAAATTTCTTGAAGCATGAAAAGGTTTAGAAAAAGGTTTAGAGTGGTTACTCTCAAATGACTTGGCCTCTCTAGGAAAACCATTTTTGCGTTCAGAATTTGTTGCCAAAGATATAGCTGTAGAAAGTGAATGAGGTCTAAACATATTCACATCGGCCCTAATTGTAGACTTAAGGCCCGAAATGAATTTCCTCTTTTGGTCCTTCTCATTGACTTTCTCCACAACCTGTACCTGTAGTAATGTATTCCAAAACTTCTCCACATACTGAAACATGCTTTCTTTTTCAAGTCAATGTATCCGATTGATGCCTAGCTTTAGATTTAAATTGTGAAGGTAAGAAATGCTTTTTCACTAGCCTTTGAAACCCTTTCCATGAATCCAGTTTGTCACGTCCTTGCTTGATGACACTCCACCATAAAGTTGCGCTATCCACCATGTGATTAGCTGCACATTTGATCTTGTCCTTCTCGGAAAATTTCTCCCCCGAAAAGTAATCGTCCAATTGACTAAGCCATGCCAAAAGGACTCGAGCATCTTTCTTGCCATCATAATTCTGAAATGAAAAAGCTTTATGACTGATTTTAGAATCTTTCCGTGAATTTTGTCCTTGAAGTGTAACATTGACAGCTCTTTGGATGATGTCGTCTTCGTCATCATAAGATGGCAAAGAGTCACGTTTACGCCTTTGACTCGTGAGCTATCACTCCAATTCAATTTGCATCTCTCTCTCTTCTACAATTTATTGTTGTAGAGATTGGAGTTGCTCTTGAATTGAAGGTAAAATAGGAAAATTTACCATAGTGCTCATGCAAATAATGTAAATAAGTAAAATTGATATTATTTGATGTATGTAAAGAAAGCAAATGATTGTACTTATCTCAATTCTCCCGCAATTCAATTTGTGTTGAAACTGAACAAAGACTTTGGTTCAATGGTTGGGTCGAATTCCCTTCGTTTTGCACAAGTCCCGAGTAATTCCAAGTGATTTAGGAGACTTGGGCTAGTCGAAATGCTGAAGAAATAATTTTTTGCACCTTGAACACTGTTCAAACAATTCTGAAAACTTGGCCAGACCTTTGTAATAATTTCTGAGAATTTTTAGAATTTTTTTCAGAAATTATTTTAGAATTTGCTGGCATTTATTTGGCCTTTTTAAGCCTCTTTGAGCCTTGAAAAATCAATTTTCTGCACCCAAAAATCTGAAAATTGCAATTCTTTGGAATTTTCCTTGAAATAGGAAAATAGGTAGTGTGAAAGCTCCAAAAGTGGATGTGACATGCATTGGGCTTGGGAAAAGTAGAATTGGGTTAAGTTGAGGATTTGGCTTAATTGAGATTAAAATTTTTGTGGTCTTCTTCTTCTCACGTTTTTTTGCCCGTGAGGCTGCAAATCGGTGCCTCAAATTTGCTTGATTTTATTTATTTTTCATGGCTTAAATCTCACACAGCATGCAGTCCGTCCATTATAGGTTGCTTCTACCTTGAACCTTTGCAAAAACTGAGCAAATCACATGAGGGTTTTGGCTATGGGGAATCCATCTATACGGTTGGATTTGAAATTCATGAAGCTTTGAGCAAAACCACTTTTTGATGATGAATAATGGTTTTGGGAAGAGGTAAGTGGGTTTGAGAAGTAGAAGTAGTATGAGAATTTGAATTTTTGGTTAAAGACTACAAACCCTTCTTTTGCCCACCGGTTAAAAGCCTGCAACTTTCTTGAGAGTTGTGTTGATGAAGACCTTTCCCACCTTTCCACAAATCTCCTAGCCCAAGCTCTGATACCACTGAAAACGGAATCGTTCTCTAGGATAGCTTGTGGAACACTTGAGAAATTCAACACATAAATTCAACCATGAAAACACATGCTTTGCAGGTTTCAACAAAATCAAATAAATTGAACAAAAGCATAGCAAACATTTAGCTTTTTTTCCACCAAAAATATACAAAGTGTGCTTTTAGAGAGCACGACACTCTTCCACAACAAAAATAGAGTGTCCCAAAAATTGGGGCTAGGGTAAAGCCTTTAGGCTTTAATAAATTCAACATTATAAATGTATTTTTCCCAATGTATCAAAATGGAAAAATCAACTACTACTAAGCTTACAAGCTATGCTTGTAAAAATAAATATGATGCGCATAAGAAACATTCTCCTCGACATTATTTATCAATCCTCGTAATCTTCATCACCTGAAAATACAAGCCCAATTAATAATTAAATTAATCCCATAAATATTAAACAGGCACAAACCATCACCAACTCATGACTACCAGGCATAAGTACCCTAGGAATCACCCTTCCATACAAACCTAACTGAAATAATCATAGACGGCCCCAAGCATACGTCATATACCGCACGTATTAATATTTATAGTGGTGTCACCCACGATATTAACCCAGCCGGCATGACACAAGAGTAACCTAGGCGTCCCCAAATTACTCAAGAGGGAAAAATAATATTCTTAAAGAGGACTTAAAATATATTCTCATGATAGAAATGACTCATGAGCAACTTTACATCAATAAATGATCATTGATGCCATAAAATATCCTACACATCTACCATTATGCATTCTACACTTTAAAATTTCTAATTCTAATTCTAAATTCATATTGAAAAATAATTGTATACACAAACAAAGAAGCAAATATAAATAACAACAAATATCCATGCTTATTGAATCCTACTACTCCAATGCCATTTATGAAGCTAGCTTCTCACACGGTCTATCCGGTCTATCAACAATGTCCCCTTAGACTCGAGTGTGAACTATGTTCGAACACAAGGGATTCTAGCTTTTACAATTTAATAACCTATACCCCAGTGTGAACTATGTTCCAACACAGGGGATTCTAGCTCCTTTAAGTAACCTAAACCCTAGTGTGAATGATGTTCTAACACAGGGGATTCTAGCTCCTTTAATTAACCTAAACCCTAGTATGAACCATGTTCCAACACAAGGGATTCTAGCTACTTTAATTGACCTAAGCCCTAGTGTGAACAATGTTCCAACACAAGGGATTCTAACTACTTTAATTGACCTAAGCCCTAGTGTGAACAATGTTCCTACATAAGGGATTCTAGCTACTTTAATTGACCTAAACTCTAGTGTGAACCATGTTCTAACACAAGGGATTCTAGCTACTTTAATTGACCTAAGCTGCCCTTTTTTATATTAAAAGTGTGATTTTCATATAAATGATTTTTATGCATAAATGGATGCATGAAAGAAATTCTTCATATTAAAAGAGTGATTTTCATCATAAATGATTTGTATGCATAAACATATGTATAAAAGATATTTTTTATATTAAAAGTGTGATTTTCATCATAAATGATTTTTATGCATAAATGGATGCATAAAAGAAATTCTTTTATATTAAAAGAGTGATTTCCATCATAAATGATTTGTGTGCATAAAAGATATTTTTTTTAATATTAAAACTGTGATTTTCATTATAAATGATTTTTATGCATACATGGATACATAAAAGAACTACTTTCATATTAAAAGAGTTATTTTATATAATAAATGATTTTTATGATGATAAAAATGTGACTTTCATCATCATCAGAATTAGATTTTATGCATAAATAGATGCATATAGAATGATTATATTTAAGTAGATGCTTATAGAATGATTATATTTAAATAATGGTTCTTTTAATCCTCTGTTTAATTTTCGTAAAAATTGAAAAAATGAATAAGTAGATAATCTGTTAGAAGAAATGCTACCATTTCATATTCACTAAGATGGTAATGAGAAAATTTAATTCAACTATTGAAGTCAGAGATCGAGGTAAATGATTATTTTATTCCTCATAAGAAACTTATGTTTTAGAAATCTGTAAGCAAATATACGTCGAACGAAATTTAGAAAAAGAGAAATTTAAATAGTACCTTTCGAGAAAGATAGTTTAGGAAGAACCTTTCCACACCCAAACTCTGATTCAGACTATTGACCAAGACCTAATTCCTTCGTCAGTTTCAATCAATGACGATGTGCCCAGTTCAAGAAAAATGTACTCAAATCCCCCACCGAATCTGGAACTAAGTTAAGACTTTTGATTTTGATCTGAGGATCAAGTTAACAGAATTCGAGGAATTCTATTTGGAATTCAGACCTGGATCTAGAAGTATTGGGATACGGTGTTAAGATTTTTTCATGGTATTCAAACAAAATCAAAACTGTAAACTTGCATAGAAATCCTATTTTCTTAAAGGTCTGTCTTACGCCAGAATGCTGGAGGGAGCATTTGGCATATATGTTTATCTATGGGAAGTTCGGTTGCAACAGCTGGCGGGGAGTGTTCAAGGGACAGCTCACGCGGTAAAAACCTGCCTTGGTCTTGACGAGCCTGGGTATGGTGAAAAATGGTGTGCTTCCGGTAAGATGGGCAAGGGCCGACGAAGCAGTCTTCCCTGAGTGAAGTACCAGGACACCTAAGGAGGATCCTGGAGGGTTCTGACCAGGCGATGCACGGGCTCGCGGTGCTTAGGACACCCATACGTATGTCAAGGAAGATAAATATATGTATGTTGACGAAATGATAATTGTAATCTGTTACTGGATCTCGTTTGCTGTCCAGATGGTCCCAACGGAGTGTCCAGAGTGGTACTGTTTTTGTGAAACAAGGGATTGAATGGAAATTTTGAGTTATGAAATCTGTGACCATATCTATTTTGTCAATGGATTATTTTTTTATATTAAAGTTTTAAAGAGGAGTGTGTGCGTATCTGTTTTCTAAGCTAAAGTTAAGAAAGGCATTTCAATTATGGGTGGGTGAGTACTTGTTTGGTTCTATCGATTCCAGTGGTAGGGTGGTGCCTAACCCATGGGCCGAGATGGGGTTAGGCTGGAATCAGTGGAGTTTTAATAATCAAAAACTGAAAAATCTTAGGATTACCCTAGGATTCGAGTAGTTAGTTAATTCCCTGATAAATTTCTCAATTGAGTGGATCAACGACTGTGCCTGATCTTGATTAGGAAAAGGCGTTGAAATTGCTCAGATGATCAAATTATATCAGTGATAGTTTCCTTCTATTTGGTTTATTCAGGTGAAGGATAGTTTAGATTTGATCTCATAAGAAAAATAAAGTTAAGAAAATTCAAAAAGGCGAAAACGTCCCCGCTTTTCGAGCATGGGAAATTTTCTCGGTTTCGGTTTTCGAATGACCACCAGCCTAGTCTCGTGCCCAAACATTCGTGGGCCACGAGGCCCCGAGTGAGAAACACTGCCCCGTGCATGAGGGGGCTACTTCTGCTGTCAGCTCTACCGGCGGGAGTTCCTGTGCACGGAGGGGACAGAGGGATCTCACAGTTGGTATCAGAGCCGAAATTGCCTAAATTTTAAATAGAAATCTGGGAATGCAATGATGATGTGCCCAGTTCCAGAAAAATGTACTTAAATCTCCCACCAAATCTGAAACTAAGTTAAGACTTTTGATTTTGAATTTAGGATCAAGTTAACAGAATTCAAGGAATTCTGTTTGGAATTCAGACCTGGATCTAGAAGTATTGGGATACGGATTTAAGATTTATTCATGGTATTCAAACAAAATCAAAACCGTAAACTTGCATAGAAACCCTGTTTTCTTAAAGGTCTGTCCTATGCCAGAATGCTAGAGGGAGCATTTGGCATATATGTTTATCTATGGGAAGTTCGGTTGCAAGAGCTGTGGCGGGGAGTGTTCAAGGGACAGCTCACGCGGTAAAAACCTGCCCAGGTTTGACGAGCCTAGGTATGGTGAAAAATGGTGTGCTTCCGGTACGATGGGCAAGGGCCGACGAAGCAGTCCCCTGAGTGAAGTACCAAGACACCTAAGGAGGATCCTGGAGGGTTCTGACCAGGTGATGCACGGGCTCGCAGTGCTTAGAACACCCATACGTATGTCGAGGAAGATATATATATGTATGTTGACGAAATGATAATTATAATCTATTACTGGATCTCGTTTGCTGTCCAGCTGGTCCCAACGGAGAGTCCAGAGTGGTATTGTTTTTGTGAAACAAGGGATTGAATGGAAATTTTGAGTTATGAAATCTGTGACCATATCTGTTTTGTCAATGGAATATTTTTTTATATTAAAGTTTTAAAGAGGAGTGTGTGCGTATCTATTTTCTAAGCTAAAGTTAAGAAAGGCATTTCAATTATGGGTGGGTGAGTACTTGTTTAGTTCTACCGATTTCAGTGGTAGGGTGGTGGCTAACCCATGGGCCGAGATGGGGTTAGGCTAGAACAGTGGAGTTTTAATAATCAAAAACTGAAAAATCGTAGGATTACGCTAGGATTCGAGTAGTTAGTTAATTCCCTGATAAATTTCTCAATTGAGTGGATCAACGGCTGTGCCTGATCTTGATTAGGAAAAGGCGTTGAAATCGCTCAGATAATCAAATTATATCAATGATAGTTTCCTTCTATCTGGTTTATTTAGGTGAAGGATAGTTTAGATTTGATCTCATTAGAAAAATAAAGTTAGGAAAATTCAAAATGGCGGAATCGTCCCCGCTTTTCGGGCATGGAAAATTTTCCCAGTTTCGGTTTTCATAGTGACCACCAGCCTAGTCTCGTGCCCGAACATTCGTGGGCCACGAGGCCCCGAGTGAGAAACACTGCCCCGTGCATGAGGGGGCTGCTTTCGCTGTCAGCTCTACCGGGAGTTCCTGTGCACGGAGGGGGCAGAGGGATCTCGTAGTTGGTATCAGAGCCGAAATTGCCTAAATTTTAAATAGAAATCTGGGAATGGATGCATAAAAGAAATTCTTTTATATTAACAGAGTGATTTTCATCATAAATGATTTGTATGCATAAACATCTGCATAAAAGATATTTTTTTAATATTAAAAGTGTGATTTTTATCATAAATGATTTTTATGCATAAAAAAATTCTTTTATATTAAAAGAATGATTTTCATCATAAATGATTTGTATGCATAAACATATGCATAAAAGATATTTTTTTATATTAAAAGTGTGATTTTCATCATAAATGATTTTTATGCATAAATGGATGCATAAAAGAAATTCTTTTATATTAAAAGAGTGATTTTCATCATAAATGATTTGTATGCATAACATATGCATAAAAGATATTTTTTATATTAAAAGTGTGATTTTCATCATAAATGATTTTTATGCATGAATGGATGCATAAAAGAAATTCTTTAATATTAAAAGAGTGATTTTCATCATAAATGATTTTTATAATGATAAAAGTGTGACTTTCATCAGAATTAGATTTTATGCCTAAATAGATGCATATAGAATGATTATATTTAAGTAGATGCATATAGAATGATTATATTTAAATAAGGGTTCTCTTAATCCTCTGTTTAATTTTCGTAAAAATTGAAAAAAAGAATAAGTAGATAATCTGTTAGAAGAAATGCTACCATTTCATATTCACTAAGATGGTAATGAGAAAATTTAATTAGACTATTGAAGTCAGAGATTGAGGTAAATGATTATTTTATTCCTTATAAGAAATTTATGTTTTAAAAAACTGTAAGCAAATATTCGTCGAACGAAATTTAGAAAAAGAGAAATTGAAATAGTACCTTTCAAGAAAGATAGTTTAGGAAGAACCTTTCTAGACCCAAACTCTGATTCAGACTATTGACCAAGACCTAATTCCTTCATCAGTTTCAATCAATGACGATGTGCCCAGTTCAAGAAAAATGTACTCAAATCCCCCAGTTCAAGAAAAATGTACTCAAATCCCCCAGCAAATCTGAAACTAAGTTAAGACTTTTGATTTTGATCTGAGGATCAAGTTAACAGAATTCGAGGAATTCTGTTTGGAATTCAGACCTGGATCTAGAAGTATTGGGATACAGATTTAAGATTTATTCATGGTATTCAAACAAAATCAAAACTGTAAACTTGCATAGAAACCATGTTTTTTTATAGGTCTGTCTTACGCCAGAATGCTGAAGGGAGCATTTGGCATATATGTTTATCTATGGGAAGTTTGGTTGCAACAGCTGGCGCGGGGAGTGTTCAAGGGACTGCTCACACGGTAAAAACCTGCCCAGGTCTTGACGAGCCTGGGTATGGTGAAAAATGGTGTGCTTCCGGTACGATGGGCAAGGGCCGACGGAGCAGTCCCCTGAGTGAAGTACCAGGACACCTAAGGAGGATCCTGGAGGGTTCTGACCAGGCGATGCACGGGCTCGTGGTGCTTAGGACACCCATACGTATGTCGAGGAAGATATATATATGTATGTTGACGAAATGATAATTGTAATCTGTTACTGGATCTCGTTTGCTATCCAGCTGGTCCCAACGGAGAGTCCAGAGTGGTACTGTTTTTGTGAAACAAGGGATTGAATGAAAATTTTGAGTTATGAAATCTGTGACCATATCTGTTTTGTCAATGGATTATTTTTTTATATTAAAGTTTTAAAGAGGAGTGTGTGCGTATCTATTTTCTAAGCTAAAGTTAAGAAAAGCATTTCAATTATGGGTGGGTGAGTACTTGTTTGGTTCTACCGATTCCAGTGGTAGGGTGGTGTGGCTAACCCATGGGCCGGGATGGGGTTAGGCTGGAATCAGTGGAGTTTTAATAATCAAAAACTGAAAAATCTTAGGATTACGCTAGGATTCGAGTATTTAGTTAATTTCCTGATAAATTTCTCAATTGAGTGGATCAACGGCTGTGCCTGATCTTGATTAGGAAAAGGCGTTGAAATCGCTTAGATGATCAAATTATATCAGTAATAGTTTCCTTCTATCTGGTTTATTCAGGTGAAGGATAGTTTAGATTTGATCTCATTAGAAAAATAAAGTTAAGAAAATTCAAAAAGGTGGAATCGTCCCCGCTTTCTGGGCATGGGAAATTTTTCCGGTTTTGGTTTTCGGAGTGACCACCAGCCTAGTCTCGTGCCCGAACATTCGTGGGCCATGAGGCCCCGAGTGAGAAACACTGCCCCATGCATGAGGGGGCTGCTTTCGCTGTCCGCTCTACCGGGAGTTCCTGTGCACGAAGGGGGCAGAGGGATCTCACAGTTGGTATCAGAGCTGAAATTGCCTAAATTTTATATAGAAATCTGGGAATGGATGCATAAAAGAAATTCTTTTATATTAAAAGAGTGATTTTCATCATAAATGATTTGTATGCATAAACATCTGCATAAAAGATATTTTTTAATATTAAAAGTGTGATGTTTATCATAAATGATTTTTATGCATAAAAAAATTCTTTTATATTAAAAGAGTGATTTTCATCATAAATGATTTGTATGCATAAAAGATATTTTTTGATATTAAAAGTGTGATTTTCATCATAAATGATTTTTATGCATGAATGGATGCATAAAAGAAATTCTTTTATATTAAAAGAGTGATTCTCATCATAAATGATTTGTATGCATAAACATATGCATAAAAGAAATTCTTTTATATTAAAAGTGTGATTTTCATCATAAATGATTTTTATGCATAAATGGATGCATAAAGAAATTCTTCATATTAAAAGAGTGTTTTCATCATAAATGATTTGTATGCATAAATATATGTATAAAAGATATTTTTTATATTAAAAGTGTGATTTTCATCATAAATGATTTTTATGCAAAAATGGATGCATAAAAGAAATTCTTTTATATTAAAAGAGTGATTTTCATCATAAATGATTTGTATGCATAAAAGATATTTTTTTAATATTAAAAGTGTGATTTTCATCATAAATGATTTTTATGCATGAATGGATGCATAAAAGAAATTCTTTTATATTAAAAGAGTGATTCTCATCATAAATGATTTGTATGCATAAACATATGCATAAAAGAAATTCTTTTATATTAAAAGTGTGATTTTCATCATAAATGATTTTTATGCATAAAGAGATGCATAAAAGAAATTCTTCATATTAAAAGAGTGTTTTTCATCATAAATGATTTGTATGCATAAATATATGTATAAAAGATATTTTTTATATTAAAAGTGTGATTTTCATCATAAATGATTTTTATGCAAAAATGGATGCATAAAAGAAATTCTTTTATATTAAAAGAGTGATTTTTATCATAAATGATTTGTATGCATAAAAGATATTTTTTTAATATTAAAAGTGTGATTTTCATCATAAATGATTTTTATGCAAAAATGGATGCATAAAAGAAATTCTTTCATATTAAAAGAGTCATTTTCATCATAAATGATTTTTATGATGATAAAAGTGTGACTTTCATCATCATCAGAATTAGATTTTATGCATAAATAGATGCATATAGAATGATTATATTTAAGTAGATGCATATAGAATGATTATATTTAAGTAGATGCATATAGAATTATTATATTTAAATAAGGGTTCTCTTAATCCTCTGTTTAATTTTCGTAAAAATTAAAAAAATAAATAAGTAGATAATGTTAGAAGAAATGCTACCATTTCATATTCACTAAGATGGTAATGAGAAAATTTAATTAAACTATTGAAGTCAGAGATCGAGGTAAATGATTATTTTATTCCTCATAAGAAATTTATGTTTTAGAAATCTGTAAGCAAATATTCGTCGAACGAAATTTAGAAAAAGAGAAATTTAAATAGTACCTTTCGAGAAAGATAGTTTAGGAAGAACCTTTCCAGACCCCAACTCTGATTCAGACAATTGACCAAGACCTAATTCCTTCGTCAGTTTTAATCAATGACGATGTGCCCAGTTCAAGAAAAATATACTCAAATCCCCCACCGAATCTGAAACTAAGTTAAGACTTTTGATTTTGATCTGAGGATCAAGTTAACAGAATTCGAGGAATTCTGTTTGGAATTCAGACCTGGATCTAGAAGTATTGGGATACGGATTTAAGATTTATTCATGGTATTCAAACAAAATCAAAACTGTAAACTTGCATAGAAACCCTGTTTTCTTAACACTAGTTTGGTACCAAAACAGGACACTTGAGTGTCCTTTTTTGGGGGTTGCGAAAAAAAATCAAACTCCTAATGTAGGCTTTAAAAACCAAAATGCTTCATTGGGCATGTAGAACATAACCCTATGCTTATGTAAAAAATGCTAAACATATAAAATGCCTTTTTATTTGGAAGTACATAAGCAACAAAGTAGCATATGTCTTGAAAATGAACATTTTTTCAGGATTTTTCAGGATTTTTCCAAATATGCAAGCATCATTCTCTCAAAAAAAAAATCCAATGATATCAATAGCATTTTTCCCAAGATATTTTGATAGCATACATCAGTCCAAGGAGGTAGAAGTTCACCAAAAAAATCATTTTCCTTTCCTAGAATTTTTTCCAAAAAAGTTGTATAAAATCAGCAAAAGTAACGCGTATTATCAAAACTCAATCACGCCACTAAAAAAATTTGTAGCCCTATCAATGAGAATGTTGATTATTGGTTTTCATGCTTGAGATGAGATAAATAAGCCATAATTTGATGTGTATGACACTAACTTAGCCTCCACTTAAGTAGGTTCTTATCGCCTAGTTCTAAAAAAACTGTAAAAAATAAAAATACAAAATTTGATCATCTTTTTTCAAAAACTAATCATTACTATGCTTGCACAAGTAGTCTACACCTATAGTTACAACAAATAATGCACTTACACAGCTTTCCCCTTTGATGAAAATCAAAATTAGGCTCATAATTAGACATTTTATGTATTAAAAACAGGTTGCGCAAAAGGCCATGTATGAGAAGAGGCCCAAAAAGTGGCTCTAAAGTTTTGGAAAATTCAAAACAAAGTAGTATTTACCCTATATAACATGGGTGCACCTCAAGTTTTACATTATTAGCTTGCATATGGAAGGATAAAAATTCATGCTCCACCTGTATAAAAAACATCATTTCAATATTAGCGAGTCAAAAATTTATCCAATAATTATCGTTTGATGATTCCAAGATTTAGTTTACATCATGGGCTTTCCATCAAGCCAAGTTTCATGATCAAACTATGTCCCTTCTAAAAGCTATGTACAAATTACTACTATTTTGAAAACAGCAAAAATCATGCGTTTTATCAGCATGCGTCTAAGAAAATTAAAATATTGCCTTGCAAAAGCTAAGAAAAGTGCAATTTAAAAAATCTCAAATTTTTTTTGGGTCTTGAGGAACATCTGTGGATGTTAAGCATTTCAAAACTCTTAATAGATTGCACACAAAAATTCAAGAAAAATGCTAACTTTCAGGACACTTTAGTGTCCTCAGGACACTTTAGTGTCCAATTTACAGAACTAGTGTTAAAGGTCTCTCTTATGCCAGAATGCTGGAGAGAGCATTTAGCATTTTTTTAATATTAAAAGTGTGATTTTTATCATAAATGATTTTTATGCATAAATGGATGCATAAAAAAAATTCTTTTATATTAAAAGAGTGATTTTCATCATAAATGATTTGTATGCATAAACATATGCATAAAAGATATTTTTTTATATTAAAAGTGTGATTTTCATCATAAATGATTTTTATGCATAAATGGATGCATAAAAGAAATTCTTTTATATTAAAAGAGAGAGTTTCATCATAAATGATTTGTATGCATAAACATATGCATAAAAGATTATTTTTATATTAAAAGTGTGATTTTCATCATAAATGATTTTTATGCATAAATGGATACATAAAAGAAATTCTTTCAGATTAAAAGAGTGATTTTCATAATAAATGATTTTTATGATGATAAAAGTGTGACTTTCATCAAAATTAGATTTTATGCATAAATAGATGCATATAGAATGATTATATTTAAGTAGATGCATATAGAATGATTATATTTAAATAAGGGTTCTCTTAATCCTCTATTTAATTTCCATGAAAATTGAAAAAATGAATAAGTAGATAATCTGTTAGAAGAAATGCTACCATTTCATAGTCACTAAGATGGTAATATAATGAGAAAATTTATTTAAACTATTGAAGTCAGAGATCGAGGTAAATGATTATTTTATTTCTCATAAGAAATTTATGTTTTAGAAATCTGTAAGCAAATATTCGTCGAACAAAACTTAGAAAAAGAGAAATTGAAATAGTACCTTTTGAGAAAGATAGTTTAGGAAGAACCTTTCAACACCCAAACTCTGATTCAGACTATTGACCAAGACCTAATTCCCTCGTCAGTTTCAATCAATGACAATGTGCCCAGTTCAAAAAAAATGTACTCAAATCCCCCACCAAATCTGAAACTAAGTTAAGACTTTTGATTTTGATCTGAGGATCAAGTTAACAGAATTCGAGGAATTTTGTTTGGAATTCAGACCTGGATCTAAAAGTATTGGGATACGGATTTAAGATTTATTCATGATATTCAAACAAAATCAAAACTGTAAACTTACATAGAAACCCTGTTTTCTTAAAGGTCTGTCTTACGCCAGAATACTGAAGGGAGCATTTGGCATATATGTTTATCTATGGGAAGTTCGGTTGCAACAGCTAGCGGGGAGTGTTCAAGGGACAGCTCGTGTGGTAAAAACCTGCCCAGGTCTTGACGAGCCTGGGTATGGTGAAAAATGGTGTGCTTCCGGTACGATGGGCAAGGGCCGACGAAGCAGTCCCCTGAGTAAAGTACCAGGACACCTAAGGAGGATCCTGGAGGGTTCTGACTAGGCGATGCACGGGCTCGCGCTGCTTAGGACACCCATACGTATGTCGAGGAAGATATATATATGTATGTAAACGAAATGATAATTGTAATCTGTTTTACTGGATCTCGTTTGCTGTCCAGCTGGTCCCAACAGAGAGTCCAGAGTGGTACTGTTTTTGTGAAACAAGGGATTGAATGGAAATTTTCAGTTATGAAATCTGTGACCATATCTGTTTTGTCAATGGATTATTTTTTTATATTAAAGTTTTAAAGAGGAGTGTGTGCGTATCTGTTTTCTAAGCTAAAGTTAAGAAAGGCATTTCAATTATGGGTGGGTGAGTACTTGTTTGGTTCTATCGATTCCAGTGGTAGGGTGGTGGCTAACCCACGGGCCGGGATGGGGTTAGGCGGGAATCAGTGGAGTTTTAATAATCAAAAACTGAAAAATCTTAGGATTACGCTAGGATTCGAGTAGTTAGTTAATTCCCTGATAAATTTCTCAATTGAGTGGATCAACGACTGTGCCTGATCCTTTATTAGGAAAAGGCGTTGAAATCGCTCAGATGATCAATTTATATCAGTGATAGTTTCCTTCTATTTGGTTTATTCAGTTGAAGGATGTTTTAGATTTGATCTCATTAGAAAAATAAAGTTAAGAAAATTCAAAAAAGTGGAATCGTCCCCGCTTTTCGCAAAAAGTGAAAAAATGAATAAGTAGATAATCTGTTAGAAGAAATGCTACCATTTCATATTCACTAAGATGGTAATGAGAAAATTTAATTAAACTATCGAAGTCAGAGATCGAGGTAAATGATAATTTTATTTCTCATAAGAAATTTATGTTTTAGAAATCTGTAAGCAAATATTCGTCGAACGAAATTTAGAAAAAGAGAAATTGAAATAGTACCTTTCGAGAAAGATAGTTTAGGAAGAACCTTTCCACACCCAAACTCTGATTCAGACTATTGACCAAGACCTAATTCCTTCGTTAGTTTCAATCAAAGACGATGTGCCCAGTTCAAGAAAAATGTACTCAAATCTCCCACCGAATCTGAAACTAAGTTAAGACTTTTGATTTTGATCTGAAAATCAAGTTAACAGAATTCGAGGAATTCTGTTTGGAATTCAGACCCGGATCTAGAAGTATTGGGATACGGATTTAAGATTTATTCATGGTATTCAAACAAAATCAAAACTATAAACTTGCATAGAAACCCTATTTTCTTAAAGGTCTGTCTTACGCCAGAATGCTGGAGGGAGCATTTGGCATATATGTTTATCTATGGGAAGTTTGGTTGTAACAGCTGGCGGGGAGTTTTCAAGGGACAGCTCACGCGGTAAAAACCTGCCCAGGTTTTGACTAGCCTGGATATGGTGAAAAATGGTGTGCTTCCGGTACGATGGGCAAGGGTTGACGAAGCAGTCCCCTTAGTGAAGTACCACGACACCTAAGGAGGATCCTAAAGAGTTCTGACCAGGCGATGCACGGGCTTGCGGTGCTTAGGACACCCATATGTATGTCGAGGAAGATATATATATGTATGTTGATGAAATGATAATTGTAATCTGTTACAAGATCTCGTTTGCTGTCCACCTGGTCCCAACGGAGAGTCCAGAGTGGTAATGTTGTTGTGAAACAACAGATTGAATGGAAATTTTGAGTTATGAAATCTGTGACCATATCTGTTTTGTCAATGGATTATTTTTTTATATTAAAGTTTTAAAGAGGAGTGTGTGCGTATCTGTTTTCTAAGCTAAAGTTAAGAAAGGCATTTCAATTATGGGTGGGTGAGTACTTGTTTGGTTCTACTGATTCCAGTGGTAGGGTGGTGGCTAACCCATGGGCCGGGATGGGGTTAGGCTGAAATCAGTGGAGTTTTAATAATCAAAAACTGAAAAAATCTTAGGATTACGCTAGGATTCGAGTAGTTAGTTAATTCCCTGATAAATTTCTCAATTGAGTGGATCAACGGCTGTGCTACCTGATCTTGATTAGGAAAAGGCATTGAAATTGCTTAGATGATCAAATTATATTAGTGATAGTTTTCTTCTATCTGGTTTATTCAAGTGAAGGATAGTTAAAAATTGATCTCATTAGAAAAATAAAGTTAAGAAAATTCAAAAAGAGGGAATCGTCCCCGCTTTCCAGGCATGGGAAATTTTCTCGGTTTCGGTTTTCGGAGTGACCACCAACCTAGTCTTGTGCCGGAACATTCGTGGGCCACGAGGCCCCGAGTGAGAAACAGTGCTCCGCGCATGAGGGGACTGCTTCCGCTGTCAACTACCAGGAGTTCCTGTGCATGGAGGGGATAGAGAGATCTCATAGTTGGTATCAGAGCCGAAATTGCCTAAATTTTAAATAGAAATCTGGGAATGGATGCATAAAAGAAATTCTTTTATATTAAAAGAGTGATTTTCATCAAAAATGATTTGTATGCATAAACATCTGCATAAAAGATATTTTTTTAATATTAAAAGTGTGATTTTTATCATAAAAAATTTTTATGCATAAATGGATGTATAAAAAAAATTCTTTTATATTAAAAGAGTGATTTTCATCATAAATGATAAATGTATGCATAAACATATGCATCAAAGATATTTTTTAATATTAAAAGTGTGATTTTTATCATAAATAATTTTTATGCATAAATGGATGCATAAAAGAAATTCTTTTATATTAAAAGAGTGATTTTTATCATAAATGATTTGTATGCATAAAAGATATTTTTTTATATTAAAAGTGTGATTTTTATCATAAATGATTTTTATGCATAAATGGATGCATAAAAGAAATTCTTTATATTAAAAGAGTGATTTTCATCATAAATGATTTGTATGCATAAAAGATATTTTTTTAATATTAAAAGTGTGATTTTCATCATAAATGATTTTTATGCATAAATGGATGCATAGAAGAAATTCTTTCATATTAAAAGAGTGATTTTCATCATAAATGATTTTTATGATGATAAAAGTGTGACTTTCATCAGAATTAGATTTTATGCCTAAATAGATGCATATAGAATGATTATATTTAAGTAGATGCACATAGAATGATTATATTTAAATAAGGGTTCTCTTAATCCTCTGTTTAATTTTTGTAAAAATTGAAAAAATGAATAAGTACATAATCTGCTAGAAGAAATGCTACCATTTCATATTCACTAAGATGGTAATGAGAAAATTTAATTAAACTATCGAAGTCAGAGATCGAGGTAAATGATTATTTTATTCCTCATAAGAAATTTATGTTTTAGAAATCTGTAAGCAAATATTCGTCGAACGAAATTTAGAAAAAGAGAAATTGAAATAGCACCTTTCGAGAAAGATAGTTTAGGAAGAACCTTTCCACACCCAAACTCTGATTCAGACTATTGACCAAGACCTAATTCCTTCGTCAGTTTCAATCAATGACGATGTGCCCAGTTCAAGAAAAATGTACTCAAATCTCCCACCGAATCTGAAACTAAGTTAAGACCTTTGATTTTGATCTGAGGATCAAGTTAACAGAATTCGAGGAATTCTGTTTGGAATTCAGACCTGGATCTAGAAGTATTGGGATACGGATTTAAGATTTATTCATGGTATTCAAACAAAATCAAAACTATAAACTTGCATAGAAACCCTATTTTCTTAAAGGTCTGTCTTATGCCACAAAGCTGGAGGGAGCATTTGGCATATATGTTTGTCTATGGGAAGTTTGGTTGCAACAGCTCGCGGGGAGTGTTCAAGGGACAGCTCACGCGATAAAAACCTACCCAGGTCGACGAGCCTGGGTATGGTGAAAAATGGTGTGCTTCCGGTACGATGGCAAGAGCCGACGAAGCAGTTCCCTGAGTGAAGTACGAGGACACCTAAGGAGGATCCTGGAGGATTCTGACCAGGCGATGCATGGGCTCACGGTGCTTAGGACACCCATACGTTTGTCGAGGAAGATATATATATGTATGTTGACGAAATGATAATTGTAATCTGTTACTGGATCTCGTTTGCTGTTCATCTAGTCGCAACGGAGAGTCCAGAGTGGTACTGTTTTTGTGAAACAAGGAATTGAATGGAAATTTTATGTTATGAAATCTGTGACCATATTTGTTTTGTCAATGGATTATTTTTTTATATTAAATTTTTGAAGAGGAGTGTGTGCGTATCTGTTTTCTAAGCTAAAGTTAAGAAAGCATTTCAATTATGGGTGGGTGAGTACTTGTTTGGTTCTACCGATTCCAGTGGTAGGGTGGTGGCTAACCCATGGGCCGAGATGGGGTTAGGCTGGAATCAGTGGAGTTTTAATAATCAAAAATTGAAAAATCTTAGGATTACGCTAGGATTCGAGTAGTTAGTTAATTCCATGATAAATTTCTCAATTGAGTGGATCAACGGCTGTACCTGATCTTGATTAGGAAAAGGCGTTGAAATCGCTCAGATGATCAAATTATATCAGTGATAGTTTCCTTCTATTTGGTTTATTCAGGTGAAGGATAGTTTAGATTTGATCTCATTAGAAAAATAAAGTTAAGAAAATTCAAAAAGGTGGAGTCATCCCCACTTTCTGGGCATTGGAAATTTTCTCGATTTCGGTTTTCGGAGTGACCACCAGCCTAGTCTCGTGCCCGAACATTCGTGGGCCACGAGGCCCCGAGTGAGAAACACTGCCCCGCGCATGAGGGGGTTGCTTCCGCTGTCAGCTACCGGGAGTTCCTTTGCACGGAGGGGACAAAGGGATCTCACAGTTGGTATCAGAGCCGAAATTGCCTAAATTTTAAATAGAAATCTGGGAATGGATGCATAAAAGAAATTCTTTTATATTAAAAGAGTGATTTTCATCATAAATGATTTGTATGCATAAACATCTGCATAAAAGATATTTTTTTAATATTAAAAGTGTGATTTTTATCATAAATGATTTTTATGCATAAATGGATGCATAAAAAATTCTTTTATATTAAAAGAGTGATTTTTATCATAAATGATTTGTATGCATAAACATATGCATAAAAGATATTTTTTTATATTAAAAGTGTGATTTTCATTATAAATGATTTTTATGCATAAATGGATGCATAAAAAAATTCTTTTATATTAAAAGAGTGATTTTCATCATAAATGATTTGTATGCATAAACATATGCATAAAAGATATTTTTTTATATTAAAAGTGTGATTTTCATCATAAATGATTTTTATGCATAAATGGATGCATAAAAAGAAATTCTTTATATTAAAAGAGTGATTTTTATCATAAATGATTTGTATGCATAAACATATGTATAAAAGATATTTTTTTATATTAAAAGTGTGATTTTCATCATAAATGATTTTTATGCATAAAAGAAATTCTTTAATATTAAAAGAGTGATTTTCATCATAAATGATTTGTATGCATAAACATATGCATAAAAGATAATTTTTTTAATATTAAAAGTGTGATTTTCATCATAAATGATTTTTATGCATAAATGGATGCATAAAAGAAATTCTTTCATATTAAAAGAGTGATTTTCATCATAAATGATTTTATGATGATAAAAGTGTGACTTTCATCAGAATTAGATTTTATGCATAAATAGATGCATATAGAATGATTATATTTAAGTAGATGCATATAGAATGATTATATTTAAATAAGGGTTCTCTTAATCCTCTATTTAATTTCCACAAAAATTGAAAAAATGAATAAGTATATAATCTGTTAGAAGAAATGCTACCATTTCATATTCACTAAGATGGTAATGAGAAAATATAATTAAACTATCGAAGTCAGAGATCGAGGTAAATGATTATTTTATTCCTCATAAGAATTTATGTTTTAGAAATCTGTAAGCAAATATTCGTCGAACGAAATTTAGAAAAAGAAAAATTGAAATAGTACCTTTCGAGAAAGATAGTTTAGGAAGAACCTTTCCACACCCAAAGTCTGATTCAGACTATTGACCAAGACCTAATTCCTTCGTCAGTTTCAATCAATGACGATGTGCCCAGTTCAGGAAAAATGTACTCAAATCCCCCATCGAATCTGAAACTAAGTTAAGACTTTTGATTTTGATCTGAGGATCAAGCTAACAGAATTCGAGGAATTCTGTTTGGAATTCAGACCTGGATCTAGAAGTATTGGGATACGAAATTTAAGATTTATTCATGGTATTCAAACAAAATCAAAACTGTAAACTTGCATAGAAACCCTATTTTCTTAAAGGACTGTCTTATGCTAGAATGCTGTGGAGGGAGCATTTGGTATATATGTTTATCTAAGGGAAGTTCAGTTGCAACAGCTCGCGGGGAGTGTTCAAGGGACTGCTCATGCAGCGAAAACCTATCCAGGTCTTGACCAGCGTGGGTATGGTGAAAAATGGTGTGCTTCCGGTACGACGGGCGAGGGCCGACGAAGCGGTCCCTGAGTGAAGTACTAGGACACCTAAGGAGGATCTTGGAGAGTTCTGACCAGGCAATGCACAGGCTCACGGTGCTTAGGACACCCATACATATGTCGAGGAAGATATATATATGTATGTTGACGAAATGATAATTATAATATGTTACTGGATCTCGTTTGCTGACCAGCTGGTCCCAACGGAGAGTCCAGAGTGGTACTGATTTTGTGAAACAAGGGATTGAATGGAAATTTTGAGTTATGAAATCTGTGACCATATCTGTTTTGTCAATGGATTATTTTTTTATATTAAAGTTTTAAAGAGGAGTGTGTGCGTATGTGTTTTCTAAAGCTAAAGTTAAGAAAGGCATTTCAATTATGGGTGGGTGAGTACTTATTTGGTTCTACCGATTCCAGTGGGTAGGGTGGTGCCGGATGGGGTTAGGCTGGAATCAGTGGAGTTTTAATAATCAAAAACTAAAAAATCTTAGGATTATGCTAGGATTCGAGTAGTTAGTTAATTCCCTGATAAATTTCTCAATTGAGTGGATCAACGGCTGTGCCTGGTCTTGATTAGGAAAAAAACGTTAAAATCGCTCAGATGATCAAATTATATTAGTGATAGTTTCCTTCTATCTGGTTTATTCAGGTGAAGGATAGTTTAGATTTGATCTCGTTAGAAAAAGAAAGTTAAGAAAATTCAAAAAGGTGGAATCTTCCCTACTTTTCGGGCATGGGAAATTTTC
Source organism: Cibotium barometz (assembly GCF_041138505.1). Lineage (NCBI taxonomy): Eukaryota > Viridiplantae > Streptophyta > Polypodiopsida > Cyatheales > Cibotiaceae > Cibotium > Cibotium barometz. The sequence goes on from NC_141095.1 coordinate 37,202,645, forward strand.
CCGATTTCGGTTTTCGGAGTGACCACCAGCCTAGTCTCGTGCCCGGACATTCGTGGGCTGCGAGGCCTCGAGTGAGAAACCTTGCCCCATGCATGAGGGGGTTGCTTCCGCTGTCAGCTACCGGGAGTTCCTATGCGCGGAGGGGGCAGAGGGATCTCACACAGCTGGTCAGCAACGAGATCCAATAACCCATTACAATAAACATTGATCCATCATATAATATATATCTTCCACGACATACGCATGGGTGTCCTAAGCACCGCGAGCCTGTGCATCACCTGGTCAGAACCCTCCAAGATCCTCCTTAGGTGTCTTGGCACTTCACTCAAAGACTGCTTCGTCGGCCCTCACCTATTGTACCATGGGAAGCACACCATTTTTCACCATACCAAGGCTGGTCAAGACCCGAGTAGGTTTTTGCTACGTGAGCCGTCCTTTGAACACTCCCCGCCAGCCGCCGTTGCAACCGAACTTCCCTTAGAAAAACATATATACCAAATGCTTCCTCCACCATTCTGGCGTAAGAAAGTCCTTTAAGAAAAACAGGGTTTCTATGCAAGTTTTCAGTTTTGATTTTCTATTGAATACAATGAGTATATCTTAAATCCGTATCCCAATACTTCTAGATCGCAGGTTTGAATTCCAATAGAATTTGCTGAATTCTGTAACCTTGATCCTCATATCAAAATCAAAGGGTCTTAACTTGATTTCAGATTCGGTGGGTGATTTGAGAGAATTTTCCTGAACTGGTCACATCGTCTTTTCTTGAAACTAACAAAGGAGTTATGTCTTGGTCATAGTCTGATTCAGGGTTTGAGTCTGGAAAGGTTCTCCCTGAACTATCTTTCTTGATCGAAGGATAATAATTCAATTACTACTTTACTGAATTTCAAGTATTTACTTAACTGAATTCAAAACTAATCTCGAATTCCTATGAGGAATAAATTAATTATTTATCTAAAATTCTGACTTCAATAGTTTTTCTGAGTTTTCTCATTACCATCCTAGAGAATATGAAACGGTAAAATTTTCTCTCACAAAGTATTTACTTATTCATTTAACAATATTCATGGGATTTAAACATAGGATTTAAGAGAACTCTTATTTTGATATAAAAATTTTGTATGCATCTATTTATGCATAGAATCCAACTTCTATGGAAATAACACTTTTATATAAAAGAAAATCCTTTTATGCATAAAAATCAATTTTGATGAAAGTAACACTTTTATAAAAAAAAATCTTTTATGCATAAAAATCAATTTTGATGAAAGTAACACTTTTATAAAAGAAAAAAATTATTTTATGCATCTATTTATGCATAAAAATCAATTTTGATGAAAGTAACACTTTCATAATAAAAAAATTCTTTTATGCATCTGTTTATGCATAAAAATAAAATTTGATAAAAGTAACACTTTTATAAAAAAAATTCTTTTATGCATCTATTTATGCATAAAAATCAATTTTGATGAAAGTAACACTTTTATATAAAAAAAATCTTTTATGCATCTATTTATGCATAGAAATCAATTTTGATGAAAGTAACACTTATATAAAAAAAATCTTTTATGCATCTATTTATACATAAAAATCAATTTTGATGAAAGTAATACTTTTATAAAAAAAATTCTTTTATGCATCTATTTATGCATAAAAATCAATTTTGATAAAAGTAACACTTTTATACTAAAAAAACTTCTTTTATTTATGCATAAAAATCAATTTTGATGAAAGTAACACTTTTATAATAAAAATATTTCCAAATATGCATCTTTCTATGCATAGAATTTAAATCTAATGAAAATCACACTTTTATAATAAAAAATATCCAATATGCATCTTTCTATGCATAGAATTTAAATCTAACGAAAATCATTCTTTTATAATAAAAAGAAATTATCCAATATGCATCTTTCTATGCATAGAATTTAATTTTAATGGAAATAACACTTTTATAATAAAAATATTTCTTCTATGCATTTTTCTATGCATAGAATGAAAATAACACTTTTAGAATACACAAACGATGGGGATTACTCTTTTTAAATAATAGAAGATAACACTTATTTCACAAAATGTAAGAAAATTTTACCATAACCTCCTTTGTATGGCTGACCATTTTTTTTCTATACTTAAAAATTTTCCCAAATGGTTTAAAGCATTCTAAACTAATCAAATTCCACTTTTAAAAGAGAAATAATATGAAAAGTTTAATTCTAACAATTTGATTACATAACTAGGATAAAGAAGGGCTGAATTCAAGAATGAAGAGAGGGGGAAAGCCTTTCCAACAAGGCATAACATCATTTTTCATTTTAAAGAAAACAAAAATTAGAAAACCATTAAAAGGAATAAAGAAAAAGTAGGATTTCTAGCTTACATGAATTTCTGTGAGCTTTCCTTTGGCTTGATGGTTTGAGGGATCTAGTCTTGTTTGCAACAAGAGTGGCCACCAATTCTTTTAAAGAGGAAATGGTCAAAAACTAATGAATTATCAATAAATTTATTGTTTTTGGCTATGGGGAGGAGTAGAGTAATAGTGCATAAAACACTATTAAGCTTCTACAAAGGGGGAGGCTTCTATTTATAGGAAAAAGTGAGCTTCTAACCAAGCAAATTGATTCTAGAATTTTCCAGATCAGTTTGGTCAATTTTTGACCATTTTTGGGTCAGTTTAGCTTACTTTTTGGAACTAGACTTGAATTAGGAGAGAGGAGAGATGAAATATCTCAACATTTGAGAATTTAAAACTCCACCACACATGTGAAATAGGGCGCCTCCTTCATGAGGGGGGATCCCCACTCTGAGGTGTCAAAAATTCATTTTTTTAGTATTTCCTTTGGTCCTTAGTCCACTCTTCATCTTATGTGAGTATTTACTCATTTTTGGAGGGATTTTCTTTATTTCTTCAATTTATCTCCTCCTTACATTTGGATGAATCTGATTGGCCCCTCAGAACATTAATCTAAATTTTTCAAAAAATCTGGACCCTGGATAAGGCCTTTTGAACAGATTATAATTTTTTTCTAATGCACCTTCAGAAAATCTTTTTGAGCTTCTGTTTTGGGAAAATTTATTTTAATAAGATGAGATATTTTTCCATCCAAAATTATTTAAAAACTGAATCACCTCTCTCTAGAAGATTTTCTCTCTCTAAGGCCAAAACAGGTAGAAACAAGATCTTTTATATTTTTGAAGAGGGATTTGATTACAAGAGAAGATACTCAACTTCTTGAGAGGCTGGGGAGGAATATTACAGCCTCCATTAAATTCGGTGGCACCACGACCCCCATTGCACATTCACATGTGGTCGCCACACGCCACACACGTTTGGCCGTGAGGGTGAAACGATTTTTGAAGAGCCCTCACCTACTGGGGCCCCTCCGTACATGCACCCCAATGTGGATAGACACCCAGAGCACACTCATGTACCTTCTTCTCTATCCACCACAGATCTATTCCCACCCCCAACCTTGCACCCCCTCCCCTTGCGTAACAACTTGACATTCCAAGCTTAGCACAAGATCTAGGAAGGGGAGTGTCACGACACTTGCACCCACAAACATCAGATACAAAACCTATGTGGAAAAAATTTTCAAACTTTTGCCAAAATTCCATGGAGTTGGAGACCCCATATTCCACATCAAGGTATTTAATTAACTCTATGAGGCATTTGAAATTTTTGATGAGGGGTGATGAGACCAAAGTCCATCTCCTTCTTGGACTAAGTGTTGAAGGCAAGGCCATGCAACTGTTCCAATCCTTGGACCCTCAGCACAAAGGCGCTTTCAAAGCAGTCAGAGAGGCCTTCATACTTGGCTTTGCACCCTACGAGCCCAAATAGAGCCATGTCATCCAATTGTTCTAATTGGAACAAAAACTCGAGGAAATATTACTTGACTACATTTCACACATTAGGTACCTTGATTCACGTTGCGAAGAGAGGAGAAAATTGAGTGACAAGCACTTAATGGATTGTTTCCTCTTGGTCTTGCACAATCCAAGGCTGCACAACCACATGTTGGCCAGGGAACCCTCCACCTTTGATTAGGCCTGCAAATGGATGATCTTTCTCGATGATAACACGCGAGAAAGATATTTCTCTACTGGGCAATGACATAATTCCTTGACATCCCAAGAAAATAGCAAAATTTCACTACTATGGTTACTGCTGAGCAGTGAAATATCGATGTGTTGAGCAGCACTATTTCTCTACTGAGCAACGACATAATTCCTTCACATCTCGGAAGCCTAAACATTGCTGGAATGTTGTTATGCCACCAATGTGTTGTAGTGTAAGCTCACAAGATTGGCAAGGAGGAAATAAAACAAAGATTTGGTTGACACAAAATGAGAAGCAAGAAAAGCTTCGATATGAAAGGAGGAGAATGACAAGGAGCCAAAATTGTGAAAGGTTACATGCCATTTCAAATCTTTCGATGCTCATGAAAGAAAAGTAGTTCAACTATGTTCAAAGGAGGGTGATCAAACAAGAGCCTCATATGATGGAACTATAGAGGTTAAAGAGGTAGACATTGTAGAGCTTAGCGAGGATCCACACCACTCTTTATTGACATGGACATAATCTTGGACGAGGAAGAGGCATTGATAACACTTTTAAAAGAGTTCAAGGAATGCTTTGCTTGGAGCTATAAAGACATAGAGGGAGTGCTACCAAAAGTAGTATAGCATGTTGAATTTCATGGCGGATCAAATATAGCATACGTGCACACAACATTGAGAGATTAACAGTAACCAAAATACCCAATAAAAGACTAGCATAATGATATAAACATGAGCTTATTGTTCTATTAGATCGTGCCTCTTATATAGGTGCAAATACAGAGTTGATAACATCAATGGATGAGGTCAGGAATCCACCTCCAAATCATCACCACCTTATCCTTAATTCTAGCTCATCAACTAGCTATGTTCACTTGCCCATGATATCTTCACATACTATATTCCTCAATGAGTAGATTCTACCTATTTTGATAGTTTTACTGCTTGGTAATTACAACTTTGACCTTTGCACATATTTTCCCTAAGTTTATGCCTCATATATTATCCCTCATCCCCATGTATTCATCAATTTTATCCAACAATCCCTATTTCAAATTGATGACATGCAACCCTGGTAGTAGTGCATGGGAAGCTTCATGGCTTGCCCACTCTCAACAGTAGTTGGACAAAACCTATGACCACAACCTGAAACATCACTCCACTTGCATCCTAAGATCTCACTCCAATTCTGGCCTATTGGTTTACAAAATGGGAGGATACAATTGGCATATATGATTTACATATAAGTTAGGATCTATATGAACACTTAGAAGACCTAATCATAGTCAACAAAATTGGTCTCATGAAAGGCCACATCATCAACAAGTTCTTCTTCATCTTTGTCCTCCACCAGGTTGTAATACTCTTTTCTTGGTGTAGAAATATCTCTCAAATTTCCAGGCTTACCACACAGAAGTGGCACTTACTCTCTGCTTTGTCTTTGAATGTTGGCTTTCATGTAGATCCCTTGTTGTTGAAGTGCTTCTTTGTGAAGTAGGCCTTGCCTCATCTTGGAACATGGTGATGCTATAGTGTTTTGATTTTTGATCCTATTTTCCTCTTTAAAAAGAGATAGAGTGATGTCAGCTATAGTGTTGGAGAAGGCAAGTTGGTGAGGGTAGTGACTATGTTCCATAGTCTTTATGGGGTACATGTTTTAACAATAATGCAATGCATACATTTTCTTCCATGGTTAAGTTAATTCCTGTAAGCTGTGTGGTTAGACTTCTTATCATATTTAAGTGAGAGGCAAGAGGCTCTCCCTTGTTGAGCTTTAGTTCAAAGAACTAGAATTTTTATTTATTTACTATTTATACTAATGACTTCCATTTATTAGTATAATCCAATGAAGCATTATCATGATCGATAAGTGACTCATTATCTTCTTTGGATTAATGTTCCTCATGTTCTTGTGATCGGCCTCCTCTAAATTGTTTTCTTCCAAAGAGTCGATTTGAGGTAGTACTTGCATCTCCTCCAGAGATTCAGCCTCAACATCTTGATCTTGAAAGATTTGTTTTGAACAAGGGGAAACTTGTATAACATACCACCACTTTTGGATCAATTCAATCAGCGTGAAACACAACCTAAAATTAGAAAGAAAAGGGGTTACACTCTTATTATACTACATCAAGATTTATGGTGATTGGTTGGGTTGCTAACCTGTTGACAGTGCATTGGGAAAAATTTGGACTCAAATTGGGCCCTTTAAGGATTTGTACATATTCTCTCTCTAAAAAAATGGGCTCATGTACTGAAATTTTTGCAAATCAACTCAAAAGTGAGTGGAGTTTGGACATTTAGAATCCACTCTTCAAGACCTTTCCAATGACATATAGCATGCTGGGCAATTTTGCATATTCAACAACTCCCCAAATTTGGTGATGATGTGGCATGTTACATGCCACATCATCACTAAATTTGGGGACTTCTTGAATATGCAAAATTACGCATCATGCTATATATCATTGGAAAGGTCTCGAAGAATAGATTCCAAATGTCAAAACTCTGCTTACTTCTGAGTTGATTTTTGAGAATTTCACCACATAAGCCCATTTTTATAGAGAGAGAATATGTACAAATCCTTAAAGGGTTAAATGTGAGTCTAAATTCCCCCTAATGTTGGAGATAGTACGAAAGTATCTTTCTCATCATTCCAAAACTTGGTGGAATCAATTTGAAAGAACCCATTTGGATGTTTCTTCATGGTAGCTTGAGCTCCTTTATATATCACCTTGAACCATTTGACATATGAATAGACTAAATGCTATAAACCTAACCTTAAGAATATCCTGAATAGTTCCACAATTCTCAAGATTGTTCTCTATGACATTGGTATCATGTCTCATAGCTCAACTTTCTTTCTCAAAAGTTGCCATCACATCACAATCAAATGTGTTTGTTTTAGAATCCACATGCTTTCTCAAAAGTTGCCATCACGTCACAATCAAATGTGTTTGTTTTAGAATCCACATGCTTCTGTGAAATTGCATTTCCTCTGACCATATTTAAACAAAAGCATGACATTTATTATAGTTTGTACTAACATTAAACAAAAGTATGATATTTAGTATAATTTGTACTAACATTAAACAAAAGCATGACATTTAGTATAGTGCATTAAACAAGGTATATAATCATTGAAGCATGAGACAGAGATGAAGAATATACTTACTTGAGGGTCACATTCTCGTGTATACTCATGCTCTTCTCTTTAACTTCTAACATAGAGGTGCTAGTTGAGGTAGATCACGAGAACAAGTGTGCATGTCCTTGCATTGGGGTATGTTCACAAGGGAGTCATAGTAGTGCAACAATGGACAGTGTGCATGGAAAATGAGGGAGATCAAATAGAGCAATGTGGTACCGTTGCCCACCACCATGCAGGCAATGAGAGGCCTAAGGAAAAGAAGTGGAGCTAAATCGTACCAGAGAGATTTCCAGAAGTATATTCACACTGCCCAGCAAGATTAAGACAGACAAATTCAAGAACCTCTAAGAAATCAAAAGGGAGAGGAAGAACACTAGGATCTCCCAAGATAGGAAGAACACTAGGATCTCCCAAGATAGGAGGTAAGGAGATCAAAAAGGAGAAGAACAAGTAGTTGTGTGGGAAGGATGTGTCAATACACAAAGTGCAAGGGTAAAAGTGAGGAGGATCCAAACACTCATGTCTTTGCCTTTGAGACCACCTTCTTGGCCACCAAAGCCCCATTTCCACAAAAGATAGAGTACTTTGCAACAACCATAGGTGAAAAGGCCACCAGCACACCTGGTACGTTCAGTATGGCCTGAAGCACTTCTAGATGTTTGAGGAACTAAATAAAGCCTTCCTTAAAATATGATAATTGATGTTTTACAGGGAGGCAAGCTGTGGTAGTCTTTCTTCATCTTCCAATCTCCTCCTCTTACTTGGACTTGATGGCTCTGGAGTTCTTTGTCGTTTACATGCTTCCATGGGTACCTTAGGTTCTAGTACTTGAGCTGTGGTTGCCTCTTCATATCATGTTTCTTCAACTTGTATGAGTGTTGCTAGTTCTGGAGCTGTTTCTATTGGTGTGTCTGCTAGACTGGAATCCTTGAGAGGAGATAAGGTGGTAAATATAAGTTGGGTAGGGCTTGCTAGGGGAGTAATTTGTTGTTGGGGTTTGTGTGTTATCTGACTAAGGATATTTTCCTTCAGTCCCTCTTGGTAAGTCCAGATTTCGGTGGCCACTTCTTCCTCTAGTCTTTGTGACTCCGATGCAACATCAGTGAGTACCCCCCTCATCCTTCTATCTATTCTTGTGTTTCGATCTTTCTTCATCTGCTTGATTATATCCTTGGATTCCATTAAGATGGCCCATCCTTCGTTTCCATCTTCAGCTGTTAATGTGGGCTGATATGGTAGTAGGGACAACTTCATGTGTTCCTCTGGCTCAGGATCCTTGAGAGGTCTTTTGGTGGCGACATGATTGAGCACCTGTGTGCAAAGTTAAGGTTTAGATATTTTGGACTAGTGGGACTTCAAATAGTTCTCCATTTCTTTATGTAGATAGAATGCCCAATCTTCTTCCTTCTCTTGATGTACTTTGGCGATTCTGTTTGTTATATCTATCTAGAAGCTTTATTTGCATCATTAAAGACATTGCCGTGCATGCCTTCTCTGTAGCTTCATCTTGGGTATTTTCATATTCTGCACCATTCGAATTATAGGAATTCTTCTACAGCATGTCCTTCTCAAAGGTATCTTGTCAATGTCGTGTATGTGGGCCCTGATTGCAGCTAGAAGCTGCAGAGCTTCTCTTATTAAGTCTTATGTGATAAGGAGCTCTTCAGTAGTGCCATCTGCCTTGTGATTCTCCCTCTTTTGGTCTACTTTTCATATGTCTTCAAGTACTCCTTGCAGAGTTCTTTGTCGATAGTCTGGGGGAGAGTATCTCTACCATTCTTCTGAGGCTAACTTTGTCTAATTTAGCCTTCACTTCCGCATCTTCCAGTATCTGTAGTTGTATCTCTACCAGGGATTTCATTAACGTCTTCACAATTTCGTGATCACGTTAACAAAACCTATTGTTAACATATTAAAACTTGTGATCACATTGTATATTCACATGACCTGAGAAATGACCTGCCGGAACCCACTATTCCAATAACACCTCCGGGCTTCTGCCATTCCCGGCGGGCCCGCCGGGATACAGGGTTTTCCCGGCGGGCCCGCCGGGAATGATGGAAGCCCGGCGGGCCTGCCGGGAAAAACAAAAAACACCGGCGGGGTATTATTCTGTATATAAACACTGCCCGACACCCATCGTACAACTTTTGGGAAGATAGTCCTTGTTTTGGGGGCGTGATATCTCTCCTCAAAGTACTTGTAGAGCTCTCGAGTTGCTAGAAGTGTCCTCTTGGGAAGAACGTCCTTATTTTAGGGGCTGTCGTCTTTCCTTGTAGGCACTCCTAAGGCTATTGGGCCACTCGTCCTTAGTTCTTTGAACTGGGGGCAGGGTGTGGTTCGTAGCTAATACTTGCGGAGATTTAGGGACAAATTTGGAGTCATTCAGCTTTGCATTTGAGCCACGTACGTAATCTACCTCATTCTGCTTTATGAATGGTTTGATGGAGCCAAGAGTCCTGCTTAGGGGCTTGTATTGGTTCTTGATACTTGATATAGTTTAGAGTAGACAAGGGTCTATTGTCCTATACTAGAGTATTGGGCAAGCATAGATCTTTGATTTTTTTCGTGAATGTTAGAGAAGGTCTATTGTCCTATACTAGAGTATTGGGCAAGCATAGATCTTTGATTGTGTAAAGTATCCTTAATTGGGTACAAAAGGCATCCTTCATTGGGGGTGCAATGTGCATGATAGTTTCGAAGTAGTTTTGTAGTAAGACCTTGCAAGATAGTTTGAAATAGTTTTGTGTTATGTGATGATCTTTTGTATTTGTCAAGATAGTTTCGAAGTACTTTGTCTGCAGATGTATGTTTTGTTATACGTGAGTGATTTGTTGTTTTTTCATTTGTGTATTCATTGTTATATGCTTGGTTGAATAGGTTATTTGTTGAGATGGAGGACAATGTTGGATCCAGTGATACCTCCAATAGAGTCCAAATTTCAAATAGCAGGAAAAAAAAGGCACCTGGGATAGAGTGGCAATATGCAATTAACGTTGGTGATCGATTCATAGATTGGGAGTGTAAGCTATGCCATGTAGTAAAATCAGGTGGGACGCCTCGACTAAGAGAACACTTTTTAGGCGGACCGAAGAAAAAGTCATGTACCCACCCCTCTGCACCTATAATGGCCAAACGCATACGAGAAGAAATTCAAAAGAAAGATTCAAGAAAACATGACACTCCTACCGTTAATGTATCAAGGCAGCAAGAACACTGTTGTTCTAATCATCAAACTCCCGCTACATCGCCTACTTGTATCCCGAACGGCAATATGCAGCCAAAAAGTAATCTACCCAGTGCATCTTCTTGCAAGCAAAACTTTGACGTAGGAAATATACCCATGCGTCAAACTTCATTACAAGAAAGCCTACGTCAAGGTCGACTCGATGATGCACAACTCGTCCTTGCTGAAGCGATTTACTTTTCTGGGAGTGCTATGATGATGGTGGACAGTGAGCATTGGAAGAGAGCATGGAAGAAAATTGGTGAGTTTGGACCAGGGTTTTCACCGCCTACGTACCATGCTATGCGAAATGATCTATTAGAGAAATGTTATGCGCAGGTAAAAGAACGTGTACAAAGAATAATTCTTAGCAATATAGAGCTTTCTAGATGTAGTATAGTAAGTGATGGATGGTCTAATGTGCAACGAAAACCATTAATTAATGTAATGGTTATTTCACCTAGAGGTGAGACTTTCATCCGTGCCGTGGATTCAGCTGGTTCAATCAAAACTGGGGCTTACATTGCTCAAGTCATTAGCTCTGTGATAGAGGAAGTGGGTGCCAAAAATGTAGTCCAAGTCGTCATGGACAATGCAAAAAATTGTAAAAATGCATCCAGAATCCTACAGCGACAATATCCACATATTTTTCCGGTAGTCTGTAATACTCATAGTTTGAATCTTGTATTAAAAGATTGGTATAAATCTGATGATACCAAATGGTTTGCCTCAATCGTCGACACTGCTCGCCAGCTTGTGAAATTCATGCTCAAGAGATAGAGAGTTTTGGATATGTTTCGACCTCGCATGTCAGTTATGTTAAAGCTTCCAGCGGAGACTAGGTTTTGCACTCACTTTTACACTTTTGAGTCTCTTCTTAGAAATAAAGATGCAGTTTGTGAAACATTCACATGCATGGCATTTCATGACTGGGAGAACACTCAACTTGAAAAAGTGAAAGAGAAAATCAAAGTCTTGAAGGGAGCGCTTACGAGAAGAAGTTGGTGGAACAGTGTGATGGATGCATACCATGTAATGATGCCTGTTATGTATGCTGTACGAAGCCTTGATCAAAGAGCGCCTAATCTCGGAAAAGCATGGATGCAATGGTGGACTGTCCAGCGGAGTTTGGAGTGTCCTGAGAAATTAGAGCATTCAGTGGTGGAAAAGCAATGGCGTGTACCATTCTCCAGTAGACAAAGAAAAGTTCTGTTGAAGTACTTTCATGCTAGATGGATTGGAGCGCATTCACCACTGCACAGTGCTGCTTACATGTTAGATCCTGAATATTGGAATATGGATTTGATGTCCAACGTTGAGGTGGTGCAAGATTTTTATAAAGTGGTAAACACTTTCTATAATAATGATGATGATCGTGTACAGTGCATAAAGGAGATGACCTCATTTCGGTTGAAAGAGGGTTTATTTTCCAACTCCCTTGTTCAACAAATGGCTAAAGAGCAACCTGCATGGAAGTGGTGGATGATGAATGGTGGTGAGCATTATGCTTTACTGCACAACCTTGCGATGAAGGTTCTAAGTCAGTGCTCTTCAAACTCAGGCTCAGAAAGAAACTGGAGCATGTATAAATATATTCATAGTACTATTCGCAATCGACTTCTTGCAGATCGAGCAAATAAACTTGTTTACATGTACTGCAATGAAAAGATCTTGCGAGACATCGAAAGCGAAGAGTATGAAGAAGATATGCCCAGATGGATGTACAATTGTGAAGATGTAGTAGACGAGAACTTTGATGTTGGACGTACGTTGTGCACCACCCTTGAGATAGAAGACAATTTAGACATTGACTTAGATGAGCTTAATTTAGCAGACGAGAGAGTAAACGGTGAAAGAATTTTGGAGCAAGATACTGACATAGAGGAAGAAGTCACTTCATTAATTTAATAAAAAGTACTTGTACAAATGATCATATTTGGAGAAATTATCAATACAAAAGTAGAATTTGTTTTTCTTAGCTCTCATCTTGAAATAAATTGCGAATTGCACTAGGAGTTGCATCTAAAGGTCCTGGTGGTTTATATTCGCTAGCCATGCCGAACACTGTATAAATACCTTGATTTATTGGGACATTGCACAATGCACATGTGGAAGTATTTTGCATTTGTCTCACTAAACATATTAAGTGGTAGTAGTGTCCACATGGTAGTATATACTGGCCGCTCCACCCATCGAATACTTTGTAACATACAGGACATTGGGGGGTGGAGGAACTTGTAGCCTCAGCAGAAACTCCCACAAGATCAGGATGTATCAAAAAATGAGAGATGTGGTTTCCTTGGCGCACAGGAGCAATACGTGAAGAGATGGTCTGCACATCTTGGCTGATCTTTGTTAGCTGCTCTTGAATCCCTCTATTGGCCGGGGGAGGAGTTGACGCTTGAGTTAATCGGTCAGCTTCTTTCTCCTTCTCTGCTAGCTGTGCCCCTAAGCTTTCTTTGACCTGGTTTAACTCCAGTCCGGCGCCCTCCACCACGAGAGCAAGTTCTTCTCTTGTGAATGTCACTGTCTCTTCACGTATGTCGTGGGTGTTGACAGTGGCCTCTCTGGAGGCGAAGTCCACTGGAGTTTCCAGGATAAAGTGAGCATATAGCATTTTAGCAAAATAGAGTGGAGCGTCGGCGTTGTGGAGAGGACGACCGTACACCTCCAAGAAAATGCGCTCGGCATTAGTTTTGATATCATTGTGAGTGCAACGAGAAATCTTCCATCTTCCCTTCTTAATCTCGCCATCTGGACATGGCCATATTTCCTTTATCATCTCTGTGGTTACGCGTTTGTTTATGTCTTTCCATTGGGCATAAGTTGGATTTGTCCATTTCGATAACTTGCACGCTGTTCTTGTAGCTTCGCGGGCTGTGAGGCCATGTGCAAGGGCCTTCATTCGCTCGTATGCCTTCTTGGCTAACTCCTGATGCTCGTTCGCTTGCGCCTGCTCCATATCTGCATGAACGTAAACGACTTTAGGATTTTAATGAACTGTAAAGATCAACGTAAGATAAATTGACCATTACTCTCAAAATCTTGAAGTCAAACACAACGAGAGGAGATATGTATTGCAAAGACTCGATGAGAAATATCCACTTGACTCCAAAAACACTTCAAACAATGCTCGCACATCAAATTTTGAAGAGAAAACATAAACTTAAACACCACAAGAGGAGAGAGATATTGCAAAGACTCAATGAAGAGAGAAACAAAATTTTGAAACATTGGACACATCAAATTTTGAAGAGAGAAACAAAATTTTGAAACATTGGACACATCAAATTTTCAAATTCCTGAAACTTCATCTCTTGATACTGTATCATTACAAAGTTGGGGTGAATGCCACCGATAGCTCTACAAGAGGACGTTGTGCCCTCGTAGGGTCAGTATTTAGTGATCTAAAAAATTCAACTACTTGCAAAATTGATTTTCGCTCATCGCGATTAGGCAGAAACATCCAATTTTTGACTCTAAGAATAATAGTATCCATGGTAACTTTGTCATGGGAACTATTATCCATCCACAACTCTTGCACTTTCTTCCAAAAGTCATATAAAGTTTGTAATAAATATCCCAAGGCAAAAACATCAGATGCAGGAGTGTATGCATCTGCCAAAAATGGATCATAAAGCTCTGGGGCTATCCACGGCCGTTTATTTCGCTCTCTGTCTGCGTAGGAGACTGCCTGTGCCACCTTCTCCGAGTTCTTGTCTGCTTCAAAAACAAAATTGAGAGACACCCGTTTTTTGGGCGCTCTCAGCAGCAACCCCCAATCGATAATACCTATGCGTGGCTTTAGCTCTTTTGTATAATCCAACACTACATTAAAAGGATGTAGGTCGGTATGTACAATACCTGCCATATGCGCTGCCGCTACACCTTCCACCAGGGCATGCATAATATGTGGCGTGTTTATTACTACCTCTTTTATTTTTGAAAGTTCTAGATGACCTAAAGGGATATTATCAGGTGGTGGTTGTCTCCATCCTCGATCCAAACGAAAAATGGCTCTGGTGAACTCACTGAATCTGAAGGGAACCTTCAGTAGAGTATCACCAAGAGCGCCGCCATTATAGTACGGGAAAATTGTGATCCAAGGAGCCTCTTTTGTAAAGGCAATGCATCGGACAATCGATGGATGTAGCACTTGCATACCCTGCTCTGCCTGGAAGCTCTCGAACTTCACGCTGCCTTCTCCTTTGTAGTGCTTTCTGCAAAAAGTGATGTGCTCCGGTAAAAATGATATACCTTTAATTGCATATTCTGTTGAAATCTGCTATCTTCTGTCTATCTAGCAGCTTAGCGTTGCCTCCGCTTCGAAGCTGACGCTGTGCATTTTCCCATATTTGGTCTATGAGATCTCGCATGAGTATCTCAGACTCGTTGATCTTTTGACGACATCATCAGTACATTGTGATACCGTGATGACCGCTTCAACGCGAATTGCTCGCAGAACAATTTTGCGCTCTTCGGGAGAAAGCATGTTGATCGTCTTCGTAAATCTAGCAAATATCATTAAACACAAAAAAACAGAATATCAAACATTGCTGAAATAAACATCAAGCAAACATCAAGCAACAAGTATATCAATATCGTCAATGTTCATACAAAAACGGAATATCAAATAATTTTAATGAACTCAACATCATCCAATACATCATCAAACGTGAGAAAACAGCAATAAGTGTATCATTACTTATCAATGATCAAACAAAAACAGAATATATCAAACAACATTACTGAACTCAACATCATGCAATACATTATCAAACGTGAGACAACCGCAACAAGCGCATTATTACTTACGAAGTGTATACATTATCGAATGACAGAGAGAGAGAGAGAGGGGGAGGAAGAGAGAGAGGTGTGACAGATAGAGAGGAAAAATTAAATGACATTTTTTATAGATTTGTGAGTTCCTAAAGAGAGAAAAATAATGTTTTGTAATCCTAAAGCACTCCTCATCTACATACCTATCGTGATAGAGAGAGATGTGAAGTGTATCATGAGAGAGAGAGAGAAAGAGTTGTGAAGTGTATCATTGCGAGAGAGAGAGAGAGAGAGAGAATTGTGAAGTGTATCATGAGAGAGAGAGAGAGAGAGAGGAGAGGAAGATAGAGTTGTGACAGATAGAGAGAAGAAACATTAAATGACATTTTTAATGTTTTTGTTTTAATTTTTAAGTAAATAGAGGGAGAAAAAAGAAATTATTAAAAATTATGTATATTTTAAGAGAAATAAAAACAATCATTATCTACACATCTATCGTGTTGTGAAGTGAATCATGAGAAAGATAGAGAAAGAGTTGTGAAGTGTATCATGAGAGAGAGAGGGGGGTAAGAAGAGAGAGATTCATATTTTTCGAGTTACGAATCACGATATTATAAAATAAAACGTTTAGACAATATGATGTAAACTTTGATCCATGAAATACTAATGTCGCGTTAGCAACCAAGTATCGCATGGATCAAACACAATAAAAACAATACAAGTCAAATCAAACAAATTTACGATATTTATTCGACCGCGTTAACGATCATATGCCGAAATACGCAAGCAAATTTACGACACTTTTTCGACCGCGTTAACGATCAAATGCCGCAATATGCAAAAAACATTTTATGCACTAGCGGACGACACCAACTTGCCGTGTTAACGACAAAATGCCGCCCGATTCTATGGGAATACCAATAGGATACGAACATACACTGGCCGCGTTACCGACCATATGTCCGCATTTGACAAAGGGAAGGGAAGGGAAGGTGACATCGCCATAACGATACTATGCTTGCCGCGTTACCGACTAGTACCGCTACGACGTGCCATACTTACCATAGGACACAGACTAGCTGCGTTACCGACTAAGTGCCCCAGGGTAAGCACCATTCCGAAGAATGGCCTTACACACACACACCAGTCGTGTGGCGGGCCACCCAAATCCTGCCGCGCATTGCGACAATGGGCGGTTGCCCGCACGAACTCACCCACACACACATCCCTCGTGTGGCGGACCACCCACATCCTGCCGCGCATTGCGACAGTGGGCGGCTGCCCGCACGAACACACCCACATACACACCCACACACACACACAAGTTTTCATTACCTGTGTATGCTGTCAGCAATGAAATCCCAAAGGGCCCCCCGGGCCCATATATATAGAAAAAAGTACCCCGCCGGGATATGTGACGACCCCTCCGGGACCCGCCGGGCAAAGCAAAAGCCCGGCGGGCCCGCCGGGGTATAGCAAAAGCCCGGCGGGATTTTTCCCGGTTACCAGGTCGCTTGCCACCGGCTTTTTTGTGAACATGTTAACATGTGAACATGTTAATAACATGTTCACACATGTTATTAACAAAAAAAATTTTGTGATCACGTGAATATAAAATGAGAGATCTCTACCATTCTTCCGAGGCTAACTTTGTCTAATTTAGCCTTCACTTCCGCATCTTCTAGAGTATCTGTAGATACTCTGGGCTGTGGTACTGGAGAGCTACCATTCCATGGGCTGTAACAGTTTCCTTCTGGATGAGAGTCCCATGGAACGATTGGACGTAAGGACCCAAGAAATTCAGCTTTGGTTTATGTGTCCCCCGTCGTTTCTGGCTAGTTGGGGATCCAGTGGTACTGCTTGCTTGAGTGGTAGATGGGTTCTCTTGGGCTTCAGACTCCAAGGCCGACATCTATATGAGGCACATAAGATCACTCAAATGATTTGGTGGGGTTGCTATCATTATCTTTTTCTTTTTCTCTCCTTTTTTTTGTAAGTAATTCAGTGGGAATAGGTTAGTATGGTTTAAGAGAGTGTTAGTGTATGAGCAATCCATTGGTCGATTAATAGTCAGTTCATGGTGGGCAGAGTAGGAGTTAGTACATGAATGTGCAAGCCGTGAAAAGATGAGGCCATGAAAGTGCAGGAATAATTTTTGTGAAATGCTTTGGCCATGAAAGGCTCAGGTGTGAAAGTGTCAGTCATCGTGAAAGTATGTTTTGTGAAAGGCACTGGCTATAAAAGGCTTAGAGGTGAAGGGCTTAGGCATGAAGGGATCTTGCCGTGAAAGTGTAGGAATTGTTCCATGAAAGGCACTGGCCGTGAAAAGCTCAGGCATGAAGGGCTCTGGCCGTGAAAGTGCAGGAATTGTTCTTCTGTGAAAGGCACTGGCAATGAAAGGCTCAGGCGTGAAGGGCTCAGGTGTGAAGGGCTCTGGCCGTGAAAGTGCAGGAATTGTTCCGTGAAAGGAACTGGCCATGAAAGTGTTAGTCGTGTGAAAGTCTGTTTCATGGAAGGCAGTGGCCATGAAAGGCTCACGTGTGAAGGCCATGAAAGTGCTCCGTGAAAGGCACTGGCCATGAAAGGCTTAGGCGTGAAAGTTCAGAAACGTGAAATGCACTGGCCGTGAAAAGGGGAGGCCGTGAAAGTGCAGGAAACATTTCTATGAAAGTGCAGACAATATATTCAATCATTTGATTACATTTTTTGGTATATGATGAGACACCAATCTTTTTCTATAACATTTTTGATTGAATCGATTGTGAAAAAATAGATTATTCGTGTTACCACTTAATGTGTATTGTGTTTTGAAGAACACAAATCGCAAACCAAAATAACAACCAAAAAAGAAAAAGAAAAGTAAAGAAAAACAAGTATCAAGCTCCCACCTCAAAAAAGAGTAGTCGAGAATCGATGGAGAGAGATGGCGAGCTCAAAAGATGCATAGGGACTCGAATGCAATGATCACTCCAATCACACAAAAAAGGAAAGAAAATAGATTTTATAATGCAACCGTCCCCGAGACAGGGTAGCTATCTTAATGAAGAACGCCACGTGGTGCTGCATGATTGGGTATTGCAAAATTACCGTTTCATGGCATGACCTGTTTTGAACTCTTTCATGGCCTGAAACTCTATAAAGTGGTTCTTCACGGCGTGAACGGCTCTAATGTGGTTCACGGCATGAACCCTTTTTTCTGTAGTTTCACGTGGAATGCATAAGATTGAATCTTTCTAATTTTTTCCTTTGTGCTCAAGCACTCACACGTGCACATGATGAGTGAATGATGCATTGCTTACCTTGTACCCATTTGTGCACTCATTGGATACCTTTTGTTTATCACACCATGAGGACCAAGGGGTCACCTGGGCACTTTTAGGCATTTGATGATGCAATCATTTCAGTTCCATGTCGGAGTTTTTAATTGTTCCTTCCACCCAACTGAACAATTTTGTTGCTGTGTCTGGTTGTGGAGGGCTTCCAACTGCATCTCCTTTTGCTGAATTTCTTTGTTTTTGCCCTTAAGCTCCCTGCTCAGTTATGTAGCCAAAGTGGGTACTTTCGTTGCTTTGGGAATCCCCAACCCATTTGGCTGGGGTTGCATTTTCCTCCACACAAGGGTTGGTGTGGTGTTAGCTTGGATTGGGAGTAGATGTTGCACACTCTTACCACCCTCTTTTTGATGACTTGACCTGTTTGTGTATTGGCCACAAACTGAGTTTGTTTTGGGTACCCATATTGCTACATTGCCTTGGTAGTATCCTTGTGCTCGCAGTAAATCCTTTCGAACCCACTATTCATGGGCTCCTTGAGGTCTCTTTGGATGCTTGGAGTCCTGCCAATTGGTTTGAGTCCACAATGTCTGACTTTTGAATTATTTGTAGGCTCTTCTTGGGTTTCTTTTATCATTCATGGTGTCCATCTTATTTGTAGGCTCTTCTTGGGTTTCTTTTATCATTTATGGTGTCCATCTTGTTTGGTTGATTTGTTAATTGATTCTTGGGCACCCACTTCTGTGTACCCTTAGATGTAGGATATTGTGTGGGGGGTAAGCGTTCATAGAAGCGTTCGCAGAAGCATTCGCAGAATGGCTGGTCATGTCCTTTGAGGTGTTGCCATTGCACTATTTTTTGCTCATCAGTTATGATGTGCTTTCCTCTGTTTGTCGAGCTCCATAAGGGTATGGACATGACCTTTTCACCTGTGCTTATTAATGATGTTCGTTCTTCCCATTGGATGTTGCATTTACTAGCACAGATCCAAGATCTTCCTAAAATCATCTCTTCTTACATGGAACCTGTAGGCATGACAAACACCTTCCCGACCAAGGAATTATTTTGATGGAAATGTTAACATTTAAAAATCCCTCAGCTTTTGTGGCTATCAAGTGAATGCTATGAACTTACGCATCAGTTGGTTCAAGGTGTGGTTTACCTAATGCTACCCAGGTCTCATATGAGATCAAGTTATGACTTGACCCCATATCTATTAATGTAATGCATGTTGCATGGCCTTTAGCTGAAGCAAGTCCCACTTTGAGTCATGCTGGCTCAATGTTTAGTTCGCCTTCGTCCAAAAGGGTCACAGAAGCCATGTTGACATGTAGTAGTCTTTTGTGCAGTAATTGTTTGGCTTTGATCTCTCTAGCCTTAGCCTCTTCTTGCGCTTGCTGTATCTTTTCTTTTACAAGTTGTTTTGTTGTTTCAAGAGATGTTCTTGCAAGAGCATCTCTTGGGTCAGTGATCCAAAATAGTTTTTTAATGACATAACCCTCCATTTGGATGCTGTCAACTGTCTCAATTTGGACAGACCCCTAAGGTGTGATTTTTGATACTCGGAAAGGTCCCAGGACTTGGTATTTAAGTTTCTTTTTCCTGGCGTTACTACCGACACTATACATGAGGACAAGATTCCCCATTTCAAGTTCTTTTTGCTTAAGGTTTTTGTCGAACCAGTGTTTCCTTCATAATTTTTCAATCATGAGTCCATGTGATGCTATCAGTCTGGTCTCATCAAGCTTTTCTAAGTCAATTAGCCTTTTGGCTAATGCATTCTCCGTTAGCTGCTCTTGTACAGTGATCCTTAAGCTTGGGACTAGGTATTCCATAGGCATAATTGCTTCCACACCATAAGCTAGACGGAAGGGAGTGTAACCCGTCGCTACCTTATATGATGTTTGATAGGCCCATAGGGCTTAGATTATGTTCCCAGTCTATTCGACTTGCTTCCAAGGTTTTTGTCAAGATAGTACACAAAATCTTGTTTGTACTCTTTGCTTAACCATTGGCCTGTGGATAATAAGGTGATGATTTTTGATGGATCACTAAGAATCCTACAAGTAAATGATCAATCACCTCATTGATAAAATGTGAGCCACGATCACTCACTAATTCTAATGGGCAGCCGAACCTCGAGATGATTTGCTCATATAAGAATTTTGCAGTTGTTCATGCATCATCTTTCTTTGAGGCTCTAGCTTCTGCCCACTTCATGAAATATTCCGTGGGGGCCACGATTATGTATCGGGCTTGGAATGGATGTGTCGCTCGACTAATCGGTCCTACAAATTCTATCCCTCATTTCTCAAACGGTTGTCTTACAATAATAGGTGTGAGATCCCACTGCCCCCTCCGCACACCGGGATTCCTGGTAGCTGGTAGCAGCAGCGGAAGCAGCCCCCTCATACACGGGGCAAGGTTTCCCACTCGAGGCCTCGCCCTCGAATGTATGGGCATGAGACTAAGCTAGTGGTCATTCCGAAAACCGAAACCGAGAAAATTTTCCATGCCTGAAAAACGGGGACAATTCCACCATTTTTATTTTCTTAACAAATTTATCTAACGAGATCAAATACTGAGCTAATCTTCATCTGAATAAACCATATAGAAGGGAAACTATTACAGACTTAACTTGAAGGGATCAACGTTTTTTTCCTAATTGAATCACGCACAACCGTTGATCTATTCATTTGAGAAGTCTTCAGGTTATTATTTAACTATTTGAGTTCTAAGCGTATTCCTATTAATCAAATTTTTATTAAAACTCTATTGATTCCAGCCTAACCCCATCCGACCCATGGGTTACCCACCGCCCAACCACTAGAATTGGTAGAACCAGACAAGTACTCACCCACCCATAATTGAATGCCTTTCTTAACTTTTGCTTTAGAATACAGATGCACACACTCCTCTTTAAACTTTAACTTATAAAACAATCCATTAACAAACAATTATTGGTTACAGATATCATAACTCAAGATTTCCATCCAGTTCCTTGTTTCTCAAAAACAGGTATCACTCTGGACTCTCTATCGATACCAGCTGGTCAGCAATGAGATCCAGTAACAGATTATAATAATTTTTTGTCATCATACATATATATCTTCCACAACATAAGAATGGGTGTCCTAAGCACTGCGAGCCCGTGCATCGCCTAGTTAGAACCCTCCACGATCCTCCTTAGGTGTCCTCGCACTTCACTCACGGACCGCTTTCTCGGCCCTCGCGCATCGTACTGAAAGCACACCATTTTTCACCATACCAAGGCTGGTCAAGACCTGGGTAGGTTTTTGCCGCCGCGTGAGCCGTCCTTTGAACACTCCCCGCCAGCTGTTGTTTGCAACCGAACTTCCCTTAGAAAAACACATATACCAAATGCTCCCTCCAGCATTCTGGCATAAGACAGTCCTTTAAGAAAGCAGGGTTTCTATGTAAGTTTTCAGTTTTGATTTTCTTTTGAATATAATGAGTATATCTTAAATCTGTATCCCAATACTTCTAGATCGCAGGTCTGAATTCCAATAGAATTTCTTGAATTCTGTAACCTTGATCCTCAAATCAGAATCAAAGGGTCTTAACTTGATTTCAGATCCGGTGGGTGATTTGAGTGAATTTTCTTAAACTGGTCACATCGTCTTTTCTTGAAACTGACAAAGGAGTTATGTCTTAGTCATAGAGTGATTCAGGGTTTGAGTCTGGAAAAGTTCTCCCTGAACTATCTTTCTCAAAGGGTAATATTTCAATTACTACTTTACTGAATTTCATTCATATTGAGTATTTGCTTAACTGAATTCAAAACTAATCCTCACAAAATCCTATGAGGAATAAATTAATCATTTATCTAAAATTTCGACTTTCATAGTTTTTTTGAGTTTTCTCATTACCATCCTAGAGAATATGAAATGGTAGAATTTTCTCTCATAGAGTATTTACTTTACACTTACCAATATTCATGGGATTTAAACATAGGATTAAAGAGAACTCTTATTTTGATATAAAAATTTTGTATGTTTGCATAAAATCCAACTTCTATGGAAATAACACTTTTATATAAAAGAAAATCCTTTTATGCATCTATTTATGCATAAAAAATAATTTTGATGAAAGTAACATTTTTATAACAATAAAAATTCTTTTATGCATCTATTTATGCATAAAAATCAATTTTGATGAAAGTAACACTTTTATAAAAAAAAGTTCTTTTATGCATAAAAATCAATTTTTATGAAAGTAACACTTTTATGATAAAAAAAATTCTTTTATGCATCTATTTATGCATAAAAATCAATTTTGATGAAAGTAACCCTTTTATAATAATTTTTTTAATGCATCTATTTATGCATAAAAATCAATTTTGATGAAAGTAACACTTTTATAATAAAAAAATTCTTTTATGCATCTATTTATGCATAAAAATCAATTTTGATGAAAGTAACACTTTTATAATAAAAAAATTCTTTTATGCATCTATTTATGCATAAAAATCAATTTTGATGAAAGTAACACTTTTAGAATAAAAAAAATCTCCAATATGCATCTTTCTATGCATAGAAATTAATTCTAATGAAAAAAACACTTTTATAATAAAAATATTTCTAATATGCATTTTTCTGTGCCTAGAATGAAAATAACACTTTTAGAATACACAAACGGTGGAGATTACTCTTTTTGAATAATAAAAGATAAAACTTATTTCACAAAATTTAAGAAAATTTTGCCATAACCTCCTTTGTATGGCTGACCAGTTTTTAATTTCTCAAGTTACTTAGAAATTATCCCAAACGATTTAAAACATTCTAAACTAATCAAATTTCACTTTTTAAAGAGAAACAAAATGAAAAGTTTAATTCTAAGAATCTGATTACATATCTAGGATAAAGAAAGGTTGAATTCAAGAATGAAGAGAGGGGGAAAGCCTTTCCAACAAGGCATAACATCATTTTTCATTTAAAAGAAAACATAAATTAGAAAACCATTAAATAGAATAAAGAAAAAGTAGGATTTCTAGCTTACATGAATTTTTGTGAGCTTTCCTTTGGCTTGAAGGTTTGAGGGATCTACTCTGGTTTTCAACAAGAGTGGCCACCAATTCTTTTGAAGAGGAAATGGTCAAAAACTAATGAATTATCAATAAATTCACTGTTTTTGGCTCTGAGGAGGAGTAGAGTAACAGCGCATAAAACACTATTAAGATTCTACAAAGGGGGAGGCTTCTATTTATAGGACAAAGCGAGCCTCTAACCAAGCAAATTGATTCTAGAACTTTTTAGATCAGTTTGGTTAATTTTTGGGTCAGTTTAGCTTACTTTTTAGAACTAGACTTGAATTAGGAGAGAGGAGAGATGAAATATCTCATTATTTGGGAATTTAAAACTCCACCACACATGTGAAATAGGCGCCTCCTTCATGAGGGGGAATCCCCACTCTAAGGTATCAAAAATTTATTTTTTAGTATTTCCTTTGGTCCTTAGTCCACTCTTCATCTTATGTAAGTATTTAGTCATTTTTAGGGGGATTTTCTTTATTTCTTTAATTTTCCTCCTCCGTACATTTGGATTAATCTTATTGGTCCATAGGAACCTTAATTTAATTTTTTTAAAAGTCTGGACCCTTAGGATAAGTCCTTTTGAACAGATTATAATTTATTTCTAATGCACCTTCTGAAATTCTTTTTGAACTTCTATTTTGAGGGAATTTATTTTAATAAGATGAGATATTTTTCCATCCAAAAATATTTAAAAATTGAATCACCTCTCTTTAGAAGATTTTCTTTCTCTAGGCCAAAATAGGTAGAAACAAGATCTTTTATATTTTTGAAGAGGGATTTGATTACAGGGGAAGATACTAGACTTCTTGAGAGGCTAGGGAGGAATCTTACAATAGGGGTGAGCGGCATCTTGTCTTTTTGTTGTGGGGGATAGCAAAATATTGGCATTCTTTGCATCTTTTGACAAATTCTATGGCGTCCCTGAATAACGTAAGCCACCATAGTCCTGCTTGAAGCACGTTTCGAGCTATAATTTCTCTAGCAAAATGCCCACCTGTTATCCCTGAATGAGCCTCTTCCAATATGGTGATGAACGCATTCTCTCTAATGCATTGTCTGAGCACATTATCTTTTCCTAGTTTATATAGTTCTCCCGTAATCAATTGATAAGGTGAAGCCAGCTTGATAAGCTGTCGCATTTTATCTTTGTTCAAAGATATTTCCTGGGGGGAAAACCATAAGATAGATACTCTAAGATTATTCTCTCCATTTGGGTACCATGTCCAACTTAAATAAATAAGCATCAAGAAGGTCATCATCAACACCAGTTGTTGGTTCCACATTTGGAATTCTTGACAAGTGGTCGGCCAACACATGCTGTGTTCCCTTCCTTATCGTGGACTGTAAAGTTGAATTCCAACAACAGTAGTAACCATCGTGTGATTCTCCCCGTGGTGTAAGGTTTATTTACTAGGTATAGTAAGGCTTAATGGTCCATGAAAAATATGAATTTGTTGGCCCCAAGAGGTAATGTCGATATTTCTTGATGGCGTAAACCGTGGCCAATCCTTCTCTCACTATGGTGGTGTAATTCACCTCTGCATCATTCAACTGACGACTAGAGAAGCAAACTAGATAGTCCAATTTGAACTCACCAGGCTGGGCTAGTATGCAACCAATGGCAAAATTTGATGTAGCAATGTGCACGTGAAATATGAGATCCCAATTGGGGGGTCATAGAATTGGCATGCTTGCCATGCTTGATCTAAATGATCATATGCTTCCTGACACTCCTCAGTCCACTCAAAGACAATAAGAAGCTTGTACAAAGGTCTGGCTATCTCAGGATAAAAAATTATGAAGCAGCGATAATACCCCACATGACCCATAAACCTTTGCACTAGTGATAGGCGGTTGTGGCAACTCCAATATCAGTTTAACCTTGCTATGTTAGTGGATATACCATTCTTTAACACAATGTGTCCCAAATCACACCATGCTTGCCCAAAAATGACACTTCAAGGGGTTTGGTGATATATTATATAATCGACATCACTCGAACACTTTCCTTAAGTAGGCCAGATGGTCTACCCATCGAGAGTGTACACATAGATCGTCAATGAATACCTCTAACCACTTTTGTAAGTAGTCCTTGAAGGCTGTGCATATCAACCGTTGAAAGGTTGTTGGGACATTTGTGAGGCCGAACGGCATAACCTTGTATGAAAATGTCCCCCACATTGTGTTGAAAGCTATCTTGTGCTGGTCCTCTAGTGCTACGGACATGTGATTGTAGCCGAAGAATCCATCCAAGAAGCTGTACGCTTCTCTCCCAGCCACTCTTTCCAAAACGTGTTTTGTATAAGGCAATGGTGGGTAATGGTCTTTCCTAGTGGCTGCATTAACCTTTTTAAGATCAACACATACCCTAAGTTTTCCATTCTTTTTATTTAGGCACTATCACGATTGGTGACAACAACCAATCCGTACGTTCAATTTCATAGATGAAATCCGTGGTAATGAGCTTGTCAATTTCCTCCTTTACAATTTCCGCATACTTAGGATTCATCTGGTATGGTTTTTGCCTGGTTGGTCTCGAACCTTCCATGATTGGAATCACATGCTATACCACCTCAGGCGGTATACCCCCTTCATCTCTTTGTAATTCCATGCGAAACAATCCTTAAATTCCTTCAGGAGAGCAATGAGCTCTTCTTCTTCAACCAAAGTCAAATCTTTAGCAATGTATACGAGCGGAGATTCTTTCCTTGGTCCCATAATATCCACCTCCTTGACTTCTGTCGGGCCATCGTACAATGCGGATAGCGCATCCTCCTTCACCCATGTAGCTGTTAGTTAGACCACCCTCCATTCCACCCTCTGTTCATCTCAACAATGTAGGTTTTGAAGTGGTCGGGTACTGAAAGCAAGTCTGGCTTGTCCTCATTGTCACTTTTGGCTTTAGCCACCATTATCTTTTTAGCCTCATGTTTTGCCTCTACTAGGGTTTTATTGCGTTTTTGATGCCCAGCTTTTGTAAGCTTGGGCGCGTCTGGCTCTTGAAGGACGATTTCCTCTTTGTCCTTCCCTCTAATGATATCTTACTCAACTCCTTGCCCTAATCCTTTGAGAAGTCATTGTGTACCTTAGTGGCCTCTCAAGGTATCTCAGCCACCACTGGGCATTCATAGGTTTTCTTCATATAATAGGGCATTTCTTCGGGCTATATACCGTTTCTATCTTCGCTATCGTTTGAGGCACTGAGCACTAGTGTACAGCTTTGTGCTACAGTACCTCAGTGTGTACACTTGATGTCTCCCCTCCTGATTCCTCATCCATGATCTACCAATTAACCATGTAGATAGAGGTTATAGATAGGGATGGTGCTAGATTTCAAATACTAGGTTCCCCTAGGCTGCATTACATCAATGGTAGCCAACACATGCATCCAATTTTCACTTAAGTCTGGAGAAGGAAGCGACGCATACATTTTCATTTCCTCTTCATCCTTGGAATCTCCCTCTATAGGTTGGCATATCTGTATAGAAGTGGTTCATTTTTGTGACCGAATCGTTACTAAACAACTGCCCCTCCATGGGGTGTGCTTTCCATGTTCTCAGATCAATCTTAAGAGTTGCGAATCCTTGCATACAAACACATGATCCCTCATGAAGGGTCTCCCCAGTATTATGTCATATGTATCAGGTTGGCACAGGAAGTCCATGACCACGAATGTATGATGATAGAGAAACGTAAAAAGTCTAAATTTCACATTCTCCAGAAGACCAATGGGCCTTGAAGATGTTCCGTCAGTCATTTTAACGATCATATCTGATTTTTTAAAGATCGGGTTTCCCCCAATTTTCCCAACAACGTTTTGTAATGATGCTAACCCCCGCCCCACCATCCAAGATAGCCAATGCCTGGTACCCATTATGTCGAAATGGTAGCATTTGTGTCGTCGCTTTTGTAGTAGCGTCCCAGTTGGTTAATTGGTATCTTAACAACTCGGGTTTTCCTTGTATGCTTCAAGGTTCTTTCGGCCAGGGGTGCCAGTCTCATCTATAGTATTAGGGCTAGCTTTAGACCGCCCTCTACCTATTCTTTTACGTCTGTCCATAGGGTTGGTGAATTACATAACAGTTGCCCTAATGGAATTCGAACAGGCGTGGATAGAACAACTGCGAGACTTCCTATGTCTCTGGGTTCTTTGGAGATAGAGGGTTCTTCCCATGTAGGTGTCTCATATTCTTCCATAGGGAAGAAATGGATGGACTCCCCTTACATTTTCCTCAAACATTCTGGACATTGTGTTTGCTTTTCTGTAAGACTCCTCCTCAGCCTGAATAATGAATAAGCCTTTACCTCAATACCCTGTAATCGTTCCCTATTTCTGAATACAAGAAAATATTATTTTTCTTGTTTTTGCCTAGTGAGATAAAAATTTCTAGAGAGTGGTAATTCAATATCTAGATATTTTTTGGATATATAAATTCTATAAATATCAAAAATGTGTTTTCCTGAAATATAAAATCAAAATAAATTTTCCAAGGTGTAATTGGAATTAATTAAAAATGATTTAAAAGACCTTAACCTAAGGGTCAAGATTTTCTAAAAATTTTAGATTATGGTCCAATTAAGGTCCCTCTATGAACTAATAAGATTAATCCAAGTGTTGTTATGAGATAAATCCAATGAATAAAAGAAAATACCCAAAAATGAGTAAATGCCCACATAAGATGAAGAGAGTTGACTGAGTACAAGATTTATTAGTTAAAAATTATGAAATATTACTAAAAAAATAAGATATTTTAGAGTAATCATTCATTTTTGACACCTTGGTAAGGAAAGGGGGAGCCTTCAAGGAGGCACCTATTTCACACACGTGAAGGAGTTTTCAACTCAAAAATATTAAGATATTTTTATCTCTCCTCTCTCCTGGATTAAACCAAATAAAAAAGGAGCCAAACGGGTTCAAATCTTGTCCAAATTCAGCCAAACTAAAGCAGGAAAATTATAGAACTTAGTTGGACTTAGTTAGTGGCCTCCCTCACCTATAAATAGACCCTCATTCTTTTGTATTCTTATCTGTGAACTATAGCATGCTAGTATTATACTAAAATAATAATATTTTCTATTATCCTCTAAAAATCTTCACAAATTGGAGAGATTGGAGCTTCCCTCTCTCTTCAGCCTTCCTTGGAGTCTTCATCAACATACTAAACCAATTGATTGGTTGGGGGCCTCTCCTTAGACTAAAGAATCAAGCAAAATAAGAGGTAAAGTGTGACTTTATGGTCTTTTTCTTACTCTCTAAATGTTTCTCACTTCTCAACCACTCTCAAGCTTGAGAAGTATTCAATTGAACTGCTCTTTAATGCAATTGAAGCTCTCTAATGAATTTTAGTGATAAATCTTATAAAGTTTTCATTTATGCTTAAATTAAAATATTTTTTTAAGCATATCTCTCTCTCTGCCAAAGAATGGTCATTCCTATGACCAATTCAATATTCAAATGATGCTTTTCATGAAGCAATTCTCAAATCTAAAAGTAATTTCTATGCTTGTCAAATTAGAGGCCAAAGAAGTGGCTTTTTAATGCTTTCATGATGCTAGTTAAATTATGAAAAACTTAGGAATCAAGTCCATAATTGGATATTGATCCAAATGGTAGGTATTCTATCATATAGTATTACGAAACTTTATGCTTTTAAAAATTATTGAGAATTATGAGTAATAGTAGAGTGGAGCTATGGTAAAATTTTTGAAAAATTAACACATAAATCATTTTCATACATAATATGAAAAGAGGACTTCCTACCATATTCTAGGATTGATCATCCTAGGTTAATTGAATAATTCTCATCTCATAACCATGGAAAATTAATTTTTAATGCTTATGCATAAATAGTTAATTAGAAAAAAAGAGAAATTTCTAGTAATTCATTTTTATGATAAAAGTGAAATTCCCATGACAATGGAAGTCCATGTATTCCAATGGAGAAAGAGAAAAATTGGAATACCAAAATAATGGATAATTTATTAAAGAAGAATTTTAGTTAAATTTATTTTTATGCATAAATGAATTTAAATGATGAAAGAGGAATTTTCACCATATTTCAAATTCAATCATTTAAATGAGAAAAGTGAAATTTCTAGTATAATGGAATTAATGGAGATTTTTATTTAATTTTTAAGAGAAAATTTAGTTAAATTTATTTTTTTACATAGATAAATTTAAATGATGAAAGAGGAATTCCCATCATATTTGGAATTCAATCATTTAAATGGAAAAGGAAGAATTCTTGGTATATTTGGAATATTGAATATTTTTATTAAAGAAAAGAGAAATTTTAGATAAGATTTCTTTTATGATAAAAGAGGAATTCCCATGACATTGGAATATAAATAATTAAATGCAAAAAGAGGAATTTCCATGATAATTGAGGACCAAGAAATTAAATGGAAAAATGAGTTTTTTTTAGTATAATTTAATTTATGATTATTTATCAAGAGTGAAAATATGGGTCAAATTGATTTTTGTAAATTCCATGAATTTTTTTATTCAAAAAAGGAATATTGAATATAGTTCAATTGAGGAATTGAGAAAGAATATGAAAATAGTCGTCGAGAAAAAGAACCTTTATCTAGGCCAAGCAAAATTTAGAAAAAGTCCCATTATCGGTATCAAAGTAGTAAAAACTACTAAATGTGAATGGATGTGATAAGATGTAAATGGGATGCGATAGGATGTGAACGGATGTGATAAGATGTAAATAGGATGCGATAAGATGTGATGTAATGAGAATGGATGTGGATGTGAATGATGAGATGAGAATGAGATATGAAAGGGTGAGTACATGGATGTGGATGTGGATGTGTATGTGAAATAATGTGATGTAAATGGATGTGGATGTGTATGTGAAAGAAGGGATGTGGATGTGTATGTGAAAGAATGGATGTGGATGTGTATGTGAAAAAATGTATGTGGATGTGTATGTGAATGTGAAAGAATGTGATGTGATGTGACATGAATATATGTGGATGTGAAGTGATAGACATGAATGTATGGATGGATGTGGGTAGTCGTACATGTGAACGATTGGATGGATGTGGATGAATGAGATGAGATGTGTACGAATGATGTAATGTGGATGTGATGTGATGTGGATGTGATGTAATGTGGATGGGATGAATGAGATATGATGTGGATAGATGTGATGTGATGTAATGTGGATAGAATGTATGTGATTAGATGGTGGATGAGAATGAATGTGATGGATATGAATGAATGTGATGTGATGGATGTAAATGGATGTGATGTAAATGAATGTGATGGACGTGAATAGATGTGATGTGATGTGATTGGGATGTGAATGAATGAGATGTGATGTCATGTGAATCGAGATGTGAATGAATGTGATGTGATGTGAAATGGGATAGATGTGAATGAATATGATGTGATGAGATGTGGATATGGGTAAATGTGAGTGGATGAGATCTGATGAGGATAAATGAGGAAAGATGTGATGAGATGAAAAATGATGTGATTGAATGAGAATGGAAATACATATGAAATGGATGTGGATTAAATAATGTGAATTGATGTCGAACAATGTGGAAAGACGAGAGTTCGTTATAGAAACTGTATTTATGACCTGTTTTTAAATGACTGTTTTATGTCAAGAATGCTGGGGAAGCATTTTGACCGTCTTGTGAATGAGATCGTGGAGAACTAACTGATAAAGTTGCAATAGCTGACGAAGAGTCAACGGAGGACGTCTCATATAGCAAGGTCGGCCGAGGTCTTGACCAGCCTCGGTTCGATTTAAATGGTGAGCTTCCAGTACAATGGATGAGGAACCAAGGAAGCGGCCTATGAGTGAAGCGATAGGTGACCTGCGAAGGATCCTATAGGGTGCTGACCATACAGTGCTCGGGCTCTAGTTCCCCGAAGATACCCACAACTACGTCGAGGAAGATATTGGGACAAGGAGTAAGAGTTGTTTTCTGAATTCGGGCATGGATTTGGTTGATTGACCTTGCTGGTTCTCAACGGATGAGTCCATGGCTCTTTTATATGGATCTGTTAGTTGATCTTTCTGATCTTCAACGGAGATTCCATCTGGAATTTTTTTAGTGAATATATTGCCGCGGGTACTAAGAGCTAAGAACTATCAAAAAGGCCCTTGAGTGGAAAGGTGGTGAGCGTTCTAGTTCCAATGATGCCATAGGTATACGGATGAAGGAATGATTAGAAATGAGAATTTTGTGAGAAAGAAGAGATGAGAGAAGAGACAATGTACTCAAGAACTCATCAATGAACCACTAGCCAACTTCATTAGAAATGAACTACAATGCCTCATATATATAGGAAAGTTCCTCCACCCTTTCCTCCACCCAAAAATGTATGTAAATAGGAAAAAAAGGAAATGAATGCTATAAATCCCAAAAATGCCTAGAGGCTAAAGAGTGTGCCACTAGTGTGACACCATCTGGAGATGACACCTATCCAACACCTCCTCTTCAGGTCCAGATGGGAGGACCAACGCCAACGCGCTGAAGAAGATAATCCAAGGTAGGTCGAGGAAGAGGCTTAATAAACAAATCAGCAACATTATCTTTGGTAGGACAATACTCAAGGTGAATGCGACCTTCAGAAATCCAATCACGAACAAAATGAAAATGAACATCAATGTGTTTGGATCGTCCTTGAATAGATGGATTTTTGGCTAAAGCAATAGCACTCTGTGAATCTGAGTAGATGAACATCCAAGGTGATTCAGAATTTGAGAAAGAGCATCAGACTTCTTAGGTAAGAAATAAACCCATGATTTGTGAGAGGTCATCCACAAGAAGCATATAATACTTGGATCCACCAAGCAATTGTACTTCCATAGGTCCTTCAAGATCAGCATGAATAAGCTCAAGTATGCGTGTGGCCCTATGAGTAGCCTCCTTTGGAAAAGAAGCCTGATGTTGCTTTTCTTGAGCACAAGAAGAACAAATATGATGGCGAGGTTTTTGAAGCTTTGGTAGACCTGTAACCATGTCATGTGAGACAAGATGTTGCAAAGTAGCAAGAGGAATATGGCCAAAGCAGAAATGCCATAGATCACTATCTTCATTAGAAATAAGTGCTTTAGGAGAAGCAAATAATTGATGAAGATGAGACTCATGTGGTGGCAACTGTGCTGTAAAAGAGCTTATATGATAAAGCCTAGCATTTTGATAACCATGTGCCACACAAGAAAGTGACTGTCTATCAATGATTTCAATCACTTCATCATCAAAGTAAACCCCAAGACCTTTAGAAGTAGCCTTAGAGATAGAAAATAAGTTGGCAGACATCTTAGGCACATGCAAAACATCATGTAAGATAGCATCTCCAAAAGAAACATCACCAATACCAATCACAGGGAGAGACGAAGCATCACCAATGTGTACTGATGAAGAGATAGACTTATAGTTTTCCAATAAGGAAGAACTATTCGTCATGTGAGAGGTAGCACCACTATCGGCAATCCACTCATCCGCAATATGCATATCAAGATCTTTGATTACCACAAGTGATGTGTCACATGAAGAAGTAGAAGACATAGCAACATATGCAATCTTGGCATTACCGTCTTCTTTCTTGTCTTTGTTTTTGTCATGAGAAGATGTTGATGTAGAAGAACCCTTAGATTTGGATTCACGTTCAGCTTTTACCTTCTTGGATGCCGCCTTCTTAGCAAAACAACGATCCTCCGTATGGCCACTACGACCACAGAAAGTGCACTCCTTGGAAGAATCCTTTGATTTGTCCTTGTCGCCTTTGGTTGAAGAATCTTTAGCAGTGGAATTAGAGCCTTTGCGTTGATCATTCCCCTTGCCTTTGTCTGTGCCCTTGCCTTGGCTTACAAAAGCCGAGTCCTTTTTGTTTTGCTTGCGAGTAAGGCACTTATCATGAAGAAGACCCATAGTCTCTTCAAAGGAAGGGAAAGGAACTCGAAGAAAGATGTTATCTTTGAACGATTCAAAAGAAGAAGGCAATTTACCAAGTAGCTTGTGGACCGGATTGCTTACCAATGTACCAAACTCTTCAAGTTGCCGCTTGATTCGATTGAATTCTCCAAGCATCTCCACTATGTTATCGGATTCGAAGATAGAAATCTTATCCAAAACTTTTTCCAACTTAGCCATCTTAACCGTTGAAAGTCTTCCATATTGCATTTGTATAGCGTGCCATAATTGTTGAGCCGTACTCCTTGTAGAGAGATTGAGACACAACCGATGTAGACATGCCATGCACAAGTGAAGCTTTGGCCTGTGCATCCATATAGGTTTGATATTGAGAAGGTACCATATGAGGAGAAGGTACCATATGAGGAGAAGTGATTATAGACCACACCCCGGCACTTTCCAAAAGAAGTTACATAAACAAGGACCAAGTGTGGTAGTTGTTTGGGGTAAGCTTTTGTGAATCAGAAAGACTTGGAAGGCTCAAAGATTGAGTGAATGGGTTAAAGGGCTGATATGATTGAGTGGGGAGAGGAGTAGTAGTGGAAGTAGTAGAAGAAGAAATCATAGTAGATGAAGTTGCCATAAAAGGCATAGATGATGTAGGGGGATATACCATAGAGGGCATAGAAGTATGTGGATAGGAAGGCATAAAGGATAAAGAAGAAAGAGTGTATGGATCCGTAGAAGAAGGTAATGGATACAACGGAAAAGAGAAAGTAGAAGCACCTACCGAAGAAGGAATTGCACCAAGTTTCATTGTAGTAGTTGTCGGTCCAACCGTCATAGGAGATGTAGGATCCATAGTATCTTCAAGTTTGCCTTTGTCTTTTGGAGTAGAGGACTTCCGAGATCCCATAGAGAGTGGAGGGTGGGAAAACACAAGGGAAGAAGTGTCATACCTCCAAAAATGCAGCCAATAGATGGGCTGTCCCCACCAAGGAAGTATCTCCAAAATATACACAAAGATAGTACAAAAATGCAGCCACAAAACGCAGTCAATATATGAACCAATAGACTCCGTAGAAACCACCAAAAGAGGGCTGAGAATGTAGCCTTAGGTAGAAGGAGTATGGAGGAGTTGATTGTCCACAAAAACGTAAACACAAAGTGTGTAGCAAAGTGGAATTTTCAGCTGGTAGAAAGGTGTAGAAAAGAGGATGAATATGTACCTCAAAACACCATGAAGAGGGCTGAAGTTGATGATGAAAATGCAACCAAGAAATCTCTCCACAAGAAGCCTCCAAAAAAAACGCTACCGCATGTAGGAAAAACTAGTTGGCAATGTTTTCACCGCAAGTAGAGTTGTAGGACTCGGATTGAAGTGCTTTAAAAACACACTTGTAAAGGATGGTAAGGGGCTGGTTTGAAGCCTCTTGCATCATTGAATGAGTGCAAAAAACGCAAGCAGAAATTCTGCATGTAGGCAGTCTGCGAAGAATAACTCAAAAACGGTGAGGAATTTGTGAAAACTTTCTTCTGCAAAGTTGTAGACCACGATGATTCCAGTAGGGTTCGCGGGCATAATTCTCAAAAACGCATCTGTTTAGCAGATAATAAAGAATGTAAAACTTCTGTAAAAAACGCAAGCAAAAATTCTACATGCAGGCAGTCTGCGAAGAATAACTCAAAAACGGTGAGGAATTTGCGAAAACTTTCTTCTTTGCAAAGTTGTAGACCACGATGATTCCAGTAGGGCTCGCGAGCACAATCCTAGAAAACGCATCCATTTAGGAGATAATCAAGAATGTAAAGACTTCTGCAAAAAACGCAAGCATAAATTCCATGCAGGCAGTCTGCGAAGAATAACTCAAAAACGATGAGGAATTTGCGAAAACTTTCTTCTGCAAAGTTGTAGACCACGATGATTCCAGTAGATCTAGTGGACACAATCCTCAAAAATGCATCCATTTAGTAGATAATCAAGAATGAAAAAATGCAATTGAAAGCGGGGTTGTTGAAGAGGACTAGAGGTAGAGAGGAAGAAGGATAAGTAGACTCTATGTGCACCACCACCTTGCTCTGATACCATGTGAGAAAGAAGAGATGAGAGAAGAGACAATGTACTCAAGAACTCATCAATGAACCACTAGCTAACTTCATTAGAAATGAACTACAATGCCTCATATATATAGGAAAGTTCCTCCACCCTTTCCTCCACCCAAAAATGTGTGTAAATAGGAAAAAATGGAAATGAATGCTATAAATCCCAAAAATGCCTAGAGGCTAAAGAGTGTGCCACTAGTGTGACACCATCTGGAGATGACACCTATCCAACAAATTTAACTATATATTTTGGAAGATTATGATCAGTGATATTATGATTTCATTAAAAGATTGTTTTAAAGGCAGTTGAATATGTGAAATAGGCAATTTTATATTGGGTGTGTAAGTGGTGTGACTATCTTGAAATTTGCATGAAGCACCAGCTAGGGGACCTGGGAACTCTTTTCCCTGGTACCCAGGACAAAACCTAACCAAATTCTTAAATGGATCCCATCACTACAGTGGTTGGCTAACCCACGAGACTGGATGGGGTTGGGCTGGACTGATGGATCCCTAAAATGAGACTCAATTCTGTTATGATACGATAGACAAAGTAAATCTCGGACATTCCTTGTTCTATGGAAAAGAATCAATGGTTGTGCCTCTCAATGAGGAAAAAAGCGTTGTTCTCTATGATCCAAGTGCAAGTTTCTTCCTTGATCTCACCAAGTGACTTACAGGTTTGGTCGGATCAGTTTGGTCAGTAAATGACCTTGACTATGTTAGAGTAAAAATATCCTAGAGGAATCACCCGTGCTTTCCGAGCAAGGGAAGTTTTTCCGGGTTCGTCTCTTGTTCGGATATCCGCGGGCGAGGCCCTGAGTGAGGGACCTTGCCCCGTGCAAGAAGTGCTACTTTTGCTATTGCTGGCACCCCAAATTCGTTGCACGAAGGGGGCTGGGATCTTTTAGCTGGGTATCAGACCAAATTGGCTAAAGTGGATCAACCGTGAAGCCAAAAATGTCAAAAATTTATGTAGCCGTAAAAGGTTATAATTGTATGATAAAATTCATACAAATCAATATTCAGAATGAAGATTCATAAATACGTAATTGGGTCTTCAACAAATAGAAGCACCACAATTGTATAGAATCCGTGACTTGCTTGAGGCCCAGACATGATGGTATTTACCTTATAATTCCAAGGACCATGACTACCCACATATACCAAGGGTATAACTGTAGCTCTTTACTAGCAGTATATACAAGTAAATCTAAGACCTTGAAATTATAAGCAAAAATGATATCCAAATGATGAATTCGAATGCTGATTGATATGAATTTAGAAATCTGGTTGAGAATTGATGAGTTGATTTGGATTCTGATTGAAAGATAATGATTCCTGAATTTTAGTTGAAAGAAGATAAGTTTAACAAAGCCACAATGAGGATGAATAGGACGAATCCTAGTGATTATGATAATAATTGGAATGATGATTGTGACTTCAGCAAATCACTATGAGATTAGTGGATTGTGCTAACAAATTGCTACTGTTGACCTTGACCCAATGACACTAGTTAAGAAATGACAAATTGAAAAACCTGCATAACTAAAATTCCCGTGGGAGGAATGTTCGGATGAAATTTTTAGTCTGATAGACCATTACTGTGTTTAGAATATGAATGAGTTATCCTTTGATAACGAGTTTAAGAAAAAATCCATACCTTTAAAAAAAATACAAGCCATCTCATAGTAAATTACAATATATATCATTACACAATCCCACTACATGCATTTACAACAATATATATTCAAAAATAAATCATAAGATGATAATTAAAAGACAACATATACAATAGAATTGTCATCAATTTAGAACGATACAATGATGGATTGGTTAGGATTGGATCTCATCTTCAATAAGATCCATCCTTGCCAAACGATCAACATCAATATCCATTTGATCAATTTGTAAGGCTATGATTAAATTTATTTCACTATCGATATTCTATCCATTAATAATGGTACCGATGCCCTGATCATCCTCATCAATGGTAGGGTCATCCTCATCAACATCACCATCATCATCAATGGTAGGGTCATCCTCATGATCATGAGAAATGGCACGCTCATCCTCATCATTATCATGATCATCTCTTATTTCTTGATCATCGATCACAATATCTTCATTGGCATATTCGACATCATCTTCATTGCGGCTTGCTACATCATCCATATGCTCCATATCAGTGAATGTATTGTACATCACTTTGGAACGTGGTGCAACAAGGATGATGTACCACCATTTAGTGTCATCATGCACCATTGGCAGATAGATAACCTACTCAAATACACATACTACAATGTATTAGCATATCAAAAGTCAAGGGGTACGTGAGCTTAGATATATATGTACATGAAACACATTAGTAAAAAAACGCATACCTGCTCACATTGTTGTGGCAATACGAGCCTATCTTTCTTTGTTTTCCAAAACTTTGTAGAGTCAATAGTTACATAGCCACTTGCATGGCATTTTATCATTGCATTAGGCCCTTTTTCCACCACGTTCATTTGCCATTTGACATCCAAAACATACACAAAGAAGCGACGAAAGTCAAGCCTAAATATGTCTTGGATTGTGCCACAATAATCATCCATTTTTCCATTGGCTCCCTCAAAGCTACTAATGACACCGCAATCTTGCGTATTCCTCTTATCATCAATTCTTTGTGTTCGAAAATGCTTTCCTTCACACCATATAGCATTGAACATAGTGCACTATACCAAAATAGAAGCAATATTTATGTAAGCAATGTGATTAAAAGTAAATCACTTACAACTAATGCAAAACATTAGTTCTATGTACCTTAACATGCATCCTTGTGCATACTCCCATTCTTCTGCCATGATATGCACCCCCCGTCTCTCTCTGCTCTCTCCATTTCCTCATGCAACTAATCAACATGGATATCATTCAGAAGTGTTACTAGACGCTTAGGGTATGTCTTACGAGAGCCATGTTGCCTCCAAAAGAGAGCTCTTTCTGCTTGCCTTCTTGTCTTTGCATCCTCATATCTTGTAACCCATCTGCTCATCACATCACTATTAAGAATGCAAGTGAAATTGAGATCATCAATCAATGCTCTGTCAATTACTTTACTCTGTCCTTTTCCTTGAGGCACAATAGAGGTCATCCTCAAGTCCTCTTCATTGCTCCATAGTCGTGGGGGCAAAGAGTTGTCCACTTGACTAAGAAATTCTGAAATATATACAAGAGACTCTTGTATCAACCAACCCTCGGCCATGCTTCCTTTGGGCCTTGCACTTTGCCTCACAAAGTTTTTTAAGGTCTTCATGAAGCGCTCTAGGAGGAAGAACGTCCAACCTGCATGCACAGTGCCGCATAAAGCAATTTTGTCCACCAAATGCACAATGAGATGTAGTTGGTTTGTGAGTGGTTCGCGAAAAAATTTCCTCTACCAAACAAACCACCTCCACTGCCATAATGCGTGCATCATCCAACATGGCTGGATCAATTGCTTTGGAGCTAACATATTTGAAAAACAAATGAATAGTACGTTATACCTGGCCTCATGCACGTCCATTTTGAAAAACTATCAAATCAAAGTGCAAGGTATAATGAAGGGTGATTTGACATGGGTTTTACATACCTCACAAGCTCGCCCATCTTATAAATACATTTTTTCAAACTTTTGTTTGCACAATGGTCGATGCTAGTAGTAGGTAGTATGAAATGCGCACATGTATATATGGTTTGAGGCATTACAAAATTTAATTTCAACATACAAGACTTGGAAAACACTTACTTGGAGCATCTTGTGCCAATCGTGGGACTTCAACCCATATAGTTGCTTAACACCTCTTTTCTTAGTGGTTGTAAAGGCTCCCTTCAATGATCTCATGCATCCACCCAGTGTAAAGGCTGTATCCTAGAAAGTCATGCAATGTCCACATCAACACTACTTTCAAGTCAAAGTGTCGAGAGGAGGGAGGCCTACTAATGTCCAACCACCATCGCAACACCTCTCCATAGTTCCTCCAACTCATCAATCAACGGTTTGAGATAAACATTCATGTGCTTTACTTTATGTTTCCTTGGAATTAGAAGGGATAACATAAGATGTCCCTTCTTGATCACCATTGATGGTGGAAGGTTGTAATTCATCAACACATCTGGCCATATGCTGTATGCGGTGCTTTTGAAACCAAATGGATTCACTCCATCCATACCTAGGCCAAGTCTCAAGTTTCTGGGCTCTGTTTTGAAGCTGGGCCATCATCTTCAATATGCTTCCAAGCAGGAGTGTCTACAGGAATTCTCCACACGCCATCATTCGATCGATGTGAGGAATGCCATGACATGAGCTCTGCTATGGATTTGCACTTGAACATGTGTTTGATGCGAGGAATTATAGCAAGACTTTACGACATACATCAAAACTCTTCACATCTGTCCTATACCTTGCTTCACCACAAGTGGGACAATGTCGAGCCTCCTTATGCGTCCCACGAAAGAGAATGCAATCATTGACGCATGCATGTATGCGATCATAATCCAATCCTCCAAGAGATGTCACATAGCACCTTGCTATGTCTCTTGAGGTGGGAAGTCTATTCCCCTTTGGAAGCATGTTTAATAATGGCCTACATCCAATATCATCATTAAAACATATTGAGCTTTATTCATAGCGAAACCCTTAACCACTAATTCGAATTTGCAAGTTAGAATTCTTACTTCAATAATGCGTCAAGACTTGCATTGCTCCATCCATAAACTATTTGTAGATTGAGTAATTCAAGTGAACCATGTAAAATAGAGAATGTGCACCCTTCAAATACCGGTGTCAATGAAGCCTTGTAAAGATGCTCTTGATCAGCTTCATCGTCGTCCATACCTTTGGGATCATCCCTAAAAAGATGCCGCACCATATCATCAAACACTTCCTCTTCCACGACTTTGTGGGGTGCAGGGCTATTGTCACCCCTTTCCCACTCATCCTGACAATAGATCCCAAAGCTCCAGTATTATCTCCTTGACGCTTTGCATGCTCTCGCCAAGCGTAGGGCACAGGGTGTGGTACTGCATCCTGTGTAACATACCCATCTTCACTAATAAAGAAATGTCTATGTAATAGATAAATTTATGAGTTTTTATCGTATAAAAATTAATGATTTTATTAAATGAGTCATTTCTACTTAGAATCTTTAAATTTTGAGCCCAAATTTAGAATTTGCGTGCAATTTTAATCTAACATAAGATTTTAAAGCATCCAAAACGGACACTGGATCAAGCTTATACGCAAATTCCAGTCATTTTTAGTTAAAAAGCGACGACCCTTAAACCTTAATAAATGCACGATCGGGCATCTGATTGACAAATAGTCTGCACCCCAACGACCAGGAGAACCTCCTGGGATGCTTTTCATGAAGCAATTCTCAAATCTAAAAGTAATTTCTATGCTTGTCAAATTAGAGGCCAAAGAAGTGGCTTTTTAATGCTTTCATGCTACTTAAATTATGAAAAACTTAGGAATCAAGTCCATCATTGGATATTGATCCAAATGGCAGTTATTCTATCATATAGTATTACTAAACTTTATTCTTTTCAAAATTATTGAGAATTATCAATAATAGTAGTGGAGCTATGGCAAAATTTTTGAAAAGTTAACACATAAATTATTTTCATACATAATATGAAAAGAGGACTTCCTACCATATTCTAGGATTGATCATCCTAGGTTAATTGAATAATTCTCATAATAACCATGGAAAATTTGATTTTTAATGCTTATGCATAAAATTAGGAGAAAAGAGAAATTTCTAGTAATTCATTTTTTATGATAAAAGTGAAATTCCCATGACAATGGGGAAGTCCATGTATTCCAATGGAGAAAGAGAAAAATTGGAATACCAAAATAATGGATATTTTATTAGAGAAGAATTTTAGTTCAAATGAATTTAAATGATGAAAGAGAAATTCCCACCATAATTCAATCATTTAAATGAGAAAAGTGAAATTTCTAGAATAATGGAATTAATGGAGATTTTTATTTAATTTTTAAGAAAAAAATAAGTTAATTTTTTTTACATAAATAAATTTAAATGATAAAAGAGGAATTCCATCATATTTGGAATTCAATCATTTAAGTGGAAAAGAAAGAATTTCTTGTATATTTAGAATATTAAATATTTTTATTAAAGAAAAGAAAAATTTTAGATGAGATTTATTTTATGATAAAAGAGGAATTCCCATGACATTGGAATATAAATAATTAAATGCAAAAAAAGGAATTCTCATGATAATTGAGGTCGAAGAAATTAAATGGGAAAATGAGAATTATTTAGTATAATTCAATTTATGATTATTTATCAAAAGTGAAAATATGGGTAAAATTGATTTTTGTAAATCCCATGAATTCTTTTATTCAAAAGAGGAATATTGAATATAACTCAATTGAGGAATTGAGAAAGAATATGGAAATAGTCGTCGAGAAAAAGAACCTTTATCCAGGCCAAGCAATTGGCAAAAATTTAGAAAAAGTCCCATTATCGCGGTATCAAAGTAGTGAAAACTACTAAATGTGAGTGGGATGTGATAGGATGTGAATGGATGTGATAAGATGTAAATGGGATGTGATGGGATGTGATAGGATGTGATAAGATGTAAAAAAATATCTTTTATGCATACAAATCATTTATGCATATGTTTATGCATACAAATCATTTATGATTAAAATCACTCTTTTAATATAAAAGAAATTCTTTTATGCATCCATTTATGCATAAAAATCATTTATGATGAAAATCACTCTTAATATAAAAGAATTTCTTTTATGCATAAAAATCATTTATGATGAAAATCACACTTTTAATTAAAAAAAATATCTTTTATGCATCCATTTATGCATAAAAATCATTTATGATAAAAAATCACACTTTTAATATAAAAAAGTATCTTTTATGCATATGTTTATGTATACAAATCATTTATGATGAAAATCACTCTTTTAATATAAAAGAATTTCTTTTATGCATCCATTTATGCATAAAAATCATTCATGATAAAAATCACACTTTTAATATAAAAAATATCTTTTATGCATATGTTTATGCACACAAATCATTTATGATGAAAATCACTCTTTTAATATAAAAGAATTTCTTTTATGCATAAAAATCATTTATGATGAAAATCACACTTTTAATATTTAAAAAAATATCTTTTATGCATATGTTTATACATACAAATCATTTATGATGAAAATCACTCTTTTAATATAAAAGAATTTCTTTTATGCATCCATTCATGCATAAAATTCATTTAAGATGAAAATCACACTTTTAATATAAAAAAATATCTTTTATGCTTATGTTTATGTATACAAATCATGGATGATGACAATCACTCTTTTAATATAAAAGAATTTCTTTTATGCATCCATTCATGCATAAAAATCATTAATGATGAAAATCACACTTTTAATATAAAAAAACATCTTTTATGCATATGTTTATGCATACAAATCATTTATGATGAAAGTCACTCTTTTAATATAAAAGAATTTCTTTTATGCATCCATTTATGCATAAAAATCATTTATGATAAAAATCACACTTTTAATATTAAAAAAATATCTTTTATGCATATGTTTATGCATACAAATCATTTATGATGAAAATCACTCTTTTATGATCAAAATAAAATTTCAATAAGCTTTCTTTTATACATAGAATTTAATTTTAAAGAAAGTAACTCTTTTTAAAAAATATTTTTTTAATAAGCATTTTTCTATACCTTGGATGAAAAATAACACTTTAAGAATACATAAATGATGGTATTACTCTTTTTGAATAAAAAAAAGTAAAACTTATTTTTCACAATTTTAGAAAATTTTGCCATAACCTCCTTTGTATGGCTGACCATTTTTCAATTTTTAACTCTCTAAAATTAATTAGAAGTTCACCAAGAGTATTTAAATCATTCTCAAAGAGAAACATTATGAAAAACTTGATTTTATCCATTAATCATTCATCTAGGATAAAGAATGGTTGGATTTACTAAAGAAGAGAGGGGAATACATTTTTTCAATGAGACATAACATCATATTTATATTAGAGAAGACAAAAATCATAAAAAACCATAAAATGAAATAGAAAAGAGAAGAATCTCCAACTTACAAGGAGAATTTGAGAGCTTTTCTTTGGCTTGATGGTTTGAGGGATCTACTCTTGTTGAAACAAGAGTGGCCACCAATCTTTAGAAGAGGGAAGGTAAAAAAACTAATGAAATATGAGTAAATTCACAGTTTTTGGCTCTTGGGAGAAGTAGGGTAACAGTGCAAAAACACTATTGAGCTTCAACAAACGGGAAGGCTTCTATTTATAGGAAAAGGTGAGCGTCTAACCAAGCCAACTGATTCTAGAATTTTTCAGATTAGTTTGGTCAATTTTTGACCATTTTTGGGTCAATTTAGTCCATTTTTTGGATCTAGTTGAAACAGGAGAGAGGAGAGAGAAAAATATCTCATTATTTGGGAGTTTAAAACTCTCCCACACATGTGAAATAGGTGCCTCCTTCATGAGGGGAATTCCCCCATACTGAGGTGTCAAAAGGGCATCATTTCTTCTAAATATCTCTCTTTTTTAACTATTAACCTTGTCCTTAGTCAACTCTTCATCTTCTGTGAGTATTTACTCATTTTTAGCAGATTTTCCTTCTATTCTTCCATTTATCTCCTCCCTACATTTGGATGAATCTTATCGGTCCATAGGAACCTTAATTTAAAATTTTAAAAAAATCTTGACCTCTAGGATAAGGCCTCTTTGAACAGATTATACTTGATTTCTAATGCATCTTTCGAAAATCTTTTTGAACTTCTATTTCGGGGGAACTTATTTTAATAAGAAGAGATATTTTTCCATCCAAAAAATTTTAAAAACTGAATTACCACTCTCTAAAAGATTTTCTCTCTCTAGGCCAAAATTGGTAGAAACAAGATCTTTTATATTTCTGAAGAGGGATTTGATTACAGGGGAAGATGCTGGACATCTTGAGAGGTTGGGGAGGAATCTTACATTCTCTCCTACTTGAAAAACGCGAGATGCCCTC
The DNA here is from genome assembly GCF_041138505.1 of Cibotium barometz. Taxonomy (NCBI): domain Eukaryota; kingdom Viridiplantae; phylum Streptophyta; class Polypodiopsida; order Cyatheales; family Cibotiaceae; genus Cibotium; species Cibotium barometz. The sequence continues at coordinate 37,247,251 of NC_141095.1, forward strand.
ATCTCGCAATGGGGGGTAATCCCGCAATAGATCGGCTTCATTCTCCCATGTGGCATCTTCAAAAGGATAGAACTTCCATTTTACCAATAATTCTCTGAGAATTCTGTTCTTGAGAATCTTTTCTCGAACATCAAGAATTTCTTCAGGTTGGAGTTCCATCTGCCCTTGGGTTGAAGAGGTTAGGATTTCATCATCAAGCACATGATTTGGGCTTGGCACATATTTCTTTAAAAGGCTTACATGAAATACATTATGAACTTTGAGATGAGGAGGTAGAAGAAGTTTGTAGGCTAAGTCACCTACTTTCTTTGTAATCAGATATGGCCCACAATATCTGGGGGATAACTTCTTGTACTTCCCAAAGAGATAGAGAACTTCTTTTTGGCCGTACTCTAATGAAGACCATATCTGCTTCTTTAAACTTTCTGTCTGTCCTCTTCTTATTTGCATACTGCTTCTATCGACCCTGGACAGCTTTAATATCTTTACGAATTGACTGCATGTGCTGCTCTATGTCGTCAAGCATCTGTGTGGACATTTCGACCCTAATCAATGGGTTGGACCAAGTTAATGGAGGTAAGTAATCTTGTCTATACAGAGCTTTAAAAGGGCTTATCCCAATACTTCTGTGATAAGATGCATTGTAGGCGAACTCGACTAGGTGCAGATAGCTTAGCCACTTCTTGGGTTCCCTGCCACCACAGCATGACCGAAGTATATCTTCGATTACTTGGTTTATCCTTTCAGTTTGACCATCAGTCTGAGGGTGGTAAGCTATGCTGATATCCAAAAAAGTTCCCACTGCTTTGAAAAATGCAGTCCAGAACCTTGAAGTAAACTTGGGATCTCGATCACTTACTATTCTCCTAGGTAGGCCATGCAATCTGAAGTAAACTTGGGATCTCGATCACTTACTATTCTCCTAGTGGGTAGGCCATGCAATCTGAAGATTTCTTTGAGGAACACTCTGGCCACATCCACTGCAGTGTAGGTTTCTTTTACTCGAATCAGATGGGCAACTTTGGTTAGTCTATCAACTACTACGAAAATGGAGTTGTAACCTGATTGCACTGAAGGTAATCTAGTAATAAAATCCATACTGATACATTCCCACTTCATCTGGGGGATGTCCAATGGATGTAACTTCCCAGGCATTTTTACTCTTTCAGCTTTGACTTTTTGGCATGTCAGACATTGATGTACATGATTCAGTACATCCTTTTTCAGACCAGGCCAAAAGAAGCTTTTCTTTACAGACATGTAGGTTTTGATGAAACCTGGATGTCCTGCTATAAGGCTGTCATGGGCTTCATTCAGAACTTGACCCTTGGTTCCCTCATCATTGGGAATGCATAGCCTGCGATTATAATACATAATGCCATCATCCAGGCTGTACCCTTGAACTCTGTTCAACTCATGTGGAGTTTTGCTTTCCTGCATAAGTAGGGTAGTAATAGGGCCAAAGAATCTATCCTGCATGATTTTCTCTCTTGCTTCAATAATCAAAGGATTTGATACTACAGTAATTGCAAGCAAGGAGGCTTTTCTGCTGAGGGCATTTGCTACCACATTTTCTTTGCCTGGGCAGTACTTGATTTGTCATCAAAATGAGCCACTAGGGCAAAACCACTTGCATTAGAACGGGATTGGTTACCAAGGTGGTCTTCAGCTTTAGAACAGGATTGGTTACCAAGGTGGTCTTCAGCTTATCAAAAGCACTCTGGCACCTGGCAGACCATTGAAACGGAATATTCTTCTTGAGAAGATTAGTCAGGAGAGAAGCTATGAGAGCATACTTTGGTATAAAAATTCTATACCAACCAGTCAATCCTAAGAATCCTCTGACTTCTTTCATTGTCTTACGTTCCGGCCAATCTATGACTGCTTAGACTTTTGTGGAATCTATAGAAATTCCATCTTTGGATACTAGAAAGCCCAAGTTTTCAATGTGGTCGGCAGAGAAAGTGCATTTGCTCTTTTTGGCAAAGAGTTGGTGCTTCCTTAGAATCTCAAGAAATTTTCTGACATGAGCTTCATGGTCAGCTGCATTCTTTGTGTAAATCAGAATATCATCAAGGTTTTTACCGCGTGATCTGTCCATTGAACACTCCCCTCCAACTGTTGTAACCGAACTTCCCTTAGATAACACATATGCCAAATGCTCCCTCCAGCATTCTGGCGTAAGACAGTCCTTTAAGAAAATAGGATTTCTATGCAAGTTTTCAGTTTTGATTTTGTTTTTTTGATTACAATGGTTATATCTTAATTTTGTATCCCAATACTTCTAGATCACAGGTCTGGATTCCCAAGCACAATTCCTCAAATTATGTAATCTTGATCCTCAGATCAAAATCAAAGGTCTCAACTTAGTTTCACATTTGGTGGGTGATTTGAGTGCATTTTTTCTGAACAAGGCACATCGTCATTGATCAAAACACTGAAGAAGGAAGTAGGTCTTGGTCAATAGTCTGAATCAGAGTTTGGGTCTGGAAAGGTTCTTCCTAAACTATCTTTCTTGAAAGGTAATATTTCAATTTCTAAATTTCTAAATTTCGTTCATTGAATATTTGCTTACAGATTTCTAAACTAAACATGAATTCCTATGAGGAATAAAATAATCATTTATCTCGATCTCTGACTTTGATAGTTTCTTTGAATTTTCTCATTACCATCTTAGTGAATATGAAACGGTAGAATTTTCTCTCACAGATTATCTACTTATTCATTTTTCCAATTTTTATGAAAATCAAACAGAGGATTAAAGAGAACCCTTATTTAAATATAAGAATTTCTTTTATGCATCCATTTATGCATAAAATCATTTATGATGAAAATCACACTTTTAATATAAAAATATCTTTTACGCATACAAATCATTTATGAAGAAAATCACTCTTTTAATATAAAAGAATTTCTTTTATGCATCCATTTATGCATAAAAATCGTTTATGATGAAAATCACACTTTTAATATAAACAAAAATATCTTTTATGCATATGTTTATGCATACAAATCATTTATGATGAAAATCACTCTTTTAATATAAAAGAATTTCTTTTATGCATCCATTTATGCATAAAAATCATTTATGACAAAAATCACTCTTTTAATATAAAAGAATTTCTTTTATGCATCCATTTATGCATAAAAATCATTTATGATAAAAATCACACTTTTAATATTAAAAAAATATCTTTTATGCATCCATTTATGTAAAAAAATCGTTTATGATGAAAATCACACTTTTAATATAAAAAAATATCTTTTATGCATATGTTTATGTATACAAATCATTTATGATGAAAATCACTCTTTTAATATAAAAGAATTTCTTTTATGCATAAAAATCATTTATGATGAAAATCACACTTTTAATATAAAAAAATATCTTTTATGCATACAAATCATTTATGATGAAAATCACTCTTTTAATATAAAAGAATTTCTTTTATGCATCCATTTATGCATAAAAATCATTTATGATGAAAATCACACTTTTAATATTAAAAAAATATCTTTTATGCATATGTTTATGCATACAAATCATTTATGATGAAAATCACTCTTTTAATATAAAAGAATTTCTTTTATGCATCCATTTATGCATAAAAATCATTTATGATGAAAATCACACTTTTAATATAAAAAAATATCTTTTATGCATACAATTTTAGAAAATTTTGCCATAACCTCCTTTGTATGGCTGACCATTTTTCAAATTTTAACTCTCTAAAACTAATTAGAAGTTCACCAAGAGTATTTAAATCATTCTAATGTAAACATTTTCTACTTATCAAAGAGAAACATTATGAAAAACTTGATTTTATCCATTAATCATTCATCTAGGATAAAGAATGGTTGAATTTACTAAAGAAGAGAGGGGAATGCCTTTTTTCAATGAGGCATAACATCATATTCATATTAGAGAAGACAAAACTCATAAAAAACCATAAAATAAAATAGAAAAGAGAAGAATCTCTAACTTACAAGGAGAATTTGAGAGCTTTCCTTTGGCTTGATGGTTTGAGGGATCTACTCTTGTTGAAACAAGAGTGGCCACCAATCTTTAGAAGAGGGAAGGTCAAAAACTAATGAATTATAGTAAATTCGCAGTTTTTGGCTCTTGGGAGAAGTAGGGTAACAGTGCAAAAACACTATTGAGCTTCAACAAAGGGGAAGGCTTCTATTTATAGGAGAAAGTGAGCTTCTAACCAAGCCAACTGATTCTAGAATTTTTCAGATCAGTTTTTGACCATTTTTGGGGTCAGTTTAGTCCACCTTTTGGATCTAGTTGAAAAACAGGAGAGAGAAGAGATAAAAATATCTCATTATTTGGGATTTTAAAACTCTCCCACACATGTGAAATAGGTGCCTCCTTCATGAGGAAAATTCTCCCATATTGAGGTGTCAAAAAGGCATCATTTCTTCTAAATATCTTTCTTTTTTAACTATTAACCTTGTCCTTAGTCAACTCTTCATCTTATGTGAGTATTTACTCATTTTTGGGGGATTTTCCTTCTATTCTTCCATTTATCTCCTCCCTACATTTGGATGAATCTTATTGGTCCATAGGAACCTTAATTTAAAATTTCGAAAAAATCTTGACCCCTAGGTAAGGCCTCTTGAACAAATTATACTTGATTTCTAATGCACCTTCTAAAAATCTTTTTGAACTTCTATTTCGGGGGAACTTATTTTAATAAGAAGAGATATTTTTCCATCCAAAAAATTTTAAAAACTGAATTACCACTCTCTAAAAGATTTTCTCTCTCTAGGCCAAAACTGGTAGAAACAAGATCTTTTATATTTCTGAAGAGGGATTTGATTACAGGGAAAGATGCTGGACATCTTGAGAGGTTGGGGAGGAATCTTACCCCACTTGAAAAACGCGAGATGCCCTCATCTTGCAAACTGGGGGTAATCCCGCAATAGATCGGCTTCATTATCCCATGTGGCATCTTCAAAAGGATAGAACTTCCATTTTACCAATAATTCTCTGATAATTTTGTTCCTGAGAATCTTTTCTTGAACATCAAGAATTTCTTCAGGTTGGAGTTCCATCTGTCCTTGGGTTGAAGAGGTTAGGATTTCATCATCAAGCACATGATTTGGGCTTGGCACATATTTCTTTAGAAGGCTTACATGAAACACATTATGAACTTTGAGATGAGGAGGCAGATGAAGTTCGTAGGTTAAGTCACCTACTTTCTTTGTAATCAGATATGGCCCACAATATCTGGGGGATAACTTCTTGTACTTCCCAAGAGATAGAGAACTTCTTTTGTGCCGTACTCTAATGAAGACCATATCTTCTTCTTCAAACTTTCTGTCTATCCTCTTCTTATTTGCATACTGCTTCTGTCGATCCTGGGTAGCTTTAATATCTTTACGAATTGATTGCATCTGCTGCTCAATGTCGTCAAGCATCTGTCTGGACATCTCGACCCTAATCAATGGGTCGGACCAAGTTAATGGAGCTAAGCAATCTTGTCCATACAGAGCTTTAAAAGGGCTCATCCCAATACTTATGTGATAATACCGAGTATTGATGGCTGTCTTCGGGATATCTTGCTCATTAATCCTAATCTGGTAAAACACTAATTTAAGATCTATCTTAGTGAAGATCTGGCTCCACTTAGCCTGTCCACCAGAAGCTCATCAATTCTGGGAATAGGATACTTATTCTTAACTGTCAGCTGATTTAAACCTCTGTAGTCCACACAGAGTCTAAGCATTCTATCTTTCTTTTTCTAAAAGAGAACTAGCGTACCCCAAGGTGAAACACTGGGTCTTACAAATCCTTGTTCTAACAGTTGTCTAAGTTGTTCCTCGAGTTTGATGGCTTTAGGAACTAGCATTTTGTACGTGCGTAGGGCTACTGGTGGCTAAGCTCTTGGGGTCAATTCTATCACATGATCTACTTCTCGAATTGGAGGCATCTATAGCTACGTTAGATTATGCAAGTCTACATTAAAAATATCACTTACATCAGGAATATCAAAAAAATCATTTATTAAAAGGTAGGCGTTTAGGGTCCTCCTCCATCCACAACTGACATCTTTGGGCTTGACTGGCACCCTTATCCTACGATTTATCATGTTTTGTTCATCTCCATTAAGAGATGTTCCAATGCATATACAAATTTTTGAGCACATCTGAGAGGTCGAAAAAAACAAGCATCGGCTTATCTTGTTTAAATAAATCTACATGCTTGTGGAAGAGGAAAATGTCAATAGGTACTTACTCTCTCACGCAGCCATGATATTGTTGAACAGAGTTTGCAAAATAACAAGTGTTTTGATCAATGTCGTACAAAAGAAAACTCCAGTGTTGGCTGAAAAAAACAAAGAGGACATAGGTGTATTAAAGAAAACACATATAGATTACCAAATATTTGATGTCAATTTAAAACTTAACATGAGACTCACTCTTCACGTGAAAACAAGTCCTGCCAAGTCGAGGCTCACTGGTTCAAACCAGGACATAAGTCTCAAAAATGATGAGCTATCATTTTGTAATGCCACGGCCGAAATGAGAGGATCCACAGTGTATGTACAATTTCGGACCTCTTCTGGTAGTAGTAATAATAAACAATACCTAGAGGCAACAATGAAAAGAACAAAGAATTAGTCCACTGGTACTTAGCTCAGTCATGCATCATACTATATACATCATGCATTATATATACTATATATACCATAGTAAAATATTGAGAATGTTAACTGTGATTTCCATTGCGTCGTTCATCAAAACATGTAAATTGTATCCATCCAGAGGCCTGACAAGTCTTGGGCCCCCCAAAGTGAAAATGCCGCTCTAACCGGCCCAGTAGCCTCAAAAACTCTCAATTCTTGGATATTCACTACTTCAATTAGATTTAATTCCCTCTCTATCCAGTCTGCATCTAGTCGGAATACAAAGGATAGTTAAGGCTCTTGACTGTGCTAGAAGATTTTCCTAGAGAAATCGCCTATGCTTTCTGGGCAAGGAAAGTGTTTTTCGAGTTCGATTTTGGAAGTGCCGTCAGACTAGTCCCTTGCCTGGATATTTATGGGCGAGGCCTCGAGTGGGAAGCTCTGCCCTACGCATGAGGTTGCTATTTTCGCTGCTAGCACTCTAGAGTTCGATACGAGAAGAGGGCAGGGGTCTCACATCTGGTATCAGAGCATTTGGTTGAAGTTGATAAACCAAGAAGCAAGAAATGTCAAAAATTTATGAATTACCAGTGAAAGATTGTAATTGTGTGTTGAAATTCGTACGAGTTGATATTCAGAATGGAAACTCATAAATTGGAAATTAGATGGAAGTACCGCAATTGTGTGGAATCCTTGACTTGCTTGAGGCCTAGACATGATGGCATTTGCCTTATAATACCAAGGGCCGTGGAAACTTGTATATACCATGGGTATAACTACAGCTCTATACTGACAATATATGCGAGTGAATCTAAGACCTTGAAGTTATGAGCTCTATAACTGCAGCTCTATATTGACAATATATGCAAGTGAATCTAAGACCTTGAAGTTATGAGCTCTATAACTGCAGCTCTATACTGACAATATATGCAAGTGAATCTAAGACCTTGAAGTTATGAGCAAAAATGCTATCCTAGATGATGATTTGATTTTTTGAATGCTGGTTGATATTTTAGAATTCTGGTTGAAAATTGATGAATTGATTTGGATTCTAATTGAAGGAGGATGATTGTTTTTGAATTCCAGTTGAAAGTAGATAATTTGAATAAATTATGATAATGATGAATGGGAAGAATTCCAGTGATGATGTGGTAGATAATCAAGACTTTCAGCAGATCACTATAAGATTAGTGGATCATGCTGATAGATTATTCATAGCTTGACCTTTGGCCTAGTGGACCCAATTGTGGAATGAAAATTTGAGAACTTGTATAATTGAAATTCCCATGGGGAATGTTCAGATTTTAATTGGAAATTACTGGTCTGATGGACCATTATTATGTTAAGGATATGAATGATATATTTTCTGAATGTTTCTTCCTATAGAAGAGATCTTTATCCCAAGATTTTGAGAGGGTTGACCAAACATTAAGGAATCCCAAAATCAGTTGGATCTAAAGTTTAATTCCTTTTTGGATTCGAATTATAAATAAAGTGATCTTTTCACCTGAGCATCTTGGTTAAATTGGAAAAAGGGACTTGACAAAGAATTTTCTTTGACAAGATCATGGATCAAGATATCCCAAGGGTAGCCGTTATGCAAGATATTCTTAGAGAATACTTGGATGATTTTGTTCTTATCTTCTTCGATGACATTTTGATATACTCAAAAAATGCAGCAAATCATGGTCACGTGCCTAAAAACTTACGAATATTAAGAGAGCACAAACTCTTTGCAGATAGAAGAGTAAATGTACCTTCTCAGTAGATCATGTTGATTATTTGGGATTCATAGTATCTAAGGATGGAATTTCTTCTGACCCCACTAAAATCCAAGCAATCATAGATTGCTAGAGCCCAAGACAGTGAAAGAAGTCAGAGAATTCTTAGGATTAACTGGGTGGTATCGAATCTTTATACCCAAGTATGCTCAGATAGCATCTCCTTTGACCAACCTTCTCAAGAATAATGTTCCATTTCACTAGACTGCTTCATGTCAATGTTAAGCTGAAGGTTGCCTTAATAATCGAACTCGGAGTATGAAGATGATTTTTACCGAGATTACCTCCAATTTTACAAGATGAGGGCATCTTGCGTTTTTTAAGTGGGGTAGGATGTAAGATTCCTCCCTCCAACTTTTGATGATGTAAAGATGTAAGAACCTCCCCTTCAGTCTCTTGTAATCATCCCCCCCTTCAAAATGCAAAAAGATCTTTTTTGGCCCTATTTTGGTCTAGAGAGATGTAATACAGTTTTGACATATTTTTGGATACAAAGTTACCCTTTTATTTTAAGATGAATTCTCCCAAAAAAAGAAGTTTAAAAAAGAGTTTTCTAATGTGCATTAGGAATTAATTGAATATATGCACTGGACACCTTAACCTTGTTGCCATATATATAGGCAGTGGTGTGTGAGCACACTTAGGACCACCGGGCCACTTTTTCCCTCTTTAGGAGGTTTTTTCCCCCGGCTTGTATATACGTCCATCATTCTAGGACTAACTTATCTTTTGTACATTGACACAATCTAATACATTGCGTGTTGTGTGTTGTGTGCATTCTTGCTTCTTCTTCTCCAAGCTTTGTGTGCTTTGTAGCAACCCTAATTCGTGCTTTCCTGCAACCCTAATTCCAACACTTAGTATCAGAGCAAGCATCGGCTCCCAGGGCTACGCGGCTAGCACCCTCCGACTCATGTTCTCCGATTGAGGTGAGCTTTCACGAGAGCTTGGCACGCTTGATAGAGAGAGAGAGAGGTGGTTTCTATTCTATCAGAGAGAGAGAGAGAGAGAGGTGGTTTCTATTCTATCAGAGAGAGAGAGAGAGAGAGAGAGAGAGAGAGATGGCACCGAAAGAGAGATGACCCTAGATTATGTTGCACGACCTTAGATCCCTGTTTGTAGACCTCAAGATCAACAAGCCCCAAGCTCCCTTGCAGCGCATGATCTCCGCATGATAGTACACTACTACCCAACTCACGTCTTCAACATCATAAATGCACAGGACGTTCAGCAGCCTTAGAGCGGTTATTAGTGCTCTTCTCCCTCACTCACACCTTCACCTAGGGACCTCTCTTTGTTGTGCCTAGCTTCTTTAGGGCTTGTAGATCTTGTTGATATTAGTAGCCTAGGTGGGGCTATCTTGCCATGTGGTAAACATGTACAAGGTCCATACCTTGTCTAGCAAATCTGAGCATAGCTCTCCAGGCTAGTTTGTACCTTGTTGTTGTGCCTTGTTCTGGGGAGTTCTCTCCATTGTGTTAACTCTCTACCAAACAGCTATGGAACTGAAACAGGCAAACACCCTTAGGTGTTTTCCCATTTCAGTTCCACAGCTGTTTGCTGCTCTAAAGAAAGCCAGCTCATGCTTCTCAATAACATATTTCAGAAGTATATTTGTTGTTACTCAGAATACGTTAGTAGCAAAAAAGCCATTAATAAGACCAAATTTAAGGAAAAAAGGCATCCACATGGTAGTTGATGATATGCTATGTAGACTAAATTGCCTTACAAACTCACAGAAATCAGTTCATCAGTAAGCAACCAGCATTACATTATGTCAAAAATACAACAGCATTATGTCAGGGAGCCAAGTAACCTATATTAGAATATCAGAATATCAGAATATCAAAAATAAAATAGTTCTCCAATGCTATTGATTTGTATCATTACATCATATAATACAATGTTGTATCTCAGTTATAAAAAAACAAAAAGTTACATCTAGTGTAAGATGTTAAAAAATACATGCTAGTGACAAGGAAAGTGTTAACTTTGGAAACACTTATAGGGCATGCTATTATAGATAGCCTCATAGGTTTCTATAGTAATTTTGAACTTATTTCTTTTCTATGGTATACACTCAATGGATATTTTGATACAGTGTACAAGATGTGAAAATATGTAGACAAGAGGGATATTAGCAAGGAGACAAAAGGTGTAGACATTTGTTTGCTGGAAATACAACCCCTTTACTACATATGATCATATAGGAATACTATTGTCCCATTCATCCACATAGTCTTCCTTGGCCTCCTCTTTCTTCGCAATACATTTGATGAGGTAAAAGTTAGCTGATTCTATATTGGTTGCAGAGTCTAGTTTCACTGCAAACGTGTCACCAACTTTTATTGATGAGGTAAAAGTTAGCTGATCCTATACTAGTTGCAGAGTCTAGTTTCACTGCAAATGTGTCACCAACTTGTAAAGCACTACTCAATACATCATGATGTCTCTCATACATAGCCTCATCATATGCATATTCCTCATTGGAAGAAAATGCAGGCAATGGCTCCAATGCATGATAATCCCACATCAGTACATGGGCGTTATTCACACATCTATTCCATTTATGATGCATGCATGTATCACAAAAGCATGAGAGGTGTTTGGTGGCAAGTCCTATAGGGTCTCGAGGATTATGGCCAGGAACAATTTGCATAGAATGAGTCTTTGGAAAGGACCCACAATTCCATTTTACCTCCCTATTAACATCCCCTTCTTTAACCTCCCAAAAGACTTGTGCACAAAGCCTCTATGCAGATTCACGATAGCAAGCTTCAAGCCCCTTTGAAAGATTGGCCCTACAGTACTCAACTACATCTACAACACACTTTAAGATCACCCCATCAGGCTTCAGTTGTTCATGTGTCAACGTTCTCTTTACCACACAGCTCTTGCTCCATTATGTTCTCCCTTTCTGTGCCTTGATTTTAAGAAGAAATGGCTCGTTTCTATCCCAGTTAAACTAGCATATCGAGCAACAAAATAGAATGTTCTACACGCTTTGAACTGTGAATCAGCACCATCGGACCATACCCAATGGTGATTTATACTTACATCTTGCTGCCTTAGCCATTATACATGCAGCATAAAGCAATGCTACACAAATAATGTGTCATGCACTCTATTATCTGAAATGAAAAAGTGAACTGCTTTGATGACCTCTTCTCTCTTCCTATAATAAATTATGTGCACAAATACGGTGCACTAAGTCGAATGCCAATGCATCGACTAGATCTCATTCTGCTCTTTAAATGCATAGTTCTCGGTAACAGAATCGCATCATCTAGGAAATTTTGAAAGCAATCCTTGAACTATTGTGTTTGCCACCATGCAACATAGTTGTGAGTAACAAAGACCTTCAACTTAGCCTTCAATAGTAGTCGTCGAAGGAACTCTGAACATTGCCATCTCCTTGTTCATAAGATCTTTCCTTTTCTTTTTCTTTCCATGTTTGTCCATTGCCTCCACATATTCAAATACCTTCACAATTATAGTCTTCCCTTTCTTTCTTTCCTCCAAAAGGGAAGCTCTCTACACCATAAGCATCGCACTCTCCCATCAAACACCTCCATGAATGGAATGACTTATCTTCCTCCTTTAAGAAGACTATTGATTCCCATAACTATACCACACTAGTGAAAGTACAAACCGGTGCGATGCAATCTATGGTTGCACCATCTCCTGCACAAACCTCACATCTGTAGTCACATTCACTCCTATGGAGACCAAACTTTTAAGAGAGCATCTAGTTGAGTGTGTCTTTGAAGAAAGACATTTGAACATGATATTCATAGCAGCATATATATATGTCCTTCACTCAATGAACAAAGAAGGGCTTCAAATACTCAAATGAGCGTAATTGAAGATTGTAATCAAGATGAGAAGCTCAACCTGCAAAATAAGAAAAAAACGTCTAGCATAAGAATGAATGAATAAGTCTGCATTGCTGCATATGCTAGTTGGCATGATTTACTATTCTAATTAGAATGAAATAATGCTAGTTAGCATACCTTAGTGTGCTAACAAGCATGTAGGTATGTTAAATAGCAAGATTTACTGTTCTAACTTAAATGTAAGTATGCTAGTTACCATGTAGTTATGCTACTTAGCATTATGAATGTCCTAATTAGCATGAAGGTATGGTAGTTAGCATAATTAAGTGTTCTAACAAGCATGCATCATGCTAACTAGTATGCAAGAATGCTAAGTAACATGCAATTATACTAGTTAGAATGTTGAATATGCTAATTAGCATGTAGGTATGGTAGTTAGCATGATTTAGTGTTCGTAAGCATGCAATATGCTAAGTAGAATGCAAGTATGCTAACTAATATGCGGTTATGCTAGTTAGAATTATGAATGTGCTAATTAGCATACATGCATGGTAGTTAGCATGATTTAGTGTTCTAACAAGCAGGCATGCTAACTAACATGCAGTTATGCTAGTTAGTATATGCAAGTACGGCAGTTAGCATGCAAGTATGCTAGTTAGCATGATTTAGTGTTCTAATAAGTATGAAGATACGTATGCTAACTAGCATGCAAGCATACTAACTAACATGCAATTATGCTAGTTAGCATGCAAGTACAGTAGTTAGCATGAAGGTATTTAACACGATTTAGTGTTCTACCAAAAGAAGTCAAGTACGCTGGTGGTCAGCATTCATGAGTGTGCTAACGAGCATACACATATGCTGGTTCGCATTCATGAGTGTGCTAATGAGCATACACATATGCTGGTTAGCATTAATGAGTCGAGTAGAGAAAGATTAACTTCTTCCGTTCGTACCATCTAATTGTGCTAACAAGCATGCAGGTATGTTACTTAGCATTATTTACTATTCTAGCTAGCATGCATGCATGTTAATTACTATAATTGGCGAGTGTCCTTACTACTACAAGCAGGTGTTGTAGTTAGCATGAATAACTAGTACGCAGGTATACCATTTATTGACAATGAATGTACTATGATAGTTAGCACGTGTAACTAGTAAACAAGGTTTGTGTACTTGAGGCTGATCGAGCAGATGGACCAGATTCTTGATGTAACAGTTTCGTCCGATTCCTTTTTTTGCAGACATCTTTCTTGTTGGGGGAGACACATGTTTCAGATTCCTAAAAGGAGTAAACAAGTTCTTTGATTTCATCCGTTATGGCACAAACTTGAGTTCTCAGAGAGATCTCAAGTACATCTAACTTTTGTGCTAGTGGCATGCAAAAACCAGGACACGTAGTTTGCATTGAAGTTCTGGTTGAGAGATTGGAACACGAGGTTTGCTGTGTATCGATAGACACTTGTTAAGTAAAATGATAAACTAGAACAGGTCTCAAGTGAGAACAAATAGATACGCTTACCAAGAACTTTCTCAAGTTTGTTTTCTCGCGGACGAAAACCCTTTAGAAGGGGGGGTAATATTGTGTAGCATGTAACGACATGTGTGAGTCTCTCGTAGTGGCGGTAGAGCTCCACCGAACATGGAGGGCCACATGCCGGAATGCATGTGCTGAGTGTGTTCGGGTTCAGGAGTGAGGTGCCCGAGTTGGGAGGGGACTATGGGTGGTCAAGCTAGTGTGGGTAGGTAGGCCACTCTATAAGACGGCAATGTGGACACTCTATGGTTTGGGTGGTGACTAGAGCTCGAAGCCCTCCTTGGCTATGGCGAGGGTGACTACGATGATGTAACAGATGACATGTAGGTTTTACCATTTTGGGAAATTTCATCTTCATGTCTGTAAATGGTGATTAGGGTGGTATCATCATAAGATTACGAGTTTTTTTATAGCACATTTCTAGAATTATAAGCATTATATCAAATCAAACCGAAGGGGAGCAATTCATGCGAGTGCAAGTGAGAGTGAGATTGTGAGTGCAAATGAGAAGCTTGAGAGTGGTCGGGAGGTTTGCTGCCATGGAGTGCAGCATCCTAAATCCTTGTACATCTTCATAATCAAAGACTCCAAAAAATATTGTTAATTAAGTTTTTTTTTTGTAAAATTTTAAATTTCTTGCAGTTTCCTATTGTGGTCCTAGGTGAATGTGTGGCTCCTCACACAACCCAAGCCAATAGATATTGCAAAGCACAAGAGTCAATAAATATTAAAGATGAGAAGCTATCTGATATTGAAGGCATGGACACGGAGCTAGAGGTGGAGCTTAAGAGCCTTTGAATCTTGAAGCAGTGAGTGCATCTTAAAAGCTAAAGACCAAGTCAGAAGGTGGATTCTAGAATTTTAATGTAGCTTATTATGCATCAAAGACATGTGGTGTTAAATTTCTACTAGATTATCTATACAACTATCTAATAAGATAAGCCATGTAGTATTATAAAAAATAAAAGGCAATTAGTAAACTTGTGTTTTCTTGGATGGTTGTTGCTCGTATACAACCTATCCCTTAGCCTATGCAAGATTGGGGGTGCATTGTTTTGCTTGTAGTCTATGTACTACTTTTACTAGAGCATGCCAGATTGGGCCTCGACAGAAGTGCATTTGTTGCCTTATTGCTATAATTGGAGTACAAGTGAGAAGCTCAAGGGTGGTCGGGAGGTTCCAACTTTGCCATGGAGTGCGGTATCTTAGATCCTTGTACGACGTCTTCATAATCAAAGACTCAAAATAATATTGTGTAATTAAGTAAATTTTTAGTTTAGTACAATTTAAAATTTCTTACAATTTTGAGTTAATGATGACTGCATTCCGAGGCCCAATCCGGCATGGCCTTGGAGCGAACATGGATTGAGAGAGCAAAACGATACACTCCCAATCTTGCATAGGCTAAGGGGCGGGTCGCATACGAGCACCAGCCAGTCAGGGATACGAGCTGATTTTACTAGTTGCTTTTGCTTTTACACGGCTTACATTATATTACTCTCTTTTTTTTAGGGGAAGATAAATAAATTCAAAAAAAGAAAAAGAAAAACACATACATGAACAACCCCAGAAATATATACAATAGCGGGGTTGCATCACCAAAAAAAGGGGGAAAATCTTAAGCAAACTCCCATTGATCAGTCCTAACGCCAAGGTCTTAACCCCAACCCCGTGAGGGAGAGTTATCCGCGCATCAGGAGCTGAAGAGGAGTCCACCTCTGTATAAGGAGAAGGAAGAGCAAAGGCTTCCAAAGAAGAGAGCCAAGGGTCACAACCTCCTGCACAAGAAAGCCAACATCCACCAAGGTCGACCTAGAATCATGGTGAGGAGTATCCTCATCCTGAACAGGCCAATACACAATGCCAAACTCATCCACCAGAAGAAGAACATCTGGAAGCCACACATCACGGGGAGAGGAAACCCCTTCATCCGTCTCAGCAGGCGGTTAAACAAACCGACGATAAGTCGCGCGAGACAGGCGACCTGCGCTTATGCCTTCATTCATGCAAGGTCAAGCACATTAAAGAACACTGACAAGCTACATTGTCTAAAGGAATCATAAACCAAGGTGATCGGAAAAGCTAGAGTTAGACGGAAGGAGGGCTCTCAGGTGGGCTTGTTGTGCTTGCATCGCCGGCCGCAGGAGAGCTGGAACCGAGGGAAGGCCTCTTAACCCTGTGCTTTGGGTCATGGCTCGTGTTGGGTCCTGCCGGCACATAATCTAGAAAAGACGCCAGCAGCTTCCTGCTTGTCGCTTTATATACGAGCTCACCGTTTTCCCTCTGCAACAAGCAAACCGACGAAGGTGCTGTTTGTTACATACAGATCTATATTACACACATGCCTTAAACTAAATATTGGCTTGATCAGGTCTTAACGACAGGTGCAAACCGGATTTTCGTGAGCGTCGACAGCGTCGTGCAGTTCAGATGTCGTGAAAGCAAGTTTTGCTGCAAAACACGAACTGTCAACATTCCATATTGCATCAGAAAAGACGTGCTCTGTGTGCATATGGGTGTGCGTGCGTGCGTGCGAGTGATGTAGCCCCTGAATGCGGCTCCAGTTACTGGTATGCTCTTAACTGATACATTGAATGCAGACCCACTAAAATGTAGTATGTGCGTATACTGGGAATGCGTCTTCACTTACAAAGTGACAGAGCTTGAAGCTCTTTTGCGCTCGCCGCAACGATAAGTGTAAGCAACGGTGATAGCAACAGTACCGAAAAGGCCAGATGCCCCATATAGGGCGCAAAGGTGGGAGGAGGGAGAGCGAGCTAGCTGTATATATATATATATAGAGAGAGAGAGAGAGAGAGAGAGCGCTGTGAATAACGACCTCCCTCTCGGGCTTCTTTGTGAGTCAGAATACCACTTAGGCTTCTTTGTGAGTCAGAATACCACTTAGACTTCTTATACACACCCACAAAAGCATGCTTATTCAAATGGTAGTAGCAAGTTGTCACAAAAGCATGCTTATTCAAATGGTAGTAGCAAGTTGTCACAAAAGTATTCATTTTTGTAGTTTTTTTCCCCATTTAGTCCTCCTGTTTTGTAGCAATGGATATAAGGCACGGCTTTTTTTCCTTTATGATAACCCACCAAGATTACGAATATATGCACACACATTGGGAGCCACTTATCTTTCTACATATAATTACCAGGGACTCAATCTACACCTTTGATTGAATCTAATCCTACATTGGGAGGGATTCACTCATCTTATGATGTCCTATCTTGCTATATATAGTAACCATAGATTTAATCTACACCTTGATTGAAAATCAGAGAAGCTTTTAAAGGAAACTTCTTTGTAGACCCACTAAAATCTACTATGGGTACATCGAATGGGTCTTCACTTATGCACATCAAACGATAAGTGTAAGCAACAGTGATAGCACACTACCGAAAAGGTCATAGAAATGAGATGCCGCATATAGCAAAGGTGGGAGGTGAGAGAGAGAGAGAGAGAGAGAGAGCAAGTGCTATGAATAAACATTTCCCTCTCGGCCTTTTTTGGACTAGCTTGGTGACCACTTAGAATTCTTATACCAATCATGCATGTTTTTTTTCAAATTGTCACAAAATTATTCACTTTTGTAGGTTTTTCCCCCCATTTAGTCCTCTTAATAGCCTGTCGTGTTTTTGTTTTTGTTTTTGCATTAGCAATGGGAATTTCTAAAAGCCACGACTTTTTCAAAATACAAAATCACGAGGATTACAAAAGTAGCCGTTAACAAATTCTTTGTTATTTTTTTAAAAAGTTAGACGATTTTTATTATATGAGGGTCCCGCATACCCTTTTTACAAACACACACACACCCCCCCCCTACAGGTTCACTACAAGGTTGCTATCACCATGCAATGTGGGCAGCAATGGATCGAACCCATTCCCTTGGGTTACAAGCCATCCACTTTAACTAATTGACCTACCGATTGTTGGTAAATTCTTTGTTATTTTATAATGTGTACAAATCTTTCCTTCTTTCAAAATGTTTCAAACTTGACTTTGAATTTAATCTACGGTGTACATTGAATCTACGGTGGTATTTTTGTTATCTTAGGTAATATGGTAGGAAGACCACAAATTTTATCTTAAACATGTCAGTTGGGCAAAGAGCTATTGATTCTTTGTTTTTCTTTCTTTACTTTTGCAACATTCAAGGTTCTTTTTTACTTTTACAAATTCAATAAAGTGGATAGGATGTAAGCCATTTGATTGTTTACATTTTGAAGATGTTTTTGAAAGTCTCACCTCATAGACCCACCATGCCTTCTAAGAGGATTCCTCATCAACATCATGTTCTTTTTTATGTTTACAAATGCAATATAGGCTATGCAATTTGTGGGATAAAATGTAAGCCATTGGATCATAGAAATCTTGAATATTTTTTTTGAAAGTTTAACTTCATAGCTAGTCCATGCCTCCCAAGAAGATTCCTCATTAACATTAGGGTGGTCTAGATTTCTCCCTTGATTATCACTTCAATGAAGCTATATGATCAATAACAACATGGTACGTATCACTTCTTAAGCCATGTCATAGTATCTTTTGCAAGTGCTTTAAATAGGTAAGTAATTTTTGTTATCTTTGCTTAGCCAAATTTTCTCATCCTTTCATAAAATAATTTGCAACCAAAAAACATTTGCAATAGTGGTTTTACGGAGTGATCTCTCTCTCTCTCTCTCAATCTCAAGGTATGAACAAGTGCCTTTGTAGCGAAGGTAACTTGTGAGGTTGTGATGGGCTAGCATTAGTTACCCTACCTTGCACTTGTTGGCCTTTAAGGAAAATTTAGGGTGTCATTTTTTTATAACCCAATTTTTTAATGCTGATTTCAAATCTTGAAATTGGCTTAAAACCCACTGCTACCTTCAAATTTTAGCATTGATGTGTGTTGTTAAAAAATAAAAAAATAATCAAGGATGAATGTTAAAAGTAGATAAAGCTTGTATTGATGTTGGGAAAGGCGCCTTCACTGTTAAAATATCTTTCATAAAGTGTTCATCAATCAATGGAAGTAATTGAGCTTTCCATTTCTCGTGTCTCTAAGTAGATATATGTGAATGCTTGATTAAGAGTGCTTGGTAATTTTGCAAGTAGACTAAGGTGCGGTCAAAACATAGAGAAGGATGGAGATTTAATGTATAGGTCACTTTTATGTCATTATGTGGTCATCCAATTGGTTATTTAATAACAAATCATTTTCACACTTCAACAAAAGTATAAGTCTGCAAAAATTTACTATGGATTTTTCTAGCAATCTTATGGGAAATTTCATATAGTAATATGACCTTGCTTCTTGAAGACCTAAATTCTGAAAGGAAAAAAATGGTCCATTAAGAGAACATTTTGAATTGCACAACGATGCCATACTAGTAGATGTCACGTGTCACAAGTAAATGGAGATGTTTGTGAGTAGATTCAAGTTGAGTGGTTGGGATTCCTCCATCTAATAGATGTTTGACGAAAGACTCATGCAGCATGCCTGAGAAAGATAACATCATCTTATACCACATGGGTTCCATATACAAGGGATTGAGCACGTCAAAAGTTGTGCAAAAAAAAAAAACTCCCATAAGGCCTACTTTACTACATGATTGAAAAAACTCATAAGTTTTTGTATAGAGTGGTTTGCGGTCATTAAGGAGCAAAGAATATATTGGGTTTTAATTTTAATATGCTATGAATACACTTTCTAGAGAGGGATCATACTAGTGGCCTTTAAGTGTGGTCTTATACAAACCCATAGGCCTTCAAGTGTGGTGTTACACAAACCCAGAGACCTTCAAGTTTGAGCATGGGATCCGAAGGCATCTAGAATGCTTCATAGTGAAAAGAATTCAAAAACAATATTTCATTATTGATGGGACTAGACCCCCTTCTTTCTAGTTTCAATCCTAAAACTTTGGGTTCAAAAAAGCAAGGGATTTTTTTCAAGGGCCAATCCAGAATTTAAAAGATCCTCCTTGAAAAGGTGGAAGAAGGAAAACAGCCTACTAAGAAAATTTTAAATTTTAGTTTTAAATAGATGAAACTATGAAGAAATTACTTGTTTAAAATATCAGTGTATTTCAATCTAAGGTAAAAGGGATATAATGTTTGATAAAAATAGTTTCTCAATAATGCATAAACTAAACACGACCTACAAGCCACTTCCATCACCATCCCACAAGATACAAAAAAGATTCTATTTATGCGTGACCCATATCACATAAGGGTTGGTTCTTGTGTTCTACTTGTCTGCTACACTATGCCCTTTTCTACCCCATGTTGCTCTCCACCTTATTACTCACCTTTGTGTTCCTCAGCACTTAGGCTTGTTCCTCCACACTAAGGCTCTTGGTCAACAGACCAATAAACAAAGTTTTTAGGTGTACGAACAAGATAGAAAACTGGATGAGATATTTTGAATTTCACATGTTAACGTGAGAAAAATTTCCACATCAACATGGAGAATTTTGAACTTTCCCATGTTCCTCCCTTGTTTTTCCCATATGGTTTTCCATGAGGTTTACACACCTAAAACATCATTATGCTAATATTTCATCCTTTAATGCTTCATCTTCTAATGTGCTCATTGTCTCTCCCTCTCTCTAGAAAATGACTTAAGCACATTACCAAGAAGACAACTTTTTTTAAAAAAAAAAGTGGAGGAAGACATGAATTGCAATGAGTATGTAAGTTTATACAAGTTTAGTTGACTTTTTTTTAAGTTTTCCTTTCCTAAGGTAAAAATCACACATTTATTTGCAAAGGTTTAATAAATGAGCCTTCACATGTCTCAAATTTGGAGAGTGATCACATTATATTGTTTGAAGGGTAAAATCTTTACTACATAATTTCTTTGTTTTTTAATTCAAGAATGACATATTGAAGAAATTCTCAAGGCTTTTCTTTTGAAAGGTAATATTTTGTATCTCCTTACGTGAAGCAGTTGGATGACCACACTCTCTCATCGTGACTCTTTACAAATGTCTAAACATAGGAATTGAATAACATACAATTTTTTATTCTCATAGGTTGAGTATGGAATATATAACATATTTAGTTAAGTCTAGATATTTGTATTATTAACACCTCTTCAATCTCAATCAATTTCCTTTATGATAAACCACTAAGCTTATAAATATATGCACACACATTGGAAGCCACTCATCACTTATCATATGATGTCTTATCTTTCTACATATAATCTTACCACAAATTCAATCTACACCTTTGATTGAATCTAAGGGTCAATCCGAAGATTTGCATTTACATTGGGAGCCACTCACTCATCCGATGATGTCCTATGTTGCTATATATGGTAACCATAGATTTAATCTACATCTTTGATTGAATTTAACAATCAATATTTGAAAATAGAGAAGCTTTAAAAGAAAACTTTTTGTTGTGCTTTATTTATATAAAGCATAATATATTTCTACCCGTCTTACTTTTGAATATTCTCACTTTTACTCATGAGAGAATCCTTTGAGATAATTAATGTCACACCTAAAGGAAAGGAAGGTAATCTAACATAAATAGTGCTAGTGGGGCATTGTGAAGAGCCCATTCATTCTTGGATGTGACAAAATTACAATGTTATTGTGTGTGTGTGATGTGAAAGGCCCATTCATTCTTGGATGTGACAAAATCAAAATATTATTGTGTGATGTGCCCATTTCGATTCAAAGAAACGAGCAATAATTCGTGTGTCGCCAACTTTCATGGATTTTGTAGTGGAGGGCGTGCCATGGCCACACGACGAGACCAACGTATGATTTCTCCGAATTCTTTTACGCATATGTTTTTATGTTATGATAATCTCTCCACGAAGTGCTGCTGCAACTTTTTGTCGATGGGTGTATTATCACGCGCATGTTAGTTGCATACACACAACAGAGTGGAGGTCCCCCCATTCCAATGGCTTATCAAACGACACAAGTGTAGTAGTGCTTAGTACTTAACAATCTTCAATTCAAACAAGGGAAAATGCACTCCAAAGACCGCCTTTTGACCACTACCTCTTCCCATTAATCCTCTTGTTGCAAAGAAGAAAATTCTTCACATTAGTTAGGGGCCCTTTAAGAATAAAAATGTTACTAAAGATAATTAAAAAGGAAGCCCCAATAAGTAAGTAATGTCATAATTGCTAGGTTGTTTGTCCCCTCAAAAGATGTGTTCAAAGATATGCAACATAGGGGGGTCACTTTTAAAATGTCACTAGTACACTTTTACCTTAGTTTCTCCTTCTTTTTGGCATAACTGCTTTAGCCCAGCTTTCCCTTCCTTTTTGGCATAACTTCCTCTCAATTTAGCCTAGCGCCTATGTCCAGCCTCCACTACTCTCCCCTCTAGCCTTTGCTTCTTCTTCTAGCCTCCAATCTTGGTCCTCCCTTCGGCCCCATCTTCACTCTCCTATAGCCTCATTTTCTCCTCTCAACCTCTTCATGATTTCTACATGCCCACCTTCCCCAAGCTCTCAATTCCTTCTATGCTTCTTCTCTCAACACATCTCCAATCCTTTCTCAAGCTCTCCATTATTTCTTTCTTCCTTCTCTCTACATTCAGAGAGCCCAAAACATATATGTAGACCTCTAAGCACATTAGCAGGCATTTCCTAACTCTTAATTATTTTTTACTTCCTTCTCTCCACACTATCATAGCCTGGAGCACATCTGCAGACTTTGAGCACATCTACAAACGATCATGAAAGATCCATGTCCATCTTCGTGCAACGAATTCTAGGGTGCTAGCAGCGGAAGTAGCACTTCTTGTGTAGGGCAGAGCCTCTCACTCGGGGCCTCGCGGATATTTGGACAAGAGACTAATCCCTCGGTTCTTCCAAAACCGAACCCGAAAAAACTTTCCTTGCCCAGCAAAGATAGGCGATTCCTTAAGGATATTTTATTCGAACGTAGTTAAGGTCTTCACTAATCAAATTGATCCAACCGAACCCGTAAGTCTCATGGTCAGATCAAGGAAGAGACTTGCTTTTGGATCATAGAGACCAATGCTTTTTTCCTCGTCAAGAGGCACAACCGTTGATTCTTTTCCATAGAACAAGGACTATTCGGGATTTACTTCATCTATTGTAACATAACAGAATTGAGTCTCATTTTAGGGATCCATCAGTCCAGCCTAACCCCATCAATCCCATGGGTTAACCAACCGGCCAACCACTGTAGTGATAGGATCCATTTAGGAATTTGGTTACGTTTTGCCTCGGGTACCAGGGAAAAGAGTTCTTAGGCCACCTAGCCGGCGCTTCAAGCAAAATTCAAGATAGTCACACCACTTACACACCCAATATGAAATTGCCTGTTTCACATATTCAGCTGTCTTTAAAACAATCTTTTAATGAAATTGCCTGTTTCACATATTCAGCTGTCTTTAAAAAAATCTTTTAATGAAATTGCCTGTTTTACATATTCAGCTGTCTTTAAAATAATCTTTTAATGAAATTGCATGTTTCACATATTCAGCTGTCTTTAAAACAATCTTTTAATGAAACCATAGTATCACTGATCATAATCCTCCAAAATATCTAGCTTGAATTCTAATTTCCAATCATTCCTTCATCGGTGTACCTATGGCATCATTGGCAACCAGAACGCGCACCACCTGTTCACTCCAAGGCCTTTTCAATAGTTCCTAGCTCATAGTACCCGAAAATATAATCACATAAGAAAAATCCATATAGACTCTCCATTGAAGATCAGCAAGATCAACCAACATATAAAAGAGCCATGGACTCATCTGTTGAGGACCAGTAAGGCCAATCAACCAGATCTATACCGGAGTTCAGAAAACAACTCTAACTCCTTATTCCATTTTCTTTCCCGGCGCACATGTGAGTATCGGAAGCTCACCATTTAAATCAAACCGAGGCTGGTCAAGAACTTAGCCGACCTTGCTACGCGAGACGTCCTCATCAGTGTTATAACTTTATCACTTAAGTCTCCAACCCCACAACCTCATTCACAAGATGGTTAAAATGCTTTCCCAACATTCTTGACATAAAACCGTCATTTAAAAACATGTTTCATAAATACAGTTTCTAACGAACTCTCATCTTTCCACATTGTTCCACATTATTTCTCGTTATTCCACATTCTTTTACATCAATTCACATTGCTTATTTCACATCCAGTCATATGTATTCCCATCGTCCTTTACCCATTCTCATCCAATCACATCATATTACATCTCATCACATCTATCCTCATCACATCACGTCACAACATATCCATATCACATCTCACCCATTCTCATCCAATCACATCATATTACATCTCATCACATCTATCCTCATCACGTCACGTCACAACATATCCACATCACATCTCATCCATTCATATCACATCACATCCATCTACATTTATTCAGATCCACATCACATCCATATATCATCACATCTATTTACATCACTTTCACATCCATTCACATCTACCCAAGTCCACATCACATCACATCACATCTATCCACATCATATATCATCCATTCATATCTAACCATCACTCACATCCATCACACCCATTCACATCCCACATTCATTCACATCTCATCACAACCATCCTCATCTTATCACATCTCGTTCACATCCATCCGCATCACATCACATTCATTCCATCCACATTACATCACATCCACATCTAGATATCCATATCACACCACATCCATTCACAGCTCATCACATTCATCCACATCCAGTCATTCATTCACATGCACATCTATCACATCACATCTCATTCTCATCCATTTTCATCACATCACATCCTTTCACATATCATCACATTCACATCCACATCCATTTACATCTCATCCACATTTCTTCACATTCACATCCACATCCATTTACATCACATCACATCCATTTACATCACATCACATCTCATCACATCCACTCACATCTCATCACATCACATTCACATCTCCTCTTATCACATTTACATCTCATTTAATCACATCGCATCCATTTACATCATAGCAAATCACATCCTCATCTCATCACATCCACTCACATCTCATCACATCACATCACATTCACATCTCATCACATCCACTCACATCTCATCACATCACATTCACATCTTATCACATCACATTCACATCTCCTCTTATCACATTCACATCTCATTTAATCACTATGCATCCATTTACATCCCATCACATTCATTTACATTCATTCAGATCCACATCACATCTTTTCACATCCACTTTTAGTACCATTTTTTACTTTCAATACTGATAGGACTTTTCTAAGTTTCTACCAATTGCTTGGCCTATTTAAAGGTATTTTTTCTCGATCCCATTGAATCTACGTATCAGAGTGTTACTGAAGGTTTAAAAAGGGAAAATAAACCTTATCGAAATTGAATAGTAAAAATTCAGAAAGAACATTTACATATTGTATTTTCATTCCTTAAGCTTCATTAATGAGAACTAAATCTAAACTTCCATTTACTCATTGGATCCTTGATCCTCCCAGGGATTCCAGATTCTCTTTTCTGAATAAGAATTATCCAAGTTTTCTCGATGGATATTTTCATATTCTTTCTCAAATTTCTCAAGTAAAATATATTCAATATTCTTCTCTTCGAGTAAAAGATTCATGGGATTTACAAAAATTAAATTTACCTATATTTTCCAATAAAATTAATAATGCTCAAAATTTCACTTTTGATAAATACTCATAATTTGAATTATGCCAAAAATTCATCTTTTACCATTTAATTACTGGGATCTTAAATATCATGGAAATTCATCTTTTTGCATAAAAATAAATTTACCAAAAATTTCTCTTTTACCATTTATCTACTTGGATCTCAATTATCATGGGAATTCCTCTTTTTGTATAAGAGAGAGAGATTTACTTAAAGACAGCATTACAAATAAGCACGAAGATTTACTTTCTCTTAATAGTCAACTCTTCTTCATCTTATGTGAGCATTTACTCATTTTTGGGTATTTTCTTTTATTCTTTTGGATTTATCTCATCCCAACACTTGGATTAATCTAGTTGGCCCATTGGAACCTTAATTGGACCATAATCTAAAAATTTCTAAAAATGTAGATCCTTAGGCTAAGGTCCCTTATGCCATTTTCAATTAATTCCTAATGCACATTGGAAAGTTCATTTTAAACTTTTGTTTCAGGGGAATCCATTTTAGACACTAGGAGGATTTTTATATCCAAAGATATCTTACTTTTGAATTATCTCTCTCTAGATATTCTCTCTCTCTAGGCCAAAAAAAGGTAAAACAAGATCTTTCTTCTATTTCAGAGAGGGGAATAATTACAAGAATAGAAGGGGAGGTTCTTACACCTTTACACCTCAAAAGCTAGAGCGAGGAATCTTACAGCTCATCTCTTCTATGCTCTTATTTATTTTCATTCTTCATTCTTACTTCTCTCAACCTTATCAAAGCTCTAAGAATTGTTTATTCCCTCTCTAAGAATGCTACTCAAACATAGAGCTCTCTTTAATAGAGCTTGGAGCACAATGCCCCCACCTTGTACGAGGGAGACCCAAGGCCCCACTATTGGATCCATGTCCTCTCTAGCAGCATCTAAGATAAGGATGGACAATAGGGGCTGTGATGCATCTAAGGATCTGTGTGAAATGCATCGATTTGTGTTTGTGGAAGCATCAAAAGGGTATTGCCCCGACTAGTTTGCATGCAAACCACTGGTAATAATGTCATGTCCTTTATTAGTCCTAAATAATAATAATGTCAAAAAGCCCGTACCTAAGAGAGCCCAGTGTGCATGAACACACTTGAAGAACAAAACTTGTTAACTTCTTTTAAAAAAAACCTCTCGAGAGAATTTTTGAAATTTCAAAGAGTGGAAAAAATAGAATTCTATAATAGTGATTTACAAAATAAAACAATTGTGTGTGAATAGAATGTCCCCACTGGTGGGGGCCCAACCAAACCCATAGTCTCATTGTGTAGAAACCCCCACCAAGTAGCCATCGAAAATGACCATAAGAAGCTAGCCAACATGTAGGTTCAACCAAAGCAACCAAGCCAAGCCACATTGATGGGCACCACAATAACAACCACCAAAGTGTGAACAACACAACACAAAACACATGACAAGATGATCAAACCGATGCCAACAACCAAGAGCTTTAAGCTCTCTACCTAGCTTTATAGAGATAGCAATCTCATGACACCTCCTCCTTTACTATACTTATACACATTACGCTTGCCATTAATGATGATGAAGACAACAACGATGTTGGTGATGAGATGATAATGATGATGCTCTTGTCATGTGCATCAAAGAAAACATCTCTCTTTCATGCACATAGCTTTTCACTTAAGGTTGTAAGAAAAACAAATCCTTCTTCTTTATTATTTCCACACTTCTTCTTCTTACTCGAATAAAACCCAAATTTTCTCTCCTTTATAAATAGAAGCAAGAGGCTTTAAATAGCCATAGCTTTCAAATTTAACTTTCCTTAAGCTAATAAAAAAACTTCCCCAAAAAATGGCTGAAAAATACTAAACTCAACCTTCTATAAACTAAATCCAAAATATTTACAAAGAAAACAACATCCAATGTAGAAATGGGAAAAAAGATCCCCATTTGCTAAGATTTTAAAAAAACCTGACATGCCAATGTGACAACTCCAAACCAAAAAGAGAAAAGCCAATGTAGATGAACATGGATGTGCACACACGTTTCCGATCAAACATGCATCGAAAACCTGAGCAAAAAATTCCCATCACACAAGAGTGTATTCCATGATGCCTTCATGTTAATGACTATAGACCTTCAATATATGTGCATTGACATGACTTGAATGAAGAGTGCCATTCAAATCTTTGAAAAAATAAGAATCATTTGAAAACTTGTGTGCCATAAATTGCCCTTCCTAATGAATAAGAAACTTCTTATTCGTACGATTATCCAAATGGTTTTCATACCTCAATACCGAGTCACCTTGCTCAATAGCTTCCTTATTCTTGAGTTTTTCATCAAATAAGCTCTTTGAACATGTGGCTCTCTCCTCAAAATGTTCCAAAGCATGGTCTCGATCATCCTCTAACACATGTCGTTAAGTAAGTCATTAGTCAATGCCATCTGGATCTCCCCATCCATGAGAAAGAGCTGTCTTCAAGCTAGGTACATCGAGCTCAATAGGAAGAATATCATCCATAACATAGATAAGGTGGAAATGGCTAAACCCCAAAGATGCCTTATGTGTTGTGTGATAAGCCCACAAAGCATGATGAAGAGCTTCATACCAATATTAGAAATAATGCCACACAAGATACCATTAGTCTTCTCAACATTGAGGATGGTAAGGAGACGAGTGTGGATGCTTGTCCATATAAAGTTTTACCATCACTGCTCCCAAAAGGTGACCTCAAAACACAAATAGTGTACCAAAACAAGAGCACACATGATCCACAAGAAATTTTATCATCGTCTTGATGGTAGAAGCATCATGGGTAGTAGCCTTAGCCTTTCCCCAAGATGTTACGTAATCCGTAACCACAAGTATGTATATCTTACTAGTAGAAGATCATGCAAGTGTCCAAATAAAATCAACCCCCCGCTTCTTAAATGGTGAAAAAACAAGTAAAGAATTCAAAAAGATCCACTCACCAATTGTTAACATATAAAATTTGACATCACTTGTGCAAGTATAACACCATTCATGAACATCCTTATGCATAGTAAGCCAATAGTACCTTGAATTACGAATCTTTATGACCGTTGCATTATGGGAAAAGTTCCCACCACATACATCTCCATGACATGCTTCAAAAATGCGACAAGCTTCTTGCATATCTAGAACTCGTCTCAAAACTTGATTAGTACCCACATAGTAAAGCATATAATCATGGTTGTAGTCTTCTTGAGAATATTCTTCTTCTCACATGATGGGGTGTTTGGTGGTATAACACCTATCAAAAGATACTCATGCACAACTTCCAAGGACTCCAAACCAAACCCTAATAAATATAAGCACACCTCAACATAGAGAAGTCTCTTGGCCAACTCATCGGCTTTAGATTTCTTTAAGCAAGCCACATGAATGAAACGATACTCTTGAAAGGAACTAGGCAAAGCAAATACTTCATCATAAAGAAATCATAGACCTGTGCCTCCATATACCTTGAAGTTGACGTATCAAAAGACGTGAATCACCTTTGATGTTAAGCCATGTAATCCCAAGGTCCTTGCACTTACTTAATGCAAGAATCAAAGCAAAGTACTTGGCCTCATTATTGATATGAGCATCTTCCAAAAAAGAGGAGAAAGAGAAGACCTCATGACCATCATTGCTATCAAGTAGCACCATACCTCCACTACCTTTGGCAAGAGCTCATCAAAATAAATAACACATGCATGCTTAAGAGGAGCCAAATCATAAGAAATCTTAGGAAGTATTCATGGAGAAGAAACCACCTCCTTCTCAGTCTCATATTCCTTCATTGTTGAGATGTTGCCAAGGGTAGCACATGTAGAGTATTCTACCAAGATTGAGAAATCATAATCTTGAAGTTCCATTAACCACTTAACAGATTTTCCCTATGGAGGCATAAGGATAGGAGCCTCCTTAATGTTGTGCTTGAGGGCCTTGAATACGACTTGATGTGCATCAGTCTAAACATAAGCATGTGGTTGAAGAGTAAAATGATGAAGAGGGTACATAAGTTTTGCAAGCTCCTCCAAGTAATGTGAAAGTCAACAATGTGCAAGCTGATTTGAAAGAAAATCCTCCATCTTCTTGGGATCCATATAGCAATACCATCAAATAAAACCATGTGGCCAAGCAAACTAACCTTGCCTTTGGTAATGTGACACTTTGAAGGGTTAGAGATTCTTGAGCCTTATCAAGGCTGTCAAAGGATAAACCTTCTCAAGGTGCCCAATCCTTGAAGAGGAGATGCAAAAATCATGCAAGTAGACACAAAGAAACATACCAAGATATGGCCAAAACACCGCATTCATAAAGCATTAAAAGGTGGCCGATGCATTCTTCAATCTAAACTTTAAGGGAATCACATGAGAAGAAAAGCATCCCCATGGTGTGATAAAGTAGTATTCTTACTTGGTAATACAAATCTGAAAGTTTCCCACATATCCATCTAGTAGCATTAGTGTCATGCTCTCCACTATCATAGGTCTCCTCCTCCAAATCTTGAGCTTGCCCACTTTGAATGTTGTACCTAATTTGATGGTCACCATACTGCATAAGAAAATATCATGTCTTCATTTTTTGGGTCATGTTCACTTGGTTGCATCCAAGGCCTTCCCAAGATAAGAGGGTAGGCTGCTTGATTTGCCTAAGTATGAATAACCTAAAAATCCAAAGGCACTTACATATTACATATATCAATGTTAAGGTTCTTAATCACTCTAGGATCTCTCACACAAGAGTTTTTTAGCTTGACACATGACGTTCACGACCACCCCTCCATCAATGTAGGCTCCATGAAGGTTAATCTTTGAATAATCACATTAATCATTGGAAAATCATCATGCAAATGGAGCATACCATCATTTGTCTCTTTGTGAACTCCCTTGGATTGTCGGTTGGATGAACTTATGCTAATAGCTCATGACCATCGTTTCCTCATGCTTGAACAAATATACAAAAGTTGCAGAATAGTCATGTGTCCACCTTGAGTTTTCATGGATGCTCCATCAAGTCATAGGCCTTGACACCCTGACACCACAACCAAGCTCAAAATCACCTAATCAGATCTTCCTCCTCGAGCTCTTCTTCTTGCATTTTCGTGCTGCATGAGAAGTTTTGACCTCTTTCATGTTTGCCTCCACTTGAGCATGAGTTGTTTTACCCATAAGAACCTCCACCTTGACTTGTTTTCTTGGTGATTCCCAAAGCTATCTCCTCAATAGACATTCCTAAGACATTAGCTCCTAGAGTAGAAGATGAATTGGCCTCCTTGGATAGTTGCAATGCAGATGGCCACATTCTTAATGAAAACATTCCCCACTTGGGCTCCCCCCCCTTCTCGTGGTTAGGTATTTTTTAGTCATTGTTGATGCAATAACTGAAATCGAAGGTTAGGAAAATCATTACCTAAGCAATCCAAAGAACTCACCTTGAGGAGAAACAATGGACATTTGTGTAGGAGCCAATTCTAAAGATGGTGGAGGTCATAAAGCTAACTGCATCTTTGTCTCTTTCTCCTTGGCAATCCAAAATACATCTTAACGAGTGGCAGGCCTTCGTCCTCGAGACTTGCTTTGTAAAAAAGGGTTCAAAGCATCAATGAAATTATTTAGCCTCACAAAAGCAGACTCAAGGCTAGGAGTAGTGGGTTGGGCTGCTTCTTATTTTCCTTGAGCCACTACCGCTCACTTAAAATGGGAATATTTGAGATTAAACTTTTCCACAAATGCTTGCTCAGATTTCATAGGAGATTTTGACAAATTCTTAATCTCCACCAACAACTCTATAGGGATTTCTTATAGGCTCTTTGTTATTTATTTCTTTCTTTTATCCACACTTTTATAGCTTAGAGCAATTTTGTAGAGAAATCTGAGTGCATCTACACACCTGTGAGATAGCATCTAAGCATATCTATAGATCTCCCAAGCTCTTCATTCTTCTTTCTTACTACTCTCAACATTATCAAAGCTCTGATCATTGTTTATTTCCCCTCTAAGCATGCTACTTGATCCCATAGCTCTCTTTAATAGAAGTCAGAGCACAATTTCCCACCTTGTAGGTAGAAGACCCAAGGCCACTATTGGATCCATGTTCTATCTAGTAACATTCAGGGGGGTAAGGATGGATAGTGGTGGTGTTTTGATGCATATGAGGATCTATGTGAAATGCATTGATTAATGTTTGTGGAAGCATCAAAAGCATATTTCCCAACTAGTCTACATGAAAACCACTAATAATTTACTAGTGCTAAAAAAGTAATGTCGAAAAGCTCGCACCCAAGAGAACCAAGCATGCAGGAACACACTTCAAGAGCAAAAAATAGATGTGACCTTAACATCTTTCAAAAAAAAAAACTCTTCCCTCTCAATAAGATTTCAAAAAATTTAAAGAGTGGAGGCAATGATTTTATCTTTTTTGTTGTTTTTGAAAAAATAGAGTTTTACACTAGGGATTTACAAAATAAATTTCCATGTGGATGTCTACTAGGGCCCATCCAAGGTAAAGAATACCACACTCTCATTGTGCAAAAACCACCACCAAACAGGCACCTCCAAAAATGACCACAAGAAGTAGCCAACATCGTCCGACTAAAGCAACGAAGCCAAGCCACATTGATGGGCATAAAAAATAGCCACCAAAGTGTAAAAATCACACCAAAAGATGCATGGGAAATGAACTTGGGCCAACAAGAAAGAGATTTAAGCTCTCCAACTAGCCAAGAAGCTAGTCGCATAATGTGTGCTTATAGAACTAGTCACTCTAGTTTCCACATTATGCTCGCCACCATCGAAAGGACATTAATGATGATGATGATGGTGTATTCTTATCATGTGCAACAAATAAAATCTCTCTCTCTCTCTCTCTCTCTCTCTCTCTCTCTCTCTCTCTCTCTCTCTCTCTCTCTCATGCACATATGTGTAGAAGGAGAAAATGAAGCTTCTTCAAAGCTTGTCATAGAAACAAAATCAAGGTTGTAAAAAAACAAAGCCCTTCTCTATTATTTTCAGGCTTCTTCTTCTTCGTGAAAAACTTGATTTTCTCCCCTTTATAAATAGGAGCAAGAGCTTTTAAAAAGACATGGACCTCAAATTTAACTTTCTAAAAACCTAATAAAAACATTTCCCCAAATATGGCTTTAAAAACCTAAGCTCTAAGCCTTCTATATACTAAATTCAAAATATTTACAAACAAAACAAAATGATATCCCCAATGTGGAACTGGCAAAAAAGATTATGTGCACTACCAAGATCCAAAAAACCCAACAACCAACCTGAGGATGACGATGTGACAACTCCAAAAAGAAAAGAGAAATAATGGTGTAGATGAACATGGACGTGCACACATGTTTCGAGCCCATACCGAACATGCGTAAAAAATCAAAGCAAAAAATCCCCATCATGTAAGAGTGTCTTCCATGAGGCGTTTATATTATTGACAGTAGACCTTCAACTGATACACGCATTGACACTACTTGAATGAAGTGTGTCACATCTAAATCTTTGAGAAGATAAGAACCATTTAAAAATGTCATATACCATAAACATTCCTTCTCAACGAATAAGAAACTTATTATCCATGTTGTTATCCAAATGGTTATCATACCCAAGAGACCAAGGTCACTTGCTCAAAATCTTCCAAACAAAAAAACCATTAAACAAGCTCTTTGAACATAACAGCGAGTCATGAAAAATGTTCACAAAATTGTGCAAACGTTCATTCAACTCAATTTCTGGAGAAAAAAAAACCAAATAATGTACCTTTTTCAAATTTATGGAGATAAAGGACATACATTCATGTCAAACATTTTTAAAAAACCACTACTTTTGTGGAAAAAAATGCATGAAACATTACTTACATTTTACTCTAAACCCAAAAAACATCCAATTTGAAAAAAGAATTACAAAGGAGAAGAAACTATTCCAATCAACTAGCAGAGTCATTGGACCTTTTGCTTAAAAATATCAATTGTTTTTTGGTGCAAGTGTGCATAATTTTTTAACTTCAATCATACACAAGAATTTCTATATCATACAAATTAAGCATGTCCACATGTTGACAAATTACACTTTTCTTTCCTTTTTTGCTTTGTTTAAGTACCTCTAGATCATACTTTCTCTTGAGCACGGATAAGTTTTGTACCAATACACATTTCTAGACTGCGTGTTGTATGTAGCGTGCTATCTACAAACTGATAGGTGGTAAAATTGACGTTACCTTTAGACCCAAGATAATTTGATGAAACTATCTTATATGGGACTAGTGTAGTATTTAAGAAAATAAATTTTCTTTGTATACAAAGTTGATCCAATGGTTGAATTTAAGCATATTTTGATATTAAGGTAGGTAGGTATATGGAGTCCATGGCCATAAAAGAGCTTTATTGAAGGCAAAGATGTCTCTAGATTTAGATAGAAATCCAATGATCCAAATGGTCAAATTTTAGATGGTAGAGTGAGTACTACAATTTATCACTTTACTTTATTTTGATCTAATAGTTCGATTGTGAGTTATAGCCTTTGTAAAAACACAGCTTTTAGTTTATAACAATTAAAATTTGAGCCATGAAAATGATAATAGTTATTTTGAAAAATTGATGAAAGTTTGGTTTCTAGAATCCACTGTTGATTCTGGAATCCAAAATTCTGTTACAAAATGATGTTTCTATTGTGATAGTGAAATTTTCATCCAAATATTTTTTTGGTTCATAATAATTTTACTTTTATTAGATGTAAAATTTAGTTCATTAGTAAAAAAGCATTTTCATTCGATAGAATTTTTCTGTAGATGGAAAAAAATTTTGTCGATGAGAATTTGGATTCCAGAATCCACTTGGATTCTAGAATTCGAATTCCCGTCAATGGTTTGAAATTTTTATCATGAAATTTTTATTGTCAAAAATTTCGTTGACAAAAAAATTCTGTCGACGAAAAAAATTCCATAAAAAATTCCGTTCGATGGAAAAAATTCCGTAAAAAATTCCATAAAAAGTTTCATCAACGAAATCTAAATTCTCATCAGTAATTTTTTTTGTCGAGGGAAAACATTTCCATCAAAAATTCCATCGACAAAAATTTATTCCGTCCACGAAAAAAAATTTCGGTGATAAAAATTTGGATTCTAGAATCCAAATTTTGTCGATGGAAAGTTTTTCAATCAATGAAAAAAAAGTCCGTCGATGAGAATTTGGATTCTAGTATCTAGAATCCAAATTTCCATCAACAAATTGAAATTTAGGTCCTTAGATTGAAATTTTCATCGACAAAAATTTGGATTCCAGAATCCAAGTGAATTCTGGAATCCAAATTCTCATGCCAGAATTTATTTTTTCCCATCAACAGCTTTTTTCATCGCGATGAAAAGTTTTATTGTCGACGAACTAAATTTTTCATCTCATAAAAGTGAAATTTTTGTTCATATGGACCAAAATTTCTCTTTTTTAGACGGAAATTTCACTCTCATGATAGAAACGTCAGTCTATTGGATTCTAGAATCTACTTTGTCAATAAAGTGGATTCTATAATCTAAATTTTCATCAATTTTTCAAAACAACAACTATTGTCATTTTCATTGGTTCAAAATCCAAATGTTATAAATTAGAATTTATGTTTTTGCAAAGACTATAACTCTAAATCGAACTACTAGATCAAAATAAAGTAAACTAATAAATTGTAGTACTCACTACCATCTAAAATTTGACCATTTGGATCGTTGGTTTTCTATCTGAATCCAGAGAAATCGTTTCTTTCAATAAGCCTCTTCTATGGCGATGGACTCCATATACCTTCTTATCTTAATATCAAATATATGCTCTAATTCAATGATTGGGATAAAGTGCAATGATTGGGATGAAGTGAGTTAAATTCTTATAGAAGAAAAAGCACATTTTTATAATTTTAAGTAAAGAATGTATTATAAATTACATAGACATACGTGATTTATTAGTAGTTTTAAAGAATATTAGATCGTCATTGACCTTGTTTTTTCCATTTTGTTATTTGACATAAAAAGTGAAAAAATTTTCACCTTTAAATTAGCAATATGTACATTTTTTAAAAGAAGTTTGAAACTATGCTTATTTTGCAAAAGTTATAAAAACGTTCTCTTTAATGTCTCCAAAAGATTGTAAAATTGACAATATTTAGGACTAGTGAAAAATCAAGATAGCCTGCAAAAACGACTACTCATCACGACTCGTGAACGTTTTTCATGACTCTCGCTGTTACATGCGGCTCGCTTCTCAAACCATTCCAAAGCATGGTATTGATCATACTCTAACACATATAGTTGATTAAGTCATTGTGTCAATGCCTCTTGATCTCCCCATACATGAAAAAGAGCTATCCACACAAGCTAGGCACCTCGAGCTAAATAGGAAGAATAGCATCCATACTAGTATAGAAGACAAGGTGAAAGGACTAAAGACCAAATCTACCTTATGTGTTATGCGATAAGCCCACAAAGCATGAAGAACAACTTCACCTCAATGATGAGGCTTGTCCTTGACAATATTAGAAATAATTCCAAACAAGATACTATTGATCTTCTTAACTAACCCAATGCATTAAGGATAGTAAGGGGACGAGCACTGATGCTTGTTTTGATAGAAATTTTTGCCATGAACTCTCCAAAAAGGTCACGTCAAAACCCTAGCCCATTGTCGATAAGAATCTGGAATGGTGTACCAAAATGAGAGCACACATGTTCCAGAAGAAACTTTACCACCATCTTGGTAGTAGTAGCATCACGTGGGTGGCCTTAGCCTCAAACCTTAGCCTCATACCAACATGTTATGTAGTTTATAGCCACCACAACTATGTATATCTTAAGAATAGAAGAGCAGTAAAGTTACCCAATAAAATCAACCCCCCACTTCTAGAATGGTGCAAACGCAAGTATAGTATTCAAAGGTCCACTCACCAATTGTCGACATCTAAAAAATTGTTATTCCTTACAAGTACGACACCATTAATGAACAGTACGACACCATTAATGAACAGTAAAGTTACCCAATAAAATCAACCCCCCACTTCTAGAATGGTGCAAACGCAAGTATAGTATTCAAAGGTCCACTCACCAATTGTCGACATCTAAAAAATTGTTATTCCTTACAAGTACGACACCATTAATAAACATCCTTATGCATAGTAGGCCAATAGGACCCTAAAGTAAGAATCTTTTTGCCCGCTACTGCATCATGTGAAAAGTTCCCTCCACATACATCTCCATGATATGCGTCCAAAACTCAAGGAGCTTCTTGAGTATCTAGAACTCATCTCCAAAACCTTTGTTAATGACCCACATAGTAGTAAAGCATATCAATATGGATATTACACCATGAAGCCTTATTAAAAAACTTCTTCTTCTAACATGATGGGGTGTAACACCCACAAAAAAATACTCATGAAGGACTTCCAAGGACTCCAAACCAATCCCCACCAATGGACATAAAGACACCTCAACATAGAGAAGTCTCCTAGGCTAATGCATTAGCTTTAAAGTTCTCTAAGCAGGCCACATGAATGAAATGATACTCTTGAAAGGAACACAAATACTTCATCGTAAAGAACTCATAGATGTGTACCTCCATATTACTTAAAGTTGATGTGTAACAAGAAGTGAATCACCTTTGATGCTGAGCTATGCGATCCCAAATTCCTTGAAATTCCTTACTGCATGAATCAAAGCATAGTACATGGCCTCATTTTCGATATTAGCATCTTCCAAAAAAGATGAGAAGGAAAAAATCTCATGGCCATGACCATCAAGTAGCAACATACCTCCACTACCTTGGGTAAGAGCCTGTCAATAATCCCTATTAAAATAAATAACAAATACATGCTCAAGATGATCCAAATCATAAGGAATCTTAGAAGTATCCATGGAGATGAAACCCCCTCCTTCTCATTCTCATATTCCTTGCTTAAGTTGCTAAGATGTTGGCAAGGTTAGCACATGTATTCTACCAAGAATGAGAAATCATACTCTTCAAGTTCCATCAAACACTTAACAAACTTGCCCAATGCAATTATCTTTCACACCAACAAGACATAGCAACCCGAAGTAGTAAAAACCGTAAAGTTCTTAGGAAGAAAATATGAACAAAGATTCCTTAACACAAAGAGAATCACCAAACCAAACCTATTCATATCTGTATACTTCATCTCCATATAGTAGGAAGCGTCACACCCCTAATGTAGTAGATTGGCCACATAAAACCTTGTTAACTTTTTTGTAATAGAATATCTCTTAAAGCCTCTTTGCCAATACTCAAAAATACATAGAACTCCTCATCGCTCGCAATTAAGAGGTAAAAGGATAGGAGCCTCCTCAATGGCTTGCTTCATGGCCTTAATAAGTATAACTCCATGGCCTCAACAAATACAACTTGATGTGTATCGATCCAAAAATAAGCATGTGGCTGAAGAGGAAGATTATGAAGAGGGTAGAGAAGTTTTGGAGGCTCCTCTAAGAAACATGAAAATCAGCAATGTGCAAGCCAATTCAGGAATAGGTGGAGAAAGAATATCCTCTACCTTGTTGAGATCCATAGAAATGCCATCAAATGAAATCACGTGGCCAAGCAAACAAACCTTGGCTTTGACAATGTGACATTTTTAAGGGTTAC
Source organism: Cibotium barometz (assembly GCF_041138505.1). Taxonomy (NCBI): domain Eukaryota; kingdom Viridiplantae; phylum Streptophyta; class Polypodiopsida; order Cyatheales; family Cibotiaceae; genus Cibotium; species Cibotium barometz. Next base: position 37,285,319 of record NC_141095.1, read on the forward strand.
GAGATCCTTGAGCCTTATGAAGACTCTCAAAATCTTGATGAATCTTTTCAAGGTGCCCAATCCTAGAAAAGTAGGGAAAAATCATCCAAATAGACATGAAGAAAATTCATAATACATTGAAAGGTGGCGCATATTCATCAATCCAAAGGGCATCACACGATAAGCAAAGCATCCCCATGGTGTAATGAAATTAGTCTTCCTACTTTTGATAATACGAATTTGAAAGTAGCCTAAATATCATCACACTGTATACATCTCATGACCCGAAACATGAGCAAGAATCTCATCTTGGAAAGGGACATGATGATCATTGCTTTTTGTGAAAATATTAACAGGTCAAAAATCAACACATATGTATCCCACTTATTTGGAGGCACCACCATCGGTGTAACCCATTCTAAATTCTCCACATGAAAGATAAAGCTTGATCTCAAAAATTGATCAATCTCTATCTTTAAGGCATCATGTTGCTACATGGTCCCTAATTTTGAAGTCGTTGCCTTAGGTTTCAAATATATCTTGTGCTCAATCAGTGGGGGAATACCGTCACGTATATCAAGGTAACCCACCTTATCTTCCTCTGTTTTAAAGAGGATTCGAGCATCTTTGCATTGTTAGTCTTCCTACCTTTGTTTACAACTTTAACTTTACTTCATCTAGTACATGTACATAGCATGTTTGCAACATTTGGTTTGGTTCCTATATAGCATTCCTCTGGTGTTATATCTCCAAGCATAGAAGTAGGTGCTCTATGTGGATGAGAAAAATTGGTACATGTACAAAGCATACATGTGACATGCAACACTGACTAGTATGGCATTATTATGCAATTCAAATTGTTCTCTTAATAGACCCTTTTTTTCCTTTTAGAATTTTGGTTTTCAAAAAGTAAGGTCAATTTACAATATGAAATTTCCCATAAGATTGTTGGAAAATTCCATAGTAAATTTCTATGAACTTTTATTTTTGTTTAAGTGTGGAAAGGATTTATTATTAAGTAACTAATTGGACAACCACAATAATGACATAAAAGTGAACTATACATAAAATATCCATCCTTCACTTGTTAGCAGCGTGATAAGTATGTTTTGATTGGATCATAGTCTACTTGCTTAATCACCAAGAACTCTTAATCAAACATTCACATATACCCACTTAGAGACACCAAAAATGGAAAGCTTAATTACTCCCATTGATGACCATTTTATTAAAGATATTTTAACAATAAAGGTGCCTTTCCTGGCATCAATACAAGCTTCACCTACTTTCCATGTTCATCCTTGAATTTTTTTTATAACACACATCAATGCTGAAATTGGAAGGCAGTAGTGGGTTTTAAGCCCATTTTAAGCTTTAAAACCAACATTAGAAATTGGGTTATAAAAAAAATGACACCCAAATTTTTACTTAAAGGCCAACAAGTCCAACGTAGGGCTATTAATGCTAGCCCATCACAACCTCACAAGTCACCTTCTCTATAAACACACTTGTTAATACCGAGAGAGAGAGAGAGAGAGAGAGAGAGAGAGAGAGAGAGAGAGAGAGAGAGAGAAGGTGACTTGAAGTTTTTAAAACCTTAATGCTATGCTTAGAATATATATATATATATATATATATAAGGGCTTTTAAAAAAAAAGTGGTGTTCACATGAAAAGGAAGGGTCAATTGTCCTTTTGAACACTCGTAGTTTTTTTGCATAAAATAGTGAGATTTCTTTTGAGGTTCATGGTTAATTCCTTGCATTAGTACTAATCACCTTATTCAAATCACTCTTGTATTGAGATTAGACACTAACCTTGAGTAGTACTCAAGTGTTAAGACCTTATCAACCCTAAAATGACTACTTCATTTGTGCTTGAAAAGTTTAAAGGGGAGTCCTTCCACACATGGAAAATTAAAATCAAATTTATGTTAATGAAGAATGGGATATGGGGCATTGTAAATGAAAGGGAAAAATGTATGAAGGATGAAGGGGATGAAAAGAACAAATGGTTAAGCTGAAATGAAAAAGGATTAGCTATCATTGCACTAGGATTGGGAGATATATTTATTCATCACATTGCATCAGAAGATACATCTAAAGGTGCTTGGGATGAGCTGGAGAAATTGTTTAGGGCAAAGCAAAAGAATTTAGAAATAAACTTAAAAATACAATTCTTTGGCTTGGACATTAAACATAGTGAATCGCTTTCAACGCACCTTATTGAAATGAAGAGCATAACACAATAATTGGCTGGCATTGGGGCAACATTAGAAGAAGAGGATGCCATAGCCATATTGCTAAAAAGCATAACCCTTAAGGAGTATGGGCCCGGCTACCTTGAAGAACCTCTAAGATCTAACCATCGTAGGAGTGGAAATAACACTCATAGAAGAAGAGAAGCGGATTCGAGGAAAGACATCTCAAGCTACATCGAGTGAGGAGAAAGCACTCTTCTCAAGAGGACTAGGACGACTGGAGAATGACTTAGCACAAAGATAACATGTCATCATTGTGGAAAAATTGGTCACATAGCAAAGGATTTGTGGGATAAAAAGAGAGCCGAAGAAGCCAATGCAATGTCAAAGAAAGAAAACAGTGATGAGGCCTCCTAGGATGGAGGCAACACCGATCATCTCTTATAGATGATATGAGGAGCATGGCTCCTAACCTCTGGTTGGAACCCCACTCTCCAGGTGTGTAAAGTATCATGACAAAGCCAACATTGTAGCTCATAGAGAGCAACCTATATGGACTTCTCCAACCATATGAGTATGGAGTATAGGTCAGGTCAATACATGTTAGGTGTTATACCATCATCACATTGAGGGGAGGTGTTGAAAAATGCAATGTGTGAGGGTACAACATGTGTAGAGCAAGGGGAGGAGCATGCACATTGGAAAGTAATAGACTAAGGGTACATTGGAAAGTAATAGACTAAGGGTACATTGGTAAAGGTTGATTTATATGGTCATTTGTAAAAGGTCAGGTCGATGGTCAAAAAGGGAGCACATGGAAAGTGAAAGGAGGCACATGTATGTAGTGTGAGCGTTTATGGACACGTGGTTGGCACTGGGGTGTACACATCTTGTGAGATGGGAGCTCCATGAGAGCTATAAAAGAATTTACTTGGATACACTATAAGGCAATGAGATTATGTGGGTTTGTGCTTGATTATTCATCGTCGTTGTCTTGTTATTGGCTTAATCACATTTTATATTATCTTAATCAATATGCTTAATCATGTTTCTCATATGCTTTGATCCACCATGAGCTCAACCATACCTAATTTCTTAAAAGACCTTGGTGCCTATAAAGCATTTACTTGGGTCCTTCATTCACACATATACCATTCAAGTTGTGCAATCTCTCTTTCTCTCTCTCACTCTCTCTCTCTCTCTCTCTCTCTCTCTCTCTCTCTCTCTCACACACACACACACACACATACACACACACACACACACACACACACTCCACCACAATGATGATATTTCATTCTCCATAGCTCCATGTGTGATCCTATGGTGGATGCCAACACAAGCTAATGTTAATGAGGAATGCTCTTGGAAGGCATGGCAATTGATTATGAAGTTAAGACTTTCAAAAATATCTTCAAGATGTCTACGATTCAGTGGCTTACATTTTATCCTACAAATTGCATAGCCTCTTTGAATTTGTAGAAATAAAAAAGAACATGGTGTTGATAAGGAATCGGAATAAGTGGAGTGGTTATGAGATGAGACTTTTAAAAACATCTTCAAAATGTAAAGAATCCAATGGCTTACATTTTATCCCACAAATTGCATAGCCTCTATATTGAAATTGTAAAAGTAAAAAAGAACCTTGAATGTTGCAAAAGTAAACAAAAATTCAATAGTTGTTCGTCCAACCAACATGCCTAAGGTAAAGTTTGTGGTCTTGGTACCATCTTACCTAAGACAGCAAAAATACCATCTTACCTAAGATAAAATTTGTGCTCTTGCTACCATCTTACCTAAGATAACAAAAATACCACCGTAGATTCAATATACACCATAGATTAAATTCAAGGTCAATTTTGAAACATTTTGACAAAAGAAAAGATTTTTAGACATTAAAAAATAATAAAGAATTCCTTGGAGGGTACTTTTGTAATCCTTGTGATTTTGTATTTTGAAAAAGCCGTGGATTATACCCATTGCTAATTGAAAAAAAAAACACTAGAGGCAACAAAACTAAATGGGAAAAAAACTACAAAAGTGAATACTTTTGTGATGACTTGCTATCATTTGAGAAAACATATATGATTGGGTTTTGTATAAACTTTTTTTTCCAGCCAGTGAAAAAAAGAACCACTATCAAGCTCAATCTGTTTTCATTGAAAAAATAAATAAGTTAATTGGTTTTATAACTTTGAATCTTTTAATTCAAGGCTATGCAAAATTATAACGTGTTTTTCTTAATTTGAGCTGTGAAAATTACACTTAAAAGGACGGTTTTTTTTTAACACTGGTTTTTGTAGGTGTATAAGAAGTCTTAGTGGTATTCTGACTCACCAAGCCCGAGAGGCACACAGCGCTCTCTCCCTCTCTCTCTCTATACAGCTAGCTCCCTCTCCCTCCTCCCACCTTTGCGCCGTATATGGCTTCTATGACCTTTTCGGTAGTGCTCCAGCTATCACTGTTGCTTACACTTATCGTTGCTGCGAGCGCAAAAGAGCTTCAAGCTCGGCCACTTTGTAAGTGAAGATATACGCGCATACTAGATTTTAGTGGGTCTGCATTCAATGTATCAGTAAGACCATACCAGTTCTTAGTGATGTATCAGGGCCTACATCACGCGCGCACGCACATATGCGCACAGAGCACGTCTTTTCTGATGCAATATGGAATGTTGACATTCGTGTTTTGCAGCAAAACTTGCTTTCACGACAGCTAAACTGCACGACGCTGTCGACGCTCACGAAAATCCGGTTTGCACCTGTCGTTAAGACCTGATTAAGCTAATTAGTTGAAGGCATGTGTGTAAGATTCAATAAGCATAGATCCGTATGTAAACGAACAGCACCTTGGTCGGTTTGCTTGTTGCAGAGTGAAAACGGAGAGCTCTTATATAAAGCGACAAGCAGGAAGCTGCTGGCGTCTTTTCTAGATTATGTGCCGGCAGGACCCAACACGAGCCATGACCCAAAGCACAGGGTCCAGAGGCCTTCCCTTGGTTCTAGCCACTCCGCCCCCCCTCCTCCGGCCGGCGATGCAAGCGCAACAACAAGCCCACCACCTGAGAGCCCTCCTTCCCCGTAACTCTAGCCTTTCCGATCATCTTGCCGTATGGTTTATGATTCCTTTAGACAATGTAGCTAATTGCCTGCTCCAAAGACCAGTGAAAATTTTACACAAGTTCGTCAATAAAATTGTCTGATAACATAAGCCGTGGCAGTATTGTTGAGAGTAAAATCAGCTGCTATCCCTGACTGGCTGCTGCCACAGGAGCACACGTGTATGACACTTATATATGTTTCACTTCTAATGAAATACCATATCATCAGAAATGTACAAATATAGCAACAAGGCACCAAATTCCAATGCATTCCCGAGGCCCAATCCTAATGCATAGGTTAAGGGGCGGGTCGCATACGAGCATTCCTCTCACTCCCGTCGGATAGATCATATTTGGTCTCTTGGGATTGTTCCTACGACGTTAAAAGAGCTTCTTCTTCTCTTCTTGCGCTCTCTCTCACTCTCTCTCTCTCTCTCTCTCTCTCTCTCTCACACACACACACACACACACACACAAGTTTCAACTTTGAAGAATGAAAATTAGATATGAGACATTGTGGAAAATTCTCTAAATTCTCTCTCTGTCTCTCCCTCAACTTCGAAGAACGATGAGAGCCTTGACAGCTACACGAATGATTGTCGCTCTTACTATGCAAGGATTATCGTTTGTAGACATTCCAACACGATTAATCTCTCGTTTCGATTTTTTTTTTAAGTTCACTAATTGAATGAAGGATGACCAATGTTTTTCAGTGTTTGGAAAACGTTTTTCTAGCATTTTTCACCAATCCAAAAATTTGAAGAAAATAGCAGTATTTTTAAAAAATTTACACGTCGGTGTGGATCCGAATCGCTAGGCATCCCTTGCCGAGTGATACAATTAGTGAGCTTTCACTCATTACAATAGTATCTTAAGATTCTTTTTTTTTCAAATAAGGGCAGCTTATATTAAGAAGTTAGAAGAGGCAGTTACAACATATAAAGCACTTTAATAAGCAACCTATCCTTGGAGATGACAGACTCTCTCATCATTAACAACTCTTGAAGTTTATGTATCAGTTGGTCCACTTACCTTCCTTTAGCTTTCTTGTGTAGAAGAATTAGTTTGGTGTCCAGATCTTTCAGCCTCCTTTGTATGAATCTTTCACCTGCATGGATCAAATTCTCTTTCAGCCTGATGCTGTTAGTAGGATCACTGTTAAAAATGAACTCGTCTATGTAACCACAGGCACCATAACAGTTCAGTTCTCAAGACAACCCACAATTCCAAAGTTCAACTAATGCTTTCTCCAAGTATCAAGTTTTTCCAGCCACGGGTGTAGCCATTCCATAATTGAATGCATTTGGCCAATGCCATAAAGCACTCCTTTGCAATAGGACAATGCATGAATATGTGCAGGTCATCCTCAACATCATTGCATCTGTGGCATTTCCCAATCCCAATATTCAGTCTGAGGACTTTTAGCCGAGTCCAAATAGCTCTGAGCATAATCAACTAGGCCAAGCAAGCTTTTTTAGGTTCCACATATTTATTCCATAACTTGCCAAACAGAAAATACCATTGTGCTCTATCCAGAAGAACACCCCATCTCTTGTTTAAAGTGCAATGGATAGGCGTAGCCCCCTGTTTGGGGGGGGGGGTGGGGAACATACTCTTTTGGCTCTTCCATTGGAATGCTTTGTGTAAAGGCATATCTTTGATAGATAGAAGCCAAATGTCTGAGTGGTTCCATAAACTGATTCTTACCCCAATAAGGTCTAATTCTGCATAGGAGACATTATAGTATCTGATCAAATCAGCTATGGACATCCAAGTATTGTTGTCTCTATCCTAGATATCTCACCATCTGCATATGCCTATCCATGCATCCTCAAAGCCCTCTCAGCTTGGGCATTATCAATTGGGGGAAGGGGAATGCTTGGCCACCAAATGGAATCTCTCCCATGTATACCCCAAGTGTAACTGGGTTTCTCATATATGATAAGGTCAGTCTTAACAGCATTCCAAGCCAACTAGAGAGATGAGACCAACTGGCTGCAACAACAAGTTTCATTAGGAATTTGCTTGCCATGACTGTGAGCGGGAGGAGGTTTTTCCACTTAGGGAATTGTTTGAGTTGGAATTGTTCAAGATTTCTAGTGATCAGCCATGTGCAGTCTTTAGAGGGGTGGAGAAAGCTTCTCAATACCCATTTGGCTGCCAGTCTATTAGCTAGGTTGGACACATCTTTGATACGAAGGCCCCCTTTACCAGTTTCCAGACAGCACCATTCTCATCTGCCTTTAGGGAGTTTTCTAATCCAAGGGTCCCCCTCCCCATAGATAGTTCTTGCATAACCTTATGTAAATCGGATTCAAGAGGTCTCAAGCAGCTATGAAAGTAGATGACACAAGGGATAATGAAGTGGGTGATTACCATCTTCCTGCCACCCAAGTTAAGATGCATTTTCTGCCATCTGGCGACTTTCCCTTCTACCTTATTTAACACCCATTACCATCTCTGCTTAATTTGTGACCTTGAAACCCATAGGAATGCCCAACAGTTTGAAGATGACTCCATCTTCCAAGGAATTGCAACAAGCTTGGGTCAGCCAATCAGGAGGCTTTTCAAATAAGAGTCATGATACCTATTTTCTTGTGGTTAATAACAAATCCTGAGCCCCTACAATAAATGTCCAGACACTCCCAGAAGAAACTTATACTTTGCTCATTAGCATTTGTATCATCAGCAAACATTTGGGTGCATAATTGCTTATTGTTAGGAAGAGTAATGCCATTCATTTCCCGTTTGTCCATCCTACCTTTAATCAGCCAATTCAAACCATCTACAACAATAGCATAGAGGAGGGGTGCTAAAGGGCAGCGTTATGTCTGATAGATTTAGTTAGGGAGAATGCATCAGAGAGCGCTCCATTGACATTTACCCTAACAATGGCATTGCCAAAAAGAGTACTCACCATCTGAATGAAATGCTGACCCGTACCCATATGTTTAAGGGATTCCAATACATAATGCCAACAACTAAGCCTATCATAGGCTTTATCAAAATCAATTTTGAAGAAGATGTAATCTTGTTTGTTTAGATTCTTCTGCATACTCCATGCCCTCCCACGGAGTGTTAATGGCATCCAGAATGTATCTTCCTTTGATGAACCCCTTTTGCTCCTATCTGATCCAGTTCTTCAGCTGACTGGACAGCCTCAGATCTAAGGCCTTGGCAATATTTTATACGCATAGTTTAACATGATGATGGGCCTCCAATTGCTCAAATCTTGCTTCTCACCTTTCTTGTGGATTAGTTTTATCCATCCCTCATTGATTGAGAGGGGAAGAGCCCCAAAAGATACAACCTCTTGCCACACAGCTAGTAAGGGAGACAACAAGATATCCTTGAATGTCTTGTGGAATTCAGAGGGCATGTCAACACCTTGGCTTTTCCTCACCTTTAGACACTCTATGGCCTTAGCAATCTTCTCTTTGGAGATATTGTTTTCTAGTGATTTAGATATGATATCAGAGAGAATAGTTGGTTTCCTGGCCTGCCCTATGATGGTAATGCAAGAGTTGTTCCTTGGTCAACCCTCCCCCATAGCTAAAGATGTTAAAGTGATTGAAGACCCTTGTTAAGGAGTTGCCCAAGTTATTGGGATCATGCAAGGTAGGAATTGTATCCTTACATTGTTTGACTTTAAGCATTTTGAACATCTCATGATTAGGAAGGACAGCTTTCCCAGCCCACCAATCTCTAAAGAATAGGAGGGGCTGCTTCTGGGATAACTTCTCCTCTCTCCTAATTTTCAGCCCTTGTACTAAGGATAACTTTTTGAACTGCAAGGTCCTCCTTGTTGGCTATATCTTCCAACTCCTTTAGTTTCACATAAAGCAAGTCTCTTTTGTTTTTCCTGATTCTAGTTACCTCTTTCTAGTTACCTCTTTCCTGATCCTAGTTACCTCTTTCTTGATGCATATCAACAAGGATTGGGTAGATTTGATGGCCAGACTACAGGCCCTTGCCTGCAAGAGTGAGACCACAACTGAAGAATTCTATCCAAATTCTTTTGACTTCCTCCTACACAATAGGCATTTTAAATAGGGTTGGATCCGTGTGGAACCACTGATCAGAAACCTTTTTATCATGATTATCCAAAAATAATATAATGGGGTAATGATGTGAGAGGCAGGTAGAAACATCAGATCTACATTCACATCTGATGAAGGAGTTACCCAAGGTCCTTCTAATATACCCTCTGTCCAATCTAGCTTTTCTGTTCAATTCCCCATGGGCATAGTTGTGCCATGTGTAGTCACCAATATTTCCCACATTTCAGCAGTGTGCACCCATGCTTGGACCTAAGCCCCCTTTATGACTTGTCCCAAGCCTCTAAACATGTCATTTATGGATTCCCCCCATAGGAGAAGTCCTAGGCATGAGACAAAAAATTGAGTACAACCGAGCTTGGCATCCTTAAGTCCTCGTGGAAGTGGATCTAGATAGGCCCCTAATAGATGAGATTGAAATCAATTGTGATGACTATAACATTCAGCCACCAGCTAGTAACAAAGTTCGGCCTGCTAGAGTAAGTAATAGTTAGACTGTGCTCCCTCCCTAGGCTCCCTCTACTTCTAAAGACAAGGGAGAAAAGTTTACCATCCCTAACAAGAGAAAGACCTTTAGACACAATAAGTCGAGTAACCAAATGGATTTTGCTAATTCCTTTGCCTTGCTAGATAGCATCTTGGACCCAGAAGACTCTATAGACTCCCAAGAGTTCCTTTGCCTTGCTAGATAGCATCTCGAACTTCTTGGACACCAAAAAACAACTAGAAGAATCCAAAGCCCGAGTTGAAGAAATAAATTTGTTGCTGCTGTAGAAGCAATTAGAAGAAGACGCGTAGACCAACAAGGAATCTCCAGCAAATGTCACGGCCTCGTCATGTAATCCTTCTTCCATTAAACCTCTGGTTTGTCTTCCAAGATCTGGTTCAGTCTATGGAAAAGGATTACTCAGCCACATGCCTAGTAGGTTTGTTTTTCGGTCCTTGACCTCCTGCAGATTTCTTGAGGACCTGGGTCAAAGACAATTGGTTAGCCATCGGTATTGAGGTAAACATCATCCAAGCACTCCCAAAGGGGTATTACCTATTTTTGTTCAAAGACCCAAATATGTCTCTAAAGGTATTGGGGTCAGGGAAATGGATGTACAAAAACACACCATTCTGCTTCTTTAGCTGGTCCAAGAACTTTAACCCTTAGGGTCCAAAGCCTTCAGCTTGTCCTGTTTGAGTAGAACTACCCAACCTTCCATTTTACTTCTACCCTTGGCTTAAAAAAATTATGTTCCCCATAGGAAAAGTCCTAGGCATGAGACCAAAAATTGAGTACAACCCAGCTTGGCATTCTTGAGTCCTCGTGTGGAAGTGGATCTAGATAGGCCCCTAATAGATGAGATTGAAATCAATTGCGATGACTATAACATTCAGCCACCAACTAGCAACAAAGTTCGGCCTGGTGGAGTAAGTAATAGTTAGACTGTGCTCCCTCCCCAAGCTCCCTCTACTTCTAAAGACAAGGGAGAAAAGTTTACCATCCCTAACAGGAGAAAGACCTTTAGACACAATAGGTCGGGTAACCGAATGGATTTTGCTAATTCCTTTGCCTTGCTAGATAGCATCTCGGACCCAGAAGACTCTATAGACTCCCAAGAGTTCCTTTGCCTTGCTAGATAGCATCTCGGACTTCTTGGACACCAAAAAACAACTAGAAGAATCCAGAGCCCGAGTTGAAGAATTAAATTTATTGCTGCTATAGAAGCAATTGAAGAAGACGCACAGACCAACAAGGAATCTCTAACAAATGTCGCGACCTCGTCATGTAATCCTTCTTCCATTAAACCTCTGGTTTGTCTTCCACGAGATCTGGTTCAGTCTATGGAAAAGGATTACTCAGCCACGTGCCTAGTAGGTTTGTTTTTTGGTCCTTGACCTCCTGTAGATTTCTTGAGGAGCTGGGTCAAAGACAATTGGTTAGCCATCGGTATTGAGGTAAACATCATCCAAGCACTCCCAAAGGGGTATTACCTGTTTTTGTTCAAAGACCCAAATATGTCTCTAAAGGTATTGGGGTCAGGGAAATGGATGTACAAAAACACACCATTCTTCTTCTTTAGCTGGTCCAAGAACTTTAACCCTTAGGGTCCAAAGCCTTCAGCTTGTCCTGTTTGAGTAGAACTACCCAACCTTCCATTTTACTTCTACCCTTGGCTCAAAAAAATTATGTCCCCCATAGGAAAAGTCCTAGGCACATGAGACCAAAAATTGAGTACAACCCAGCTTGGCATCCTTAAGTCCTCGTGGAAGTGGATCTAGATAGGCCCCTAAGAGATGAGATTGAAATCAATTGCGATGACTATAACATTTAGCCACCAGCTAGTAACAAAGTTCGGCCTGCTGGAGTAAGTAATAGTTAGACTGTGCTCCCTCCCCAGGCTCCCTCTACTTCTAAAGACAAGGGAGAAAAGTTTACCATCCCTAACAGGAGAAAGACCTTTAGACACAATAGGTCGGGTAACCAAATGGATTTTGCTAATTCCTTTGCCTTGCTAGATAGCATCTCGGACCCAAAAGACTCTATAGACTCCCAAGAGTTCATACAATCCACTCCTCTGGATAGATCCAAAATTTTGTCCGAAACTAACCAAATGGATCATGACCAGTTTGCTCCCTACCCACTTAACTATAGATGGATGTGGGAGAAGAGCAAGAGAGGGCTGATCAGTCTTTGTCTGATATAGAAAATGGTATCCCCAAAGAAATGGAGATAGTTAAAGAATTGAAAAGAATGCATGCATAGGTTGGATCCACCACACCTCAAGCTGCCTCCAAAGTGGGACCTAAAATGGTCAACACTAAGAAAAAAGGTAAATGAGATGCACCACTCTGAATGTTAAGGGTTTGACTGACCTTTCAAAAGTCCAGCTAGTGAAACAATGGCTAAGGAAACAAGGAAGATTTTTCTTCATAGCTCTAACTGAAGTCAAAGTTAGTGGGGATGAGCTTGAAAAAAGGCTACACAACATATCTAAAGAACACATCTGGATCTACATAGCCCACTGTTAGGGATCTAGAGGAGTGGTTGTGGGTATACATGTGGACCATCAGAATGAACCATCAGAATGAACTGAAGGATGTGAGGATTGATATGTATGATTAGTGGGCTCTGCTTTTGAAATGACTACCTTCTCCTTCATTGGTATTTTTTTGAGCCAAGGGTAGAAGTAAAATGGAAGGTTGGGTAGTTCTACTCAAACAGGACAAGCTGAAGGCTTTGGACCCTAAGGGTTAAAGTTCTTGGACCAGCTAAAGAAGCAGAATGGTGTGTTTTTGTACATCCATTGCCCTGACCCTAGTACCTTTAGAGACATATTTGGGTCTTTGAACAAAAACAGGTAATACCCCTTTGGGAGTGCTTGGATGATGTTTACCTCAATACCGATGGCTAACTAATTGTCTTTGACACAGGTCCTCAAGAAATCTACAGGAGGTCAAGGACCGAAAAACAAACCTACTAGGCATGTGGCTGAGTAATCCTTTTCCATAGACTGAACCAGATCTCGTGGAAGACAAACCAGAGGTTTAATGGAAGAAGGATTACATGACGAGGCCACGACATTTGCTGGAGATTCCTTGTTGGTCTGTGTGTCTTCTTCTAATTGCTTCTACAGCAGCAACAATAAATTTATTTCTTCAACTCGAGCTCTAGATTCTTCTAGTTGCTTTTTGGTGTCCAAGAAGTCCGAGATGCTATCTAGCAAGGCAAAGGAACTCTTGGGAGTCTATAGAGTCTTCGGGGTCTGAGATGCTATCTAGCAAGGCAAAGGAATTAGCAAAATCCATTTGGTTACCCGACCTATTGTGTCTAAAGGTCTTTCTCCTGTTAGGGATGGTAAACTTTTCTCCCTTGTCTTTAGAAGTAGAGGGAGCCTGGGGAGGGAGCACAATCTAACTATTACTTACTCCAGCAGGCCGAACTTTGTTGCTAGCTGGTGGCTGAATGTTATAGTCATCGCAATTGATTTCAATCTCATCTATTAGGGGCCTATCTAGATCCACTTCCACGAGGACTTAAGGATGCCAAGCTGGGTTGTACTCAATTTTTTATCTCATGCCTAGGACTTTTCCTATGGGGGGACATAATTTTTTTGAGCCAAGGGTAGAAGTAAAATGGAAGGTTGGGTAGTTCTACTCAAACAGGACAAGCTGAAGGCTTTGGACCCTAAGTGTTAAAGTTCTGGGCCAGCTAAAGAAGCAGAATGGTGTGTTTTTGTACATCCATTGCCCTGACCCCAATACCTTTAGAGACATATTTGGGTCTTTGAACAAAAACAGGTAATACCCCTTTGGGAGTGCTTGGATGATGTTTACCTCAATACCGATGGCTAACCAATTGTCTTTGACCCAGGTCCTCAAGAAATCTATAGGAGGTCAAGGATCGAAAAACAAACCTACTAGGCATGTGGTTGAGTAATCCTTTTCCATAGACTGAACCAAATCTCCTAGAAGACAAACCAGAGGTTTAATGGAAGAAGGATTACATGACGAGGCCGCGACATTTGCTGGAGATTCCTTGTTGGTCTACACATCTTCTTCTAATTGCTTCTACAGCAGCAACAAATTTATTTCTTCAACTCGGGCTCTGGATTCTTCTAGTTGTTTTTTGGTGTCCAAGAAGTCTTCTAACACCTGATCGTATTTCATCATCGCTTCCCGATTCGATTCCATAGCAGGGGGCCAGTTGTGCAGGAACCGTTAGAACACTGTGGCTTGTGTATTCTTGACTGGGGGTGAGATCAGAGCAGCCCTAGAGCTGGTACTAGCACCCTGCGTTGTGAGAAGAGTGGGGTTTTCCCTTCACTCGGTGCCCATGCACCCACCAAGGGGGGGGACGATGGGCAAGCGAAGGGAATGTTAAGGCCAGCAGCCAGCCACCGCTGTGGGCAGTAGCCAGTCGCTGGGCAGCAGGAATAGAGGCAACAAAAGAGAACCCTAACAGGTAAAGGCATGCAAGGAGCTATCTTTCGTTTGCATGATATCCCAAAACCATGACTAGCGCCCGTATCTTAAGATTCTTGATGTGTTCGAGGTTTTTTCTTTTTTATTCCACAATTTAAGAGCGACAATAAATGTATCCCGTGAGACTCATATCACCTAAATTTCACACTTCAAAGTCTAAACTTGAGAGAGAGAGAGAGAGAGAGAGAGAGAGAGAGAGAGAGAGAGAGAGAGAGAAAGAGAGAGAGTGTGTGTGTGTGTGTGTGTGTGTGTTCTTAATTACCTTTCTTTCATAATAAGATTGCATGGCTTATCTTACTAGACAATTTTATAGATGGTCAGCTCTAGTAGAAATTTTACGCCACAAGTGTTTCGAGTAGCAAGGCCACTTGGTTAAACAAAACCAAGAAACATCGTGTTTAGAGTCGAGCAGGGATGTTTTGCCATTTATTTATGCATAATAAGCTACATAACCAAGAACATCATGTTTGGAGTCCCACATGGCTCTATTTAGCCATTCATTCATGTGTAATAAGCTATATTTAAAATTTTAGAACCCACCTTTTGACTTGGTCTTTGGTTTTCAAGGTCCACTCACAACTCTTAATACACAAAAATATCATGACATTGGGGATATGGGCATATGGTTCAAAGGCGTTATAACTATCAAACATATGGTGTTATAACTATCAAACATATGGTGTATTATGTTCAAAGGAGGATCCGAATCAACATATTCTAGGTGCCTATTACAAGTGGGAGGAAGTTTAAACTTGCACCCAAATCTAGGCAATTTCGAAAATCTTGGAGGTGCTCACTTCAAGGGTAGTTTAGGGTTTTGCTTAAGGGTTAACCACACTCTTAATCCATTGTACACCAACCTATTTAAAGGTAATGATCTAATGCAAGAGTACTACATCCTTCTCCTAGCTTATTGTTGCCATTATAATTTCTATTTAATGACGCCATGTGATTAGTGTTAATCCCATCTTTCCTTAGCTTGCCTCCATGCTTTCACCATGAGTTCAATCATCTATCTACCCTTGATCATCATATATACTAATTTACTTAATTACACAATATTGTTTGGAGTCTTTGATTATGAAGATGTACAAGGATCTAGGATACCACACTCCATGATAGAGCTCAAACCTCCCAACCACTCTCGAGCTTCTCAGTCGCACTCACAATCTCACTCTCACTTCCTTGCACTCCCATGATTTCCCCTTCACTGAGGTTTAATTTGATACAATGCTTATAATTCTAGAAATTTTCTATAAAAAAACTCGTAATCTTATCATGATCCCAGAATAATCATCATCTACAGACATGAGAAAGAAATTTGCCAAAATGGTTAAATCTACATGTCATCCAACTTTTCAAATAAGGTAACTACATGTGATCACTTGAATAGCCAAGTCTCCATGCCAAGAATGGATGCTTTGATGACAGAAGACAATTTAAATTGTCAAAGTGTCCTTGTTTAGGAGGTTGTATCTCCCAAACACTAAAAGGAATGAGAAATTTCCACAATAAAAGGCCTTCTAAAATCTACACACTTCTTATTTTGAGGGCTTCATGTCAAAATATCCATTCTTTTCAAGCAAGCTAACATGAAAACAAGGGTGAATTTTAACATTTATGCCAGCTCGAGCAAGTAAGCTTTCTTTTCATGTCTCCTAAGAGTCTTGAAGGACCAGTAAATTTGATGACAGAAGACAATTTAAAGTGTCAAAGTGTCCTTGTTTAGGAGGTTGTATCTCCCAAACACTAAAAGGAATGAGAAATTTCCACAATAAAAGGCCTTCTAAAATCTACACACTTCTTATTTTGAGGGCTTCATGTCAAAATATCCATTCTTTTCAAGCAAGCTAACATGAAAACAAGGGTGAATTTTAACATTTATGCCAGCTCGAGCAAGTAAGCTATCTTTTCATGTCTCCTAAGAGTCTTGAAGGACCAGTAAATTTGTGAGTTTATCTTTCCCTAATCTCTACCAAATCTCAGGTTGCTTCTTTTGGGACACCACAATCTCATCTCTTTTAATGCTCTTGATGTCTCTTATTATAAAAGCTCTTATGTCTATCTTCAACCTTCTTCATGTACTCCCTAATGAGTCTAATATCCTTCTACATCCTTTGTAACATTTCATGGAGAGATACCTCGACTCTCTTTATAGGATAAAAAAAATCAGAGGTGTCCCACAATATTGACCATCACAACAATAGAATGACAATATAGTAGCGTTTTTAGTACCGCTATTATAACTACAAGACATGGCAAATGTCAAGGTCATTTCACTACCTACAGGCACTACTATATTCTCCTACAACGGGTTCACTACTTTGCAACGTTATTAATAGTAAAAATTTATTGCTCTATAAGTAGCAAAATAACGTTGCTAACAATGTTATAAACATTTCTTAGCAGAAAAAATAAACCTACAAAAAAATATGGGATGTTTATCCGAGCTCTTCTTGGGGATGGCTCATAATTGTGGGATAATGAACCCCCCTCTCCTTTGTATATGGAGATGATGTGGGGGACTTAGTAGAGATTCTCCAAAAGCAAAATCACCATGCTCCCTTACCGCTACTATGTCTAGTAAACCCCCCACTAGACTTCCTACATCATGGTGGTGAAGATGGACATGAGGAAGCAGGTATGGGTCTAGCATATTCATGCATAGAGCTTCATGAGATTTTTGTAAAGAGGCTTTATGCATGAATCCATAATGCATAAGGCATAGAGCCTCTATGCATAGAGTCTATCAATAGAGCTTCATGAGCTTTATGAAGCTCTATGCAAAGAGGCTTCAGGAAGCTCTATGTAGCATGAAGCTACAAAATAAGTAATTAAAAAAAAATCCCAAGCACCTGGGGGTGCACAATAAGAATGAAAAACATCAAAAAGAGGCGTAAATGTTGATCTCTTACATCAAGAGCCTTGTTTGTGTTGACTTGAAGATGTAGAAGAAGAGCCTAAAAATTCAAACAAAAATAAATCAATTAGTAATCAACATTTTATTAGTTCTCTATAAAAAAAAGTTATAACTACATTTTATTATATGAGAAAGGAAGAGGAAAATAGAAAAAGGGGAACAAGAGAAGAGGAAGAGGAGAAAAGCTCTCGGTGCATGGCAAGTAGCTATTGGCATGCTTAGGTAGCTCCTAGTGCATACTGGTAGTTACCAACATGCCTAGGTAGCTCCTAGTGCATGCTCGTAGTTACCATCATGCATTGGGAGATCCTGACTGATTCCGGTAGTAGTAGCCACACCCGCATGCCTAGGTAGCACCACCCGACATGCATTGGGATTAGCTAGTGCAATCCGGTAGCTATTAGTATGCATTGGGAGCTCCGGGCATGCATTGGATCTACTTAAACAAGTCAAATCAAGGTCCCTATTGGCATGCCTAGGTAGCACCACCCGACATGCATTGGGATTAGCTAGTGCAATCCGGTAGCTATTAGTATGCATTGGGAGCTTCGGGCATGCATTGGATCTACTCAAACAAGTTAAATCAAGGTCCCTACACTATCAATGACAATTCTAATCTACAGAGCTGATACATAACTAACCTTGTACCGTTCCAATGATTTCTTGCTGAGAACTGACTCCTCAGAGTCAACACCCCAGACATCAAACCAATACACCCCAGTGGTCCATCCCCATCAATTCAATAAAAACAACACCATATCACAACAAAACATTAAAAAAAGACTTTGTATCTACACAACTGATATAATTCAAAACCCTCTTTTTTCATCCGGCTGATAAGAAACACCACTATGTCTCAACAGCCCTGATACATGGGGATTAAGGCAAAAAATTAACACCAAGAAACAAGAGGGGTACAATGCCTTTATCTTCAAAGTTCATAATAAATAGCTACAAAGGACTCTGCACCCTTACTCTACTACAGACCTTCATCTGCAACCACAGCAAGACTCACTGAGAAAGGCCTTGGACTGGCCCAAGTTCCAACAGAGCTGCACAACAAGGAATTATAGAGCACCAATCATCCTACAAGTTCCTCTGTCACTTCTATGCACACTCTCCTCTGAACAAGTCTAAACCTTCTCAAGCCAATTCTTGCATATCTTCACAAAACTCCGTCTCGTCTTCGCAACAAGTTTCAAATCCCGGCAAACCAACCAGCTACTATCATAGAGCCTTCTTATCACAAAGTCCCTCGACTCTTCTTCCTGGTTTCTTCGCCCTCTCGCTCCCTTGAAACCTTACCTCTCTTTCACCTTCAGTGAATTTCTCTCTTCTCACTCTTCCCTTCAATTCTTCCTAATCACCTATTTCCCCGTCCTCCATTACGTCTCACAGCTACTATGTATCTTCTGTCAACCACTCTCGCCATCTACACATGCAGCAGTCCTAGACTTCACTTCACTATAACTAGAAACAATTGTGCCCCCCTGAGGTTGGTGCCATGCAATATTCCTTGTTCCTAAGGTTTCATACATACTCCACAAGACTTATTTTCTTCATGAGGCATGGAAGACACCTCCATTAAGCATATCTCTTGGGCCACAAAAAATCCTATCACGCCGACAGCTATCAACATGCTCAGGTGCACCCACCACACATAATGGGCTCCCCTGCCGATGTATGCCAGCAGGTATCGACATGCCTAGGTAGCACCCGACTAATGCAAAAGCCTTATACATAAGGCTTATGCATGGCATTCATAGCCTACACGAGGCTATGCATCCATAGCCTACATAAGACTATGCATAAACCTTATACATAAGGCATTGCATACATAAGACTTATGTATTAGCCATATACATAAGGCTAGTACATAAGCCTTATGTATGTGTCTTATGCATAAGTTTTATGCATGAGATTATACATAAGCTTCATGTATGCAGTTTATGCATAAGGCTTATGTAGAAGCCTCGTGTATCAGGCTTATGCATAAAGCCTCATGCATAAAGCTTATGCATTAGACATATGCATAAGCTTTATACATGAGGCTTATGCATATGGTTTTATACATAAGGCTTATGCATATGGTTAAAGCATAAGCCTCATGTAAAAGCCTCATGCATGAGGCTTATGCATAAGCCTCATGCATAAACCTTATGCATAAGCCGTATACATTGGGCTAATGTATAGGCTTCATACATAAACCTTATGCATAAGCCGTATACATTCGGCTTATACATATGGCTAAAGTATAGGCCTCGTGCATGAGGCTTATTTATATGGCTAATGCATAAGCTTTAGGAATTATGCATGAGGCTAATGTATGAGGCGTATGGCCACCACTTGAGAGATGCATAGCTCATAAAGGCTATGTATATAGGCATATGTCTAATGCACAAGCCTCATGCATAAGCTTTTTACAAGAGGCTTTATACACAAGTCTCTTTCATGTGGCTTATTCATAAGTCTCATGCATAAACCTTATGTATAAGCTTCATGCATGAAGTTTAATGCATAAGTCTCATGAATGAGGTTTATGCACTTGCCTTATGCATGAGGCTTATTCATATGGCTAATGCATAAGTTACATGATGCTAAGGCATATGGCCACCTCTTGAGAGAAGCATAGCTCTTAAAAAACTATCCATAGAGGGGAGAAAAAATAACAAACCCTAATCTTAAAAACCCTATAACTTATAAACCCTATAACATGTAAAATCATAAGAGAGGAAAAATAAAAGAGAGAGATCCCTTACCTTATGAGGATTTTATGTGTGAATAACCTACAAAATCGAACCAAATAAAGAAAAAAATTAATAGTAGTCATAATCCTAACCCTAATAGAAAGCATATACAAAACCATAATCTTCATAGAAATCTTAATGAAAGATTTTTTATAACATAGAAAATTTATTGAATCTTTTTTTTCCCTTCTAATTGAAGATTAACCCTAACCCTAGCTTCTACATATAGAAACCCTAATAGAGAGCTTTGACGGAGAGCTATCCATCAAAGCTATCTATTAGGGTTTGTGTGGTGTAAAAGCTAGGGTCCGGGTTAAGCTTCAATGAGAAGGAAAAAAGAAGAAAATAAAAACTTAAAGAGACAAAAGAGAAGGGAAATGCTCACAAGAAAGCTTGTTCTCATAGGAGATGAAAGAAAAGAGAAAACATACCTTGCTTCTTGAGCTTGAGGAGGATAGGGAAGGAGGGGTAGAAATGATAGATTAGACATAAACCTGCAAAACACCCAAGATATCAAAGGTTAGGACATTCAAATGATAAAATGAGTGTAGTGACAAAAGAAGCGGGAGTACGTCTTCTAGGCCATGCTGCTAAGCAACATGTTGTTTTTTTACGGTGTAGCAAAGTTGTTTCGTTGCTAGAAACACTGCTGAGAAGCAAAAAAGCACTACTCAATAGTGTTTCTACTAGCAAAACAACATTGCTCGATAGTGTTAAAAGCCTCGATATTCTCCTTTCCAAAATGTTGCGAAAAAACGTTGATGTGTCCCCGATGTGTTATAGTGCGTATATATCTTCAAAAGGAGACATTTTAATTTAGCTCTCATTTAACTATATGTAGACTAAACCAATGGTGAGATTAGTTTGATTGGTTTTCCTCTCATTTATGTGCATTCACATCGTATCTTCTGGCACACAATTTACCCTCTCAATATCTCCATCAGTCTCTATGAGTGGAATATGGTGTTTATTCGGTTGCAATTGCTTTGAATGTAGCTTGCTATAAATTTGAGGTCTCTACCAGAACTGATGTTTTTAAGGATTCTATGAAGCCTAAATATCTCCTTTTTAGAGAGTCTGGTAGCCTCTTCCTCTTCTAGATATGTCTTCTTCACATGTTAAGAAGAAGTGAGCCATCAATGATACAGATAGTGTCGCATCGTCCTCTAGAAGTAGGGAGTTTTGTAATGAAGTCCATAGAAATAAACACCCACTTCCTATGAGGTATGTCTAAAGGCTCTAACTCTTGAGGTATCCTCCTCTTCCTGAACCTCTAACAATGTAGCCACTTTTGAATGTACTCTCTAATGTACTGAATTACATCATTTTGAAGATTTATAAACTTTTGTGTAAGTCTTCCAATGTACTTTCATTGATATCAACAAGAAAATGAACATGTGCAGAGGGGGGATTCATGTGAGTGTGAGTGTAATGAGTGAGAGTGAGGGTGAGAGTGAAAGTAGGATGCTCACGGGCTGATCGGGAGGTTCAAGCTTCCATAGAGTGTGGTTTCCTGGATCCTTGTACATCATCATAATCAAAGACTCCAAGAAATTTGTTATGCAGCCAACAGAGTGTTTTCTTAAATTTTTATAATGTTTTATATAATTTTTGATTTTTTACAATTTTGAGTTATGTGCCCTGTGGCTTCACCTAAAAATATGTAAGTGTAGCACATGAGTTCATCAAAAGGGAGATATTAATTTAAAAAAGTTTCACAATTACATTTATAAAAGGATTTTTTCATAGTGCACCCCTCGATCTTATTTGATGACAAAGGTGAAGGTTTGAGTGAGAAGGCCCTATTTGGTATGAAAAAAGGGTTATTTTATTTGTTATCTACAATTGTGGTCCTTGGTTAAGGGGCACCTCACATCTAGTATGAGAGCGTGGTTCTCTAAGAATTGATGCTTGTGGAGCTGTATGTTAATGTGTTTGTGAATGCAATGATGTGCTTGATGGAAAAACACAATGTTTTGATAGAAATATGGCAGCCTGGGTTTAGGGATTACACCCTAATCAGAGAGCATGTGAGGGAATATACATCGAGGGAGAAAAATCAAGCAAGTAATTGAGAGGATCAACCAAATATGGTTCACATGGAGATGATTGATAAAGAAGAAGAAGTGGAAGAGGGTGAAGTTCAAGGGAATACATGTGCTGCAATGAATCGATTTGTGAATGTAAGGCAAAATCATGGAAGAGGAAGAAGGCACGGGATTTTGAAGATTCGGTACAAAAACAACTTTGAAACACGTATTTAAGAGAGCTCATATTTTCTGAATTTGATGGATCTCATAAATCAGGAGAGGAACAACTCGCATTGACGACGAGGTTAATGACAAAAGCGTTTCTCTGTTCGAGTGTGAGACCCGGCTCAAAAAACAAAACAAAAAGAACTCGCATTTGATAAAGTAGGAAAGGTAAAAGCTACCATGGGTGATCGGAAAGGCTAGAGTTAGAGGGAAGGAGGGCTCTCGGGTGGGCTTGTTGTTGTGCTTGCATCGCCGGCCGTAGGAAGGGCGGAGTGGCTAGAACCAAGGGAAGGCCTCTGAACCCTGTGCTTTGGGTCATGGCTCGTGTTGGGTCCTGCCCGCACATATAATCTAGAAAAGACGCCAGCAGTTTCTTGCTTGTATAAGACAAGCAAACCGACGAAGGTGCTGTTTGTTTACCTACAGATCTATGCTAATTGAATCTTATACACGTGCCTTAAGCTAATTAGCATGATCACAGATGCAAAACGGATTTTCGTGAGCGTCGACAGCGTCGTTCATTTCAGCTGTAAGTTTTGCTGCCGACATTCCATATTGCATCAGAAAAGACGTGCTCTGTGTGTATATGTGCGCGCGCGCGCGCGTGTAGAGACCCACTAAAATCTAGTATGCGCGTATACTGCTACATGAATGAGTCTTCACTTGCGCTCGCAGCAACGATAAGTGTAAGCAACAGTAATTAGCAAAGGTCATAGAAGCCAGATGCAAAGGTTGGAGGAGGCAGGAGAGCGAGCTAGCTATATATATATATATATATATAGAGAGAGAGAGAGAGAGAGAGAGAGAGAGAGAGAGAGAGAGAGAGCGCGCGCGCGCGCGCCTGTGAATAAAGACCTCCACGCTCCCTCTCGAGCTTCTCAGAATACCACTTAGAATCCTTAACCTTTCCTCCTTTCAAAATGTTTTTTTTGGGGACCAATAATATTTATTTATATTATACTGCGGTCTGCATTGAATCTACGTGGTATTTTTGTTATCTTAGGTAAGATAATGGCAAGACCATAAATTTTATCTCAGACAAGTTGGTTTGACGAAGAGCTATTGAATTTTTGTTTTGCTTTCTTTACTTTTGCAACATTCAAGGTTCTTTTTTTCTTTTACAAATTCAATAGGGGTTATGCAACTTGTGGGATAGAATGTAGGACATTGCATTGTTTACATTTTGAAGATGTTTTTGAAAGTCTCATCTCATAGCCACTCCACCCCTTCCAATTCCTTATCGACATTATGTTCATTTTTATGTTTACAAATTCAAAAGAGGCTATGTAATTTGTAGGATAAAATGTAAGCCATTGGATCCTAGATATCGTGAAGATGTTTTTGTCAAAAGCTCCTATGAGAATCTATGTAAGAGTTTGTGGCAAAGTTTAATCTCAACAAATATGCTCATTTAGAATGAGAAGTGGCTCAAGGATAACAAGCAGCATAGCCCAACCTACTGCTCCTAGCCTTGAGGCTACTTTTGTGAAGCTACATTAGGAACTCAATGGAGTCTTCTTGGGCCCTTTAATTTGGACGTTTAGTGAAATGCTTAAAATGCTAATCCGTCTTTGACCAAGAGGCCTAGTCCTAAAAGCATATATTTGATTTTTCACAAAAACAAAAAGAAATAAAAAAAGGAGATATTCCTAGATCTGGCCACCTAGGTGACTTTAAAGCTTTGTAATGGGCTGTCAGTCAGTTATCATAGCCTGCAGCAACCTTTTCGAACTCCAAACATTCCAAAAAATTCGTCACTTTCTTCCCCCCTTTTTTGTGTGTACACCAGATCTCTTTCTCTCTCTAAATCTTCTCTCTAAAACGCCCTGCACTCCTTCTCCATGGAAAAAAGCATCTTTCTCTACTCCAAAAGCCATAGCTAACAGATCTGTACTCCTAAATGAGCCTTCTCTCTCCAAACCCACAGTAGTAGCCATGGCTTGCAGGGAAGAAGCTTACCATGAGCATTCTCTCTACAGTACTTGGTCCTCTCTCCATAGCTAGCAGGTCTGTACTCCTAAATGAGCCTTCTATCTCCAAACCCACAGTAGTAGCCATGGCTTGCAAGGAAGAAGCTTACCAGGAGCATTCTTTCTACAATACTTGGTTCTCTCTTCATACCCACAGTAGTAGCCATGACTTGCACAGAAGAACCTTTTCATGATGTATTCTCTCTCTATATTGCTTAGCAGCCATAGCTTGCACTAAAGAAGCTTCCCATGATGCATTGTCTCCTTTGCATTTTCGTCTCACCATTGCCAACCCTCTGTATGTTTCTTTGGCTCCCTTTCTGGCTTCTTTCTCTATCCACAATGCAGCTCTAGAGAAGCAACCCTCATCTCCATTCTTCCCATTATTTTTTGATACCATATCCTGCTCCTTCCACTCCTATTCAACCCAAGCTTACAAGCCTACTTTCTTGTAGATGGCACTACAAGACATCACCAATAAGCCTTCTAAGATCCGCCTTCAGGTTGATTTGGAGACAGAATACGCAACCCTACGCAGTAGGCATGTTGCACCCAATATTTCATACGATCAGCTTCGAATGCAAGGAGCAAAGGCCATTGATCTTTGGATTGATGGAAATCTTTATCCACCAGATCCAATATCTGGTGCCCCTCCACCATTCAAAAGCATTACAAGTTTTCTTGAGTTTGTTGGTGATGGTTTCAATGGGCTTCTTGGCTATTGTAGGAGATTACACATGTTGTGGCTAGATGAGGCAGCTGAAAAGAGGCAAACACAATTTGCCTTCGACCAGCTTCAAGCGGCATCGACTAAGCAGATCAATAGTTTGATGCAAAGGATTAAAGAGCTCTCAGAGGAGCTTGAGGTGCTGAAGAATAATCTAGCGGATCGTGTGCGCACAATAAATCAATTTACCGATAATTATGTTCGTCTTCAACACTCCACTCGTAATCTTTGGCGTCGTGTTCACCATTTCACTCACCTTCCCATGGGATATCACGCAAGGCAAAGAAAACGTAAAGCTATTGGGTTGCTTTCTAAGACAGCAGGCGCATGCAAGAGGCGTAAACAAACAACCAGGTAAAATTTTTTATAGGAATTATAGCAGCTTTGAGAAGCAATTAATGAATAAAGCATCTCTCATGGGTGACTCTTGCGATTGTAGGGCTTGTGCAAGAGCTATACTAGGATGTAACAATGCTGAGGACAATGTTAATGCCTCCCTTCTTCAGCATGTCCTTCAGGAGAAGGATATTATGGAAATGATAACAGGTTCTGGTAATGATAAGTTGCGGGAGACCCTTCGTCAACATTTCTTGAAGGAAATCAAAGAAATTGTCACACCCAAAGAGATGCTTGATATATGTGACTCAGCAGGTATTAGCCAGAAAGGTTACAGAGCAATGTACAGGTCAATCACTTTAGGGTTGCGAGCAAAGGGAGTTATGCAATCCTTGCTTCCAACACTTTATAGCTTACAGATGGCAAAGAAGTGTGCTAATGGTGATATTGCATCCATGTTCGAGGGTGGGTACAAGTGGGTGGAGGATATTATGCCAATGCCAACAATCAAACTCTTTGAATACAATGCATATAACAATGTCTACATTGACATGGAAGTGCTACAAAAAGCAATGATTCAGTACTATGGCCTCACACTTGAAGAGACAGGTGGAAATGCCGTGTTTGTCTTGAAGCCCAAGTGGTTAAAGGTCAAAGACTGGAGCGTGTTAGTTTAACCTTGATGAGCCGAGCACTTAGAGGAAAGCCTTTAGAGACCCAAGAGTTGGATGCAACTGAAGACAGCAACAATAGGGGTCAAGGGCATAAGCAAGACTACTACGGCATTCAATCAGAGAAGAACATCTGGTGGCAAGCAGCATGGGTCCTCCCAAAAGAGAACCATGATACCTTGAGGTGGTATTTTGAACGGTCTGGCATTCAACATGTCGTCTCTTGTCAGGTCAATGGTCAGAAGCTTGATGTTCCCGGAATAGGCTGCTTTAACGTTGAATGGCACTTGGGTGGCGATCTAAAAACCTTAAAGTGTATGTTGGGTTGTAAAACAGGTGCGAATACTATATTCTCATGTGTTTACTGTTGTCATTCCAAGACAGCAGTAGACTCAAGAGTAAAAGGGAAACAACCTAGCAAAGGCAAAAGTCAAAAACAGGTGGGTGCAAAAAAAGCAATCGTTTTTTATGCTGAACAGAGGAAAGGATCAAAGGTATGGCATAATGGCATATTAAGTTGTGACCAGAGCAAGCCACCTAGTCGTGACCAGGAGGACAATGCTTGGAACCCAATCTTGGAAATTCCACTATGTCAAGTGCATGTGTGCACATTACATGCAAGACTCAGGATTTTGGATAAGCTATTTATGCTCCACATAAACTATGTCTGGAACATGGAGCCCGAAGATCGACGGGAAGAGTCAATACGTGCACTAGAGGGTGTACTTTCCTCTATGGGATTACATGCTGGAGCAGTGGTCTTGACAAAGGACAGAAAATCAAACCCTACACAAGACAACCCTAATAAAATTTGCATGGGTGGATCAAAGGCAAGACACTTGCTATCAAACCACTTGGGTTCTCATAGCCACACTGACTTTGAAATTTGGAAGAAGATATGTGATGTCACAACATATCGAGGAAATGATGCCAGGCTTGGCCTAAAACGTGCACATGTATGGGAGGTGTGTAATAAAATGGTCGATCTTCTAGAGCGACCTACTTGGATGACCATGGTATTGAGGCACTTAAACAAGCCACTTGTAGATTCACAGAAGAAATGGTCGAGGCATGGGGAGAAACACACATTACTCACTACATGGTAATGTTGTATTTCTTGTGTCCTTGTAGTATGTTCTTCATACTGTTTGTTGACTTTTTGTAATTTTCTATGCAGCATATATTGTATGCACATGGGCCATACTTTCTCGATAGATATGGCTCTTTAGCACTTTGGAGCAATCAAGGCATGGAGAAATCACATTACCAAGCAAAGACCGTGTATTTTAAGGGCACTCGCCATGGTGGTGGCAAAGTCAAGAGTAATGCACTCCATGAAATGTTCAACTGGTTCTATCGCGTTCTGGTTGGCAAAAAAAGGCAGAAAAGTCACGGTAATTTGTCTCTTAGGCGTCAAATAATGAAAACAGTTAATGCAAGAAGAACTGAAGGATACAACAGATCAAATGCTAGGGAGAGACTACGGCACTGGGTAGCAAGCAAGCGTCGGTGTGGTTCCTCATGGGCTTAAACTCTCTGATTATAATCTTTTTGTGTTTTTAAATTTTCTAAAAGTTTTAAAAAATTATATTTATAGACATATTTAAGTCATTTTTCATTTATAGCCACCACATTTCAATTTCTTCTTTGTGCTCTACTCTCTCTTGTCCTCCCACTATCTCTTGCACTCGTACATACCTAGGCCATGCCAGAAGAACAGGAGCAAGACTTGCGGTTTTTCGATCAACTCGGCCCACTACCTGCTACAGCAAAAAGGACAAGTCTACCTATCGTAACAGAGCAAGAGGCAAAGGAGATGAGAGAAGAAGAGCGCATGAAGGAGGCCGAAGAAGCGCAACGCAGGAAGGAAGCTGAAGAAGCAGAGCCTAGTAGAGAAGCAGAAGAAGAGCGGCGTCGAAAAGAAGCCGAGGAAGGTCAAGGGCAACCACCGGAGATTGTTATTGAGGCCGACACCCTAGAACAGCTAGAGGTTATCTTACAGAACAGGGAGGTCGAGCTCTTGTCCTACGGCATCACGAAAGATACCATTGACAAAGAGTTTGCTCTTGTGAGGGCAGCTTGGGAGACAGAAATGCAAAAGAGACAGCAGCCCAAAGAGGACGCAAGGAGGGCAAGCCAAGCACAGCCCCACAGGCAGCCACAACATCCAGACGGCCAGTCAAGAAGTGTGGTAAAAGAATGGAGGGCAAGTTTCGGGACCAACAAGAAGAGGAAGAGCGTGCACAAAAGAAAAAGAAGTTTTGGTCTGAACGACCACCGTGGGAGAATCAAAGACCACCACCGCCTCCACCAGTTACAAAGAAGAAGAGAAAATGGAGGCCAGGGGACAGTCGCGCTACGAGAGATTAGGAAATATCAGAAAAGCACAGATCTTCTCATCCCCAAGGCACCATTCTCTCGACTGGTGAGAGAAACAATGGAAAAATATTCTGACAGGGTTGACCGCATACAGAGCACAGCTCTTGAAGCTCTTCAAGAAGCTGCTGAAGATATTGTAGTTTCTGTTTTTGAAGACTCAGTGCTGGCTATGGTACATGCCAAGAGAGTTACTTTGAAGCCTGAGATATGTCCCTAGCCCTACGTCTACGTTTAGAGCGTAGCCTTCTACCTCAATAGGCTAACCCACTTTGTAATTCTCCCTACAAAATTTTGTAATGTTCCCAAATTCCTTTGTAGCTTTTTCACACATTAATGAAAGCTTTGTGAGTTGTGTTACATTCTTTGTTGAGTCCATTTTTTTTGTATGCTCAGTGCCAATGAACATTTCATTTAAAAAATATAAAAGCACTATACACACAGGAAAAAACACACACAAACACACACACACACACATATATATATACACACACAAACATATATACACACACATATATATACATATACAAATATATATACATATGCACATATATATATATATATGTATGTACACACACACACACACACACATATATGAATATTTATATATACAAAAAATGTAGATCCTATAAAGTCACCTAGAGACCCTTCTAGAGTGCCTTATGAGCCTCAAGGCCAAAAAAAAAAAATGCCATGTGCGCTACGGCGCGTTAATCGCTAGTTTGACCAGGTCAAAATGGCGATTTACGCGCCGTAGCGCACATGGTATTTTTTTTATTTTTTTTTGATATCTTTGGTCTGGTGAGGCTCATAAGACCCTTTAGGTGCCCTAACAGCCCCAAAATCTTATATATTTATATAAGATATTATATATATTTATATATATCTTATAATAGCCTTAAAATCTTATAATATCTTATGTCTTATATGTTGAAAAATACAAGTGAATAGGGTGTGTGTGGGAACAAGCTCTTGGATAGAGGCTGTAAAAGAGATGTAATTGTGAAAGAACCTGTGAAAAGGTTAGAAGAATCTACTGGGAGAGAATAATGGGTAGCATGAGGGAATTTAGGAGTGTGGAGATATTCTGGGAGATAATCTGGGAAAAGAGAAGAGGTGGAGAGAATCAGGCAAGAGGTGGAGATATTCAGGGAGTGAATCATGGAGAAATCAAGGGGATTTGATGCTTGATGTAAACACTATAAATTGAGGCATAGCCCTAATGAGAATTTGCTGGTTTTTGAGTATCCATGCCTACATTAATCTATCTGCTAATTATTCACTAATTACATCTTAATCATTTCTTAATCACTTTGTTAATCATGTTGATTCTAGTGTATGATCCACCATAGCTCATCATTTTGCTCAAATTTCAACATGGTATCAGAGCCATGCCTAGAATCAACTAGATTTATGAGCCCATTAGTGAATTAATTAGGATTAGTAAAATAATTAGCAAAAAATCAGTTTTTAGTAAGCTTTCACTCTTCCCCTTCACCCCCAGCCAGTGGAGGGTCTCTAGCATCTAGCACACTCAAAATTAGGGCTAGACCTTCTAGCACATAATAGCTAACATCCCTAGCTTCAAGCCTATCTACTCCACGCAGCAAACCACCGGCGGAAGCATCGATTTTTCGCTAATTAACAGGCGCCGTTTTTCTGAGGTATTTTTGCCATTGCTACTTGCTCCAAACAAATTACTTCAATTCCCTTTAGCACAAGGGGTAATCAAGCATGCTCTACAAGCTGGTGAAGACAGAAATCAATTTCATCAAGTCTACAGTGAGATCCAAGCTCTTCATCAAATCTGCAGGTGACTTTGGTAAAACAGAGATTAAGCTTTCATTATTTGGTCAAATCTTGTGTTTCTTGGTTTAATCCTCTACTAGACTCATTGCTATTGATGCCTTTGAAAGCATTTGAGCTCATTTGAAGTGGAAGGCACCAGATCTGAGCTCCCCGCATACTCTGTTTTCTGCACACAAACCAGAGCATTAATTTGCTAATCAGTGATTAATCAGTGCTAATCACTGTACTTTGGTGCAATTGAGGGTTCAAATTAGCCATTAGGTATCTGATACAGATCCCTATAACTTCAGATTGCAAATCGGAGTTGGTTTGATACTCCAACCATCCCGTACAAATTGGTTACCCTTAATTTAATGTAATTTCTGGTAAAATTATGCTGATAAAATTGTGAAAATCAAATTGGGCACATTTTATCAGTGTAAAAATGGGAACAGACACTGCCCTTGTCCAGATTAAGGCAAGAGGTAAGACCTCCCGCATAAATTTGGGTTTGCATTACATAATGATACAAAATAAACATAAAAAGCCCAAAGGAACTGTCAGCAAAACATTGAAACATGTTGCTCACATGGAGCAAAAAGACCTGACGGACGAGCTCATGGCCCCAGCCATGAAAGAAGAAGAATATCTCTTCCCAAGAAGAGGATCCACACCGAGAAGAAGATCTGAAGGAAGACATGGACACGAGAAGAGAAGCTGCCACAAGAAGAGAAGCTGCCCCGAGAAGACTAAAAGAAGAGACGGACGCGTGGAGAGATGCTGCCACGACAAGAAGACTGAAGACAAGAGAAGATGTGAGGCTCCAAAGAGTGAGGAGCCATGTGAAAATCTCTGAGAGATAGAGAGAGAGAGAGACCCCACAACCCAATGTAACCTGCCCCAATAAAGTAAAACCATCTCTGAGCCACCGATGATGTAGGCCACGTGGTAGATGTATGTGTGAGCACTTTAGTCAAGGTCGCAGGCACTTATAGTAGCCTTGGACACATAGAGAGAGAGAGTGTCAAGGACTATGGAGTTTAGGGACTTGAGGCACTGGTCGCGGACTGTCAAGTAAGAAAGAAACTTGATACAGGGTCCAGGTGTGCTGAGATAACTTGAGGGGAGGAGTAGACACTGGTCGCGGACTACCAAGTAAAGGGAGGCAAACTTGGTATAGGGTCTAGGTGTACTAGGAGTATTCACTTGAGGGGAGGTGTTGAAAAATACAAGTGAATAGGGTGTGTGTGGGAACAAGCTCTTGGATAGAGGCTGTAAAAGAGGAGATGTAATTGTGAAAGAACCTGTGAAAAGGTTAGAAGAATCTACTGGGAGAGAATAATGGGTAGCATGAGGGAATTTAGGAGTGTGGAGATATTCTGGGAGATAATCTGGGAAAAGAGAAGAGGTGGAGAGAATCAGGCAAGAGGTGGAGATATTCAGGGAGTGAATCATGGAGAAATCAAGGGGATTTGATGCTTGATGTAAACACTATAAATTGAGGCATAGCCCTAATGAGAATTTGCTGGTTTTTGAGTATCCATGCCTACATTAATCTATGTGCTAATTATTCACTAATTACGTCTTAATCACTTGCTAATCACTTTGTTAATTATGTTGATTCTAGTGTTTGATCCACCATAGCTCATCATTTTGCTCAAATTTCAACATTATATATATATATATCCTATATATCTTTTATATATATATATGTATATATATGTATATATATATCTTTCAATAGCCCCAGAATCTTATATATATATAGGTACACACACACACACACACACATATATATGTATATATATACATATATGTGAGTGTGTTTACATCTATAAATACAATATTTTTTCATACCGCTCTAACCCAATCTCGATTACTTTTTTTAATCACGATCTCAATTAAAATGAATCCTAAACAATATTTTCTATGAAAACATGAACAAAATCTTAAAATTGCGAGGCTTGAAATGGTATATCACAAGTACGCCAGGAAAAATCACAACTTACAATGCACAACAAAAAAATTTTATTAAACTTGGAAGAGAAGTTTGCATTACATCTTTTTAATAAGCTCTTGGAAGAGCTCAGGAGGAGAGAGAGTTCTAGAGGCTGGTTTCTGGCCTAAGCTTTGGAATACATCACTTGGCTCATTGATTCCTTGAGCCTGAGAAAGGGCACAATGGCCTAAAACTGAGCCGGGATGGTTGCCCGTGAAGCAATACAAGGCAGCTTCCCTAGCTACCAAAATACATTTATTTATGTTCGAGGCTAAGGGGTTCTCCGACAAGACTGCACTAAGTGCTTTACATTTTAGGAGCTCGGCATAGGCGATCTCTGCATAGTCTAAATGAAAAACCCGCACTATGTCGGCTCTGAGGGCAGGTATGTAGTGCCAAAGGGATGCATCTCGACCCTCTGACTTTGGCCGCGTTCCTCCTACGCGCATAGCAAACTTGTCCACTTCAAAAGCAATCTGTCAACATGTCAATATAGAAGTTAGGAAGCGTGAAATGATACAACTAAAAATAATTTGCTTTACAACTAAGAAGTAAGGACATACCTCAGTTACATCGTCACTTGCAACTAGTTGCTCGTTCGTCAAGTTTATGCTTCCTTGGTCTTGAGCATCGCCAGCAACCAAGGGCATGTGTGGTTCAAAGGCAGCTACGCTCTCATAGAATTGCACTTCTTGCTTTATTTCAACGAGTGCTTTGGCCACTACAACTTCCAAGGTACTGCTACCAATATCATATGCAAGCGCTTTTGTGAGGTTGTCATCTTCAAAAGAGATTTTCACTTTTCCTTTGTCTTGACCCCCAGCATTCACGGCAATAATAGAAAGTGCCTCATCCTCACAAAACCCGAGTGTCTTGGCAATGTCATCCAAAAACAAAAACTCTTTCCCATCAATAATGATTGGATGCAAAGACATGATAACAAGGTCTGGGACCTCCTCGAGTACTTCATCGCCCTCTAGAACTAGGTCTGGAACCTCCTCAGGGACATTATCTTGTAGAGCCACCAATGCCATTGAGGCCTCCCATTGTTCTGTAACATTCTCTTCCTCAGCATGGGCCTCTTGGACCTGCTCCATTAGCTTTACTTTGCCCTTTTCTTTTTCCTTGCCACTTTCTTTCGCCACACCCTCTTGTAACAGAAGGACCAAAACCATGTCCCAGCTTAGGAAAGAAGTGCCGATGTTGCCCATTTGTAGATCCAGGAGTAAGTCTTCCTCCTCATTTCTGTAGTCCTTTTCTGTGAGGGATTTTAAAAACCTGGATAGGCGAAATCTAAAATTCTTATCTTCCCTGTACTTGATGAGGTCAACTGGAACCCATAAGCCCTCATCACCCTCAAACATGATGGAGTACGTGCTGATGTGTTCATCCATATACTGAATGACATCTGTAAAAGCATCCGCATGTAGATGCATTGTTGCATGCACATCAATTGCTCCCTCAAACATAGGGACGATCTCATCAACCCTATGAAGTAACTCAAGCTTTCCTAGCTGTGCAATAAGTGCGTCAAGTAGAGGTGCCATGTCTATGAGTGATTGGAGGAAATAGAGAGTGTGTGATACAGAAAGGTGTGCGAAATTGAGAGCAAGTGTTAGGAGAGAATGATAATTGTCAATTGATGTAAATGAGTAAAGTATCGTTTATAAATGGGCGACCTTGTTATAAAATTTTTAAAAACTTTTAAAATTTGTAAGTACCAAAAAATTTTAAAAAAATGGTATGCAAAAGCAAGAACGTATCCTTCCATCGCGCAAGGTCATTTCCAATTTACTAGTGGCTCACGCCACATATGCTTGTGTGACCAACCTTACACTATCACAAAAAAATAAAACTTGCACAAGACAATTGAAAAACCTTAATAAGACAGTGAGGCAAAAAAATTGAAATTGTATTTACTTCAATTCAAGATTACATATCCAGTGGTTATCTGATAGCTACACAGCCAGGGAAAGTAATTTCTCTACAAAGAAAAGATCGTTCTTGCCTTTTGCGCACTACTCTACCATTGATTATCAAAGCAAAATCACCACTCAGTGAGAATCGAAGAACTAAGTAGTCACGTAAGTTGGCAAGGGACCAGTCATCATTCACAGTAACATCTTCTACATCCCCACCTTGCATGGATATATGTAGCACACCCTGTTCTGTAGAGGTTGTGTCGGAGTCTAACGCCTCCCATTCTCCATTTGTAAGCTTCCATCGCCTGTAAGGAAACGCAATGGACAACTGTTGCTTGGCAATATGATAGCGCATCACAACCTTCTCAACAATTACTCCGCATGATGGTGTCTCCATTGTGTTGAACAACTTTTTTATCCCATGCAGGTGATAAGAAACAAGTTAGAGCTCTCTCCCCCTTTGCAGTCCATAAAGTTGGGGTACGATGTGTGTCACTTGTACGGAACAGGTACACAAAGAGGTGTAGAGGTATGAAGCAGGTTATGGTTGCTTTGTGAGATCCATATGTGCACTTCACAGCATTTTGCACCTTGCTTTCGATCTGCAAACAAGCCATGGCCACTGAAGCATTGTCTAGAATTGGCCATTCAATAGATGTGAGAGTTGGCGTAGGTTTTGGAACTAATTTTCCAGTACCATTTGCTGTCGTGGGAACCACATATGTATCCTCATAGAAGAAGATGTTTCGTGCAAGAAGTTGTGCAGCTGGACACCCTCCAAAGATTAAACTACCAAGCTCCACATGGTATGCTTCAAAGGTTCCTGAAATTGCCTCCATAGGCTCCCACTCACTATAGTTTGAGGGAAAAATATCTACGCACAGGAACCCAAGAACAATCGAAGCAGTGCTCAGTATACCATTATTAGCACACAATTGATTTAAAAACAAGAATATAAAGTGGTGAAATAACTTACAATTTGCAGGAAATCGTTGACGTTGGTCATGGTCTGCTAGTTTCAGCTCTGTTGCCTTGTAAACATGTTGGACCTTGGCTAGCTTTTTTCCATCACGATCTTGTTTGAGCTCCAATATCCGCCCTTTCCAATGGTGACTTTGTATATCAACGTATCGCTTTGACACCTTGTGGCTTCCTCTTGTACTAGGCTGCATCGTAATCCAATTCCACTTCTCGTACTGTTTGATGTTCCAGTGCCCATCCTCATCTTGACCACTGCTACAAGAGAGAGATTGAATACTGATCGGAGGCCTTCGAGCTCTAGAAGAAGACATCAGATGTATATATTAGAGAGATTATAAACCTTGATGGCAAAGAAAAATAGAATGGTGAGAAAAAAACTTAGACTAGGGAGATGTAAAAAAGAGAAGGAGTTGTAGAGCAAGTTCCAAGGGCTTGGCTGTGCTATTACTGCACTTTGAAAGAGGATATTGGAGGGGGTGAGAGGAGACAATGAGTAAGATTATGAGAGCCAAAGCATTTGCAACTCAAGCTTCCATAGCTTGGCTCCACTGTTACACTCTGTAAAAGGAGGTTGGACAAGGTAGAAGGATGTAAGTGAGGATCAAACTTCCCTAGCTTCTGAGAGGAGGTTGCAGATCAAGCTTCCATAGCTAAGCTCTGCTGTTACACTCTATAAAAGGAGGTTGGACAAGGAAGATGGATGAAGTAAGGAAATGTAAGAGAGGATCAAACTTCTATAGCTTCTGAGAGGAGGTTGCAGATCAAGCTTCCATAGCTAAGCTCTGCTGTTACACTCTGTAAAAGGAGGTTGGACAAGGAAGAAGGATGAAGGAAGGAAATGTAAGTGAGGATCAAACTTCCATAGCTTCTAAGAGGAGGTTGCAGATCAAGCTTCCATAGCTATAGATCTAGGTTTCTGAGTGAAGAGAGAGGTAGATAGCTAAAAGAAGTAGTCTAGAGAGTGAAAAACGCCCTGCTATGAGAAAGGGCGAAGAGAGAGCGTTTTGGAGGAAACGTGGGAGAGAGGGATAGTGGAAAGTGAAGGGGAATGTGCATTGAATGCATGGGAACTCGTTTTTGGGCCTCTATCACTTTAGAGACCTTAGTTAATGATGGCTGCAGGCTGCAGCTATCCTTTTCTATAAAAAAAATAGGGGAAAAATGCATATACGTTTTAAATTTTTGAGTTTTAGTTGATTTTGAAAATTTAAAAAGAGCCTATTTAGCCTATTATTCTAAGTTTGACCACTACCTTCTAGGCTCTTACAAACCATTGGTTTCAGTCCACATGTAATCTCCCTATTTGTCTATTTCTTAATCACCTCCATTAGGCAATGGCAAATTAAAGGGCCCAAAAAGACTCCATTGAGTTCCTAATGAATCGTTTTATTGATGCTTTGGACCCTCTAGTACAAATAAAGGTTCAAGGATGAAGGTCAGCCACTCTTCAAGATGTAATTTGGATTGTCGAGGAGAAAGAGACAAAGATGCAGTTAGCTTTGCAACCTCCACAATCTTTAGAACTAGCTCCTCCTACATGAATGTTGGTTGTTGCTCCTTTAGGTAAGAGTCCCTCGATCGTAACTAATGATTTTTCTAGCCTTTGAGTTCAGTTATTACATCAACAATGACCCAAAAATATTTCGTGGGATAGTAGGTAATGATTTTGCTAACCTTTGAGTTCACTTATTTTACAGTAACAATGACCCAGAAATATCCAACCTTGAGAAGGGGGTGGTCCAAGTGGAATGTTTTTTATTACCAAGAACATGGCCATGTGTGTTACAATTTTCCAAGGCTCATGGAGGCTAATCCATCTTCTATGTCAATAGCTAATATTGTCTTGGGTGTGTCTATTGAGGAGATAGCTTCTGAATCAAGAATCATCAACAAGTCAAGGCAGAGGTTCTTGTGGTGGGTAAAAAAAACTTGTGCTTGAGTGGAGGCGAACACACAAAAGAGGCAGAAACTTCTCACATGGCACGAAAAAATAAGAAAAATAGCTCAAGGAGGCAAATCAAATGGGGTGATTTTGAGCTTGGTTGTGGCATCAAGGCCTATGACTTGGTGGAAATAGTCAAGGTGGATACATGACTCTTTCGCAACTTTTGGCTATTAGTCCAAGCATGAGGAAACTGTGGCCCCATGAGTTATTAATATAAGGTCATCCAAGAGATAAGAATCAAAGGGAGTTCATAAAGAGACAAGTGATGTTACAATCCATCTACATGTGAGGATTTGTGATTGATGTGATTATTCAGGGCTTAACCCTTCATAGAGCCTACATTGATGGGGGGGTGGCCATGAACATCATGAGTCAAGCTACTAAACTCTTATGTCAGAGATCCTCAGTGGCGGGTGATTAAGAAGCTTAACATTAATTTATGTGGTATGCAAGTGCCTTTGCATTTTCAGGTTATTGCTACTAAGGTAGATCGAGTGGCCTAACCTCTTATCTTGGGAAGGACTTGGATACGACCAAGTACACATGCCACTCAATAAAATTTCCATGGATGTGTTTTGGGATTCATCTTGATGTTCAATGCAAAGATGCTTGGATCCTTTTTGGCAGAGGAAGAGAAGGAATATTACCTTGATATACTTCAAAGATCACAGGCTATGCAGCAACATGATGCCTTGAAGATAGATATTAATTAACTTTTAAGAGAAAGCTTTATCTCTCCTATGGAAAATTTAGAATGGGTTACACCCATGGTGGTGTCTCCAAAAGAAGGGGGCTAAGTGGTGCATATGTGTTCATTTTTGACCTGTTAATATTTGCACAAAAAGGGATCATCATCATCTCCCTTTCCAAAATGAGATTCTTGATCATGTTACGGAGATCATGAGATGTATACGGTGTGTGATGGATATTTAGGATACTTTCAAATTCGTATTACCAAGTAGGAAGACTAATTTCATTACACCATGGGGATGCTTTACTTATCATGTGATACTCTTTGGATTGATGAATGTGCACCACCTTTCAATGCTTTATGAATGTTCTTCATATCTATTTGGATGATTTTTCCCTATAGTCTTCTAGGATTGGGTGCCTTGAGAAGGTTCATCAAGATTGTGAGAGCCTTGATAAGGCTCATAGAGCTTGTAACCCTTCAAAGTGTCATATTTTCAAAGCCAAGGTTTGTTTGCTTGGCCACGTGGTTTCATTTGTTGGTATTGCTATGGATCTCAAGAAGGTGGTGGCTACTCTTTCTCTACCTATTTGCTGAATTGGCTTGCACATTGCTGACTTTCATGTTTCTTAGAGGAGCTTTCATAACTTCTCTACCCTCTTCATCGTCTTACTCTTCAACCACATGCTTATTTTTGGATTGATACACATCAAGCTGTATTTGTTGAGGCCATAAAATTGTATTTGTTAAGGCCATAAATCAAGCCATTGAGGAGGCTCCTATCCTTATGCCTCCTAATTGGAATGAGGAGATCTATGTATCTTTCAGTATTGGAAAAGAGGCTTTGGGAGCTATTCTATTACAAAAAAGTGAACAAGGTTTTATGCAATCAATCTAGTACTACATTGGGGATGTGATGCTTCCTAGGGAGATGATGTAAAGGGATATGGAGAAGTTTGGTTTGGTTCTTCTCTTTGTGGAAAGAAATCTTCGTTAATATCTTCTTTCGAAGAACTTAATGGTTTTTACTACCTCGGCTTGCTTTGTCTTGTTGGTGTGAAAGATGACTCCATGAGGAAAGTTTGTTAAGTGGTTGATGGAACTTCAAGAGTATGATTTCTCATTCTTGGTAGAATACATGTGCTAACCTTGCCAACATCTTAGTAAGGAAGGGATATGAGATAGAGAAGGAGGTGGTTTCTTCTCTGGCTTGGATACATCTAAGGTTTCTTATGATCTAGCTCCTCTTGAGCATAATAGGGATTATTAACAAGATCTTACCCAAGGTAATTGAGGTATGGTGCTACTTGATAGTGGGGTTATTGCAAGATCAGGGTGTCCAATTTTGTCCAGTTTATGCTGTCCAATTTTGTCCAGTTTATGTTGGACAGGGACAATGCTTGGAGAGAAAATTTACATGAGATCAAGGTACTTCAAATGAGATCAAGGAATTAATAGAAAATATACATGTAATCAAATTAACCCAATATAACTTAAATTAATATA
This sequence comes from Cibotium barometz, assembly GCF_041138505.1. Lineage (NCBI taxonomy): Eukaryota > Viridiplantae > Streptophyta > Polypodiopsida > Cyatheales > Cibotiaceae > Cibotium > Cibotium barometz. Next base: position 37,324,460 of record NC_141095.1, read on the forward strand.
AATTAGTCCGGTTGGCCACTAAAGGTAAACAAACGCCTATTTTTTTACTATTTACGGGGTGCCTGAGTGGACAAAATTGGACACCCTTATCCTACAACCACCCAGTGATGGCTGTGATATTTCCTCTTCCTCATCTTTTTTTGGAATATGTTAATACCAACAATGAGGCCATGTACTATGCTTTGATTCATACAATAAGGAATTTCAAGGACTTTGGGATCACACAGCTCAACATCGAAGGTGATTCACTTCTTGTGATACGTCAACTTCAAGGAATATGGAGGTACACATCTATGAGTTCTTTACAATGAAGTATTTTTGTTCCTTTCAAAAGTATCATTTCATTCATGTGGCATGCGTAGAGAACCCTAAAGCTGATGCATTGGCCACCAGTAGACTTCTCCATGTTGAGGTGTCTTTATGTACATTGGTGGGGATTGGTTTGGAGTATTTGAAAGGAATGCATGAGTACCTTTTCATGGGTGTTACACCCTGTCATGTGAGAACAAGAATCTTTTTAAGAAGGCTTCATGGTTTACTATCCATATTGATATGCTTTACTATGTGGGTCCTCGTCGCCAATCAGGTTTTGGAGATGTGTTCTAGATACTAAAGAATCTTGTCAAGTTTTGGAAGCATGTCATGGAGATGTATGTGGAGGGAACTTTCCCCATGACGCAATGGTCATAAAAATTATTACTTTAGGGTACTATTGGCCTACTATGCATAAGGATTTCATGAATGGTGTCTTACTTTTTCCAGGAATAACAAATTTTTAGATGTCAAAAATTGGTGAGTGGACCTTTTTGCACCATTCGAGAAGTAGGGGCTCTTCTATTCATAAGACAGACATACATACTTGTGGTGACTACTAGCTACATGACATGTTGGGCTGAGGCTAAGGCTACCCACGTGATGCCACTACTACCAAGATGGTGGTAAAGTTTCTTGTGGAACATGTGTGCTCTCAGTTTGGTACACCATTCCAGATTCTTACCGGCAATGGGCTAGGGTTTTGAGGTGACCTTTTGGGAGGGTCAAAAATGTTTTATCAAAACAAGCATTGATGCTCATCTCCTTACTCTCCTTAATGCAATGGGTTAGTTGAGAAGATCAATGGTATCTTGTGTGTAATTATTTCTAATATTGTCAACAAGCCTCATCGTTGGGGTGAAGTTGTTTTTTATAATTTGTGGGCTTATCACACAACATATAAGGTGGCTTTGGGATTTAGTCCTTTCCACCTTGTATTCTATGCTATGGCTGCTATTCTTCCTATTGAGCTCAAGGTGCCTAGCTTGTGGATAGCTCTTTCTCATGGATGGGGAGATCAAGAGGCATTGACACAATGACTTGATCAACTACATGTGTTAGATGATGATCAAGACCATGATTTGGAACAGTTTGAGAAGATAACCACATGTTCAAAGAGCTTGTTTGTTTGGAAGATTTTGCGCAAGAAAACTTGGTCTTGGGTATGATAACCATTTGGATAACTACAAGGATAAGAAGTTTCTTATTCATTGAGAAGGAATGTTTATGGTACATGACATTTTTAAATGGTTCTTATCTTGTCAAAGATTTATATGTGGCACACTTCATTCAAGTACTGTTAATGCATATCAGTTCAATGTCTATCGTCATTAATGTAAAGGCCTCGTGGAAGGCACTCTTGCCTCATGGGGATTCTTTGCTCGGGTTTTTGATGCATGTTCAACAACCTCAAAACATGTCTGCATGTCTATGTTCATCTACATTGTCTTTTCTCTTTTGTGTGAACAACACACCACAAGATGCATGGGAGGCAGAACGAACTTGGGCTAACAAGCAAGAGATTTAAGCTCTCCAACTAACCAAGAAGCCAATCGCATAATGTGTGCTTATAGAGCTAGTCACTCTAGTGATATATGACACCTCCCCCTTTACCGCGCTTAAAGGATGTTAATGATGATGATGATGGTGGTGATGATGGTCTTATCATGTGCAGCAAATTAAATCTCTCTCTCTCTCTCTCTCTCTCTCTCTCTCTCTCTCTCTCTCTCTCTCTCTCTCTCTCTCTCTCTCTCTCTCTCTCTCTCTCTCTCTCTCTCTCTCTCTCATGCACATATGTGTAGAAGAAAAAAAATGAATCTTCTTCAAATCCTGTCTCATAGGAACAAAATCTTTTCTCTTAACGTTGTAAAAAAACAAATCCCTTCTCCATTATTTTCAGGATCCTTCTTCTTCTTAAAAAACTTGATTTTTCTCCCCTTTATAAATAGGAGTAAGAGGCTTTAAAAAGCCATGGCTCTCAAATTTAACTTTCTAAAAGTCAAATAAAATAATTTCCCCAAATATGTCTTTAAAAAACTAAACTCTAAGCCTTCTATAAACTAAATTCAAAATATTTACAAACAAAATAGGATGATATCCCCAATGTGGAATCGGGAAAAAAGATCGTGCACACTGCCCAGATCAAAAAAAAAACCAACACCCAACTCGATGATGCCAATGTGACAACTCCAGGCTTGATTGCTTTAGTCAGACCCGCATGTTGGCTGCTTCTTGTGATCAATTTTGCAGGTGTTTGTTTGGTGGTGGTTTTTGCACAATGAGACTGTGGGCTTCTTGGTCTTGGTTGGGCCCCTAGTGGAAATCCACACAACGATTTTATTTTGTAAATCCCTATTATAAAACTCTATTTTTTCAACAAGCAAAAAAGATAAAATCCTTGCCCTCACTCTTCAAATTTTCTGAAATCCTCTAGAGGTAAGAGTTTTTTTTTTGGAGAAGTTAAGCTCATAACGATGTTTTGTTCTTGAAGTGTGTTCATGCATGCTTGGTTCTTTTAGGTGCAAGCTTTTCGACATTAGTTTTCCTTGACTATCAAAGGACATGACATTATTACTAGTGGTTTGCATGCAGACTAGTTGGGGAAATACCCATCTTGATGCTTCCACGAACATAAATTGATGCATTTCACAGATATCCTTAGACACATCACAACACCCACCATTGTCCATACTTACCCTGCATGTTGCTAGATAGAACATGGATCCAATAGTGGCCTTGGGTCTTCTACCTACAAGGTGGGGACATTGTGCTCTAACCTCTATTAAAGAGAGATCTGGGCTCCAGTAGCATGCTTAAAAGGGAAATAAGCAATGCTGAAAGCTTTGATAATGCTGAGAGAAGCAAGAAAGAAGAATGAAGAGCTTGAGAGATCTATACATATGCTTAGATGCTGCCTCATAGGTGTGCAAATGCACTCAAAGTTCTCTGCAGACAGCATATGCTCTAAGCTATAATATTGTGGATGGAAGAAAGAAATAAATAACAAAGAGTGTAGAAGAGAGCCCTATAGAGTTGTGGGTGGAGAGTAAGAATTTAGAAAAATCTTATATAAAAGTTGAGTAAGCATTTGTGGCAAAGTTTACTCTCAAATGTTTTAAGTGAGTGGCAAAGTTTACTCTCAAATGTTCTCATTTTAAGTGAGTGGCAAAGTTTACTCTCAAATGTTCTCATTTTAAGTGAGTGGCAAAGTTTACTCTCAAATGTTCTCATTTTAAGTGAGTGGCAGTGGCTCAAGGAAAATAAGCAGCAGCCCAACCCACTACTCCTAGCCTTGAGGCTACTTTTGTGAGGCTAAATCCTTTATTGCATTAGGGGGCATTTAAGCATAAAAAGGGCCCTGTAAGAATCACTATTGCGGACAAAATAGGTAATATTTTCTAAAAACGAGAAACATTTGGCATCTTTCAAAGATTCCATCAAAAAAGTTTAGTTTTTTTTACCTCTTTTTAAAAAGTGGTCTACGCATGCATACATCACTGCCAAAAAAACGATAATATTTTAAGCACTTTACATGTTTCTTACAAAAATTGACATGAAAAAAAAGACTTCGTTTTGCTTACTTTTTGAGATTATAATTAAAAATCTAACAATAAGTTTTCAAAAAACATGCCAAAATAGAGACAATGTTTATTATTTCCATCTTCAATCCATTAAAAAAATGATACAACTGTAAAAGAAGCCATTTTATAAACATATAGCTTATGGCATAGGTATGGTTCCTCTCATAATCATTGCTACACCATCACTAGTCAATGTGCCTTTCACTGAGAAGGTAGACGAGGCATCCTCTTCTTCACTATCCACAAATACAATTTTTTTCTTCTATGTGTACACTTGAAGCTTAGACTCTTTGGGTCATCTACCATGTTAGCATGATTGAGGATGTGCTACAGAGTGCAACTATAAAAAACTATTTGTATAATTATATTACAAAAGCGTTATCTTGATATAATAATATCTTAATTGTAAAACCCTATTTTGGCTCTCGATATGAGAGTAGTATTAAAATCCATTTTGAAGCTCTTGAGTATCACAATTTCTTAATTGATAATATATACTTTTTTTAAAAGAGTTCGTTACGTACATATGAATTTTAAAATATCATGAATAAGCTATTTAAAAGTTGTCTAATTTTGAAAAATAATTCCACACTCATTTTTAAAGAAGATGTGTCCTTGATGTGACAAAAAGGGGTTAAATGGTAATTTTAGTTATTAAATGAGTTTAAAAAGTATGGAAAATGTCTCTTTAAGAAACAAAAGTTTATACTTTCCAAAATACTTTTTTGTAAAATATTAGGCAGGGACTTAGGTTCGAATCCTACTGGTTTTACTACACATAGTAAGGATGTTTTAGCTATAGCATTTGCGGCCAACTTAATGCTGAGTAAGAACTTCTCAACTAAGAGTTGATGTTTTCCATCAACTTGATACAAAACATCAACTTTTACGAAAATTTGATATTTTGCATGAAGTTGATGTAAAACATTAACTTTATATTCAAAACATTAACTTTCTATGCAAAAGATCAACTTTTTTACAATACTTGATGTTTTGTATCAACAATATACAAAACATCAACTTCCCACAACTTGATGTTTTACATCAACTTTGATGCAAAACATCAAGTTTTATGGAAAAGTTGATGTTTTGCATAAAATCTATGTAAAACATCAACTTTTTCATAAAACTTGATTTTTTGCATCAACTCGATGTGCAAAACATCAAGTTGTGTGGAAAAGTTGATGTTTTGCATCAACTCGATGCAAAACATCAACTTTACCACACAACTCGATGTTTTGTAATCGAGTTGATGCAAAACATCAACTTTTCCACACAACTCGATGTTTTGCATCAAAGTTGATGCAAAACATCAACTTTCTCACACAACTCGATGTTTTGAATCAAAGTTGATGCAAAACATCAACTCTCCCATAAAACTTGATGTTCTGCATCAAGTTTCAGATGCTTCGGAGAAGAAAGTTGGAGAATCGGAGATCGATTTTCACAAACGGCCTGTTTTAGTGATTCCATCCACTATGGTATGCTCAAATGACCTATTCCACAAATTTCGAGTACCAACAAGACTATGTTTCGATGTGATTTGCAGACGTCACAAAGTGACTTTCTGCATGAGTAAGTTACTTTGTGACGTCTACAAATCGCATCGAAACATAGTTGTGTTCATACTCAAATTTTATGGAATAGGTCATCTGAGCATGCAATCATGGACGGAATCACTAAAAAAGTCCGTTTGTGAAAATGAATCTCCGATCAACTCGATGCACAACATCGAGTTGTGTGGAAAAATTGATGTTTTGCATCAACTCGATGCAAAATATCAACTTTTAGCCTACAAGTTGATGTTCATCGAGTTGATGCAAAACATCAACTTTTCCACACAACTCGATGTTTTGCATCGAGTTGATGCAAAACATTAAGTTTTATGAAAAAGTTGATGCTTTACATTGATTTGATGAAAAACATCAACTTTTCCATAAAACTTGATGTTTTATTATACATATTAATGGTAGCTGATGACCAAGATCTTAGAAATCATTGGCTATTATATTTTATATTTTATATTTAAATGTCAATATGATATTATTTAAAAAAATAAATGGCTGCCACATGCCTCATTACTGTTCTGTCCTGATTAAGATATCAGTTTGATATGGTTTGATAAAGGAAACAACAATTATTTGATATCAAATTGATATTAAGATGTTAATTTCATATTATTATTTTTAAAACATTTTGATTTTTGGCTTCACGTTCTGAATATCATTACAAAACAACTTATATTTGGGACATCCGTAATGAGCATAAATGAAATATTAATTATTACACATTGCGGGACATTAAAAGCACATGTACTACTGAGTGAAAGTAGATTTTTTGCTAGGATTTCATTGGCTTGGCAATAATAACAGAAAATTCAAATATTTAATATGTATGTCATTCGATGAGCTTAAATGAAATATTTATTATTGCACTTTAAAGCCTGTGGTGATTACTGCACCTGTCAAGAATCATTATTTTCGTTGTTAAAAATTGATAGAGTTTGTCATAGTGATAAAAAATAAAAAGGTGACCGTCCAAGTTTTGAATGTTATCTTTTGGAAGTGATTTCTTGTTTCTCTACCATTCTAAAGGAGTTTGAATGGCTAGGCATATTACTATGTATGGATGTATGCCTAGAAAAAAGCTTGTTATTATGAATGAGGCAAGATACTATCATCTTTAGCTTGTTGATATTCTTTAACACTTTGAGTTAGTGGGATGCTCTATCACACTTCGGCCATTGTCTCTGGGTAGTGAGAAGGTGAAGATAGAAATAACTACACTACCAATTGGGGAAGATGGTTTTGTTCTTAATGCAGATACTCATTCCTTCTATAAATTTTTTGTTAAACAGGGCACGCGAACACCTCCTATTATTCTTGAAGATGATTATGGTTCTATAGGACATGCACAAAATACTACTGTTCAGAGTGTGTTGGGTTTGATAGGGAACCTGCCATTAAATAGTAGTTTGCATGTTACCCTATGTAGTGCAAAAGAAGTGTTACAAGTGGAGGAGTTACCTTCTGCATTTGATGGATACATTGCATTTGAGCTTCCTCCTTGTGGAGCAAGTTCTACAATGATTGGTATGGATCAAAAGCATGATAGGAATGTTTGGATAGAATACATTACTTGCTCATCAGATTGTTTTACAGGTGCTGTCAGGCTTAGTAGGTGTGGTGATCATTTGCGACGCTTGAATCTTGATTTCCCATACCTGGCAAGAATGATGAGTGCTAACTGGACACAATGGAAAAGGAAGACTTAAAAGAACATGCTCAATAGGAATTTCTGGTCCTAAATATGGAACTCTCTCTTACAAACATTGTGGTAAAATGCCAGTGTATAGGGACTTATCCAGCAGTTATATACTACTGCATACCTAGTGACCATTTCTCAACTACAAGATGTGCTATTCATTTTGGTTTTCATAAACACCCTTATGAAGAGGGTTCATGTAGGCAAAAACAAAAAAGTGTGGAGGAGAAGATTGTGATGCATGCATAATTCAATCCTTTTGCTACTCCAAAACAATTAGGGGTTATTGTGGCCCGGGACATTGTTATGGAAATGTTGTTAGGTGATGGGTTACAAATACTACTAAGTTTGGGGACAGAGACCTTAAAGAGCTTTTGGAAGTGGTGACTTCACTTTCTAATAAGAGAAGGATTCAAAAGTGTGTAGAGGATGCAAAGAGAGCAAGTTCGATTAGTTCAAAGGGATTGGATGCAATGTTGGATTTAAAAATAGATGTGGATATCCATTTATTCATAGCATTCTGTTTCCTAATCAACTAGATACCACAAACCAGCCACATGTATTTAAAATGTCCACTATTGGACCAAGGAGTGGCTTGAACTTTGTGAATAGAATGCATCTTGGTGACAATCTCCAAGAGATGTTGTTAAAACCCTATGCATAAATCAAGCATAAACTCATCCACCCAACCACCCCCAAGCCCAAGGGATGCACACATGAAATATAATGAATACATCATACCTCTACCTTGATGTCCCATACCATCAAGAGGTATAACTCCAATCCAATAGCATGTAGCTATAGTGTGAAATGGTAGGTGTGTAAATATGATCCTCTACACAAGAGAGCATAACATATCAGGGATTAGTCAACTAGAAAGTTTCCTTTCCCTGAATTCAAGTACCTTATCAAGTTCATGTGGAACATAGGATAATTCTTCAACTTCAACGAGTTCTTAAAGAGTAACTATGTTATCCTCACCTCCCAGTTTCCCTTTCAATCTATTGATATGAAAGACTGGATGAACTCTAACAATTGATATGAAAGACTGGATGAACTCTAACAATTGGAGGTAGTTTTAGTTCATACGCAATTGTTCCAATCCGATGTATAAATCGAAATAGACCACAATATCTAGGAGATAAATTCGAGCATTTTCCTTTTGACAAAGTTTGAAAATCATTAGGAACTTTTAAATAAACCAACGCTCCTGGTTCAAAAGACCAAGTTGAGCGTCCTCTATCAGCATAGAACCGTGCCCTATCCTGAGCACTCCTGATAGAATCCCAAGCTTCAATCAACATTTCCTGCATATCACGCAAGAAATCCCTCGATGCATCAAGCTCGATGTCCTTAATACCGACATCAATAGGTGCCCTGGGTTGATACCCATACATAAGCATGAACGGACTAAAACTATTAGCCGTATGTTTAAAACTGTTATAGGCAAATTCTATCATTGGAAGATATTTTTCCCAATTTGATGCTTTTCCAGAGACATATGCATGAAGCATATCCTCTACAATCTGATTCATACACTCTGTTTGCCCATCAGAGTAGTGCGGATGATCATAGGAATTCATACTCAAAGTAATTTCCTCGTTGTAAACCATTCGGAATAAAGTAGGAAAACATGGCATTATAACAACAGGAACTTGGGATTCATCGGTGCCCGAACGTACCCACATCTACACATGGAATATTCGACATCCCGAGTTACCCATATCAACATAGAGAGTCATCAGCGTCTCGATGAGTCACATATGTCCATCTGTAAACCATCAGGTTGACTGTATAAATCACCTAAAGTACGAAACTAGAGAAAGAAATGCCAACAAGATAAACTCGCTAAACTCAAGTGACTTTTGACTCTCCATTTCCCATGTGTGACCCTTGGATGCCTGACCCTAACCTTAACCCTTAAGGTTAGTCCTAACCCATGCTCCACTAGAGCTTGTTCCCATGCTCCCATGCTCACAAGCCTAATGTGGGTTAGCCTCCTAGTATATGCACACATAATGTGCATATAACAGATGTGGATTCACTTTGACCATGAGCATCCAAGTCAAGGCTAGTCTATAATGTGTGCCCATGTGTATGACCCTTTCATCCGTGAATTATTGACAATAGCCACGTGTGAGTTAAAGGTGGAGGATGACCCTTTTCTTGAACCATCCTTTTGAATGTGGCTAGAGCATTATTTAGCCCAGAAGTCATTACATTGGAGGAAAAATCCCCCCATTCTATCATGAAAGGCTGTTTTTTCTTTATCCATCCGTACCTAGTTGTACCCCCACTGAACCTATCCAGGAAGGAGTATGTCTTATGCCCGGCTACCGCGTCCAGTAGGAAATCTATAATGGCAACAGGAACATATCCAATATGGAAGGAGTATGTCTCATGCCCGATTACCACATCCAGTAGGAAATCTATAATGGCAGCGAGAACATATCCAATATGGTGGAAGCGTTCAGCGTGTAGTAGTCAATGCAGACCCTCAGCTTCCCATTCTTCTTTGAGATGATAACTATTGGTGGTGAAAGCCATTCCACCCTGTCCATCTGATAGATGAACCCTACTCTTAGCTCACTCTTAGTACCTTATCAATCTACTCCTTTACTTGTTTGGCATAGTTGGGGCTCATTCTATATCTACTCTACCGAATAGGACTTGCATCCTCTTTTAAGTTGATCATGTGTTGGTAGAATCTAGGATCAATCCCCTTCATGTCTGAGTAGTTCCAAGTGAACACATCCTTGTAGGATTTCAGCAATCCCAAGAATCTTTATAGGATTTCATTAGTTCCAAGAATCTTCCTCTGAATTCTTGATTCAGGTTGGCACTGACTCTGACTATTTTGGGCTCTTGGTCATCCCCCATGTTCACTTCTTCAAGTTCATCCCCTTGGACTTTAATGTTCCACTTCCTCAGTTGGGCTTCTCCCTACTTGAGAGCCATCATGGCCTTTTCCCTCTTAACCTGTAGTTCTACCACACTGTCTTAAGTGTCCTCTTCCTCTTCCTTTGCACCTTCTTCATTTAGTAAAACTTTAGGGTGAGCCGCAGGACTTCTAGATCATATCTCTATACAATTCTTTCTATATCCTCAAATAGTGATAGCATATATGGATTTTCTTTCATGATCTAATCTTCTTCGTCATCTTCTACCCCTTCTAGCAGAGCAGCAGGTAGTTTAGGCCTTCTGCATGCATCGGTCGGTTGGCCAGATTCAGATTATCTTTTCTTGTGAGACCGAGATATAGACCTTCTTTTTTTCCCTCTAGATTGTGATCTTGTCTGTATCCCCGTTGTGCTTTATCCTTCCACTTTTGAGCCACGGTCTTCCCAATAGCATGGGATATGCACCCTCTATCTCAATCATTTTGAGGACTATGAACACGGCAATGAACATGCATATTGCCACTTCTATTTGTTCTCTCCTAATTATTCCAACTAGTCAGACTAGCCATGTAGATCTAGAATGGAGTTCATTGCATGATGTCCATGATACCTAGATTTTTAGCTAGGTTTCTGCTATTATGTTCACTCTTGATCCTTTATCTAGAATGACCCTCGCCCACTGTCTGCCCTCTAATCTTGATGGTCACTTCTTGAACGGACGTGTCATAGTCTTGAACTGTTTCCACATTCCTACATTATGCTCTGCCGGATTTTTTAGTTCCTACAAGGGCATCTGCACCAGTTTCTCATTTTTTACTATGGCCTGAAGAAGATTTTGCCTATAATTGGGATCCAGATTAAGCATTTGGTCCAATGTGATGTTTAGTTTCATCTTGTTGAGATCCTCCCATAGGTCGTATTCATTCACGGAGTTGCTGCTTTTCTCCTTGTCAATGGGCATACCGCCTCTATTCATTCTTCCTCCTTTGGCTTCCCTTTCCTTTTCTTGAATTTCCCTTGCCAATTTTCCTATCCGGATTCTTAGATTTCCTTCCATTTCCTTTCTCGTGATGCTTTCGCTACTCTCGGCTGCTGTAATTGGCTCGAGTTGGCACTTCATCATCCTTTCTTTGGTTGCTCTACCATTACACACTAGCTTCTTTCATGTTCCGATTTCTTCCCTTTTCTTGACCAGGTTTGTCATGTAAGGATTTCCCTTAGAATTCTCTCCCAGGGGCGGGATTTCTTGCATTGTCCTCACCATCCCTTGTGCACCCTGCACCAGCTTGGTGATTTGTTCACCCTGCACCAGCTTGGTGATTTGTTCATATGGACTCTATGCTGCCCTGCCCACTATTTTGGCTTTTGTTTCTATTTTGGCTCAGCATTCCTACCTACCTATCTTAATGTATTGACAAACCCTTGTGATCTTGTCATAACCATAACCTCTGGTGGCTTTTCTTGTTCTTTACCTACCCCATGGTCCACTTTTACCATGTTTATAGTTGCATCAGCTCTCTCCTGCTAGGTTTGCCTCTGTTTGCGACCTTACTCTTTATAGCTCCTACACTGATGGCATTGAAATATGGGGCAGTCATTTTGTCCATGTCCAAGGGGAGCTTATTTCCACTTCAGTAGAAACAAGCTCCCCTTGGCCAAATCTACCACCTCCTCTTCCATACGGTTTGTTGATTTGAGGTCCTATGGCACGACCTGGTTGACGGCTGGGGCTTGCTCTACTGTTGCATTTCCATCATCCTCAGATTCATTTGGAGTATTGTAGAAAAATGTTTCTGCAGTGTGATTATTCCTTCCGTGTAGATAGTACATATCTCTGCTGCATGTTCTTTAACTACCACTCCTCCTTCATGTGCCCTTAATTGTTACACCTTGTGCACCAAATGTCTAGTCTGATTTTGGATCCTGCGTGTCCTTTGGAAATGTTAGCTAGGGTAGCCTTTAGTTCTTCTTAAACATTTCCTTCCTACTTCCTACTTCATACCTTTCTTTTTCCAGCGCTCTTCAGCTCTTTGGCATCCAACTCTTGGATAGACTATAATTCTGAGGTGTCTTTTAAGGAATCTGTTTTGAAAGTTTATTCCTCCTACTTCTTCCTTTTGTCCTTCTTCTTCTTCTTGGGGTCTTTGCTTGTGTCGGGCCTTTTGTGACTCAATGGGCCTCTTCTCTCATGCCTCGGGGAGCCTAGACAATTCAAGCCTAATATGCCATGGGAAACATGCAATGCATTAGTAAGGAAAATCTCACTTACCTCTACTCATTGGCTTGAATCCGGGACTCCTCGTGGTAGCTACGTCAATGGAAGCATGCCAAAGTAGCTCAACAAAGCCGCCACCAACATGCCTTAGCCACCACTCTCTCTCACTCCCTCCCTTATACACACACTCACACAAGTATTGAAGGCAAGAGATAGGCAAGGTTTGAGAGAAGAATAGAGCACTATCTTCATTTGAGAGAATACAAGAGTGCATGCAAGAATGCATACAAGAATGAGGATTTAAAGTTACAATTTGACCTTTATACTTGCTTCATAGTGTTCACACTTGGCTGGCCAATGTTAAAAATGAGGTCCTAGTGCATCCAAGACTGCCTACACTAGTGCAAATGCCTTGTCGTAGCTAGTAAATCTAGCCTTATTATCCCATGGCATGCCTTCATATACAAGCAGCAATCTTACATGTAAAATAATCCATTACGAGAGAAATACGAATTCTCTAGTGCCTAGGCCAATCAAAATATGTGGTGCCCAACTAGGGTGTCATAGACGTCTTCGACAAAGTCTTCGATGGCACTTAACATGCCCCCCTTCCTGAAGCAGATTCTGTCCTCGAAAGATGTGGTTGATGAAGAATATTTGAGTTCACATGAGGAAAGCAATGCAAGTCTTGGGATGATCTACATGGAATAGTAATAACAAGTAAGATGTTCTTTGAGCAACAACCGGAAGTTAACAAAGAAATAGCTAAACAAGCAATTATGAAATCGAGAAGATAATACTGGTTAAGCTTCCCAAAGATAAAGATTAATGTTGATCTAAATTAGAAATAGGTACAAGTGTATGATTCATGAACTGAGTTCAAAAAATATGCATATGGTTATGACCATAGTCTCAAACACAATGACGCACATACAAACCATCTAAAGCTTTATGTTAGCTCTGGAAGTAAAACTGCATGTTATTAGACGATTACTTATATAACAAAAGTGTGTTTTTCCTTCTTTTTCTTTTTTTCCTTCTTTTTTTTTTATTTTTTTTTTCTTCTTTTGTGAAATGAAGAGTGATAAGCTACCACCCCCATGGAGGCCAAAGTAATGGCCCAGTGACGCCCGCCAAGGATATCAAAGAAGCGCTAAGAGCCACCGACAAACAATGGTTTCTTAGTGAAGCAAAGACACCATCTAAAGCTATATGTTAGTGAAAAAATAAATTTAAAAAATTTAAAAACAAAAACAAAAATGTATGCTACACACAAGGTCTGCTCCATGGCTGCTGTGCTACACACTCCACGTGCTCCTATGCTAGCTGTTGCACACTAGCCAAATAGGCCCCGCTTCATGCCATGCTTCCTGGCAAATAAGCCCTACCCGCCAGTTATCGGCTCCAACATAGGCCCACACCAAGTGTTGCTCCACACCATACACCCCAACCCAACTCAATCAATATACCCCTCTTTCGTAAATGGCGGAGCTGCAGCTAATAATGGGTTGACCAAATTATCCATAGCCCCCTCCTCACGCTAGCACCAACGTAACAAAAATCTTCTCTCAAACCTTGCCTATTTCCCTTCAATGCTTGTGTGAGTGTGTGTGTGAGGGAGGGAGTGAGAGAAACTCCTAGACTCTAACCCAAACCCAATATGCCATGGGAAACATGCAATGCATTAGCGAGAAAAACTCTCACTTACCTCTACTCATTTGATTGAATTATTCGGGACTCCTCATGGTAGCTCAACAAAGCCACCACCACCATGCCTCAAGTGTAGCCACTGCTCTCTCTCACTCCCTCCCTCTCACACACACACTCACACAAGGATTGAAGGCATGGCCAAGAGATAGGCAAGGTTTGAGAGAAGAATAGAGCACTATCTTCACTTGAGAGCATACAAGACTGCATGCAAGAATGCATACAAGAATGAGGATTTAAAGTTACAATTTGACCTTTATACTTGGCTCATAGTTTTCACACTTGACCGGCCAATGTTAAAATGAGGTCCTAGTGCATCCAAGACTACCTACACTAATGCAAACACCTTGTCATAGCTAGTAATGTTAACCTTATTATCCCATGGCATGCCTTTCATATACAAGCAGAAATCGCACATGTAAAATAATCCATTACAAGATAAATATGAATTCTCTAGTGCCTAGGCCAGTTAAAATATGTGGTGGATAACCGCAATGTCATAGAAGTCTTTGACATAGTCTTCGATGGCACTTAACATGCCCCCCTTCCTAAAGCAGATTCCGTCCTCAAAAGATGTGGTTGAAGAAGATTTGAGGTCACATGAGGAAATCAATACAAGGCTTGGGATGATCTGTGTGGCAACAGTAATAACAAGCAAGATGTTCTTTGAGCAACAAGAAGAAGTTAATAGAAAATAGCTGAACAAGCATTTATGAAATCAGGGATAAGACTAATAAGCTTCCCAAAGATGCTACAAAGATGAAGATTAATGTGGATCTAACTTAGAAATAGGTACAAGTCTATGATTCATGAACTGAGTTCAAAAAATATACCTATGGGGTTATGACCACAATCTTAAACAATGTCGCACATACAAACCATCTAAAGCTATAGGTTAGCTCTGGAAGTAAAACTGCATGTGATTAGACGATTAGTTACATAACAAAAGTGTTTTTTTCTTCTTTTGTGAAATGAACAGTGATATAAACTACCACCCCATGGAGACCAAAGCAATGGCCCAGTGATTCCCACCAAGGATATCAAGAACCGCTAAGAGCCTCCGATGACGATGGTTTTTTAGTGAAGCAAAGACACAAGGTTCCACCCTATGAGAAATCAAGGCATCGGTCTTATGGTATCATTACTAGTTTTCCAAAGACCTACCAGGATTCCACATGGAAATGGCTATCTTCTTGGTAATGTTTTTTTATTTTTTTATTTTTATTTGTTTGTTTGTTTTTATTTTTGTGTTTTTTTCACTCCCACGTTACCTAGAGAGCTAAAATATAGCTAAAAATTGTTTAATAAATGTAAAATGGAGTACTTGGCATACTCCTTTGGCATACTTTATCTTTAGATATAGAATCGTAAGACTAGGATGATTTAAAAGAAAAGATGCGAGCATTAATATTCATCTTGGAAGCTACTAAGAGAAAGGCAAACTAGTCAATTGCAAATGAGAGATATATGAAGAGCCAGTTTCGAATACACATGTTTAATTTGAAGCTACTAAGAGGAAGGCAAACTAGTCAATTGCAAATGAGAGATATATGAAGAGCCAGTTTCGAATACACATGTTTAATTTGAAGCTTGTGAAGTCATTTCTTATCCTTTTGCTTTTGATCTTAGTGAAGGACTTAGTAGCTACTTGTTAAGAATGAAGATTTTTATGTAGGCGTCTACTGTTGTTGTATAGAAGAGTTGCATCATGATAAACCTGTAAAATTCCTTAAGAAAGTCTCTGCACATGTTGATTAGCCAAGACTATGAAGATATGCCTACCTGAAGATGTCTACAAAGTATTAATACTATATACATGTTGGGTCAATACCAGTTTTTATGGTATTAAATTTTCCAACAAGATCCCTCTTGATATTTGAACATGGTGAAATGTCACGGAGTAAGGTGTTGTAGAGGGTTTTAAGGAAGATGAGACTATCTCCTTGGGTCACCACATCAAGTTTTTCCTTTACTCACTTTTGTGTAAGCTTGATGTAACCATCCTTTCCAAATGCTATGTTGAGAAGGCCTAGGTGATGGTACACATGTGAGTGTTTAAGAAGTGCTTACATCTAATTGAAGAGGTGGAAGTGTGCTTTCATAAGAGTGAATTTGGCTTAGGTACTCTTCATAATGTACTAGCATGTCTATTTCCTCTTGAGGGGATGTTGCACCACTGAAGAGTTAGAGTTTAGTAGCATGAGTGATGCTTTGATGGGTGAAGAAGCCTCTTGGCAGGGAGGTCTATGGATTTCTGATGTTAAAGCATGGTTTGACTCCCCCCTTCCTGAGCTATGTTGTAACCTCAAAATCTTTTTAGGTAGCCAAGTTTGGAGAGGTGGGGATGTTGTAGACACATGCATAGGTGCCTTGCCCTTGTCTACTCTCAGTGAAGCAATTGCTACTGGTGGTGGAGTTATCATAGTCTTTGTTTGGATAGGTTTCCTCTTCCAAGTGTGATTTGGACATTGGGGCACATTGGTCATGGTCATTGATGAAGAAACCTTGATGTACTTAGGCTGGGGTAGATGGTAGTTTGCTTTTTCTTAGGGACCCAAATCCAAGAATTTCCTTCATAAAAGCCTTGTGCTTGTAGAAGCTCCTTTTGGATCCATTGAGGAGTAATTTGTAGCTTTGACCTCCTCCATTTGCTGTTGTTGTTTCTCCTACTTCTTGTAAGCTTTGGTTTTGGTGGAGAGGAGTCAATGGTTGGACAAACTATTGGAACTTCTTGTAAAGTCTTCGTCCTGGTATATTCATATGTGGACTCTACAGCACGTTTTGTTTTTCGTTTATGAGTTCTTTGATTCTTCTTTTTTGGAATAGTCGATGGAGATGTTGAAGTTGAAGTATCTTCCATTGACAATGGTGTAGAGGGTTTTGAGCCACTAGCTTCAAATCCATTTTATGGCAAAGCTACCTCTTTTTTGTGATCATTCTTGAGAGCTAGCAACTTCAATGAAGGTTGCATAAAGACCAGAGTTTTGTAATTAGAATGTTCTACCATATGTTCAATCTCTTTTGTAGAGTCACTTGTAATTTTTTTTTCACTTGTCAACCAATTGTAACCAAGGGTGATTGGCCCCTTGAAGTCACATTTACACAAGACTAGGAAGTCACCAACAAGGTGCTCATTATCACAATAGGTTCAATTTTTAACAAACCAAGCACTTTTGTATTTTTCTTTTTGCTACCCCTCACTCTAGCTTTCACCTGGTTGAAGCTCAGGTTTTCCTAGTTGGCACCAAGCAACAAAAGAGATTAAGTTGTGCATGGTTTCCCCATCAATCAAAGCACTTTCCCAAGGGACTAGCCAGTTCAATGCATTTCCTTTTTGGTTCTAGAGCTGTTGTAGCTGAAACCATAGGTGCTTCATCACATGAAATAGCAGCTTTTGGAATAATCTCACCCATGTGATTAGAGTTCCAAGATATGGTCATGGCCATGGGTTCACTAGCTAGAGGAACATACTCGCTAGCTAGGATTTCATCCGAGGCTTGATTCATGCTTGTGTTAGACGGTTCTTGGACCTTTTCTTGATTTTGTGGACTACTTGATGGCTTTGTCAAAAATCACAGGGATGTCATGCTAGATCCATTTTGTGAATTGGCTAATGGCTAGTCCCCTTGCTTAGAGGCTTGAGCAATTATAGGTGCATTTGCTTTTGACAGCTCATGGTATTTCTCGGCATGAGTAACAATGTTTTGCTCTGTTCTCATTTCTTCCACGAAGTGATCCAGTCCCATCATCATCAATTGAAGACTTGATTTAATTCCAATGTCATCGATGGCTACTTGCATAAGTGCTTGCTAAACCAAAGGGTGAAATTCTTCGACAAGATCCATAAGTATGTTTGTTGCTATGTTATACTCCCAATCTTGTCCCTTTAGAATTCCTTCCATCCATGTGCTCAAGGGTCCTTGAGAAGTCTACTCAGGGTTCATTTCTATGGTACCAATGGTCTCATTTTGAATAACCCTAGAGTTTGAAGTAGGTAATTGAGGAGATTTTGGGCTATCTTTAGGGGAAGTTGTTGTTATGTTCACTAAAGAGCCCAAAGTGCCATAGAACTAGAATTTCAGCACCTAGCACTAGAAATCTTGGTCCTCCTTGTGGGTCCATGGTGGAGTTCCCAGTTGAGCTAGGCATATCATTCAAAGCTTGTAAGCTTAAGCTAGGAAACTTACTCTCCTTGGCTGCCATAGCCACATTGGTGGTGAGTATCTTGTTGCCATCCCCCTCATGTGGAGGCATATTTGGAGCTTTTTTTCTGGAAATCTTGGTGGTGTCATGATAGAAGTAGCACATGATGGGTTTAGAACTGATTGTGCTGCTTGTTGTGAGGTATTCATGGCTTGAGCTAGCATTGGGCTTTTTTGAGCAGCACATGTAGGAAAATCCTTGATCAAGTGGTCTACAACACAATGAGTACAATGGAAATTGGGGTCTACTAGGCTTGGTTTCTTGTAGGTCTTGCAAGATGAAGCTTTGGATATGAGTAGACCTTCGGCTACTTTTAGTCTAGTAGGCTCACATATGGCCATGTGTCTAGAGCTCATAGAATCAATAGAGTTTGAGCTTTGTTGATCGACAAAGTATTCTTTAAGCTAGCCAAGAGAAAGGTCCTATGCAAGAGGTGTTAGAAGAGTACTCCGCATGGCACGCTTGTTTTCCATGGTTTGATTTAAGCACTCGATCACTTTAAGCAAATTCTCTTTTCCTTTCATAGCTCCAGAGATCACATCCACAATATCTACCCATAGAATGCGGTATTGAATTCCTAAAGTGTGATCCATGAGCATTTGTGTTTCGATGTTATAGGTCCTTGTTGGTGATTCAAACACCCCAACGGTCCAAGTGCTCATGTGGCCATTGACAGCCTAGCCTATAGACATGTTAGACAGGTTGCATTCGATTTAAAATGTTTGCAAAGAGCTTTGCGTTGTTGCGTTCTTTGTTTGCATAGTTTTGTTTTCCAACTTGGAATTAGCCTTAAATATATTCTCCTCCTCCTTGGCTCTTGGTTTTAGACCACATAGCCTCACCTTCTTAAACTTCTTTTAAAGTGTACCGCCACTCATGAGCGTTTACGTGGAGCTTGTCGGTTAGTAGAGGCAATTCCCAAAGATCTAGAGCGGCAACATAAATATTGCAAATTGAGTGTTTATGCACTTTTCCAATGTTAAGAGCTTAATTCTTTTGGTAGGCAGAAAGACAGTTCGGCTACGAGGAAGTTTGCCTTATGTTAGGTTACCCAATGCCAAATTCATTGCCCACATCTTGATACAACTTTGGCCTGTTTGCGCACGGCGGTGCCATATTGCTCTGTTTGAGCTAAATTCATTATCCATGCATACTCCATTATATTCTTATGACTCTCACATGAACATTCCTAACACCAGTGTGTGCGCACTTCCTTTTTCCAAATCTATTTCAACTAGCTTCACTCTATTGACTCACTATACAGGATTGACCTTCCTCTATCTTCCTACTCCCCTACTTGGTGTACCAAATCCCTAGCAGGAGAAACGACTAATGCACTTGTGCCCAATGCAATAAGCCAACGCTAGGAGATTGAGCTACCTGTCTGCCTAAGCACGGTGTGATTGATTATGAATGCAAAGCAGGTTAGTTCCTAAGACTGTCATGAATTTGGACAGTATTCCATGTCCAGATAGGACCAAACTTAACACTATATTAAACACTGAATAGACAGAGATGAATAGAGAGAAACAACAATAAGATAAAGACCAATCCATTCTTGAGTATTACAGTACAATGCCTTAGCAAGAACTTTGCTCATGAACTTCTCACTCAACTCTCATGTTCCCCTATTCCGTACTATTCCTCTCCCTTAGGCCCAAGTAGACATGGCATGAGTCTTTTACTATCCAGACAGGAATGCACTCCTTTCCTATAATCTCAGCCGGGTAGACCAAGTCTACTCTCACTCCTCTATCCCCTTATCCGACTAATTCTCCTTTTTCCTTTACAACCACGGGTACTACCCATTCATCAAGAAGATGTTACAAGTTTGTTACAAAACAAGAATGCTAGGTTTGTTACACAACGGTCAATCCGATAGTGATCTGGGGCATTGGCCAAGCATGCTGATTGGCCACCAACATGCACCCAATAGTGTGTTGATGGTGATGTCTACTCTCTCATGTTTTATTTTATGCTCAATCTTGTCAATTTGTTTCAAGTCTATGGTTTATTCCTTGATGTAGTTGTGAATTTGATTAATTTCTTCAAGAAGTACATGAGGTCCCATGACAATTCTAGCCTCAGTGGGCCCAATTAGCTAGTGGACCATGGGGATTAGATTTTGTCAGAGATATGAGATCATTAGTAGTATCACTGCTTGGCATATCTATCTTCATAAAACAAAGCCAAGGGACTAAAGTTTGTCTAGTCTCTTTGAGGCCTAGGGTAAACTTACACACTCGTAAGAACTTTAGAACTAGAATCTCCTTATGTCCTTTCCTTCTCTTGTTTTTTATATAATAATGGAAATTCATTATCATCTTAAACTTCTGCCATTTGTTGATTCTTTGGTTTTGATTGGACTTAGTTTTGTAGATATACTGGACAATGTCATTCATTGTCATCTTAAACTTCTACCATTTGTTGATCCTTTGGTTCCAGTTGGGTTTAGTTTGAATTTTTATGTCTCCAACCTTTTGGAGCTAGTTGATTGTTGTTCAATCACATTTTGTATACTTTTCATAAATTTTTATTGTGTTAAAGATTTACACTTATGCTACCCTCTTTTACTGAGTTTCACCCTTTTGATATGTTTATTTTTCTTGATTTTGGTTGGTTTTGCTCAACAAACTCTAAAGAAGTAATATTTAGGTAGGAAGCTTGTATTTTACAAAGGCTATATTAGCTTGGATTTCCACAAATATTCCCACCACAAGTCAAAATATAACTGGATTTTCTCCATGTACCAAAAAATAAATCTATGGAAAAGGTAGCCTATTGGTGCCTTAAGGCACATGACTCCCTCTAAAATATGCTTTATTCTATATTGGATAGAGCTAAAGAAATTGGGAATGATTATATAAACCTTACCAAGGCAGGTGATGGGCCTCTCTAGCAATTCGCCATTCTTATATTTAAGATCAATAAGGTCACTATGTATCCCACTAGTGAACACCTCACCTTTTAAGCAATTATGTGTCCCATGTAGCGTGTAGTTTACCCCATCAACTTTATGGAAGTTTTTTTTATACATGCCCATCTAATATTAGATCTTGGTCAAGGTACATAATGGCAAACAATGATGTATTTAGGATGCGTTCCCTACCAAGGATAAGCTTGACGGGACTAACTACTCTCGTTGATGATGCGACGTAAAAAGGGATTTGGAATGTTGTTATTAGCATTGAGGCACACCCTCGGCACACCCTGTCTTGCCAGCACATCATAGTACATGTACTTTGGATGGTGATACAAGTTCTATGTAACTATGGAATCCACCTCCACACCTCCCACAATAGAACAAGCCAAGTGGGATCGTAGGGATCCACATACATTAGTGACTCTTTCAGTGAAAAATGAGCATTATTCCTCATATTCGCTCATGTAAAACTGTGAAGCATGCTTGGGATATGCTTGCTGCACTTTATTAGGTGTGTAACAAGGCACGAGTGGCCTACCTGCGCGCAAGAAGTTAGAGTTCAAGTATATGAATGAGGAAGATTTAATGGATGAGTTCCTCAATCACGGATTAAAGATCTTAAGAGCAGCATGTATTGATGAGGCCTGTCTAGATAGTTCTTTGGTATCTACTATTCTCAAAGCTCTACTGGATTTATACTAGGGTTTTGCATCTACACTTCAACTCATGATGAAGGGTAACCCCAATGTCCTTACTTTTGATGAGTTGATTGTACTTCTCTTATAAGAAGAGAAATCTCGGCAAAACCAAACTAGTATATACGTGTGAGTGATTAAGCAATCAAAAGGGTAAAGGAAAAGCCTTTTCTCAAAGTGGCTATAAGGCAAAGGTAGAATGAGCCCAATTTTCTAGAAAGGAGGGGGTGATAAGCCTTAAAAATGAAAAGATGCAGGGGGGAAGAGAGCTTGAGCTCTTGCAAGCACACACACACACTCACAAAACCCTAATAGAGAACACACAAGGTGAGAGGCTGAATTCTTCTTCTTCTTCACTCAACACTCTCAACACAATATACAAGATAAGAGTACACATAATATGAAAGGTACTCAACCAATACATACACGGGTTCTCTATAGTGTGAACCCGACTAAATGAGCTGGCGCTATAACTATGCCAATCTCTAGAATGGCTGTCACACAGCCTGTCATCCCACTCGCCGCATATCACCCAAGATCTCACCAACCATGCCAGTGGTGTAAGTGTGGGGCGTATCCCCCAGGCGGGTCATCAGTGTCCAGCGCCTCACTGGATGAGCTCGATATCTTAACACTCCCCCTTGAGCTCAACTCCATCTCATGTACACCAAGCAAAGCTCTGAATCTGCGGAGCTTCTCTGTACCCAATGCTTTAGTGAAGATGTCAGCTACCTGATCCTCTGTGCTGACATAAACAAGGTCAATGTCTCCTGCCAAGACCTTCTCTCTGACGAAGTGGTAATGGACCTCTATGTGCTTCGTGCGAGCATGAAAGACTGGGTTCCTGGCCAACTGTATACTGCTAATGTTGTCACAGAAAATGACAACTTGTCTATCCACTGATAGACCCAAATCTGCAAGTAGCTTCCTCAACCAAGCTACCTCACATGCTACCTCACATGCTGCCATAGCAGCTCCTCTGTACTCGGCCTCTGTACTCGATAGAGCAACCGTAGGCTGCTTCTTGCTGCTCCAAGTCACAGCAGCACTCCCCAAAGAAAACATGAATCCACTAGTAGATCTCCTATCTGAGATACTACCAGCCCAATCAGCATCTGTGTACCCATGTACACATATCTCTGTCCCAGTCTCATAGTCCACAATGCAAAGTAGACCTCACATACCTCAGTATGCGTCTCACTGCATCCAAATGCAGTTTTCGTGGAACTTGCATAAACTGACTCACCAACCCAACAGCATAGCTCAAATCTGGTCTGGTGATCGTCATGTAGATCAAACTTCCTACTATGCGCCTGTACATAGTAGGATCCTCCAAGATCTCTCCTGAATGCCATTCTGATCCAATGGCACGGAAATAGACTTACAGCCTGTCATACCATACTTGGACAACATGTCCAAGCCATACTGTCTCTGCAGTAATCCAATCCCATATGGTGACCTAATCACCTCAATGCCCAAGAAATATCTAAGCTCCCCCAGATCCTTCATCTCGAACTTCTGTCTAAGCAAGATCTTTACATCAAAGATCTCTGCATCATGGTCCCCCGTAATGATCGTCATCTACATAGATGACAACAAGCACAACCCCTCTATCACCATGTCTCACATACAGCGAGAAATCTGCATTGGCTACATGAAAGCCAATAGTGACAAGATATTCAAAAATCTTGTCAGACCATGCTCTTGGTGCTTGTTTTAAGCCATACAAGGCTTTCTTCAACCTGCAAACATGCTCGGGGTGACCCACATCCTCTTAACCAGGTGGCTGCAACATATACACCTCTTCTTGCGAATCCCCATGCAAGAATGCATTCTTTACATCCATCTGATGTAAAGACCATTGCTTTGACGCAGCCACTGCTATCACAACTCTCACTGTTGCCATCTTGGCAACTGGGCTGAAAGTTTCCTCATAATCAATGCCATATGTCTGCGCATATCCTTTGGCTACCAATCTAGCCTTGTACCTGTTTATGCTTCCATCACTGTTATGTTTTACTTTGTACACCCACTTGCATCCAATGGCTTTCTTGCCTTCAGGCAATTGCACTAAATCCCAAGTCTCATTTCCATATAGTGCATCCATCTCCTCATCCATAGCTTTCTCCCAACACACATTTCCAACAGCCTCATCAATGCATGTGGGCTCAACAACCTGCACAACCTTTGCCATATATGCATAGTGATGTGCCACATAACCATCATAGGTAAATCTCTGCATAGGATTTTTCACTCTCCCAGATCTTCACAGCTTTTCATTCATGGTTTCCATAGCCTTCTTTACACCAGGTGTTCTCATAGTTGGGATCCCAAGCTCCTCATCAAGGCTCAAATCTGAGCCACTAGACTCTCCATCAACATGAGAATGCCCTGCAGAAATGTCAGGCATACCAAGGGGTTCAACCACTTTCTCTTTTCCTTTACGTGATGTACTAATCACATTTGCAGGGCTGGTATTATGACGCAACCTGCCACTCCATGGTCTATCAACAGACCCACTAGATGAGGACTCTCCTGGTCCACTCAAAGACTGTGATTGCTGACCTGCATTCTGTGCAACCACACTTCCACTCACATCAGCCCCAATAGCTTCTTTTTCAGCAGCATACCAGCTGCTCATCTCATCAAAGACAACATCCCTGCTTACCCTCAACTCACGTGTAGCAGGGTTATAACACCTGTATCCCTTTTCCTCAAGGGAATATCCAATAAACACACATTTTTTAGCTTTTGGATTCAGCTTAGTTCTCAGCTCATCTGGCACATGCACATATGCAATGCATCCAAAGACTTTCAGATGAGACAAATCTGGTTTTCTGCCAGTAAACCTCTCCTCTGGAGTTACATCATGTATGGCTGCAATTGGAGTCCTGTTCATGATGTATACTGCTGTAGAAATAGCCTCAATCCAATAGCTATGCGGCATATTCTTCTCTTCCATCAATGCTCGCGCAATCTCAGCAATGTGCCTGTTTTTCCGCTCAGCAACTCCATTTTGCTGCGGAGTGTATCTGCATGTAAACTATCTCCGAATACCATTCTTCTTTAAAATTTCAGAGAACTCATTGGAGAAGTACTCTCCCCCTCCATCTGACCTTAGGCACTTTACATATTTCCCTGTTTTCTTTTCAACCAAAACTCTGAAATTCTGAAAGTGAGCTCTTCTCCTTCATGAAATTCTGAAAGTGAGCTCTTCTCCTTCATGAAATATACCCACACTTTCCTTGTGTGATCATCAATGAAAGTCACATAATACCTGTAGCCTCCCATAGATATGGTCTTCGTAGGACCCCATACATCTGAATGCACAACATCTAGTGCATTTCTGCTCACATATCTGTAACGTGGAAACACATGCTTTGTTTGCTTCCCAAATTGGCATGTTTCACATATTTTCTGCATATCTTCCACTTTAAATTTTGGCAGCCCTGTCACAATTCCTTTGGTCTGCATAGACTTCAATCCCTGCACATTCACATGTCCAATTCTTTTATGCCAAATGTCTGTGTCTGCAACAATTCCTGAACCGTTTGCAAACATCGCAGCACTCATTTCAGGCATGTCTACATTCAATGTAAACATTCTGCCCACTCTGTTGCCTTTTGCAACCAACCTGCACTTGTCTTTAAAGTCTTCAACATAACAACCATCAGGGTTAAACCGAACCTGCAAACCCTGCTCAATCATCTGGCCGACTAAAACCAGATTTTTTGTTATGTTCGGAACGTGAAGTACATCTGCAAGGTACTTCACTTTGCCATCCTGCATAGACAATGGCACATCTCCAACATGGGCAATTGGATGAGCAGTGTCATCCCCTGTTTCCACAAAACCTGGTCTTTCCGGGTTTTTCATCTCCTTGAACCACTCCCCATGACTTGTCATGTGGTTCGAAGCACCTGAATCCACATACCATACATTATCTTTTTGTGCTGCATCAACATTTTCAGACATGGCATTCACGACATGCTATCTTTCATTATCCTCATTATTTCTGCTTGAGGATGCATAGTTGTTTTGCTGCACTTTCCCATTTTGCATGTCAGCCTGCTTCTTATAACATTCTGCCCCTGTACATGTCCAGGCTTACCACAATAATAGCATTCACGTGCATCATTATACTGTTTTTGCCAATTTCCACGGCCTCTTTGACTCCCCCTGCCTCTGAATTTGCCTCTTCCACCTGCGTGTTGTTGTTGTTGTTGTTGATTCTGGGACTGTTGTTGTTGCTGCTGCTGCTGGCCATAATTTTGATTACCTGTTCGGCCACCTCCTTGACCGCGTCCACGGCCTCCTCTACCTCATCCTCTTCCTGAACTCGTGTAGAAGGCCTGTTGCTCTGAATTGTTTTTGCTTTGTGAAGACTGTTGGTCTTCACCCAAGCTCTTCTCCTCGATAATCAGCATAGACACCAAATCTGTAAAGTTGGGAATGTTTTCACGAGTCTGAATAGACGTCTTGAACGCCTTGTATTGTGGCCCGAGACCACGTAGACAGACCTCCACCTTATCATCATCATCTATACTGACACACCAATAGATGCAAGGGATTCCACAGTACCCTTTATCTTCAACGCATAGTCATTCACAGACATGCTCTTTTTCTCCACAGTATGAAGTTCATTCTTCAACTGTATCTTGCGTGCCTTGGTATTTGTTTCATAAAGCTTTACCAAGGTGTCCCACGCCTCCTTGGGGGACTTGGCATCCTGAATGTGCCCAATCATGGTGTCCTATATACTAATGGAGAGCCAATACATGACTTTCCTGGCTCCTTGGTTCCAGTCTTTAAACTCTTTCACATCTGCAACAGTAGGATTTATGTCCGGTATCTCCGGTGCCTCTTCATGCTCACCTTCTATGTAGTCCCAATAGCCCTTTACCATCAGGAAATTCGTCAACTTGAACCTCCAAGCATGGAAGTTATTCTTATCTAGCTTCTCAGCCACAATCTGGGTTATCCCATCATTTGACATCTTGCCAAACACACAATTTTACCAGAAACAGTACTCTGGTTTGTCCTGCACAAACTGCTGTATTTCCTGCAGCGGTACTGTAGTACTTTCAAGTGTCACAACCAGTGACCTCAATGTGCATACATACACCCAATGGCAACCGTAGACCTCTTTGCAGCACCCACAGTGTCTGCACAGTCAATCTGTCTTCCTGCAGTTCTTAAAACAGAGTTCTGCAAAGAATCGATGACTTACCCGCAGTGCTCGAAATCGCCTGCTTTCTGAAAAACGGAGGTCCAAACGCGCCTGAAACGTGTTTTCGGCCCAGAAATTTTTTTTGATAGGACAGCATAGTTACCCTATAGCTTTACTCCCGCGAAGAAAGCTCCTCAATCAGAAATCGTTGCCGGTGCCTCCTGTAGAGCTCCCGACAAGGGTGTAGTCACCAAGACAAATAGGGAAGAGTAGTTGAAGCTCTTACCCTCATATCGCTTCCTGTGGTTCTCTTGCTTGCAGCTCAGCCCTTAGCACGAACCAGGCTCTGATACCATGAAAAGATGTAGGGAGGAAGAGAGCTTGAGCTCTTGCAAGCACACACTCACACTCACAAAACCCTAATAGAGAACACACAAGGTGAGAGGCTGAATTCTTCTTCTTCTTCACTCAACACTCAACACACAATATACAAGATAAGAGTACACATAATATGAAAGGTACTCAACCAATACATACACGAGTTCTCTATAGTGTGAACCCGACTAAATGAGCTGGCGCTATAACTATGCCAATCTCTAGAATGGCTGTCACACAGCCTGTCATCCCACTGGCCGCATATCACCCAAGATCTCACCAACCATGCCAGTGGTGTAAGTGTGGGGCCTATCCCCCAAGCGGGTCATCAGTGTCCACCGCCTCACTGGATGAGCTCGATATCTCAACAAAAAAAAGGGCAAATACAACTATTATCGAAAGCCATGCCATTATATCAATGAATGTAAAAAAAGGTTGGAGAAGGAAAAGAAAAAGCTAGGCATGGATGTGGGCTAATGCATTAGCACCAAGTGCTGAAAAGAAGGAGTCAATGAACTTATATACAAGATGATTAGGCATTCATTGTACACTACAGCTATGATCCTTCTGTCCATGATGTATGCGTCTAATATATTAACATGTATGGTACTTTGATAGTGGTGCTTGGGCATTCATTATGCACTATAGCTATGATCCTTCTGTCCATGATGTATGCATGTTATAGTGATAGATCAACATGTATGGTACTTTGATAGTGGTGATAGCAAGCACATTACTTCTCAACATCGTGATTTATTTCCGTCACTTCCTCAAAGAAAAACACTCGCATATGTAAACAAATCCTCATATCCAATAAAAGAAGTTGGTAACATTGTTCTCACTAGTGTAAATGGTGGGACAATAACTCTCTCAGAAGTCTTATTTGTGCCAGGTATAAAAAAGACTTACTCTGTCAGTTTGTGCCATTGCCAAGGCACGCCTAGTGGTCAAATTTGTTGATGACGGGAGTGATGGAGACATCACTATGGTATTTGGTACTTTAAGCCATGGGCTTTACAACTTGGACTAGTATGAGAGATTGGCTGAGAGGAAGAACAAATTTCTCATGGTGGCACATTGTAGGGTTAAAGACCAAGATTTGCCTTATGTTTTTTGGTTGGAGACAATTATGTGTGCCACTTATGTACTAAACGGATGCCCCACCACGGCCTTACACACAGTTACCCCTTATGAAGCTTGGAATGTGGCAGGAAACCTCTATGGTTCATTTGTGTGCTTTTGGTTATCTTTCTTATGATCTTGTGCGTGAGCAATAATGCAATAAGTTGGATCGTAAAATGTGTTTTTATGGGATGACGCAACTCAGAAAGCAAAGGGTATAGACTCTACCATCATCCAACCACGAACATCCGACCACGAAGCGGATTTTGGTGAGTAGGGATGTTGCCTTTGTTGAGAACTCGGTTCAACCCATGATTTTATGTTAAAAAATAGCTCAATGTATGCTTAGAGGATATGTTTGATACACTGCTACCCTTGTACAATGCTAGTAGCCATATGGGATATAGCTCAGAAAGTAAAGGGTATAAGACTTTACCATCCGGCCACAAAAAAGCAGATTTTGGTGCGTAGGGATGTTGTCTTTGAAATCATTACATGCGTGCACACTTGTATGCATGTGGGTGTGTGAATGTGCACATATGTGTGCATGTGTATATGTTGTGAAATTCAATAGGAATTCATCACATGCGTGCACACGTGTGCATATGCATGTGGGAGCGTGAATGTGCACATATGTGTGCATGTGTACATGTTGTGAACCAAAATTTCTTTTCTCATGCAAAAAAAACGTTGGAGATTTAATTTGAATTAAAGGTGGCATAGTTAGTCAAAACTTGATCTAGAAGACAAAATAAATTTTGCAATGGTTAACTTTGAAGTTTGTACTCATGATGAAGACACCTAATATGTGCGCACTTTGAGATGTTTACACTCCAACATTTCGACCTAAGAACATGAGCACATGATTTGTGCTGACACCTCTTATTTGGTGCCCATTATGCATTACAAAGTTCTCACCCTATCTTTATGAGATGGCACCTTTAAATTAAAAAAGGAATTTGAATGGATGAGCAAGATTGGTTGGAAATGTTATGGGCACTTTTACATGTCCAATGCTTGCCTGCCATTCTCGAAGCTCGGAGGACTTTTTGGGCACTATTGTCTTATTATGATGGGGCATACGCTATCAAGTGTGAAAACTTGAAAGCACTGTAAGTCGGGTTTTGAGGATCTGTGGAGCTAGCAACGAGAGGAAGGTGAGCTTGGAGGCTACTGGATTGGCCGACAGGGAGGAGGAGACATGTGAGAGCCTAGAGGTGGACCATGGAGACGTAAGTGACATGGCTTAGTAGTCTAGGGTTCCCTTGTAGAAGTTTTGACAATAATTTTTTGCTACGTATTTTAAGGCCAAAATGCCCAAAAAGAAAAAAAGAAGGGATGTGACGGATCAAGCCATTCCATGATCCAAGTGACGTGGCTTAAGAGATGATAGATGTACATAAATATACACGCGAGTTTTTTTTATAAATTGAAACAAACGGAATATTCTTTAGCAGCTCCGTTTCCGTCAGTCAGCCCCCATTATGTGACAGTGTGCGCTACGCTGGTTTTAATCGTCGGTTTTTCGGAGCAGTTCTGGTACGCATCTAAATAAATAATCCACATATTTCTTCATTTTCTTCTTAAAAAATTAATCGTCCTTTTTCCAGTAACCCATCTGTTGGAACGTAAGTTCAAGGTGTTTTTTTTTTCCTCTCTCTCTCTCTCATTTCGTTAAAAAAGAAAATCTGGCTTTTCCTGCGGAGATTAGACCTCTTTCGCAAGCTTTCAAGGTTAAAAAAATAAATAAATCTTTCTAGTGCAGAGATTAGGGAGAATTTTATTTTTGTTTTTTAAAATAGAAACGGTAGAAGGGATCAGAGCAGTTGCGTAAAATTTTGATATAAGATCAGTTTTTTTTCCCCCTTTTTTTTTCAGAGATCAGGGTTTTTTTCCTCTACAGAGTGGGAACTAGCTGGATGGTTTCTGAGAGAGAGCCAGGACTTTTTCAAGGTTTGTTTGTTTGTTTGTTTTTGTTTTTCTTTTTTTTGGCTGAGATTAGGGATTTTTGTTTTTTCAAATAAAAAGGGAAGAAGGGATAAAACAATTGTGCAAAATTTTGTTTCTTATATCAGTTCTTTTTCCCCTTTTCTGCAGAGATTAGGGCTTGTTTTGCTACACGAGAGAGTATTCTGAGAGAGAGCCAGGGGTTCGAGATGGTCTAAAGTTCTGTGTTGTGCACAAATGAGAGAATCCAAACCCTTGGTTTCTTAGAGCCTGTAAGGAGGGCTTTGATCCGGAGAAAACAATGGATTACAGTTACAACAGAAGTACATGTACAACCGAGGCTTTCCTGCGACATTCGGCCGGGTTGAAATCTGGGTCTTCCATCCTAGTTGGAAGACACTTTTTACAGAGCTGGTGTGGATCAAAATCTTGCTCCAAGTATTCAGTGGCGGCTGCGCAAGCCAGCCTTCAGGGAGCTTCCCATTTTTGCCATGCTAGAAGTTCACCCAATCATCACGTATGGTGGCCGGGCCTCAACAGAAGATCTGGTGGCGGTAAGTTTCTATTTGTGGCCCTCCTAGTAGAGATGTGTTGAAACAGGCTGATTCTCTCCTGCTACTAGTTTTACCACTCCAAGTATGCATTGTTTGTAAGGTTTAAGTTTTGAAAGATGATCTAGAGTGCATCATCATTCTATCAAGCATGGTACACACTTATTTTGAGGGAAGACAAATTCAAGCTATGGTTACATGTTACATCTCATATGCCCGACTAATCAAGATGAAGCATGAAATTACGAATCCAATGATCTCATAGTCACACTTTTTGAAGGATGGGGTTACGAAATGGAACATAAAGGACCCGAATAGAACATGGGATTAGAACGGTTTCTATGGGTAGTAATTACCTAGCTCTTTACCTTGGGTTCAGAGTGACACAACGAGATTGGAGCAAGCTGAAAAGTGACATTGGATATACCTTTGAAGTGGAGGTTCAGATTCTACAATTTTTACAACTCTCAATATTTTCTGTGAAAGAGCTGCCCAAAGGAATGGTGGTTTAGGAGCCCTCATTCAAGTGTCTGTATTTGAGATCTCAACCAATGAATCTAGACTCTAACATCTTCAGACCATAGCAGGTTAGCTAGTTAACTACCACTGTTCCTGTGGGAGCACCCCTGAGCCTGAACATCAAGGATAGCTGTTTACCCAAACCTTGATGACTTATACACTAGAGCTCGCTATCCACGTGTGTGGCTAGAGCTTGGTTAAGTTGTACCTCGGGTCTTGGTTTCCACATGTTGATTATGAGAAATTCACTTACTTAAATAGGACTTGGGTCTTACTGTATACAAGCGTGTTCTTAATCCAAACGCCACTTCACATGGTCTTCCATATATTAAGTACTAGCCCAGCCTCGTCTTCTTTTACAAGCTATGGTTTGAAGACATGATCTTTATTTTGTAGATTTATGCTGGTTGATGCCTGCTGATCCCACACACACTATGATTTCGCGAGGAATGGAAAGACAGGCGCATCAATAGAAACTTTTTGATGAAGTGGCAAGTTACGCAAGATTGCAGTCAAACCAAATCCAGTCCACTCGAACCCAAGGAGCTGAGGGGGGTGAGATGGGGATTCACTTTGGAGGCGAACATTCCATCTTTGTCTTGTTAAGCACAAAATGGCAGATTGAACTCCCAAAAAATTATTCTATCAAGCATCTCCCGTTGAAAATATTGGCTTCTGATCAGAATCCTTTTGTTGAGAATGGTTGTGATAAGACTTCGTCCATCCTAATCTGAATCACTAAAAGCATGCAGCTATGACTCGCCCCCTTTGGACAAAATAATCCAAAATACTGAGTGCCCTGTAAATAGTGGAAAACTTGCGTAACAACCTGCCAATGCTTCGTACCTGGGCTATGCATAAATCTGCTCAACTGTGAGACCGCATCATATTGTATATATGGCCTCGTGTTGCATACATAAAGAAGGGATCCAACAGCCTGCTAATACAAACTAGCATCAAAAGAGTCTCCTACATCTTGAACACTTAAGTCGAGAACCTATCTCCATAGGTGTAGCCACAGGTTTATAGTCGTCAATAATCTCCATCCACAAAAGCATTGGCTCAGATGAATCACCAAACTCCTCTTTAACAAATCCCAAGCATTCCTACAGATGAAAAAATTAAGAGTAGAAGATATTCCTTGGATTGCTGACTCGTGCGTGTATCCACAAGTACTTCCTTGTCCTTGTATGCGTAGACCAACATCCACCAACTCCCTATGGGATTGCAATGCTTGGTTCTCAAACACCTATAAAAGGAGAGTTTGGGGTCTTCATTTCTCTTTAGTCAGCGTTTTGCTAAAGGGACATCCATCTACAGCAAGCTTGGGCCGAGATCTCAGGAAGATCAACCTTCTGATGACCTTTTGTACATAATTTATACAA
Source organism: Cibotium barometz (assembly GCF_041138505.1). Taxonomy (NCBI): domain Eukaryota; kingdom Viridiplantae; phylum Streptophyta; class Polypodiopsida; order Cyatheales; family Cibotiaceae; genus Cibotium; species Cibotium barometz. Next base: position 37,357,329 of record NC_141095.1, read on the forward strand.
GTAGGGCTTAGGTCTTTTTAGTGTGTGCTTGCTTTTGGTTGCATTCCACTGCCACTCACTCATCCTACTTAGGGGTTCCAATTGCCCTTTCGCATGTGCTCAAAGGTCGACGGATCCGAAGTTCATCGTTTTTGGTTGACTCTTCCCTCTGATAACTCTGCACAGCACACCAATATACCACACCCTTCTCTGGCCCTTGTCCTTGTTATCATTATCCTTCTCTGCGGGAGAAGAGGCAATGAGTCTAATACAGCCAGCTGGCAGATGGTATATTTAGGGCATTAATACATGGTATGCAGAGTTAATGTATGACTAAAATATTTGTCACTAGCCTGGATTTTTTTTTCTGTTCATGAAAGATGACACATGGAATTTTGATCATGCTGATGAGGACCACAATGTCACACTTTATTACGTGGTTTATCTTTTTCAAATGCTGTCCATTGGGCATTAAATGCTTCATATGTTGATTAGAATCTCACTTATAGCAGTTGGTGTACCAGATTTGGGTTTTATTTGTAGGGGGTCAAGAGAAGGAAGCACTGAGCAATCTTCACCAGAAGAAGACGACTCTGACAAGGACCATGACTCTGCAGTACCGATAGCAGATGGCAAGGTTCTCCCAGGTGACAAAAATGGTGAAGCTGATTGGCGTGTGTTCCGTGCAAGCTTGGTAGCAGGTGAACAAGCCTTGGGCAATGAGTCGAAGTTGGGCAATCCGAGTGAAGCATCTGTGGTGGGCATCACTGGGACCCTTGGAAATACTTGGGCACATCCCCTTCATGTCCCCGAGGCTGGTTGTGTACTTGTAGCAACCGACAAGCTAGATGGGCAAGTTGACTTTGAGCGGACGGTCATCTTACTTCTTCGTGTGGGTTCAAACAAGCCACGAGAGGGTCCTTTTGGGGTGATTCTCAATCGGCCCACCTTGCAGACAATTAATGAGCTGGAGCCTGAGAGCAGGACACTAGCTAATGTGTTTGGAAACTGCCAATATTTCTATGGTGGGCCTCTCGAGTCAGAGCTCTTCCTCTTGATGCAGGAAGGGGGGTCACACAAGCAGTTCGGGGAGGTTATCCCTGGTATCTCTCATGTTGGATTGGACGGATTGCAACATGCTGCACGTTTGATAAAACATGGAGCCATTACTAGGAATGATTTCCGTTTTTATGTTGGCTATGCGGGCTGGGGTCTTGATCAGTTAATAAATGAAATCGCTTCAGGTTACTGGTATGTAGCTGCATGCAGTACTACGCTCCTCAAAGCGACCTCAACAGATCGGCTTTGGCAGAAAGTATTGCGACTGATGGGAGGACCTTATGCCGAGCTTAGTAGAAAGCCCAGAAAGGATGGCTTCTAATACCTCCTTCAGAAGGTACGTTAGAATGGTTTTGGTCTCTGGAAAAGATGTGGTCCAATGGTGAAGAAAGATTGAAGATGTTCATACTTGTATGCTGTGGCTCACCAGGCTGGTCTGTACATGGATACGATGAAGCAAGAGACCATGTACAAAGTTCATAAAAGAGCTGTATTAAGTCATACTGATCTTAAAGGACTTTTCGATCATTGTTCTTGCATTACTTAGGATCAGTTACTGGTTGAGTTTCCAGTGCTATGCCAGCAGCCAACATACGTTATGATAAGAAAGAAACTTGCAAGAATTGAGTCAATATTGAATAAGCTAGCAAGAGATTTGATTCTGTGTAAGTGGTCTAACTTGGTACTCCTAGATGAGCTTCTCGAGGACTTCCTTGTGCCAATAAATCAATTCAAACTAGATCAGAGTTCTCTTGATCAGGTCATTTTAGTTCTGTAACTAGAAAATTAGCAAGAGGCTGACTTATGCAAAATCAAACTTTGTTTTTTCTACTTGCTTGAATTACCATGCCTTGTATCAAAATAAAAGTAGCCATATGTAAGCTGCTGTTCCACCAATTTGACCTATGACCAGTAGTGGTATCCTATAGGGATAAGGATGTGGATGTGTCACAGAGGATGGAAAATTATGGAGGAGCCATTGATAGAGTCGAATGTTGACACAATCTCCTAGTGTGGTCAAGTGGTTGGGAGGTCGAAGTGTGCGAATCTCGTGGGCGTGCCATGATGAATAAAGTACCGGTCTCTTAAAAAAGAGTTGTATGTTGACACTGTGAGGGAGTTTAAAAGTTTGCCCAATGAGTTGTGACAACCAGACATAAATTATAGGGACGCACGTGTGCAAATGCCCAAGTATCATTTTGGTAGTATATTGCAGCATGAAGGTATCAATATGTAACCCTGATCGGCCGAGGGCTAGGTTATCATGAGGTGGGGGGTGTGTTCTAACCCAAGTTAGGGTTAGGGCTTAGCAAGGTGTTGGGACTTGGAGGGCTCACACGTATGCTAAGGGTGCTAGCAAGATGAGGTTTGGATTGGCCATGAGGTATCCAATAGACTTATGCAAGGATCCATGAGCATTCAACCCATTGAGGACTGGGGTTAAGTTAACTCAAGGTGAGGGGTGTGTATTAACCTAGGTTAGGGTTAGGGCATAGTAAGGCTTGGGGACTTGGAGGGTTCACACGTAGGCTAACGCACTAGCAAGATGAGGTTTGGATTGGTTGTGGGCTTATAAATAGTAGCCATGTGCTAATTATAGCTAAAAATCTAATATATAAAGCAAGGACCAATGATGGAAATTGTTTTTGCTACAAAAGTGACCTTAAGGGCACTTATTGGTTATAAGGAGGTATCCATGTGGTAACAGGAGAGTTAGTAGGGGCATGCAGAACCTTTTGGCCATTGAGCTGCAAGCGGGTGGCTTAGCTTGGTGGTATGGGATGCTAGTTGGTCATCTAGACTTGGCAGGGTGATGGTAGTCAGACCTCGACTCGGGGGGTGGTTCGAGGCATTGAACCTATGGCTAGGTGGTGAGTTATGTGATACGTACGTCATCAGGTTTGTGAAACCCTAGTTCGTGGGGTTAATCCTAGTTCTTAGTGGGCTCTATGTCAATTGATCCTTGGGTAGGTCTATTGGAGACCTTACATAATATCAAGCTTAGAATTGCCTAGTTTGTGTTATTTGTAATCATTGATTGCCTTCTAGAAGGTTCCAACATTTTGGGACCTTCTAGAAAGAACCCAATTATCTAGTGTCAATTAATCAAGTGCAATTATTCAATAAGACTAATGTTGATTTTCGCTTTTTGAGATTTCACATTTGGTTAAATCAAGTTAAAGTGTGTTTTTAGCTCTAGAAACTTGTAATTGAGTTGAGTGGATGTTTGGTAATGTATAGAAGAGTAAATTTCAGATTGAGAGCTTAGTGTGGATTGGATGAAAAGAGGGAGCCATTGTCACTTTTATAAGTTTTAGAGGCTCCTTTTTAGTGCCTTGATAGTGAGCTCTCAAATATGGGCCCTTAGTTTTTGGAAAATCAAAATTTAACTATTTAAGTCAAGGAAGTAAATAGCTTAAGCTTATTAAATTTAAAAGGGGATAGAGCAATTTTGTGTACATGATGGTAAATTACATAGAATGCTAGTCGTACAAAATGTGAAGAAAAGAGGGTACAAAGTATTTGTTGGTTTGAGCCAACAACATGATGGGTCTAAAAGATCAAGTTTAGTGCATTCTAGACTGGATACATGGGTTTTCTTTTGATGCCCACAACATGATTGTGGTAGGCTATTTCTACTACAAATTGAACATCGTTGGGAGACTCGAGTTCTTAATTTCCATAGTTTCTTGTGTATGAGAAGATACTTTATTTTTGTGGCCAGGTGTGGAATTCTTCCCCAGAGAACTTCTCAACGTTTGTGGTAGTGTTTGACACCATTACAAAGAGCTTGCCGGAATTTGACTCTCGGCATTGTCTAATTACTTACAAATTGACAGTACAAAGAACTTTTAAGTGCAAAAACACGTAATGATGTGATTTGAATACATATGAGTGTTTGCAAGTATCAAATGCAACCTCCACTCATAAGTTACAACATCATTTTTTGCTTTGAACTGTTAATTGACTGTTAATTATACTAATTAAGTCTTAATTTTTTATTAACAACAATTGAATTTGTAGGGTTCAATTGAGCAAATTGGAGAGGTTTTTGATGGGGCTTTTTGCATAGAGGGATTGCCCTAGATGGAATAAGAGGCTAGGCACAAATCTCTAGCTCAATTCTTCTATGAAGCCCTAAATCTACATGGAAAGAGGCGGTTGCTCTTCTGCTCATTATGCATCAACCAGTGGACCAAATAGCTCAAGATTTAAGCTGAGAGTAGCTTAAAGATGCCTAAGCTTGCCCTAAGAGGGCTTAGACCAATTATGAGGCTACACAGAGGACAAACTAAAAGTACAGTCGCTTGACGAGCAATGAATTCTGTCTGTAGCGTAGGAATTCGTGCGAGATACTTGACAAAGAGAGTCGCCTATGGTTGGGTAAGATGTGTCCAAAAGGGTTTTCTTAAAGGTGGAGAGAATGGTGCCTTGCAAGATTGGCCACAAAAGGGAAGAAGAGAATAAGATTGGGATTAGTGATCCTAATTGTGTGATTAGTGTACAAATGATGCTAGAGAAGTGCTAATCAGAAGCTCAAGAAGAAAGGGGAGGCTCTGATACCATGATGAAATTCATGATACCATAATGAATGGCTATGGAAGCTTGCTAATCTTAATTACACTAATTAACTTAATCTAATCTTATGGAGGATGAAGCCTAATTACAAACATAATGATAAACTAATTGAACTAATCAAGCTTGACTCAAGTTCAGTTAGGTTACAAGATGGAAACTTGTACTCATAGAAAGACTTGAGAGCAACTTGTATTCATTGCTTGAAAGTGACTCCTTTTATATGAGAGAGGTACACCTATTACAAATGTGTTCATGTAGGATAGTGTCCAAGTGTGATGTGGAATGCTCCTGATCCTCTGGTCCTCTACTTATGCCTTGCCTCTATCTTTGCTCAAGGCACCACAAATCTCAATAAGCATGTAAGACGACGAACACACGGAGTGGTGCAAGGGTGATGCCAACCAAGTTGTTTCTCCCTTCTTATTTCTAATTTGGTAGTTTTAAGTAAGACTATGCTTTTATGTTGAAAATATATTTTCATGTTGAAAATATGGAGGCATCACATCATAGTGGTAAATGCAAAAAAGACAAGTTTTTTTTTCTTGCTTCGAGTTCAATGAAGGGTTCCATGAGAACATGTATGCAAAAATGGCATCCTTTTTTTTATTGTAAAAAAAAAACTTTATTGCCTAGAGTGTTAGTCACCTACAAAATTAGTTCGCTCAACTAGTTCACATCACCTTAATTTATTTATATACATTACATGGATGGTTGAATTATCTATTTCAAATATAAATTTCATGGATTAAATCACAAAGTATTCATCGAATACTTTTTTACTAGTGCTAAGGCCAAAACCACCATCTACATGAATTAGAAGGAATAATCACTAGAAATTAAGCTTATGTTATTTTTCAAATGTACCCTTTCTAAATCACAAGGGGGTCACCAAAAACATGATCATTTAGGCTCTAGGGAGGAGAGGGTTGTCAAAATTTGGGCTTTAGAAGAGCGGCAATTAAGGATTGGTTGGGATGAGAGGAGGGGCCAAATTAAGGTATCATCTTTGAGAAGGGGCCTTAAGCAATTGCAAGCAGAGATTAAACACATATCTCCTTAGTAAACTCCTAAGAATTAGCTCAATTTGAAATATACATAATAGTTTTGGTCATTCACACAAGCTACTATGTTGGTTATTGAACATGACATGTGCTACATGTATTGCACACATGTTTTGGTAACCTTAATTAGCTCAAGGAAGCTTATGAGCTACCATGCCACAACAAGCAACCTAGAATCAACAAAAGTTAATCAATGCTCATAAATAATGATTTATTCTAAGGCTTAAACATAACCATGGACATTGAAACATGTTTTATGCTAGAGCACAAGGAGCATATGCATGCGTCCTCGTAGAATGATTGTAATTTTTAATACCTCCACATTCTTAATATGTTTCAAATTAAAGTACTTATAATATACTTGTAGATGCTTTAAAAGCCTTACTTTACTATCTATGATTAATATACTTTAAATTAAACTACTTATAATATACTTGTAGATGTTTTGAAAAACTTACTTTACTATACTTTAAAAGTAAAGTACTGGTAATATACTTGTAGATGCTTGGAAAAGTAAAGTACTTATAATATACTTGTAGATGCTTATAAAATCTTACTTTACTATCTATGATTAAATAGCCTTATTTTCAATACTATTCATGTTTCTATTAAACTTGAATATATTTACAAGCTATTTTTTAAACTTGTAAATGCTTAGAAAATCTTACTTTACTATTCATGTTTCTATCAAAGTTTAATATATACTTGTAGATCCTTAGAAAAGTAAAGTACCTATAATATACTTGTAGATGGTTGGAAATGCTTACTTTACTATTTATGATTAAAAAGCCTTATTTCCAATAATATTCATGTTTCTATTAAAGTTGAATATATTTACAAGTTATTTTTAAACTTTAGATAATAGACTCTTATTGTTTACTTACTCATATATAAATTCTATTTGTATCTACATATTAAATTCCTTAATGTAATTAAAGCTATAAAGTTTAGATTAGGTGGTGGCATATTTTCTATCCAAAATAAAAGAAGCTAAGGAATTACCTTGGGATGTATTAAAGAAGTTGTTTGATTTATTAAAGCCACTTGCAACAAGTAAGGCTTGTGCGATTTAACGATAGTAAGAAAATAAAATAAAAAATAAAGCTCTATATGAGTATCACACATGTTAAGACAGTGGGGTTGTGTAGCTTAGTGCTAGAGTTGCCAATTTTGTAAGAAAGGTGGGTCCCTTTGTAAGACAAGGAACTTGACTAAGGTACACCCTTAGAAGAAAGCAATCGACGAACTGATTAATTGGTAGAAGAAAAAGGAACCTATGTTATTGGTGACACCTTTGTCTCATCAGCATATCAAAATAATGAGTTTAATGTGCTAAAAAGACAAGGTCAAACTCAAGCATATACAATGTGAGGTTTTGGTATGCAAACTTAAGGTTTCAGGAAGGAAGAGTGTCATTAACACTAATGGCGCCTCCATGAGCACCTTAAGTTTGTGCTAGTGATCTTTCCTTAGTGGTTGTTATGGTGGCCTCTCCGCTTCAAGCCGTGCATGCTACTTCCCTTTCAAGCCTCTAAATATGGTCTCATCTTTCGAGTTCATTAACTCAATCACCATCTTGCTTTTGCACACTACAACGTGCTCCAATACATCATCTTTAGCCTCCTTGAGCTAGTTGTTTACCTCCTTACCTTTCTTCACTCCTTTTTTTTAGCTGAGCTTATAGCCTTTGATTGTCTACTATATGTGCTTGTTCTTCACTCCTTTTTTTTAGCTGAGCTTATAGCCTTTGATTGTCTACTATATGTGCTTGTTCTTGTATTGTTTTATGTAGATCTTCATTAAGATTGCTTAGTTGCTCACATTCTTTGGTTTTGGTGCATCACTATCTTGTTCTTGTGTCTCATTGGCCATTTCAAGAGCTATAGTTGCTCTGGGGTTGGCATCTCTCACGTGCTTTACCTATCTGGCAACAAGTATGTCTTTATTGACACTTGTTGCCAACATCATATGTTAGTTTTTTGAATTTTTGGTCACAAAGAACTTTTAATTGTTCCCCCTAGGTAGGGAATCTCTAAATAAATAGGGAAATTTTAGAGATTTCCCAGTTGTAGAGGGGGATTACTAGGGAATTAAATTTGCTAGGTACTCAATCTTTTATATCTAGGAAATGTTGGTTGTTATCTTTTACTAAAGAATTTCAAAGCCTAGCTAGGAAATACTGGTTGTTATCTAGGGGATCTTTAAGTCTAGCTAGGGAGGAATAGGAATCATTATCTGGGTAATTGAAAACTTCTCGTATGGGGAATATAGAGTTGTGTATTTTTAACCATGAAATTCCTATATAGAGAATACATTCCTATATAGAAAATGGATTTATCATGTTGGATACACATAGTTTTTGGTAATTTAATTAGTCACCTTTATAATTTATATTCATACATCAACATTATTATGTAAATCAAAACTCTCTCTCTCTCTCTCTCTCTCTCTCTCTCTCTCTCTCTCTCTCTCTCTCTCTCTCTCTCTCTCTCGCTTGCTTATCTGCACACACTCATTCGCTCACACCCATACACATAGATCCATCCACGCCCATACATGCGCACACATACATGCATGTGTTTGCAAATGTTCTCACATTCTTTAGACCTTACCTTATAATAAACATACAAAGAAATGGTTTTAGTAATCCTAGTTTAACTTATCTTTGTCTTGTCAAGTGTAAATACATGTTATTTATGCTAATATAAATACCATAAAATGTTAAAAAAGAGATTAAGTTGTTGCACTTTGATTGCAATTATGCTTTATAATGTTGACAAGCTTAGAGATGAGAACAATATGTAAGAACCTAGATTGCATTGCAATGGTGACTTTCTTTGGGATGAGAACAATAAGCAAGAGCCTGGATTACATGGTAATGGTGAGTTCTAAAGGAAACAAAGGCAACTTGAGAGTTAATATTTGAATGTTTTCACATTGGCTTATGACTAAGCATTTTCTTACAGACAATCTATAGACAAGTACTTAATAATAACCCAAGTTGCATGAAAATAGTGAAAAAATGAACAAAGGCAACTTGTAAGGACATATTTTCACGTATGCTCTTGGAACTTAGAAGATGCTCGTAACAAAATCTAATGCACATTTCTAAGAAAAGATTTTATTGGTGATGCATCGGTTAATATATGTCACAATCTTAAATATTAATAATATGATGTCATTTCAAAAAGAGAGAACATGTGAGATAAACTTTTATCTTGAAAAATGGAGCTTGAGAATGCTCTCGCCTATTTTAAGCCAAAATGCCCCTTGATCACATGCCCTTTTCTAATAATACATTTGCTAAAGACTACAAAGCAACTTGTAAATGGTGATTGAAGAGAACAAAAGAAAGATATAGGTTTTCCACTATGGATAATTGTTCTCGAAGAGAAGAAAGTATAAATGGAGGATGCCTAGTATGCCACTTAGTTGTGTAACAATTGTTTCTCAATCAAAGTCTCCAAAATATGTGCACATTTATGATTAAGAAGAGGCATTTTAGAGAGGCATTTATAGAATGTGATATTGCACTCTTTTTCAACTTAAAAGTCACGTAAATGCATTCTCTTTTGAAAATCATGGCATGCTCTCATTATTTTTTCGATCCATTATGAGCATTATCTTCATTTTGATTGGTATGAGTGTTGCGCTAAGTGACGTTAGGCCTTTGATCTACAAGCAAAACATGGGCCATGAGTTGCAATTATCATAAATCTCCTTGGTAAAGTGATATCTTTGAATAGCTATAACAAGTTGTGCCAAGAAACAATGTGCTTGGTCTTTTTGCACAAGAAGTGTTGTATTTCTAGAGGAGGCCCGGTCTTAAACTATTCTTATTGCAAGGTGACAAATGAAGTGCAAGCTCATAACCACTATGATGCACTAGCAACGTCCATTTTTAATTTGAAATGTCCTCTACTTTCCTGTTAGCATAAAACCTTAGAGGTGTAAAAATGGCAGTTTCTAGTGTGTATCCATATTGTGTGAATACAAATGGTATCTTCATCAATGACTTTATGGTATGTGTGTCGTATGTAACTTCATGTTCTTGGTGGTTTTTAGATCACCTTTGCGCAATCGACTTGGTGGCATACATAGAGTTCTTGGCTCTACTAATAGGAACACATCAAGATAATCTCACATGCATGAGATTATAGGGGACGGGGGTCTTCATAAGATGCGTCATCCAAATCCTCATCGTTGGCTAGGGGTGCCCAACTAGCACTAGCTAGAGTCCTAGTAGTTAAGGACATGAGCATAGAAAGCCTTGTCCTTGTATACCATATATGCTTGAAGAAGGTTTGGTATAAACATTGCTTCTTGCTTGCATAGCATCAAAATCCTCTTCATCACTATTCTCATCAATTGAGTTCGTAAGATCACTCTCAAAGGTTTTGAGTTGAGACTCAACTCCACTTTCTTGGTACCAATCACCATTGCTATGAGTGACCTCATAGGAAGAATCATAGCCACTTTGATTCAATTAAAATTCAACTTCAATTTCATGGATCCAATCATCATTTGCTATGATTGACCTCATAAGAAGAATCATAGCGAACTTGATTCTCGTAAGCATAAGCATCTTCTGTAATTTCCAAATGTCCTTGAAGATCATACTCAGAGTCTTTATCACATTGATCATTATCTATGCATGTTGAATCTTCATGATTGTCACAATCCCCATTGGAAGTATCTTCTTCAATGTAATCTTCCTCATCCGGGTACAACTTCCATTGCAAGTACTGTCATGGATAATATAACCATCTTCATCCCCATAATAGCTTTCATCATTCTCACTATCATAATCATCCATGACTCTCGAATAGTGTACCGGACCCAAAATTGCTTAACTATGCCCTCAATACAAGATTTGATCCAACTAATGACTCCGGAATCCGATTTACAAGGTTGAAGGCTTGTCATGAAGCTTATAGGGTGAGGATTGAAGCCCAATGATTGCTTTCCAAACAACCCTAAACTCTCTTGACTGAATTAGAGTTTAGCACTCTACTCTATGCGCTAAAAAACTGTCAAAACGTCAAATAGGTTGTATTGTCACGTTTGCAATAGAGAGAAGAATGTGTATGCCACCCTGGATTCCAGTGTTATACCTCTTTGTTTTGAGATTTGTGTTGCATGTCCATTTTCTATTACATCACTCAAATGAATCTCGATTTGTGTGATCTTTGGGTCATTGGAATGCTCTTAATGAGTAGATCAAGGATGTGTGAAAATAGATTTGAAAAGTCAACTATCCTTGTTGGCTAAAGTTGACCGATTGAAAAGCCGCTTTGAGTTGACTACTTAAATGATCTCCAAACCGGGCATGCTTGGGCTTGTTGGAAAAATTTTGATATGTACTTTTATACTATATAATCACGTTTCAATTCGCTCGAGGCATTTACGACTAGGCCAAGGTTTTGTACAATCTACCTAAAAAACAATACGGTGGAAAATGCCAAAGTTCACTGTCTTTGCAAATTCCGATTCAGGAATTCCAATGCTTGTTAGAAAGATTTTTAATAGTGCTATCTAACATTTTAAACCCCTTCAAAATAACATGCACTATTTCTGACTGAATTAAGCTTTTCTGCACTGCCTGTTGCGCGTAGTCAAAATTGTCCCACTAGTCTCCAATGCATCAAGCTTAACCACAAATGGTCTTACCAATGTCAAATAGCATGTATTGACTCAAGATAAACATTTGGCATTGCATTTTGAAGAATTTTCAGCATGATCTTTAGGCAATCTACCAGATCTTAAAATTGACCACAAACAATGTCCAAGCATGGGCAATGTGCATATACCAAACAATTGCAATTCTTTTCACTTTGTTTGTGCCATTGCTTTGTCCTTAATGCAATTACCAACTTGTGCCATGTGCCATTGCTTTGCCCAAATGAAATACCAACAAGATGATTGTCGATCAAGCGTGTTTAAGCTTGCCGATCTCTCGACCAAGATCTTCAAACCCCCTTACTCAAGTTTGAAATCCAAGAGCAAGGGTTTGGGCCATGTCTTTTCCACCAAGTACCTAATCCTCCACTTTACCGCTTTTTTGTGGCACTCACGATAATGCGGATTCCCAAAAACTCTCCCCTTCGGCATCTTCCCCTAGTGCCAAAGGTACCCTCTTCCCATGCTAGATACTAGGAATTTGAGAGTTTTCATTATAATTTGCATGGAAAAGGATAAAATCACTTGCATGCCATATCCATCCAATACAAGGATTTAATGTCGTTGATGAGGTTATATAGTAGTGCAATAAGGCTTCTTAATTGTCTTCAAATTCTTCTTTCTTGTCTTCATTGCCAAATGTTAAGAATCGTAATGTGGGATTGATCATAGTGATTAGAAACATAGATTATGCATAAATTAAAGTGGGTAATACCACACCAAGGACTCCATGAGAGAAAGAGAGTAGCACACTCAACTCTATTTCATATGATGTATGAACCATACAAATGAAAGGCTTCTAATATAGATAGTCCCATTGACCTAATCTCCTTTACATGTCATCATGCCATGTGGAAAATCCTTTTCCACATTCTTTTATGTGGCTCTCACCATTCACACAATATCTTATGTGGCATTCTATCTTACCACAACACACTCAACTAAATGACCCAAGCTTTAGTTTACATTGCACGTTTTAACACCCCTCCTCAATGTAAACTTAAGTGTGTGAACTAATTATCTCTCAATTTGATCAACTCATCTCTCACCCCACCAACAATTTGGTATTGCCAGTCTCAACACTCCCCATCAATGCAAATTGGAGTGTTCAACAAGTGTGTGTGCATGTATCTAGCTAGCCTAGATACCTCAACTCTATTTTGAGCACCATTTTGCTTTGGCGAAACCACCGAGTTCTTTTTGGACACTGTTGCACATTGAATCCGTCGCTCTATGCCAAACACCAAGCAGCCATGCATTGAATGCGCTACTATTATGCGGTGCCAAGCTGTTTCTACAACTCGTCCAATCTCTAGCTAAAGGCTTCTTCTTCTCCACACTGCCCTGCACTTGCAGTTCACACCCGCTATAGCTGGCTTCTGATCTTTGTTGCTGAAGCTTATCCTCTCACGCTTCATTGTTGATGACCTCTTGCTGTCTCGTTGCTTCTCTCTAAATCTCTTTGTGTGCTGTCTCCATCATCTCAAACACTGTAGCATCTCTCAATGTTGCGCTCTGCTAACGAAAAACTTAGAGAAAGTGGCCGCCCAAGCCCACTCTTTATCCACAGAGACAATCGACTGTGTCCTGCAGCCCAGGTCTTTGCATGCTTTGAGATCTTGGAGCCTTCTTCTCTCCATTTAGCAGCTATGCACGCCAGATGTGTCCGTCTCTGTTTATGACACCTGCTCTAGTCATGCTCGCCTTTAATTTCTCTTGATTTCCAGCTGCTACTATTGTTTGTTGGTTGTAGTGGAGGTGGTCACTACCTCAAAGTCTTTCTATAGATGCCAGTCTCATGAAAATTTTTATACTTGTCACTCATGGCATTGTAGCCAATCTCCCACTCGCTCTCAACAAGGAGCTTCTATTACGCCTTGAAGTCACACTCTCTTCTGCAACCTTCATCTCCTTGAAGCTGCACAGCTACCTTTGTAGCTCCTTTTTCAGTGCTACTTCTTTGCCTCTGCATACCTCAAGCTTGAGGTTCAAACATAACCAGTATCATAGCTATTCCAAGCTTCCAATCAAGCTCCAATACTACGTACATGCCTTCTTTCTTGACAGTCACTACTACAGTCATTAGCAAGACTTTCTTGGCTCCCTTTGAGCTCCACATGTGTATGCTACTTCCTAGCATGCCAAATCTTCAAGGGTTCTTCTTTTGAGGTTTCATTACCATGAAACCAAGGTTCAAAACATGTGGAAACTACCAAGGTTTCTATCCTTTTCTTTGCTCTCCTTCATTGAGTAAACTCTGAGCCCAATGCAAAGAACCATGAGATCCACTCATCTCATCATCAATAGTAACCCTTCTTCACAGAGAGCATTCTCACGTGCTCAAACCAAAACTTCAAGAGGTAAAATTTCATAAAAACAACCTTTTCTTAGTGTGAAATTCTTCTTGGCAGCTCCTTGTTGACAATGTAGACTCCAAAGGTCTTCATATTGCTAAAATCTCCATTTTCAACTTTGTAGGCAGCTTCATGATCTCTCCAATCACCAGCAACATAATCTCTCTCCAAATGCAATACTAATGGCAATGAGGGTGCTTAAATTTTTTAATAATAAAATAAAAATAATGCTTAATCAAATAACCTCATAAACAAGAAAACTATACATAGATATGCACCATGATCAAGAGTCTATCCTAGCTTTGATACCATGTTAAGAGTCCTAATATGGGGTTGATCGTGGTGATTAGCAACATAGATTAAGCATAAACTAAGGTAGGTTATACCACACACGGAACTCCATGAGAGAGAGAGAGAGAGAGAGTAGCACACTCAACACAACTCTATTGCATATGATGTACGAACCATACAAATGAAAGGCTTCTAATATAGATAGCCATTGATCCAATCTCCTTTAAATGTCACCATGCCATGTGGCAACTTCTTTTCCACATTCTTTTATGTGGCTCTCACCTGCATTCACACAATATCTTATGTGGCATTCTTATCTTACCACAATATCTTGCACCTGTTGAAATTACAGCAATGTGATGAGCTATGGTGGATCAAATACCAAAATCAACATCATTAACAAAGTGATTAGATGGTAATTAAGACGTAATTAGTGAGCGAATAACTAATAGCTTAATGTAGGCATGGATAATAAAAAACCAGCAAATTCTCATTAGGCCAATGCCTCAATTTATAGGGTTTACATCCAAGCATCTAATCTCATTGATTTCTCCTTGATTCACTCCACCTCTTTTGCTTGATTCTCTCCACCTCTCCCAGAATATCTCCACACTTCCTAAATCTTCTCATGCTACCCTTTATTCTTTCCCAGTAGATTCTTCTCACCTTTTCACAGGTTCTCTCACATTTACACATTCTCTTTTATAGCCTCTAACCAAGGGCTTGTTCCCGCACACACCTTATTCACTTGTATATTTCAACACCTTCCCTCAAGTGAATACTCCTAGAACACCTAGACCCTATACCAATTTTCCCTCTTACTTGATAGTCTGCGAGACCAGTGCCTAGCACACCTCCCCTCAAGTGAGCTTAGCACACCTGGACCATGTACCAAGTTTCTCTCTTACTTGATAGTCCCCGACCAGTGCCTCAAGTCCCTAAACTCATAGTCCTTGACACTCTCAAGTGAACTTAGCACACCTGGACCATGTACCAAGTTTCTCTCTTACTTGATAGTCCCCGACCAGTGCCTCAAGTCCCTAAACTCATAGTCCTTGACACTCTCTCTCTCTATGTGTCCAAGACTACTATAAGTGCCCACGACCTTGACTAAAGTGCTCACACATACATCTACCACGTGGCCTACATCATCGGTGGCTCAGAGGTGGTTTTACTTTGTTGGGGTAGGTTACATTGGGTTGTGGGGTCTCTCTCTCTCTCTCTCTCTCTCTCTCTCTCTCTCTCTCAGATTTTCACATGGCTCCTCACTCTTTGGAGCCTCACATCTTCTCTTGTCTTCAGTCTTCTTGTCGTGGCAGCTTCTCTTCACGCGACCATGTCTTCCTTCAGCGCTTTGTCTAGATCTTCTTCTCGGTGTGGATCCTCTTGGAAAGAGATGTTCTTCTTCTTTCATGGCTGGGGCCATGAGCTTGTCCATCAGTTCTTGGTCCATATGTGAGCAACATGTTTAAACGTTTTGTTGACAGTTCTTTTGGGCTTTTGATGTTTGTGTCATTATGCAATGCAAACCCAAATCTATGCGGGAGGTCTTACCTCTTGCCTTATTCTGGACAAGGGCAGTGTCTGATCCCATTTTTACACTGATGTAATGTGCCCAATACATCATGCATATAGCATTCATTCTTATGCACATTCCCAAATGCAACTCTGGCTGTGAATAATCTTAAATTTGAGGGTGATTTGCAGGCATTAATCAAGGGTTAAATGCAAAATGATGATTACCCTCAGCATATTTTTACCAAAAATTACATTAAATCAAGAGTAACAAATTTGTACGAAATGGTTGGAGTATCAAACCAACTCCGAATTGCAATCTGAAGTTATAGGGATCTGTATCAAATACCTAATGGTTAATTTGAACCCTCAATTGCACCAAAATACAATGATTAGCATTGATTAGTAAATTAATCCTCTATTTTGTATGCAAAAAACAAAGTATGTGGGGAGCCCAGATCTGAGGCCTTAGAGTTCAAATGAGCTCAAATGCTTTCAAGGCCATCGATAACAATTAGTTTAGTAGAGGATTATGTTGAAATTTGAGCATAATGATGAGCTATGGTGGATCAAACACTAGAATCAACATCATTAACAAAGTGATTAGCAAATGATTAAGACGTAATTAGTGAATAATTAGCAAATAGATTAATGTAGGCATGGATACTCAAAAACCAGCAAATTCTCATTAGGGCTATGCCTCAATTTATAGAGTTTACATCAAGCATCAAATCCCATTGATTTCTCCATGATTCACTCCCAGAATATCTCCACCTTTTGCCTGATTCTCTTCACCTCTTCTCTTTTCCCTGAATATCTCCCAGAATATCTCCACACTCCTAAATTCCCTCATGCTACCCATTATTCTCTCCCAGTAGATTCTTCTAACCTTTTCACAGGTTCTTTCACAATTACATCTCCTCTTTTACAGCCTCTATCCAAGAGCTTGTTCCCACACACACCCTATTCACTTGTATATTTCTCAAGTGAATAATCCTAGCACACCTGGACCCTGTATCAAGTTTCCCTCTTACTTGATAGCCCGCGACCAGTGCCTCAAGTCCCTAAACTCCATAGTCCTTGACACTCTCTATCTCTATGTGTCCAAGGCTACTATAAGTGCCCGCGACCTTGACTAAAGTGCTCACACATAATCTACCACTTGGCCTACATCATCGGTGGCTCAGAGGTGGTTTTACTTTGTTGGGGCAGGTTACATTGGGTTGTGGGGTCTCTCTCTCTCTCTCTCTCTCTCTCTCTCTCTCAGAAAAGATGATCCGACTCCACTTCCCTTGGAGCCTCCATGAAGTTTGCCGACGTCGTTCCTTCTTCACTGGGTTTGCTGTAGCAGTCTCTCGCCATGTGTCCTGGCTTTCCACATTTGTGGCAAGTGAAGGTCCTCCCTTCTACTCTGCCTCTTCCTCGTCCTCGTCCTCGAGAGAATCCTCCTCGGGTGAAGAATGCTTTTTCCTCTCCTGTTGTTGAGTCGAGCCCTTTCTTCTCTTTGCCTCTGCTCTCTTGCTCTGGTAGAGCTGCTTCTATCTCGGGTGAAGAATGCTTTTTCCTCTCCTGTTGTTGAGTCGAGCCCTTTCTTCTCTTTGCCTCTGCTCTCTTGCTCTAGTAGAGCTGCTTCTATCTCGTGTATCTTTAGTTCAGGTACACTCTTTAGTGTTGCTACAATGTTTTCATAATCTCCTTTGTCCACACTCTTCAAAAGTACAGCTAATGCTTCATCATCTTCTACCTTTTTGCCAATACAGTTGTTGCTTAATGCTTTTATATTTGTTCAAGTGTGTGATTAAAGGTTCACTTTCCTTCATGTCCAATTTGTAGAATTGCATTAATAGATTTATCTTGGAATTTTTTGCTTGTGTACCAAATAATTTATTGATTTCATCCCATGCATCTTTTGCCCACTGTATCCCTGTGACGTGATGAATGATTTCATCATTTAAACTGAGTGCAATAAGTCCCAATGCTTTTTCATTTCTACTCTTCCACTCATTTTCTCCTCTCTCTGGGCATTCATCTCTCCCTTCAACTAATCCCCACAGATTTTTCCTCATCAGCAAATACATGGTTTTTGTCTGCCATGTATAAAACTGTTCCCCATTAAATTTGGCTATTTCCTGTGCTGAACTCATGGTGATGTGAAGGGGGTCTTACCTCTTGATCCAAATTCAAGATTCAAGGGC
Organism: Cibotium barometz; assembly: GCF_041138505.1. Taxonomy (NCBI): domain Eukaryota; kingdom Viridiplantae; phylum Streptophyta; class Polypodiopsida; order Cyatheales; family Cibotiaceae; genus Cibotium; species Cibotium barometz. Next base: position 37,375,041 of record NC_141095.1, read on the forward strand.
AGTGTCTACCCTTTTACAACTCAATCTCGTGTTTAATAGATGATTACAACAATTTTATCAGCATAAAATCACCAAAAATTACATTAAATTAAGGGTAACCAATTTGTACGGGATGGTTGGAGTATCAAACCAACTCCAATTTACAATCTGAAGCTTTAGGGATCTGTATCAGATACCTAATGGTTAATTTGAACCCTCAATTGCACCAAAATATAGTGATTAGCACTGATTAATACTGATTAGCAAATTAATGCTCTGGTTTGTGTTGTGCAAAAAACAGAGTATGCGGGGAGTCCAGATCTGGTGCCTTCCACTTCAAATGAGCTCAAATGCTTTCAAAGGCATCAATAGCAATGAGTCTAGTAGAGGATTAAGCCAAGAAACACAAGATTTGACCAAATATTGAAAGCTTAATCTCTGTTTTACCAAAGTCACCTGCAGATTTGATGAAGAGCTTGGATCTCACTGTAGACTTGATGAAACTGAATTCTGTCTTCACCAGCTTGTAGAGCATGCTTGATTACCCCTTGGGCTAAGAGTAATTAGAAACCTTTGATCTGTGAAAGTAGAAATCACCAATTCATCTCAGAAAAACGGTGCCTGCTAAAAACGTCATTCCGGCTGCATCCATCGGGGCGGTTTGCTGATCCCTTTGGATGGGCTTGAAGCCAATGATGTTGGCTAGCTTGTGTTAGAAGCACAAGACCTAATTTTGACTGTGCAAGATGCTAGAGATCCTCCACTGGCTGGGGGTGAAGGGGAAGGTGAAAAACTCACTAAAAATTGATTTTTTTGCTAATTATCTATTAATCCTAATTAATTAACTAATGGGCTCATAAACCTAATTGATTCTAGGCATGGCTCTGATACCATGTTGAAATTTGAGCATAATGATGAGCTATGGTGGATCAAACACTAGAATCAACATCATTAACAAAGTGATTAGCAAATGATTAAGACGTAATTAGTGAATAATTAGCAAATAAATTAATGTAGGCATGGATACTCAAAAACCAGCAAATTCTCATTAGGGCTATGCCTCAATTTATAGAGTTTACATCAAGCATCAAATCCCATTGATTTCTCCATGATTCACTCCCAGAATATCTCCACCTTTTGCCTGATTCTCTCCACCTCTTCTCTTTTCCCTGAATATCTCCCAGAATATCTCCACACTCCTAAATTCCCTCATGCTACCCATTATTCTCTCCCAGTAGATTCTTCTAACCTTTTCACAGGTTCTTTCACAATTACATCTCCTCTTTTACAGCCTCTATCCAAGAGCTTGTTCCCACAGACACCCTATTCACTTGTATATTTCAACAGATTAAGCCAAGAAACACAAGATTTGACCAAACATTGAATGCTTAATCTCTGTTTTACCAAAGTCACTTGCAGATTTGATGAAGAGCTTGGATCTCACTGTAGACTTGATCAAATTAATTTTTGACTTCACCAGCTTGTAGAGCATGCTTGAAAACACCTGGGGCTAAGAGGAATTAGACCCATTGCATTGGACGAGTAGAAATATTAAATTCCCTTATGAAAAACGACGCCTACAAATCGTGCTGTCGTGCGTTCTGCGGTGAAATTCTTCAATTTGGGCTGTGTGTAGGCCCTTGAGTCTAGAATGAGTCCCTAAAAGGGCTTGGGCAATGGTTGAGCCTACAAGGAGAGGGAGCTCCTCCACTGGCTGGGGGGTACAGAAAGCTTCTTGAAAATAACTAAAAAATTGATTATTTTCTAATTATCTACTAATCCTAATTAACTAGATAATGGGCTCATAAACTTAATGGATTCTAGGCTATGATCTGATACCATGTTTAAATTACAGCAATGTGATGAGCTATGGTGGATCAAATGCTAGAATCAACATCATTAACAAAGTGATTAGATGATAATTAAGACATAGTTAGTGAGCAATTAACTAATAGCTTAATGTAGGCATGGATAATAAAAAATCAGCAAATTCTCATTAGGCCAATGCCTCAATTTATAGAGTTTACATCCAAGCATCTAATCCCACTGATTTCTCCTTGATTCACTCCACCTCTTTTGCTTGATTCTCTCCACCTCTCCCAGAATATCTCCACACTTCCTAAATCTTCTCATGCTACCCTTTATTCTCTCCCAGTAGATTCTTCTCACCTTTTCACAGGTTCTCTCACATTTACACATTCTCTTTTATAGCCTCTAACCAAGGGCTTGTTCCCGGACATTCCCAGACATACCCTATTCACTTGTATATTTCAACAGCACCTCTAGGGTGTGCTCACACACTGAAACAAATGACCAAAGCTTTAGTTTACATTGCATATTTCAACACCAAAGCTCCATGGAAATGATTCAGTGCACAATGCATAAAGAAATCCTAAAGGGCGAAGAGAAATTTTGATCTTTATGAGCAAAACTTAGATGTATGCACTTTCCAAATGTACAAACAATGCGTGGTATGATCAAAGGAGTCTAGGGGCATATGTCTATGCATTTGAAATGAAGAAAAACTAGAGGTAAACCCTAATTTTAGAGCATTTACCCTAAAATCTTGTTTCTTCAAGAAACCCTAATCTTCCCACCTTTTTGATGAAATGATGATATGGATGGATAGAGGAAAGTCTATTGATCATGCTTATGGCCCTAGATCCTCAAAATGATTGAAGAAAACCCTAATGTCTCAAAGATTTCAAGATACATAAGAAAGGGAAGAATCCCATGAAATGCCATGCTTAACCAACAATTGATCACATACATATGAGAATAACTAGGCATGGAGAAGAAGATTATAAAGCATTGAAGTGAAATATGAATTTCTTACACTTGGGAGAAGCATGATGAAGCATTGTTGCCGTTCTTGGGTGATTTCTAAAGCTCCAAACTCCATGAAACGTGCGTCGTCCAATGGGCAGTCTCATGGGCAAAATAAACCTAAAGAAGAAGGCCAATGCTAAGCTTGTTAAGCTTAGCCAAGCTTATGAAACTTTAATTCAACTTAGCTAAGCTATAATGTGAGTCCAAAGGTTCAAAAAATTAAGGAAACATGAAGAAAAAATGCGCATAGCTAAAACGGCCTCACGGGCAAAAAAATCACCAAGAAGCTAAACATTACTATGCTCTATATGAAGCTAATGTCATCCCCAATCATAGCCCTAAGCAATGGCAAGCTTAAAGCTCCAGATTTGGAGTCCATAGCTCATAGAAATCAAGCACCAAAAGGGAAGGGAAGAAAAAATGTTTTGATTAGCAACACTAATCAAGATTAGTGATCATTTTTCCCAAATTTGGTTTAAAAATTTGAAATTTTATGCAACTCCCCCAAAGATTGGTCCCCAGTAAGTCCATAGCCCCAAAGCTTCAAGAAGTAACCATAGAAATGGGACTTTTCACCATTTAAGATCACCATAGCCATCTTCTTGATCAAGAAAATCGAGAAAATGGATCAAAGGCATGAGCTTTGATACCAATGAAACAAAGGAGGAAGATGATGACTCGTTAGCGTGGAGTGGGGAACACTGGACATCATTTACATAGAGTCCAAGGCATGGGACATTGTTTACATGGAGTCTAATACATGGGTGAAGGTCACCATGGAAGCTTAGGCATGAACACCAAGAAGACATAGATGTCTATAGAGTAAAATATGATAAAAAAAGGTACAATTCCCATGAGTCCTATGCCTAATATAGCCCAAGTTTCCCGAAAGTACACATGTAAATGACCCTTATCCCAAGTACCTAGGTTCCATCCCCCATGTGCATGTGCTGCATACTGAATCTACTTCGTTACACATTGTGCAACATCATGGGAACCTTGACATAGCTCATAACACAGCTCGTTGATGGTAGACTGGAACCACGATAGATGCTCCCCGTTCCAAAGAAACCATTGGTCTTACCAACCCCACTAGTCACTCCTCACAGAGCAAGCACAAGCTCTAGTGCCTACATATCAAAACTCTTTATGTGAGGTATGTATATACAATGTGTATGTATATACACATTGTGCAACATCATGGGAACCTTGACATAGCTCATGACATAGCTCGTTGATGGTACCAAGGAAACCCAGCGGGGTAGATTGGTACCACGATAGATGCTCCCTGTGCCAAAGAAACCATCGGTCTTACCAACCCCACTAGTCACTCCTCAGCAAGCACAAGCTCTAGTGCCCACATATCAAAACTCTTTATGTGAGGTATGTATAGACTCTCCTAATTGCCATATCCACCTCTGGTACTACCACCCCAGCTGGTTTTCCTTTAAGAATTGTACTAGTACAATAGTACTCGGTGACCCTATCCATAGAAATAGAAACCTAAGAATAAGACAACTATAAGTCTTATGACAACAACAAGACCCATATGAGCAGCAGTACGATCCCTATGGGTATCATGACTAGGCTTCACCCTATACCTCTCTGTTCGGGGCCATGGTGCAACAAAGAGTAGGAGATCTCAATAATATGGTACGTAGGCCATTGATACAATATTTTTGATGCAAAGGCCCACATCGTATTATGGAGTGGTCTCACAAAGACCCTACACCAAATCCCCCGAGTGCTCCTAGAACTCTGAATATTGTGTCCCACCCCAATGTAATTCCTTATATCGGGGAACATGTTATAAGTAGGGATTTGATCATGCCTACAAGGATTGTCTTAATAGAGTGACAATTTCCCCCATGGTAGAAGCATATGCTACTATGATGAGCCTTAACACTAGTCTTGTAAAAAAAGGCACTTTTGTGGCTTTTTGAAGGTTTTTTTAAAAATAAAATATCTTAAATTATTGAGTTTCAAACAAAATCCTCTCAGGAAACTCTTCTTAACACATATACGGAGTTGAAAAAAATAGAGCCGCAAAGAATGAATAAAAAATACTATTTTTCAATAGTCATAAACTAGGTGGAACTTGCCAAGTAGCGCTAAATGTTTGTATATCTTATTAAAACCCAATCCAATAATTTGTACACATGCCAAAAATCCCATGCAAAATGTATGTATTCACTTAAAATGAGGATAGAATCAAAGCTAGCAACATTTTTTGGCTCTCTAATTAGTGTGCTGAATATTTCAACCACTTTTGTGGCTTTTTACTATTTTTGGTGGTAAAGTCTTAGTTTTAAAATTTCACTTTTTTTTTGGGTAAAATGAAATTCCCATATGATGCACTTTGTTAAAGGAGCTCATCTATGTGCTACTTTAGTGGCTTAATTACAAGACTAGTGTTAACCTATTAAGCATACAAGGACTCATTCACATAGTCTCCCTTAATGTAACTATAAGGCTCTATTAAGCCAAGATGAGGGTGGCAACCAAAGGAACAACCAAGGCTACTTCCAAGCAGCAAAAATTGCAGTAGTAGCAAGAAGCTAAAGAGCCAGAGGTGCAAGCCAAAAACTGCAGTAGTAGCCCCTAAAAAGGCCAATGAACTAGAGGTCTCTAGAAGAAGAAGACCTCAAAGAGCACGCGCATTCCAAAGTTTCTTGCCTTGTGGAGATAGCCAATGATCTCCTACTCAAACCTGCTCTTCCCAAAGAAAAGAAACCTATAGACTATGAAGACTCAAGGAGTATACCCCATGTTGGAGAGATAGCCAATAATCTCCTGCCGCTCAAACCCACTCTTCCCAAAGAAAAGAAACCCATAGACTATGAACACCTTCCAAAGAAATTTAAGGAGTACCCCAATCCTTTGTTGGAGAGAAAGAGAGTGAAAAAAACCCCAAGACCTTGTGAGGAAGGTACAAACTGAACTAGAGCCAATGTTAGAGAAAGTGGTCGAGTACAAACCACTGATCCTGCTTGAGCCGATCCCTAATCCTATCCTAGAGATAATTATAGAAGAAGTGATTTGAGGGATCCTCAAACTTGTATCCATTTAAACAGAACCAGTTATGGAGCCTCTATCTCTAGAACCAATGTAGCCAAGCCCCACACATTGCTAGATACAGGCGGGAGGTAAAATTTGGCCTTCCATGGCTCATTATAGCCAATGCAACATCTTTTCCTAGGTGATCGTTGACAATGATGACTTTATCTCATCTCTGTTAGAGGCACTACCTCCTAGGGGAAGAGTCAATGCACATAACTTACACATTGCCCACCTTAGAGTGAGTACAAGCCTAGTGAGTATGAATATTTCCCATGGGATATAGTAGTGCACATATCTTACACATTGTGCTAGCCCACCTCAGAGTGAGTTCGAGCTAAGTGAGTGCGAATATTTCCTGTAGGACATAGCAAGCCTTACAACCTTCTTGTCCTTAGAGGTTCGAGTTCTAATAAGTTTTCTTTTATATGAAAATTCTCAACATTTGAGAGACTCGATGATTGGGAATTTAAGAGGCCACACAGTTGAGCCTGAGCCAAAGGAGGAAGAACATGAACCATACCTCATTGCACACTCTCCCTCCATAGCCAAAACCAAAGGAAAACCCAACATGTCCATGAACAGGCTAGGTTTGAAAGTGACGAAATAAATGTAATGCTATCTATCGTATGTAAAGGAACGATGGTCTTCATAATCTTGGATGGTGGTGCTAGTGTTAGCATAATCACCAAGGATCATTGGGAGGCTTGGGAAAGTCCATCACTCGTAGGCATGAGCATCATTAAGCTTGCCGATGGGAACATAGGCTTCCTACAGTATGTGAAAATCAAAGACCTTTGGATTAAGTTTCCACCACCACACATTTGTGGTGATGGATTTCACAAAATATTGTTATACATAATAATCCTTGGGCTACGTTCAGAATGTCGTGAGATAGTTTGATCCATATCTGACCTTGACACATAACTTAACCTTTTTTTATGACCCTTCCATCTACCTTTTTCATATCTCTGAAATTTCATACATTTTGGATATGGTGCTTGAAGTAAGTCCCTTTTTGAATGAAGAAAAACTCATATTAGTGGCATTGGCATTTTTCTGTGAATCCCTTTGCAATGTGCTCTAAAGGCAATGTAGTAAATAGATGGGCTTTCCTCCCAAGAGTCCCTTGTTAGCTATCAATACGGACCAAAGCTACGTGGCAAAAAATAAGAGCATTGCATTGCAATGAACCAATAAGCGAGAACCAAACTGTCTCACGACGTTCTAAACCCAACTCACGTACCACTTTCATCGACAAACAATTGAACCCTTGGTACCTTATTCAACCCCAAGATGTGATGAGTGGACACATTGAGGTGCTAAGTCATCAGCATGTTATCCCCGGCATACCTTTGATTCGTTCAGCAAGAGCCCTTCCACACAGGACTCCTGGATCACTATGACCAACCTTCATCTCTGTACAAGTACGAAGTGGGATCAGAAGTCTTTGCAGATAAAATGTTGTGGGTTATCAACCAACCTAGAAATGGGGTCTCTACAAGAAGGAATTACAGATCAATAACTTCCATTCAAGTTGTTTACATACCTTTCCTCAATAGGCATGTTCTTTGATTGCTCTAGTGCTAATTTGAAGGAACCCTCCCTCCATCTGGGCTACTTCACGACATAGAATCCGCTCTGTATGTATTCAAAATGATCCATAGTACTGATGCGGTGCCTCACTATTAAGGCCATAAACTTGCTATGCTAGTTGAGTGCCGATCATTCGAATAGAAATGTTCCTTCACTCATCAGCCCCCTCAATGCGAGAGATTCATTTTTTGGTTGGTTTTTAGAGCTTGTATTCGTGTTTGATCGCAATGTTTGATTGTTTTGCGGTAAGTAGGCAGGTTTTATTTGCCTTATATGGTTGCACTCTGCTCCATTCAGTGGCACCAGCAGTGAGGCACACACCGTGTAGTGTATCGATAAATACCTGTTGATTTGTCACCAGTCTCTTTTCGAGTACAGCTTGTACACTTTGAAGCAATAGTTACTCTTGCATCTTTACTATGTCATAATATTGATTGGAATATATGAGAGAAGTGGGGGGGGGTGGGTCCAAAAACATTTGTGTGAATTGTTCGGAAAGTTTCAACCAACAAGATTTTAAATTCGATTATTCCCAACAATAACTCGATTGCTAACTACTTTCCTTCACAAGGAACTAACATTTGTGTGAATTGTCCGAAAAGTCTCAACCAATAAGATTTTAAATTTGATTATTCCTAACAATAACTCGATTACTAACTACTTTCCTTCACAAGGAACTACATTAGTATTTCACAATCCAATTTTGGTTCTATCTGCTTTAGGGGTGGCCCACATTACAGGTCTTGCAAGGGGTTGCCCCCTAGGCCACGATATGAACATCAGATGTTGGATATCTGACATCATGTAGGCTTGTTGAAGTAGTTCAAAATATTGTTATACGCAAAAGGGATTATGAAACTACCAGAAGCATCACTTTCAATCTTATTGAGGAAAGAAGAGGATCTATCTGAACAATATCGTATCAAAGACTGATTGGAAGTGTGTTGGCCGATGTGTCTATTGGGATGTGAGATGTATTGCTAAACATAGTCAAGATATCGGTGATGGATTGGCTAGTGACTTGGTAGCATTTATGCAACCTATACATATAAGATCTCCTTTGACATACAAAAGCATTTTCTAGATTTGTCAGTTGCGTTATGGTTGGAGTCTCGCCCATCACAATTTAGTAGAACTAGGTGTTCGGCCTATAGCTTCTCTTCAAAGGCCTTACGTTTGGCCTTTGTAGCTTCTCTTTGAAGGTCTTACATTTGTAATATCATCGTTAGGCAAGCTCTCCTTGAGAGGTGTGATATCATGGTGCTCTCCTCATTAGGCATAATCTCCGGATTATCCTATGGTATTCCCAAGTTGAGACATGTTGGTGATTCGACACTCTGGTTTGTTCTAACATCCCTAGAGGGTGTTTAACCTCTACCTTGGGAACTTTGGTTTCTCAGTTTTGAAAAATTTCCATGGTTAGGGCTAGGTATATGGCAAAATTTACCTCTGAGGTGAGGGAGCACGACCCTTTTTCGGTCCCTAGCAGGCTTGGCCTCCGGCCCTCACACAACCTTTGTGGTGTTACTGCTCGCAATTATTCACCCAAAGCATGAAAGCGTGATCATATGAGTGGTCTTTTCATGTTTCATCACTCTTGATATATGAGTTAGCACTGGGCCCCCAACTCAAAAGGCCAAGTCGGCAATTCACTGAATAGAAATGTATCTATCTACCTCTGCCGCCTATTTCACCCTAGCCAATAAAGCAAGCTGATAGCTTTTTCTACCGTCTTCTGCCCACTAGACGGTATTTGATCTCATGACCCAGAATGCACGACTTCCAGGGTCCTTCCATCCTGTGTGGCCAGAGCATGACTCAGTGCTTTATCGCCTAATTTTGTTTTTGAGGTAAAGGGGCGTGTTAATTTGATAGGAATGGAGAGGCCGATTTCTTCTGTTCAATCTAGAGAAAGGAGTGAGAATGAGGAGCCAGCCTTACCGCGGCTAGACTCCGCGATTGGTGTAGATGTGGGACGTGTAACTATGTTCCCGATTCTGAAATGAATGCCAATGGTCTCATTGACCCGGACAGGTTTATCGAGGATTGTGTACCTGTGGTGGTGAATCAGCACTCGGTATCATTGGAATATCGAGATCGAAAAGAAATACTTGTGTGTTACAATCCGATCAATTGTTTTTTTTCACTCTGTACCTTTCACTTGGCCTTACATGATGGAAGCAAGGCTGGTTCACGATTCGGAAACCAATCAAGGTAAATAGTCCTTGAAAATAAACTTAAAGACATGGAAGATATCCCATGAAGTAATGCATTCTTACAACAATGAGCCAGACACAACCTCTTGCAAAACATGTAGTGTAGAATCTCACACCATGTCGATTAACATATGTAGAGCTTATAACAAGATATTGGATGACGGAAATGAGGATGAACAATATGAACCCCTCCCAAGCCTGTTTACGTCAAGGACTGCATTCACATTCCTACAACCATGGACACTCTTCCATAGAAGCTTTTGGGACAAGGTTTGCATGATTAGATGGTGTCGAAATTACATCCTTATTCATGCCTGATGCAATTGAGATAAAATCAATAGTGGAATCAGCTCACCTTGAGTTAGAGCTCCCTTAAAAAGACCCTAATTGCATGGCACGCCTTGACACCGGGGCTAGCCATAATGTTTTATCTTGGGAGATGTGGACCTCATTAGGCAACCACCTTGGTTTGACATTAGGGCTAGCCACAATGTTTTGTCACCTTGGTTGACACTTAGGCTAGCCAGAATATTTTGTCTTGGGAGACATGGACCTCATGAGGCTACCCACTCCTCGCTCAACGCACCACAGCAACCACTACCGTGGTAAATAATTCCCAATCTATAACCTTCAATTATTTTGAAGCGGAGTTTCTTATGGAATCTAAACCTACGTCATTTATGTGACCCCTAGAGATACGTTGAAAGAGAGAATTATCCTCTTGGGAGGGGATGCATTGTGGCCCGGATTTCATCGTTAGTTGGCAAAGAAGGATTGCGATGTTACTCAAACTTCATTTCAAAATAATTATCGTACCCTTAGTGATTGAGGTTACCCTGAACATGTCAAAATCCCAAGCCTCATGCTCTAACTACATACCACCACCACAGGTAGTCCCTGATGCTACACCTCATTCTCACCTCGTCACATAATATCAACCACCCCCTCAAACCATTATGGAGATCTAAAACCTTGTTGGCAAAGGAACAAATCACCTCCAAAACCTCAACCTCAACAAAGCCCAACCGTGAGTGGAGATTTGGTAGGAATCCCAAGCAATAAAGTTTTAACCAAACCCAAATACTGATCCCCACTAGATCCCATCAAGTTGCTTATGTTGAAATATACAAGTGAATAGGGTGTGTGCGGGAACAAGCTCTTGGATAGAGGCTGTAAAACAGGAGATGTAATTGTGAAAGAACCTGTGAAAAGGTGAGAAGAATCTACTGGGAGAGAATAATGGGTAGCATGAGGGAATTTAGGAGTGTGGAGATATTCTAGGAGATATTCAGGGAAAAGAGAAGAGGTGGAGAGAATCAGGCAAAAGGTGGAGATATTATGGGAGTGAATCATGGAGAAATCAATGGGATTTGATGCTTGATGTAAACTCTATAAATGGAGGCATAGCCCTAATGAGAATTAGCTGGTTTTTGAGTATCCATGCCTACATTAATCTATTTGCTAATTATTCACTAATTACGTCTTAATCATTTGCTAATCACTTTGTTAATGATTTGATTCTAGTGTATGATCCACCATAGCTCATCATTATGCTCAAATTTTAACATGGTATCAGAGCCATGCCTAGAATCAATTAGGTTTATGAGCCCATTAGTTAATTAATCCAGATTAGTAGATGATTAGCAAAAAATCAATTTTTTTAGTGAGTTTTCCACTTCCCCCTTCACCCCCAGCCAGTGGAGGGTCTCTAGCACCTTGCACACATCAAATTAGGGCAAGCCCTTCTAGCATATGGTAGCCACCTCAAAGCTCTTCAATCCTATCCAAACAAAAGCGCAAACCGTCAAGCGATGAGGGAGAAATCGCAGATTTGCTGGGTGCCATTTTTTGGAGCTATTTTTGACATTGCTACTTCATCAAATCACATTGCTTCAATTCCTCTTAGCCCCGGGGGTTTTCAAGCATGCTCTACAAGCTGGTGAAGACAGAATTGAGTTTCATCAAGTCTACATTGAGATCCAAGCTCTTCATCAAATCTGCAAGTGATTTTGGTAAAACAGAGATTAAGCTTTCATTATTTGGTCAAATCTTGTGTTTCTTGGCTTAATCCTCTACTAGACTCATTGCTATTGATTCCTTTGAAAGCATGTGAGCTCATTTGAAGTGGAAGGCACCAGATCTGGACTCCCCGCATACTCTCTTTTTTGCACACAAACCAGAGCATTAATTTGCTAATCAATGATTAATCAATGCTAATCACTATATTTTGGTGCAATTGAGGGTTCAAATTAACCATTAGGTATCTGATACAGATCCCTATAACTTCAGATTGCAAATCGGAGTTGGTTTGATACTCCAACCATCCCGTACAAATTGGTTACCCTCGATTTAATGTAATTTCTGGTAAAATTGTGCTGATAAAATTGTGAAAATCATCATTTTGCATTTAACCCTTGGTTAATGCCTGTAAATATCACTCAAATTCAAGATTATTCACAGCCAGAGTTGCATTTGGAATGTGCATGAGAATGAATGCTATACGCATTATGTATTGGGCACATTGCATCAGTGTAAAAATGGGAACAGACACTACCCTTGTCCAGAATAAGGCAAGTGGTAAGACCTCCCGCATAAATTTGGGTTTGCATTGCATAATGATACAAGATAAACATAAAAAGCCCAAAGGAACTGTCAGCAAAACATTGAAACATGTTGCTCACATGGAGCAAAATGACCTGACGAACGAGCTCATGGCCCCAGCCATGAAAGAAGAAGAATATCTCTTCCCAAGAAGAGGATCCACACCAAGAAGAAAAGTTGAAGGAAGACATGGACACGAGAAGAGAAGCTGCCACAAGAAGAGAAGCTGCCCCAAGAATACTGAAAGAAGAGACGGACGCGTGGAGAGAAGCTGCCACGACAAGAAGACTGAAGAAAAGAGAAGATGTGAGGCTCCAAAGAGTGAGGAGCCATGTGAAAATCTCAGAGAGAGAGAGAGAGAGAGAGAGAGAGAGAGAGAGAGAGAGAGAGAGACCCCACAACCCAATGTAACCTGCCCCAAGAAAGTAAAACCACCTCTGAGCCACCGATGATGTAGGCCACGTGGTAGATGTATGTGTGAGCACTTTAGTCAAGGTCGCGGGCACTTATAGTAGCCTTGGACACATAGAGAGAGAGAGTGGTCACAAGGACTATGGAGTTTAGGGACTTGAGGCACTGGTCGCGGACTGTCAAGTAAGAAAGAAACTTGATACAGGGTCCAGGTGTGCTGAGATAGCTTGAGGGGAGGAGTAGACACTGGTCGCGGACTACCAAGTAAAGGGAGGCAAACTTGGTATAGGGTTTAGGTGTACTAGGAGTATTCACTTGAGGGGAGGTGTTGAAATATACAAGTGAATAGGGTGTGTGCGGGAACAAGCTCTTGGATAGAGGCTGTAAAAGAGGAGATGTAATTGTGAAAGAACCTGTGAAAAGGTGAGAAGAATCTACTGGGAGAGAATAATGGGTAGCATGAGGGAATTTAGGAGTGTGGAGATATTCTGGGAGATATTCAGGGAAAAGAGAAGAGGTGGAGAGAATCAGGCAAAAGGTGGAGATATTCTGGGAGTGAATCATGGAGAAATCAATGGGATTTGATGCTTGATGTAAACTCTATAAATGGAGGCATAGCCCTAATGAGAATAATTTAGCTGGTTTTTGAGTATCCATGCCTACATTAATCTATTTGCTAATTATTCACTAATTACATCTTAATCATTTGCTAATTACTTTGTTAATGATGTTGATTCTAGTGTATGATCCACCATAGCTCATCATTATGCTCAAATTTCAACAGCTTAAAGCTTAGATCTTCTACAATCTCAAAAACATCACTGTCTGCACAAATACAAAAGCTAAAAAGATCCAAGCAACAGCCTTCAATACCCAATACCATCCCAAAAATTGATCTCATTGGATCTTGAACAAATTTCTAGAAGCACAAGGATTCTATGAAGGAAACCCCCACATTTGGTTGTCGAGATCAAAGAAACATGTGCCTCACAAGGATTCTACGAAGGAAATCCCCATATCTGGGTGTTGAGATCAAAGAAACTTGTGCCTCAAATGCACCTCAAATGTTAAATCTAAGTGTACAACCCATCTAGAGCATAAAAGCACATATGGGAATAGAAACCTCAATGGTGGTCAAGCCCTCAAGCTTTACCAATTTAATGCTTGGACCTCACTAATCTAATCACTCATTAGGGAGAAGCTAGCAAGCTTCCTCTCTTCTCTCTCTGCTCTCTCTCTCTCTCTCTCTCTCTCTCTCAATCACACTCTACATCTAGTTAATCACAAGAAAGAATTAAGCAAGCTTACTTCAAGCATGCACACACACAAGCACTCATGCATGAAAGCAAGTAACTCGTTTCAAGACTCTATAGCTAATGACAAACATAAACATGAAAGAATGAAAGCATACAAGAATTAAGAAGAGATTAAGGCAAGCAAGAATGAAGGAGCTTCCAAGATTAATCTCAAATGTAGATTCTATTAGCAAAAGTGTCTTCATACACTCCTATAAATCTCTTATATACAAGTAGGTTTTACCTGACCACCCACACTTATGGGGTGCCCAACATATGTTCTCATTATAACTCATCTTATATGGGTTGGCCTTTGTTACAATGGTAGCCCTTTGTAGCCATCTACAATGTGAAGTACGTGAGCTAGGGTGGGGATTACAAGGAGTGTACATAAAGGAATACCAACCTCCTTGGCTAGGTTAGCTTCCGTCCTTTGGAAGCATTATTATTGTACAATGAGCATGATGTGAGCAAGAAGTTGCAGATATGGCATCATGTCAAAGAAGTTGCAAATGGCATCATGTTGAAGAAGCAGGTCGAAGTAGAGGATTGATAGAAAATGTTTGGAAGATCTTTGACATGCCGCACTAGAAAAATTATGTCATAAAGCATTCCTTGAACATCCTTTAGTGATGAAACGAGAGGTAGTGAACTCGCTCATCGTAGCCATAAATTGGCCTTAGAGTCAAGCAGATGGCAAAGTTAAATGACAATTTCTTCACTTTTCTTTCGTAATATATGTGTCACCCCCGAGAGCTCCTTACCTCATTGAAATCTTCCACCCAGAGTGTAGAAGATTTTACAAGTTACTTGGATATGTAGGTCTTTTAACTCTTTGTGTTCTCTCATGAGCATGGTTATGACTTCAAGCATCCATTGCTCACGGTGATGGCTTCACCTAGCATGGTGGAGAGGATAGCTTTGTGGAAAGTTGATAAAAAATGGGTTGGTCACCGCTCTAAGTATATCCTCCATGAATGGATCCTTTTTATTAGCATGTATTACGGATCTATTCGCTAGAATTGGTGCGATGTCAGCTTGTGTCAGTTGCATTATGTGCTGGAGGCATGTGTTTCTATTGGAGTCTCCATGGTAGCTAGTTTTCCATAGTGTCATTGGTTGTTATGGCTCACCCTAGCCCTCCTTGGAAAACATCCAATAAGATATTACCTAGTGAACTGCAACTGTCGTGAGCAATGGCCGAGCTCGTAACCCTTGAGGTCTCCAAGCCCTACAACTCCTTGAGAAGCAATTTCATCGCGCTTCCCGGCGAGCGTTGTCACACCGCCGCATTGCACTATAGGTACTCCTTACCGTCTCTCATCTCACTTCACTTACACACACTCACTAGCATGCATTAGGGAGAGAGATCAGTAAGAGGATTAGTAAGAGCAAGACTCAATTGCACAATGGTAGAGTATCTTGTATTATGAGAGATATTCACTTATAAACATGGTCATAAGTGTTCACACTCACTTAAACTGTGGCTGACCGGGCACTTTAGGCTCATAAGAGACCTAATGCTATTACAATGACTACTCTCATAATATATCCATGAAAGTACATCACTTAGGACTTCATCCTAACTTGCTACCACACACTCTTGATACTCTGTCACACCATTACGGGCACCTGTCCAAGTTGTATCTTTGGACACTATTGCTTCATATCTTGAATGTATGACCCTTTGGTGTATCTATCGTGACTCCTTGATGTAAGATAATGGATTTAGATCTTGTTAACCGTAGGAATGGGTCAACATCCCCCCCTTCATGATGGTGATCGCGTCCTCATGCGATCGCATATTGAAGACCTTTGTGTAGGGAGAGTGGACAAGCTTTGTTGATGGCTTTGATGTTAAGTGTCGTTCAATGATCTTTGTCCCTTTAGAAGGAATGAGAAAGGTTAGTTAGTGAATGAAAAGGTTAGTGGTTTATTGGGAATTCCTAACAGGGTGGAGTTTTTTGTGAATGATTACACTTTTATATTTGTGTGAGCATTTTTTTGGGGGTTTTTTGCTCACTTTGTTTTTTGCAATCAAAAGCAAGGTTACATGTGATTTGTGTTAGTGGGGATGCTAAGAGATATTAATAATGGGAGAGAAGAGAAGGAAGGATCCGGAGGGACGTAGACATAATCATCAGGAACAAGATGGTGATTCTCAGTTTCTCATTTGATTCATTGAAGTGACATTCATCATTTAAAGAAATTGGCCTTCGATGATGTCATTTTGTGTGGTAGGATTCTTGTTAAATGTTGTTTAGTAGGACCTGTTCTTGCATGCTTCTTCCCATGTGCTTTTTATGTTTTTATGTATATTTAATTTCTCTTATAAAGTAGATATACATGAAGTATAAGAAGTGAGTCATATAGACTCTTATTGAACTGCTCTGTGTTGAAGTAGCTACTTTGGCGGGGCTAATATAGAATTACTTCGACTTGCGGGGCTAATTTCAACAAAAAACACATAATTAAATTAAAATTAATGATCTTCGTTCTATGTCTAACACTAAAGAGAGCTAACATTCTATGCCTCCTGCAAGCGTTGTCACACCGCCGTGTTGCACTACAGATACTTGTCCCTCCACACTCACCTTGCTTCACTCACACACACTTACTAGCATGCATTAGGGAGAGAGATTAGCAAGAGGATTACAAATGCAAGACTCAATTGGACAATGGGAGAGTATCTTGTGTTATGAGAGATATTCACTTATATACATGGCCATAAGTGTTCACACACTTAAATTGTGGCCGTCCAAGCACTTTAGGCTCATAAGAGGCCTAATGCTATTACAATGACTACTCTCTTAATATATCCATGAAGTACATCACTTAGGACTTCATCTTAACTTGCTACCATACGTCATAAATACTATGTCACACCATTATGGGCGCCCATCTAAGCTATAGCTTTGGACACTATTGCAGCATATCTTGAATGTAAGACCCTTTGGTGTATCTATCTCGTGACTCCTTGATGTAAGATCATGGTAGTGGATCTTGTTAACCCTAAGAATGGGTTAACATTGGTGAAGAAATTTTCCTTTAGTGTCTTGTGGTAGCCTGCATTTCATGTTCTATGTGCTTTATATTCCACTGCCTCCATCTGGATATTCGAAATATTCCTTTAGCAAAGGTAGCTCCATTTTGTAGATATCTGACAATGTCGAAGAGGTTACACTCTGTGGCGGGCTATTATGTAAATGAAAGTGCTATACCTTTGTATTTTTATTTTGCACATCAGGTTGACTTTTGAATTCTTAAGGAGTTTCCCTTGCTTGCTTGAACTTTTCTCTCACACACTTTCTTGTTCTAGTATTAGCATGTGTCAAGGGATTGAGGGCTATGGGGCCAGGGTTCTTCATTTGGAATGGCCATTGGAAAAGCCTTAGGGACTTTGATTGTGCTTCGGGCTAGTGCCATGGCTTATGCTACTTTTTTGCGGCCTTATTGAAGGAGGTAGATTTATAAACTTGAAGTGTTGGGACTGGGTGGGCTATTCTTCTTCCCTTGGTTATTCGTTATGTTCTCTCCAACCTTTTTCTATTCTTATGTAGCTTTGTATGTTTTGTAGCCTTGGCTTCCTTCAGGTTGGTTGTTCATTATGTTCTCTCTAGTCTTGTTCTATTCTTGTGTAGCTTTGTATGTTTGGTAGCCTTGGCTGCCTTCAAGCTGATTTTCTTTATCTAGATGGCCTTGGGTATCTACCCCTTTATCTTTGACTCTTGTCCGAGAGCATCCCAACCCTGAGTCTTCTTGTCTTTATCCTCACTTGGCTATTTGGCCTCTTGCTTATTCTACTTATCCTTACCTTGGGCATCTTCATCTTCTACCTCCTTGGACCGTCAGACTCTTTTGGGACCTCGACACCGATGGATTTCTTGGACGAGGTGGTGCTGGTCGTGCAAGAGTTGGGCAAGATGGTGCTCTTACACACTACATCTCTTCTATCGACAAAAATATATTTATTATATATCATAGCAAGTACTCCACGGATGCAGAGATTCCACTCCTTACACTGAAAGCCCTATCTAGGTATACAGGGTATGCATTTATACCTTTTTATATACATAAAGTCATGCTTATAGAGAAGTGTGCTGCCATCCGTATCTTTGGATACAGCCCTAGTTTTTGGCCTTCTCAAGCAGGTTATTTCCTATGTTATTCAAGCTATGCCCTAGGTGTAGGAGTGGAAGATGTAAAGTCACTCAAGGGCTATAGTCGTAAGAGGTTTTTTGCGTTATAGAAGGAAAATGCCTACCGAAGAGGGGGAGCAATAAGAGAAGAGACTCAAGAGCAATTAGCTCTTTTCGTTGTAAAGATTTTCACTGTAAATCTTCAATATAATGGAATGGTGCAATTATTTTTTATTTTCAAGTCAAAAAGTTTTACAACTTTCTTTTTCTAAATGTTGTCTACTTCCTAAGTCAAAAATGTTTACAACTTTATTCAAAATACTTTCAACTTCAAAGTGTTGTTTCTACTTCCAAATTCTTCCTATGCGTCTTCGTAAGATCTCCATGCTACATGACGTGCTGGTCCTATGCCAGCTTTTTACCTTAGTGATCTTCTCTGTTTGGCATTATTTTGTGCTGCCCTTGCTAGATTACTCATACGTGCCCTTTCCATGGATAATTTTTGCCCAAAAGTGTATCTGTAAAACCAGTTAAACATCTCCTTGAGGTAATTTGTATGAGTCTTCCCTCCTCCATGCCGGGTGTTTTTAAATATACTCCTCTAGCTCGATAGTGAGATTTCTCCATTCCTTGTGTGCTCCACATGTCCAGAGAACCATACTCATTCATGAAGTATGCACCATGAGCATAAAGAATATGTTGCACAAAAATTAAGACAAAGTCAGTAGTTATTCATACTCATTTCTTAATATCCAGTAGGAAGGAGCAAATGTGTTTACCATGTAGTGCGTAATGTTGGTTTCACCCCCATATATCAACCATGAACTTCGTAAAATTAGAAAGCTCCTCTTGAAATTTTTGTTGCTCCTCTGTGGTTATCCTGCATTTGGTTAAAAGTTTCATTATCTTATTGAAGTCAGACCAAACCTTCTCATGTAGAATTATAAGGCTTGAATGGTGCAATCAAATGTTGTACATTTGCATAAATGCTTCCACAAGTTCCAAGGCATGGTTGAGTCCTTTGCATTTTTTGGCTTCTCCAAAAAACATCTTGCTTTATTTCCACTCATGGACACTTGTTGTGCAACCTCATGATTCATGCCAGAGGTCTTTTTGTTAACAATAATCTGCACATTGCCACCATGGCACCCAATTGAGTTGAGTAGTTGCTCTACTTTATGAAGAGCTTCTTCTTGTCATTCTTTGCCTTGCATGGTAAATGCATAATCTATGTGACGCTTGAGCAAACGGTCAAACACATGCATGAATGCATGCAGTGTATAGAAGTGGACATTCTTTAGTTCAAATGGAATTATAGGATTCCATTCTAGGTCTCTGAAATGCTTGTTTGGCATAGTTAAAATGTTGGCAGACAAGACACCTCCAACTTGATTGCCAACATCATCATCCATGGGGTCACACTCAATATCTTGATTCTCAAGCATCCTCTTCTTTCCTGACTTTTGTTTGTTTTCCCTCACCATTCTCATGCACCACACGGACAAGGATTTGGGGTGTTAGCACCTTGTGGACACCCAAGCAAGCACTTTATTGTCTTCAGGTCACCCACCAAATGCTAATCTACTGTATAAGTGCCCTTGCCCTCTACCTCAAGTTTTTCTCCCTGAATCTGTGCTTTGATGACAGTGGTAATGCAGGGTATCCTATCAAACATCCAAGTGATAACTTCATGTGTCTCTTGTGGTACTTCAAATGCCCCAAGCCACCATATCTCTCTCTTAGATTGGACACTATATGAGGGAAAGTCTAGCTTGCAAATCCTCTCCCTATCAGGAGTTTGGTTGATCTCAGTATTCCCCTCAAATGTATCTTCACTAAGAAAAGAAGATAACTCTAAACTTTTTGCATATGCCATAGCCTCATTCATGAGTGTGATAACTCTAAACTTTTTGCATATGCCATAGCCTCATTCACGAGTGTGATACTCATTCGCTCTATCCTCTTTCCTTTCACAATCTGACACTCATCCATTTTCAACACAAAGCTAACTTTGTCACCTTGCATGACAAACAAAATTAAATAAGCTTTGATTTTTCATAGACTTTTTCAATTACTTTGCAAGAGATATAAAAGCTACTTACAATTATTAGGTAATCCATAGAATAAGATCATAACTTTTTGAAGACGTTGTAGATCAACAAATAAATTGTTGAACTCGTTTGTGAGGAAACACAATATTACCATTGCGCTCTCTCTTTTTCCCCCAAGCTCTAATGGTCAGCACATCATTGACACAGTAGTACTCTCCAATCTTATGTTGCACATCTTCATTGCATGTCCTCTTTGCTAATCTTAATCTTCTTGGGGATAGGAAAAATATTTCGTGTGATGCCTTGTTTGTGAAGTGTATCTTGTAGTAATTGATGGAGAGCCTGGTATCCTTTTGTGCTTATGCCCACTTCATCGCATGCATTTTGAACTTCCTCAATGCATAAAATGTTAGTTATATCTTTCATTATCTCATTTGCAAGTATCTATCGTACCTTCTTGTAGCGTGGATCTCGAACTATGGAAAGAATGTCACGTTTTCTCACGCAACTACGTAAAATATCTCCAATATCTTGAGGACCATTATCACCACACGCATATTTAATATAGGTCCTATATAATGAACTAACAAAGATTACTTATAGCAGCAATATTGTATAATGAATTAGTAGTTAATGAAAAAAAACCAAACAATAGATACACTCTAATAAGAATAACTTATAACCAAAAAGATGAATAGAAAACAAACCTTGCTGCATGAATTCTTCGATTGAGAACACCACCACCAATTGCAAGTGTCTGAATGTTGTTCATTGTCCTCTTTTGCTCTTTGGCTCCCATGGGTGTGCTCTTCATACGCGAGATTGTATCCTGTAACTTCAGGATGTGGTCCTCTTTCTCTTTGCCCTCTCTCTGTAGCTGTAAAATATTATTCTGTGCAATTTCGAGAGCTTGTCTGAATGTTGTTCATTGTCCTCTTTTGCTCTCTGGCTCCCATGGGTGTGCTCTTCATACGCGATATTATATCCTGTAACTTCAGGATGTGGTCCTCTTTCTCTTTGCCCTCTCTCTATAGCTGTAAAATATTATTCTGTGCAATTTTGAGAGCTTGTTGCACACTACTCAAAGTGACTTGCAAGCTATGAATTTGTGAGTTTAGAAATTGAACCTTCTATGCATCACATATACTTAAGGGTTTGCAATACCCAAGGAGACCATTCTCACCCTCTCTAACAAAATGAATGAATGAGGGTAGGTCTATGAAAGGTGGAGAGAAATTTGAAGAAGGATCATTAGGATATAAATACCCATCAACCCAAAGATCCACATTACAATGACCATGCTGTCTTCTTTCTTGCTTCTCTTGTGCATTTAGATGTTCTTTTCTGATAGAGCTGCATACTCATTCAAGATGTGAATATGCAAGTCTACCTTCCTCACTTGTGATGAATTTGAGGTGTTTGTTATTTCTATGACTGCCATAGTAGACATAATGGGAGATGGTAGGTAGCTTGGATCCCAAAGAGAAGCTTAAAAGAGAGACCTACTACAATGAGAGAAGGGCTTGGGAGGGAGAAACTGAGAGAGAGAGAGAGAGAGAGAGAGAGAGAGAGAGAGAGAATCTTTTAGTTGTTGAGTCAGACAGAGAGGAGATGTGATAGTAATCAATGAAGAAAACGGTTTTTAGGTGGGTTTGCTATAAAATATAAATTTTAAACTGCTAGCCTATCTGAAAATTTAAATTTAAATTAAACTTTTTGATTGTTGATTTAGAATTTTGCGAGAACTTCAAAAACGCAATGAAAGTGTATTAAACGAGATTGTCTTTTAATGACTATTGATATGGAATTCAGAGGGGACTTAAAAAATGCAATGAAAGTGCATTAAATGTGATTGAAAGTTATTTTGAGACAATTATTTTGAATTGTAAGAAAAATTTGGGGCCCCTATATGGACGAGATTGATGATATTTCGAGAGTTTTAGTGGCTAGAAAGAGAATCCTAGAGTGAAAATCCTAGAGAGGTAAAACTAGAGAGATCCCCTACTTTTAGAGCCAAAAGTAGGCTTCATTATGACTTTGTCTCCTTAAACCTCAAAAAAATTAGTCTTAGCTCTTTAAAATTAGGGATTCTTATTACAGAGCCCTTTTTATGTTCAAATGACCCCTAATGGTTTGAATAAATACATGTAAGTCCTTATATTTTTCTCCATGGATGTGTGTGTGTGTGTGTGTGTGTGTGTGTGTGTGTGAGAGAGAGAGAGAGAGAGAGAGAGAGAGAGAGAGAGAGAGAGAGAGAACACTTCTTCAATATTTATAACATGTGTGTTCTTATCCTTTTCTTGGTGGGTTTTGGGGTGTGTGTGTGTGTGTGTGTGTGTGTGGGAGAGAGAGAGAGAGAGAGAGAGAGAGAGAGAGAGAGAGGAAACACTTTTTCATTATTTACAACATCATAATTCATCAAACATAGTATTTGTGTTCTTTTCTCCATGGGTGTGTGTGTGTGTGTGTGTGTGTGTGTGTGTGTGTGTGTGTGTGAGAGAGAGAGAGAGAGAGAGAGAGAGAGAGAGAGAGAGAGAGAGAGAGAGAGAGAGCACTTCTTCATTATTTAAATTTACGTATGTATACACATATATACTCTCTTCAAACTCTTGTGGGTGTAAACAACATAATTGTAACTACTACGTGTGTGTACATGTGTGTTTCAATTTGTACATATGGGTGCTTTTCCTTTAGTGTGTGTGTTTAAATAAATACATCTAAGTTCTTAAATTTTTCTCCATGGATGTGTGTGTGTGTTTAAATAAATACATGTAAGTTCTTAAATTTTTCTCCATGGATGTGTGTGTGTGTGTGTGAGCATGAGAGAGAGAGAGAGAGAGCACTTCTTCATTATTTACAACATGTGTGTTCTTATCCTGCTCTTGGTGTGTGTGTGTGTGTGTGTGTGTGTGTGTGTGAGAGAGAGAGAGAGAGAGAGAGAGAGAGAGACAAAGAGAGAGAGAGAGAGAGAGAGAAATGACACATGAATATTTATTTTCGAATTAACTTATGCTTAGAGATACATTTAATAACTTCTTAAAACACTTGACATGCTTCATCTCTATCACACCAGGGATTGTCTTTTATTTTATAAAACTCAATCAACCTTAGACTTTCTTTAATATTCATGAACGTAATATTTTTATCTAAATCATTTGAATTTGAATCTAAACGTATAATAATTGTAAAAATATCGTTCCATCCATTTGCTACAATCGGCCATGGCCAAGGTATCCTAGGAAAAAAGTGACGCTCGAATTCAGCAACCAATTCCACCCTTTCCTAAAGGAAAGGGTACTCCTCATATGCTTAAAAAATATGAGTCACCTCTTCCATATCTGTCAAACATACATACATAGTTGTAACTACCATGTGTATTTGAATTTGTACATTTGGGTGCCTTACCCCTTTCTGTGTGTGGAATAAAACAGTATAAAAACTCACATTTTATTAAAATATTTTTAAATAACTCTCTCTCTCTCTCTATCACACACACACACATACAAACACATACACACACACGCACATTAAAAATACTTAAGATATTTTAAAAAACAAACACACATACACACACACACACTCTCTCTTAGCAGAGACACTCAGAGCCCGCACGAGACAGAGGACACCTGGCTTTCGGACACCACGCCTATACCAGAGAGAGATGACAGAGATCAAAGCTCAGTTTCATAGAGAGGGTGCAGAGCGACTGGCTTGCTTCAGAGCACACCCAGGCATGTTCTTTAGGGAGCTGTGGACACCCCCTTCATTGATGTATACCATTTTATACCCCCAGTATGGTACAAGATGGAGCTAGCTAGGTTGCATTTTATGATTGTATACTCCATGCATATAGCTTTGCATTCTCCTAGTAGTAGAGCTCCATCCCCTCGCCCCACTCATTGTACTTATTGCACACCCAGATTCAGCTTTTTAGTTCAGTACTTTTTCATTTTGTTGGGATGACAGAGAATACCCCATACAGGTACACCGATTTGTCTCAGAGGCCGAGTTCGGTCTTTTGGAAGACGTTAATAAAATCTTTCTTTCTTTCTTTCTTTCTTTCTTTCTCTCTCTCTCTCTCTCACACACATAATGTAAACAATCTCTCTCTCTCTCTCTCTCTCTCTCTCTCTCGCACACACACACACACACACACACACATACAGCCTACAATGTACATTATAACTCTCTCCCTGCCTTCTTGTAGATGTGGGCAAGATCCTGGACGTTCAGTTACTGGGCCCTGGACACTACCAGATTGAGTTCGAGATAGCCTAGAGCGTGGCCCAGGTCCTAGCCATGAGTCCCCTTGACATCAGGGGCGCTCGGGCATTCTTCAAACCTTGGCAGCATGGCTTTGACCCAGCAGGCAGTGACCGAGCAGGGAGAGTGCTTATTCCATGTTACAGTTTGCTTCCCAGGACTCCGTCGTGAGTACCTTCCGCTCTCCTTTCTAGGCTAGGAGCATTGGTGGGCTCGGTGCTTGAGACTGGCCCCACAGCAACTTCAGTGGTGGTGGCTAGAGCAGCTGGGCTACCTTCGATCAGAGTTTTGGTTCCTGACATCTCCTCCCTTCTGAAGGCCATTCAGCTACCTAGGATAGGGGGGGGATGGATTGATCAGAGAGTGGAGTTTTCGGGGCTCCCGAACCAGTGTTTTATCTGCAGGCAGATCGGCCACATGGCCAAGGCCTGCCCTCGTCGGAGACCCCGACCTTCACCGCAGTAGGCAGGCCCCCGCCGATGGCCCGCCCACAGACACGGCTCGGTAGGCAGCCTTTGGGACACCTACTCAACCCACAGAGACCTCGGAGTGGCAGCCTGGACAAGGGCATCATCGAGGGAGACAGCCACAGCAGCACGCCTAGAGACCGATGCAGAAGCAGCCGCAGTCTCAGCATCACTGGGTTCCCATGAGGAACAGCTTTGCTCCCCTCCAGGAGGAGACCCCAGTGATTGAGGACCAGGAGACGCCAACACCCCCTCCTTCGCAACCACCCCCCCTCCCCCCTCCCCCCCTCCCGCCTCGCTTCCACCTTTGCCTCCTCCCGTTCTTGCTCCGGTTTTGGCAATGGCTCCTTCTTCCCCCCTCCTCCCCCCCGCTTGCCTCAGCTACCCGGGAGGCCCTAGCAGTTCCCTGGCGCTCACCTGCAGTCCACAGCGACGGACACTAAGCACCGACCTTGATCGAGCACCGCCGCAGAGGAGACTTACCATGCCGATTCGGGCTTCATGGATATCCTCTATTCGCAGTCGGCTGAGTCATCGTGACACTAGACAGCGCTCGGAGGCTTTTGATTACTCCTTCACATGGCTTTTTGGAGCGGAGGGCCCCCATGAGCCAGCACCCATCAAAGTTCATGTAGTGATACCTCCGGCCCGAGGGGAGGAGGCACTTGATTCAGCAGTGGCCTTCTCATTCCCTCTCTGTGGCCCTAGCGATCGGGAGTGGACTCTGGATCTCGCTCCTAGCATTGTGAAGACTCGGGCAGTTGAGTTTTCTCACCATGTGAGTGATCTGGAGGTGACAGACGTGATAGGCCGACTATGGGAGTTGGCTCATTTTTTCTTTGATACCGGGAGTGTGGATGCCTCCGGGATTCGACATTTGGTGGTTCGTATAGTGGCAGACTTAGCACGCGACTCTGGATATGTATGCATACATGAGGTTGCTCTGTCTGAGTGGGAGGCAGTCGCCATGGGACACAGCCACTGGCGCCTGATCCGAGCTTCTCGCAGCACATCGGGTGGGCAGATTCGTAGCCGCTCGGATGGGGACTATTCTCCATCCAAGCCGCTTGCGAAGGCCCGTCGTATGGTTGAGACAGCCTCCACCTCAGCAGGTCATCCATGAGGATCATCTCTTGGAATGTACATGGCCTTGGCGGCGCACGCTATATACATTATCGTGGTTGCTTGAGGCAGGAGCTTCAGAGATGCCTGGTTTGGGGCAGTAGTTCTGATGATGCAGGAGCACCATTTGGGTGAGAGCAGGATCCGGAGATACAGTTCGGTGATGCCTAGTAGAAGGGACACATTTTGGTCTGCAGGGTTTGGCCCCTTGGGTGGGCAGGGAGGAGTATGTATGGTCATTGCGGATGTATGGTGGGGCCATTGTAGATCGCGGGATCATTGTGCCTGGTAGAGCACAGTATGTCATTCTGAGGATGCATGATGAGCTCTTTAGCATGCTCAATGTCTATGCGCCCAACCATGCTAGTGCCAGAGCAGAGTTCTGGACCCAAGTTACAGATGCATTGCCAGAGGCTGCACATTGGTGTGTCGGGGGAGACTTCAACATGCTTGAGGACCCAGCCGATAGGGTGGGAGGCAGTCATGTTACAGTGCACGGCACGAAGCTTGCAGCTTGGGAGCGATTTTACATGACACTGAGGGTCACTGATGCATGGCAGTATGAGGTTTCTCCCACTCTCAGGACAGTCTTAGTTTCTCTCGGTCGGATCGCCGACAGGGAGGGACTAATCTATCACGGATTGATCGCTTCTATGTGGGCGACAGGTTAGGGGAGCGTGGGGGCTCCGTTGGCATTCTCGCTGGCACCTCTTTTTCAGACCATGTGCCAGTTATTTTGACACTTGAGGAGAGGACACGAGAGACCAGCTTGCAGTTGAGGATCCTAGAGAGGGTACTTACAGATCCTAGTCTCTCTGAGGACATTGAGAGGATATGGCATGATAGCCAGAGCTCTGACCAGGATGCAGCAGGCCAGTGTGCCCAGGGACTCATCGAGCTCAGCTCTTTTTTGCACGCTGCAGCCTTGACACGGCTGGGAGAGACTCGCAAGCGGGAGCGTCGGTTGAGACGTAGCCTGGCTTCGCTCCAGCGCCTTCAGGAGCAGCAGCCTACATGTGAGTGGGTGGCGTCCCAGCTGAGCCAGGCACGCCAGGAGGTTAGAGAGGCAGAGGAGCAGAGACATGAGTTCTACTATCGTCGCCAGGCCTCTCAGTGGACGCAGCTTGGTGATAGAGTGACTAGGGAGTTTTTTGAGATTACTGGACCCCGCCATGCTCGAGCAGGAGTTCGCCAGCTTAGGAGGCACGACGGATCGGTAGCCACCACTGAGCCCGGGGAGATCAGAGCCATTGCCACTGAGCCCGGGGAGATCAGAGCCATTGCCATTGAGTTCTATAGAGACCTGCTTTCAGCGGAGCGCCAGTCACTCACTGAGGCTTCGGATGCTTGCAGATAGACTATGTGGGCCCATGTGTAGAGGAGGGTCACAGATCGTATGCGCATAGTTCTGGGTGAGCCTCTTTCAGAGGTTGAGCTTGCTAAGGCCTTGAGGGTCCTTCCGCGCCATAGTTGCCCTGGGGAGGACGGATTGACGCCTGCCTTTTTTATGCGCTATTGGGACCTTTTGGGGCCAGGCCTCCGCAGGGGCTTTCAGTATGTTTTGGACACTAGGGTGATGCCACAGAGCTTTTCAGAGGGCTTGATCTTTCTTATCCCCAAGGGGGAGGGAGTATCAGATGATATTCGGCATTGGAGACCTATTACGATCCTCAATATTGTCTACAAGGTCTTAGCAAAGGCCTTGAGTTTGAGGATCTAGCCCATCCTGGGGGAGTTGATTCATGCTACCCAGATTGGATTCGTCAAGGAGCGCAGTATCCTTGACAACATTTTCACCTTCTGG
The DNA here is from genome assembly GCF_041138505.1 of Cibotium barometz. Taxonomy (NCBI): domain Eukaryota; kingdom Viridiplantae; phylum Streptophyta; class Polypodiopsida; order Cyatheales; family Cibotiaceae; genus Cibotium; species Cibotium barometz. Next base: position 37,402,871 of record NC_141095.1, read on the forward strand.
GAGGTGACGGCCCGAGCTAGATTTCTCGGTGAGGACATGGTCGTGATGCTTCTCGATTTTGAGAAGGCATACGATAGAGTCGATTGGGGTTTCTTAGAGGGCACTATGCTTCGCTTGGGCTTTGAGCCAGTTTGGATTCGAGGAGTGGCGGCTCTATATTCCACAGCTCGTAGCTAGGTGTTGATGGTGGCAGGAGGACGGCGGCCGAGCTTTGATTTGACCAGATCAGTCCGTCAGGGGTGTCCTCTCACCCCGTTTCTTTTTCTCTTCTTTGCTGAGGCTATGAGCATGTATCTAACGACAGAGGAGGTTGGTTTGAGAGGACTCCAGCTCCCAGTCCGGGGGGAGGACTTGCTCGATGTTGAGTTTGCTGATGACACGGGTTTGTTTTTGCATGGCTAGGAGGCCAATCTTCAGCAGAGAGCAGTCGCTTCAGGTTTTTAGTGCAGCTTCGAGAGCATTGATCAATTGGTGCAAGACAGTGGCCTTTTGGATCAGTAGCGCTCCCACTCCGGCGGCATGGAGCCCAGACCCGGGTTTTAGATGGATTCCTCCAGGCACAGCAGTGCGGTATTTGGGATGCCAGATTGGACTAGATTTGTCACCTGAGCAGCCGATTGCCCCGCTTCTTCTGAGCATTCGGAAGAAGCTTTTGTATTGGAGTACAGCTCGGCTATCCTTGGCTGGGAGGGTGGTGGTGGCAAATTAGGTGGCTTTTAGTGACCATGTGGTACATCACGTCTTGCTGGATCTTCTCGAGCTCTTGCATCAACCAGGTACAGAGGCTGATCAGGAACTTTCTTTGGTCTGGGCGGGATGGTCAGCCAGGCCGAGATAAGGTTGCTTGGACAGTTATTACACTTCCGCTGGCCCAGGGGGGCTTGGGCATTATAGATCCAGTTGATCAGAGTAGAGCCTTATTGGGGAAGCTTATTGTTCGGGGGTTGCTTCTAGGCGCTGAGCCTTGGAAAGAGCTTCTTTTTCAGCGGGCGGCTGCAGGCTAGGGCTCCCCTAGCAGGGGGCACTTGGGCACCAGAGATACGATGGACCTTCCTAGAGATGAGGAGGACAGGCCTCAGTAGAGGATGGGAGGACAGATTTGCCTTGAGCATCCTGCGAGCTTGGGAGTTGCTGAGACCGGGACTCTCTGAGAGACCTCCTTTTTGTGATGAGGAGCGGGCCAGACAGTCGCTCATCTAGAGCCCAGTGGTTCGCACAGAGTAGGGTCATATGCTGGGTTCTCGGGCTCGTCTAGCCTCGGGACCATTGGTGGCAGGCCCAGCACATAGTTTTGGAGATTGGCAGGCCTTCTGCAGTCTCCCAGAGGAGATCCAGGTGGAGAGGCTGAGTCACCTCAGAGGGGGGCTGATTATGAGGGATGACATTCAGGAGGCACTCACAGAGGAGTGGTTCACGCCTCTCGAGCCAGTGGCCCCATGGTGGATGGGAGCCTTTACACAGTTGGAGATCTTGATTGCTGTCAAACCTTGCACTGAGGATGGTAGATGCCTCTACTATGAGATCCAAGATGAGGGCAGACTTTAGAGAGTGGAGGCAGAGTCGCCTTTGGTTGCAGAGTGCATCTTTCAGAGGATACGGGTAGTGGCCGTCGCTTCCCGAAAGTGGCATATTGATCCAGACCCTGCAAATGTGGACTCTGAGTGGCGCATATGGGCATATGCAGCGCGCCCCTTGGCCCGGCTCCACCAGTGGGACCCTGGCGAGTACAAGTGGCATGATCCTTATGCCTGGCAATATATTCACTTATAAAAATCCAGATGGAATCTCCATTAAAGATCAGGCATCAACCAATAGATCCATATAAAAGAGTCATGGACTCATCCGTTGAGGACCAGCAAGGTCAATCAACCAAATCCATGCCCAAATTCAGAAAACAACTCTTAATCCTTGTTCCAATATCTTCCTCGACGCACGTGTGGGTATCTTTGGCAACCCAAAGCCCGAGCACCATATGGTCAGCACCCTCTAGGATCCTTCGCAAGTCACCTAGCGCTTCACTCATAGGCCGCTTCCTTGGTCCCTCATCCACCGTACTGGAAGCTCACCATTTAAATCGAACCGAGGCTAGTCAAGACCTCGGCCGACCTTGCTACGCGAGACATCCTCCGTTAAGGCTCCGTCAGCTGTTACAACTTTATCACTTCGGTCTCCACCACGACCTCATTCACAAGATGGTCAAAATGCTTCTCCAGCATTATTGACATAAAACAATCATTTAAAAACAGGTCATAAAATACAATTTCTATAACAAACTCTCGTCTTTCCACATTGTTCCACATCAATCCACATTACTTAATCCATATCCAATTCATATGTATTCCCATTCTCATCCAATCACATCATTTTCCATCTCATCCACTCACTTCTACCCATATCCACATCTCATCACATAACATCATTCTACCCCGATCCACATCACATCCATTTCACCTCACATCGCATTCATTCACATCTATCCTAATTCACATCACATCTCATTCATTCACATCTATCCCGTTTCACATCACATCACACATCACATTCATTCACATCACACATCATCCATTCACATCTATCCCAATTTACATCACATCCATTTCATATCACATCTATTCATTCACATCCCGATTCACATCTCATCCATTCACATCCCATATCATTCATTCACATCCCGATTCACATGACATCGCATCTTATTCATTCGCATCCCGATTCACATCACATTATATCTCATCCATTCACATCCCATATCATTCATTCACGTCCGTCACACATTCATTTACATCACATCCATTTACATCCATCACATCACATTCATTCATATCCATCTTATTCATTCTCATTACCATCCCATCATATACATTCTATCCACATTACATCACATCCACATCATATCTCATTCATACACATCCATCCAATCATTCACATGTACGATTACCCACATCTATTCATACATTCACATCTATCACTTCACATCCACATATATTCACATCACATCACATCACATCTCATCCACATTCACATCACATTCACATCCACATCCATTTTTCTTCATATCACATTCACATCCACTTCCCTTTATATCACATCACATCTTATCCACATTCACATCCACATCCCTTTTCATCACATCACATCACATCTTATCCACATTCACATCCACATCCCTTTTCATCACAGCACATCTCATCTATATCCACATCACATTCACATCCACTTTCCTTTACATCACATTCACATCCACTTCCCTTTACATCACATCACATCTTATCCACGTCCACATTCACATCCATTTACATCACATCACATCCTTTCACATCCACATCCACATCCATTTAGATCACATCACATCCTTTCACATCCACATCCATTTAGATCACATCACATCCTTTCACATCCACATCCACATTCACATCCATTTAGATCACGTCACATCCTTTCACATCCAAATCCAGATTTTTTTATATCACTTTCTTTCACATACATATCCACATCCATTTACATCACATTCTTTCACATACACATACACATCCATTTCCTTCCCATCTCATCCTTTCACATATCCTCTCATCTCATCATTCACATCCACATCCATTTACTTCACATCTCATCCACATTCATTTTCATTACAACACATCCTATCACATCCCATTTACACCTTATCACATCTCATTTACATCTTATCACATCCATTCACATCCTATCGCATCCCATTTACATCCATTCACATCTTATCACATCCCATTTACATGTTATCACATTCTATTTACATCTTATCACATCCATTCACATCCTATTACATTCCATTTACATCTTATCACATCCATTCACATCCTATTACATTCTATTTACATCTTATTACATTCCATTTACATCTTATCACATTTCATTCACATCCTATTACATTCCATTCACATCCTATTACATTCCATTTACATCTTATCACATCCATTCACATCCATTCACATCCTATTACATTCCATTTACATCTTATCACATCCTATCACATCCCATTTATATCTTATCACATTCCATTTACATCTTATCACATCCATTCACATCCTATCCCCATTTAGTAGCTATATCTACTTCGATATCCATAATGGGACTTTTTCTAAATTTCTACCAATTGCTTGGCCTAGTTCTTTTTCTCAACGACTATTTCCATATTCTTTCTCAATTCCTCAATTGATTTATATTCGAAAAAAGAATTCATGGGATTTATAAAAATCAATTCTATCCATATTTTCACTTTTGATAATTAATCATAAATTGAATTATACTAAAAATTCCTCTTCTTCCCATTTGATTTCTTAGATCTCAAATACCATGGGAATTCCTCTTTTTGCATTTAATTATTTGCATTCCAATGTCATAGGAATTCTTCTTTTATCATCAAATATTTCTCATAAAATAAATTCCTCTAAAATACAATATCCATTGATTCAATATGCTAGGATATTCTCTTTTCTCATTTAAATTATTGAATTCCAAACGTCATAGGAATTCCTCTTTTATCATTTAAATAATTCACATGCATAAAATAAATTTTCCTAAAATTCATCTTTGAATTTAAATAAAATATCCAATAATTCCAATATGCTAGGAATTTCTCTTTCCCCATTTAAATGATTGAATTTCAAATGTCGTAGGAATTCCTCTTTTATCACATGTAAATAATTCTCATAATTTTCTCTTTTTTTAATTTTTTAATTACGCATAAACTTAAAAATTAGTTTTCCATTGAATGTGACAAAAAACATTCTTTTAGCCTAGGATATTCATTCCTAGAATATGGTAGGAAGTCCTCTTTTTATGTTATGCATAAGAATGAATTATGTATCAATTTTCTTGAAAATTTTACCATAGCTCCGTTGCTATTAATGGTAATTTTTAATTTTTATGAAAAGAATAAGACATAGTAATGTAATTTTGATAGTATAACTACCTTTAAGCCTTAAATCCAATTTATGGATTGATATCATAATATTACTATATTTTTCAAGCATATAAGTATAAAAACCATCTTCTTAAACCTCTAGCTTCACAAGCCTAGAGTTCTATTTGTGAATTGAGCATTTCTCCATGATGAGAAGCACTAATTGAATAGAGAATTAGTCATAGGAATGAACATTCTTTGGGGGAGAGAGAGATAAACATAAAAGCATTCTAATTTAAGCATAAATGTAAACTTTATGTGATTTATCACTAAAATTCATTAGAGAGCTTCATTTGCATTAAAGAACCATTCAATTGAATACTTCTCAAGCTTGAGAGGGGTTGAGAAGTGAAAAACATTTAGAAGATTAAGAAAAATACCATAAATTCACACTTTATCTCTTGTTTTGCTTCATTCTTTAGTCATTAGAGAGGCCCCAAACCAATCAATTGGTTGGTATGTTGAGGAAGGCTCCAAAGAAGGTTGAAGAGAGAGAGAATCTCCAATCTCTCCAAATTGTAGAGGATTGTTAGCGGGTAATAGAAAATATCATTATTTTAGTATAATAGTGGCATGGTATAGTTCACAGATTTTTTTACAAAGGACTCAGGATCTATTTATAGGTGAGGGAGGTTTAGTTTGGCTGAATTTGGACAAGATTTGCACATTGGAAAGTTCTTTTTGAATTTCTGTTTCAAGGGAAACCATTTTAGACCCTAGGAGCATTTTTATATCCAAAAATATCTCAATTTTGGATTACCTCCATCTGAACATTTTCTTTCTCCAGGCCAAAATATGGTAAAACAAGATCTTTCTTTTATTTCAAAGAGGGAAATAATTATAAGATTAGAACGGGAGGTTCTTACTCATTTACACCTCAAAAGCTAGAGGGAGGAATCTTACATCCTACCCCACTTAAAAGACACGAGATGTCCTCATCGCGTGTAGTTGGAGGTCAAACTCTTTGCCTTAAGATCCAACTGATTCTGGGGTTCCTTATAGTCTGGTCAACCCAATAGAATCTTGGGATAAAGATCCCTTCAGATCGAACTCATTATCACATAACAATTCATTCAGATTATATCATTTATATCCTTAACACAATAATGGTCCATTAGACCAAAAATTCCATTTGAACATTCCTCCATGGGAATTTCAGGTATGCAGGTTTTTAATTTGTCATCCCTTAACTTGATCCACTAGTTCAAGTGTTAACAGTAGCAATGTGTCAGCACAATCCACTAATCTCGTAGTGATTTGCTGAAGTCATTATTGCCTATCCACTTATTAACATCATTACTGGGATTCGTCCCATTCATCCTCATTGTGGCTTTATTCAACTTATCTTCTTTCAACCAGAATTCAGGAATCATTATCTTTCAATCAGAATCCAAATCAACTCATCACCAAAATCTCTAAAGTCATATCAACCAGCATTCGGAATCATCATCTGGATAGCATTTTGCTTATAATTTCAAGGTCTTAGATTTACTCGTATATACTGCGAGTAATAAAGAGCCGCAGTTATACCCTCGGTACATAAGGGTAGTCACGGTCCTTAGAATTATAAGGTAAATACCATCATGTCTAGGCCTCAAGCAAGTCAGAGATTCCACATAATTGCGGTAATTCCATCTGAAGACCCAATTATCAACTTATGAATCTTCATTCTGAATATCAATTTGTATGAGTTTCATCACACAATTTCAATCTTTTTTTGGTACTTCATAAAATTTTGACTTTCTGGCTTCTCGGTTGTTCCACTTTAGCCAATTCGCTCTCTAATACCAACTGAAATATCCCTGCCCCCTCCGCGCAACGAATTCGGGGGTGCTAGCAGCGAAAGTAGCACTTCTTGCGCGGGGCAGGACCTCTCACTCGGGGCCTCGCCCACGGATATCCGGACAAGAGACTAATCCCTCGGTTCTTCCAAAACTGAACCGGAAAAAATTTCCCTCGCCCGAAAAGCACGGGCGCTTCCTCTCCAGGATATTTTTACTCTAACGTAGTCAAGGTCATCACTGACAAACTGATCCGTCTGAACCTGTAAGTCACTTGGTCAGATCAAGGAAGAAACTTGCACTTGGATCATAGAGACCAATGCTTTTTTCCTCATTGAGAGGCATAGCCATTGATTCTTTTCCATAGAACAATTACTATCCAGGATTTACTTCATCTATCGTACCATAACAGAATTGCTCGTCTCAATTTAGGGATCCATCAGTCTAGCTATCCAGTCCTGTGGGTTAGCCAACCGCCCAACCACTGTAGTATGGGATCCATTTAAGAATTCGGTTAGGTTTTGTCCTGGGTACCAGGGAAAAGAGTTCCCAAGCCCCCTAGCCGGATCTTCATGCAAACTTCAAGCTAGTAAAACCACTTACACACCCAATACAAAATTGCCTTTTTCCATAGATTTAGCTATCTTTAAAAACAATCTTTTAATGAAACCATAGTATCGCTGATCATAATCCTCCAGAATATCCGGTTGAATTCTCATTTCCAATCATCTCTTCATTGGTGTACCTATGGCATCATTGGCAACCAGAACGCTCACCACCTGTCCACTCAGGGGCCTTTTCAATAGCTCCTAGCTCATAGCTCCCGGCAATATATTCACTTATGAAAATCCAAAAGGAATCTTCACTGAAGATTAGCAAGATCAACAACAGATCCATATAAAAGAGTCATGGACTTATCGGTTGAGGACTAGTAAGGTCAATCAACCAGATCAATCCCCCAATTTAGAAAACAACTCTTACTCCTTGTTCCAATATCTTCCTCGATGCACGTGTGGGTATCTTCGGTGACCCAGAGACCACCAAGCACCGTATGGTAAGCACACTCTAGGATCCTTCGCAGGTCACCTAGCGCTTCACTCATAGGCCGCTTCCTTGGTCCCTCATCCACCGTACCGGAAGCTCACTATTTAAATCAAACTAAGGCTAGTTAAGACCTCGGCCGACCTTGCTACATGGGAGACGTCCTCCGTTGACTCTCCGCCAACTGTTGCAACTTTATCAGTTAGGTCTCCAGGACCTCATTCACAAGACGGTCAAAATGCTTCCCCAGCATTATTGACATAAAACAATCATTTAAAAACACGTCATAAATACAGTTTCTATAACGAACTCTCGTCTTTCCACATTGTTCCACATTAATACACATTACTTAATCCACATCCAATTCATATGTATTCGCATTCTCATCCAATCATATCATTTTCCATCTCATCACATCTTTCCTCATTTATCCTCATCACATCTCATCCACTCGCATCTACCCATATCCACATCACATTCATTCACCTCTCATCCATTCATATCTACCCCGATCCACATCACATCCATTTCACCTCACATCTCATTCATTCACATCTATCCCGATTCACATCTCATCCATTCACATCACATCTCATTCATTCACATCTATCCCGTTTCACATCACATCACATCACATCACATTCATTCACATCACACATCATCCATTCACATCTATCCTAGTTTATATCACATCTCATTCACATCCCGATTCACATCTCATTCATTCACATCTCATCCATTCACATACCATATCATTCATTCACATCCCGATTCACATGACATCGCATCTCATTCACACATCCCAATTCACATCACATTACATCTCATCCATTCACATCCTATATCATTCATTCACATCCGTCGCATTCATTTACATCACATCCATTTACATCCATCACATCACATTCATTCATATCCATCACATTCATTCTCATTACCATCCCATCATATCTCATTCATACACATCCACATCCAATCATTCACATGATGTACAATTACCCACATCTATTGATACATTCACATCTATCAGTTCACATCCACATATATTCACATCACATCACATCTCTTTACATCCCATCACATCTCATCCACATTCACATCCACATCCCTTTTCATCACATCACATCTCATCCATATCCACATCACATTCACATCCACTTCCCTTTACATCACATCACATCTTATCCACATCCACATTCACATCCATGTACATCACATCACATCCTTTCACATTCACATCCATTTAGATCACGTCACACCCTTTCACATCCACATCCACATCCACATCCATTTATATCACATTCTTTCACATACATATCCACATCCATTTACATCACATACACATCCACATCTAGATAGTTACTTCCCATCTCATCCTTTCACATATCCTCTCATCTCATTCACACCCACATCCATTTACTTCACATCTCATCCATATTCATTTTCATTACACCACATCCTCTCACATCCCATTTACATCTTACCACATCCCATTTACATCTTATGACATCCATTCACATCCTATTGCATCCCATTCACATCTTATCGCATCCCATTTACATCTTATCACATCCATTCACATCTTATCACATCCATTCACATCTTATCACATCCCATTTCACATCTTATCACATCCCATTTACATCTTATCACATTCCATTTACATCTTATCACATCCATTCACATCGTATTGCATTCCATTTACATCTTATCACATTCTATCACATCCCATTTATATCTTATCACATTCCATTTACATCTTATCATATCCATTCGCATCCTATCTCCATTTAGTAGCTTTTCTACTTCGATACCGATAATGGGACTTTTTCTATGGATTAAAAAAAATCAAATCTACCCATATTTCCACTTTTGATATTTAATCATAAATTGAATTATACTAAAAATTCCTCTTCTTCCCATTTGATTTCTTGGATCTTAAATACAATGGAAATTCCTCTTTTTGCATTTAATTATTTGCATTCCAATGTCATAGGAATTCTTCTTTTATATCAAATATTTCTCATTTAAAAAATTCCTCTAAAATAAAATATCCATTGATTCAATATGCTACGAATTTCTCTTTTCTCATTTAAATGATTGAATTCCAAATGTCATAGGAATTCCTCTTTTATCATTTAAATAATTCTCATGCATAAAATAAATTTTACTAAAATTTATCTTTGAATTTAAATAAAATATCCATTAATTCCAATATGCTAGGAATTTCTCTTTTCCCATTAAATAAAATATCCATTAATTCCAATATGCTAGGAATTTCTCTTTTCCCAATTCGAAATGTCATAGGAATTTCTCTTTTATCATGTAAATAATTCTCATAATTTCTTCTTTTCTTAAATTTTTAACTACACATAAACTTATAAATTAGTTTTCCATTGAATGTGACAAAAACCATTCATTTAGCCTAGGATATTCAATCCTAGAATATGGTAGGAAGCCCTCTTTTTACGTTATGCATAAGAACGAATTATGTATCAATTTTCTTAAAGAATTTGCCATAGCTCCATTACTATTACTGGTAATTTTTAATTTTTATGAAAAGAATAAGACATAGTAATGTAATTATGATAGTATAACTACCTTTTAGCCTTTAATCCAATTTATGGTAGTTATACTATCATAGTAATTATGATAGTATAAACACCTTTTAGCCAATCCAATTTATCGATTCATCTCATAATAATACTATAATTTTCAAGCATATAAGTATAAAAACCATCTTCTTCAACCTCTAGCTTCACTAGCCTAGAGTTTGATTTGGGATTTGAGGATTTCTCCATGAGAAGCACTAATTGAATAGAGAATTGGTCATAGGAATGACCATTCTTTGGAGGAGAGAGAGCTAAACATAAAAGCATTCTAATTTAAGCATAAATGTAAACTTTATGTGATTTATCACTAAAATTCATTAGAGAGCTTCATTTGCATTAAAGAACCATTCAATTGAATACTTCTCAAGCTTGAGAGGGGTTGAGAAGTGAAAAACATTGAGAAGATTAAGAAAAAGACCATAAAATCACATTTTACCTCTTGTTTTGCTTGATTCTTTAATCATTGGAGAGGCCCCCAACCAATCAATTGGTTAGTATGTTGAGGAAGGCTCCAAAGAAGGTTGAAGAGAGAGAGAGAAGCTCCAATCTCTCCAAGTTGTAGAGGATAATGGAAAATATCATTATTTTAGTATAATACTGGCATTGTATAGTTAACATATTTTTTTACAAAGGACTAAGGATCTATTTATAGGTGAGGGAGGTTCAGTTTGGTTGAATTTGGACAAGATTTTGACCTAGTTTGGCTCCCTTTTGATTTGGTTTGATTCAGGAGAGAGGGGAGATAAAAATATCATAATATTTTTGAGTTAAAAACTCCACCACATGTGTGAAATAGGCGCCTCCTTGAAGTGACCCCTTCTCCTTAACCAAGGTGTCAAAAATGTATCATTATACCCAAAATATCTCATTTTTTTAGTAATATATCATAGTTTTTTTTTACTAATAAACCTTGTACTCAGTCAACTCTTCATCTTATGTGGGCATTTACTCATTTTTAGGTATTTTTCTTTTAAATTTTTTTCTCCTCCCCACACTTAGATTGATCCTATTGGCCCATAGGAACCTTAATTGGACCATAATCCAAAAATTTCTGAAAATCTAGACCCTTAGGCTAAGGTCCTTTATACCTTCTTTCAATTAATTCCAATAATTGCACATTGGAAATTTCTTTTTGAAGCTCCGTTTCAAGGGAAACCATTTTAGACACTAGGAGGATTTTTATATCCAAAAATATCTCAATTTCGGATTAGCTCCCTATAGACATTTTCTCTCTCCATGCCAAAACAGGGTAACATGATCTTTCTTTTATTTAAGAGAGGGGAATAATTATAAGATCAGAAGGGGAGGTTCTTACTCCTTTATACCTCAAAAGCTAGAGGGAGGAATCTTACATCCTACCCCACTTAAAAGACGCGAGATGTCCTCATCGTGTAGCTGGAGGTCAAACTCTTTGCCTTAAGATCCAATTGATTCTAGAGTTCCTTATAGTCTGGCCAACCCTATAGAATCCTGGGATAAAAATCCCTTCAGATAGAACTCATTATCACATAACAATTTATTCAGATCATATCATTCATATCCTTAACACAATAATGGTCCATTAGACCGAAAATTCCATTTGAACATTCCTCCATGGGAATTTCAGGTATGCAGGTTTTTAATTTGTCATCCCTTAACTTGATCCACTAGTTCAAGTGTTAACAGTAGCAATCTGTTCATCAGCACAATCCACTAATCTTGTAGTGATTTGCTGAAGTCATTATCGCCATTCCAGTTATATTAACATCATTTACTACGATTCGTCCCATTCATCCTCATTGTGGCTTTATTCAACTTATCCTCTTTCAACCAGAATTCAGGAGTCATTATCTTTCAATCAGAATCCAAATCAACTCACCAATTCTCAACCAAAATGTCTAAAGTCATATCAACCAGCATTCAAAATCATCATCTGGATAGCATTTTTGCTTATAGTTTCAAGGTCTTAGATTTACTCGTATATACTCCCAGTAAAGAGCTGCAGTTATACCCTCGGTACATACGGGTAGTCACGGTCCTTGGAATTATAAGGTAAATACCATCATGTCTAGGCCTCAATTAAGTCAGGGATCCACATAATTGCTGTACTTCCATCTGAAGACCCAATTATCAACTTATGAATCTTCATTCTGAATATCAATTTGTATGAATTTCATCACACAATCTCAATCTTTTTCTGGTACTTCATAAATTTTTGACTTTCTGGCTTCTCAATTGTTCCACTTAAACCAATTCGCTCTAATACCAGCTGAAAGATCCCCGCCCCCTCCGCGCAATGAATTTGAGGGTGCTAGCAGCAGCGAAAGTAGCACTTCTTGCACGGGGCAGGACCTCTCACTAGTGGCCTCGCCCACCACGGATATCTGAACAAGAGACTAATCCCTCGATTCTTCCAAAACCAAACCCGAAAAAACTTCCCTCGCCCGGAAAGCAGGGGCACTTCCTCCAGGATATTTTTACTCTAACGTAGTCAAGCATGGGCGCTTCCTCCGGGATATTTTTACTCCAACGTAGTCAAGGTTATCACTGACCAAACTGATCCGACCAAACCTGTAAGTCACTTGGTCAGATCAAGGAAGAAACTTGCACTTGGATCATAAAGACCAACACTTTTTTCCTCATTGAGAGACACAACCATTGATTCTTTTCCATAAAACAATTACTATCCTTGATTTACTTTATCTATTGTACCATAACAGAATTGAGTCTCAATTTAGGGATCCATCAGTCCAGCCTAGTCCCGTGGGTTAGCCAACTACCCAACCATTGTAGTGATGGGATCCGTTTAAGAACTTGGTTAGGTTTTGTCCCGGGTACCAGGGAAAAGAGTTCGCAGGCCCCCTAGCTGGATCTTCATGCAAACTTCAAGCTAGTCACACCAGTTACACACCCAATACGAAATTGCCTTTTCCATAGATTGAGCTCTCTTTTAAAAAAATGTTTTAATAAAACCATAGTATCGCTGGGAAATTGCCTTTTCCATAGATTGAGCTCTCTTTAAAAAAAATATTTTAATGTTTTAATGATCATAATCCTCTAGAATATCCGGTTGAATTCTCATTTCCAATCATCTCCTCATTAGTCTACTTATGGCATCATTGGCAACCAGAATGCTCACCACCTGTCCACTTAGGGGCCTTTTCAATAGTTCCTAGCTCATAGTACCTGGCAATATATTCACTTATAAAAATCCAGATGGAATCTCCATTGAAGTTCAGCAAGATCAACCAACAGATCCATATTTAAAACAGTCATGGACTCATCCGTTGAGGACCAGTAAGGTCAATCAACCAAATCCATGCTCGAATTCAGAAAACAACTCTTACTCCTTGTTCCAATATCTTCCTCGACGCACGTGTTGGTATCTTTGGCAACCCAGAGCCCGAGCACCGTATGGTCAGCACCCTCTAGGATCCTTCGCAGGTCACCTAGCGCTTCACTCATAGGCCGTTTCCTTGGTCCCTCATCCACCGTACTGGAAGCTCACCATTTAAATCAAACCGAGGCTAGTCAAGACCTTGGCCAACCTTGCTACGCGAGACATCCTCCGTTGAGGCTCCGTCAGCAGTTACAACTTTATCACTTAGGTCTCCACGACCTCATTCACAAGATGGTCAAAATGCTTCTCCAGCATTATTGACATAAAACAGTCATTTAACAACACGTCATAAATACAATTTCTATAACAAACTCTCGTCTTTCCACATTATTCCACATCAATCCACGTTACTTAATCCATATCCAATTCATATGTATTCCCATTCTCATCCAATCACATCATTTTCCATCTCATTACATCTTTTCTCATTTATCCTCATCACATCTCATCCACCCGCATCTACCCATATCCACATCTCATCACATCACATTCATTCACATCTCATCCATTCATATCTACCCCGATCCACATCACATTCATTTCACCTCACATAGCATTCATTCACATCTATCCTAATTCACATCTCATCCATTCACATCACATCTCATTCATTCACATCTATCCCGTTTCACATCACATCACACATTACATTCATTCACATCACACATCATCCATTCACATCTATCCCAATTTACATCACATCTATTTCATATCACATCTATTCATTCACATCCCGATTCACATCTCATCCATTCACATCCCATATCATTCATTCACATCCCGATTCACATGACATCGCATCTTATTCATTCGCATCCCGATTCACATCACATTATATCTCATCCATTCACATCCCATATCATTCATTCACGTCCGTCACATTCATTTCCATCACATCCATTTACATCCATCACATCACATTCATTCATATCCATCACATCACATTCATTTATATCCATCTTATTCATTCTCATTACCATCCCATCATATACATTCTATCCACATTACATCACATCCACATCATATCTCATTCATACACATCCATCCAATCATTCACATGTACGATTATCCACATTACATCACATCCACATCATATCTCATTCATACACATCCATCCAATCATTCACATGTACGATTACCCACATCTATTCATACATTCACATCTATCACTTCACATCCACATATATTCACATCACATCACATCACATCTCATCCACATTCACATCCACATCCCTTTTTCATCACATCACATTCACATCCACTTCCCTTTACATCACATCACATCTCATCCACATTCACATCCACATCCCTTTTCATCACAGCACATCTCATCTATATCCACATCACATTCACATCCACTTCCCTTTACATCACATCACATCTTTAATTATATTTCCACATTCACATCCATCTACATCACATCGCATCCTTTCACATCCACATCCTTTCACATCCTTTCACATCCACATCCACATCCTTTTATATCACTTTCTTTCACATACATATCCACATCCATTTACATCACATTCTTTCACATACACATACACATCCATTTACTTCCCATCTCATCCTTTCACATATCCTCTCATCTCATCATTCACATCCACATTCATTTACTTCACATCTCATCCACATTCATTTTCATTACAACACATCCTATCACATCCCATTTACATCTTATCACATCCTATCGCATCCCATTTACATCTTATCACATCCATTCACATCTTATCACATCCTATTTACAATCCCATTTACATGTTATTACATTCCATTTACATCTTATCACATCCATTCACATCCTATTACATTCCATTTACATCTTATCACATCCCATTTACAATCCCATTTACATGTTATCACATTCCATTTACATCTTATCACATCCATTCACATCCTATTACATTCCATTCACATCTTATCACATCCCATTTACATGTTATCACATTCCATTTACATCTTATCACATCCATTCACATCCTATTACATTCCATTTACATCTTATCACATCCTATCACATCCCATTTAAATCTTATCACATTCCATTTACATCTTATCACATCCATTCACATCCTATCCCCATTTAGTATAGCTATATCAACTTCGATATCCATAATGGGACTTTTTCTAAATTTCTACCAATTGCTTGGCCTAGTTCTTTTTCTCAACGACTATTTCCATATTCTTTCTCAATTCCTCAATTGATTTATATTCGATAAAAAGAATTCATGGGATTTACAAAAATCAATTCTATCCATATTTTCACTTTTGATAATTAATCATAAATTGAATTATACTAAAAATTCCTCTTCTTCCCATTTTATTTCTTCTTCCCATTTGATTTCTTAGATCTCAAATACCATGGGAATTCCTCTTTTTGCATTTAATTATTTGCATTCCAATGTCATAGGAATTCTTCTTTTATCATCAAATATTTCTCATAAAATAAAATATCCATTGATTCAATATGCTAGGAATTTCTCTTTTCTCATTTAAATGATTGAATTCCAAACGTCATAGGAATTCCTCTTTAATCATTTAAATAATTCACATGCATAAAATAAATTTTCCTAAAACTCATCTTTGAATTTAAATAAAATATTCATTAATTCCAATATGCTAGGAATTTCTCTTTTCCCATTTAAATGATTGAATTCCAAATGTCATAGGAATTCCTCTTTTATCACATGTAAATAATTCTCATAATTTTCTCTTTTCTTAAATTTTTAATTACGTATAAACTTAAAAAGTAGTTTTCCATTGAATGTGACAAAAAACATTCTTTTAGCCTAGGATATTCAATCCTAGAATATGGTAGAAAGTCCTCTTTTTACGTTATGCATAAGAATGAATTTTGTATCAATTTTCTTAAAAAATTTGCCATAGCTCCGTTGCTATTGCTGGTAATTTTTAATTTTTATGAAAAGAATAAGACATAGTAATGTAATTATGATAGTATAACTACCTTTAAGCATTAAATCCAATTTATGGATTTATCTCATAATATTACTATAATTTTCAAGCATATAAGTATAAAAACCATCTTCTTAAACCTCTAGCTTCACAAGCCTAGAGTTTGATTTGTGAATTGAGAATTTCTCCATGAGAAGCACTAATTGAATAGAGAATTGGTCATAGGAATGGCCATTCTTTGGGGGAGAGAGAGATAAACATAAAAGCATTCTAATTTAAGCATAAATTTCAACCAAAATTCAAGAAATTATCTTTCAATCAGAATCCAAATCAACTCATCAATTCTCAACCAGAATTTCTAAAGTCATATCAACCACAGCATTCGAATTCATCATCTGGATAGCATTTTTGCTTATAATTTCAAGGTCTTAGATTTACTCATATATATTACCCTAGTAAAGAGCTATAGTTATACCCTTGGTACATACGGGTAGTCACGGTCCTTGGAATTATAAGGTAAATACCATCATGTCTAGGCCTCAAGCAAGTCAGGGATTCCACATAATTGCAGTACTTCCATCTGAAGACCCAATTATCAACTTATGAATCTTCATTCTGAATATCAATTTGTATGAATTTCATCACACAATTTCAATCTTTTTCTAGTACTTCATAAATTTTTGATTTTCTGGCTTCTCGGTTGTTCCACTTTAGCCAATTCGCTCTGATAACAGCTGAACGATCCTCGCCCCCTTTGCGCAACAAATTCGGGGGTGCTAGCAGCGAAAGTAGCACTTCTTGTGCGGGGCAGGACCTCTCACTCGCGGCCTCGCCCACGGATATCCGGACAAGAGACTAATCCCTCGGTTCTTTCAAAACGGAACCTGGAAATACTTCCCTCGCTTAGAAAGCACGGGCGCTTCCTCCGAGATATTTTTACTCTAACGTAGTCAAGATCATCACACTGACCAAACTAATCCGACTGAACCCGTAAGTCACTTGGTCAGATAAGGAAGAAACTTGCACTTGGATCATAGAGACCAACGCTTTTTTCCTCATTGAGAGGCACAGTCGTTGATTCTTTTCCATAGAACAATTACTATTTGGGATTTACTTCATTTATCATACCATTACAAAATTGAGTCTCAATTTAGGGATCCATCAGTTAAGCCTAACCCCATCCAGTCCCGTGGGTTAGCCAACCACCCAACCACTGTAGTGATGGGATCCATTTAAGAATTTGATTAGGTTTTGTCCTGGGTACCTGCGAGGAAAAGAGTTCCCAGGCCCCCTAGCTGGGATCTTCATGCAAACTTCAAGCTAGTCACACCACTTACACACCCGATACGAAATTGCCTTTTCCCACAGATTCAGCTGTCTTTAAAAACAATGTTTTAATGAAACCATAGTATCGCTGATCATAATCCTCCATAATATCCGGTTGAATTCTAATTTCCAATCATCTCTTCAGTGGTGTACCTATGGCTTTATTGACAACCCGAACGCTCACCACACCTATCCACTCAAGGGCCTTTTCAATAGTTCCTAACCCATAGTACCCACGGCATGATATTAACTTATAAAAATCCAGATAGAATCTCCGTTGAAGATCAGCGAGATCAACCAACAGATCCATATAAAAGAGTCATGGACTCATCCGGTGAGGACCAGCAAGGTCAATCAACCAAATCCATGCCCGAATTCAGAAAACAACTCTTACTCCCTGTTCCAATATCTTCCTCAACGCACGTGTGGGTATCTTCGGCAACCCAGAGCCCGAGCACCGTATGGTCAGCACCCTCTAGGATCATTCACAGGTCACCTAGCGCTTCACTGATAGGCCGCTTCCTTGGTCCCTCATCCACCATACCGGAAGCTCACCATTTAAATCGAAGCGAGGAGGCTGGTCAAGACCTCGGCTGACTTTGCTACGCGAGATGTCCTCCGTTGACTCTCGGTCAGCTGTTGTAACTTTATCACTTAGGTCTTCATGACCTCATTCACAAGACGGTCAAAATGCTTCCCCAGCATATTGACATAAAACAATCATTTAAAAAGAAGTCATAAATACAGTTTCTATAACGAACTCTCGTCTTTCCACATCAATCCACATTACTTAATCCACATCCGATTCATATGTATTCCCATTCTCATCCAATCACATCATTTTCCATCTCATCACATCTTTCCTCATTTATCCTTATCACATCTCATCCACTCGCATCTACCCGTATCCACATCTCATCACATCACATTCATTCACATCTCATCCATTCATATCTACCCCGATCCACATCACATCCATTTCACCTCACATCTCATTCATTCACATCTATCTCGATTCACATCTCATACATTCACATCACATCTCATTCATTCACATTTATCCCATTTCACATCACATCACATCACATTCATTCACATCTATCCCATTTCACATCACATCACATCACATCACATTCATTCACATCACACATCATCCATTCACATCTATCCCAATTTACATCACATCCATATCACACATCATCCATTCACATCCATCCCAATTTACATCACATCCATTTCACATCACATCTCATTCATTCACATCCTGATTCACATCTCATCCATTCACATCCCATATCATTTATTCACATCCTGATTCACATGACATTGTATCTCAGTTATTCACATCCCGATTCACATCACAGTAAATCTCATCCATTCACATCTCATATCATTCATTCACATCCGTCACATTCATTTATATCACTTCCATTTACATCCATCACATCACATTCATTCATATCCATAACATTCATTCTCATTACCGTCCCATCATATTTATTCTATCCATATTACATCACATCTACATCATATCTTATTCATACACATCCATCCAATCATTCACATGTACGATTACCCACATGTATTCATACATTCATATCCACATATATTCACATCACATCATATCTATTTACATCACATCACATCTCATCCACATTCACATCACATTCACATCCACATCCCTTTTCATCACATCACATCTCATCCATATCCACATCGCATTCACATCCACTTCCCTTTACATCACATCACATCTCATCCACATCCACATTCACATCCATTTACATCACATCACATCCTTTCACATCCACATCCATTTAGATCACATCACATCCTTTCACATCCACATCCACATCCATTTATATTACATTCTTTCACATACATATCCACATCCATTTACATTACATTCTTTCACATACACATCCACATCCATTTACTTCACATCTCATCCTTTCATATATCCTCTCATCTCATTCTCATCTCGTCATTCACATCCACATCCATTTACCTCACATCTCATCCACATTCATTTTCATTACACCACATCCTATCACATCCCATTTACATCTTATCACATCCATTCAAATCCTATCGCATCCCATTTATATCTTATCACATCCATTCACATCTTATCACATCCCATTTACATATTATCACATCCCATTTGCATCTTATCACATTCCGTTTACATCTTATCACATCCATTCACATCCTATCCCCATTTACTAGCTTTTTCTACTTTGATACCGATAATGGGACTTTTTCTAAATTTCTGCCAATTGCTTGGCCTAGATAAAGGTTCTTTTTCTTGACGACTATTTCTATATTGTTTCTCAATTCCTCAATTGAATTATATTCGATAAAAATAATTCATGGGATTTACAAAAATCAATTCTACCCATATTTCCACTTTTGATAATTAATCATAAATTGAATTATACTAAAAATTCCTCTTCTTCCCATTTGATTTCTTGGATCTCAAATACCATGGGAATTCCTCTTTTTGCATTTAATTATTTGCATTCCAATGTCATGGAAATTCTTCTTTTATCATCAAATATTTCTCATAAAATAATTTCCTCTAAAATAAAATATCCATTGATTCAATATGCTCGGAATTTCTCTTTTCTCATTTAAAGGATTGAATTCCAAATGTCATAGGAATTCCTCTTTTATCATTTAAATAATTCTCATGCATTAAATAAATTTTCCTAAAATTTATCTTTGAATTTAAATAAAATATCCATTAATTCCAATATGCTAGGAATTTCTCTTTTCCCATTTAAATGATTGAATTCCACATGTGATAGGAATTCCTCTTTTATCATGTAAATATTTCTCATAATTTTTTGTTTTCTTAATTTTTTAATTATGCATAAACTTAAAAATTAGTTTTCCATTGAATGTGACAAAAACCATTCTTTTAGCCTAGGATATTCAATCCTAGAATATGGTAGGAAGTCCTCTTTTTACGTTATGCATAAGAATGAATTATGTATAAATTTTCTTAAAAACATTACCATAGCTCCGCTGCTATTACTGGTAATTTTTAATTTTTATAAAAAGAATGAGACATAGTAATGTAATGATAGTATAACTACCTTTAAGCCTTAAATCCAATTTATGGATTTATCTCATAATATTACTATAATTTTCAAGCATATAAGTATAAAAACTATCTTCTTAAACCTCTAGCTTCACAAGCCTAGAGTTCGATTTGTGAATTGAGAATTTCTCCATGAGAAGAATTTCTCCATGAGAAGCACTAGTTGAATAGAGAATTGGTCATAGGAATGACCATTCTTTGGGGGAGAGAGAGATAAACATAAAAGCATTCTAATTTAAGCATAAATGTAAACTTTATGTTATTTATCACTAAAATTCATTAGAGAGCTTCATTTGCATTAAAGAACCATTCAATTGAATACTTCTCAAGCTTGAGAGGGTTGAGAAGTGAAAAACATTTAGAAGATTAAGAAAAAGACCATAAATTACACTTTACCTCTTGTTTTGCTTGATTCTTTAGTCATTAGAGAGGCCCCCAACCAATCAATTGGTTAGTATGTTGAGGAAGGCTTCAAAGAAGGTTGAAGAGAGAGAGAAGCTCCAATCTCTCCAAATTGTAGAGGATTTCTAGAGGATAATAGAAAATATTATTATTTTAGTATAATACTGGCATGGTATAGTTCACAGTTTTTTTTACAAAGAACGAAGGATCTATTTATAGGTGAGGGAGGTTCAGTTTGGCTGAATTTGGACAAGATTTGGACCTGGTTTGGCTCTCTTTTGATTTGGTTTGATCCAAGAGAGAGGAGAGATAAAAATATCACAATAATTTTAAGTTAAAAACTCCACCACATGTGTGAAATAGGCGCCTCCTTGAAGTGCCCCCTTCTCCTTACCAAGGTGTCAAAAATGTATCATTATACCCAAAAAATCTCATTTTTTAGTAATATATCCTAGTTTTTTTTACTAATAAACCTTGTACTCAGTCAACTCCTTATCTTATGTGGGCATTTACTCATTTTTGGGTATTTTCTTTTATAAATTGGATTTATCTCCTCCCCACACTTGGATTGATCCTATTGGCCCATAGGAACCTTAATTCTACCATAATCCAAAAATTTGTGAAAATCTAGACCCTTAGGCTAAGGTCCTTTATACCTACTTTCAATTAATTCTAATTGCACATTGGAAAGTTCTTTTTGAATTTCTGTTTCAAGGGAAACCATTTTGGACACTAGGAGGATTTTTATATCAAAAAATTTCTCAATTTTGGATTACCTCCCTCTAGACATTTTCTCTCTCCATGCCAAAATTTCTGGCATCCATTCGGCATCTTGAATAAGATGAGTGCGTATAGTTTACACCTCAAAAGCTAGAGGGAGGAATCTTACATCCTACCCCACTTAAAAGACGCGAGATGTCCTCATCGCGTAGCTGGAGGTCAAACTCTTTGCCTTAAGATCCAACTGATTCTGGGGTTCCTTATAGTCTGGTCAACCCAAGAGAATCCTGGGGTAAAGATCCCTTCAGATAGAACTCATTATCACATAACAATTCATTCAGATCATATCATTCATATCCTTAACACAATAATGGTCCTTTAGATTGAAAATTAATATCTGAACATTCCTCCATGGGAATTTCAGGTATGCACGTTTTTAATTTGTCATCCCTTAACTTGATCCACTGCTTCAAGTAATTATCACCATTCTAGTTATTAACATCATTACTGGGATTCGTCCCATTCATCCTCATTGTGGCTTTATTCAACTTATCTTCTTTCAACCAGAATTCAGGAATCATTATCTTTCAATCAGAATCCAAATCAACTCATCAATTCTCAACCAGAATTTCTAAAGTCATATCAACCAGCATTCGAATTCATCATCTAGATAGCATTTTTGCTTATAATTTCAAGGTCTTAGATTTACTCGTATATACTACCAGCAGTAAAGAGTTGCAGTTATACCCTCGGTACATATGGGTAGTCACATTCCTTGGAGTTATAAGGTAAATACCATCATATCTAGGCCTCAAGCAAGTTAGGGATTCCACATAATTGCGGTACTTCCATCTCAAGACCCAATTATTAACTTATGAATCTTCATTCTGAATATCAATTTGTGTGAATTTCATCACACAATTTCAATCTTTTTTTGGTACTTCATAAATTTTTGACTTTCTGGCTGCTCGGTTGTTCCACTTTAGCCAATTCGCTCTGATACCAGCTGAAAGATCCCCGCCCCCTCCGTGCAACAAATTCGGGGGTGCTAGCAGCGGAAGTAGCACTTCTTACGCGGGGCAGGACCTCTCACTCGAGGCCTCGCCCACGGATATCTGGACAAGAGACTAATCCCTCGATTCTTCCAAAACCGAACTCGAAAAAACCTTCCTCGCCCGGAAAGCACGGGCGCTTCCTCCGGGATATTTTTACTCAAACGTAGTCAAGGTCATCATTGATCAAACTGATCCGACCGAACCTGTAAGTCTTTCGGTCAGATCAAGGAAGAAACTTTCACTTGGATCATAGAGACCAACGCCTTTTTTCTCATTGAGAGAGGCACAACCATTGATTCTTTTCCATAGAATAATTACTATCCGGGATTTACTTCATCTATCGTACCATAATAGAATTGAGTCTCTCAATTTAGGGATCCATCAGTCCACCTTACTAACCCCATCCAGTCCCGTGGGTTAGCCAACCGCCCAACCACTATAGTAAGAATTTGGTTAGGTTTTGTCCCGGGTACCAGGGAAAAGAGTTCCCAAGCCCCCTAGCCGGATCTTCATGCAAACTTCAAGCTAGTCACACCACTTACACACCCAATACGAAATTGCCTTTTTCCACAGATTCAACTGTCTTTAAAAACAATGTTTTAATGAAACCATAGTATCACTGATCATAATCCTCCAGAATATCCGATTGAATTCTAATTTCCAATCATCTCTTCATTGGTGTACCTATGGCATCATTAGCAACCAGAACGCTCACCACTTGTCCACTCAGGGGCCTTTTCAATAGTTCCTAGCTCATAGTACCCGACAACATATTCACTTATAAAAATCCAGATGGAATCTCCGTTGAAGATCAGCAAGGTCAATGAACAGATCCATATAAAAGAGTCATGGACTCATCCGTTGAGGACTAGCAAGGTCAATCAACCAGATCCATGCCCGAATTCAGAAAACAACTCTTACTCCCTGTTCCAATATCTTCCTCGATGCACGTGTGGGTATCTTCGGTGACCCTGAGCCCGAGCACCGTATGGTCAGCACCCTCTAGGATCCTTCTAGTGCTTCACTCATAGGCTGCTTCCTTGGTCCCTCATCCACCGTACCGGAAGCTCACTATTTAAATCGAACTGAGGAGGCTGGTCAAGACCTCGGCTGACCTTGCTACGCGAGATGTCCTCCGTTGACTCTCGGTCAGCTGTTGCAACTTTATCACTTAGGTCTTCACGACCTCATTCACAAGACGGTCAAAATGCTTCCCCAACATTATTGACATAAAACAGTCATTTAAAAACAGGTCATGGATACAGTTCATAAAACAGTCATTTAAAAACAGGTCATAAATACAGTTCATAAAAAAGTCATTTAAAAATAGGTCATAAATATAGTTTCTTTAACGAACTCTCGTCTTTCCACATTGTTCCACATCAATCCACATTACTTAATCCACATCCAATTCATATGTATTCCCATTCTCATCTAATCACATCATTTTCCATCTCATCACATCTTTCCCATTCTCATCTAATCCACATTACTTAATCCACATCCAATTCATATGTATTCCCATTCTCAGCTAATCATATCATTTTCCATCTCATCACATCTTTCCTCATTTATCCTCATCACATCTCATCCACTCGCATCTACCCATATCCACATCTCATCACTACACATTCATTCACATCTCATCCATTCATATCTACCCCAATCCACATCACATCCATTTCACCTCACATCTCATTCATTCACATCTATCTCGATTCACATCTCATCCATTCACATCACATCCATTCACATCACATCTCATTCATTCACATCTATCCCGTTTCATATCACATCACATCACATTCATTCACATCACACATCATCCATTCACATCTATCCCAATTTTTATCCATTTCACATCACATCTCATTCATTCACATCCCGATTCACATCTCATCCATTCACATCCCATATCATTCATTCACATCTCGATTCACATGACATCGCATCCATTTCACATCACATCTCATTCATTCACATCATGATTCACATCTCATCCATTCACATCCCATATCATTCATTCACATCCCGATTCACATGACATCGCATCTCATTCATTCACATCCCGATTCACGTCACATTACATCTCATCCATTCACATCCCATATCATTCATTCACGTCCGTCACATTCATTTACATCACATCCATTTACATCCATCACATCACATTCATTCATATCCATCACATTCATTCTCATTACCATCCCATCATATACATTCTATCCACATTACATCACATCCACATCATATCTCATTCATACACATCCATCCAATCATTCACATGTACGATTACCCACATCTATTCATACATTCACATCTATCACTTTACATCCACATATATTCACATCACATCTCCTCCACATTCACATCCACATCCCTTTTCATCACATCACATCTCATCCATATCCACATCACATTCACATCCACTTCCCTTTACATCACATCACATCTTATCCACATCCACGTTCACATCCATTTACATCCTTTCACATCCACATCCACATTCACATCCATTTAGATCACGTCACATCCACATCCACATCCATTTATATCCTTTCACATCCACATCCACGTCCATTTATATCATATTCTTTCACATACATATCCACATCCATTTACATCACATTCTTTCACATACACATCCACATCCATTTACTTCCCATCTCATCCTTTCATATATCCTCTCATCTCATTCTCATCTTATCATTCACATCCACATCCATTCATCTTATCATTCACATCCACATCCATTTACTTCACATCTCATCCGCATTTATTTTCATTACACCAGATCCTATCACATCCCATTTACATCTTATCACATCCATTCAAATCCTATCGCATCCCATTTACATCTTATCACATCCATTCACATGTTATCACATCCCATTTACATCTTATCACATTCCATTTACTTCTTATCACATTCATTCACATCCTATCGCATCCCATTTACATCTTATCACATCCCATTTACATCTTATCACATTCCATTTACATCCATTCACATCCTATCCCCATTTAGTAGCTTTTTCTACTTCAATACGGATAATGGGACTTTCTTTCAAATTTTTGCTAATTGCTTGGCCTAGATAAAGGTTCTTTCTCTCAATGACTATTTCCATCTTCTTTCTCAATTCCTCAATTGAATTATATTCGATAAAAAGAATTCATGGGATTTACAAAAATCAACTCTACCCATATTTCCACTTTTGATAATTAATCATAAATTGAATTATACTAAAAATTCCTCTTCTTCCCATTTGATTTCTTGGATCTCAAATACCATGGGAATTCCTCTTTTTGCATTTAATTATTTGCATTCCAATGTCATGGGAATTCTTCTTTTATCATCAAATATTTCTCATAAAATAAATTCCTCCAAAATAAAATATCCATTGATTCAATATGCTAGGAATTTCTCTTTTCTCATTTAAATGATTGAATTCCAAATGTCATAGGAATTCCTCTTTTATCATTTAAATAATTCTCATGCATAAAATAAATTTTCCTAAAATTCATCTTTGAATTTAAATAAAATATCCATTAAGTCCAATATGCTAGAAATTTCTCTTTCCCATTTAAATGATTGAATTCCAAATGTCATAGGAATTCCTCTTTTATCATGTAAATAGTTCTCATAATTTTCTCTTTTCTTAATCTCTTAATTACGCATAAACTTAAAAATTAGTTTTCCATTGAATGTGACAAAACCATTCTTTTAGCCTAGGATATTCAATCCTAGAATATGGTAGGAAGTCCTCTTTTAGCCTAGGATATTCAATCCTAGAATATGGTAGGATGTCCTCCTTTTACGTTATGCATAAGAATGAACTATGTATCAATTTTCTTAAAAAATTTACCATAGCTCCGCTGCTATTTCTGGTAATTTTTAATTTTTATGAAAAGAATAAAACATAGTAATGTAATTATGATAGTATAACTATGTTTTAGCCTTAAATCTAGTTTATGGATTTATCTCATAATATTACTATAATTTTCAAGCATATAAGTATAAAAACCATCTTCAACCTCTAGCTTCACAAGCCTAGAGTTCGATTTGTGAATTGAGGATTATGACCATTCTTTTGGGGGGGGGGAGATAAACATAAAAGCATTCTAATTTAAGCATAAATGTAAACTTTATGTGATTTATCACTAAAATTCATTAGAGAGCTTCGTTTGCATTAAAGAACCATTCAATTGAATACTTCTCAAGCTTGAGAGGGGTTGAGAAGTGAAAAACATTTAGAAGATTAAGAAAAAGATAATAAAATCACACTTTACCTCTTTTTTTGCTTGATTCTTTAGTCATTGGAGACCCAACCAATCAATTGGTTCGTATGTTGAGGAAGGCTCCAAAAAAGAAGGTTGAAGAGAGAGAGAGAAGCTCCAATCTCTCCAAATTGTAGAGGATTTTTAGAGGATAATAGAAAATATCATTATTTTAGTATAATATTGGCATGGTATAGTTCACAGATTTTTTTACAAAGGACTAAGGATCTATTTATTGGTGAGGGAGATTCAGTTTGGCTGAATTTGGACCTAGTTTGGCTCCCTTTTGATTTGGCTTGATCCAGGAGAGAGGAGAGATAAAAATATCACAATATTTTTGAGTTAAAAACTCCACCACATGTGTGAAATAGGCACCTCCTTGAAGTGCCCCCTTCTCCCTACCAAGGTGTCAAAAATGTATCATTATATCCAAAATATCTCATTTTTTTAGTAATATATCATAGTTTTTTACTAATAAAACTTTTACTCAGCCAACTCTTCATCTTATGTGGGCATTTACTCATTTTTGGGTATTTTTCTTTTATAAATTGGATTTATCTCCTCCCCACACTTGGATTGATCCTATTGGCCCATAAGAATCTTAATTGGACCATAATCCCAAAATTTCTGAAAATCTAGACCCTTAGGCTAAGGTCCTTTTTACCTACTTTCAATTAATTCCAATTGCACATTGGAAAGTTCTTTTTGAAATTCTGTTTCAGCGGAAACCCATTTAGACACTAGGAGGATTTTTATATCCAAAAATACCTCAATTTTGGATAACTTCCCGCTAGACATTTTCTCTCTCTAGGCCAAAACAGGGTAAAACAGGATCTTTCTTTTATTTCAGAGAGGGGAATAATTATAAGATCAGAAGGGAAGTTTCTTACTCCTTTACACCTCAAAAGCTAGAGGGAGGAATCTTACATCCTACCCCACTTAAAAGATGCAAGATATCCTCGTCGCGTAGCTGGAGGTCAAACTCTTTGCCTTAAGATCCAATTGATTCTGGGGTTCCTTATAGTTTGGTCAACCCAACAGAATCCTGGAATAAAGATCCCTTCAGATAGAACTTATTATTAGATAACAATTCATTCAGATCATATCATCAATATCCTTAACACAATAATGGTCCATTAGACCAAAAATTCAATCTTAACATTCCTCCATGGGAATTTCAGGTATGCAGGTTTTTAATTTGTCATCCCTTAACTTGATCCACTGGTTAAAATGTTAACAGTAGCAATCTGTCAGCACAATCCACTAATCTCGTAGTGATTTGCTGAAGCCATTATCGCCATTTTAGTAATTAACATCATTATTGGGATTCATCCCATTCATCCTCATTGTGGCTTTATTCAACTTATCTTCTTTCAACCAGAATTCAGGAATCATTATCTTTCAATCAGAATCCAAATCAACTCATCAATTCTCAACCAAAATTTCTAAAGTCATATCAATCAGCATTCGAATTCATCATCTAGATAGCATTTTTGCTTATAAATTCAAGGTCTTAGATTTACTCGTATATACTGCCAGTAAAGAGCTGCAGTTATACCCTCAGTATATATACTGCCAGTAAAGAGCTGCAGTTATATCCTCAGTATATACGAGTAATCACGGTCCTTGGAATTATAAGGTAAATACCATCATGTCTAGGCCTCAAGTAAGTCAGGGATTCCACATAATTGCGGTACTTCCATCTCAAGACCCAATTATCAACTTATGAATCTTGATTTTGAATATCAATTTGTATGAATTTCATCACACAATTTCAATCTTTTTTTGGTACTTCATAAATTTTTGACTTTCTCGCTTCTTGGTTGTTCCACTTTAGCCAATTCACTCTGATACCAGCTGAAAGGTCCTCGCCTCCTCCGAGCAACGAATTCGGGGGGGGGGGGTGCTAGCAAGAGAAGTTGCACTTCTTGCGCGGGGCAGGACCTCTCACTCGGGGCCTCGCCACACAGATATCCGAACAAGAGACTAATCCCTCAATTCTTCCAAAACCGAACCCAAAAAAACTACCCTCGCATGGAAAGCATGGGCACTTCCTCCGGGATATTTTTACTCTAATGTAAACAAGGTCATCACACTAACCAAACTGATCCGACCAAACCTTTAAGTCACTTGGTCAGATGAAGGAAGAAACTTGCACTTGGATCATAGAGACCAACGCTTTTTCTCTCATTGAGAGGCACAGCCGTTGATTCTTTTTCATAGAACAATTACTATCCGGGATTTACTTCATCTATCGTACCATAATAGAATTAAGTCTCAATTTAGGGATCCATCAGTCCAGCCTAGCCCCATCCACTCTTGTGGGTTAGCCAACCACCCAACCACTGTAGTGATGGGATCCGTTTAAGAATTTGGTTAGGTTTTGTCCCGGGTACCAGGGAAAAGAGTTCGAAGGCCCCCTAGCCGGATTTTCATGCAAACTTCAAGCTAGTCACACCACTCACACACCCAATACGAAATTGCATTTTTCCAAAGATTCAGCTGTCTTTAAAAACAATCTTTAAAAATAGATTCAGTTGTCTTTAAAAATAATCTTTTAATGAAACCATAGTATCGCTCATAATAATCCTCCAAAATATCCGGTTGAATTCTAATTTCTAATCATCTCTTCATTGGTGTACCTATGGCATCATTGGCAACCAAAACGCTCACCACTTGTCCACTTTCAGGGGCCTTTTCAATAGTTCCTTGCTCATAGTACCCGGCAATATATGCACTTATAAAAATCCAGATGGAATCTCCGTTGAAGATCAGCAAGATCAACCAGCAGATCCATATAAAAGAGTCATGGACTTATCCGTTGGAGGACCAGCAAGGACAATCAACCAGATTCATGCCCATATTTAGAAAACAACTCTTACTCCTTGTTCCAATATCTTCCTCGACGCACGTGTGGGTATCTTCGGCGACCCAGAGCCCGAGCACCGTATGGTCAGCACCCTCTAGGATCCTTCGCAGGTCACCTAGCGCTTCACTCATAGGCTGCTTCCTTGGTCCCTCATCCACCGTACCGGAAGCTCACCATTTAAATCGAACCGAGGCTGGTCAAGACCTCGGCCGACCTTGCTACGCGAGACGTCCTCCGTTGACTGTCCTCAGCTATTGCAACTTTATCAGTTAGGTCTCCACGACCTCATTCACAAGACGGTCAAAAAGCTTCCCCAGCATTATTGACATAAAACAGTCATTTAAAAACAGGTCATAAATACAGTGTCTATAACGAACTCTCGTCTTTCCACATCAATCCACATCTACCCATATCCACATCTCATCACATCACATTCATTCATATCTCATCCATTCATATCTACCCCAATCTACATCACATCCATTTCACCTCACATCTCATCCATTCATATCTACCCCAATCTACATCACATCCATTTCAACTCACATCTCATTGCCTAACCCCATCCAGTCCCGTGGGTTAGCCAACCACCCAACCACTGTAGTTAGTGATGGGATCCATTTAAGAATTTGATTAGGTTTTGTCCTGGGTACCAGCGAGGAAAAGAGTTCCCAGGCCCCCTAGCTGGGATCTTCATGCAAACTTCAAGCTAGTCACACCACTTACACACCCAATACGAAATTGCCTTTTCCCACAGATTCAGCTGTCTTTAAAAACAATGTTTTAATGAAACCATAGTATCGCTGATCATAATCCTCCAAAATATCCGGTTGAATTCTAATTTCCAATCATCTCTTCAGTGGTGTACCTATGGCTTTATTGACAACCCGAACGCTCACCACACCTATCCACTCAAGGGCCTTTTCAATAGTTCCTAACCCATAGTACCCACGGCATGATATTTACTTATAAAAATCCAGATAGAATCTCCGTTGAAGATCAGCGAGATCAACCAACAGATCCATATAAAAGAGTCATGGACTCATCCGGTGAGGACCAGCAAGGTCAATCAACCAAATCCATGCCCGAATTCAGAAAACAACTCTTACTCCCTGTTCCAATATCTTCCTCAACGCACGTGTGGGTATCTTCGGCAACCCAGAGCCCGAGCACCGTATGGTCAGTACCCTCTAGGATCACCTTCACAGGTCACCTAGCGCTTCACTAATAGGCCGCTTCCTTGGTCCCTCATCCACCATACCGGAAGCTCACCATTTAAATCAAAGCGAGGAGGCTGGTCAAGACCTCGGCTGACTTTGCTACGCGAGATGTCCTCCGTTGACTCTCGGTCAGCTGTTGTAACTTTATCACTTAGGTCTTCATGACCTCATTCACAAGACGGTCAAAATGCTTCCCCAGCATATTGACATAAAACAATCATTTAAAAAGAAGTCATAAATACAGTTTCTATAACGAACTCTCGTCTTTCCACATCAATCCACATTACTTAATCCACATCCGATTCATATGTATTCCCATTCTCATCCAATCACATCATTTTCCATCTCATCACATCTTTCCGCATTTATCCTTATCACATCTCATCCACTCGCATCTACCCGTATCCACATCTCATCACATCACATTCATTCACATCTCATCCATTCATATCTACCCCGATCCACATCACATCCATTTCACCTCACATCTCATTCATTCACATCTATCCCGATTCACATCTCATCCATTCACATCACATCTCATTCATTCACATCTATCCCATTTCACATCACATCACATCACATTCATTCACATTTATCCCATTTCACATCACATCACATCACATCACATTCATTCACATCACACATCATCCATTCATATCTATCCCAATTTACATCACATCCATATCACACATCATCCATTCACATCCATCCCAATTTACATCACATCCATTTCACATCACATCTCATTCATTCACATCCTGATTCACATCTCATCCATTCACATCCCATATCATTCATTCACATCCTGATTCACATGACATTGTATCTCAGTTATTCACATCCCGATTCACATCACAGTAAATCTCATCCATTCACATCTCATATCATTCATTCACATCCGTCACATTCATTTATATCACTTCCATTTACATCCATCACATCCATTTACATCCATCACATCACATTCATTCATATCCATAACATTCATTCTCATTACCGTCCCATCATATTTATTCTATCCATATTACATCACATCTACATCATATCTCATTCATACACATCCATCCAATCATTCACATGTACGATTACCCACATGTATTCATACATTCACATCCACATATATTCACATCACATCACATCACATCTCATCCACATTCACATCACATTCACAGCCACATCTCTTTTCATCACATCACATCTCATCCATATCCACATCGCATTCACATCCACTTCCCTTTACATCACATCACATCTCATCCACATCCACATTCACATCCATTTACATCACATCACATCCTTTCACATCCACATCCACATTCACATCCATTTAGATCACATCACATCCTTTCACATCCACATCCACATCCATTTATATTACATTCTTTCACATACATATCCACATCCATTTACATCACATTCTTTCACATACACATCCACATCCATTTACTTCACATCTCATCCTTTCATATATCCTCTCATCTCATTCTCATCTCGTCATTCACATCCACATCCATTTACCTCACATCTCATCCACATTCATTTTCATTACACCACATCCTATCACATCCCATTTACATCTTATCACATCCATTCAAATCCTATCGCATCCCATTTACATCTTATCACATCCATTCACATCTTATCACATCCCATTTACATCTTATCACATCCATTCACATCCTATCGCATCCCATTTACATCTTATCACATCCCATTTGCATCTTATCACATTCCGTTTACATCTTATCACATCCATTCACATCCTATCCCCATTTACTAGCTTTTTCTACTTTGATACCGATAATGGGACTTTTTCTAAATTTCTGCCAATTGCTTGGCCTAGATAAAGGTTCTTTTTCTTGACGACTATTTCTATATTGTTTCTCAATTCCTCAATTGAATTATATTCGATAAAAATAATTCATGGGATTTACAAAAATCAATTCTACCCATATTTCCACTTTTGATAATTAATCATAAATTGAATTATACTAAAAATTCCTCTTCTTCCCATTTGATTTCTTGGATCTCAAATACCATGGGAATTCCTCTTTTTGCATTTAATTATTTGCATTCCAATGTCATGGAAATTCTTCTTTTATCATCAAATATTTCTCATAAAATAATTTCCTCTAAAATAAAATATCCATTGATTCAATATGCTAGGAATTTCTCTTTTCTCATTTAAAGGATTGAATTCCAAATGTCATAGGAATTCCTCTTTTATCATTTAAATAATTCTCATGCATTAAAATTTTTTTCCTAAAATTCATCTTTGAATTTAAATAAAATATCCATTAATTCCAATATGCTAGGAATTTCTCTTTTCCCATTTAAATGATTGAATTCCACATGTGATAGGAATTCCTCTTTTATCATGTAAATATTTCTCATAATTTTTTGTTTTCTTAATTTTTTAATTATGCATAAACTTAAAAATTAGTTTTCCATTGAATGTGACAAAAACCATTCTTTTAGCCTAGGATATTCAATCCTAGAATATGGTAGGAAGTCCTCTTTTTACGTTATGCATAAGAATGAATTATGTATAAATTTTCTTAAAAACATTACCATAGCTCCGCTGCTATTACTGGTAATTTTTAATTTTTATAAAAAGAATGAGACATAGTAATGTAATGATAGTATAACTACCTTTAAGCCTTAAATCCAATTTATGGATTTATCTCATAATATTACTATAATTTTCAAGCATATAAGTATAAAAACTATCTTCTTAAACCTCTAGCTTCACAAGCCTAGAGTTCGATTTGTGAATTGAGAATTTCTCCATGAGAAGAATTTCTCCATGAGAAGCACTAGTTGAATAGAGAATTGGTCATAGGAATGACCATTCTTTGGGGGAGAGAGAGATAAACATAAAAGCATTCTAATTTAAGCATAAATGTAAACTTTATGTTATTTATCACTAAAATTCATTAGAGAGCTTCATTTGCATTAAAGAACCATTCAATTGAATACGTCTCAAGCTTGAGAGGGTTGAGAAGTGAAAAACATTTAGAAGATTAAGAAAAAGACCATAAATTACACTTTACCTCTTGTTTTGCTTGATTCTTTAGTCATTAGAGAGGCCCCCAACCAATCAATTGGTTAGTATGTTGAGGAAGGCTCCAAAGAAGGTTGAAGAGAGAGAGAAGCTCCAATCTCTCCAAATTGTAGAGGATTTCTAGAGGATAATAAAAAATATTATTATTTTAGTATAATACTGGCATGGTATAGTTCAGAGTTTTTTTTACAAAGGACGAAGGATCTATTTATAGGTGAGGGAGGTTCAGTTTGGCTGAATTTGGACAAGATTTGGACCTGGTTTGGCTCTCTTTTGATTTGGTTTGATCCAAGAGAGAGGAGAGATAAAAATATCACAATAATTTTAAGTTAAAAACTCCACCACATGTGTGAAATAGGCGCCTCCTTGAAGTGCCCCCTTCTCCTTACCAAGGTGTCAAAAATGTATCATTATACCCAAAAAATCTCATTTTTTAGTAATATATCATAGTTTTTTTTACTAATAAACCTTGTACTCAGTCAATTCCTTATCTTATGTGGGCATTTACTCATTTTTGGGTATTTTCTTTTATAAATTGGATTTATCTCCTCCCCACACTTGGATTGATCCTATTGGCCCATAGGAACCTTAATTCTACCATAATCCAAAAATTTGTGAAAATCTAGACCCTTAAGCTAAGGTCCTTTATACCTACTTTCAATTAATTCCAATTGCACATTGGAAAGTTCTTTTTGAATTTCTGTTTCAAGGGAAACCATTTTGGACACTAGGAGGATTTTTATATCAAAAAATTTCTCAATTTTGGATTACCTCCCTCTAGACATTTTCTCTCTCCATGCCAAAATTTCTGGCATCCATTCGGCATCTTGAATAAGATGAGTGCGTATAGTTTACACCTCAAAAGCTAGAAGGAGGAATCTTACATCCTACCCCACTTAAAAGACGCGAGATGTCCTCATCGCGTAGCTGGAGGTCAAACTCTTTGCCTTAAGATCTAACTGATTCTGGGGTTCCTTATAGTCTGGTCAACCCAAGAGAATCCTGGGGTAAAGATCCCTTCAGATAGAACTCATTATCACATAACAATTCATTCAGATCATATCATTCATATCCTTAACACAATAATGGTCCTTTAGATTGAAAATTGATATCTGAACATTCCTCCATGGGAATTTCAGGTATGCACGTTTTTAATTTGTCATCCCTTAACTTGATCCACTGCTTCAAGTAATTATCACCATTCTAGTTATTAACATCATTACTGGGATTCGTCCCATTCATCCTCATTGTGGCTTTATTCAACTTATCTTCTTTCAACCAGAATTCAGGAATCATTATCTTTCAATCAGAATCCAAATCAACTCATCAATTCTCAACCAGAATTTCTAAAGTCATATCAACCAGCATTCGAATTCATCATCTAGATAGCATTTTTGCTTATAATTTCAAGGTCTTAGATTTACTCGTATATACTACCAGCAGTAAAGAGTTGCAGTTATACCCTCGGTACATACGGGTAGTCACAGTCCTTGGAATTATAAGGTAAATACCATCATATCTAGGCCTCAAGCAAGTTAGGGATTCCACATAATTGCGGTACTTCCATCTCAAGACCCAATTATCAACTTATGAATCTTCATTCTGAATATCAATTTGTGTGAATTTCATCACACAATTTCAATCTTTTTTTGCTACTTCATAAATTTTTGACTTTCTGGCTGCTCGGTTGTTCCACTTTAGCCAATTCGCTCTGATACCAGCTGAAAGATCCCCGCCCCCTCTGTGCAACAAATTCGGGGGTGCTAGCAGTGGAAGTAGCACTTCTTACGCGGGGCAGGACCTCTCACTCAAGGCCTCGCCCACGGATATCCGGACAAGAGACTAATCCCTCGATTCTTCCAAAACCGAACCCGAAAAAACCTTCCTCGCCTGGAAAGCACGGGCGCTTCCTCCGGGATATTTTTACTCAAACGTAGTCAAGGTCATCATTGATCAAACTGATCCGACCGAACCTGTAAGTCTTTTGGTCAGATCAAGGAAGAAACTTTCACTTGGATCATAGAGACCAATGCCTTTTTTCTCATTGAGAGAGGCACAACCGTTGATTCTTTTCCATAGAATAATTACTATCCGGTATTTACTTCATCTATCGTACCATAACAGAATTGAGTCTCTCAATTTAGGGATCCATCAGTCCACCTTACTAACCCCATCCAGTCCCCTGGGTTAGCCAACCGCCCAACCACTATAGTAAGAATTTGGTTAGGTTTTGTCCCGGGTACCAGGGAAAAGAGTTCCCAAGCCCCCTAGCCGGATCTTCATGCAAACTTCAAGCTAGTCACGCCACTTACACACCCAATACGAAATTGCCTTTTTCCATAGATTCAACTGTCTTTAAAAACAATATTTTAATGAAACCATAGTATCGCTGATCATAATCCTCCAGAATATCCGATTGAATTCTAATTTCCAATCATCTCTTCATTGGTGTACCTATGGCATCATTAGCAACCAGAACGCTCACCACTTGTCCACTCAGGGGCCTTTTCAATAGTTCCTAGCTCATAGTACCCGACAACATATTCACTTATAAAAATCCAGATGGAATCTCCGTTGAAGATCAGCAAGATCAATGAACAGATCCATATAAAAGAGTCATGGACTCATCCGTTGAGGACTAGCAAGGTCAATCAACCAGATCCATGCCCGAATTCAGAAAACAACTCTTACTCCCTGTTCCAATATCTTCCTCGATGCAAGTGTGGGTATCTTCGGTGACCCTGAGCCCGAGCACCGTATGGTCAGCACCCTCTAGGATCCTTCGCAAGTCACCTAGTGCTTCACTCATAGGCTGCTTCCTTGGTCCCTCATCCACCGTACCGGAAGCTCACTATTTAAATCAAACTGAGGAGGCTGGTCAAGACCTCGGCTGACCTTGCTACGCGAGATGTCCTCCGTTGACTCTCGGTCAGCTGTTGCAACTTTATCACTTAGGTCTTCACGACCTCATTCACAAGACGGTCAAAATGCTTCCCCAACATTATTGACATAAAACAGTCATTTAAAAACAGGTCATGGATACAGTTCATAAAACAGTCATTTAAAAACAGGTCATAAATACAGTTCATAAAAAAGTCATTTAAAAATAGGTCATAAATACAGTTTCTTTAACGAACTCTCGTCTTTCCACATTGTTCCACATCAATCCACATTACTTAATCCACATCCAATTCATATGTATTCCCATTCTCATCTAATCACATCATTTTCCATCTCATCACATCTTTCCCATTCTCATCTAATCCACATTACTTAATCCACATCCAATTCATATGTATTCCCATTCTCAGCTAATCATATCATTTTCCATCTCATCACATCTTTCCTCATTTATCCTCATCACATCTCATCCACTCGCATCTACCCATATCCACATCTCATCACTACACATTCATTCACATCTCATCCATTCATATCTACCCCAATCCACATCACATCCATTTCACCTCACATCTCATTCATTCACATCTATCTCGATTCACATCTCATCCATTCACATCACATCTCATTCATTCACATCTATCCCGTTTCACATCACATCACATCACATTCATTCACATCACACATCATCCATTCACATCTATCCCAATTTACATCCATTTCACATCACATCTCATTCATTCACATCCCGATTCACATCTCATCCATTCACATCCCATATCATTCATTCACATCTCGATTCACATGACATCGCATCCATTTCACATCACATCTCATTCATTCACATCATGATTCACATCTCATCCATTCACATCCCATATCATTCATTCACATCCCGATTCACATGACATCGCATCTCATTCATTCACA
Organism: Cibotium barometz; assembly: GCF_041138505.1. Classification (NCBI taxonomy): domain Eukaryota; kingdom Viridiplantae; phylum Streptophyta; class Polypodiopsida; order Cyatheales; family Cibotiaceae; genus Cibotium; species Cibotium barometz. The sequence continues at coordinate 37,441,410 of NC_141095.1, forward strand.
TCCCGATTCACGTCACATTACATCTCATCCATTCACATCCCATATCATTCATTCACGTCCGTCACATTCATTTACATCACATCCATTTACATCCATCACATCACATTCATTCATATCCATCACATTCATTCTCATTACCATCCCATCATATACATTCTATCCACATTACATCACATCCACATCATATCTCATTCATACACATCCATCCAATCATTCACATGTACGATTACCCACATCTATTCATACATTCACATCTATCACTTTACATCCACATATATTCACATCACATCTCCTCCACATTCACATCCACATCCCTTTTCATCACATCACATCTCATCCATATCCACATCACATTCACATCCACTTCCCTTTACATCACATCACATCTTATCCACATCCACGTTCACATCCATTTACATCCTTTCACATCCACATCCACATTCACATCCATTTAGATCACGTCACATCCTTTCACATCCACATCCACATCCATTTATATCATATTCTTTCACATACATATCCACATCCATTTACATCACATTCTTTCACATACACATCCACATCCATTTACTTCCCATCTCATCCTTTCATATATCCTCTCATCTCATTCTCATCTTATCATTCACATCCACATCCATTTACTTCACATCTCATCCGCATTTATTTTCATTACACTAGATCCTATCACATCCCATTTACATCTTATCACATCCATTCAAATCCTATCGCATCCCATTTACATCTTATCACATCCATTCACATCTTATCACATCCCATTTACATCTTATCACATTCCATTTACTTCTTATCACATTCATTCACATCCTATCGCATCCCATTTACATCTTATCACATCCCATTTACATCTTATCACATTCCATTTACATCCATTCACATCCTATCTCCATTTAGTAGCTTTTTCTACTTCAATACGGATAATGGGACTTTCTTTCAAATTTCTGCTAATTGCTTGGCCTAGATAAAGGTTCTTTCTCTCAATGACTATTTCCATCTTCTTTCTCAATTCCTCAATTGAATTATATTCAATAAAAAGAATTCATGGGATTTACAAAAATCAACTCTACCCATATTTCCACTTTTGATAATTAATCATAAATTGAATTATACTAAAAATTCCTCTTCTTCCCATTTGATTTCTTGGATCTCAAATACCATGGGAATTCCTCTTTTTGCATTTAATTATTTGCATTCCAATGTCATGGGAATTCTTCTTTTATCATCAAATATTTCTCATAAAATAAATTCCTCCAAAATAAAATATCCATTGATTCAATATGCTGGGAATTTCTCTTTTCTCATTTAAATGATTGAATTCCAAATGTCATAGGAATTCCTCTTTTATCATTTAAATAATTCCCATGCATAAAATAAATTTTCCTAAAATTCATCTTTGAATTTAAATAAAATATCCATTAATTCCAATATGCTAGAAATTTCTCTTTCCCATTTAAATGATTGAATTCCAAATGTCATAGGAATTCCTCTTTTATCATGTAAATAGTTCTCATAATTTTCTCTTTTCTTAATCTCTTAATTACGCATAAACTTAAAAATTAGTTTTCCATTGAATGTGACAAAACCATTCTTTTAGCCTAGGATATTCAATCCTAGAATATGGTAGGAAGTCCTCTTTTAGCCTAGGATATTCAATCCTAGAATATGGTAGGATGTCCTCCTTTTACGTTATGCATAAGAATGAACTATGTATCAATTTTCTTAAAAAATTTACCATAGCTCCGCTGCTATTTCTGGTAATTTTTAATTTTTATGAAAAGAATAAAACATAGTAATGTAATTATGATAGTATAACTATGTTTTAGCCTTAAATCTAGTTTATGGATTTATCTCATAATATTACTATAATTTTCAAGCATATAAGTATAAAAACCATCTTCAACCTCTAGCTTCACAAGCCTAGAGTTCGATTTGTGAATTGAGGATTATGACCATTCTTTTGGGGGGGGGAGATAAACATAAAAGCATTCTAATTTAAGCATAAATGTAAACTTTATGTGATTTATCACTAAAATTCATTAGAGAGCTTCGTTTGCATTAAAGAACCATTCAATTGAATACTTCTCAAGCTTGAGAGGGGTTGAGAAGTGAAAAACATTTAGAAGATTAAGAAAAAGATAATAAAATCACACTTTACCTCTTTTTTTGCTTGATTCTTTAGTCATTGGAGACCCAACCAATCAATTGGTTCGTATGTTGAGGAAGGCTCCAAAAAAGAAGGTTGAAGAGAGAGAGAGAAGCTCCAATCTCTCCAAATTGTAGAGGATTTTTAGAGGATAATAGAAAATATCATTATTTTAGTATAATATTGGCATGGTATAGTTCACAGATTTTTTTACAAAGGACTAAGGATCTATTTATTGGTGAGGGAGGTTCAGTTTGGCTGAATTTGGACAAGATTTGGACCTAGTTTGGCTCCCTTTTGATTTGGCTTGATCCAGGAGAGAGGAGAGATAAAAATATCACAATATTTTTGAGTTAAAAACTCCACCACATGTGTGAAATAGGCACCTGCCCCCTTCTCCCTACCAAGGTGTCAAAAATGTATCATTATACCCAAAATATCTCATTTTTTTTAGTAATATATCATAGTTTTTTACTAATAAAACTTTTACTCAGCCAACTCTTCATCTTATGTGGGCATTTACTCATTTTTGGGTATTTTTCTTTTATAAATTGGATTTATCTCCTCCCCACACTTGGATTGATCCTATTGGCCCATAAGAATCTTAATTGGACCATAATCCCAAAATTTCTGAAAATCTAGACCCTTAGGCTAAGGTCCTTTTTACCTACTTTCAATTAATTCCAATTGCACATTGGAAAGTTCTTTTTGAAATTCTGTTTCAGCGGAAACCCATTTAGACACTAGGAGGATTTTTATATCCAAAAATACCTCAATTTTGGATAACTTCCCGCTAGACATTTTCTCTTTCTAGGCCAAAACAGGGTAAAATAGGATCTTTCTTTTATTTCAGAGAGGGGAATAATTATAAGATCAGAAGGGAAGGTTCTTACTCCTTTACACCTCAAAAGCTAGAGGGAGGAATCTTACATCCTACCCCACTACGCAAGATATCCTCGTCGCATAGCTGGAGGTCAAACTCTTTGCCTTAAGATCCAATTGATTCTGGGGTTCCTTATAGTTTGGTCAACCCAACAGAATCCTGGGATAAAGATCCCTTCAGATAGAACTTATTATCAGATAACAATTCATTTAGATCATATCATCAATATCCTTAACACAATAATGGTCCATTAGACCAAAAATTCAATCTTAACATTCCTCCATGGGAATTTCAGGTATGCAGGTTTTTAATTTGTCATCCCTTAACTTGATCCACTGGTTAAAATGTTAACAGTAGCAATCTGTCAGCACAATCCACTAATCTCATAGTGATTTGCTGAAGCCATTATCGCCATTTTAGTAATTAACATCATTATTGGGATTCATCCCATTCATCCTCATTGTGGCTTTATTCAACTTATCTTCTTTCAACCAGAATTCAGGAATCATTATCTTTCAATCAAAATCCAAATCAACTCATCAATTCTCAACCAGAATTTCTAAAGTCATATCAATCAGCATTCGAATTCATCATCTGGATAGCATTTTTGCTTATAAATTCAAGGTCTTAGATTTACTCGTATATACTGCCAGTAAAGAGCTGCAGTTATACCCTCAGTATATATACTGCCAGTAAAGAGCTGCAGTTATATCCTCAGTATATACGAGTAATCACGGTCCTTGGAATTATAAGGTAAATAGCATCATGTCTAGGCCTCAAGCAAGTCAGGGATTCCACATAATTGCGGTACTTCCATCTCAAGACCCAATTATCAACTTATGAATCTTCATTTTGAATATCAATTTGTATGAATTCCATCACACAATTTCAATCTTTTTTTGGTACTTCATAAATTTTTGACTCTCGCTTCTTGGTTGTTCCACTTTAGCCAATTCACTCTGATACCAGCTGAAAGGTCCTCGCCTCCTCCGAGCAACGAATTCGGGGGGGGGGGGGGGTGCTAGCAAGAGAAGTAGCACTTCTTGCGCGGGGCAGGACCTCTCACTCGGGGCCTCGCCACAGATATCCGAACAAGAGACTAATCCCTCAATTCTTCCAAAACCGAACCCAAAAAAACTACCCTCGCATGGAAAGCATGGGCACTTCCTCCGGGATATTTTTACTCTAATGTAAACAAGGTCATCACACTAACCAAACTGATCCGACCAAACCTTTAAGTCACTTGGTCAGATGAAGGAAGAAACTTGCACTTGGATCATAGAGACCAACGCTTTTTCTCTCATTGAGAGGCACAGCCGTTGATTCTTTTTCATAGAACAATTACTATCCGGGATTTACTTCATCTATCGTACCATAATAGAATTAAGTCTCAATTTAGGGATCCATCAGTCCAGCCTAGCCCCATCCACTCTTGTGGGTTAGCCAACCACCCAACCACTGTAGTGATGGGATCTGTTTAAGAATTTGGTTAGGTTTTGTCCCGGGTACCAGGGAAAAGAGTTCGCAGGCCCCCTAGCCGGATTTTCATGCAAACTTCAAGCTAGTCACACCACTCACACACCCAATACGAAATTGCCTTTTTCCACAGATTCAGCTGTCTTTAAAAACAATCTTTAAAAATAGATTCAGTTGTCTTTAAAAACAATCTTTTAATGAAACCATAGTATCGCTCATAATAATCCTCCAGAATATCCGGTTGAATTCTAATTTCCAATCATCTCTTCATTGGTGTACCTATGGCATCATTGGCAACCAAAACGCTCACCACTTGTCCACTCAGGGGCCTTTTCAATAGTTCCTTGCTCATAGTACCCGGCAATATATGCACTTATAAAAATCCAGATGGAATCTCCGTTGAAGATCAGCAAGATCAACCAGCAGAACCATATAAAAGAGTCATGGACTTATCCATTGGAGGACCAGCAAGGACAATCAACCAGATTCATGCCCATATTTAGAAAACAACTCTTACTCCTTGTTCCAATATCTTCCTCGATGCACGTGTGGGTATCTTCGGCGACCCAGAGCCCGAGCACCGTATGGTCAGCACCCTCTAGGATCCTTCGCAGGTCACCTAGCGCTTCACTCATAGGCCGCTTCCTTGGTCCCTCATCCACCGTACCGGAAGCTCACCATTTAAATCGAACCGAGGCTGGTCAAGACCTCGGCCGACCTTGCTACGCGAGACGTCCTCCGTTGACTGTCCTCAGCTGTTGCAACTTTATCAGTTAGGTCTCCACGACCTCATTCACAAGACGGTCAAAAAGCTTCCCCAGCATTATTGACATAAAACAGTCATTTAAAAACAGGTCATAAATACAGTGTCTATAACGAACTCTCGTCTTTCCACATCAATCCACATCTACCCATATCCACATCTCATCACATCACATTCATTCATATCTCATCCATTCATATCTCATCCATTCATATCTACCCCAATCTACATCACATCCATTTCACCTCACATCTCATCCATTCATATCTCATCCATTCATATCTACCCCAATCTACATCACATCCATTTCACCTCACATCTCATTCATTCACATCTATCCCGATTCGTATCTCATCCATTCACATCACATCACATCTCATTCATTCACATCTATCTCGTTTCACATCACATCACATCACATTCATTCACATCACACCATCCATTCACATCTATCCCAATTTACATCACATCTCATTCATTCACATCCCGATTCACATCTCATCCATTCACATCCCGATTCACATGATATCGCATCTCATTCATTCACATCCCGATTCACATCACATAACTTCTCATCCATTCACATCCCATATCATTCAGTCATGTCCGTCACATTCATTTGCATCACATCCATCACATCACATTCATTCATATCCATCACATTCATTCTCATTACCATCCCATCATATACAGTCTATCCACATTACATCACATCCACGTCATATCTCATTCATACACATCCACATCATCCAATCATTCACATGTACGATTACCCACATCTATTCATACATTCACATCTATCACTTCACATCCATATATATTCACATCACATCACATCACATCTCATCCACATTCACATCACATTCACATCCACATCCCTTTTCATCACATCACATCTCATCCATATCCACATCACATTCACATCCACTTCCCTTTACATCACATCACATCTTATCCACATCCACATTTACATCACATCACATCCTTTCACATCCACATCCACATTCACATCCATTAAGATCACGTCACATCCTTCACATCCTTATCCACATCCATGTATATCACATTCTTTCACATACATATCCACATCCATTTACATCACATCCTTTCACATACACATCCACATCCATTTACTTCCCATCTCATCCTTTTACATATCCTCTCATCTCATTCTCATCTCATTCTCATCTCATCATTCACATCCACATCCATTCACTTCACATCTCATCCACATTCATTTTCATTACACCACATCCTATCAAATCCCATTTACATCTTATCACATCCATTCACATCCTATCGCATCTTATCACATCCATTCACATCTTATCACATCCCATTTACATCTTATCACATTACATCTATATCTTATCACATCCTATCGCATCCCATTTACATCTTATAACATCCTATCACATCCCATTTACATCTTATCACATTTCATTTACATCCTATCGCATCCCATTTACATCTTATCACATCCCATTTACATCTTATCACATTTCATTTACATCCTATCGCATCCCATTTACATCTTATCACATTCCATTTACATCCTATCACATCCCATTTACATCTTATCATATCCATTCACATCCTATCCCCATTTAGTAGCTTTTTCTACTTCGATACCGATAATGGGACTTTTTCTAAATTTCTCCCAATTTCTTGGCCTAGATAAAAGTTCTTTCTCTCGAGACGACTATTTCCATCTTCTTTCTCAATTCCTCAATTGAATTATATTCGATAAAAAGAATTCATGGGATTTACAAAAATCAATTCTACCCATATTTTCACTTTTGATAATTAATCATAAATTGTATTATACTAAAAATTCCTCTTCTTCCCATTTGATTTCTTGGATCTCAAATACCATGGGAATTCCTCTTTTTGCATTTAATTATTTGCATTCCAATGTCATGGGAATTCTTCTTAAATTATCATCAAGTATTTCTCATAAAATAAATTCCTCTAAAATAAAATATCCATTGATTCAATATGCTAGGAATTTCTCTTTTCTCATTTAAATGATTGAATTCCAAATGTCATAGGAATTCCTCTTTTATCATTTAAATAATTCTCATGCATAATTTTTTTTCCCTAAAATTCATCTTTGAATTGAAATAAAATATCCATTAATTTTAATATTCTAGGAATTTCTCTTTTTCCATTTAAATGATTGAATTCCAAATGTCATAGGAATTTCTCTTTTATCATGTAAATAGTTCTCATATTTTTCTCTTTTCTTAATTTTTTAATTATGCATAAACTTAAAAATTAGTTTTCCATTGAATGTGACAAAAACCATTCTTTTAGTCTAGGATATTCAATCCTAGAATATGGTAGGAAGTCCTCTTTTAGCCTAGGAAATTCAATCCTAGAATATGGTAGGAAGACCTCTTTTTACGTTATGCGTAAGAATGAATTACGTATCAATTTTCTTAAAAAATTTACCATAGCTCCATTGCTATTACTAGTAAAATTTTAATCTTTATGAAAAGAATAAAACATAGTAATGTAATTATGATAGTATAACTACGTTTTAGCCTTAAATCTGATTTATGGATTTATCTCATAATATTACTATAATTTTCAAGCATATAAGTATAAAAACCATCTTCTTAAACCTCCAGCTTCACAAGCCTAGAGTTCGATTTGTGAATTCAGGATTTCTCCATGAGAAGCACTAATTGAATAGAGAATTGGTCATAAAAATGACCATTCTTTGGGGGGGAGAGATAAACATAAAAGCATTCTAATTTAAGCATAAATGTAAACTTTATATGATTTATCACTAAAATGCATTAGAGAGCTTCGTTTGCATTAAAGAACCATTCAATTGAATACTTCTCAAGCTTGAGAGGGGTTGAGAAGTGAAAAACATTTAGAAGATTAAGAAAAAGACCATAAAAACACACTTTACCTCTTGTTTTGCTTGATTCTTTAGTCATTGGAGAGGCCCCTAACCAATCAATTGGTTCCTATGTTGAGGAAGGCTCCAAAAAAGAAGGTTGAAGAGAGAGAGAGAGAAGCTCCAATCTCTCCAAATTGTAGAGGATTTTTAGAGGATAATAGAAAATATCATTATTTTAGTATAATACTTGCATGGTATAGTTTATGGATTTTTTTACAAAGGACTAAGGATCTATTTATAGGTGAGGGAGGTTCAGTTTGGCTGAATTTGGACAAGATTTGGACCTAGTTTGGCTTCCTTTTGATTTGGCTTGATCCAGGAGAGAGGAGAGATAAAAATATCACAATATTTTTGAGTTAAAAACTCCACCACATGTGTGAAATAGGCACCTCCTTGAAGTGCCCCCTTCTCCCTACCAAGGTATCAAAAATGTATCATTATACCCAAAATATCTCATTTTTTTAGTAATATATCATAGTTTTTTACTAATAAAACTTGTACTCAGCCAACTCTTCATCTTATGTGGACATTTACTCATTTTTGGGTATTTTTCTTTTGTAAATTGGATTTATCTCCTCCCCACACTTGGATTGATGCTATTGGCCCATAGGAATCTTAATTGGACCATAATCCAAAAATTTCTGAAAATCTAGACCCTTAGACTAAGGTCCTTTATACCTATTTTCAATTAATTCCAATTGCACATTGGAAAGTTCTTTTTGAAATTCTGTTTCAGCAGAAACCCATTTAGACACTAGGAGGATTTTTATATCCAAAAATATCTTAGTTTTGGATAATATTAAGTGATTGCATGGCCTACCCATGAGAATAGTAAGTGATCGAGATCCCAAGATTACTTCAAGGTTCTGGACTGCATTTTTCAAAGCAGTGGGAACTTTCTTGGATCTCAGCACACTGCTTATCACCCTGAGACCGATGGTCAAACTGAAAGGGTAAACCAAGTAATCGAAGATATACTTTTCGGACATGCTATGGCAGGGAACCCAAGAAGTGGCTAAGCTATCTGCACCTAGTCGAGTTCGCCTACAATGCTTCTTATTACCACCGAAGTATCGGGATGAGCCCTTTTAAAGCTCTGTATGGACAAGATTGCTTAACGCCATTAACTTTGTCCGACCCATTGATTAGGGTCGAGATGTCCAGAGAGATGCTTGATGACATGGAGCAGCAGATGCAATCAATTTGTAAAGATATTTATGGTCTTCATTAGAGTACGGCCCAAGAGAAGTTCTCTATCTCTTGGGAAGTACAAGAAGTTATCCCCCAGATATTGTGGACCATATCTGATTACAAAGAAGGTAGGTGACTTAGCCTACGAGCTTCTTCTGCCTCCTCATCTCAAAGTTCATAATGTATTTCATGTAAGGCTTCTAAAGAAATATGTACCAAGCCCAAATCATGTACTTGGTGATGAAATCCTAACCTCTTCAACCCAAGGGCAAATGGAACTCCAACCTGAAGAAATTCTTGATGTTTGAGAAAAGATTTTCAGGAACAGAATTCTCAGAGAATTATTGGTGAAATGGAAGTTCTATCCTTTTGAAGATGCCACCTGGGAGAATGAAGCCGATCTCTTGCGGGATTACCCCTAGTTTCTGCGAGATGAGGGCATCTCGCGTTTTTCAAGTGGGAGAGAATGTAAGATTCCTCCCCAGCCTCTCAAGATGTCCAGCATCTTCCCCTGTAATCAAATCCCTCTTCAGAAATATAAAAGATCTACCAGTTTTGGCCTAGAGAGAGAAAATCTTCTAGAGAGTGGTAATTCAGTTTTTAAATATTTTTGGATAGAAAAATATCTCATCTTATTAAAATAAGTTTCCCTGAAACAGAAGTTCAAAAAGATTTCCAGAAGGTGCATTAGAAATTAAGTATAATCTGTTCAAGAGGCATTATCCTGGGGGTCAAGATTTTTTCGAAATTTTAAATTAAGGTTCCTATGGACCAATAAGATTCATCCAAATGTAGGGAGGAGATAAATGAAGAAATAAAAGAAAATTCCCCCAAAAATGAGTAAATACTCACATAAGATGAAGAGTTGACTAAGGACAAGGTTAATAGTTAAAAAAGAGAGATATTTAGAAGTAATGGTGCATTTTTGACACCTCAGTATGGGAGAATTTCCCTCATGAAGGAAGCGCCTATTTCACATGTGTGAGAGAGTTTTAAACTCCCAAATAATGAGATATTTTTATCTCTCCTGTTTCAACTAGATCCAAAAAGTGGACTAAACTGACCCAAAAATTGTCAAAAATTGACCAAACTGATTTGGAAAATTCTAGAATCAGTTGGCTTGGTTAGAAGCTCACTTTTTCCTATAAATAGAAGCCTTCTCCTTTTTTGAAACTCAATAGTGTTTTTGCATTGTTACTCTGCTTCTCCCAAGTGCCAAAAACTGTGAATTTTACTCCTAATTCATTAGTTTTTGACCTTCCCTCTTCTAAAAGATTGGCGGCCACTCTTGTTTCAAACAAGAGTAGAACCCTCAAACCATCAAGCCAAAGGAAAGCTCTCAAATTATCCATGTAAGTTGGAGATTCTTCTCTTTTCTATTTCTTTTTATGGTTTTTTAAGATTTTTGTCTTCTCTAAAATAAAATGATGTTATGCCTCATTGAAAAAAGGCATTCCCCTCTCTTCTTTAGTAAATCCAACCATTCTTTATCCTAGATGATTGATTATTGGATAAAATCAAGTTTTTCATAATGTTTCTCTTAAATAAGTAGAAAATGTTTACATTAGAATGATTTAAATACTCTTGGTGAGCTTCTAATTAATTTTAGAGAGTTAAAATTTGAAAAATGGTCAACCATACAAAGGAGGTTATGGTGAAATTTTTTAAAAATTTATGAAATAAATTTCATCTTTTATTAATCAAAAAGAGTAATCCCCATTGTTAGAGTATTCTAAAAGTGTCATTTTCATTCATGCATAGAAAGATGCATATTGATTAATTTTTATAAAAGAATGATTTTCAATAGAATTAAATTCTATGTATAGAAAGATACATATTGATAATTTTTTTAATTATGAAATTGTTACTTTCTTCATTATGGATTTTTATGCATAAAATAATGCATAAAGTATATTTTTTAATTATAAAAGAGTTACTTTTATCTTTATTGATTTCTTTGCATAAAAGAATATTTTTTTAAATTATAAAGTGTTACTTTTATCATTATTGAATTCTATGCATAAAAGTATGCATAAAAGAATATTTTTTTAATTATAAAAGAGTTACTTTTATCATTATTGATTTCTATGCATAAAAGTATGCATAAAAGAGTATTTTTAAAATTATAAAAGTGTTACTTTTATCATTATTTAATTCTATGCATAAAAGTATGCATTAAAGAATATTTTTTATTATAAAAGAGTTACTTTTATCATTATTAATTTCTATGCATAAAAGAATATTTTTTTATTATAAAAGTGTTATTTTTATCATTATTGATTTCTATGCATAAAAGTATGCATTTAAAAAAATATTATAAAAGTGTTACTTTTATCATTATTGATTTCTATGCATAAAAGTATGCATAAAAGAATATTTTTTATTATAAAAGTGTTACTTTTATCATTATTGATTTCTATGCATAAATGGGTGCATAAAAACATTTTTTTATATTAAAAGTGTGATTTTCATCATAAATGATTTTTATGCATAAATGGGTGCATAAAAGATATTTTTTATATTAAAAGTGTGATTTTCATCATAAATAATTTTTATGCATAAACATATGCATAAAAGATATTTTTTTATATTAAAAGTATGATTTCCATCATAAATGATTTTTATGCATAAATGGATGCATAAAAGAAATTCTTTTATGTTAAAAGAGTGATAAAACATCATAAATGATTTGTATGCATAAAAGATATTTTTTTATATTAAAAATATGATTTTCATCATAAATGATTTTTATGCATAAAAGAAATTCTTTTATGTTAAAAGAGTGATTTTCATCATAAATGATTTGTATGCATAAAAGAAATTCTTTTATGTTAAAAGAGTGATTTTCATCATAAATGATTTGTATGCATAAAAGAAATTCTTTTCATCATAAATGATTTGTATGCATAAAAGAAATTCTTTTATGTTAAAAGAGTGATTTTCAGCATAAATGATTTGTATGCATAAAAGAAATTCTTTTCATCATAAATGATTTGTATGCATAAAAGAAATTCTTTTCATCATAAATGATTTGTATGCATAAAAGAAATTCTTTTATATTAAAAGAGTGATTTTCATCATAAATGATTTGTATGCATAAAAGAAATTCTTTCATGTTAAAAGAGTGATTTTCATCATAAATTATTTTTGTGATGATAAAAGTGTGACTTTCATTAGAATTGGATTTTATGCATATAGAATTTTTATATTTAAATAAGGGTTCTCTTAATCTTCTGTTTAATTTTCGCAAAAATTAGAAAAATGAATAAGTAGATAATCTGTGAGAAGTTATGCTACCGTTTCATATTCACTAAGATGGTAATGAGAAAATTCAGTTAAACTATCGAAACCAGAGATCGAGATAAATGATTATTTTATTCCTCATAAGAAATTCATGTTTTAGAAATCTGTAAACAAAGAGTCGTCAAACGAAATTTAGAAAAAGAGAAATTGAAATAGTATCTTTCGAGAAAGATAGTTTAGGAAGAACCTTTCCAGACCCAAACTCTGATTCAGACTATTGACCAAGACCTAATTCCTTCGTCAATTTCAATCAATGAACGATGTGCCCAGTTTAGGAAAAATGTACTTAAATCCCCCACCGAACCTGAAACTAAACTAAGACTTTTGATTTTGATCTGAGGATCAAGTTGATAGAATTCGAGGAATTCTTCTTGGATCTAGAATTCGAGAAATTTTGCTTGGAATTTAGACCTGGATCTAGAAGTATTGAGATATGGAATTAAGATTATTCATGGTTTTCAAACAAAAATCAAAACTGAAAACTTGCATAGAAACCCTATTTTCTTAAAGGACTTTCTTACGCCAAAATGCTGGAGGGAGCATTTGGCATATATGTTTTTCTAAGGGAAGTTCGGTTGCAACAGCTGGCGGGGAGTGTTCGAGGGACAGCTCACGCGACAAAAACCTGCCCAGGTCTTGACCAGCCTGGGTATGGTGAAAAATGGTGTGCTTCTGGTACGATAGGCGAGGGCCGACGAAGCGGTCCCTGAGTGAAGTACCAGGACACCTAAGGAGGATCCTGGAGGGTCCTGACCAGGTGATGCACGGGCTCGCGGTGCTGAGGACACCCATTCGTATGTCAAGGAAGATATATATATGTATGTTGACGAAGTGATTATTGTAATCTGTTTTCTGGATCTCGTTGCTGGCCAGCTGGTCCCAACGGAGAGTCCAGAGTGGTACTGTTTTTGTGAAACAAGGGATTGAATGGAAATTTCGAGTTATGAAATCTGTGATCGTATCTGTTTTGTCAATGGATTTTTTTTATATTAAAGTTTTAAAGAGGAGTGTGTGCATATCTGTTTTCTAAAGCTAAAGTTAAGAAAGGCATTTCAATTATGGGTGGGTGAGTACTTGTTTGGTTCTATCGATTCCAGTGGTAGGGTGGTGGCTAACCCATGGGCCTAGGCTGGAATCAGTGGAGTTTTAATAATTAAACTGAAAAATCTTAGGATTACGCTAGGATTCGAGTAGCTAGTTAATTTCCTGATAAATTTCTCAATTGAGTGGATCAACGACTATGCCTGATCTTGATTAGGAAAAAAGCACTGAAATCGATCAGATGATCAAATTATATCAGTGATAGTTTCCTTCTATCTGGTTTATTCAGGTGAAGGATAGTTTAGATTGATCTCGTTAGAAAAATTCGTTAAGAAAATTCAAAAAGGTGAAATCGTTTCGCTTTTCGGGCATGGGAAATTTTCTCGGTTTTGGTTTTCGGAGTGACCACCAGCCTAGTCTCGTGTGCCCAGACGAGGCCCCGAGTGAGAAACATGGCCTCGCGCATGATGGGGCTGCTTCCACTGTGAGCTATACCGAGAGTCCGGTGGTGCGCGGAGGGGGCAGAGGGATCCCACAGTTGGTATCAGAGCAGAAATTGCCTAAATTTTAATAAAAATCTGGGAAAGAAATGTTTTTCACTTGAAATACTATATGAATGAACTTCAAAATTTGAAAACTTATTAATTGAATTGGAAATTTATAGATGGACACCCCGAATCTATCTGGAATTCCTGGACTCTCTCAAAGCCAAGATATGATAGCTTTTGCGTTTGATCACCTCATCAACTCTGCTACGACCCGAATGAGCAGAGTGAGACTCACTCGCCATTTTGAGAGTCTTTACTTTCCTGATCCTCGGTATATGTGGTTCTATGGAGGACGGTGCATTAATGTTAGTACCAGTCAGCGTTGGAGGCTCAGGCAAAATATTTCCTTGGCCATAATTCTGATAAGACTAGGGCTTTTGTTCAGCATGTTTTGATCATTCACACAGGAACTTCAGAACTTCATGCCGATTTTTTTGACTTCTAAGCCACTTTATCCCTAGGAATAGAATTACAGCACCTCTTTGTGTAATGAATCGTGTGTACCATGGTATCTCTTCTTTGCAGTTTTGCTTCTTTATACGATTACGACTGAGGCAGTGATTCTGGAGCCAAGCTGTTTTATGTACATATTGCAACTTTTATATAAATAAAGAAATGTTTTCTGGAGAAAAAAATTCCGTGTTGTATAAGTGATTGTTTACGGACGATCTGATAAAGAAAAATCTATTATCGGACATATGTCATAGATCTCCAATAAGATCATTGTCTTGTTTAAGAAATTATTTTTCCAAACCTCTTAAATCTTAGGATCTCGTGGATGATATCAAAATAAAAATTTAATAATATATAAATTTTTGACAGAATCATGAGACGAGGAAACCGTGGTCGTCAGCCAGACCCTCTCTCTGAAGATGACGAGCTTGACCCTGATGTTCGCAAGGCTCTTCATAGGACTCAGCCAGGACCCTTCAAAGGAGAAGGGGAGAACCTAGGCAAGGCTGTGGAGAAATGGGTGGAATCCATGGAAGAATATTTTGATGTCACAGGCTACAATGAGCGGAGCAAAATGGCTCTTGCCCGGCTGAAAATAGTGGAAACAGCCAGGGTAGCATGGAGGAACCACTGTAACACCAACCATCTAGATAGAAATACTCAGTCCTAGAACGACCTAAAAACCTATTTGAGAAAGAGATTTTGTCCCCCTGGATTTTTAGAAATCAAAATGAACAAATTCTTAGAGCTAAAGCAGGAGAGCAAAACCATCGAGGAATATCACCAGGCCTTTGCACTTCTACTCAAATATTCACCACCTCTAGATGAAGAACAACTCATGGCGAGGTTCATTCGGGGAATGAACGAACCCTTAAACACACTGGTCAAAAATGCCAAGCCAGTGTCCATGGCTGAAGCAGTAAGAATGGCAAAAGATTTTGCCAAAGCCTTTGTAGTAAAGGTCCCGCCAAAGCCTGCACCCTCTAACTTTAAAAGATTCCAAGCCCAGGGAAGTACTTCAAACTTTCCACCCCCAAAGAAGCAGCAAGGCTCGAATCAGAATCAGGATGCAGAAAGATTCTGAAGTCAAGGAAGACCCTTCCCCCAAAATACTGTCTCAGGAGCCCCACCTCTTTCAAGAAATCAGAGAGATGAACTCAGAAGTGAAAACCGATGTTTTGGATGCCAAGGTTTTGGTCACCAACTGAAAGACTGCCCAACTCCTGCCATGTCAAGGGGAAAGGGAATTCAAGGACCCCGAATTCAGAGACCAACCCCTTCATACCAGTCTAATCAAGGTCCATCTCACCCAAGCCAGGGTAACCCCAAAAGATCTCCAGCTTAGCCATCTGCCTCAGTCCAGAGTAACCTCAAAACTCCTTCCCAAAACTGGGGCAACCAAAGAGAAAGAGTTCCACCTCAAACTGTAGCAGCCAGAGCAGTCACAATTTCAGATATAGTAGAAGAGGAAAGAGGGCAGATCTTTGCTGCAATTGAAAACCAAGGACCTAACCGTCAATTCTCAATCATCCATACTCCAGCAGAATATCAGGGTAAGACTTTTAAGCTTTTGATTGATTCAGGCAGTTCTCATTCATTCATTTCCCCTGGATGCTTGAGTAAGCTAGTCTTAGAACATAAGTCAGGGAAACCTATGCAAGTTGAATTGGCCAGTGGGAAGACTCTTTTCACTCACCATGAGACAGATCTTATCCAGTTCAATCTAGATGGTAATGTAATTGACTGTTAGTTCAAAGTCTTACCTCTGGGAGGTTTTGACGGAATCCTTGAAATGGATTGGCTCCACAAAAATCAAGCTGACATACATTGTCACAATGGAACCATTTCCTTCCATGACCTTCACGGGAACAAAGTTCAAGGAACTGGAGTTTCCGAATCCCCAGACCTTCAGTTAGTAAAAGTTTCTAGGTTGCTGAAAGAACTTAGAAAGAAGTAGCAAATTTATGTGGTCAAAATGAACCCAATAGACTCAAAGCTTAAGGCTAAAGAACCAGAATGGTTAAATGAATTTGATGATCTATTCCCAGCAGAGCTAACTGAAATGCCTCCAATCCGGGAAGTAGATCATGTGATTGAATTGACCCCCCGGAACTCAGCCAGTAGCCCTGCGCACATACAAAATGCCAGTTCTTGAAGCCGTCGAATTCAAGGAACATCTTAGACAGCTGTTAGAACAAGGGTTTGTAAGACCCAGTGTTTCACATTGGGGTACGCCAGTTCTCTTTCAGAAAAAGAAAGATGGAATGCTTAGACTCTGAGTGGACTACAGAGGTCTAAATTAGCTGATAGTTAAGAATAAGTATCCTATTCCAAGAATTGATGAGCTTCTGGACATGTTAAATGGAGCCCAAATCTTCACAAAGATAGATCTCAAATCTGGGTATTACCAGATTAGGAGGATCAATGATCAAGATATACCAAAAATAGCCATCAATACTCGCTATGGACATTATGAATTTACTGTCATGTCATTCGGATTAACTAATGCCCCAGCTACATTCAATCGCCTAATGCAGGATATCCTCAGAGAATACTTGGATGATTTTGTTCTAGTTTTCTTCAATGACATTCTGATTTACTCAAAGAATGCAGCTGACCATGAGACTCATGTCCGAAAAGTTCTTGAGATTCTAAGGAAGCACCAACTCTTTGCCAAAAAGAGTAAATGCACTTTCTCTGCCGACCACGTTGAATACTTGGGCTTTCTGGTATCCAAAGATGGAATTTCTCTAGATTCCACAAAAGTCCAAGCAGTCATAGATTGGCATGGACCAAAGACAGTGAAAGAAGTCAAAGAAGGTGGATGCAAACCTTGCAGGAATTTGATTTTGAAATCAAGTACCGCCCAGGCAAAGAAAATGTGGTAGCAGATGCCCTCAGCAGAAAAGCCTCCTTGCTTGCAATTACTGTAATATCAAATCTTTTGATTATTGAAGCAAGAGAGAAGATCAAGCAGGATAGATTTTTTTGCCCTATTGCTACCCTACTTATGCAAGAAATCAAAACTCCACACGAGTTGAACAAAGTTCAAGGGTACAGATTGGATGATGGCATTATGTATTATAATCGCAGGCTATGCATCCCCAATGATGAGGGAACCAAGGATCAAATTTTGAATGAATCCCATGATAGCCTTATAGCCGGACATCCAGGTTTCATCAAAACCTACATGTCTGTAAAGAAAAGCTTCTTTTGGCCTAGTCTGAAAAAGGATGTACTGAATCATGTACGTCAATGTCTGACGTGCCAAAAAGTCAAAGCTGAAAAAGTAAAAATGCCTGGGAAGTTACATCCATTGGACATCCCCCAGCAGATAAAGTGGGAATGTATCAATATGGACTTTATTACTGGATTACCTTCAGTGCAATCAGGTCACAACTCCATTTTCGTGGTAGTTTGATAGACTAACCAAAGTTGCCCATCTGATCCCAGTAAAAGAAACCTACACTGCAGTGGATGTGGCCAGAGTGTTCCATTTCTGTGGTAGTTTGACAGACTAACCAAAGTTGCCGATCTGATCCCAGTAAAAGAAACCTACACTGCAGTGGATGTGGCCAGAGTGTTCCTCAAAGAAATCTTCAGATTGCATGGCCTACCCAGGAGAATAGTAAGTGATTGAGATCCCAAGTTTACTTCAAGGTTCTGGACTGCATTTTTCGAAGCAGTGGGAACTTTCTTGGATCTCAGCACTACTTATCACCCTGAGACCGATGGTCAAACTAAAAGGGTAAACCAAGTAATCAAAGATATACTTCAGACATGCTGTGGTGGCAGGGAACCCAAGAAGTGGCTAAGCTATCTGCACCTAGTCGAGTTCGCCTACAATGCTTCTTATCACCATCGGGATGAGCCCTTTTAAAGCTCTGTATGGACAAGATTGCTTAACTCCATTAACTTGGTCCGACCCATTGATTAGGGTCGAGATGTCCAGACAGATGCTTGATGATATAGAGTAGCAGATGCAGTCAATTTGTAAAGATATTACAGCTTCCCAGGATCGACAGAAGCAGTATGCAAATAAGAAAAGGATAGACAGAAAGTTTGAAGAAGCGGATATGGTCTTCATTAGAGTACGGCCCAAGAGAAGTTCTCTATCTCTTGGGAAGTACAAGAAGTTATCCCCCAGATATTGTGGGCCATATCTGATTACAAAGAAGGTAGGTGACTTAGCCTACGAGCTTCTTCTACCTCCTCATCTCAAAGTTCATAATGTATTTCATGTAAGCCTTCTAAAGAAATATGTACCAAGCCCAAATCATGTACTTGGTGATGAAATCCTAACCTCTTCAACCCAAGGGCAGATGGAACTCCAGCCTGAAGAAATTCTTGATGTTCGAGAAAAGATTCTCAAGAACAGAATTCTCAGAGAATTATTGGTAAAATGGAAGTTCTATCCTTTTGAAGATGCCACTTGGGAGAATGAAGCCGATCTGTTTGCGGGATTACCCCCAATTTGCGAGATGAGGGCATCTCACGTTTTTCAAGTGGGAGAGAATGTAAGATTCTTCCCTAGTCTCTCAAGATGTCCATCATCTTCCCCTGTACTCAAATCCCTCTTTAGAAATATAAAAGATCTTGTTTCTACCAGTTTTGGCCTAGAAAGAGAAAATCTTCTAGAGAGTGGTAATTCAATTTTTAAATATTTTTGGATAGAAAAATATCTCATCTTATTAAAATAAGTTCCCCTGAAACAGAAGTTCAAAAAGATTTCCAGAAGGTGCATTAGAAATTAAGTATAATCTGTTCAAGAGGCATTATCCTGGGGATCAAGATTTTTTCAAAATTTTAAATTAAAGTTCCTATGGACCAATAAGATTCATCCAAATGTAGGGAGGAGATAAATGAAGAAATAAAGGAAAATCTCCCAAAAATGAGTAAATACTCACATAAGATGAAGAGTTGACTAAGGACAAGGTTAATAGTTAAAAAAGAGAGATATTTAGAAGTAATGATGCATTTTGGGGGAATTCCCCTCATGAAGGAGGCACCTATTTCACATGTGTGAGAGAGTTTTAAATTCCCAAATAATGAGATATTTTTATCTCTCCTCTCTCCTGTTTCAACTAGATCCAAAAAGTGGACTAAACTGACACAAAAATGGTCAAAAATTGACCAAACTGATCTGGAAAATTCTAGAATCAGTTGGCTTGGTTATAAGCTCACTTTTTCCTATAAATAGAAGCCTTTTTAAGATTTTTGTCTTCTCTAAATAGAGATGATGTTATGCCTCGTTGAAAAAAGGCATTCCCCTCTCTTCTTTAGTAAATCCAACCATTCTTTATCCTAGATGATTGATTATTGGATAAAATGAAATTTTTCATAATGTTTCTCTTAAATAAGTAGAAAGTGTTTACATTAGAATGATTTAAATACTCTTGGTGAGCTTCTAATTAATTTTAGAGAGTTAAAAATTGAAAAATGGTCAGCCATACAAAGGAGGTTATCGCGAAATTTTTTAAAAATTTGTGAAATAAATTTCATCTTTTATTAATCAAAAAGAGTAATCCCCATCATTAGAGTATTCTAAAAGTGTCATTTTCATTCATGCATAGAAAGATGCACATTGATTAATTTTTATAAAAGAATGATTTTCAATAGAATTGAATTCTATGTATAGAAAGATACATATTGATAATTTTTATTATTGTGAAATTGTTACTTTCTTCATTATGGATTTTTATGTATAAAATAATGCATAAAAGTATATTTTTTTATTATAAAAGTGTTACTTTTAAAAGAGTTACTTTTATCATTATTGATTTCTATGCATAAAATAATATATTTTTTTATTATAAAAGTGTTACTTTTATCATTATTGAATTCTATGCATAAAAGAATATTTTTTATTATAAAAGAGTTACTTTTATCATTATTGATTTCTATGCATAAAAAAATATTTTTTTAATTATAAAAGTGTTACTTTTATCATTATTGAATTCTATGCATAAAAGAATATTTTTTTATTATAAAAGAGTTACTTTTATCATTATTGATTTCTATGCATAAAAGTATGCATAAAAGAGGAATCTTACATCCTACCCCACTTAAAAGACGCAAGATGTCCTGATCGCGTAGCTGGAGGTCAAACTCTTTGCCTTAAGATTCAACTGATTCTGGGGTTCCTTATAGTCCTTTCAACCCAACAGAATCCTGGGATAGAGATCCCTTCAGATAGAGCTCATTATCACATAACAATTCATTCATATCATATCATTCATATCCTTAACACAATAATGGTCCATTAGATCGAAAATTCCATCTTAACATTCCTCCATGAGTCTTAACAGTAGCAATCTGTCAGCACAATTTTGTCAGCACAATCCACTAATCTTGTGGTGATTTGCTGAAGTCATTATCGCCATTCATCCTCATTGTGGCTTTATTGAACTTATCTTCTTTCAACCAGAATTCAGGAATCATCCTCTTACAATCAGAATCCAAATCAACTCATCAATTCTCAACCAGAATTTCTAAAGTCATATCAACCAACATTCGAATTCATCATCTAGATAGCATTTTTGCTTATAATTTCAAGGTCTTAGATTTATTCGTATATACTACCAACAGTAAAGAGTTGCAGTTATACCCTCGGTACATACGGGTAGTCACGGTCCTTGGAATTATAAGGTAAATACCATCATGTCTAGGCCTCAAGCAAGTCAGGGATTCCACATGATTGCGGTACTTCCATCTGAAGACCCAATTATCAACTTATGAATCTTCATTCTGAATATCAATTTGTATGAATTTCATCACACAATTTCAATCTTTTTCTGGTACTTCATAAATTTTTGACTTTCTGGCTGCTCGGTTGTTCCACTTCAGCCAATTCGCTGTGATACCAGCTGAAAGATCCCCGCCCCCTCCGTGCAACAAATTCGGGGGTGCTAGCAGCGGAAGTAGCACTTCTTACGCGGGGCAGGACCTCTCACTTGAGGCCTCGCCCACGGATATCCGAACAAGAGACTAATCCCTCGATTCTTCCAAAACCAAACCCGAGAAAACTTCCCTCGCCCGGAAAGCACGGGCACTTCCTCCGGGATATTTTTACTTGAACGTAGTCAAGGTCATCATTGACCAAACTGATCCGACCGAACCTGTAAGTCTTTTGGTCAGATCAAGGAAGAAACTTGCACTTGGATCATAGAGGCCAACGCTTTTTTCCTCATTGAGAGAGGCACAGCCGTTGATTCTTTTCCATAGAACAATTACTATCCGGGATTTACTTCATCTATCGTACCATAACAGAATTGAGTCTCTCAATTTAGGGATCCATCAGTCCAGCTTACTAACCCCATCCAGTCTCGTGGGTTAGCCAGCCGCCCAACCACTGTAGTAAGAATTTGGTTAGGTTTTGTCTCGGGTACCAAGGAAAAGAGTTCCCAGGTCCCCTAGCCGGGATCTTCATACAAACTTCAAGCTAGTCACACCACTTACACACCCAATACGAAATTGCCTTTTTCCACAGATTCAGCTGTCTTTAAAAACAATGTTTTAATGAAACCATAGTATCGCTGATCATATTCTAATTTCCAATCATCTCTTCATTGGTGTACCTATGGCATCATTAGCAAACCAGAACGCTCACCACTTGTCCACTCAGGGGCCTTTTCAATAGTTCCTAGCTCATAGTACCCGGCAACATATTCACTTATAAAAATCCAGATGGAATCTCCGTTGAAGATCAGCAAGATCAACGAATAGATCCATATAAAAGAGTCATGGACTCATCCGTTGAGAACCAGCAAGGTCAATCAACCAGATCCATGCCCGAATTCAGAAAACAACTCTTACTCCCTGTTCCAATATCTTCCTCGACGCACGTGTAGGTATCTTTGGCAACCTAGAGCCCGAGCACCATATGGTCAGCACCCTCTAGGATCCTTCGCAGGTCACCTAGCGCTTCACTCATAGGCCGCTTCCTTGGTCCCTCATCCACTGTACCGGAAGCTCGCCATTTAAATCGATGAGGCTGGTCAAGACCTCGACTTACTTTGCTACGCGAGATGTCCTCCGTTGACTCTCCGTCAACTGTTGCAACTTTATCACTTAGGTCTTCAACGACCTCATTCACAAGATGGTCAAAATGCTTCCCCATCATTATTGACATAAAACAGTCACTTAAAAACAAGTCATAAATACAGTTCATAAAACAATCATTTAAAAACAAGTCATAAATACAGTTCATAAAACAGTCATTTAAAAAAAGGTCATAAATACAGTTTCTTTAACAAACTCTCGTCTTTCCACATTGTTCCACATCAATCCACATTACTTAATCCACATCCAATTCATATGTATTCCCATTCTCATCTAATCACATCATTTTCCATCTCATCACATCTTTCCCATTCTTATCTAATCCACATTACTTAATCCACATCCAATTCTTATGTATTCCCATTCTCATCCAATCACATCATTTTCCATCTCATCACATCTTTCCTCATTTATCCTCATCACATCTCATCCACTCGCATCTACCCATATCCACATCTCATCACTACACATTCATTCACATCTCATCCATTCATATCTACCCCAATCCACATCACATCCATTTCACCTCACATCTCATTCATTCACATCTGTCTCGATTCACATCTCATCCATTCACATCACATCTCATTCATTCACATCTATCCCGTTTCACATCACATCACATCACATTCATTCACATCACACATCATCCATTCACATCTATCCCAATTTACATCACATCCATTTCACATCACATCTCATTCATTCACATCCCGATTCACATCTCATCCATTCACATCCCATATCATTCATTCACATCCCGATTCACATGACATCGCATCCATTTCACATCACATCTCATTCACATCATGATTCACATCTCATCCATTCACATCCCATATCATTCATTCACATCCCGATTCACATCACATTACATCTCATCCGTTCACATCCCATATCATTCATTCACGTCCGTCACATTCATTTACATCACATCCATTTACATCCATCACATTCTTTCACATACACATCCACATCCATTTACTTCCCATCTCATCCTTTCATATATCCTCTCATCTCATTCTCATCTTATCATTCACATCCACATATATCTACTTCACATCTCATCCACATTTATTTTCATTACACCAGATCCTATCACATCCCATTTGCATCTTATCACATCCATTCAAATCCTATCGCATCCCATTTATATCTTATCACATCCATTCACATCTTATCACATCCCACTTACATCTTATCACATTCTGGCATTTACTTCTTATCACATCTATTCACATCCTATCGCATCCCATTTACATCTTATCACATCCCATTTACATCTTATCACATTCCATTTACATCCATTCACATCCTATCCCCATTTAGTAGCTTTTTCTACTTCAATACCGATAATGGGACTTTTTCCAAATTTTTGCTGATTGCTTGGCCTAGATAAAGGTTCTTTCTCTCAACGACTATTTCCATCTTCTTTCTCAATTCCTCAATTGAATTATATTTGATAAAAAGAATTCATGGGATTTACAAAAATCAACTCTACTCATATGTCCACTTTTGATAATTAATAATTGAATTATACTAAAAATTCCTCTTCTTCTCATTTGATTTCTTGGATCTCAAATACCATGGGAATTCCTCTTTTTGCATTTAATTATTTGCATTCCAATGTCATGGGAATTCTTCTTTTATCATCAAATATTTCTCATAAAATAAATTTCTCTAAAATAAAATATCCATTGATTCAATATGCTAGGAATTTCTCTTTTCTAATTTAATGATTGAATTCCAAATGTCATAGGAATTCCTCTTTTATCATTTAAATAATTCTCATGCATAAAATAAATTTTTCTAAAATTCATCTTTGAATTTAAATAAAATATCCATTAATTCCAATATGCTAGGAATTTCTCTTTTCCCATTTAAATGATTGAATTTCAAATGTCATAGGAATTTCTTTTTTATCATGTAAATAGTTCTCATAATTTTCTCTTTTCTTAATTTCTTAATTACGCATAAACTTAAAAATTAGTTTTCCATTGAATGTGACAAAACCATTCTTTTAGCCTAGGATATTCAATCCTAGAATATGGTAGGAAGTCCTCTTTTAGCCTAGGATATTCAATCCCAGAATATGGTAGGATGCCCTCTTTTTACGTTATGCATAAGAATGAATTATGTATCAATTTTTTAAAAAAAATTACGATAGCTCCGCTGCTATTACTAGTAATTTTTAATCTTTATGAAAAGAATAAAACATAGTAATGTAATTATGATAGTATAACTATGTTTTAGCCTTAAATCTAATTTATGGATTTATCTCATAATATTACTATAATTTTCAAGCATATAAGTATAAAAACCATCTTCTTAAACCTCTAGCTTCTTTAGCCTAGAGTTCGATTTGTGAATTGAGGATTATGACCATTCTTTGGGGGGAGAGATAAACAAAAGCATTCTAATTTAAGCATAAATGTAAACTTTATGTGATTTATCACTAAAATTCATTAGAGAGCTTCGTTTGCATTAAAGAACCATTCAATTGAATACTTCTCAAGCTTGAGAGGGGTTGAGAAGTGAAAAACATTTAGAAGATTAAGAAAAAGACCATAAAAACACAATTTACCTCTTTTTTTGCTTGATTCTTTAGTCATTGGAGAGGCCCCCAACCAATCAATTGGTTCGTATGTTGAGGAAGGCTCCAAAAAATAAGGTTGAAGAGAGAGAGAAGCTCCAAAAAAGAAGGTTGAAGAGAGAGAGAAGCTCCAATCTCTCCAAATTGTAGAGGATTTTTAGAGGATAATAGAAAATATCATTATTTTAGTATAATACTGGCATGGTATAGTTCACAGATTTTTTTACAAAGGACTAACGATCTATTTATAATTGAGGGAGATTCAGTTTGGCTGAATTTGGACAAGATTTGGACCTAGTTTGGCTCCCTTTTGATTTATTTGATCCAAGAGAGAGGAGAGATAAAAATATCACAATATTTTTGAGTTAAAAACTCCACCACATGTGTGAAATAGGCACCTCCTTGAAGTGCCCCCTTCTCCTTACCAAGGTGTTAAAAATGTATCATTATACCCAAAATATCTCATTTTTTAGTAATATATCATAGTTTTTTACTAATAAAACTTGTACTCAGTCAACTCTTCATCTTATGTGGGCATTTACTCATTTTTGGGTATTTTCCTTTTATAAATTGGATTTATCTCCTCCCCACACTTGGATTGATCCTATTGGCCCATAGGAATCTTAATTGGACCATAATCCCAAAATTTTGAAAATCTAGACCCTTAGTCTAAGGTCCTTTATACCTACTTTCAATTGATTCCAATTGCACATTGGAAAGTTCTTTTTAAAATTCTGTTTCAGCGGAAACCCATTTAGACACTAGGAAGATTTTTATATCCAAAAATATCTCAATTTTGGATAACCTCCCTCTAGACATTTTCTCTCTCCAGGCCAAAACAGGGTAAAACAAGATCTTTCTTTTATTTCAAAGAGGGGAATAATTATAAGATCAGAAGGGGAGGTTCTTACTCCTTTACACCTCAAAAGCTAGAGGGAGGAATCTTACATCCTACCCCACTTAAAAGACGCAAGATGTCCTCATCTCGCGTAGCTGGAGGCCAAACTCTTTGCCTTAAGATCCAATTGATTCTGGGGTTCCTTATAGTCTGGTCAACCCAACAGAATCTTGGGATAAAGATCCCTTCAGATAGAACTCATTATCAGATAACAATTCATTCAGATCATATCATCAATATCCTTAACACAATAATGGTCCATTAGACCAAAAATTCCATCTTAACATTCCTCCATGGGAATTTCAGGTATGCAGGTTTTTAATTTGTCATCCCTTAACTTGATCCACTGGTTTAAATGTTAACAGTAGTAATCTGTCAGCACAATCCACTAATCTCGTAGTGATTTGCTGAAGCCATTATCGCCAAATTTTTAGTAATTAACATCATTACTGGGATTCGTCCCATTCATCCTCATTGTGGCTTTATTCAACTTATCTTCTTTCAACCAGAATTCAGGAATCATTATCTTTCAATCAGAATCCAAATCAACTCATCAATTCTCAACCAGAATTTCTAAAGTAATATCAACCAGCATTCGAATTCATCATCTAGATAGCATTTTTGCTTATAATTTCAAGGTCTTAGATTTACTTGTATATACTGCTAGTAAAGAGCTACAGTTATATCCTCAGTATATACGGGTAATCACGGTCCTTGGAATTATAAGGTAAATACCATCATGTCTAGGCCTCAAGCAAGTCAGG
The DNA here is from genome assembly GCF_041138505.1 of Cibotium barometz. Taxonomy (NCBI): domain Eukaryota; kingdom Viridiplantae; phylum Streptophyta; class Polypodiopsida; order Cyatheales; family Cibotiaceae; genus Cibotium; species Cibotium barometz. Next base: position 37,468,459 of record NC_141095.1, read on the forward strand.
GATTCCACATAATTGCGGTACTTCCATCTAAAGACCCAATTATCAACTTATGAATCTTCATTTTGAATATCAATTTGTATGAATTTCATCACACAATTTCAATCTTTTTCTGGTACTTCATAAATTTTTGACTTTTTGGCTTCTCGGTTGTTCCACTTTAGCCAATACGCTCTGATACCAGTTGAAAGATCTTTGCCCCCTACGTGCAACAAATTCGGGGGTGCTAGCAGCGGAAGTAGCACTTCTTACGCGGGGCAGGACCTCTCACTCGAGGCCTCGCCCACGGATATCCGGACAAGAGACTAATCCCTCGATTCTTCCAAAATCGAACCCGAAAAAACTTCCCTCACCCGGAAAGCACGGGCGCTTCCTCCGGGATATTTTTACTCGAATGTAGTCAAGGTCATCATTGACCAAACTGATCCGACCGAACCTTTAAGTCACTTGGTCAGATCAAGGAAGAAACTTGCACTTGGATCATAGAGACCAACGCTTTTTCTCTCATTGAGAGGCACAGCCGTTGATTCTTTTCCATAGAACAATTACTATTCGGGATTTACTTCATCTATCATACCAATTAAGTCTCAATTTAGGGATCCATCAGTCCAGCCTAACCCCATCCACTCCTGTGGGTTAGCCAACTGCCCAACCACTGTCGTGATGGGATCCATTTAAGAATTTGGTTAGGTTTTGTCCCGGGTACTAGGGAAAAGAGTTTGCAGGCCCCCTAACCGGATTTTCATGCAAACTTCAAGCTAGTCACTCTACTCACACACCCAATACGAAATTGCCTTTTTTCCCAGATTCAGCTGTCTTTAAAAATAATCTTTTAATAAAACCATAGTATTGCTCATCATAATCCTCCAGAATATCCGGTTGAATTCTAATTTCCATTCATCTCTTCATTGGTGTACCTATGGCATCATTGGCAACCAGAACGCTCACCACCTGTCCACTCAGGGGCCTTTTCAATAGTTCCTTGCTCATAGTACCCGGCAATATATTCACTTATAAAAATCTAGATGGAATCTCCGTTGAAGATCAGCAAGATCAACCAACAGATCTATATAAAAGAGTCATGGACTCATCCATTGGAGGACCAGCAAGGTCAATCAACCAGATCCATGCCCATATTCAGAAAACAACTCTTACTCCTTGTTCCAATATCTTCCTCGACGCACGTGTGGGTATCTTCGGTGACCTAGAGCCCGAGCACCGTATGGTAAGCACCCTCTAGGATCCTTCGCAGGTCACCTAGCGCTTCACTCATAGGTCGCTTCCTTGGTCCCTCATCCACCATACCGGAAGCTCACCATTTAAATTGAACCGAGGCTGGTCAAGACCTCGGCCGACCTTGCTACGCGAGACCTCCGTTGACTCTCCTCAACTCTTGCAACCTTATCAGTTAGGTCTCCACGACCTCATTCACAAGACGGTCAAAAAGCTTCCCCAGCATTATTGACATAAAATAGTCATAAATATAGTGTCTATAACGAACTCTCGTCTTTCCACATTGTTCCACATCAATCCACATTACTCAATTCACATCCAATTCATATGTACTCCCATTCTCATCCAATCACATCATTTTCCATCTCATCACATCTTTCCTCATTTATCCTTATCACATCTCATCCACTCGCATCTACCCATATCCACACCTCATCACATCACATTCATTCATATCTCATCCATTCATATCTACCCCGATCCACATCACATCCATTTCACCTCACATCTCATTCATTCACATCTATCTCGATTCACATCTCATCCATTCACATCACATCACATCTCATTTATTCACATCTATCCCGTTTCACATCACATCACACATCATCCATTCACATCTATCCCAATTTACATCACATCCATTTCCTCTCATCTCATCATTCACATCCACATCCTTTCACTTCACATCTCATCCACATTCATTTTCATTACACCACATCCTATCACATCCCATTTACATCTTATCACATCCCATTTACATCTTATCACATCCATTCACATCCTATCGCATCCCATTTACATCTTATCACATCCATTCACATCTTATCACATCCCATTTACATCTTATCACATTCCATTTACATCTTATCACATCTTATCGCATCCCATTTACATCTTATCACATCCCATTTACATCTTATCACATCCCATTTACATCTTATCGCATCCCATTTACATCCTATTGCATCCCATTTACATCTTATCACATCCATTCTCATCCTATCCCCATTTAGTAGCTTTTTCTACTTCGATACCGATAATGGGACTTTTTCTAAATTTTTACCAATTTCTTGGCCTAGATAAAAGTTCTTTCTCTCGAGACGACTATTTCCATCTTCTTTCTCAATTCCTTTATTGAATTATATTCAATAAAAAGAATTCATGGGATTTACAAAAATCAATTCTACCCATATTTCCACTTTTGATAATTAATCATAAATTGTGTTATATAAAAAATACTTCTTCTTCCCATTTGATTTCTTGGATCTCAAATACCATGGGAATTCCTCTTTTTGCATTTAATTATTTGCATTCCAATGTCATGGGAATTCTTCTTTTATCATCAAATATTTCTCATAAAATAAATTTCTCTAAAATAAAATATCCATTGATTCAATATGCTAGGAATTTCTCTTTTCTTATTTAAATGATTGAATTCCAAATGTCATAGAAATTCCTCTTTTATCATTTAAATAATTCACATGCATAAAATAAATTTTCCTAAAATTCATCTTTGAATTTAAATAAAATATCCATTAATTCCAATATGCTAGGAATTTCTCTTTTCCCATTTAAATGATTGAATTTCAAATGTCATAGGAATTTCTTTTTTATCATGTAAATAGTTCTCATAATTTTCTCTTTTCTTAATTTCTTAATTACGCATAAACTTAAAAATTAGTTTTCCATTGAATGTGACAAAAACCATTCTTTTAGCCTAGGATATTCAATCCTAGAATATGGTAGGAAGTCCTCTTTTAGCCTAGGATATTCAATCCTAGAATATGGTAGGAAGTCCTCTTTTTACGTTATGTGTAAGAATGAATTATGTATCAATTTTCTCAAAAAATTTACCATATCTCCGCTGCTATTACTGGTAATTTTTAATCTTTATGAAAAGAATAAAACATAGTAATGTAATTATGATAGTATAACTATGTTTTAGCCTAAAATCTAATTTATGGATTTATCTCATAATATTACTATACTTTTCAAGCATATAAGTATAAAAACCATCTTCTTAAACCTCTAGCTTCACAAGCCTAGAGTTTGATTTGTGAATTGAGGATTTCTCAATGAGAAGCACTAATTGAATAGAGAATTGGTCATAAAAATGACCATTCTTTGGGGGGGGAGAGATAAACATAAAAGCATTCTAATTTAAGCATAAATGTAAACTTTATGTGATTTATCACTAAAATTCATTAGAGAGCTTCGTTTGCATTAAAGAACCATTCAATTGAATACTTCTCAAGCTTGAGAGGGGTTGAGAAGTGAAAAACATTTAGAAGATTTAGAAAAAGACCATAAAATCACACTTTACCTCTTGTTTTGCTTGATTCTTTAGTCATTGGAGAGGCCCCTAACCAATCAATTGGTTCGTATGTTGAGGAAGGCTCCAAAAAAGAAGGGTGAAGAGAGAGAGAGAGAGAGAGAGAGAGAGAGAGAGAAGCTCCAATCTCTCCAAATTGTAGAGGATTTTTAGAGGATAATAGAAAATATCAATATTTTAGTATAATACTGGCATGGTATAGTTCACAAATTTTTTTACAAAGGACTAAGGATCTATTTATAGGTGAGGGAGGTTCAATTTGGCTGAATTTGGACAAGATTTGGACCTAGGTTGGCTCCCTTTTGATTTGGTTTGATCCAGGAGAGAGGAGATAAAAACATATCACAATATTTTTGAGTTAAAAACTCCACCACATGTGTGAAATAGGCACCTCCTTGAAGTGCCCCCTTCTCCCTACCAAGGTGTCAAAAATGTATCATTATACCCAAAATATCTCATTTTTTTAGTAATATATCATAGTTTTTTACTAATAAAACTTGTACTCAGCCAACTCTTCATCTTATGTGGACATTTACTCATTTTTGGATATTTTTCTTTTATAAATTGGATTTATCTCCTCCCCACACTTGGATTGATCCTATTGGCCCATAGGAATCTTAATTGGACCATCATCAAAAAATTTCTAAAAATCTAGACCCTTAGGATAAGGTCCTTTATACCTACTTTCAATTAATTCCAATTGCACATTGGAAAGTTCTTTTTGAAATTCTGTTTCAGCAGAAACCCATTTAGACACTAGGAGGATTTTTATATCCAAAAATATCTCAGTTTTGGATAATAGTAAGTGATTGCATGGCCTACCCATGAGAATAGTAAGTGATCGAGATCCCAAATTTACTTCAAGGTTCTGGACTGCATTTTTCAAAGCAGTGGGAACTTTCTTGGATCTCAGCAGTGCTTATCACCTTGAGATCGCCAATGGTCAAACTCAAAGGGTAAACCAAGTAATCGAAGATATACTTCGGACATGCTGTGGTGGCAGGGAACCCAAGAAGTGGCTAAGCTATCTGCACCTAGTCGAGTTCGCCTACAATGCTTCTTATCACCGTCGAAGTATCGGGATGAGCCCTTTTAAAGCTCTGTATGGACAAGATTGCTTAACTCCATTAACTTGGTCCCCGACCCATTGATTAGGGTCAAGATGTCCAGAACAGATGCTTGATGACATGGAGCAGCAGATGCAGTCAATTCGTAAAGATATTAAAGCTGCCCAGGATCGACAGAAGCAGTATGCAAATAAGAAAAGGACAAGCAAAGATATTTTAATTTTGGATTATCTCTCTCTAGACATTTTCTCTCTCTAGGCCAAAACAGGGTAAAACAAGATCTTTCTTTTATTTCAGAGAGGGCCATATCTGATTACAAAGAAGGTAGGTGACTTAGCTTACAATCTTCTTCTGCCTCCTCATCTCAAAGTTCATAATGTATTTCATGTAAGCCTTCTAAAGAAATATGTACCAAGCCCAAATCATGTACTTGGTGATGAAATCCTAACCTCTTCAACCCAAGGGCAGATGGAACTCCAGCTTGAAGAAATTCTTGATGTTCGAGAAAAGATTTTCATCAACAAAATTCTTAGAGAATGTAAGATTCCTCCCCAACCTCTCAAGATGTCCAGCATCTTCCCCTGTAATCAAATCCCTCTTCAAAAATATAAAAGATCTTGTTTCTACCAGTTTTGGCCTAGAGAGAGAAAATCTTCTAGAGAGTGATAATTCAGTTTTTAAGTATTTTTGGATAGAAAAATATCTCATCTTATTAAAATAAGTTCCCTTGAAATAGAAGCTCAAAAAGATTTCGAGAAGGTGCATTAGAAATTAAGTATAATCTGTTCAAGAGGCATTATCTTGGGGGTCAAGATTTTTTCAAAATTTTAAATTAAGGTTCCTATGGACCAATAAGATTCATCCAAATGTAGGGAGGAGATAAATAAAGAAATAAAAGGAAAATCTCCCAAAAATGAGTAAATACTCACATAAGATGAAGAGTTGACTAAGGACAAGGTTAATAGTTAAAAAAGAGAGATATTTAGAAGTAATGATGCATTTTTGACACCTCAGTATGGGAAAATTCTCCTCATGAAGGAAGCGCCTATTTCACATGTGTGTGAGAGTTTTAAACTCCCAAATAATGAGATATTTTTATCTCTCCTCTCTCCTGTTTCAACTAGATCCAAAAAGTGGACTAAACTGACCCAAAAATTGTCAAAAATTGACCAAACTGATTTGGAAAATTCTAGAATCAGTTGGCTTGATTAGAAGCTCACTTTTTCCTATAAATAGAAGCCTTCCCCTTTGTTGAGACTCAATAGTGTTTTTGCACTGTTACCCTGCTTCTTCTAAGTGCCAAAAATTGAGAATTTTACTCATAATTCATTAGTTTTTGACCTTCCCTCTTCTAAAAGATTGGCGGCCACTCTTGTTTCAAACAAGAGTAGAACCCTCAAACCATCAAGACAAAGGAAAGCTCTCAAATTATCCATGTAAGTTGGAGATTCTTCTCTTTTCTATTTCTTTTATGGTTTTTTAAGATTTTTGTCTTCTCTAAAATGAAATGATGTTATGCCTCATTGAAGAAAGGCATTCCCCTCTCTTCTTTAGTAAATCCAATCATTCTTTATCCTTGATGATTGATTATTGGATAAAATCAAGTTTTTCATAATGTTTCTCTTAAATAAGTAGAAAATGTTTACATTAGAATGATTTAAATACTCTTGGTGAGCTTCTAATTAATTTTAGAGAGTTAAAATTTGAAAAATGGTCAACCATACAAAGGAGGTTATGGCAAAATTTTTTGAAAATTTATGAAATAAATTTTATCTTTTATTAATCAAAAAGAGTAATCCCCATCGTTAGAGTATTCTAAAAGTGTCATTTTCATTCATGCATAGAAAGATGCATATTGATTAATTTTTATAAAAGAATGATTTTCAATAGAATTAAATTCTACGTATAGAAAGATACATATTGATAAATTTTTTTATTATGAAATTGTTACTTTCTTCATTATGGATTTTTATGCATAAAATAATGCATAAAGTATATTTTTTATTATAAAAGAGTTACTTTTATCTTTATTGATTTCTATGCATAAAAGAATGGGGTCCTGCACAAAATCCATCTATCAAAGGCAGTTTATACTATGTTACATTCATTGATGATTTCAGCAGGATGACATGGATATACTTTCTCAGAGAGAAGAGTGAAGTATTGGAAAAGTTCATGGATTTCAAAGCTTTTGCAGAAAAGCAATATGGCTGTTGGATTAAATGTTTGAGGACAGATGGAGGTGGTGAATACACCTCAAAAGCTTTTGAGCATTTCTTGAGGAAGCATGGAATAAGAAGACAATTGACTTGCAGGTATACACCTCAACAGAATGGTGTAGCTGAGAGAAAGAATAGAGTCATATGTGAAGTGGCTAGGGCGATGCTTAATGAAAAGAGCATGCCAGATTACTATTGGGCAGAAGCATGTGCTACTGCAGTATATATATTGAACAAAACACCTACAGCAGCCATTCATGGAAGCACGCCAGAGATGCGGCTTACAGGTTATAGGCCAGACATTGGACACCTCAAAGTTTTTGGATGCATAGCTTATGTACATGTGCCTGATGAAAGAAGAAGGAAGTTGGATCCTAAGGCAGAGAAATGTGTATTTTTTGGATATGCACAGGATCGAAAGGCATACAAATGTTATAACCCACAAACTAGACAAGTGGTCATCTCACGAGATGTGGTGTTTGATGAGCTTGCTAGTTGGTACAAAGCAAAAGATGAGGGTGTCATTGAGTCACTTGAGGCTGATGTGCATGTGAACTTGCCACCACAAGCAAGTTCTAGTTCTACTTCTATGTCTGGGCCAGCAGCAGCAGCAGAAGCTGAGAGTAGCAATGTACGTCCATGGTCAAGACGTTTGAGGCATGAGAGTGTGAGCACTGGGAGTAGTGCTATGGATAAAGGCAAGAAGAAAGTCAAAGGAATTGGAATCACAGGTTATGAGTCATCTAGTTCAGAGAGTTTGGATGAGGAGCTTGGCATACCTGTTTTACGCACACCTGGTGCTAGGCAGGACAGATATGTGCCACCACATGCTAGAGTTATAGGTGTACAAAGTGACCCGCATGCATTGTGGAGATCCCAGAGAGTCAGATATCCAGTTGACAGATTGACATATCAAGATTTTGCTATGCACTATGCATATATGACATCTATGGTGAAGCATGTGGAACCTACATGCTATACAGAGGCTATTGGAGAGCATGTATGGGAGAAAGCAATGGATGTAGAGATGGACGCATTGGTCCATAATGACACATGGGACTTGGTTGCATTACCAAAGGACAAGAATGTTATTGGATGTAAATGGGTTTACAAAGTGAAGTGCAAATCTGATGGTTCTATTGAGAGACATAAAGCAAGATTGGTAGCAAAAGGTTATGCACAAACCCAAGGATTGGACTATGATGAGACGTTTAGTCCAGTGGCTAAGATGGGCACAGTGAGAGCAGTCATTGCTATGGCTGCAGCTAATGGCTGGGAAATGCATCAGATGGATGTCAAAAATGCATTTCTGAATGGAGATCTACAAGAGGAAGTGTATATGGCACAGCCAGAAGGGTATGTATACCCTAGATATCCCACTCACGTATGCAGATTGAAAAAGGCATTGTATGGTCTGAAGCAAGCACCTCGTGCTTGGAGTGATAAGATGAGCAGATATCTTATCTCACTTGGTTTTCAGATTTCTACAGCAGATTCTTCACTCTATGTGAAGAAGACAGAGCATGGGATTGTTTTACTCGTTATCTATGTGGATGACTTGATTATCACAGGTGATCATGATGCAGATGTGATGCATGTCAAGAAAGCTTTGAGTGGGCAATTTGATATGAAAGACCTTGGTGAGTTGAGATACTTTCTTGGAATAGAAGTGGTCAAAGATCATGCAGGTACTTGGTTAGTACAGCGCATATGTTGGCAAAATATGGCATGACAGGGTGTAAGCCTATGAGTACACCTTTGGAGCAAAATGTGAAGTTGCGGGCTGATTATGGTGATGAGCTTGATGATCCATCTATGTACAGAAAGATGGTTGGTAGTCTCATATACATGACTATTACACGCCCGGATTTGAGTTATGCTGTGGGGCTAGTAAGCCAGTTTATGCAGAGCCCCAGAAAGCCTCATTTGGATGCAGTGAGACGCATCATGAGATATGTGAAGACCACTGCACATTATGGTTTACTTTATGAGAGTGGTAAAAGCTTGGACATACATGGCTACACAGATGCTGATTGGGCAGGTAGCGCATATGACAGGAGGTCTACTAGTGGATATGCTTTTACACTTGGAAGTGCCGTGGTGAGTTGGAGTAGCAAGAAGCAACCTACAGTTGCTTTATCTAGTACAGAGGCTGAATACAAGGGTGCAGCCATTGCTACTTGTGAGGCAGTTTGGTTAAAGAGTCTCTTGGCAGATTTATGTGAGCCTATGTTGATGGCAAAGTTGTCATTCATTGTGACAACATGAGCAGTATACAGTTGGCCAAGAATCCAGTATTTCATGCGAGGACCAAACACATAGAGGTCCATTATCACTTTGTCAGAGAGAAGGTGCTGGATGGTACAGTTGATCTTCACTATGTGAAGACTGATGAGCAGGTGGCAGACATCTTTACAAAGCCACTTAGTAGGGAGAAGTTTGAGTACTTCCGGACTATGTTGGGAGTGTTGAGAGTCTTGATATCCCAAGCTCATCTACATCTTCATCGGCAGTACATCATGAGCTTGAGAGGGACTGTTGAGATTCAAGCTCGATGTCAGTGTGAGCCAGCTATGCTATGTGCTGGCAGGTTAGGTAGGAACATGTGTGAGACATAAATGACCGCGTGTCCAGCTGGTCATAGTGTGTGGACATTAGCTAGGGTTAGATGAGTGTAGACACAACTCATAGTGTGTGTGTGGATTATGGTTTATGGCATTATGCTTTGTGTGAGAGTGGAGATGGCTTCCCTCTATGGTTAGGGTTTGCAATATACATTAGGGTTTGCTCCTGTGTGTGTGTCTCCTCCCCCTCTACCGTTCTTTCAATGCTTTACCGCTACTTCAAATTCAAATTCAAGTAGAATAACAAACCAGCGTACAATCCTTCCGGTTGCACATGGCTTGTTCACAAGGTAAAGCAAAGCTTGATGATCTACGAAGAATGTAAATTTGTTGGCCAAAAGGTAATGCCAAAACTTCTTCACAGCATAGATCATAGCTAAGCCTTCTCTTTCCGTGGTGGTGTAATTCTTTTCAGCACTATTCAACAGGCGGCTAGCATATGAGACTGGAAAGTCCATTTTGTTCTCACCTGGTTGAGCTAAAATACAGCCAATTGCAAAAGCCAAAGTATCTATATGTACGTGGAATAAATTATCCCAATCCGGCGGCCTGAGAATAGGTGCGGTCACTAATGCTTTCTTCAGCTTTTCAAAGGCTTCTTCACAATCCTCTGTCCATTCAAATACAACAAGGAGTGCGTACAATGGCCGTGCTATTTCAGCGTACATGTAGATAAATCTACGATAGTAGCCGCAATGACCCATGAAAACTTGTACCCCTTTTGCATTGTAAGGTCTAGGTAGCTCAACAATAACAGCTATCTTTTCCGCATACGTGGATATACCATTCCTAGACACAATGTGGCCTAGAATCTTCCCTTGCCTAACCATAAACTTGCATTTATCAAGGTTAAGGCATATGCGATACACTCTGCATTTCTCAAAGATTTTTTTGAGATGTTCTATGTGTTCTTCTCTGTTTATGGAATGCACACACAAGTCATCCATGAATATTTCAAGAAATAATTGCAGGTATTCTTTGAACGCATGGCTCATCAATCTCTGAAAGGTGGCTAGAGCGTTAGTCAAACCAAAAGGCATGACTCTATATGCAAACACTCCCCATTCTGTAGCAAATGCGGTCTTGTGTTGATCCTTGGGATCAATAGATACTTGGTTGTAGCCCGAAAATCCATCAAGAAAACTGTATGCCTTCTTACCAGCTACCCTCTCCAATACATGATCAGTGAGTGGAAGCAGATAGTGGTCCCGGACAGTAGCACCATTTACTTTCTTTAGATTGACACATACTCGTAGTTTTCCATTCTTCTTAGGTACTACCACAATCGGTGAAACCCATTCTGTATGTTCAATCTCATAAATAAATTCAGTCGGTCGCCGCTAACAGCTTGTCAATCTCTTCTTTGATCTTTTTGGCAAAATTATCGTTATACGTATAAGAACGCTGCTTGGATGGCTTGGCATCCTCTCGCATGGGAATTGTATGCTGGCAGATCTTTGGATCTACCCCCTTAAGGTCTTTGTAACTCCAAGCAAATATATCTCGATACTCTCTCAGAGTAGAGATTAGCAATTCTTCCTCTACTTGGGTTAAGTCTGTGGCAATCCACACGTTACGTGGCTCTTCGCTTGGTTCTGCCACGTCTATTTTCTTGGCATCCTCAGGGCCATCATAGAAAACTCCTGGTTCCCCAGGTTTCTGTCAAATAGGTTGTTGCAAGATTATTTTCCTCAGGTTTCTGTCAATAGGTTGTTGCAAGACTATTTTCCGATCTTGTATGGTGAATTTCTTGAAGTTTGAGGGGATATTTGTGGTATCCTCTTCTTCCTTTGAGTCATCACTCATGGAAGACCATGCTGCTTTTAGCATTCTCTTCCTTTCTTGCACTAGAGCTTTACGCTCCACTCTCGTCATGGTGCTTTGTTCAGTCTTGACTGAATGCACTGAAGCCTTAGATTTTAGCTTCGGTTTCCTTTTCCTCTTCTTCTTTGGGTTGTTACTCTCCTTCTCGTTTAGCTTTTGCACTAATTGAAAGCCGTATCTCCATTTCATCTCGTCTTTGATGCAATCATCAGCTCCCAAGTAGTACAAGTACTCGTTCTTACCTACAAAGGTTGGAGGTGGAATAAAGTCTTCTTTATCCACATCTTCTCTTTCTTTTTGTTGTTGTTGTCTCTTTTCCTTGACTTTCTGTTGCGAAACTTCCGGTGACTCTTGCAAAACTTACGTTTCGGTTTGTCACTAGGAATACTCAGCAAGACCTCTCTACCCTTTAACAACAATCTTATCTTCTCTAACTCTGATTCAGGGACTATGGCATCGTCATCAGAATCCGTCCCATCAGAGGATTCTAAGCATCTATCCTCATCTCCTTCGTCAGCTGAGCTGTACTCAAGAGGGGATACTTCCTCTACAGATACCATATCTCCTAGCAATAATGATTTGTTTGCTTCATACCTAGGGGCTTCTTGAGGTTCCTCTGCATAGATTGCTCTTAGCATTCTTACGGGAATAATGTCATACCCATCTGGATCATAGAACTGTGTTTGCCTTGGCAATGCACAAGTGTCTATGGTAGCTAAAACATGGTTCCATTCTAAGGGATCTATCAAGTTCTCACGAAAAGGTATAGGGATATACGCCTCATCCATCACACTTCTGTCTATGGTAACATTTCCAGGTTGTAAGTCTCGACAAGATGCTCCACAGATCCATAGATCAGCTCTTCCTTCAGACATGGTTGCTCTCGATGCTTCTGAAGAAGCGGAATAAAACTCATCCATAGGAGAGTACGTCACATCTCGATAAGCATGGTTTTTCAGATTCACCCTCATGGTTACATTCTCATGTCTAAGGTACAAGTAATTGTAACCCCAATCTTGAATCATTTTGAATTGGCGCATGAATGGCCTTCCTAGGATCACTTCGTAATTTGTGTTCTTGCCAAAGTCTACAATAGCAAAGGTATGTCCGTACTCAATGCCACATGACTTGACTATAACGTTCTCAAGCAATCCTATGGGACTCTCTAGATTGCCGTCTGCCAATTGCAAACTCATCCTTGTACTTCTAATTTTGCAGGTTTTCCCCACATTTCCCATACAGTTTTTGTTGCTATACTCACCCCTGCTCCGCTATCTAGAATAGCTATAGATTCAATCTTGTTGATCTCCACAGGAAGCGTAGTATTTCCTTCATCGTCCTCACAATGCTTGCCAACTTTGTTCACAGGAACCGGAATTGTTTGCTTAAGCATTAGCTCAGAAGCCTTTGCCTTCAACAACTCCTTAACCTGGATGTTCTGGTTCCACAATCCTTGCTCAATTAATTGTGTAGCCACAATCTTGGCCTAAGCTTTAAGAACTCTGCGAGTGGAATGGTACACGTAACTGGTGCCGACATTAAAGCTTGTAAACTCCCTATGTCTCGTTCCTGATGAGGTTGTCGTGTCCTTGATGGTACTTGCATGATTTGGCTATGTGCTTCGTACAGTCCTAAATATGAGGGCAGTGTCTTGCATGTGAGCTTGTTGCTCCAAGCTGAGACAACAGTCTGAGCATCATCTGGTAGAGATAAAGCATCTAATTCTTGAACCCTTTGATTCGAGAATTCTACTATAGATAACGGTGGTGACTTGTCAGAAGATGCTAGATCCTCAACTTGTTTTTGCACCGCTTCCCACATCTCCCTTGCTGCTGCTTCCTCTATTTCAAGAATTTCATCTCCAAAATCTGCGGTAGTCAATGGTTTTGACTCGTCTGCATTGGTATGAGGTAAATCATCTCCTTCAGGCATTTCTGGGAAATGTAGAGATACAACTTCACTTCCCTTTTCCATGCTTGGCATGGCTTCTGGTATCGTCTCTAAGTTAGGCTTCAGACAAGCAGGTCCTCTTGCGTATATAGGTGGTGGGCCGTCTATTAGAGTCTGAGTATCCCTAATCAACTGCTTATGGATAGCCAAGTTAATTGTCTCTTCACGAGGGTTGGGATGTTCTTGTAGCTTCTTAGTCAGCTCAGTCAGAGCTGTGATCCTACTATTATACGCTTGAAGCGCTGCATCTAAAGGCTCGTACACCTTGTCCACAAGGACTAATCCTCTTGAGCTTTCCTCAGACTCAGATGCTTTTCCCTTTTGCTCATTTTGAGTTTTCTCTCCTATTTGTTTCATTTTCAACATTCCTTCTAGCTCTTTTGGGATAGAGTTTCCTCCATCAGAGCTCTTCTGCTCCTTTGACTTCTTACTCCCCTTGCTACGTGGTTTACGTTGAGTTGATTTCTTTCTCTCTTTTCCATCTTTGGATAGAACCTTAATCTCAGAGGGTTTCTCAACAACCTCCTTGACATTCTTTTGCGCTTCGGCTCTAGTGACTACTCTTAGCGACACTAGTTCGTTCTCCTCCTCAAATGTCGTGGGTGATGGAATCACTTCAACATAGTTGAGGGGCGCTTTAGCTTTTTGTGCTACTGGATCCGCAGGCTTCAACAAGCAATCCTTTGGTAGATGGTCAATGCTACACCCTTGGCAAAACCTCTCTATAGGTGGAAACGTAGATGTTGTGCCTATGTTAGCTAAGAGGGGTCGTTTCTTGTTTGGACATTCTCTCGCCCAATGTGGTCCACCACATTCGTAGCATGGTCCTGTTTGTTGCGTGGGGTATAGTCTCTTTGTAGGATATAGTCCTAGATAACCTTGAGTCTTGGTTGGCTGAGATCCTATAAGCATCAAAGAGCTTGGGTCTCCATTAAAGTCATGAACTAGGCTTGGTCCGGTTGGGTTCTCAAAGTAGGGTTCGACAAGAGGATGCTCCACTTCGATGTAGCATGGTTGAGAGCTAACCATATCCATACCTAATTCAGGATTCTCATATTCCACATATCTAAAGGAAGCTGTGCCAGGTGGAGGAGGTTGAGCTCCTAGCACTGACCGTGCTTGCTCTTGAGCAACTAAGGTTCTCTCATGGTTCACAACTTGCTGTCTAGGTGCAGAGTTGACTGCTTGTTCCCTTTGTATCCTCGCAATGTGATTGCAGTCCGAAGTAACATGTGTGTAGTTCCATTTACAAAGCTGGCACCACTTCTTTGTTGGTTGATTGCCAACCAATGGTGAGAAGGTTGGGCACTGCTCGGTTTTATGGCTACCTCCACATCCTCCACAGACATAGGGGCCTATAGGTACAGTATGCATGTATGATGGTTGGGGTCGGTAGGAAGGTTTGTAGTATTGCCCCATCTTTTTCAATACTATCTCGGCAATCTGATCTGGATTAACTAATGGCACACTAGAGTCAGAGCCCTTCCCAGAGCTACGTTTATCATCCAGATGACTATCTTGGTTTCCCATGCCAGTCATGTCAAAGTTATCGTAATCCACGGCATCCATGCAACACTCATTGAAGATGACATGCTTCTTTGCATACAAATGAGCGTGAAGCATCTTGTTTCGTAAGCCTTCCAGGAAGATAGAAATTAATCTTCCTTGGCTTGGCTTGTCATCGTCAGGGCATCGATTGATGTACTGCTTTAGCCTATTTACACAATCTCGCACAGATTCTTGATCTTTTTGCTTAAAAGCGTAAATTTGAGCTACCGCATTGTGCTTAATTCCCATTT
This sequence comes from Cibotium barometz, assembly GCF_041138505.1. Classification (NCBI taxonomy): domain Eukaryota; kingdom Viridiplantae; phylum Streptophyta; class Polypodiopsida; order Cyatheales; family Cibotiaceae; genus Cibotium; species Cibotium barometz. The sequence continues at coordinate 37,483,507 of NC_141095.1, forward strand.
TTGAAAACGCAGCTATAAAGCTCTTTTCCAGCGCATCGAAAGACCGCTTTGCCTCAGGCTCTAAAGTCTGAAACCATGATAAAGACTTACTCTCTAGCGTCAAGCCAAATCCTTCAATTTGCATATGCGTATCCGTGACTTGCTCCGCATGTATAGCTTGCTTAAAAGCTGCTATATGGTCATATGGGTCTCCGGATCCGTCATACTTCTTGATAAGCTTTTGCAGTGCAGATGGTCTCACTTTTCTAGAATATTCATTGTCATGTCTCCTATATGAGTCCCGGCCTCTAAATCTAGGCTCTTCAAATGTCAGTTCACTTGGTCTATGGGGTTCTCTTGGAGGTACATATCCACTTGCTCGTGGTCTTTCTTCTCCCCTAGATTCTCTAATAGCCCCGGGTCTCCTCGTAGGATCAATCGTTGGAAAGACTGGTCCTTTAGCAGTTGTTCGCATGGAAGGTGCTGGTCGAGCCACAGTTGGGGTTCTAGCCCATGGTGATGCTAGTGTTTCTCCTCGAAAGGCAGATTCATCTGGACGTGCCGTGTCTAAGGTAGACACCTCAGTGAAAAGGGGCCTTCCTTTCCATGTCATTTCCCTAACCTCTGGCCATTCAAGGGTTCTAAAGTCGTTCCCCCATCTATCATGAACACGCTTAGTGAAACCTTCTAGATGCTCTACAGTTATTGTATACATGACTGGAAGCTCTAAGCTCGGGTGCTTAGTGGTTGCATAGTAGGTTTCTACCACATCTCTATATACCTCTTTAATTGGGTTGTCCTGATAGATTTTAACTACTGGAATTTCTTTTACTATGTCCCCTGGGTTTTTCTTGGTCTCTTTTTCTTTTCCCGTTCTTTCTCTTTCCTCCCAATTCTGGTCAGAAAACAATTCTTCAAGTAAAGAAATGGGCGTACCAGGTCTACGCGATGTTCCTGGCACATTTGGGTCCGATGGAAGCTCCTTTTTCTGCTTTGCTTGTGCTCTATGTTGAAGTACACCCAAAGCATCCACTTGTTCAGGACTTTTGGTGACCTCATAGCGTACTCCATTTCTACCCATGTACATATCGTCTTGGTAGTTTACCCATGGTGTTGGTTCAAAAGCAGAATGAATGTCTGCAATTTTAACAACAAACCGGCTCATTGGATCTTTGTAGATCTCACCACCATGCGCGTTTGTATATAAGAAATGGAGTCTCATGTTGTCAATCAACTCCCCATCTGGGATTTCAAATGGATTAGCAGAATCTGCCATACCAATGGGTGTGGATGGTCTATTCATGCCAAATGACTTGTTTATGTCCATTAAAATATCACTCTCGGTTCTTGAGAGGCTCTCTGTTTGAGACTCTGAAGATGTCTCGAGAATGCTCTCCAAGTTGCCAACAACCGATTGAGTGCCGCTCCCTTGAGTGGTTACCCTACATGGTGCACTAGTGTTACGTCCCCCTAGTATTGTTCCCGAGCGTAGATGCATATGCTATTTTTAGCACGTTGTAGTGTCCAGTTTTTTATTTTTTTTTAAAATTATATATATATATATATATATATATATATATATTTAAACCCTACCTAACCACTAAATGCAACTAACATGAATATGTGAGTAAATACATTTTTTATTTTTTTATTTTTTTAAAATTTTTAATTTTTAATTTTTATATTTTTTTCCAATAATTACACAAAAAATACGAATTACACTAAAAAATACTAATTATGCAAATTACACTAATTATGTAAAAAATTATAGATATTTAAAAAAATATAAAATATGTAGAAAATATGGACTCAAAATAAAACACATAATTTATAGATTTTTTAATTATTTTATTATTTTTATTTTTTGTTTACTTATTATTATTATTATTTTAAAAGCAAAAAACATGAAAATTGGTATGCAGATTTTGAAAAATTAAAAATTAACCAAAAAATAAAAAAATACTAACCTTATCCAGCCTTATCGCCTCCGAATCTGCTGCAGCACCCTTCGCCTCCTCCGAATCTGCTGCAGACCTTCGCCGGCTCAGATGCCGCCTCCTTCGCCCGTGCCCAGTTTACCACACCTCCTCAGCTTCTTCGCTTTCTGCTTCGCTCGCCTCCTCAGCTGGTGCAGCCGCCTCAGCTGCAGTCACCTTCGCACCGGCCTCTCTGCTTCGTCGGCCACCTCTGCTTCCTTCAGCGGCCAGGCGCCCTCCTCCGCCTCGCCTGCTCTCTCTTCTGCTACAGCCAGCCGCCTTCGCCCTTCACAGCTGCAGCCGCCGCCGCCTTTCACAGCTGCACCTCCGCCTCCTTGCGGCCACCTAACCTTCGCCGGCCTTTGCTTCCTTGCGGCCCTTTAGCGACCAGGCGCCTCCACGCGGCCCTTCAGCGGCCAAGCGCCCTTTTAACCTTCTTCGCCAGCTGATAAGGCTTGAGTTCGCCTCCTAGCGGCCTCTGCAGCCTTCGCAGCTGTCGGCCACTTCACCTCCTAACCCCGCTTTAGCTGCAGTCACCTTCACCATTTACTATAGATGAGAGTGTGCTTACTAAGCACCTATTTACACACATGGAAATGTCTTAATGAGATCATCTATTCTCTCTCAAAAAGCCCTCCCATAGGAAGAGGATCAAGAAACTTTGTGGTAATGAGTGTCCCTTCCCAATTAAAGTTTTCTAGTTTTGGATTTCATAGGATAGGAAGAGAGATTCCACACTCGTGCTAACCCTAAGCCTAAAAACAAAAAGAATTAGTGGTAGTAATGCAAGCTTCTCAACCGGTTTTGAGTCTTCTCCCTGGCAGGGCGCCAATGGAGAGACGGAAGACTCTCTACACTTGTAGCAAGAGTAGCATGATCCGTGTGTAGCTCAATCCAATGGGATTTGCATCCCTTTCGGAGCTAGGGATTCAACCCGTACCGGTGCACGGAAGCTTATCCCCACGAATGGGAGAGAATGCTATGAACACCACTACCTTGACATAGACTTTACACACACAAGCTCAATCTTGCCATAACTCATTCACTCATCATCCCACTCATTCATGCATCCAATACAAGGAGAAAGCTAAGCTAATGCATACACAAGCTCAAAGCATACTTCATTCTCAAGCACTTACTTCCCTAGCATGCACACAAACCTTGAAGCTTAATGGAACTTGAAATAAACATATATTCTCATTCACTACTCAAGCAATGCCTTGCCCATGGATAAGCTACAAGCTATGGAGAAGCTTAAGCTTGAATTCACTACCACACAAAGCCTAATAGAGAATCCACAAGCATCAACAAAGAAGCATGCACACTAGAGAATAGAGATGAGAAGAGAGAAAAACATCATCTCATTGCATTGAATTAGAAGAGCATTGCTCATACAATAGTGTAGATGGGAAGAGAGAAGAGCTTGCACCTCTATGAACAAGAGGGAGAGCTAGTCTCAAGAGAGCTCAAGCATAAGTTTAGCCCAATGTGTCTGTGAGCTCTCAAATGAGCCACTATTTATACTAAAACTCCTAAAACTCCCAAAACTTCCCATGTGGGATTATTCTCAAGCCCACTCCCACACTCACCCACAACTTGGAACTCTCTACAAGAGCCCTAAATAAATAAGAATGTCAAGTCTCTTGTTTTCCTGCTTCCATCTTTGTGTTTCATCCTTGCATTGATCACCACTCGTCACGCAACATCCATTAACTTGGTCCGACCCATTGATTAGGGTCGAGATGTCCCAGACAGATGCTTGACGACATGGAGCAGCAGATGTAGTCAATTTGTAAAGATATTAAAGCTACCCAGGATCGACAAAAGCAGTATGCAAATAAGAAAAGAACAGACAGAAAGTTTGAAGAAGCGGATACGGTCTTCATTAGAGTATGGCCCAAGAGAAGTTCTCTATCTCTTGGGAAGTACAAGAAGTTATCCCCCAGATATTGTGGGCCATATCTGATTACAAAGAAGATAGGTGACTTAGCCTACGAGCTTCTTCTGCCTCCTCATCTCAAAGTTCATAATGTATTTCATGTAAGCCTTCTAAAGAAATATGTACCAAGCCCAAATCATGCACTTGGTGATGAAATCCTAACCTCTTCAACCCAAGGGCAGATGGAACTCCAACCTGAAGAAATTCTTGATGTTCGAGAAAAGATTCTCAAGAACAGAATTCTCAGAGAATTATTGGTAAAATGGAAGTTCTATCCTTTTGAAGATGCCACCTGGGAGAATGAAGCCGATCTGTTTGCGGGATTACCCCCAGTTTGCGAGATGAGGACATCTCGCGTTTTTCAAGTGGGAGAGAATGTAAGATTCCTCCCTAGCCTCATCACACAATTTCAATCTTTTTCTGGTACTTCATAAATTTTCGACTTTCTGGATTCTCGGTTGTTCCACTTTAGCCAATTCGCTCTAATATGAGCTGAAAGATCTTTGCCCCCTACGTGCAACAAATTCGGGGGTGCTAGCAGCGGAAGTAGCACTTCTTACGCAGGGCAGGACCTCACTCGAGGCCTCGCCCATGGATATCCAGACAAGAGACTAATCCCTTGATTCTTCCAAAATCGAACCTGAAAAAACTTCCCTCGCCCGGAAAGCACGGGTGCTTCCTCCGGGATATTTTTACTCGAACGTAGTCAAGGTCATCATTGACCAAACTGATCCGACCAAACCTGTAAGTCTTTTGGTCAGATCAAGGAAGAAACTTGCACTTGGATCATAGAGACCAACGCTTTTTTCCTCATTGAGAGGCACAGCCGTTGATTCTTTTCCATAGAACAATTACTATCCGGGATTTACTTCATCTATCGTACCATAACAGAATTGAGTCTCTCAATTTAGGGATCCATCAGTCCAGCTTACTAGCCCCATCCAGTCCCGTGGGTTAGCCAACCGCCCAACCACTGTAGTAAGAATTTGGGTAGGTTTTGTCCCGAGTACCAGGGAAAAGAGTTCCCAGGCCCCCTCACCGGATCTTCATGCAAACTTCAAGCTAGTCACACCACTTACACACCCAATACGAAATTGCCTTTTTTTACACATTCAGTTGTCTTTAAAAACAATGTTTTAATGAAACCATAGTATCGCTGATCATAATCCTCCAGAATATCCGGTTGAATTCTAATTTCCAATCATCTCTTCATTGGTGTACCTATGGCATCATTAGCAACAACCAAAACGCTCACCACTTGTCCACTTAGGGGCCTTTTCAATAGTTCCTAGCTCATAGTACCCGGCAACATATTCACTTATAAAAATCCAGATGGAATCTCTGTTGAAGATCAGCAAGATCAATGAACAGAGCCATATAAAAGAGTCATGGACTCATCCGTTGAGGACCAGCAAGGTCAATCAACCAGATCCATGCCCGAATTCAGAAAACAACTCTTACTCCATATTCCAATATCTTCCTCGGTGCATGTGTGGGTATCTTCGGTGACCCAGAGCCCGAGCACCATATGGTCAGCACCCTCTAGGATCCTTCGCAGGTCACCTAGCGCTTCACTCATAGGCCGCTTCCTTGGTCCCTCATCCACCGTACCAGAAGCTCACCATTTAAATCGAACCGAGGATGCTGGTCAAGACCTCGGCTGAGCTTGCTACGCGAGATGTCCTCCGTTGACTCTCCGTCAGCTCTTGCAACTTTATCACTTAGGTCTTCATGACCTCATTCACAAGACGGTCAAAATGCTTCCCCAGCATTATTGACATAAAACAGTCATTTAAAAACAGGTCATAAATACAGTTCATAAAACAGTCATTTAAAAACAGGTCATAAAATACAGTTCATAAAACAGTCATTTAAAAATAGGTCATAAATACAGTTTCTTTAACGAACTCTCATCTTTCCACATCAATCCACATTACTTAATCCACATCCAATTCATATGTATTCCCATTCTCATCTAATCACATCATTTTCCATCTCATCACATCTTTCCCATTCTCATCTAATCCACATTACTTAATCCACATCCAATTCATATGTATTCCCATTCTCATCTAATCACATCATTTTCAATCTCATCACATCTTTCCTCATTTATCCTCATCCACTCGCATCTACCCATATCCACATCTCATCACTACACATTCATTCACATCTCATCCATTCATATCTACCCCAATCCACATCACATCCATTTCACCTCACATCTCATTCATTCACATCTATCTCGATTCACATCACATCCATTTCACCTCACATCTCATTCATTCACATCTATCTCGATTCACATCTCATCCATTCACGTCACATCTTATTCATTCACATCTATCCCGTTTCACATCACATCACATCACATTCATTCACATCACACATCATCCATTCACATCTATCCCAATTTACATCACATCCATTTCACATAACATCTCATTCATTCACATCCCGATTCACATCTCATCCATTCACATCCCATATCATTCATTCACATCACATCTCATCCATTCACATCCCATATCATTCACACATCCCGATTCACATGACATCGCATCCATTTCACATCATGATTCACATCTCATCCATTCACATCCCATATCATTCATTCACATCCCGATTCACATGACATCGGATCTCCTTCATTCACATCCCGATTCACATCACATTACATCTCATCCATTCACATCCCATATCATTCATTCACGTCTATGTTAACCCATGGCGGACATCGAGATGTACTATGTTTTACGTCATTAATTTAAATATTCTGAGTCATGGGCCGGGCTTGTCGGCACCATATGTTAAGGATAAAGGGATTGGGTGATCGCCGATGAGAGGCGCACCTTGAATATCAGCAGGGTAAGGGTTAGGATCGGCCGGCCATGTATGGGCGCCCAAGTGTGAACGGCCAAGTCACCTATAAGAGTCAAATGTAACCCTAAAATCCTCATTCTCATGTGTTGTGAATACAAGAGTGCTCTTGCCTTATCTCCTTGGTTTCCTTCTCCTGCGTGTGTGTGAGAGAGAGAGAGAGAGAGTGAGAGAGCGATCGAGCACTGTGTAGCGGCACGACGGCGGCGGCGAGGCGGTAGAGCGGCGACGGCGGCTCCTCCTTCACGGCTGCGACGCGGGAATCCTTCAAGGCGGTAGTTAAGCGGTGAGTGACACACCTTTTTGCATTCTGTTTGAGCTTGCCTTCCTGGTTGTATGCTTGCAGCCATTCGTGGCTCGCATACGGTGTTCGGCAAGTCCCCAGCTACGACCTGTGCGGCAAAAGCGCACATTTTTGGCGCCACTGCCGGGGAGTTGCCCTGCACCAAGCTCCGGTTTGCAGCTCGGGCTGCTGCGTGAAGTTTAATTTACACTATTGGAAAGCGACTATGTGTTTGTTGTTGAGGTGTTTCCGTGTTTTGCATTCTGTTTCTGCAATTTGGCTTCTGCATTTCTGTTATTTTTCCGCTCCGCGTGTGTGGGCGTGCATTCTATTATCTGGTTTTCTGCGTGCGAGGGGGATTTTTGAATCCCAGACCTGTGCTGTGTGCGAACCGCGCCGCGGCGGGCCAAGGCTGAAACCCAAAAAGAAACCCTAGAACACTTTTCTCAAAAAATAAAAAATCTAAAATAAAAAATAAAAAATCTAAAAAATCAAAAATCAAAAATTAAATTTTATTTTTAAAGAAAAAAACCAAACGTGTGGAGAGGAAAGATTTTTTAATTGGAGAAAAAAAATTTTGAAAAGAAAAAACCCCAATTGACCCACGACCACGACCCTGGCCTCGATCTCGGTCTCGGTCTTTTGATATATATATATAGGAGAGTGAGCCTCCATAGCTTTCTTTCAAGTGAGAGCTTATGGGAAGTTGTGCCCTATATGTAGCCTACTCCCCAAGGAGTAAAGTGAGCATGTGGGATAAAGCCCTCACCCTTTCCTCCACAAGCAAATAGGCTTTCGCCCCTTCCCCCATAGGGAAACGGACTGTTTTGAGGACCACAGGAGCTCTGGATAGGTGAACACGGTGCTGTAAAGCACGCTAGGACCCTTTAAACGATACGCTTGTTTCGAGCTATCACACGCCCTAGTCCAAGTTCGACCGTAAGTAAGGGGGTCAAAAACGAGTTAAAAACAATCTAAAAACAAGTAAAAACGGGGTGCAAAACACCTAAGAAACCACTTGTGTGAGTTTCAAGGGTAGTTACCAACGCACGTAGGGTACTCACGTCACATGCATCTACGTTCTGGTCGGGTGCTAGAGCCTGAACCACTAGAAAGCATTTCAGTTTACGCAGGCTCACACCATCCCTCCACGTTGGCATCTTGGCCTTCGGCTGGAACCCAAGGGAGTGCAACCCAAGATCCACGATAGTGGATAGTGACTCGTCCTCTGACTCAGAAGCCATGGAAGGGCACCCTACCAAGAATCCTGAGGAGACAAGCCAAAACATGCCAGGTTGGGCCCCACAACCCGGATCTAGCATGTTTAGTCGTCTAATAGAGACCTTTAGTAGAGCTACATGCTTTGAGCATGCGACAAGCGAAGTAAATGAAGAAGGAGGGGTAGTAGATTCACCATTCACATCTTATGTAGACCCTACCCTCCCAAAGAGTGTCCATGTAGATATTCTACCCACTTCGTTTAATGAGGGCCCTACTGAGCTACCAACTTCCTAAAGTAGAGGTCCCTAGAAGCCAATCCATAAGAAGTGACATTGCGTCCACTTCAAGAGAACCGTTTGGCACACCAAGTCTGGATGGGATATTTCTCAATGAAAATTGAGAATATGATCTACACACAAAGACTCTAACGGACCTATACACAGGTTACACATACCATGTGGGTTGGTTAGAAGTCCTACGATCTACATCTAGCGCCACTAATCTAGAAGAGCAACAGCAAATGATATGTGAGGTTATTCATAGAATTATCCAAATTGAGAGGCAAAATAGGGGAGTGAACCTAGTTTCCACTGGCCTTATGAGGTTTTTGGATACGGGCAAGGCCAAACAACCAACCCTATCACAATTGGAGACTCCCTCGGTGAGTCCCATAGACCCTTCATATGTTGTTTCACCTGGAGTCTCAATGCAGGTTGAGCCCACGAGCAGTAACTTTAACTTTCCATTAGGGAATCCACAATGCCTATCCCAATGATGAGCATGACGGAAAGCGCACCTGTTACCACTGTAGTTAGTGCGACACCGCTACCTAGTGGAACAGTACCTACAACAATGCGTGCCAGTGCCTATCGACCCTATGTACCTATCGCTACTCATGCTCATGTAGCTTCTACGCCTCTTAGTATGCCAATGGCGTATGCTCCACGGCGACCGCCTTATCACAACCCTTATCCAAGAGGAGCTAGGCCTAGCCACATATCATATCCTATGTCATTTGCCAACATACTCAGACCAACGCCAACTCCTATCAGCCAGGCTATCCCAGAAGTGCCTCCACCAGCTATGCCTGCTCACCTAGGTGATCTCGCAGCGTTTGCTCAGACGATCGGACGATCCATTGCGGAAAACATGCGGGGTATGCCTGAGAGAGAACCTAGAAGCAAGGCAGTACAAGTGGCTAAGCTCACTCAAAACTTCAGTGGTAACGAGGATGTTAGGAAGCACATTGAAGTCTTTGAACACGTGTGTGATTCCTTGGAAGAGCACAATGAGCTACATAAGTGTAAAGCCTTAGGCTTAACCTTGAGTGGGAAGGTCGGAGATTGGTATCGAACCTTAAGGGTTGAAGAGCGCACTCACTACCTCACTCTCAAGAGATTGTTCTTGAAAGAATACATACGTGAGGGTGTGCTTTGGGGAGTAGCATCTCAACTCCAAAAATTTGAATGTGAGGAAGGGGAATCAGTGAGAGACTTTATAAGTCGATTGAAGTATCTAAATTCTCGCTACACTCCCGATGAGCGCTTCAATAATAACCAACTGCTCGATAGATTCATTCGAGGATTGCGCCACGAGGACATATACAATGGCCTAGTCATTAGAGGTCTTACAACGTGGGAAGCAGTCACTACCAATGCAATCCAGTTAGAAGACAACTTGATGATTGCAGGTAAAAAGGTGTCTTCGGAGACAAAATCCGTTAGTTCGCAAGTATCTGGGCACGAGCCAATGACAGTGAAACCTATTGCCAAGGAGCCCAAGATATCTGAAATGACTGTGACCGACCTTACTAAGGCTCTCCAAGAATACTTTAGGGGTAATCGGGCTCCTCAAAATAGCCATATGTACCCAAGAAGAGAGCAACAATGGTGTTCGGTTTGCTTAGGACCACATAGCACGAGTGAATGTCCCACATTCAGAGTCAAATTCAATGGGAATTGCAATGCATGTGGTAAGTATGGCCATCAATCTAAAGATTGCCTTAAGCGAATGTTGGCGAATCAGGCACCACTAGCCTGGTCAAACACACCTCAAGTACCCGCGCTAATGCCTGCACAACCTGTCGAGCAACCGTCACAGCATATAGTTTCAAGGAATCCGAATGTAGTCCAGTCTGTGCCGTTACCACCGCCAGTGCTAGGACCACAACCTCCACATCCAAGGATTACCCAAATAAACCAGATGGGTTGTGAGTCACATAGTGCGTGTGGGGATTATGAAGAGGAGATAGACCCCACTGCTCCATATGGGATTGATACGTTTGAAATGATTCCCCAGTACTACATGGAGGATCATTTCGGGCAAGTCAAGCCTGTATATCAACAAGCGGCTGCTCTCGCCACAAGAGGGCAAAACCTTAATACCTTGGCGAGGAGACCACCTCTTCAATGCTATGAGTGTGGTGGACCGCATCGTGTAGCGGAGTGCCCTAATAGGCTACAGAAGATCACTACTCAAATGCAACCAAATCAAGGGAGCACATCGGGAATGCCGGTACTTACATGTAATCGTTGTGTCATAGATCATTTGATCGCTCAATGTCCACATAATCCTAATGCACCCAAGATTACGCCATTGAATTTGGTTGAGGTCACCAACCAAGCACGAGAAACCACACCCATTGTACCCGTGAATGTAGTTACACGATCAATGCTTCAAAATCAAAACTACATTCTTGAAGAGAGGGATACCGCATCAATCGCTCAGGCAAAGAAAAAGAAAACACGGTGGAAGAGATCGCTTAATGCCACGAGCTCCAAGCCTAGTTCAACGACTAACATAGGGACAGGAGACGACCCCGTGTATATGAATGATCCTGAAGATGATTCTGATTCAATAGAAACCATGGGGACCAAAGCCACTACCTTAAGGGAGGAACCCACTCGGGAGCTCAATGTGAAGGAGAATCAAGCGAGTACATAAATAAGGAGAAACAGAAGGAAACTTCCTCGGCCCCACAACCAAGTCAGTTAATGCCCTCTCGACCACCCAAACTGACTGAGACTCCCCAAGACAAGCCACGTGGGCCAAGAACCCTCAAGAAAAAGATTGGAACTTACCCAAGCCCCGTTGAGGAGATTGAACAAGTGCAACACTTAAGGGGTTTGGTGGAAGAAACACAAAGAGAACTGGAGCCAAACCCGAGAAAAATCAAAATTCCAGACACAGTGTTTCCTACGCAAGTTCAGCCTCACAGGAACCATAAACCGTTAGCTATACCTAGTATCATTCGGGAAGAAAGTGAGGATAGGACATCAGGAAGTGGGCAAACACCCTTTTTGCTTGAAAGAATGTTTAGTGAGGGAATGCCTGACCCCATCGAAGAGGAAGTGATTCCATCTTCACCAGTCCCTAGTCAAGGGGCGATGTCTCGAAAAGTACCGTTGAATGTGTCAGCTAATGGATTTCATGTCCTCTGAAATCAGAACCACAATCATATCCAAATTATACGGAGATCCTGAGCTATTCTTAGCTCTTCGGGCATTTCTCAATGGAGAACTAAAGGCGGGGCTACCACAATTTGCAAATATGGATAGACCTGACACGCTTCAAGATGAAGGGGAACATTGGGATCTACAACCCAACCTAGATGAAGACTCGGTCATTGAAATACCTGTGAACAAGTTGGGACAGTACTTTGAAGGTGACGAATCTAATGCAACCCTCCCCATTACTACCAAGGGATTAACTCTAAAGGGAATCCTTGATGGTGGTGCTGGCATGAGCATTGTGACTAAAAACTGTTGGGAATCTATGGGGAGACCTCACCTCGAAGTCACAAACATAGTGGTTAAGATGGCAAACGGAACTATTGCTAAACCTATTGGAATGTTAAGGGACCTTAAGATCAAGGTTCTGGGGTACAAGGTAAGACATACCTTCATTGTAATGGATTTCTCCAAGCATCCTATGTCATATCAAATGATCTTAGGATGTCCTTTCATGAGGGAAGCACAAATGGTGCATGATTGGTCAAAAAACCATGTCTACCTACAATTCCAGGACTCTGTCATTCGAGTTGATCTTGAGAATGGTCGTGCACATCCTTTAGGAAGCAAGGTTATCATTGATAATCGATCGGATACCACTATTCACTCCGCCCCATTAAGGTATTGCTATACATGCAAAAAAGAGACTGATGATGGGAAAGATTCTCCTTATATGGATGTCCTACCGGGTATGACTGAGTCGGATAACGTGGATTGGGTACACCTAGCGGCAACCATAGACACATGGGGGAATAGAGGCACAAGTTGGGTAACACCTGAGGGGCAAGATATGCCACCGTTAGTGCCAATAAACATGATAGGTGTTATGCACTTGACTCCTAATGGCGAGAAAGTGGCAAACTCCACTGACACTGCAATAAACAAGGAAAGATCCACTGCAGAATGGCTTAGTTATGTAGGAGCCATTGATGCTCATCGGAAGTTAGCAGATAATTGGGGACAATACCTCCAAAGTGTCATGTGGTGTATTCCACAACCTCATGACGTCGCCCAATTAGAAATCGAAGAGAAGCCGAAACTAAGTCGTACTGCAACAAGGCGGCAAAACCAAGAGTTGGCTCAGCAACAAAAGGAAGCGGAATTGAAAGAAAAAAGTCTGGCACAACAAGAACCAGTAGACTTACACCCCGCACCCGAGCATTTCAAATCATTTACCACCACAGGGGAACGTAAAGTGGTCTACACAAAAGCCCAACAAATGCCTACCAATGGGAGTAGCGGTGTCTACGATGGCCCTGCGGTAGTTAAGGAGATAGACTTAGCAGATCCGGGTGAGGAGCCTAAACCAGTTTTTATTGCTCAAGACCTCACCAAGGCGGAAGAAGCTGCACTTACGAAGCTTCTTAAAGAATTCAAGGACATATATGCTTGGACATATCATGATATGAAGGGTGTTCCACCCTCGGTGGTGCAACACACGATTCCAATGATTAGCACTGCTAAACCAGTCCAACAACGTCCCTACAATGAATCCTAAGTATGCAAAGATTGTACAAGAGGAAATTGAAAAGCTTGTAAAATGTGGATTCATATACTCTATTGAGCACTCAGAATGGGTTTCTCCGATAGTCATCATACCAAAGAAGAATGGAAAACTCAGAGTGTGCGTTGATCTCAAAAAGGTTAATGCAGCACCAGAAGGGATCATTACCCCTTGCCATATTCCGAACATGTGCTTGAAAGAGTGGCAGGCAAGGAGGCATATAGCTTTTTAGATGGGTACTCGGGTTATAATCAGATCACAATTACAGTCGAGGACCAAGATAAAACAGCATTTATCACAGAGTTTGGAGTGTTTGCCTTTCGCGTCATGGCTTTTGGCTTGACCAATGCACCTGCAACATTCCAACGATTGATAAACACGGCCTTTAAGGAATATCTAAGGGACTTCTGTGAAGCTTTCTTAGATGATCTTTGTGTTCATTCCTCTTGGGACGAGCACTTGATGTGTTTACGAAAAATATTTGAAAGGTGTAGATTATATCGCATCTCATTGAATCCTTTCAAATGCCAATTTTGGGTTAAACACGGAGTTATCTTAGGGCATATAGTGTCCAAAAATGGGATTTCCACTGACGAGAGTAAAATCAAGGTCATTCTGGAATTGCCCCCACCCACCAACTATAAGGGAGTCCAACGGTTTATGGGCCACGTTGGTTATTATCGAAGATTTATTCTATTCTTCGCCGAGATAGCTCGACCATTGTATAAGCTTCTCATTGAGTTTATTTGGACCGAAGAATGTGACCGTACCTATGAGCTATTAAAGAAGGCCTTGGCGAGTGCTCCAATCTTGAGAATGCCTAACTGGGATTTACTCTTCCATGTGCATATTGATGCATCAAACTTTGCTATTGGGTGTGTGTTAACTCAACCGGGAGAACACAAGCTAGACTACCCCATTAGCTTTGCCAGTCGCCAGTTGAACGATGCTGACATGAACTACACCACTACGGAGCGAGAAGGGTTGGCAATGATATATGCAGTAAGGAAATTTTGTTATTACCTCCTTGCCACCAAGTTTGTTTTCTATGTGGATCATCAAGCATTGTTGTATCTGGTAAACAAACCATGCTCCACAGGAAGAATCACACGATGGCTATTGATTTTTCTTGAGTTTGATTTCACTGTTGTTGTGAGACCTGGCAAAAAACATGTTATGACTGATCATTTGTCTCGCATACCTAATGGTGAGGCTCCTACTACGGGGGTTGATGATGACTTACCTGACACTTCCCTGTTCTCATGGTGGAGACAATGCCTGAATGGAGTGAGAAGATTGTTAACTTTTTGGTTAATGGCTTTCCACCCAAGGAGCTCCGTAAAGATCTAGCTCAAAAGCTAATCAAAGAATGCAAACCCTATTGCCTGATAGCTGGGACTCTTTATAAAAGAGGAAAGGATGACGTTCTTAGGCGTTGTGCCCAAGAGGATGAGTATCTATACATTTTGCAAGAGGCACATATGGGCGTAGCCGGTGGTCACTTCTCAGGAGACTTAACTGCGCGAAAAATCTTACAATCAGGGTATTGGTGGCCCACTATGTTCCAAGATGCATCACTCTTTGTGAAGGGTTGCGATGAATGCCAACGATACAAGAAACCCTAACGGAAAGATCAGATGCCCCTACATCCAATCAAAGTAAACCAACCATTTGAAAAGTGGGGTTTAGACTTTGTAGGTCCAATTAGCCCAGCGGCCCGAAACACACAATCTCGCTATATTATTGTGGCTACTGACTATATGACCAAATGGACTGAAGCCAAAGCGACACGTAAGGCAGATGCAAGGACAACAGCCAAGTTCCTCTTTGAAAATATAATCACACGCTTCGGTTGTCCTTTTGAACTTGTGAGCGACAATGGGACGCATTTTATAAATGACGTGATTAAGGAGCTCACAACAAATTTCATGATATCCCATCATAAATCTACTCCTTATTATCCGCAACAAGCGAATGGCCAAGCCAAGAGTACAAACAAGACATTAATCTCTGTTTTGACAAAGACAGTTGAAGCTCATCACACGGATTGGGATCTAAAGCTTACGACAGCTTTATGGGCCTATCGTACTGCGTACAAAGTGGCTATTAATTGCACACCATTCAAAATGGTATATGGCCAAGAAGCAGTCATGCCGTGGGAATTTGTCATTCCTAGTCTTCATGTTGCTACTCAAGAGGGTTGGGATGGTAATCCCTTAGTAGAGCGTCTATATATCCTTGAGCGGCTAAACGAAGAAAGATAATTGGCTGTATACAATGCCCTTGTGGAGAAGGATAGAAGGAAAAAATGGTTTGATCGCCACCTCAAGGACAAGGACATCAAGGTTGGGGATAAAGTCCTGATGTATGGAGTGCGTAACGAAAAGAAGAACCTCAAATATGCTGGTAAGGGACCGTATAGAGTATGTGAAATTACCCCACAAGGTACCATCAGAGTGGAGACTCTCGACAGAGTTGAAACCATTGGATTCCTTAATGGGAGTAAATTCAAAAGGTACTATGACCCCCTGAGCCAAGAGGAGTTACATGCAATCCATCAAAAGAAGGCAGCTAAAGAACAAGCTAAGCTTAAAAAGATACAAGCGAGAGTCGAAGCCAAAGAACGTCAACAGCGTGCTAGGCGACAACGAGAAGCCAACTTGGGAATTACGCAAGTATTTTTCGAGGAAGCAGAGGAGGATGCACTGGAATCTGACCCACCTCTAAGATACCCAATTGAGTTACAGAGTCCTTATAGGGAGGTGCTGTATAATGCATTATTGGATACAGGAGCTCAACACAATTTTCTATCATATGGCGTGTGGTGTCAACTTGGAAAACCACCTTTATCCAAGAGTGCTATCCAAGTTCAAGGTATCAACAAGAAGAAAACCCCTGTCTCAGGAATTCTGCACACTCCGGTTGCCTATGACAAGGGGACCGTAATTCAAAGCTTTTTGGTTATGCCTGCTAGTACCATGGAAGGCACTGTAAACTTAGGGCGCAAATGGATGTGCCACCAAGTGCAATATCGATTGGGCAACTAGACGAGTCACAACGCAAGAACCAGCACTAGGTCTGACCGCTCAAAATCCCTCACCTAAGTCATCCACTCAAATATTAGATAATGAAAAATCACATAGTCAAGTGGCAAAACCATCATTGATTGTTTGCCATTCCTCTAACGCTTCAATGCCAAGAGTGGAAACAGGCAAGGTGGTCTCTAAAGCTCCGCTTACTATGCCAAAAAACACATACAAATGGGTTCCAAAAGCTTCGTTGATAGCTACTTCCCCTGCTCAATCTCGTTCAGCCACCAAGAAGCCTCGTAAAAGGAAAGCAACTACCCACCCGAGAAAGGGCAATGTAACATCGCGATGGATCCCTAAAAAATTATTAGTAGCCCAAGGGTACTACGAGGGGAATGACCAGATTTGGGTCCCTAAACATAAGCTGAATCCCTCTACATCACCTATAAAACCTTGCAAACCAATTGTTGCCACCCCAATGACAATTCAAGACCGTGGTAAGGAAAAGGTAACAGAGTGCTCCGCACCACTTCTTCCAGAGCTAGTTTGGATTCCCAAACGATATCGATCAATACCACCTAGCTCAGGAAGGGGGGAGTCACATGAAGCTTCTAGCTCTTCATGCCAAACACACATTGATATAGAAGTTTCTTCATGCTCTACACCTACTCTTGTCAACACCCAACAAGAGACCAATGAGTCTATGTCTCCCTTTGTAAAAGTATCATCGGAAACCATTTCCTCCATTCGTCAATGGGAGCGTACACTACCATCTCTGCAATTGGATGTGGCTACAAGGGTCATAAAAAGCTATCTGCCCACATCACAACCTATGACCCGCTGGACAAATTGGTTCCAAGAAGCTGCAACATCATTGCAGAAAATATGATCTACCCAAGGAAAGGGGGAGCATGTACTCACGCTCAACATTCTATTGCTTCCTCCCTAACCTTCTCCCCTGACCATGTAATTGCCAAATTCAAGGGGATGTATATATATAGCTTCATACACAGAAGAGAAAAGAAAAGAAAAGCAAAAAATAGTAAAAAGAGTAAGAGCACATTAAAAACAGAAATATCCGTATATACAATCAAGAACTAGATTGACCTGTCATAAACCTACTGATGCTATATCTGTGTTTGCACATATGGCAGATGCACGATCATCATACACTTCATCCACTCCTACCTTTGGTGAGAGGTATCATCTGTACCTGTCTCAGATATTCCACATGTGCTATCCTGTAATTGAAACTGAATGGGATCATATAGATGTACTAGCCAGAGAGGAAAATGTTGAGGAATTAGAATGGCTAATTCGCCTATTGACCATGACTGACCCCTACTCCGTAGAGGACATATCCCCGATAACCCAATGCTTTCCTTTTCCACAAGATGACTATCCTCGCATGGTTACATTCTTGATGAGTTTATGTGGATGGGAAAATGAAAAGGAAATATCTGACAATGATGAATGGACGGATGAAACTCATGGCACGATTGAGGTTGACTTTATTTATTTGGATGATGCGGATAGAGGCTTAGCCTTAGGGCTAGAGCCAGGACTCTACAACATCCTCTTACCGTATCCTCAGTAGTAGTGTGGTGACTGGTAGGTAGGTTAGTGTTTTCAAGTTTTTTCTAGTTCGGATTCGTTAAATGAGTCTTTAACTTTTCACATTGATGTGCCTCTCGAGGTATAGTGCTTGTTAGTTGATTGTACAGGTTGAAAAGTTTGAGGTGGGTTCGCTTTCAAGTCCTGAGATAGCCGCAACGCTCATACATAAATATCTCATCAAATTGCGGGCATTTCTCTCATCGAATCAAGGAGATCTCCAAAATACAGGTGTAATTCTTCCATACCCACTCTCTTTCGTTTTTTTTGTTCAATTAATTGCATGAACTATAATGCATGACCACATGGAAATTGTCAATGTACTACTTAGTTTTTGAAGTTGCTTGACGTGCTAGTGTAAATCATTAATGAGCTTAACCTTATTGGATATATTCCTGAGAATGCATGACGTCTTTAGTTAACCTTGGAATACGATTGTCTTAGGTCTAGGGTCAAACCATCTTAATGTTTGACACCTGGCCATGTATGTGTTAACCTCTAGGACATAGCTTTTACCCCTTTGTTGTCGAAAGGATGCAAGACAAATTATAGTTCAGGAGCGAAGATCAAAAGAAATAGATTTTTAAAAAAAAGCCTACAATAAATGGCAATACACGTATTTGATGTGCTTTAATGTTGGCCTATCGCCTTATTGATACTTGGTAGGCGAGGAGTATTCTACTCCAGACCGATGCCTTGGTTGGTAGGGGGTAGCCTTGCCTAAAGTGAGCTAATAGATTCCTGGATAATGCCTTGTGTTAAACATGGTACCAGGATCGATGTTAGTTTTGCCTTAGGAAGGTCGCCATTGTGTGTAAAAATTGTCACGTGCAAAAAAACAAAAAAAAAAGGCAAAAGGCTCCTGTAACTCTGATGTTTCTTATGTCCCTAGGCTCGTGGTATTAACTTGTTCTTAGAATAGACACAGTGTGGTCATCTGTTTATTTATTAAGCTTGGTTATTTTCCTTGACTTAGGCCAGTTATAAACCTTGATTAACCTTTGACACCTTGCTAACTCTTGATTTACTTTCAATAATTTTAAACTTCTGTTAATTTGCTACACTAGCTCATTCATGTGACCCTTAAACTAAGTTCTCATAGCAACATCCATTGTGGTCTAACATGCTTGAATTTATACACTTTATATCTTTTGAATTCCAGCATACCTTCACTCTACTTCCCTGTTTTACATATGGTCTACCACAACAACCCTATCGAGCTTACCATACCATAGCTTCCGAGGACGGAATCTACATCAGGAAGGGGGGCATGTTAACCCATGGCGGACATTGAGACGTACTATGTTTTACGTCATTAATTTAAATATTCTGAGTCATGGGCCGGGCTTGTCGGCACCATATGTTAAGGATAAAGGGATTGGGTGATCGCCGATGAGAGGCGCACCTTGAATATCAGCAGGGTAAGGGTTAGGATCGGCCGGCCATGTATGGGCGCCCAAGTGTGAACGGCCAAGTCACCTATAAGAGTCAAATGTAACCCTAAAATCCTCATTCTCATGTGTTGTGAATACAAGAGTGCTCTTGCCTTATCTCCTTGGTTTCCTTCTCCTGCGTGTGTGTGAGAGAGAGAGAGAGTGAGTGAGAGAGCGATCGAGCACTGTGTAGCGGCACGACGGCGGCGGCGAGGCGGTAGAGCGGCGACGGCGGCTCCTCCTTCACGGCGGCTGCGACGCGGGAATCCTTCAAGGTGGTAGTTAAGCGGTGAGTGACACACCTTTTTGCATTCTATTTGAGCTTGCCTTCCTAGTTGTATGCTTGCAGCCATTCGTGGCTCGCATACGGTGTTCAGCAAGTCCCCAGCTACGACCTGTGCGGCAAAAGTGCACAGTCTATCACATTCATTTACATCACATCCATTTAAATCTATCACATCAAATTCATTCATATCCATCACATTCATTCTCATTACCATCCCATCATATACATTCTATCCACATTACATCACATCCACATCATATCTCATTCATACACATCAACATCCAATCAGTCACATGTACGATTACCCACATCTATTCATACATTCACATCTATCACTTCACATCCACATATATTCACATCACATCACATCTCTTTACATCACATCACATCTCCTCCACATTCACATCACATTCACATCCACATCCCTTTTCATCACATCACATCTCATCCATATCCACATCACACTCACATCCACTTCCCTTTACATCACATCACATCTTATCCACATCCACATTCACATCACATCCTTTCACATCCACATCCACATTCACATCCATTTAGATCACGTCACATCCTTTCACATCCACATCCACATCCATTTATATCACATTCTTTCACATACATATCCACATCCATTTACATTACATTCTTTCACATACACATCCACATCCATTTACTTCCCATCTCATCCTTTCATATATCCTCTCATCTCATTCTCATCTTATCATTCACATCCACATCCCTTTACTTCACATCTCATCCACATGTTCATTACACACCAGATCCTATCACATCCCATTTACATCTTATCACATCCATTCAAATCCTATCACATCTCATTTACATCTTATCACATCCATTCACATCTTATCACATCCCATTTACATCTTATCACATTCCATTTACTTCTTATCACATCCATTCACATCCTATCGTATCCCATTTACATCTTATCACATCCCATTTACATCTTATCACATTCCATTTATATCCATTCACATCCTATCCCCATTTAGTAGCTTTTTCTACTTCAATACCGATAATGGGACTTTTTCCAAATTTTTGCTAATTGCTTGGCCTAGATAAAGGTTCTTTCTCTCAATGACTATTTCCATCTTCTTTCTCAATTCCTCAATTGAATTATATTCGATAAAAAGAATTCATAGGATTTACAAAAAGCGTTGAAATCGCTCAGATGATCAAATTATATGAGTGATAGTTTCCTTCTATCTGGTTTATTCAGGTGAAGGATAGTTTAGATTGATCTCGTTAGAAAAATTTGTTAAGAAAATTCAAAAAGGTGAAATCCTCCTGCTTTCCGGGCATGGGAAATTTTCTCGGTTTTGGTTTCCGAAGTGACCACCAGCCTAGTCTCGTGCCCGGACATTCGTGGGCGAGGCCCCGAGTGAGAAACCCTGCCTCGCGCATGATGGGGCTGCTTCCACTGTCATCTATACCGAGAGTCCGGTGGTGCGCGGAGGGGGCAGAGGGATCCCACAGTTGGTATCAGAGTAGAAATTGCCTAAATTTTAACAGAAATCTGGGAAATAAATGTTTTTCACTTGTTAATACTATATGAATGAACTTCAGAATTTAAAAACTTATTAATTGAAATGGAAAGAAATGTTTTTTTACTTGTTAATACTATATGAATGAACTTCAAAATTTGAAAACTTATTAATTGAATTGGAAATTTATAGATGGACACTCTGAACCTATCTGGAATTCCTGGACTCTCTCAAAGTCAGGATATGATAGCTTTTGCATTTGATCACCTCATCAACTCTGCTACGACCCAAATGAGTAGAGTGAGACTCGCTCGCCATTTTTGAGAGCCTTTACTTTCCTGATCCTCTTGAATGACATCGGTACATGTGGTTCTATGGAGGACGGTGCATTAATGTCAGTACCAGTCAGCGTTGGAGGCTCAGGCAAAATATTTCCTTGGCCATGATTCTGATAAGACTAGGGCTTGTTCAACATGTTCAACTCTTTGATCATTCACACATGAACTTCAGAACTTCATGCCGATTTTTTAGACTTCTTAGCCGCTTTATCCCTAGGAATAGAATTACAGCACCTCTTTGTGTAATGAATCGTGTGTACCATGGTATGTCTTCTTCGCAATTTTGCTTCTTTATACGATTACGACTGAGGCAGTGACTTTGAAGCCGAACTGCTCTATGTACATATTGCAACTTTTATATAAATAAAGAAATGTTTTCTGGAGAAAAAAATTCCCTGTTGTATAAGTGATTGTTTACGGACGATCTGATAAAGAAAAATCTGTTATCGGACATATGTCATAGATCTCCAATAAATCATTGTCTTTTTTAAGAAATTGATTTTTCAAACCTCTTAAGTCTTAGGATCTCGTGGATGATATCAAAAAAAAATTTTAATAATATATAAATTTTTGACAGAATCATGAGACGAGAAAACCGTGGCCGTCAACCAGACTCTCTCTCTCTGAAGATGACGAGCTTGACCCTAATGTTCGCAAGGCTCTTCATAGGACTCAGCCAGGACCCTTTAAAGGAGAAGGGGAGAACCTAGGCGAGGCTGTGGAGAAATGGGTGGAAGCCATGGAAGAATATTTTGATGTCAGGCTACAATGAGCGGAGCAAAAGGGCTCTTCCGCTCGGCTGAAAATAGTGGAAACAGCCAGGGTAGCATGGAGGAACCACTGTGACACCAACCATTTGGATAGAAATACTCAGTCCTAGAATGACCTAAAAACCTATTTGAGAAAGAGATTTTGTCCCCCTGGATTTTTAGAAATCAAAATGAACAAATTCTTAGAGCTAAAGCAGGAGAGCAAAACCATCGAGGAATATCACCAGGCCTTTGCACTTCTACTCAAATATTCACCACCTCTAGATGAAGAACAACTCATGCCAGGTTCATTCGGGGAATGAACGAACCCTTGGACACACTGGTCAAAAATGCCAAGCCAGTGTCCATGGTTGAAGCAGTAAGAATGGCAAAAGATTTTGCCAAAGCCTTTGTAGTAAAGGTCCCGCCAAAGCCTGCACCCTCTAACTTTAAAAGATTCCAAGCCTGCACCCTCTAACTTTAAAAGATTCCAAGCCCAGGGAAGTACTTCAAACTTTCCACCCCCGAAGAACCAACAAGGCCCGAATCAGAATCAGGATGCAGGAAGATTCCGAAGTGAAGGAAGACCCTTCCCCCAAAATACTTTCTCAGGAGCCCCACCTCTTTCAAGAAATCAGAGGGATGAACTCAGAAGTGAAAACCGATGTTTTGGATGCCAAGGTTTTGGTCACCAACTGAAAGACTGCCCAACTCCTGCCATGTCAAGGGGACAGGGAAGTCAAGGACCCTGAATTCAGAAACCAACCCCTTCATACCAGTCTAATCAAGGTCCCTCTTGCCCAAGCCAGGGTAACCCCCAAAGATCTCCAGCTCAGCGATCTGCCTCAGTCCAGAGTAACCTCAGAACTCCTTCCCAGAACTGGGGGCAACCAAAGAGAAAGAGTTCCACCTCAGACTGCAGTAGCCAGAGTAGTCACAATTTCAGATATAGTAGAAGAGGAAAGAGGGCAGATCTTTGCTGCAATTGAAAACCAAGGACCTAACCGTCAGTTCTCAGTCATCTATACTCCAGCAGAATATCAGGGTAAGACTTTTAAGCTTTTGATTGATTTAGGCAGTTCTCATTCATTCATTTCCCCTGGATGTTTGCGTAAGCTAGTCTTAGAACAGAAATCAGGGAAACCTATGCAAGTTGAATTGGCCAGTGTGATGGGAAGACTCTTTTCATCCAGTTCAATCTAGATGGTAATGTAACCGACTGTCAGTTCAAAGTCTTACCTTTGGGAGTTTTTGACGGAATCCTTGGAATGGATTGGCTCCACAAAAATCAAGCTGACATACACTGTCACAATGGAACCATTTCCTTCCATGACCTTCACGGGAACAAAGTTCAAGGAACTGGAGTTTCCGGATCCCCAGACCTTCAGTTAGTAAAAGCTTCTAGGTTGCTGAAAGGCCTTAGAAAGAAGCAGTAAATTTATGTGGTCAAAATGAACCCAGTAGACTCAAAGCTTAAGGCTAAAGAACCAAAATGGTTAAATGAATTTGATGATCTATTCCCAGCAGAGCTAACTGAAATGCCTCCAATCTAGGAAGTAGATCATGTGATTGAATTGACCCCCCACAGAGCTCAGCCAGTAGCCCTGTGCACATACAAAAATGCCAGTTCTTGAAGCCATCAAACTCAAGGAACAGCTTAGACAGCTGTTAGAACAAGGGTTTGTAAGACCCAGTGTTTCACCTTGGGGTGCGCCAGTTCTCTTTCAGAAAAAGAAAGATGGAACGCTTAGACTCTGTGTGGACTACAGAGGTCTAAATCAGCTAATAGTTAAGAATAAGTATCCTATCCCAAGAATTGATGAGCTTTTGGACAGGCTAAATGGAGCCCAGATCTTCACAAAGATAGATCTCAAATCTGGGTAATACCAGATCAGGACCAATGATCAAGATATACCGAAAATAGCCATCAATACTCGCTATGTTATGAATTTACTGTCATGCCGCTTTTTCTATTTCGATACTCATAATGGGACTTTTTCTAAATTTCTACCAATTGCTTGGCCTAGATAAAGGTTCTTTTTCTCGACCACTATTTCCATATTCTTTCTCAATTCCTCAATTGAATTATATTCGATAAAAAGAATTCATGGGATTTACAAAAATCAATTCTACCCATATTTTCACTTTTGATAATTAATCATAAATTCAATTATACTAAAAATTCCTCTTCTTTCCATTTGATTTCTTGGATCTCAAATACCATGAGAATTCCTCTTTTTGCATTTAATTATTTGCATTCTGGACAATGTCATGGGAATTCTTCTTTTATCATCAAATATTTCTCATAAAATAAATTCCTCTAAAATAAAATATCCATTGATTCAATATGCTAGGAATTTCTCTTTTCTCATTTAAATGATTGAATTCCAAATGTCATAGGAATTCCTCTTTTATCATTTAAATAATTCTCATGCATTAAATAAATTTTTCTAAAATTCATCTTTGAATTTAAATAAAATATCCATTAATACCAATATGCTAGGAATTTCTCGTTTCCCATTTAAATGATTGAATTCCAAATGCCATAGGAATTTCTCTTTTATCATGTAAATAATTCTCATAATTTTCTCTTTTCTTAATTTTTTAATTACGCATAAACTTAAAAATTAGTTTTCCATTGAATGTGATAAAAACCATTATTTTCGCCTAGGATATTCAATCCTAGAATATGGTAGGAAGTCCTCTTTTTACGTTATGCATAAGAATGAATTATGTATCAATTTTCTTAAAAAATTTACCATAGCTCCGCTGTTATTACTGGTAATTTTTAATTTTTATGAAAAGAATAAGACATAGTAATGTAATTATGATAGTATAACTATCTTTTAGCCTTAAATCCAATTTATGGATTTATCTCATAATATTACTACAATTTTCAAGCATATAAGCATAAAAACCATCTTCTTAAACCTCTAGCTTCACAAGCCTAGAGTTCGATTTGTGAATTGAGGATTTCTCCATGAGAAGCACGAATTGAATAGAGAATTGGTCATGGGAATGACCATTCTTTGGGGGGGAGAGAGATAAACATAAAAGCATTCTAATTTAAGCATAAATGTAAACTTTATGTGATTTATCACTAAAATTCATTAGAGAGGTTCATTTGCATTAAAGAACATTTCAATTGAATACTTCTCAACCTTGAGAGGGGTTGAGAAGTGAAAAACATTTAGAAGATTAAGAAAAAGACCATAAAATCACACTTTACCTCTTGTTTTTCTTGATTCTTTAGTCATTGGAGAGGCCCCCAACCAATCAATTGGTTAATATGTTGAGGAAGGCTCCAAAGAAGGTTGAAGAGAGAGAGAGAGAGAGAGAGAGAGAGAGAGAGAGAGAGAGAGAAGCTCCAATCTCTCCAAATTGTAGAGGATTTTTTTAGGGTAATAGAAAATATCATTATTTAGTATAATACTCGCATGGTATAGTTCACAGATTTTTTTACAAAGGACTAAGGATCTATTTATAGGTGAGGGAGGTTCGGTTTGGCTGAATTTGGACAAGATTTGGACCTAGTTTGGCTCCCTTTTGATTTGGTTTGATCTAGGAGAGAGGAGAGATAAAAATATCACAATATTTTTGAGTTAAAAACTCCACCACATGTGTGAAATATAGGTGCCTCCTTGAAGTGCCCCCTTCTCCTTACCAAGGTGTCAAAAATGTATCATTATACCCAAAATATCTCATATTTTTAGTAATATATCATAGTTTTTTACTAATAAACCTTGTACTCAATCAACTCTTCATCTTATGTGGGCATTTACTCATTTTTGGGTATTTTTCTTTTTATAAATTCGATTTATCTCTTCCCCACACTTGGATTGATCCTATTGGTCCATAGGAACCTTAATTGGACCATAATCCAAAAATTTCTGAAAATCTAGACCCTTAGGCTAAGGTCCTTTATACCTACTTTCAATTAATTCCAACTGCACATTGGAAATTTCTTTTTGAATTTTTGTTTCGGGGGAAACCATTTTAGACACTAGGAGGATTTTTATATCCAAAAATATCTCAATTTTAGATTACCTCCCTCTATACATTTTCTCTCTCCAGGCCAAAACAGGGTAAAACAGGATCTTTCTTTTATTTCAGAGAGGGGAATAATTATAAGATCAGAAGGGGAGGTTCTTACTCCTTTACACCTCAAAAGATGGAGGGAGGAATCTTATAAATATTGTTTATGTAATTGTGATCTTTGCCACGTCTAATAATTTTGTGTGTGCACATAAGTTCAGTTTATAATATTGATATGATATGCTTGGCTATCTAGGATAAGATTAGCAGAGAAATGTTCTTAAAAAGTAAAAACCTTTTTTTACAGAGATATTTATATGTATTGCTAAGCTAAGAGTTATCATTGTGTACTTATTCTATCGAGACGAGGTATCTACCTGTACATATAGGGTTATGTTATATGTTGACAAAGATATAAAGAGATGTTTGTAGAGCCTTAAGATATTCACTTTGGATTTCAGCAAATGGAGATCCATAATGATAACAACGGCTCCAATGCCTTGGTGGTTGCTTGCGAATGATGCTTCCAATGCCGAAGTAGCTTTGTGTACCCTACCTGAGTTGATGAATGTTCAAGCCGTAAAACACCTTGCTTGATCAAACACTACTCCATCTGGATAGCCAAGCTCCCTACAAACTATTGTGGACATATGCAAGCGTACTGAGAAAAATCAGGTTGCTTGCAAAAGGAGTACTTAGATGCTCTTTGGGATGAGATCCATGGAAGTAGTAGCCAAAGGGGAGATACCCTAAGAGATGAATTAGCTCATCATTTCCATCGCGTTCTTGATGGTAGTGGCCGCATGGAGGCTAACCAACTAGACATGATGTCTTTCATGGAAAATATGCATGTTGAAATTGGGGAACGTGTGGGTGGATGTAATAGGGAATGCAAAGAACAAGTCGGTTCTCTAAAAGAGCAAGTACGTACATTAGGCTTGGAGGTATTGAGTCTAAGGTATCTATTAATCGATTCAATGCTATAATAAAAAAGATGAGCCGTATGTTGAAGACTAGGGTAAATGCCTAGAGATTTTTGTGACAGTAATGATGCTTTTGCTCAAGGAGCAAATTGTATTACAACTTTCTAGATCCGGCTCACTGTGGCGATATTTATGAAGTTTCTATTTTCTCAAATTATTTACATCGCTAATTCTATTTTGTTTTCTCAATCCTCTTAGTATTTATTATTTTATTTTTCGAAGGAAGCAGAAGATGGTTAGGAGCTACATATATCTAAGTTCAAGCCAAGTTCGTCGGCTTCGAGTTTTGGATACAACACGTGTGTCTCGCCGTAATTGTTTGCGCGGATAAGAACTTGCACTCAAAAATAAATTATTTCTAATTTAATGGATTACTTTAACAAAAATAAAATCGAAACATTTGGAAGGGTTGAAGAAGAGGAAGACCATAGAGAGTTCTATGGTAGAATCCACTTAGATTTGAGTAACAAAGCCACCCCCAATGTTACGGTACTTCAAGAACCTATCAATGAACATCAAAGTGTTTAGGCACATAGAGATATGTCACAAGGCTGTGTTTCTTTTGATTTGAATGAGCTACCTACAGATGAGATTGGTTATGTTAATGATCTTTAGCCTATTTGTTATGTTGTGGGCAATGTGAAAGGTATTAAATCCCAGTGTCACTCTATAAGGTGTGTGTTTTCATTACCTCGGAACAACTATGGTGGTATGTTCTGGAGAATGTACCCTTCACACTCTTTAGGAGCCCTTGATTATAAGTGCCATTTTTGTCATGCACTAATTTGGAAATGTGAGGCATTAAGGAAGCTTGGACAATATGTGGGCAAACATTGTTGTACAAGTGGGAATATCTCTTTGCTGCCTTTGGGAAATCCTCCTCCTTCATTTGTTGAGTTATTAGTTGATGATGATAATGCAAGAAAGGAATATAGAAAGAATATATGCTCTTATAACAATACATTGGCATTTGTTTCACTAGGTGCTCAATTGGATAATCAGTTCACTAGGGAGGGAGGAATATTTAATTTTCGAATCCATGGTTCTACCTATCATCGTGTTGGTTCTGTAGTAATACCTGATGAAACACGAGGTGCGGCTCCTCAATTTGCCCAATTATATGTATGATACGGAGCATGAATTAGAGAATAGACTTCATGGAATGCCTTCTTTAAATCCTATTGTGCTTCAAAGGTTGCAAACTATGATGTATGAACATAATATGTATGCTCGTGCACTTCTTACAATGAGAGAAATGCTGCAAAGAAGTCCACATGTTGATTTGAGAATGGTCATCATGGAAGCTCGACCAACCTCAAGGCAATACTTGGTTCCTACAGAGAGTGAGGTAGCTGCTATCATGACAGGTCAAGGAGATGATTTTCATGTAGGTCATAGAGATATTCAAATAATGTCATGAGCAGGTGCTATGAAAAGAATATCTAACTTGCATTGTTTATATATGCCTCTATTATATGTTCTTTTGTTTCCTCTAGGAGAGGATGGCTAGAATCTTGGAATTCCACTTCATGGTAGGAGTAGGCAAGGTTTAAATGAGGAGTCAAAGACTATAACTTAATGGTAATATTATGCATATAGATTATAGATAAGGGAAGATACAAATGCATGCATTCTGAGCGATGGCCGACTTTTGTTGCAACAGTTCATTGTTGATGCATATAGTAGCATGGAGGAAGAATCAAGATTAGTATGGATACGTAATAATCCGAAAGCATTGTGTGCTGAAGTATACCAAGGGCTTGCAGATATGGTTAATACAAGCGATGGGGTAAATAGATTCTCTGGAGGCATTGTTGGACTCAGGATAGTTCAACCATCTTCATATACTAGGGGTCCTTGATATATGCATCTATTGTATTGCATCAATTGTATCAGGATTCAATGGCAATTGTTAGGAATATGGGTAAGCCTGACATATTTATTACCTTTATTTGCAATCCTAAGTGGGATGAAATAAGCAATGCTTTATTGTTGGGTCAAACTACCCAAGATCGACCGGACTTGATGGCACGGGTCTTCTATGAGAAACATAAGGATATGATGCACTTATTGGTGAAAAAAACATTATTTGGAAGGGTGGTAGGATGGCGCTTATACCAATATGATTTGCATGATAAAAATCCTAATATACAAAGGTTACATATTCATCTTTTGATGTAAAATAATGTGATATTCAATGACCACGATGATTTGCGTGATGTAACTAGTTGTGACAGAAACCAAAGGACTACTCTCACTGAATGGTTCAAAGCTAATGAGCTGCATGCAGATGCAAATAGCTTGATGTATGTTGATTTCCCTGCAAGTGGATTTGGAATTTAACTCTTCAATCATGGACTAAAAGGAAAAGGGAAAATATGATTGGCCATATGTATAATGTTAGCTCGAGTGCAGGTGAGCAATACTACCTATGCATGTTACTCACAGTGTGTAAAGGCTGTAAATCTTTTGAGGATGTACAAACTATAAGTGGACAATTGTATCCCTACTTTAAGGTTACATGTGAAGCTAGAGGAATGCTGGAGAGTGATGAGGAGTGGTGTATGTGTCTTCAAGAAGTTGCATTGTAGAAAACAGGATTCCAACTACGTCAACTATTTGTCACTATACTGGTTTTTTGTGAGCCTCTATCCCCCCTGGACAGCTTTGGAGCAAATTCTACACAAAACTTTCAGATGATTTTTTTCATGGCTTACAGAGAGGGTGTGCTGATGATGGTGTTTGTCTTTTTATAACAAAGAACCAAGCTTTGTTGTACATGGAAGAGCTCTTACAACAACAATATGACAAACGACTACATGATTTTGAAGAGTTGCCTATTCTTGATAGATCAAGTGTTGCTATTATCAACAATGGTTTTCTAATGGAAGAGATGATGTTTGATTTAGTTCAACAGGCTTATTTATCTGTATCCATGGAAAGGAGTCTAAATAGTTGTCAATTAAGAGCATTTGATACTATCCTTGAGGCTGTTGCTTTGAACAATGGTGGTGTTTTTTTTCTTGATGGACCAGGTGGATCAGGCAAGACATTCTTTATAATGCCTTGCTATCTCGATTACGTGGGGAGAATCAAGTTGTTTTGGCATGTGCATTGTCTGGAATTACTATATTGTTACTATATATAGTCATACAGCACACTCACGTTTCAAAATTCCATTGGTTCTGAATGCTTCTAGCACATGTGGTATCAAAGGTAATAGCCCATTGGTTGAGGTATTGAAGCTTGCAAGGTTGATCATTTGGGATGAGGCTCCAATGATGCATTGGTATGCCTATGAAGCATTGGACAGGACATTAAAAGACATTATGCAAAGTGATATTGAGTTTGGTGAAAATTATGCTCTTTGGTGGTGACTTCAGGCAAATCTTACCAGTTGTGGCAAAGGGATCGCATGAGGATATTGTTGATACAACGTTATGCCAATCATATATTTGGAGATATGTGAATTTTTAAAAGCTCACCCAAAACATGCAGGTCAAACAGAGTGCATTTGATTATACAGAACTAGAATTTGTCCAATGGACTTTACAAATTGGAGATGGCTCTTTAGACGATCCAAACAATCAAGGTAGAGTGGTAATTCCACCATGAATGTTGATCCATGGAAACTCTCTTTTTGAGTTTGGTTGCATGGGTGTACAAAGTTGTTCAAAGAGTGGAGGACTATGCATACTTCTTTAAAGACCGTGCTATTCTTGCACCACAAAATCTAGAGATTGATGAGATCAATGAAATAGCCTTAAGTGCATTACCTAGTCCCGAAAGAGATTACCTCAATGTAGACACGATTGTTTTATATGTGAATGATAGAATAATATATCCAATTGAGTACTTGAATAGTTTGAATTTAGGTGGTGGATATCCACCTCACCGCTTGCTTCTAAAGATGAATGCTCCTATCATGCTACTCTGCAATTTGGACCCTCGGCGGGAGCTTTACAATGGTACTAGACTGATATGCAAGCAGTTTCACTCAAAGGTGATAGAAGTAGGAATTGTTATAGGTACAAACATGGGAGACAAAGTCTTTATTCCCAGGATAACATTCATACCAACTATTCTTGAATTTCCTTTTGACATGAGAAGAAGACAATTTCCTGTGAGGCTAGCTTTTGGTATGTCAATAAATAAGTCCCAAGTTGAGTGTGTTATGACTTTATTTAGCCACACAAGCATTTACACATGGACAATTGTATGTTGCTATGTCACGTGTTAGATCATCTAATGTAGTGTCTAATGTAGTGAAAATGTGCGTAAAGAAGTCTACATAGCCAATGTTGTCTACAAAGAGGTATTACAAATGGCAAGTAGAAGAATGTAAATGTAATTTATGGCCAAAAGGTTGAGCGTGAGCTATTGATATTGCAGCCTACAAATGGCAGAGATTACATTCCTAGATGTGGCATGTATTGTAATCAAGCAAGCATTTGAAAGGAGAATGCTTGCAGAGATGTGCTACCTTATGCTGTCTTTCTCTGTAAGTGTGCATGCTTTTAAGTTTATTGATGTTTCTTTTAGAACGAAAACTATTTTACTGTGATGTGAAGACATGAAGTTTAACAGGAGTTGGATGGCAAATTTCCTTTATTTTATCTTTTTTCAGTAATTTTAAATTGATATATATAAATCTACTTACATTTAATGGATTAAATGGTTGACATTGAGGTAAAGCCACCATACAGATGCATAATATGGAGTGACCCATCTATTGTTCAAGGGATGGTTCAAATTGTTGATATGGCTATAGCGGCTCGGTAAGTTCATGTTTGTTTTTTTTAACATTTGGATAAGAAAATGTTTAGCTTCTAACTTGCTTCCATTTACAGTGGCTTTATTTATTTTTCTTGCTTTACTTGAAATGCCGAACATCCCAGAGAGAGAGAGAGAGAGAGAGAGAGAGAGAGAGAGAGAGAGAGAGACTCTCCTCAAAATCTTGATTTGACATCACATGTATATTTCTTAGCATGGATGTGGAAATGAGATCATTTACATTTATTTATGGTGATGGACAAGATATTGAAGATATCCTTCTTAACGTTCGCTATAATATAGTTATCATTATTTACCATAATCTATTTAATTTTCATGGTTCAATTGTAGACCCGCCGTTTTGGGAAGGACAAGCAACATCATCTCTAATAATCAAACTATTAGAGAGCACATGTGTATTATGGTATGAAAACTAGCTTTTTATGTAGCTTTTGTGTTTTTATGTCAATAAAAGTATTTTTTATTTATTTTTTCTTGCAAGAGGGAATATCTTTATTTTTTGTAACCTAGATTATTATTAGGTTTGTATAGTCAGACACTTACAATGATAGTTTCGGGCTCCTTGGAGTTTACCAGCTAAGATTGCAAAAGATTGGTGTGATCAGCTTCATGTACATGTACATGTAATGTTTGTAGACTATGAAAAGCCTAATAAGTTAGATTTTTGGTGCATAGGTACTGGACATTACAAAATATTTTGCTTTGTTGTCTACAAGCCTATTGAAATGCCATTCGTCTCAAATGTTAATCCACCGAGTGAGTTTTGTAAGGTTTTTTCTTTTTGCTTCTTCTTGGCATAAATTAAATCTTGCAATAACTAAACGTTATTATCTTCTTTGAACAGATGGAGGTGAGGAGTTTAGGCTTCCAAGGAGAGATAATCCAGTTGTTCGAAGATTGTTTTAATGCTTGCTCAGGTTATTTGGTTTTTTAAGGTTTATGCTTGAATTTGTGCAATTATATGTTATGCTCTGATTTTTGTGTTAAGAAATTAGAATTCCTTCTCCAAGTGTCTTAAAGGTCCTGACAGAGTGGCGCATCAAGCATCATTCCTACTTTATCTCTTGTAGGATCTCCGAGCTCACTAGCTATGGTGGAAGAGAGATTAATTAAGGAATGTGGTGTGCCCCGAGAGAGCACTTAATCAGTATGGTTAGCAAGTCACTTGCAAAACTTGTGAGCTTTATGCCTCTTTGGCTATTAGTTATATGATCCAAAATGTAAGCTACAACCTCCGCAAAGCACCTTCACCTACTTTGGTTCCTCTTTTGAGACCCTCACTATTCTTGGAGGTTGGTAGTCCCTTAGCATTGTTAACATCTATGGGCTCCTCATCTGTGAGTTTGAAAACCTCAATAATAGTAGACCCAAATTCATTTTACATAAAATAAGCACTCCCAGATCCTTCTCGGTTGCCAAAGTCTGACACTTGTGTCATTTTGGACCACCTAGTCAACTCCGAGCGCGAGCTGTGAAACGACTAATACAACTGTGCCGAATGCAACAAGCCAATGCTAGCACGTTGAGTTGTTGGTCTTCCTAAGCTTGGGGGAGTTAATCGTGACTACACAAAGGTTAGTTCCTAGGTCCGTCCTAAATCCAAATAGGAGTCACGTCCAGACATGAACAACTATTGATCTTGCAGCAGAGAGGTTAGTTGCTAGGTCCGTCTTGCTAGGTCCGTCCTGATTCTAGAAGTCACGTCCAAACTGGAATGACTCCTGATCTTGATAGGATTTAACATCCAGACAAGAATGCAATTAACACAGATTGAAAAAAAGATAGCCAAAACTATGCAAAAAGATAGCCAAAACTATACAAAAAAAACCTCGTAGTAGTGTATACCCAATACTTTGGTGAAGATGTCAGCTACCTGATCCTGTGTGCTGACATAAACAAGGTCAAGGTCTCCTGCCAAGACCTTCTCTCTGACAAAATGGTAATGTTGTCACAAAAAATGACAACTTGTCTTAGACCCAAATCTACAAGTAGCTTTCTCAACCAAGCTACCTCACATGCTGCCATAGCAGCACCTCTGTACTCGGCCTCTGTACTGGATAGAGCAACCGTAGGCTGCTTCTTGCTGCTCCAAGTCACAGCAGCACTCCCCAAAGAAAACATGAAGCCACTAGTAGATCTTCTATCTGAGACACTACTAGCCCAATCAGCATCTGTGTACCCATGTACACATATTTCTATCCTAGTTTCATAAAATAGTCCACAATGCAAAGTAGACCTCACATACCTCAGTATGCATCTCAATGCATCCAAATGCGACTTCCGTGGAAGCTGCATAAACTGACTCACCAACCCAACAACATAGCTCAAATCTGGCCTGGTGATCGTCATGTGGATCAAGCTTCCTACTATGCACCTATACATAGTAGGATCCCCCAAAATCTCTCCTGAATCTGCACTCAACTTGCCATTCTGATCCAATGGCACTTAGATAGGCTTACAGCCTGTCATACCATACTTGGACAACATGTCCAATCCATACTGTCTCTGCAGTAATCCAATACCATGTGGTGACCTAATCACCTCAATGCCCGAGAAATATCTGAGCTCCCCCAGATCCTTCATCTCAAACTTCTGTCTAAGCAAGATCTTTACATCAAAGATCTTTACATCAAAGATCTCTACATCATGGTCTCCCATAATGATCAAGTCATCTACATAGATGACAACAAGCACAACCCCTCTATCACTGTGTCTCACATACAATGAGAAATTTGCATTGGCTACATGAAAGCCAATAGTGACAAGATATTCAGAAATCTTGTCAGACCATGCTCTTGGTGCTTGTTTTAAGCCATACAAGGCT
Source organism: Cibotium barometz (assembly GCF_041138505.1). Taxonomy (NCBI): domain Eukaryota; kingdom Viridiplantae; phylum Streptophyta; class Polypodiopsida; order Cyatheales; family Cibotiaceae; genus Cibotium; species Cibotium barometz. The sequence goes on from NC_141095.1 coordinate 37,518,391, forward strand.
TTCTTTAACCTGCAAACATGCTCGGGGTGACTCACATTCTCATAACCAGGTGGCTGTAACATATACACTTCTTCCTGCAAATCCCCATGCAAGAATGCATTCTTTACATCCATCTGATGTAAAGACCATTGCTTTTACGCAGCCACTGCTATCACAACTCTCACTGTTGCCATCTTGGCAACTGGGCTGAAGGTTTCCTCATAATCAATGCCATATGTCTGCGCATATCCTTTGGCTACCAATCTAGCCTTATACCTGTTTATGCTTCCATCACTGTTATGTTTTACTTTGTACACCCACTTGCATCCAATGGCTTTCTTGCCTTCGGGCAATTGCACTAAATCCCAAGTCTCATTTCCATATAGTGCATCCATCTCCTCATCCATAGCTTTCTCCCAACACACATTTCCATATAGTGCATCCATCTCCTCATCCATAGCTTTCTCCCAACACACATTTCCAACAGCCTCATCAATGCATGTGGGCTCTACAACCTGCACAACCTTTGCCATGTATGTGTAGTGAGGTGCCACATAACCATCATAGGTAAACCTCTGCACACGATTCTTTACTCTCCCAGATCTTCGCAGAAGCTTTGCATTCATGGCTTCCATAGCCTTCTTTACACCAGGTGTTCTCATAGCTGGGATCCCAAGCTCCTCATCAAGGCTCATCTTTGAGCCACTAGACTCTCCATCAACATTAGAATGCCCTGCAAAAATGTCATAGCTGGGATGTGTTCTCATAGCTGGGATCCCAAGCTCCTCATCAAGGCTCATCTTTGAGCCACTAGACTCTCCATCAACATGAGAATGCCCTACAAAAATGTCAGGCATACTAAGGGGCTCAACCACTTTCTCTTTGCCTTTATGTGATGTACTAATCACATTTGCAAGACTGGTATTATGATACGGATCTTATCACATCCTATCACTTCTCATACGCATCTTATCACATCCTAATATCTATTTATAGGATACAAGAGAGTTCTTATATTTGATATAAGATTTCTTTACGCATCTATTTATGCATAAATTCCATTTTAAGGAGAATAACACTTTCAAAATAAAAATCAATCTTTTATGCATCTTCCTATGCATAAATTCATTTTAAATGAGAATGACACGTTTGAATTAAAAATCAATCTTTTATGCATCTTCTTATGCATAAACACCCAATGGTAATTGTTGACCTCCTTGCAGCACACACAGTGTCTGCATAGTCAATCTATCTTCTTGCAGTTCTTAAAACACATTTCTGTAGAGAGAATCGATGACTTACCCGCGCAGTGCTCGAAATCACCTGCTTTCTGAAAAACAGAGGTCCTGACGTGCCCGAAATGCATTTTCGACCCAAAAATTTTGTTCGATAGGTCCGATAGGTCTGATAGGATAATATAGTTGCCCTATAGCTTTACCCCCGCGAAGAAAGCTCCTCAATCAGAGATCGTTTACCGGTGCCTCCCATAGCACGGGTGTAGTCACCAACACAAATAGGGAAGAGTAGTTGAAGCTCTTACCCTAGTACCGCTTCCTGTGCTTCTCTTGCTTGCAGCTCAGCCCTTAGCATGAACCAGGTTCTGATACCATGAAAAGATGCAGGGGAGAAGAGATTTTGAGCTCTTGCAAGCACACACACACTCACAAAACCCTAATAGAGAACACACAAGGTGAGAGGCTCAAAATCTTCTTCTTCTTCACTCAACACTCAACACACCATATACAAAGATAAGAGTACACACATATGAAAAGGTGCTCAACCAAATACATACTAGGGTTCTCTATAGTGTGAACCCAACTAAATGAGCTGGCGCTATAACTATGCTAGTCTCTAGAATGGCTGTTACTACACAGCCTGTCATCCCACTGGCCGCATATCACCCATGATCTCACCAACCATGCCAGTGGTGTAAGTGTGGGGCCTATCCCCCAGGCGGGTCATCAGTGTCCACCGCCTCATTAGATGAGCTCTATATCTCAACAACACACAACCCTAGAAGCCAAAAAGATCCAAGCGATGGCCTCAGTACCCAGTACCACCCCGAAAGTCTATGCTTTGTTAGATCCCAATAAAATTGCTAGAAGCTAAGGATTCTATGAAGAAAACCCTTGGGTGCCAAAAGCAAAGAAACTCATATCACAGACCCCCATAATGCACTCTCAAATGTTAAATCCAAGTGGACCCAAAGCCATGCCTCCACGCCAACTCTAAAGCTTAAGTAGGATTTCCACCTCAACTCTTGTGTTCACTCCACACCTTCAAAAAACTCAAAAATTCTTGCACATGTGCATGCACCATCCGCTTGTGCATGCATGCACCCCCGTCACCTACATAACTACCCTACCCCCTCTCCAAAAATTAAACTCACCCCTTCCCAAGATTTTTTTTCTTTTTCCAACCCCTTTTCCTTTAGAGTTTTCTACCCTTTCCCTTAAAAAAAAACTCTTTCACATTTGTGCCCCTCTTTTTTAAATCCCTCTCACATTTCCCCCCATCTCTTTCTTTTTTCCCCCCCTTTAAAAAAAAGAGAGGCTCTCCCTCTCTCTTATTTTTCATTTTATGTTTTTTAAAAAGTAATCAATCAATTAATTAGTAAATTAATTATGTAAATAAATAAATTAACCAAAAACAACTTGCAATCCCCTCCCCTTTTTATTTATTTGTTTTAAATCCCAAAAATGTTGGCCTCTTGGCTCCCCTCTTCTTCTTCTTTTTTTTAACAAATAAAATCCTAATCTACCCTCCCTCCCCCCCTCTTGTGCCTATGCCTCTGCCTTCAGTAGCCTGCTTTGCCTTGCCCCGCAGATGACATCAACCACACGCATGTGCCCCCCTCCACGTCAGCACATAGCTTAAGCCCTCCATGTTAGCATGTAGCGACGTTTCCCGTACGTCACTAGGACTATTGTGTGTGCACCTTGTGCCCTCTGCGTGTGCGCCATTTTCCCCCACCCTCATCACCTCATGGATTTGATGGAATGGAGGACAACTAAATTTACCTTAACACTTGTGGGACCAAACCCACCAGTCATTCCCAACACTAATACCATTGCATCCACGAAAATGCAGATCCAAGTTTGTAAAGGTTTCTATGTAAAACACCAAAGATTGGTGTACGGAGGTCACGAGCTTTATCAATAAGAAGACTTTATCAAAGATTATAGCCTCACAACAGATGGGAAACGGGTGCATCTAGTTGTGAAGTTCTCGGAGTTGTAGTAGTGACAATCATAACATTTAGTGGCAAAGAACATATGTTTAGAATGAAGAGTGTTCGAGATTTGAAATGGAGGTTGTCAAAGAAACACGTAAGTCGCAAACTAATCCTTAGAGGTTAGGACTTGAAAGATGAAATACATTTTTTGAATAATTGCAAGTGGGAAAAGACGTTGTTCATCTAATTTTACACAGCACAGTAAGAGTAAGAAGTCAAGCTATAGGGGCAACTATAGAGATATTGGCAACATTATGGAACATTAAAGCTGAGCAATTTGTTGTTGAGGGATGTTCTCATAGGCCCAGACTTTCCCTCGGTTAGATAGACAGTAAAGTCAACTACTTTTACTCTAGAAAAGATCTCTCAACCTTCAATATTTCTTTTTTGCTTTTTAATCTCACAGAGTGGGTGAAAACTGGGCTCCAGCAGGGTCACGCCCCTATTTTGTCTCAATGTTGACGGGTGTGAACACCCGTCAACTGGGCTCCAGCAGGGTCACGCCCCTATTTTGTCTCAATGTTGACGGGTGTGAACACCCCCTAGAATTTTGGCAGTAGCTTGGGTGTAAGTTGTGGGATTTGGCTATTAAAAGATGTCATATCAAGAAGAGTGGGGAGTTAGGATCTTGTGGAGGTTATGGAAGCCCAATAGTCACATGGATATCCAAAGAGCCACATGGTTGGATGGCTATATAAAGCCCCTCCTGTATGCAAATTGGTCATGACACACAATATGATACACATGAACAAAGAAGCTCCGCAGATTCAGGGCTTCACTTGGTGTACATGAGATGGAGTTGAGCTCGAGGGGGAGTGTTAAGATATCGAGCTCATCTAGTGACGCAGTGGACACTGATGACTCGCCTGGGGGATAGGCCCCACACTTACACCACTGGCATGGTTGGTGAGATCATGGGTGATATGCGGCCAGTGGGATGACAGGCTGTGTAACAGCCATTCTAGAGACTGGCATAGTTATAGCGCGAGCTCATTTAGTTAGGTTCACACTATAGAGAACCCTAGTATGTATTTGGTTGAGTACCTTTTCATATGTGTGTACCCTTATCTTTGTATATGGTGTGTTGAGTGTTGAGTGAAGAAGAAGAAGATTTTGAGCCTCTCACCTTGTGTGTTCTCTATTAGGGTTTTGTGAGTGTGTGTGTGCTTGCAAGAGCTCAAGCTCTCTTCTTCCCTGCATTTTTCATGTGTATGGTGAGGTTTTAGGGACCCAATGGATGGGCTCCCTTCGTAGAAGCCCTGAGCTTCTAGCAGCTTCATCGGGATCCAATTGGGCTCGAGGTATGGATAATACTCTCTTGCTTGGGGTTTTTGCTTTGGTAGATCTCCACTTATAGTTGGGCTTTGGGTGGCTGGACACGTCCATGTATGGGCATCATACTTTCCTTGGCTATCCATGGTACTCTTGGGTACCCATTTTTTCTTGGTGAAGGGTTTCTAAGGTTGTGGTTTGGGAGGTGGCCTTCATCTGGGTGTGGTGGGGGTATCCAGCACCCATAATTCATGGGCAGGCAATCTCCCCCGCCCATACATGGATGATGGGGTATGTGTGTAATGGGCCTAATTTGTCATTGGGCTATATAGTTGGCTCATTTATATGAGAGTTCATACCTTCGAAGAGGGGCCTCCCAAGGGACCTAGCTTGTGGTTAACTGTTCCAGTGGCAACCGTGTGCAGTCGTGAGGGGTGGCTTACCAGTGTATTTGATTTGGAGCAAATGGTTGGCGAGTGCGAAGCCCTTAGATCAAAGGGAACCCAATGGCTAGAACAAATTCCAATGAACGCAACATCCAAATCCTCAGATGAGGATAGGAGGCGGCACCGCTCCAGAAGAGACAGAGGACCGCCATGGAGATTGCAGAATACGAAGAAATGGTGGCTATTCTCTCTCCCCTAACATAAAACATAGTGATGGCGATGGCGACCGTTGCGAGACCCGTCAAACAGATCAAAATGGCCGTCTTTATCCTTCTGATGCCCTACATAGACGATATGATATCCCCTAGAGATGATGATAGGGTCTCCTGCAGAGATGCTAGAGTTTCTGGCAAATATAATAAGCAGATATGCTAGAGGAAAAGAAGCGCCAGGGTTTCTGACAGAGATGCTAGGGTTTCTGACAGAGATGTCAAGCAGAGGCAAGGGGAGGGGAGAAATCCAAGTGAAATCGTGAGGAAGACTATGATTCTTCAGGGTGACAAGAGGAGTATCCACCAGAGGTCACGAGATGAAGGCAATGATCGTCACAAAAACTCAAGGAGACATGACCCTCACCATAAGGAGGATAGAGTGAAACCTAACCGATGAGAAGTTGCTGGAGGCTTTGTGAAATAATGTGGTGCCATTCTTCAAGAACTTATGAGTGCGTTGTTTTTTTTTTGCTAAAAATAAATAAAATTGAAAGACCATAAACAAACATGTCTCCTAGCTTTCAACAACAAAATCTAAGCAAACATCTCTCCTAGCTTTCCCCACAACAAAATCTTTAGAAAAAGGATAAGCCACTGAATTTTTCTTTCAAATCCAGACTAAAGAGAAAAATCTAGTTCCTTATGTGTGTGTTGAGACTAAAGAGAAAATCTGGTTCCTTATGTGTGTGTTGAGGCCTGCAAAACTTCACAGTTGCCCATGCCTCATTAATCTTTTCCCAAGAACTTCAATGTTTCTAATATATGCAAAGTTGAGCTACTTTTTGTCATCATCTTTTATCCCATTTTGATTTTAGAACCCTCATTCACAAGCAACAATGCTCAAGGACTTGCCAAACCTTCAATAATCATTCCACCTGCCCACCACATGAGTGGTCTAAGAAATGCTAGGTTTCACTCTCCATGCCCAAAACCTATTCAATTGATCTCTAATGCTAGGTTTCTTAAAACAACTTGATGGCGAGAATAATATTGCATCATTAGAAAGGGGTAAGTTAGTAAACCTAGCATCTAGCATCAATATCGTTCGTCATCTAACAAACGATATTGATGCTAGATGACTTCTAAGACTCATCTTTGTGTCTCTAAAATGTGTGCCCTAGACTTAGCATGCTTCTCAAGTTCTTGTCATTGGATAGTAGTTCTCCCTTCTTAAGAAAAAGGGTTATCCATTTTAAATTTATTGTAATTTGTCGTTGGATAGTAGTGCTCCCTTCTTTAGAAAAAAAGGTTATAGGTAGAAGTACGTCAAGGTGGTACACTATCAGTGCTAAATAGCAAGCCTTTACTAGCTCTCAAGTTCTTGGGAATAACACTAATAGCACGTTTTGTTTTAATTTTTGAACATTTAAAAAACTCCAAAATCAGTTATATTATACATATGATGATTCAAAAAGGTGCATTGGATTTCAAGCCTTGATTTTTTTTAATTAAAAAAACGTGTGTTCCGTCTACCTCTCCCTCTCCCCCTCTCTATTCTAGCCAACTTTGTATTTGTCTCCTTCCCCCAACTATAGTAGGACGACGGTGTGACAGAAGCAAGTAAACTCGCTCTCTCCATTGTCTTCAAGCCTCTCGCTCTCTCCATTGTCTTCAAGCCTCTCTCTCTCTCTCTCTCTCTCTCTCTCTCTCTCTCTCTCTCTCTCTCTCTCTCTCTCTCTCTCTCTCTCTCTCTCTCTAAGCATATACACCATGCTGAGTGACAAAGACTGTTTTGGGTTGGTCCTCAGAGGTGTGATCGAATTTTGATTATAGCTTGAGTATCCATCCAAAAAGTTATAAGCCTTCCTACGTGTGCCACTCGTTTGAGCACTGGTTCTGAATATGGCAAGGGGTAGTGATCCCTGGGCGTGGAAGCATTCACTTTCTTGAGATCAACACACACGTTAAGTTTTCCATTCTTCTTGGCCACAACCACAATGGGTGAGACCCATTCTGAGTGTTCAATCTCATAGATGAATCCACACTCAATGAGTTTATCAATCTCTTCCTTAACAATGCTTGCATATTTGGGATTCATTGGATAGGGTCGCTGTTGGGTGGGGATGGTGTGTTGTACCATGAGAATGGTGTGTTGTTCCACCTTTACAGGAACTCCCTTCATATCATGGTATGTCCATGCAAAGCAATCCCTATACTCCTTGAGGGGAGTTACAAGTTCAGTCTCCTCAGCCTTATTTAAGTCCTTGGCTATGTAGACAGGCTTAGAATCTTCTCCTGGTTCATCCAATTGTACTTCCTTGACCTCTGCAAGCCCGTGTCATAGACTCCTCCACTCTCACTTATGGGGTTATGTTTGGCATTATCAAACACTAACTTGTGTTCCCCTGTGTAGACATGCTTGGGATCTTCTCTTGGTTCAGACAAGTGTAATCCTTGACCTCTACAAGCCCGTTAATAGACTCCTCCACTCTCACTTATGGGGTTGCGTTTGGCATTATCAAACACTAACTTGTGTTCCCCTATGGTGTATGACTTGTAATGCTTAGGTGCTAGGCACAAATCAGGTTTATTTTCCTTTCCTTTGTGTCAACTGCTTTAGTTGTAGCCTTAGCCTCTCATTTCTTTTGTGCGAGTTCATGATTCTATTTCCTTCTAGCTGAGCAACTCGGGTTTGGTTCATCAAAAACTTCCACCTTAGCTATATCAATTTGGGGTAGTCTAAAATACTTGATCTTTTGTAACTCCTCTCCCCAATCGTCTATAAAATTTTGAATGTAAGTCAACTGCACCCATGTACTGGAGCTATTGGGTGGTAGTTTTTCTTTCTTTGCAACCTTTTATGATGATTCATTATATAGTGTTCACGTCTGTTCACGTCTCCGCCATCTTTGGAGATGCTCCCTGGTGTCGTGACAAACTTCATCCCTTTCTTCAGATTGGGAATCCGTATCAGATTTGGAGCTACTCCTTGAAGTTTCTTTGGATGTTCGGGGCTCTTTTTTCTTGTGTGGTGAGATTGAGGAGTTGGTGTCTCTCTTTCAATCTATGTTTCAGAACCCTCACCACTATTGGTGCTTGAGCTTGAGTCATCCCATGTGGACTCAAGTTCACTATAACCAATCCCCTCAGTATCAGAAGGGAGAGCATGAATCATTCATAGGGGCATGACATTAGGGAGCTCCTCACCAGTAGGTGTAACCCATGTAGATCCTCTAGCTCCCCAGCTATCGATTGTAGCCATTATATGTAGCCACTTTAAATCATCTTCAGGCTCAATAGCTTGTTTTTTAACATCTTTGTAGGGTGGGTCCTTCCCTACATTGGCCTCTTCTTTGCAAGTATAGCAGTATTACAATGGGTCTAACTGAACGGTTTTCAAAAAGTCCTCCACTTCCCATAGGATGTACGCGGCTAGTAAGAAGATCAACCTTAATGATGGAATCATCAAATTGGAGGTAGCCATGGTTCTTAGACCAGTACCATCTTTGCTTCTCTCATGAAAGGGCATCTTAAGATCATTTCATATGATTCTTGTTGTTTGGAAAAGTCCATAACAATGAAGGTATGTTTAACCCGATCTTTGAGAACCTTGATCTTTAAATCTCGTAGCATCCCAAAACGTTTGGCAACAATCCCGTCAACCATCTTGACAATGATATCTAAGACTTCTAGATGTGGCTTGGCTACCTTCTCCTAGCATTTCTTGGTGATTATACTGACTCCCACACCACCATCAAGGACTCCCATTACTGTGATTCCCTTGGTTGTAATTGGTAGTAGTGCGTTAGACTCATCAATATTGTCCTAGTTTGCTAAGCAAAATTTTAACCATAGATTTGGTATTTTCTTCTTCCATTGGGACTATTGATTCGGGTACAACTCGAGGTGTCTCCATTGTATATTGGGGATGTGCCTCCTTATGCATGTCAGCAAATGGTGGTAATCCGACATTGAGTTCCCCATTAAGGAGATCTCTCATTGCTTCAAAAAATTCAAGATCTCCACTCAATCGAGTGGTTATAGTTGTACTAGTTTGTGAATCCATAAAGTCTAGGAGAAATGATAGGAGTAGGTGGAGGTGTAACATGTGGCACTACATGAGGATGCATTGGTCTAAACACTAAACACTAGTGGGGGTAGATGTGCTACATAAAGTATGTGTCCTAGCGCCACAATAGGTGCTTTACTCATGTGGGCATTAGGTGCAACCGGTCTCACAAAGCAGCAGGAGTTGGTAGCACACTCACTCTAGGAAAGGGATGTTTCATGGGTGCACTAGAATGAGATGTAACCCCTCTAGGAATAGTACTACTAAATATGCCAAGGCAAGGGGCTCCATGTGTGAAGTGGTGTTGGCTACCCCGCGGTAACTATGGCCATGTAATTCTACGTTAGTAATGCCATAGTTGGTGGTGTGGTGCCACTGGATGAGGCAATGTGTTAGTATTGTCTTGTGTGGGGGCAGCTCTAGGATCTAAGAAGGTGAAGCTCATGCTAGTATGCTCTTGAGACCCTGTAGCATGGCCTTATGTGTCAGAAGATGTGGGTTGGTATAGTCGGGTGATACTACAAAAGTAGGATCTGCTAGGCTCATAGGAGGTGTTACCATTTCGCTCATTGTGGGCATTCTTGCTTTGGAGGTCCTAACTTGCGCCATAGGGCTTTGGATCCTTTCATGTTCAATGACCCTATATATGCAATCACAGATACCCTGCAATCGTTCCTCCTCTGTTGTTGTGGCCCCAGATATGGATTGGGGACAATCCCTTCCCAAAACTAACACCATAACCTTGGCTTGTGGCAAAATTCACAAAAGTCTTTATTGATGCATCATACTCTCAATCATTTGTGAGAAGGCGTTGATCCATGATTTGCAAGCCTAGCTCTTTCGCCGAGGTAGACGTAATTTTATTTTCAAGCCTAGCTCTTTTGTCGAGGTAGACACAATGTTATTGCTTATGTCGAGACTGTAACCATGGAAATACAGAGGGGGGTAGCTTAGAAAATTGTACTGCCAGCACCTGCACATCTCTGGTGCAAGGACCGAGACCAGTGGAAAGGAATAAACCGGTCCACATCTTCAAACTTATCACTAAGTTTGACATGTCTAAAAACCCCATACCTCATCTAGAGATGTTTAACTAGATTTGTGAGGCATTTGGCCATGTGGAAGATCAGGTTAAGGTGTGTGTCTTCAGCCTCACCCTCGATGGAATACCTTTGACACCTTAAAAGAGGCCTTCACAGTAGGATATTCAAGACAAGGGACTCGATGGAGTCCGATCAAATAGTTGCATAATGTAAGATAGAAAGAGGTAGAATCTATCAGACTGGGACTATATAAACCGAGTGAGATATCTTCCCTCTCACTATAATGATAGGGAGAATTTCTCTAACGAAAGACTAATCAATCGATTAATAGAGGGACTTGAAGATGTAGCCCTACATAACTCCCTATATGCTCTAGGGCATACCTCCTTTGAGTAATGCTATAGATGTGCCATGGATTTCGAAGACAATTTCAGGGGAACTTGTTCTTGAGAATTGCATGATGAGGGCACTGATGATGAAGCCACAAACACAAAATTAGAAGGAAAGGGAAAAGAATCCTCTTCAAGATAATAGGTGGAGCAGCTAGGAGCTGCATCAATGCAGCAAATGACCCAACAAGAGAGAGTTGGCCAAAGCTGTGACCAAGTTGGGCAGCCTCACCTTTACCCCAAGAGAGAACTATCATGATGCCCCATTTGTCGAGCAAACCACACTAGTACGGAATGTCCACATTTGAGTCCTAGACCCACTTTCTACTTTACTTACCACCAAAGGTGGGGCAATCACGAAACCACAAACTGCTACCACTTGCTCAAGCTAGGACTCTACCACAAGCCTTACCACCTAACCCAAGGCAACTGCTAGCCTTGCTAGCCCCAGCACAACACAATGCACCTCAACCTGGCCATGAACTAGCCCCGTGCGAGGAATACTTAGGGTACCCGTGCGAGGAATACTTAGGGTACCCTTGCCACCCCCAATTCTTCCACCACATCCACCATTACCTCGAGTGACATGTGTTCTCACCAGTTGACCTTGAAGGAAATCTTTAAAGAAGGTGACAAGGGAGAAGATATCAAAAATACTATCTTCAAACCCCCTCAACCAAGCAACCCACCCCCTCAAAAATACTATCTTCAAACCCCCTCAACCAAGCAACCCACCCCCTCAAAAATACTATCTTCAAACCCCCTCAACCAAGCAACCCACCCCCACAAATCCTAAGTCACTACGTGATGGAGGGTGAGCACATGTACCCTATATACCTACCATCCGCAACAACACCATGGGGATGAGACTTCAAAAGCATATCTAAATACTGCCTATGCAATGCTATAACTACATTGAACCTCATCGAATAGCCGAATGTCCAGTCAAGAAGGATGGCTAGTACTCCTGTCAATACTCCCCCCTTAACTCCTCCCTTCTTGTGCATAGGTTGTGGGATAGACCGTATGTACAAGGATTGCCCATTAAGAATAGGTACAATGGTGAAGGGAAATGAAGCTAAACCTAGTACCAACATCAACTTGCTGAGTGTACAGGATGGTTTCATCCACACAGTGCCTCTGAATCTAGTCACTCGAATGCAAACTAGGAGGAGAGCCACAGCCCATGCTACTACCACACCGAAGCATCTACTTCGCAAAAGTAGGAAACCTCAGGACATGCAAGGATCTTATCTTCTAAAGATGTTCTTGAACATGCACACGCAACTAGGTGCTCTCAAAAGAAAAAGTCTACAAAGATTAGCAAAGGGAGATAGCTGTGTGTTATCATAAAATGTGGGTCCAACAAGGACACAACTACCAATGTGTCATCTTCCTCATCTGACTCATCTGACAAAGAAGAGATACTACCATTCTCCCCTCAAGCAAGAGAGCAAATAAACCCATGTCGGCTACCCAAGAAGTTAGCCTAATATCTAAAACTGAGGAGAAGGGAAGGCTGAAGGCCCCGCTAAGGAGTTAGTCAAGGATTGCCAAGCTCAATCATTGGAGGAGAAGCCTTGAGCAGTTCAAACGCGGGAAGTTCCTCTATGCCTAACTTAAAACCTACCGAGGAAACCAAGGATCTTGAAAAAAATCCCAATAACCGAGCACTCCCTGAGAACCTCCCCTAAGTGGTAGACCCAAAATCCACGACAGTCCCTTAATAGGTGGACCCTATTGCTGCATACCTTAATAATCTAAGGAACGATAGTCCCTCAGTAGGTGGACCTTATTACTACATACCTTAAGAATCCGGGGGACTGTCACCCAAGAATATTGGACATTGAAGTTTATATTCCTATACCCTACACCTTAAAAAGCCTAAGCATAAATAGGGATAACAAGACTCATGAACCCACACCCATTTCGAGAGATATTGAAGGTCTCTCCTCCTTTCTGTCTTCACAAGTCTAGATTCCCATTGGCACCTTACTTTAAGGTAGCCTGAGTTTATGGAAGTATTTGAAGGATGGGATGGAAGGAAGGCCTGGAGCAATAATGGAAGAACATGCAAAACTAGGAAGTTCCAATGAGACCAATGAGGAAGGATCCATAGAACTAGAATCACCGACGTTCCTCTATGGTCTGGGTGAACAAGTTAGGGTAGTATTTTAAAGGAGATGAACTCAACACAGCACTGCCCCTAACTTATGATGAACTTCAAGTCATCAGTGGGGCAAGAGTGAGCATTGTTACCAAACAATGCTGGGGAAAATGGAGAAAACCTTGTATGGATGACACCGCATTAATCGTGAACTAGTTGATGGAGCCACTGCGAAGCCCATAGTTCCTCTACAAGATTTAAAGATTAAGATTCTTGGAACAAATTTCCGATATACCTTTATGGTGATAAACTTTGGCCAACAACCTCTTTCCTATGATTACATCTTAGGACAACCCTTTATGAGAGAAACCATGATGATTCATGACTGGGACGACACAGATCGCATTTACATTCGAAAAAAAGACCAAACACTAAAGGTCAGCCTACGCACTTGGAAGATCCATCCAATGAGTGGGGAACCCTTGGTAGAAGATTCAATGACTACTACCACGATAGTAAACTTATGACAAATTGCCATAAAATGTTGGATGACGAATGGGATAGCATGGAATTTGCACCTCTCTTAGAGTCAGAAGACTCTGAGAATTGGATGCACATCCTTACTACCATGGACATACTTCAAGCATGCATGGGTACAATATTAACCCCGATAGATGGGCAAGATATTACATCTCTCTATATGCTTAGCGTCGCGTGTGTATGCCCAATGCTACAAGCCAAGAACCTATGAGCATCAAAGAGGAAAGACCATTACAAGAAAAACCCACCTGCAAGACCCATAAAACAAAGGGAGTCATAGGAAAGGAGGCTTACATCTTCCCAATAGAATTGGAAGAGCATTGGCTGACATATGTGGAAGCTCTAAACACCCATTCCTACTTTTGCCAAGTTTGGCAAAAGGAGCTTGATGAGTTCCCCATTCCAATTAACACCGTGACCAAAAAAAAAGAAGAAGAAGAGTTCCTAAACCAAACCCGCAAAGCTTTGCTTCTCTATGCATAAAACACAAAACAAAAATTTGCTAATATCTCTCCCTAATGCATGCTAGTGAGTGTGTGTGAGTAAAGTACGATGAGAGGAGGGACGAGTACCCGTAGTGCAACGTGACGATGTGACAACGCTCGTGGGAGGGGCGGTGGAATTACTTCTCAAGGAGTTGTATAGCTTGGAGACCTCAAGGGTTACGAGCTCGACCATTGGAAGTATCCTCACGCGACAGTTGTGGCTCACCAAGTAATCTCTTGTTGGATATGTTTCAAAGGGGGTTAGGGTGAGCCATGACATTTTTGGCACCACTGCCGGGGAGCCATCCCTTGGCTTTTTCCATCATTTTTTCTCTAATCTACGCATTACCCATTGCCTATTATCTTGATTAATGGTTGCCCATGAAAAAGATGTGGATTCGATGGAGATTTGTGTGTGATTTTGTGAGAAATAGCTCTCTTTTTTGTTTTGTAATAAAGAATGTTTTTTTGCTTAATTTGTTATTTTTGTTGTTGTTGTTAATGTGGTTGGGCAATGTTCTTAGGGCTTACACATAGTTTGTATTAGGCTTAGTTTGCATTCCATTACATCAAACAATGCAATAGAATACAGTTTTTAGTGAATGTTAGCTCTCTTTAGTGTTAAACATCGAACTAAAATCATTAATTTTAGCTTAATTTGTGTGTTTTTTTATTGAAATTATTTGCATTAGAGTGTTATCAACCTTTAGGAGTAGCTTAATCCTTCTAAAAATTTCTCAAAACCATTAAAAACCCCTTAAATTCAACTAATTTCTCTTAATGAACTTGTTTTTATTATTTAAGGGTGATTAATCTTATTCAACATACAAAAATTTAGAAAATGTGTTATTTGGGGTCTGAATTGATCATGTAAGTAGTAGAAATTAGTGTTTTTGAGTGTTTTGAGAGCATCTAAATGCATCAAAACACCTAATTACATCAATTAGAGAAATTTGACTCTTTTTTACTTAATTTTACCTTGAAGAAGAGACCAAAATTAAGAGTCTAATTAATCTTTTATTTTAGATTAACTTACACATTTGTTGATGTACATAGCTAAGCATTCCCTTGATTTATCCAATGATGTGCTCAATTGTGTGAACTAGTAAGGGATTAGTGGTTAATTAGAGTCCTTGATTAGTGTAAAAGAGGAAAAGATTAGTGAAAGGATTAATCTTTGATTAATTATTAATCACTTCTTTATATAACTCATTAAGGCTAATGAGCATTCAATGAGTAGATGCCCATGAGTTGTCAAATTTTTCATTTTGGGAGTCATTTATAAAGGGTGTAAGGACTTTTTTTATTCCCACTTACCTTTTTGGGAAAATGCCCATATCTCCTTAATTTAAAATTCAAAAAATATTTCCCCCAAACAAGGAAATTTGAATTTCCCACTAGACTAATTAAAAATGAAAAATGGTTGATAACACTCTAATGCAAATAATTTCAATAAAAAAACACACAAATTAAGCTAAAATTATTTTCGTTTCACAGCATGAAGCAGTAAGTGTTTCACGTCATGAAACAGTCCCCGCATGCAAAACAAAAAAAAATCAAATTTAATTTTTCCGTGAAGTCCAGTTCATGGCGTGAAACCCTAAGCATTTCATGGCGTGAAACACTCATGGCATGAAAGTCCCAAAAAATAAATAAATCAAATTCGATAAAATTCGTGAAGCAGATCCGCTTTACGCCGTCTCGTGAACTGCACCTTGCTAGTTCATGATGTGAAAGGGGGTCCGTCGACAAAAAAAAACACCCATGTTTAGAGGCTCGTAACTCCTAAACCGAAAATCTGATGAAGGTGCTCTAGTGCTCATTGAAAAGCCAACATCGAGCTCTTCAAATTTGGTCGTCGTCCGAAGTCAAAATTGGTCGTTTTGGCCTCCAATCAGCGGCCTTAAAATTTGACCTAAAATTTGAGGCAAAAAACATCCCAAAAAGCACAATTATAAAACAAAACGTGAAAACAACTTCGAACCATATTCGGGCTACTTTTTGAGGGTCTAAATGATAAAAACGTGAGAATGACTCAAAGAGACAAAGTTGTAGTACTTCAAAAATACTACAACTCTCTCATATAGAGTTTTTCCAAATTCCTTTTGGAACACCCTAAAAAACTTGTTATTTACAAAACAGGAAAAAAAATTCTCAAAATTTTTTTCCATCTTGAGACAGTGATGGAAAATAGGTTTTAGGACCTCCTCTTCCATCTGGAAACCACTAGCATGCACTTTTTCGAAAAAATATCCCTAAGGTCGTTCACGTGCGTATAGCATCTATGTTAATTAGGACAAACAGACACTCATTTGACCCAACAAAGATTATGCCAAGTCTCTTAAGGCTGTAGGGCTGTGAGAAAACATAAAAAGCAAAAAAAAAAACGTGCTTGCTCATTTAGGAGCAATTAGATAATTAGACATAGCAACAATAGAGGAACTACGTGGGCCCACCACACCCTCACTGAACCCAATGGCTGACATCTTTGAGCCATTATTACTGCAACTCCCAATACCATTCACCATGCCAACAACAAGAGTTTCATCGAGTTTTGCACCCCCTTTCACTTCAATCCCACCAAGCTTTAGTCCTTTATCTAAGATTTCCACCACAAATCCTATAGGTATCAACCCTTTCCAACCCCTGGATGCCCACACCTTAGACATATTGACTAGTCTAGGAAGGGAGGTATCCCAAGGACTCAGTGAGAGTCCCTACCATCAAGAGCACTCACATACGACCTCAGTGACTCATAAAAAAATACGGCCGTACAGATCTCCAAAATTATGGACAAATATGACGTAACAAATGTTCCTGTTCAATTCATTCAAATGTTTGAATAGAGATGTGAAGCCTTTGGAAATCCAAACTGCCCCGCCAAGGTACATGCGTTGAACCTATCTTTAGAAGAAAAAGCTAGTCTGATGGTTCATCACATTGATGTCGGCAATCAAGACCAACTTCAGAACCTTGATAACAGACTTTATCCATGGCTTTTCGAGATAAATTGATCAGTGGAGTGCAGCAAAAGAACTCTATTCAATTGAGCGTCAACCAAATGAAATCATTAGAGGCTTTATCCTTCGGATAAAACTCTTAGACTCACGATGTGAGTATGGAAAATATTAAACAATTCTCAATTGAAGAGATGTTTCATGATGGGCTTAAAGAATAACAGCTTACACAAGTTGATCATTGTATCCAATCCAGAAACATTTGATCAATGTTGTAAAGAAGCAGTACTTTCAGATGACAGCATGTTGGACAATACCATACTGCAAGGAAGAGGATCCTACCCTAATAGATTTCTATGATGCTGAATGAAAAAAGTTACAAGCCTCTTGGATGAAAGCCCCTCTACACAATGACCTCCCATCTGCGCCAATGACCAACTATGATAAAGCATCTACTCCTTCAAGCCCATCCTCACCAACAAAGTCCAATGCCACAACCTTGAAATCCACTTCTATTCCTGAAGAAATTCCCCACGTGCAACCATCTAACAAGGAACTCAAAGGAAAAGCCATGGAGCCTATGCCTCTTCATTGACAAACCTCACCAAAGGAGATAACCGCATGCTCGAAAGCCTCATCATCGAATGCCACTCTGCAAGAGACTCGAATCTCATCGTCCACAATGTCCATGAGTCTCAAACCTGCGTCACAATGCCAACTAATGTGAAGGAGGCCTCACAACCTTCCACTTCAACCAAAAAGAAAAATCCACCAAGACAACAAAAATCAAGGTATCTTAATGGTATCAAAATGTGGATGGAGAAGCAGCTACTTGTTGCTCAAGGCTACTATGAAGGTGCCAATCAAATTTGGGTGCCTCGACAATTAAAGCCTCTTCTTCAACGTAACACTCAGAGGCCAAGGAAAAATAAAAGTTCTCCACAACACCGTCCACAAAAATCCTATGATGTGAGTTCCTCAAAGAACTCCACCAAGTCAACAAGTGTGGGTACCAAAAAAAATTACGACAAGCATAAGGGTACTACTAAAGTAATACCAAAGCTTGGATTCCCAAGCGCATCAAAAAATTCCCTAAGCATATTCAAAGAAACAAACATCACCATCCACCAAAGGCATCAACCCACCAATTTATAATGTTCATAAAAAATGGGTGCCTATGCACATGCTTCAATATAACAAGGATACTATGATGGTAATCTCATCACATGGTTGCCAAAATCAAACAAAGTGAAGACAGCCTCACTATCGACTTTAACCCCAACAGCTTCACCTAAAATTCGACAAGAATGGAGGCCCAAGCAACACCAAGAAAGTCACTCAAACACTCTCGTGCATTCAGCACCTACACAAGAGCTTGTGTGTTCAAGCAACCCCAATGGTAACCAACCAACAGTCTTACCTACCACCTCGACAACATTCGAGCCAAAAATTCAAGAATCAATTCCCACGTCTACAAATGGAGACTTATGAGTACATCAAATACAAACTCGCAATGCTCTTTTCACTCCTCTAGATGTGAAGCGTAAGTGTAGAAGCTACATGGCAGACATAAGAACCTATTCTCTAAAAAGAAGTGTAGCCACAGGAACTTGTTGCTCGCAAGGTGGTAGTTTTAAACACACACACACACACACACACACACACACACACACACAAACACAAACACAAGGGAGTCACACATACGGCCTACCTAGAAGTGATAAAAATCACAAGCAACTCCTAAGGATCTTCAATAGCTATTATATTTTGTTAAGCTTATAGCTTACTATTCTTTTGGCTATGTTAATGTAGCATTAGGTAAAATATGGACTCTCATTTTTGCCCCTTAAGGATTTCCACACCTCCTCTCTCCAGAGAAATGGGATCAGGGTGAAATTTTTGCAAATCAAATCAAAAGTTGGCGGAGATTGCACATTTGGAATCTACTCATCGAGACCTTTCCAATGATATATAGTATGATGGAAAATTTTGATTATTCAAGAAATCCCTAAATTGGTGATGAGCGAAGTTTGGATATTTGGAATCTACTCTTTTGTTTCTTAGAAAAGAATAAGAAAAGCTAGTTAGTGAATGAAAAGTTTAGTGGTTTTTTGGGATTTTCTAACGGGGTGCGAGGGTGGGGTTTTTTGCAAGTGATTGCATTTTTTATATTTTTGTGAGCATTTTTTTTTGGCTCACTTTGTTTTTGGAAATCATAAGCAAGGTTACATGTGATTTGTGTTAGTGGAGACGCTAAGAGATGTTAATAATGAGAGAAAAGAGAGGGAAGGATCTGGAGGAATGTAGGCATAATCATTAGAAGGAGATGGTGATTCTTAGTTCCTCATTTGATTCATTGAAGAGACATTCATCATTTGAATTAATTGGCCTTTGATGATGTCCCTTTGTGTGGCAAGATTATTGTCAAATGTTGTTGAGTAGGACCTTTTCCTGCATGCTTCTTCCCATGTGGCTTTTATGTTTTTATGTATCATTGATTTGTGAAGGTGGTAGCGTAGTTTGGAGAGGTTTGTAATTTAAAGGAAAATTCCAGGGGATGGGTTTTACCCATCATTGAGACCAGCCCACCATGTCCCCCCCATCCAGAGATGTACCTGGAAGTTATCGATGGTGAGGCTTTCTGCTGCAAATGTTCTCCTGTGCATGAGTATGGATATGTACTCATGGAGAAGATGCATCAGGCAAAATATGGACTCTCATTTTTGCCCCTTAAGGATTTCCACACCTCCTCTCTAGAAAAATGGGATCATGGTGAAATTTTTACAAATCAACTCAAAAGTGAGCGGAGTTTGGATATTTGGAATCTACTCTTCGAGACCTTTCCAATTATATATAGCATGATAAGCAATTTTAAATATTCAAGAAGTCCCCAAATTGGTGATGATCATGTACATACAAGGTGTCAGCAAGAGTATAAGGATCCCTAGAGCATGAACTTAATTCCACATTACCAATGCCTTTGATGGCATAGGATGCATTGTTAGCACACAAAACTACTCCACCTGCTGATGGAGCATCTCTCAAGGTAGTAAACAGCTGCTTGCATGAAGTAATGTGCTTAATGGCACGAGAATCAAAGTACCAGTCAGCATCTGATAAGGACAGCAGACAAGAGGCAGGCAGCTCACTGCATGTTACTGTCAGTGCATAGCCATCATGTGTAAACTTCTTCTTTTTCTTTTCTCTCCTTCTCCTTCTAGCAGTCCTCTAAAGCATGACCATGTTTTTGACAGTAATTTCATCTCTTCTTTTTCTCAGTTGTCTCCTCTTTGGGCTTAGGGTTATTTGATGGGGATGGTGTTTGGCCGTAGGATTAGCACGAGATAGAGCCCCTGATTTGACTTTGTCACTATGGGAGGCAACAGATTCCTAATTGGAAGCAAGCATATTGTTTATATTAGAACGAGATTGCTCTTCCTGAAGTAGGAGAGCCACCAACTCATCAAAGGTATACAACTCTGAATTGCTCTTTATTAGAAGGTGGAGTGTGGTAGCAAATCCTTTATATGATTTAGCCAGGCCATTGAGAATAGTACAGAGAAGAGAACTGTTTGGAATAACCGCATTAATATTGATCTACTATTTCCTCAGATCCTTGACATAGGTCAAAAAACGTATCCATAGATTCACCCTCTATCAAATGCGATGACAACAAATGCGGGCCCAACAAGCCGGATGTCAGTACCAAGATACATATACCCACAGGTTCTTAGCCATCAAAACATAATGCATCTTATATACCCACATGGGATAGTTGGTTCCATCCAACTTATCCTCAACGGAACAACATGCCAAACAACATTAGTGTTTCCAGACATGTTGCATAATAAAGGAATATACAGACTAAAGTGTATCTAACACAAGGAGTACCTACAAGGGAGTCAAAGTACTTCAAATGTCTATAGAGGGATGTGCAAACTTACTAAAAGAAGGTAGCAAAATCGGCAAAATCAGATGGGGAAGCAGTAGGTTGGAATCAGCTGACGGGAAGCTAACGTGGAATCAGCAAGACAAAAGTAGATGTGGAATCAGTAGGTCTAATGCTGACATGGAGATGGCACGTCCGATGCTGACATGGAGACGACAGATGTGATGATGACATGGATATAATAGTTTCAAAGCTGGCGTGGAGACAACAAATCTAAAGCTAATGTGAAGAGAGCAAATGTGAAGCTGATGTGACGTCAACGGATCTGAAGAAGCTGATGTGGAATTAACTGGTCGAAAGCTAAGGGGCTGACTCAGAATCAGCAGGTCAGATTTTGCAAATCAGGAGATCGGAGTCAACAAGCATGTAATATGACTTTACTAAAAGTAAACCTAGCCAGGAAGGTAAACCTAGCCAACTTCTGAATCCAAAAATCAAAACGCTGAGGGCTGAAGATAGGAAGCCAAAGATAGAAAAATGGACTTCTGAAGGTAGAGCAAAGTGCTGAATGTGCTAGAAGCCGAGAGCAACGCATTGAAGGTGGAGAGTGAAGCGATGAATGCTGAAGACTGAAAGCTAGACACTAAATGTGGAAAGCAAAGGGTTGAGCTACCAACAAGGCAAAACTGACTGACGTAACTAAATGAGCTGACCAAGAGAAATCAACTGATGTTATGCAAAAGTCAAATGCTTAAGAGGAATGCTGAGAAGCTGATAGGTCAAAGCTGACGGACGTAGAAGTCCAATGTCAAAAGAAAGTTGAATAACTGACCAACAGCAGCAGCAAGAGTAGTACCAGTTGAAAAACTTTGATGAAAGATGAGTGAAGAGCTAATGTGGGGGTGAGTCTTCAATGTACGACCGTATTAACAAGTGAAGAGCTAGTGCGGTGGTTAGCCTTGAATGTACGACTGTATTAACAAAAATAATGCTAATGTACAAAAAAAGGCAAAACCCTAGATTTGAGCGAAAGTGCGCAGAGCAAGATCTTACCCAGAACAACCCAAAACATGCAGTGGCGCCAATGAGATGAAAACCAGCAAGAGCCAATGCCAATGACTGAATAACGTCAAGGCCAACAACAGCAGCCGATGGTCAAGGAGAGCGCAACAACAAAGTGTAGGCGAGAGCGGCAAGAGAATGAGAGCTCTAAAACACTCACTCTAAAACTTACATGAAAAGATATATATATTCCTAAAACCCATTTATAGAGACCTATTTTTTACTACTCTTTGAACATAGGTGATATGGATGTTTTCTTAAGAGTGAGCCCCCCCAAGATCTAGAATCTTTTTTGTTCCCATGTATTTTGACTTTTATCCATATTTAACTAGCTCTCCCTTGTTAAATACCAACGAAAAAAAGGAGGAACAAGCAGTGAAACATGAGAAAGATACAAGCAATTGTCAACGGTTTTTGGACGTTAGATAGTGGGAACGAGAAACTTTAAAAAAACTAGAAGTTGTGAGTGCTACAACAGCATCACAACCAATTTCTCTTTTGAATGTTTGGCCCACCATCCTCTTGCTTGGTTTGCCAATGAACAACCACCTCACATATTTCTTTTGAAGGTTTGGGTCCAGCAGCATGTAAACCAAATCATTGGTTGATGGTGGCAGGTTGTGCTTGCCAACACAACTAGCCCTTGCCAATCGTGTGTTAGTGCAATGGTTAGAATGAAGTTCGAGAGTCCCTAAGTTGTGGGTTCGAATCTCCCCTGTGTGCGGGAGATGGCACTTGTGTGTGGGGGTGATAACATGTGTAATTTCTACTTTCAAAAAACAAGACCCTAAGTTTCCATGGTAGTATATCTAAAGGTTGGAGGGTGTCTAAATGTATAAATTCTTGTTGGCAATAACCATGTGGCTAGCATATTAGATGTTTTTTTCGGGACCAATAATATTTATTTATATTAACTGTTCCAAATTTGACATACACCAAACCCAAAAGACCTACTATCTACTCTTTTTTCACCTCATTCAAGATTTTACATAAAAAGTCCCATCTTTCATTCTCACACAAGAAACAAGATTATTCCCATGAGATGTGATACCCCAGCAACAAGCAAGCCTCCATCATGGCCTCAGTAGTGCAACCACGGGGGGACTGTTTTTCTAGCATTCCCCCATGCTTTGACCAAACCTTGACTGTAGGTCTAGTGCCAATCGGATTCTCAATAAGGCAACAAATGTGTGATCATTTTGTTTTTCCTTGCGGTACCATCTCAAAGTTTTAGGTCCAAATCTAGGAGGCCTTTTCTTCTCAACGCAACATCTCACTTGCAGCCAACAATCCATCATTAGGGGAAGAACCCTAATATGTTTGAAGCTTAGCCATAATCAGGGAAACATTCAAAGCATATTCCTCTGCAGGTTCTGAATCAACAAATCCAATTCCAGAGATCTAATTTTATTTACATTATAGACCAGCGCATGCACACACATTTATACATCAACTCTGTATCCTTCAACCCTGTACATGTAGCCCTCAAGAACACAATTTCATTCCTGCTAGTCCAAATTTCCCATAAGATGCAAGTTCTGATAATGTTGAACACCAATCCACTAAGTTCATCACTTACTGCCCACTTCCCAAGTAACCAGTCCTCCCAAAAGGTTTACATGTTCAGACCCTTCTCTATCCACTTAGTTATTTTGCA
Source organism: Cibotium barometz (assembly GCF_041138505.1). Classification (NCBI taxonomy): domain Eukaryota; kingdom Viridiplantae; phylum Streptophyta; class Polypodiopsida; order Cyatheales; family Cibotiaceae; genus Cibotium; species Cibotium barometz. Next base: position 37,541,673 of record NC_141095.1, read on the forward strand.
CCAGGTGCTCCTTAGAACTGGACATTCCCAAAACAAATGTTTGCCACTTTCTATTGAAGATCTGTACCTAGGGCAAATGCCACTAGCCATGTTCCTTTTTTGCACTTTATAGCCTAGGTGATGCCCACATGCAAACCTTCCACAGAAAAACTTGAAATTTCCTACGGACTTGGCAATTCCAGATCAAGTGTCATCTCTTTTTTCGGCTAGAAGAGCTCCATTTTACATTCCATATTTTATTACAATACAGTACATTGGCATCCCCCTTTCTCATTAATGCATAAATGTCCCTAGTTTTTCCCTCCTTCAGTTTGACACCATTGATCCAAGTCCAACCCTTGATCCAGACTGAAGTATCAGTTGTTGTAGAATACAATTCCCTATGCAACACCTCTAGCACCTGAGTCATCAAGTCTCTCTTACTCCTGGTTAATTGAAATTCCAAAGATAAGAGGTTCACCTCTTTTCACCTAGCCAAATCCCTGTCCCAACAGTCAGCAGGATATCTAATGCCTTTGTTGTTGAGAAGCTTTGCCACAGATGTATCAAGTAAAGCTAGGGGGGATTAAACTTATGCAACCATCATAGACCCAAGGACAACATGGAGTTACCAGTTACCCTCCCACCACCATCCCAAGCCATGAAGCCCAAATTATCTTTCCAACAATTGCATAGCAGTTTGCAAAAATCTGAGCATGTGATTTTAAGAGGGGCATATGAAAATAGCTTATCTTTCCAGTTTAAGTTCCCCCATGTGCCCTACATCAACCATTTCCACCAATTCCCTCATCATTTTCATTAAGGCCCAAGTAGCATTTTGAGATAAAACCCTAGGGAGCATCAGAGTCCTTTTGGCAACCCAATGAGTGGGCAAATGGATAACACCAATGTTCCCTTGCTTTTTAGGCACTGACACTTTATCCCAAGCCAGCCAAGCAATGACTCTTTTCTTACCATTGCCATTTCTCCATAGGAAGTCTCTAATAGGGCCAATGATTTTCTTCCAATGACACTTCCCAAACTTTAACACAAGACTTAGAAACATGATATAAGCATTCAAAACTGAGTTGCAGATGTCAATCCTGTTATGGAAGGGAACTTTCAAACCTTCCTGCTTCTTCAATTTTTATCCAAGAATCTATTAATGACCCACATTACCAAGCTGTTTATTAGTAAGTCCAACCCCAAAAGGATCACCAAGTAGTTTGACAATATGGCCCTTTTGCACCACATCATAGCCCCACCTTTGAAGATCAAAGTCATCGTCTTCAGTCAGGCTTATGATTCTAAATTTCAAAACGTTACATTTAGAGCTTAAGGCATTGGCATACTCCTGTACTAGCTCTAGGGCCCATCTCACATTGTTGTTAGGAATAACAAAGAGCCATCACAAAACATTGAATTACAAGCTGTTCACTGTGCTTGAGTTTTAAGCTTGTAATCTTCCCTTCAATGCATGCTAGTTCTAATGACAAAATCAAAGGGGGAGAGGCAATAGAAATAAGCAAGGGGGCTAATGGGCAACCTTGTCTAACTGATCTGTAGATCTCAAATACCCCTACAACTCTTCCATTAAGCATTACTTTAGAATATCCACCCAAGGAGAGAGTATAAATGCATGTAGCCATTTTAATTCTAAATCCCAGTTTTCCCATCACCCTAGCAATAAATGACCATTGTATCCTATCATAAGCTTTCTCTAAGTCCAATTGCATCATGATGTAATAAATGACCATTGTATCCTATCATAAGCTTTCTCTAAGTCCAATTGCATCATAATGCACTTCTACTGAGTTTTAATGGCCACATCTCTACCCAGTAGTGCAGCAAAAATATTATCATAGATGGACCTGCCTTTGAGAAAGCCATGCTGTTTTTTTGAGATAACCTCTTGCAACACATGAGTGATTCTGAGGGCAATCACCTTAGCTAGAATTTTATACATTACTGTTAATAAAGTAATAGGCCTCCAATGCCCAAACCTGCTAACAAGCAGTTTGTTTAGGGATGAGCTTCACAAGCCCTTCTTTAAAGACCTTGTCCCATAAACCCAAGTTGAAGGCTTTCTTGCAAATGTCACCCACCACCTCTTTCAATGAAGGCTAGAAGGCTATGAAGAACTCAGTTGAAAGACCATACCAACCTAAAGCTTTCTCCCTACCCAACTTTAACAAGGCACACCAACACTCATCAACCTCAATATCTCTTTCTAGCCACTTAGCTTTATCAGGGTCCACCTTCTGACTTAGAAGACCTAGCAATCTATCTTTAGCTTGAAGTCTCCTTAAGGAACAATCCTCTTTTAGACTCAGGGTTGAACCCATAAATTTTACCCATTTCAAAGCCAGTACCTTAGTATCATTCACGGTATTACCATCCTCATCCAAAATATTCCCCATAATCTCATTATTATCACTCTTATTCTTTGAGAGTGTAAAAAGCCTATTGTCAGGTTTTTTGCTGTTACTGAATAGCTACCTTCTAGCCCAGTAGTCATGTTCTCTATAGCATCTATCCTCTTCAGCTTTAATATTGGCCTGACACTTAAAATGCAACTCAGTGTCATCAGAATCCAATCCTATAGTCTGCATCTTCAGCAACATATCTTCTAACAAAGCAGACCACTTTCTTCTCTCACCTCTCCTTTCCTCAGACCTCAATTTACCCACATCTCTAATGATCCCTTACATCTCATTAGCAAATTGCTTCCATAAGCCCTCAACCCCCTTTCTCCTTTTTAGTTTATTAATAGCTTCTTCAATATATTCCACAAAGAGGGGGTCCTTCAAGAGTATATTATTCACTCTCAATTTCCTTGTTGGAAAATGAGACAAATCCTTGTCAGTCCCATTAGAATAGGACCAACTCCATTTCAACGGGAGATGATCAGACAGTGTAGAACTACAATCCACTAGCACTCTCAAAGTATGGGCCACCCATGAAGCCTGCTATGACTAAAAAAAACTCTATCAATTCTTGAGGAAGAAGATAAATATTGAAGGCTAAAATAAGTGTGCCCCTGTTTATCTCACTAACCACCCAGATATAAGCTATCCTTAAGCCCCAGCCCCTTTCTAAGCTCTTCCCATTTCCCTTTTTCCTTCCCTATAAGAATAGCACTACCACCACATCTATCCACTACTTTTTCCACCATATTAAAATCCCCTAACACAATACAAGGAACTTGAGCTTTTAGACCAGCAATCCAATTCCACATATTGCTCCTAACCTTATGATTATGAGCTCCATACACATTAATAATCCATATTCTACTAGAGTCATGACCCCACTATATCCTAGATTAACACCACCATAAAAGATTTCCCAATCCCTAAAACTATTTATTCTAGAGGTTTTCCCAAAAAGGTTATGCTCTTGTAAAGCCAAAACAGATAGACCCCACGATATCCTAGATTAACACCACCATAAAAGATTTCCCAATCCCTAAAACTATTTATTCTAGAGGTTTTCCCAAAAAGGTTATGCTCTTGTAAAGCCAAAACAGATAGACCCCACGACTTCACTAATTCCCAAAATATAGCACTTTTCTTCTTATCTTTAATCCCTTTCACGTTCCATGTGCACCCCTTAAACTCTATAGTGTTCTTCATGTTAATGTAGTTTCCGGGACCATCTCCACTTCCTCTCCATCCCTCTAACTACTCTGAACAAGACCAGAATCCTTTCTTGTTTCAATCAGTAACCACCCAGAATTCTGTTCTACCATCATAGGGTTATCACTTTCCAGCAATGGGCTGAAAGGGTTAGAAAAGATGATAGAATTCACATTCTCATCATTCCTATTCTTCCTAATCTCGAGACCCTAACTAAGTTGGGCCTTCCTAGCCTCTGCCTTAGTCTGTCTGACACTAGTTTTGCTTTTGGCTTTGGCTTTAGCCCAACCCCCTTCCATCATGTTCTCCCCAGATTCCACCACCATTAATTCCTTCCCTTTAGACTCTTTCTTCTGAGTTTCCAGAGGTACTCTCTCTTTGTCACTCCCCCCCCCCCCTGATTAACCTCTTTAATCTCGTCCCTCGTAGATTCTAAGTCAGGGCAGTCTTAGGCAATAAGCCCAAAGGCCCCACATCTGAAGCAAGCACCAGGGAAAGCTCCAAACTTGAGGCCTAACTCAATCTTACCCAATTGACCTAAATCTACCTCCATAGACTTTGGAGTTTCATTAGCTGGATTCCATGTGATGTACACGCTATTACCTTGCCTTCCTCTTACCTCATCGCCAGGAATGCATAACACATAAACAAGGGATTGGGCTGTATCACGCAACGCAAGTCTAAGCCAGGGAGGAAGCTCTATCATTTCTACCCAAACAGGGCATGCATTCTGTAAACTTTTATTGACATCAAACAAGGGATCAAAAGGAAAGACATGCACCAACCTTTGCCCAAAAAACAAGGGTCCCTTAGTAAACAACTCAGAAATAGACTGACCTTTAATAAACAACACAATGAAAAAACCCTTCCCTAGGTATAAAGGCTTAGAAACAAAGCAGTCGTGCAGAAAGAGCCACTTGCCTAATTCGCTCTTCGACGGAGGCTTGCCCAGATAGAAAAGGAACACGCTACACATCGAAAATAACCCTACTTGGCTTCTAATGAACTCTTGGCTAAGTTTCAAACATACCTTGCTCTTCACCTGATTATAGAGTCTTTCATTCAGCTAGTCCGGAACACATTTCTTCTTGACGCACTCCACCTTGACATCCTCACCTCTGCGCTTCATCTCCTCCTCTATCTCCGGATCCCAGTCCCCCCATCCACTCGCCCCCTCATCCTCACGTAGAAGCCATTCGCTAGAGGCCACCGCCATGCAAGGCCCAAGATGTCGACCACCCGTCAACGTACAACGGGCATGCACCCACATGAGAGGATTAAACTCTCCACTAACCCACTAACCTTTCGCATGTGCTACATGTAACAATCAGAATCTGATTGCGACCTCTCTCTCCTCAACTTCACTTCTCTCAAAATTGCCTCTAGTGGCATATTAGATGTTCTCATGGTGAGTTTGATATCATGGAGGCCCTTAATTGTGCATCATGTATATATTTAAAAAACTTTCGTAATTATGCAAGGCCACGCGGCAGCATGCGAGAAGGTGGCTGGCTATGGCGGCACTCACACTCTTTTGTGCTTTTCCGGTACTTTAAGTACATGGCCGTGTACTGTCTAGTGTCGTGTTCAGGCCGTTCCTAGTGCCATGGCCTCCTGCTGGTTAGGGTTTCTGGGCATTCTGTTCGTTGCTCTTGTGGGCAGTGCGTCCTCGACATCGTTGAGGCTGCAGCACAGATACAGCGAGCTCCAAGGATCTGCCAAGAGAGGCCCGATGACCTCTGAGCACTACCAACGCTTGCTCTCTCACGATGCTCTACGCCGCAGCCGCCACCGGAACCTTCTTGAAGCAACCTCCTTCCCACTAGGCGGGAATGCAGACCCCACCGCAGCCGGGTAAACCCTGTTTCTTGAGCGCGCGCGCGCGTGTGTGTGTGTGAGAGAGAGAGAGAGAGAGAGAGAGAGAGAGAGAGAGGAAGGGGCCAAGCTAGCGGACCACATACGGTGCCCTCACCCGCCGCCCCCCCGGCCCCCACATATGATCCACGTGACGGCATCGAAAAGAGGGAGAGAGAGAGAGAGTTATTTTTAGAGCTATTCAAGCTTGCGTGCGTACACATACACTGTGAGGACCAAGCACTGCGTCAGTATCCTACTCATGGAATTGCAAATGAGGCGAATTTGTCCAATTAGCTGGACTTCGTTATTGATGACTCTCTGACGTCCAAAGCATAGGTACCCACTGCAGCCATGTTGTTGCTGACTCATTGATGTCCACAGGGACATCGCATTTTACTTACATACAACACACTTCTCTCCTCTGTATTCAGATGTCGACTCAGTGTTTGATAAGATCCAAAGTTCACGTGGCCTGCTGGTTGAAGGCGTCCAAAGTATGCCATATTTACTTAAGGAAGCGATACAGGGTGTGAGATTGGACAAGATAAGGGTGTGGTTGAATAGTCCAAGGCATGGCTCGATATGGGTGTGTGCTTTGACTTGATTTATATGTAACAACCATCTCGTCTGGACTCTTGAATGGCTGTTCGTTCCTCATCCACTGCATCCTCCACAACAGCTTCATCTATGGGTTGTAAACTGGGCTGAATCTCAGCCAAAGGGGGCTGATTTGCCCTTGTTAGGGGCTGAATTTCAGCACCCTGTTGAGCACTTGAATGCTCCACATATGGCTGACCCAAGTTTGTTGGCTTCATGGTGGCTCATAGATGATGAGAAATCTCATGCTTTAGACAAAATGAACATGCTAATCTAGATGGTTAGCCTAATCACAATATGATTAAGATAATGATAAGCATAATGACACCAAGATGGGAGAGTGAGTTATATTTCCATTAGATATGTGTTAGTAGTCATCTCTTGTCTGTATATTTACACCAAGGCCTCTGTTGTGGGTGTGCCCGCCCGATTTAGGTGTTTTCTCATTTTTCCCCACTCTCCATATTTTTTCCTATTTTTTTCCCTATTTTTACCAGGTGTGGGAGGTTTACCAGGTGTGGGAGGCTGTCCTGAGTGGTCCAGGTGATAGCCTACTGGTTCTGCTGCTCCTCATCCTGGCCGACTCCGCACGTGTGGTGGCCGACAGCTGGAGCTGGCCAACTGTCATTTATGCAAGTCGGGTGTCATTTTTGCTGCTGTCGGCTGTCCTTATTGATGGCCGACTGGATCACAAGGGCCATATAAAATGGCCCCTTGCTCCCCCACTTGTAGTATTCAGTCTTCGGGATTTTCATGTGTATATATAGCAGAGTTACACGCCTCTCTCTCTCTCCTTCTCTATTACTGTTTTTTTGTGCAGTGCACTTGCTCTTGAGTTTTCAGATTTTGTCTTCATCTCCGTTGCATATTCTGACATGGTATCAGAGCTCTAGGCTCTTGATAGATCTTGGGAACTGTGTGAGCAGGAGGGGGGTTGTTTTATTGCCGATTGGTGGATTGTTTTGGACTGTTCGGGAAGAGGAGAATCAAGAGAAAGGCGGGCTGATTTGCTAGACAACCACTTGTAGGTTTAAGTTCTTTCTTTTCCCACGCACCCACCCTTTTCAGCTACATCCCCGCAATGGCAGATTTACTTGAGATGGCTGAGAAGCATGTGAAGATCCAGACACTCCCCACGTTTCCAGTGGACCGTCAATTGGACGGGAACAACTACGGCATATGGAAGGTAATGATGGAATCTATTTTGGAGTCTTACGACCTTGTTGATTTCATTGTTGTTGGGGTTCCACGGCCGGAGTTAGAGGAAGGGGAGTAACCCTCGATTCGGAAGGAACGCGAGGCACAAGCACAGTTGTGAGATCGTGTCAATGCCAGGGTCCGTTCTTTCATTTTCCTCAAGTGCACACCGTTGGTAATCAATCATATCAAGCATATGACGCTGGCCAGAGGTATATGGCAGCATTTGGCTTCTCTATATAACAGGGTATCACCCATGAAGAGGATTTCCTTGGAAGTACAGATGCGGGTGCTGAATCCTGCAAAGTCAAATTGACGATGCGGGAGCACATTAACAAGCTGTAGGCTCTTCAGCAGGAAGTTCTTCAGGCTGGGAAAGAGATATCATCAGAGGATATGGCCATCACGTTGCTGTCGCATTTGCCCTCTCCGTACTCAGCATTCTACTCTTCTCTGATTACGAGTGGCAGGCTCAGCACCATCACATGGGAGGAGCTTGCGTCCATGGTCTTGGACAAGGAGGAAAAATTCACGAACTCTCCACAGGGCGGAGGTTCGGATGCCTTAACTGGCCAACGGTCGAAAGGCCGGAATAACAACAAGGGCAAAGGGAAGGCTTCATCGGAGAAGTCTTCTGAGAAGAAGCCTGACGCAGACCGAGAGAAACTGAAGGCAGAGAGGACCTGTAATGATTGTGGCGAGAAAGGCCACTATTGGAGGCAGTGTCCCAAGCGGAGCACCAAGAAGGGTGCCAAATCCTCAGCTGCAACCGGGAAGACTCTAGCTTTTGTGCACAGGGAGGTTGTGGACACCGGTGTTTCATTTTCTTCGTGCAGGGAGGAGGTTGGAGGACACTCCGCTACGGATACTCGGGAGTGGATTCTAGACAGTGGTGCTTCTAGGCACACGACTCCTTCCCGTTCAGATTTACAGGATCTCTACAGGTATTATGGTCACATTCTTACTGGGGATACATCCACTATCCCAGTTCACAGTGAGGGCAGGTTGGAGATAGTTCCCAATGACAGAGGGGGGAAGTATTCCTCCCAAGTATTGTATGTTCCATCACTTGGTTTTCATTTGTTGTTAGTGCATCAGGTTTGCAAGACTGGCGTACGGGTGGAGTTTGATGAGCATTTTGTTGCTCTCCGGGACAAGGCAACAGGTCAGGTAGTTTTGGAAGGCGGAGTGGAGAATGGAGTTTATAAACTTTCAGCACTCTCTCTCCTAGGTCCTCAGTTTTGTGATGAGTGGCAGTCTGGTAATGGCTACTTAAGTGTGGATACGCTACAGGTGCAGGCTTCCCAGGACCAGAGGGTGGATAGCTTGCCAGTTGATGGCAGCAGTTGGCAGGAACTTTCCAGTATAGATGTTGGTAGTTCTTGTGTTCGTCAGTCAGAGGAAACTTTACAGGTAACCTATGCTCTGATGTCTCGTAGTATTCGGGACAAAGAAACTCCTGTAGATGAGGAAGTTCTTTCCACGGGGACCTATTGGAAAGCCAGGCAGGTGGCAATTGATTACTTGCAGAAGGAGGTGGATGTTGCACATTCTCCAGGCTTTGTGATTCCGGATTCAGAGGGGGTAGTTTATAGGTTTACGAAGGCCTTGAGTGGTCTTCAACAGGTTTCCAGGACTTGGCATCCCACGGTAATAGGTGTTGATCCTTGTGAGCAGTATGATGCCTCCTTGACTCGGAAGTAGAATGGTTCATTGATCTGGTTGCTGGATACCAGATTGGATGGGAGCTTTTTGATGAGACTGTTGAGCTCATGTTTTCAGAGGACTCTTTGGGAGGCAGGATTGCGTATCTTGTGGTTTCTGTAGCATGCGAAGGATCTTGGACTCTTTTACACAGGAGGCGGATTGATGAATGGAGTCAGACTCCACGGTTGGAGTGACTCAGATTGGGGAGGAGATCCAGACACGAGGAGCTCTACATCAGGCTACAGTTTTACCATCGGCTCAGGAGCGGTTTCTTGGAGCAGTAAGAGGCAGCCATCTATTGCCTTGTCGTTGACAGAGGCAGAGCTTGTGGTGTTGCTTGTGGTGCTGCTTGTGAGGTGGTGAGGTTGCAGAGGTTGCTTGGCAGGATTGGGTTTCCACTGGTGGAACCCACGGTCATCCAGAGGCATTTTGTTCGTGAAAAGATTGTTGTTGATGACATCTTGCTAGAGTTTTGTTCGATGGAGGACAGTGCGGTGGACCTCTTCACGAAGTCTCTATCTTAGGCTATGCTCCGGCGGCACTCTAGCTCCGTGGGGTTGGTTCCACATCCAGGAGTTGAGAGGGGGTGTTAGCAGTCATCTCCTGTTTGTATATTTACACCAGGGCCTCTGTTGTGGGTGTGCCCGCCCGATTTAGGTGTTTTCTCATTTTTCCCCACTCTATATTTTTCCCTATTTTTTTCCTATTTTTACCAGTGTGGGAGGCTGTCCTGAGTGGTCCAGGTGATAGCCGACTAGTTCTGCTACTCCTTATCTTTCTCTGTAGTAGCTGGCCGACTCCACACGTGTGGTGGCCGATAGACTGGAGGTGGCCGACTGTCATTTATGCAACTCGGGTGTTATTTTTGCTACTGTCGGCTGTCCTTATTGATGGCCGACTGGATCACAGGGGCCATATAAAATGGCCTCTTGCTCCCCCACTTGTAGTATTTAGTCTTCGGGATTTTCTTGTGTATATATAGTAGAGTTACACACCTCTCTCTCTCCTTGTCTATTGCTGTGTTTTTCTGTAGTGCACTTGCTCTTGAGTTTTCAGATTTTGTCTGCATCTCCGCTACATATTGTGACAATATGTACCTCTTAAATAGGCTTAGTACAAGATAAATTAGCAAATGTTAATCATGCTTAGTAGCTTATCAAATTCAATGATGCTCTTCACAAATCTCTCCATGATTATAGCCTCCACATGTCCTAGATTCTAGCTTCTAAAGTCAACAAAGGAGGTTACCTTTAATGCTCCTGGTTCCTCGTACACCTCATGGATTCTTTCACCTTAACTAGCACAATTTACAACTATTGTGAGATTCTAATTGACAAATAAACTAAGGCTTATGGTCTACATCCATAAATCCCAAGTACATGAGTTTGTCCAATAATTCCCTCTTCAAATTGATGATTCCAACCCCCTAGCAGTAGCCCGTGGAATGCTTCATGACTTGTCCACCCTTGTGACAACGTACATGACCCCAACCTGGAATTCACTCTAGTTTGTAGGCTTACAAAGTGAGTGGAATTCAAAAGGTATATAATGAGTACAATGGATTATGATGCAAATGAGTTGGCCTAGAAGGTTCATTCATTATCAACAACAAGAAGGTTGGCCTCATTTGAGGCATCAACAGTATTGTCTTCATCTTCTTCTTGATTGTCTTCTTCCAGGAGGTTGGCAGATATCTTCTTCTTGATGTAGCAATCCTTCTTGAAGTACCGTGGCCTGCCACAAAAGTTGCATTTACCATTTGCTTTGTTTTTGAATGTACCCTTTGTTGAGATAGACCCTTTGGATATATTCTTTGTGTAGTGGGTCTCATTATGGGAGAAGAGATGGCTTCTTCCATGTTTTTGCTTTATCTTCTTCTCTTTATGGGCTGAAATTGCCAGTAAAAGAAAAACAGAAGGATACACCAGTCAATAAAGTAGAGGTGATGAATGCTACATTGGAAGAGGAAGCCAAGAGACAGGGTAGTAAAAGAAAAACAGAAGGATACACCAGTCAATAAAGTAGAGGTGATGAATGCTACATTGGAAGAGGAAGCCAAGAGACAGGCACGTGCCTTACATGTACGTGTAGTTGGGTGGGAAGATAAGGGAAATCCCCAAGAGGATGCAAAGCTCTTGCAACAAAAATGGGAGCCACTGATGTACCCATTGCCGGAGCATGGCGAGTAGGCAGAGATGAAACCAGGGCGAAGATATTGATCATCAGGTTTGGTGACTTGGAGAAGAAGAAGGCCTTCCTCTCCAAAAGGATGGCCCTTACCAGTGGTTTTATGTTCTCATTCGGGAGTGCTATTGTGAGTTGGAGAAGTGAGAAGCAGCCAACAGTTGTCTTGTCGAGTACAAAGACAGAGTACAGGGGTGTTGCTACTATGGCAGCTTGTGAGGTACCTTGGTTTCATAAGCTACTTGGTGACAGTGGGGGATATATGCTTTGTATTACAGGTAGAGTCCGAGCTCCAGGCGGACTATCTGATAGGGTGACTAGCACGATAGGGGTGAAGCAGGGATGCCCGCTATCGCCCACCCTCTTTGGACTGTACATTGATGCGGTCTCTGATTATGTAGACAGATTGGGAGGCTCAGGGGCATGCCTGGCAGGGGTGTTGATACCCATCTTGTTATATGCTGATGATATTGTTCTAATCTCAGACTCTTTGGAGGGATTACAGAGACACCTGGATGCATTACAGGCTTTCTGTGTGGATAGAGTTTTGACAGTGAACCTTGGGAAAACCAAGGTTACGGTGTTTAACACCACACAGGCATGGGTGACGAGATCATAGCCTCAGTTCACTTTCTGAGGGGAGCCGGTAGAGTACATCAGGTCATATGTCTACTTGGGAGTTACTTTCATAGGACCGCGTTTCTCTCTGAAGGAGGCAGCAGCAGCAGCTAGATTAGCTGGAGGGCATGCAACCTTGGGGGCACTTGAGAGGCAGTGTGCACACATACAGTTTCAGGAGCCATGCACCAAATTGTGGCTATTTGATACGCTGGTCACACTGACCCTCCTGTACGGAGCTCCAATTTGGGGGCCTAGCATACATCACAGATCTCAGAGAGGGACAGATGAGGGATGGAGGCAAATGGAGAGACCACTGATTATGATGATTGCCCGCATGATTCGGAGCAAATCATCAGTACCACATGAGATTGTTTGGGTTGAGCTGGGTGCCCCACCAATAGTAACTGAGGCCCTATTCCAGGCAGTTACCTTTTTACAGCGGCTATGGGAGCTCCCTGAGCAGAGGTACTCCTGATTGGCATTGACCTCATCCATACAGTTGGCAAAGGATGGAGATACTCATTGCTGGTACGCTCAGATGAGATCATGGTTTGACCTACATGGTTTGCGGATAGAGGCACTACCACCCTTTCAGTACAATTTGGATTGTCCATTTTTGGATCTCACCCTCTCAGAGCAAAACCGCGTGATCAGGATGGATATCATCAGAGTGGACATAGAGAGGACATGGACTAGCCCCCTTGAGCCAAGTCCATAGTATCACATGAGTGGCATCAATCCTCCGCAGTTGTATATGTGGAGGATTGATGCCACTCATGCCACTGTTGTATATGCGGAGGATTGATGCCACTCATGTGATATTGTGGACTTGGCTTTCCGTTGGGACTTGTGCCTCTATGTACATGCCCGAAAATGCCTGGTGGATTGGCGTTCCATTGGGTCTGGTACCTCGTGTACTTGCATGGAGCACGTCTATTTTGGTATAGTCTCATGAACATGGATTGTCCATACCAATGCTACATTGCAAAGCATCTTTATGTGCTTGCTTGCAATTGAAATTGCATGTTGTTTTCATGCTTGCTTGACCAATGTGTAGTTCTGGGTAAGGGGACGCCTGCCCACGAACCGTGCGTGTGAAACTGTTTGCTGACATGGTTATGTGGCATGTGATAGGTGGTAAGTATTGGTCATAAACCTATCCTTAGGAGTTAACACTAATTTATGAGTGAGTATCGCGAGGTGGACAAAACCCAATGTCCACCGCCCATACCGTATCCCCTTTGTACAAAGGGAGTAACCAACCATGTGTCCTTTCTAGCTTGCTCCACAAAGCACCTGCCTGCCACCTAGAGTGGACAACTCACCACCTCGCTCTTCCCTGTCTCTCTAGAAGAAGTGCCTTTTTCATGAGGGCTTTTGGGTTGTATTTTCTGCACTCTTCTTCCCAACTCCATATCCAAGCTTGCCAAGGTGTTTCCCAAGCTTCCAAGAGTGTTTCGTGCCAATCACTCTCCTTCACACTCTCAATGATTGAAATTCAGCAAAACAGCTCTCTTTCTTGTTGTAATTTTTGGTATTTTTGCTAATAACCCTAATCTTAGCCCTCCTTTCTCAAGTTGAACCATAGGGGAAGCTCTTCGAGGGTTCCCTTCATCCTCTTGATGACTTTTGTCGTGAAGAATTGCGACAAATCGAAGATTCAAGCACTTCTATCGCGAAGACTTTTGTGTCATCGACTCTACTTGCAATTGGTAAGCTTTTATGCTTAAATATGGAAGCAAGTAGCAGGAGGAAGGAACCGGATTACAAGATCACATACCCTGTGTAGTATTCTCTTGTCCTACGTGCTCTCTTGCAGATTGTTGCTACCATGTGTTGGTGGAACAATAGAGAGCGGATGGTAGGGAACATGGGCACTTCAGAGGGTAGTGTGAGTTGTAAGTCTACACCGACAACCAGTTGTTTGCAATATTGTATTTATATGCATTGGTATGGAAATCTGGTCAGAAATGCCCATGACACTATGTACTTGATTCTCCCAAGATCAATATACTTTATTTGAGGGAGGGGCTGGCCGTTCCGGCTCATTGTGTGTCTCTTGTCAATTCAGCAAATTACTTCAATTCTATCGCGAGAGACGATCACCGTGAACACTAGTTATCTTTACACTTAGAACACTATGAACAGCCATACAGTCAATGTTGGAGATGCTAACACAAAAGGCGGGGGACAATGAATTGCATGCCTCCAATGCTTTACAGGATGAGCAAACTCATGTGGTGTGCAACAGGGAACATGAATATGTGGGATAGTCGTCCCGTGGCAAAGATAAGATGCAGGAAGAAGAGTCCATAGTCTTGAGGGCTGAACTTACCCGTATGTAGGCTCTTCTCCATGCACAACAAGAAGAATTGAATCTCTACCGCCGTGAGGATCCATGGGTACATGACCGTTTGAAAGCTGAATCTTATACGGATCATGCAATGGCAATGATTGCTCAAGAGTTGCACATGCAACCAAGGGATGCAACACGTGCATACTTGGCTTGTACCAAGGATGCCTATGTAGAAAAGGCAACCATCCCACATGTCTTGGAATCTCCACAGGTGCCCGAACAAGAACCAAGATCATTGAAAGCAATATGAAACTGGGCAATAAAAACAAGTACCTTTGATAGATCATATTTCCCATGATATGCGTCAAATTGCACAGATTTGTCTCTGGCTTTGAAGTCACGAGACTTTGATGATGCATGTGCTTGCATCTCAACATGTTTTCCTGCATGTTTGTCCATTGGAACAGCCCCTGTGAGTGGCATCATTTTAGGAGGAAAAGGTGATGCATAAGGCATAGATACATGTGCCCCTTAAGCATGCGGCATGGCTGGCCCGTCAACATGCATTGGTGCATTTTCAGCCATAGCTTCTCTCTCACGAGCACACTTAAAGGCATGAGAAATACGTGGAATACCTGCACCAACAGAAAATCATTCAGGCACGTGTGGGGATTCCAAGACATGTGGGATGGTTGCCTTTTCTACATAGGCATCCTCGGTACAAGCCAAGTATGCATGTGCTGCATCCGTGGGTTGCATGTGCAACTCTTGAGCAATTATTGCCATTGCATGATCCATATAAGATTCAGCTTTCTTGGCTTTTAAACTGTCATGTACCAATGGATCCTTATGACAGTAGAGATTCAATTCTTCTTGTTGTGCATGGAGAAGAGCCTGCATACGAGTAAGTTCAGTCCTCAAGACTATGGACTCTTCTTCTTGCATCTTCTCTTTGCCACGGGACGGCTGTCCCACATATTCATGTTCCCTATTGTGCACCACATGAATTTGCTCATCTTGTAAAGCATTGGAGGCATGCAATTCATTGTCCCCATCTCTTGTGTTAGCATCTACAACATTAGGTGTCACTAGCCCGCAGTCCGCAGCAGCATCAACCACCATCATTCGCAGTCAACCAAACTTCAGCAAGTATGATGGTAAGTGTGATCATTCATCAGTTAATCAATTTATTCATCAGTTTAATGCTCATTTTCCATTAGCTAGGATCACAGACCCACAAGATAAAGTCCACTTAGCGGCTCCCCATCTCACTGGTGAAGCAATCACTTGGTGGCAACATTGGTCTAGTATTCATACATACCAGGCCATAGGTGTCTCAGCCTTTGACTGGGACATCTTTGTCCATGACTTGAAGACCAGATTTCTCCCGTCCCAGTACATGACCGGTCTGAAAGATGAGTTCTATGGACTCAGACAGAACGGATCCCCAGTGCTTCAGTTTTCCGGAAAGGTTATTACTTTAGCACATCAGTTAGGGCTATCTGCGCAGGCCAAGATGGAGCAATTCATTCGTGGATTGGACTGTAACATTCGGTTCACAGTTCGTAACTTTGAACCAAGTACATATGACCGGGCTCTGACTCTCGCTCAGAATGAAGAAATGAAGATGAACGGAGGCAAGCCCAAGCAATCATCACAGTCCAGTACCAAATCCCAACAGGGGAAGGGTAATTCGTCTTCTAAAGACACTAAGACAGACACCAGTCCTAGCTCTAGTTCAGGGGGTAAGGAATCCAAGCCTAAGAAGACCCCTGAGGAAAAGGCTCAAGCAGGCATCACCGGAGGCTATCTTCCTCCAGAGGAGCAAAGATAGTATCAGTCAGAAAACCGATGTTTTTTCTGTCATACCATTGGGCATGGTAAGAAGGACTGTCCAAAAAGGCAAGCGGAGCAAGTCTCCAAAGAGCCTTTTGCCACAGTTGCCACAATATCCCCTGCTCCTCCAGACCAGTCTGCTACCACCAATGCGGGTCAGATCTTACCTTCTATGCATCCCATGCCATCCGTAGTACTTGATGCTAAGCAGGAGGGTGAGGCAACAACCACACAGAAAAGCCTGATCCGAGCTTATGGCTCTGCCAAGGGCTGACAGTTCATAATCCTTTTTGACATGGGCAGTTCTGAGGACGCCATCTCTCCCCAGTTGGCTACCAACATGAGCTGTACCTTAGTGTCCTATCATTTGGAGGTAGACGGGTTTACACCTGGTCTCTGCACCCACATATCTCAACAAGCACAGCAGCTTTCTTTTCAAGTTCAAAAGGCGTCATTCTAGCGAGATTTCATTGTCTCTCCTCTTTTGGGATGTGACATGACCTTAGGAATCCAGTGGTTTCGTCAGTATGAACCTATTCCCAATTGGGGACAGGACACCTTTATTATCTCTAAAGGTTTTCCTGAGCCTGTCATGATTTGGAGGGATAGGAGCATTCTTGGCGTTCCTATGATTTCTCATCTCCAGGCCCGACGAGCTATGTGCAAGGGCGTAGAAGGAGCATTAATTTATGCTCAGACAGCTTCTATCTCATCGATAACCGCTCTCTCATCATCTTCAGTCCCTTAGTTGGCAGATCTCCTTTCTCATTCAGACATTTTTAAGGATGATCTCCTACCCAGTATCCCACAGTTAGCAGAACCTCCTAGCAAGTTTCCCGCTTGTCTTTCCAAGACTTTCAAGGGCAAGCTAGAACAGCAGTTAGTTCTTAAACATTTGAAACATGTTCCTTATGGACACATTTTCACAGTCACCATAGACCACCAAGCACTTAAGTGGCTCCGGAGGATGCCAAGTGCCCAGTGGAGTGCTTAGCACACTAGACAGGGTCAGCTCTTCCAAGAGGTTGGAGAAATGATCAAGTACATCTCTGGTCAGCATAACCCAGTAGCAGATGTTCTTAGTAGAAAGACCAGCATCTAGACCAGTCAAGATTCTACCATTCTCAACATCCTTGGAAAAGACGGCCCACTCGGAGTTACATCTTGCCAAGTGTACCTCTCACACGTGCAACAATTCAAATAGAGAATTTCTTGCAAGGAGAGGTATGATTGAGTCCTCTTACATGAATAAGCATGAACTCATGCTTCTTGCATCATTTCCTTTCACATTCATTGCTCCCCTTTTACCTTCCATCACCGGTTCTTCATAGCTTCATGTAAAACTCCTTTGATGGCTATGTCTTGAAGAATGCCACTTACCAAGGCATATGCAAACCAAATGGAGAGGCAAAATTCTCTTGAAGATGCTTGCAAATGTTTGAAAATGATTGAATCTATGCAAGATCTCAAGAAACCCCTTCCTAATGCTTGCATACACTAGGGTTATGCAAGGAAGAAGGAAAAAAACAAGAAATTGCTTGAATCTTTGCAAAGCTTCCAAGATCTTATGAAAATACTTGAATCAAGCAAATCTTGTCCAATCTTGAAAAATCTTCATGCCTCTTGCTATGGTTTGAGCAAGAAGCCATGAGGAGCGTATATTTTTGCCATCACTTATGTGTGCAAGCATGATTAAGAAAAATACTCAAGAAGCCCTATTTGTTTTGCAAGAAATCAAATCATAGCCATGAATGTAGAACACTTACGCCTATGTGCTAGGGTTTTCCAGAGATGGAAAAAACAGTGCGATAGAATCACACATACAACATACAAAAGAGTCCTAAACTACTGCTCTATATTATGTACAAGAAAGAAGTAATACAATTGAAATTCAAGACCAACATGTGGTTGAGAATGAAGACGTCAAATCACAGCCCTATGACCTACTACTACGGAACTCTCATGTGCCAGACGGTCCTTGGGGGTATCAGCAAAAAGCGATCATCTCCCTTTCCTTCCTCCTCACGTATCCAGGCAGTGCATCTCTTTGGCTTCTTCTCCCTATGCAAGTCGACAGAGAACTAAAAACCCCCATGCAGCTGTACCTATACCTGCTTTACCTTGTTGTACATTGCAGCTGTACATGTACCTGTTGTACCCGACTGTACCACGCAACCGTACCTGTATCTCATGTACCCAACTGTACCTGCTGTGCTGAGCCGGCTGTACTTATTACACCTACTTTACTTGCTGCTGGATCTGTAAGAGCCACTGTACAGCTCTCTTGCTGACTGTGTACCTGCAGCTGCCTGTGTACTTGCAGCCATACACACCTGTACTTGCTGTACTTGTTGCAGTACTTACTGAACTTGCTGTTGAATTTGCTGTACCCACTGTACTTGTTGTACCTACGGTACCTGTTGTATGTGTACCTACTATTCCTGTAGTACTTGTTGTACCGGCTGAATCTACTGTATCCACTACAGTACCTGCTTCTACCTGCAGCACCTGCTACGTGCTTGAGTACCTGCTCTTCTACAGGTACCTGTTTGCGTACTCGTTGTCACAGTATGAGTACCTATACGTGTACTTGTGCCACTAGGGTCTACACCACAACAGCCTTTGTGAGCGAGCGAGCCAAGCTCAAGTACGAGAGTGCTTGTTCGTGCGTGGTCTCGGAACAAGAGTTTTGCATTCACTCCACTCCAGGTGTATGAGGTTGGTGGTTTGGTCACTTTGACTCTTTTGACGAATCCTGCATTGACATTCTACTCTGACACTCTTTTGTTTGGGTAACATGTATCCATTATTTGCATTGCATGGAATATCTGGTTGGAAAGCCCTTGGAACTTTGTAGACAGACTAAATACTCCAATAATATAGAACAGTATTGAGGGGGGGGGGTGGGGGTCGGCCCGTTTGCAGCCCCAATGGTGGTGTATTGTGCAGTCTCCATCTTTGTAGTGTTATCTTGTGCAGTGTGGTGTACTTTCAGTTATCTGTTGTATTGTGTCTAGTGCATATTTAAGTGTTGACAAGCTTGTTGTTCATGAGATGGTGCCCATGAACATTCACACCTAATCGGTGTTATTATAGTTGGTATCAGAGCACGGTTGTTTACCTCTTCTACGTGGGGAAATGATCATTTGGGCATTGGGCTCCGTGTCAAGTTGTCAACAGCTGTCATACACTGGACAGCCATGCTCAGAGTGGGCAAGGGCCTAGTTCACATGGCCAGCAAAGTGGTACACATGCTTCTGATGCTTTGGGTAACAACCTTACACATACAGGTTATGTGGAGAAGCAGACACATGTGGGACAACACTCTCAAGACAAACAAGAGATGCATGAAGATGACCCAAATGTGTTGAAGGCCAAGATGGAACACATAAAGAGGTAGTTGTATGCCAAGGAGGAAGAGCTGAAGATGCTCTATGAGAACCTGCAGGTTTATAAGCTTATGGAGGCCACAATGGCGGAGTCTATGGCTGCACACACTATGGTCTCTATGGCCAGGGATTGGGGTATGAACCCTCAAGAGAGAGCTCTCAACTGTCTCATACGCAGTGGAGATGTTAAAGGCAAAGTAGGTGAACTTTTTGTCAAGGAATTCCCGCGTGTGGAGAAGACAGGTGATGATTTGTCTCGCAGGATTAAGTCTTAGAGCAGAAAGACAATAAGTATGTGCAAGCTTACGCGAACAAATCTTGGAAGATCTATTTGGAAGTCTCACCATTTTTGTGCGCGGGTGAGCTCGAGAAGAAACGGAAGTTCAAATCTGGGCTTCAATTGGTTTACAAATCCGGTCTTGATATGGATCGCAATGCTACCTTGCAGGACTACATAGCAATTGTAGCCTTTCGGCAAAGGGGATCATGTTTTCAAGGGCAAAGAGAGGGTTGGTCACATCCTGCAAAATGGTGGACAACATGCTAAACCTTACGTGAAAGATGCAAAAAATGGAGGGAAGGCTGCAAATTCGCAGCCCAAAGATGCCTCTCAGAACAAGCACAAGTTTAGCTTAACGGTTAACCCTGGAGCAAAGAGAGAGATATGCTAAAAGAGGGAAAGTGCTTCTCATGTGCCAGCCAGGATCACATATTTCGTGAGTGTCCTAAACGCAAGAATAAGGACAATGAGAAGCAACAAAAGGTTAATGTCTATGCCATTCCCGATGTGCAAGGGGATACAGGGAATGATGGTAAAGAGAGGGTGGTTTGCAAAGCTTGGGGATAGCTTAAGGGTCAGCCCGCACTCTTTATGTTTGATGACTGTGCGATAGATAATTGCATCTCTGTGGAGATGGCAACTGCATTGAACATTGATGTAGGGGACATGGGACCCCAGATTGAAGCGGAGACCGCCTTTGTGGGAAAGCAAGTGCAAGTGACCCCTATTATTGGAAAGTTACACATTCATATACAGGGTATCTGTTAGCATATATCATCTCCTGTTGGTGGTTATTCTGGTGTTTACGGGTGCCCTTCCCATGCTCAGGCACCCCCCCTATTTTTCCCTATTTTTATTGGGCCTCTGATGTGGGCTGCCCACCCTTTTATGGCATTTATTCCTTGCACCATTTTTCAGGTCGTGTAGGAGTTCATGAGGGAGTCAGCCAGCTCATATGGAGAGTATATATTTTATGCGCTTTCCCCTCACTTTTTATCATCGCTTATTGGTCATTTGGTGAGTACCTTCAGCCCTCTACCTACGGAGTCCACTCCTCGCCTATGGGCTGGTTCTACGGGCTAGTTGTATCCATCTTTTCCTTGAGGATTAGTGCATCAGCGTTTTACCATTTTCTCTCCTCTCTCTCATGGAACTTCAACGTTTTTCTCATTCGTCTACATCTTTCCGCTGCCCTCTGACATGGTATTAGAGTAGAGGTGTTTGGACCTGGAATTGTTGATTGGTGCTGATATTTGCTACATTTTCACGTGAACTTGGTGGCTGCCTGCAATGTTTCACACCTGCATTTTTTTCATTGGAAGGGCCGATCTGCATTTTTTGCGTTTTTTCTCCTCTCCACTCACTTTCTTTCCCACCCACCTTTCCTACAAGTGTAGAGAGCAGCTCTTGGGCTGTTTTGGTGTCTGTGTTTTTTAGAGGAGGTACATCATGGCACTTAGTCAACCTCGGGTGGTTCAAATACCCACTCTTCCGATTTTTCCTACAGATGTGCAAAGTTGGATGGCACAAACTACGACATCTGGAAAGTCATGGTAGAAGCAATCTTGGAGACATACGATCTTTTGGAGTTCATCACTTGGCCGGTCCTCCGGCCTAACACGGACACCGCAGAGGATAAGGATACAAGAGATACCCTTATGCACGAAGCTGTTCTTATGGGATCGGCTCAAGACATTTCTGATAGCATTGTGAAGAAGTACTCCTTGTTTGGCAAAGCAAGTGATAGTGGAAGAGTCCCCCCTGCCGTTGTGCCGCTGCTCAAGACGAAGTCATCCCGCCGGCAAGAGATACATCCTCTTCATCATTCTCCGCATCCTTCTCCTCCTTCACCAACTCCAATCCCTCATCAAAGAGGCCAAGTGAGTTTGAGGTTCCACACAAGAGGCAAGCCACTCTTGGAGGCTCCATTGGAGCAAATGTGGCCTCTCTCTCTTGGGTCCGAGCAAAGCAACAAGACACAAATGTGGAGATTGCACGCACGATCATTGAGTGCAATCTCGCATTTCGTGTCCTCAAAACTCCTCAATGGCAAAGGATGGTGAGGGCCATTGCCGAAGTAGGACCATGCCATGGCCCTTGGCATGGTGTCACCTACAACGATATGCGCACGAAGGCACTTGATGAAGAAAAGGAGAGAATCAACAAGACCCTCGAGCCCGTCCGAGCAGGATGGGTGAAGTATGGGTGTTCCATCCTCTCCGGCGGATGGACCGATAGAAAGCTGTACAGCAGGGCAGCAAAGAGCTCTTGTTTTTCCTCTGAGCGCTGGCCATACAGCAGCCACCTGGCGTGTTCTCTCACCTACAGTGCTGGCTGTACTGTACAGTACAGCAGCAGCCATCTAGGTGTTCTTTCTCCTGATGTGCTGGCCGTACAGCAAGGCAGCAGCTTGTTTCCCACTCCTGAGCGCTGGTCGTACAGCAGTACAGCTTGTTTTCCTTTCTTGAATGCTGGTCGTACAGTGGTACAGCTTGTTTTCCCTCTCTTGAGTGCTGGTCCTACAGCAGGACAGCACCTTGTCTCTCTTTTCCCGGAGTGGCCACTTTTTTGGGGGCTGTTTCGAGGATGTTTTGTACTGTTTTTGGTGCTGTTTGTATCCAGCAATGCTTGGGCAAAGTGTTTGCTAAGGAAGCTTTGTGGAAAATCCGGTGCAGGATTGCACCCGCACCTTGATTTGTTGTAACAGTTTATTCTTTGAATAAAGAAGTTCCTATGGGGGGCCGGCCGTTCCGGCTTAGTGCTGTGTTCTTTGGTGATTGATTATGGTTCTTCTGCTGCGTCACAAGTTTGTTTTTGGTATTGTGCTGTCTGTCTGTTGCCCGAGTGTTCCGGGATTTCATTTCATTGGACTGGATTGGTTTCATATCATGTTAATTCTTTCCATCTTTAGTGGCGCATATGCCCTATCAACTACCTTTTTGTTGTAATAATTCTTTCTATTTGCTATGATCCTTAGTGCTAAGCTTCATTATGGTTGAGTCTGCCCTTTATCTTCGGTGCTCTGACAGAAACTCAGAACTCAGACCTTTGTATATGCATGCTCTTATTTGTGTGTATGTGTGTGCTCGTGGGGGGGGGGGGTGTGGGAGCATACATTGATACCATGTTCTACACCCACTATTGGGCACTGATGACATTAGTGGGGATGTTATAGTATCTAGTCCATACTATGTAGAGATGTGATTGATGAGACTTCATCTTCCACTGGAGAGAGGGTTTCTTCATCATCAGGGGCTGATTCAAATCAGCCCCTCCTTGGTTCCTTGTTGGATTCTCCTATTCCTCTTTCGTCTTCCTTGACTTGAACCGGCATGTCCTCTAGCACCTCAGATGGAGGAATCATGTGACATCAGGAGGAGGAGATTTCGGTGGATGCTCCACAACAGGCTACACCTCAGGAGTAAGGTTTGACTTTTGAGGGGGGATCTCGTATTCCCAATTCTCAGGGGTAACACGGTTGCCTTCACTTACAAGAGGGAGTCCCCATCGATCGGAGCGGTTGCGTACCACGACATCACCTTAGGAGAACTAGACCGGAAAAGCAAAAGGTGATTGGTGTCAATTGGGTCTATAAGACCAAGTACAAATCAGATGGGACTTTGGATAAGCACAAGGCCAAGCTTGTGGACAAAGGCTATTCTCATAAAACTGGCATGGATTTTGATGATACTGTTGTACCCACTGCTTGGATGGCGACCATATAGGCAGTTCTTGCTCTTGCTGCACTCTCTCATTGGCCCATCTTTTAGATGGATGTCAAGTCGGCATTCCTCAACGGGGAGCTAAAGGAGGAAGTTTATGTGGAACAGCTCCTAGGATTTTCGGTTCCTGGCTCCAAAGGTATGGTCTATAGGTTGAAAAAGGCCTTATATGGTTTGAAACAAGCTCCCAGGGCTTGGTATGAGAAGATTGATGCTTCTTTCAACAAAAGGGTTTTAAGTGGTCGGCGAATCTCTACATCTTTCTCGAGAAAGGGTTGTGTACTCTTATCATTCTCTATGTGGACGACTTGATCATCACAAGCAGCCATACAATGCACATTGCTCAGACAAAGGCTGCCCTCAGTAAGGAATTTGAGATGACAGATCTTGGGTTGATTTGCTTCTTTCTTGGACTGGAGATTTTTTAGCCCTCAGATGGCATATTCATTTCTCAGCACAGCAGTATGTTACAGAGCTGCTAGAGGCTTTAAGGATGATAGATTGTAAGCTCATCACTTCCCCCATGGATCTCGGCATTAAACTCTCCTCTTCTGGATCCAATCCATGGCAGATACACTTCTTTATAGGAAATTGGTTGGTTCCGTGATTTGGTTGCTCAACACCACACGGCCTAATCGTGCATTTGTGGTGGGAACTCTCAGTGCTTTCATGTAGGCACCTTAGGATATTCATTGGCAGCCAGCACTTCGCGTGTTGTGGTACTTGAAAGGTACCAAGGATCTTGGTATTTCCTATGGAGAGGGGGCCACTAGAGTGACTTCGACTGGGTTGGGGATGCGGATACCCGATGGTCTACTACGGGTTATTGCTTTACTTTTGGATCTGGAGAAATTTCATGGACGAGTAAAAAGTAGCCTGTGGTGGTACTTTCATTGACTGAGGCAGAGTATCGAGTGGCTTGTTCGGCTGCTTGTGAGGTGATTTGGTTGTGGTGGCTACTTGAGGAGATCGGTTTTCGATTGCAACTCATGCGACAACTAGAGTTGCTTGGCTATTGCTAAGAAACCGTATTTCATGCGCGGACCAAGCATATAGAGATCTAGTACCACTTTGTGTAGGAGCAGATCTTGAAGGGAGACATTATCCTTGAATATTGTCCTACCTAGGACAATGCTGTAGACTTATTTACCAAAGGATTATCTCAGTCAGCTATTGGCATTCATGGTAGCTCCTTGGGTCTTGGGCCACCCCCAAGACTTGAGAGGGGGTGTTAGCATATATCATCTCTTGTTGGTGGCTATTCTCGTGTTTAGGGGTGCCCTTCCCTTGGGGCCTGCTCAGGCACCCCCCCTATTTTTCCCCTATTTTTACTGGGCCTCTGATGTGGGCTGCCCACCCTTTTATGGCATTTATGCCTTATTTTCACAAATTTTCAGGTTGTGGAAGAGTTTGAGGGAGTTGGTCAGCTCATACGGAGAATATATATTTTTTGCCCTTTCCCCTCACTTTTTATCATCGCTTATTGGTCATTTGGTGAGCACCTTCAGCCCTCTGCCTATGAAGTCCACTCCTCGCCTACGGGCTGGTTGTATCCATCTTTTCCTTGAAGGGTTGTATCACATGGATGAAGCTCTGGATATCCCAACAGGAAGGAGGTGGACGAGGGCAGCGGGAAGGAGGAGGGAGGTAGTGGGGTAGCACGAGGGAAGATGGAGGCAGAGGGGAGGAGGGCGATGCGGCAGACAAAGGGAGCTCCAGCTCGCAGGATTGACACCTCTTTGGTTGTACATTCTCACGTTCTTGTGAGATTGAAAGTTGTGAGAAAGAAAATACTGTCTTCAGACAAAACCAAAGGGCGGTGCAAAAACAAACTTGCACACAAAACACTTCAACACCTTTGAAGACCAGGAAAAGGAAAACAAACAGGGGGAGCTAGAGTGCTCCTGCAAACAGTACACGGACACTGATTGGCCCCAAAACGCAGTGGCGCCCCTTGCGGTGTGTCTTTAATTAATTATAAGAGAGCTTTGACTACAATAAGGCTGGAAACTTAGCCGTCACAATAGAACTCCTGAAGCCTGCAAAGACCTTGCATCATGGCTTCTTGTCCACTCGGCATCCACAAACAAGTCCAACCATTGTTCACATCAAAAGACTCTTTCACATGAGTCCTGCATACAGAAGCTTTCTCCCATGATTAGGGCTGCCACAACCATCCATAGCCTCTCACCCTATGAACAACATCAAACCCTGACACATCTAGTGCTCCTGCATCACAACAAAGACTCCAAACTATTCTCCAAAAGAGAATTCGCATCACAGCATAGCATACCATATAGTAGACACACCTATACACTCCCTCTCTACCTTCCAAGGGTACGATCCATATCAGTCATGGATTCCTGTCCCCTGTCCAATCAGTAGCAAGGCTGTACCAAACATGTGTCCACTCCTGTGACGGCTGCCTGCATGTGACCTATCTCCTAGAGAAACCCAAAAACATGAAACAAAGACCTGTTTCAACAAACATTGGGTGACCTGTTTCCCCCTTAAACATCTGGTCTGGCCTAGCATGAAACCCATGTCCTGTTCCATGTGAAAACATTCTTGGCACATACTCAAATGTAGTGGCAACACAACACACAAACAAAAGAGAGAGTTCTTATTGAATATGTCTGGCTGTATTTCTGCCCCACAACTATGTTACGTAGGTATGCCCAAAAACTGGAGGTCCATCTCTTCCTTCCAAGCAGGAAGAAAGCAATCTGCACCATGGGTATGCATCCATGAGAGCTTGCGTCACTCCCATGCCAAGAAACATAACCAGGTGACGTTGTACTTGCAGCCAATAACCCATGTACACAGTGTACTTGCAGCCAAGCATATAAACAGTCTCAAAACATCCCTGTTGCAAGGTGGATCAGCACACTTGTGCACCTCTGTCCAGCAGCCACCTATGAGTGAAAGGAGCTGTACACTACAGTCCAAGTTTGCCTTCAAAAAGCTGTGTGTACCTCTGCAGTCCTGGCCACTTGAGAGTCCAGGGAAACCAGCCCCTCCTTTCTGCAAAAACACGCCGTCCTCCAAAAAGCACACCCCTGTCTGCCTGTGTGTCCAGAGAAACCAGCCTGTAAGCTGCAGCCTGACTCTGTGCAAAAGAGCACGTGTTTCAGCCCTGTGCGCTTGCAGTCCAGCCAGCCGGTGTCTTGCCAAAAGCACAGGAGAAGGAGATTCAATAGGCGCCTATATACACTGCAGGGCAGCAGCCAACCAGCCCTCCAAAAGCCAAAGAGAGAGAGATTTAACGAGTGCCTGGCATACTGTTCTCTGTAGCGCAGCAGCCAGCCCATGAACTCTTCCCAAAAAGTAGGCGTTGAATGATATTCAGCTGCGCCTCTCCATGATTCAGAGCAGCCCGCCAGTAACTCCTTCCAAAAAGCAAGAGTAGCACTGCCCAATAATAGCTTATGGGCCACGATCCCTCTAAAAAAAAGGTGTTCTATTGCTTTTAAAGGTTTTTAAACCTTTGTCCCCTCCAACCTTTTGTCCCCTTGGGTTATGTGAAGAGACTTTAATCACTTGGCCCCAAGTTGGTGCCATTCACACTGTCCACCATGTCCCCGTGCACACTTGCATACTGTCCAGAGAAAAACACAGGGTCGTGACATTAGGATACAGTCTAACTGCGAGAAACCCTTGCTTATGACATTTTGATAGTCTGTTCTTGCTATGACTCTAATACAAGAAGCATTTTTTGTATTGCTCTTCTTTTTATCTTTAACTCTGCAAACTTTAAATTTTGTATGAAAAAATTTCCTTTAATTAGATCAACTTGAAAACATATATTTTTGACGTATTTGAAATTTATATTTATACTCAGATTAGGATTGTCTTTTCCAGATTGTATTTTACAGAGCTAGAGATTGGAACACCGCCTTCCTCCTATTATGCACAAGTGGATACAGGCAGTGACCTGCTGTGGCTTGGCTGTGATTCCTGTAAAACTTGTCCAACTAAAACTAATTTGGGGGTATGTTTTCCATTCTTTCCTCTTAAAAGTAAGTGTTTTATTATTTGTGTGATGTCTTCTACTTGCCTCAATGGATTAAATTATATAATCCTCCACCCCCCCCTCTTTCCGTCTTTTCTTCTCCCCTTCCCTCTCCCTCTCCTCCTCTGATGAGAACCAGTCATGGTAACACATGCTATTGTATCCTATGGTATCTCTTTGCAGGTCCGTTTGAAGTCTTACGATCCAGCCTCTTCAAGAACTAGTCATCAATTCACATGTGAAGAAAACTTTTGTAGAACCAGCTGTTTACCTGGGCACTTGTGTTCGTATCAATTGGCTTATGGTGACGGAAGCACTTCGGAGGGTTATCTTGTTCGTGACGTTTTAGAACTACCAAATGTCAATAATCGGTCGTTGAACAGTGATAATGCTACCATTGCATTTGGGTTAGTAGCTCGATAGTTTTTCTTTGAGCAAATGATCCCATGTGTGTTTTGTAGACACTTTTGACTGTACTCAATGGTTTATGCTGAGTGTAAGAAAGTATGAGGACATATATATATATATATATATGCACTCTGTGCAAATGTAGCTGTATGGTCATGATTTGGCTACATGCACGCCATATAGAGGCCCAAGCACATCAAGAAGTTCTTATAACATCATCTCTTGGATAACCTTGCACCAAATAATGCAACTAATCTATACATTGAAAGACCTTAGTACAAGAATTGGATAGCTCCTCTAGTGTGATAAGCCCAATAGATTATAACAAGTTAGATTTATTATCAAGGCCAGGTTGGATGTGCTTCGCATGGGCTCTCAATGTGCGAATGACTTATTATAATGATAGGGGTGATTTTGCTGTTTGGGGGTTGGAGGTGCAGCCACGGGGGGTGGGTGGGCGGGTGGTGTTTGCTGCGCCTATCAAAGTCAGTTGATTTCTCATAATTAACTGTGTGAAGTGGGAATGATCTCCAGGAGATGAGGTTGATGGGCTCCTGTTTTTATGGGACAAATGGGGTTTGGTAATGTGCTGTGCAGTCTTTCTAGTCTGAGGCTCGGGTTGCTTTGGAGGGAGTTATCGTAGAGAAACCACTCTTGATCTGCTCACCAGCCAAAAAAAAGCGTCTAGATTTAGTTGCCCATGGCAAACTACCATCACAGAGTCATCAGGTGTATCCACCATAGTCACAAGGGAACGTCGTTCCAAGCTCTTGGAACGGGGGAACGCGTTCCATAGAGATAGCCGTTCCCGTTCCCGTTCCAAAATGGCACCGCAGACCATGTAAGAAATATAAGTGAACTATGTATCATGTAGAACACATCTATGCATTATCATGGCCACTACTGAGATGGTTTGAGGTTCTTTCTTTACTATGCCTCTTTCCAAAGCATTTACAGATATATAAAGTAAATTTATAAACACATTTATGCAATGATGTGGCGTTCCCGATTCCGTTCCCTTTTATTCAAGCTTTTCGTTCCCGTTCCAAACAGTCATCTGTTCCCCAAAACGTTCCCGTTCCCTTGTGACTATGGTATCCACATCTGGAGGAAGTACCAGTCCATCTAAGAGTAATCTAGTTGCCATGCATAATTAACCATATTGGTGATTATTCATGCGGATAATTACCCAACTATTTATCATGGGAGGCACACGCATAATTGTCCTTGCTGCCCATAGTTTTCTAGCTCCTACGTTTGCCACACGCAAGCCCATGGAAAAACTTTGATGTAGAATTAAACATATGCAGATAAATGCATATCCTGATCATGAGTGTAATACTCTAGATATATCCACATATTCATGACATAGAATCAAATAACACTCGACAGGCCTAGGATTAGGGCTAGGGATGTGTGTGAACCTAGGATTAACCCAAGACTAGGGTTAAGCCTTAGTTGGGGTGTGGGGACCTGGAGGGTTCGCTTGTGGGCTAAGGGCACTAGCAAGAAGAGGTCAAGTACTCAGGCAGTGGCTTGGGGCTACCAAGGAAGCGTGCAAGATCTTGTGGCCATGTAGCTGCAAGGTGCCAAGTGGTATGGGACACTAGGTTGGGGCCATCGGTACCAAGCAGGCTCGCGGCAATCAGGCTGTGACTAGTTGGGCATTCTCTACGTTTCTGGACCTATGGATGGGCTCCATAGTGTGGACATGACATCTCATGGCAGGGGACTTACATCTACGTCAAGGGTCATGTGGACTGGCACCTCATGGTAGGGGATTGATATTAGAGGGTGGGGATTTTGGTTTACGCCAATATCCAGATTACGGTATTCCGGTTGGCTTGGGGACATAATGTCTGCCCGGAATAACCGCATGCTACAAGCTAAGTGAAAGGGAGATTGTCCAACACATTCTTATGCATGGCATACTTGCATGTCTAGATTTGTTTTTGCGTGAAATGTTTTACTGCCTACAAGATTTGTGTGTCTACTTTATGGGCAGGGGACACCCTCTCGTAAACCATGTGTGTGTGAGATCTTCCCATAGATCAACCCTAATATCCAGGCCAAAACAAGATTAGTACAAACCAAATAGAAGAGGTGCATGCAGGCTCACCACCCAGTCGTAGGCTCGTGACTATGGACCACCCTTGAGCCAGGGGCTAGGGTCCACTCCCACAGGTCCATGCCAGTCAACCCCGACGTCCCATACCACCAAAGCCTGCCCTCAAGGGCCCTCCTCGGCAAGACTACCCATCATCCACCATGTCCATGGCAGGTGTAAATCTCTTGGTTTATCTCCATACCACACTCAATCAATAATAACCCAAGAGTCACTTATACAATGCTTATTGCTGCTATAAATAACAATCCAGTGATAAATAACTAATTATCTTGGATTTATTGAATCTAAATCCTAGCCACCTGACTTCGCCTGCTTTTCCTAATCATCCGAGAGCTCCCCTAACCTTGCTAGATTAGTCCCTAATCCCAAGGGTTAGTGCTAGGTATATAATAGCACGTGAATATGTATTTTGACTTTTCTTGTGGGCTGTAGACAGGTGGTAGGTGTGATTCTATACTCTTTGTCTAAGTTTATTTGTGTTTTAGCTCACTTTGTCATTTTGGAGGTCCACACTTCATTAAAGTATGACTGGAAAACTTGTAAGCGAGTTTGTGTCACAAGACCTTATTCACTTCTTGAAGAAATAATTAAAAACTCACATATACGTCTAAGATTAAAGCATAGACTTTAATTAAATTGATATGACAGAGCATAGCATAATATAAAACAAGAGAAAAAAGAACATCACCATCAACACACTATTGGGTATAATCTCTGTCCTCATGCATATAGCTCCACTTCCACGACATGAGTATTTTGAGAATTGTATTCAATAGATAGCCCAAGGAGCTATTGATAGTTGTGCGTACAAAATAGGGCTTGCTTTTTCACTTTTACAAAAATAGCTCAAACACTAGAGCTTGTTCACACACTAAGTGTAAATAATAAAAACTCTTCTGACATATGTACTAGGAATATAGCAACACCATGCACAAGGGTACATAAATAATATGTACAATCATTTGGCACGTGGCCAACAAAATAATAATATTCCGAGATGATATAGACAAGATCCTCCATGTACGTCACGCGCACTAGTTATCACCTATCTCACAAATGTAAACACATTAGTTGTTTCGATTAATTGTCCTTCTCTACAATTAATCCCAATATGAAACATTGATAGCCACAAACACAATATACACTCGCCACTTGTTTCACTACGATGAAAGTATCATTATACACATCATCTAGCATGGCGTGTATCGTCACTTGCCACACTTCAATTAGCATGGCATACCACTTGTTACACTTCAATTAGCATGGCACATCAATTGCATAAACCACTTGTTACGCTTCGACCATGTGCAGTTGTCTAGTATGTTTCACTTTGACCACAATACAATTATCAAGCATGGCACTACTTGGTACACCTCAATAACATACACCGGTCAAGCATGGTCTCAAGCTATACCAATAACACTAGGTAACCAGCATGGCACATCAATTGCATAAACCACTTGTTACGCTTCGACCATGTGCAGTTGTCTAGTATGTTTCACTTTGACCACAATACAATTATCAAGCATGACACTACTTGGTACACCTCAATAACATACACCGGTCAAGCATGGTCTCAAGCTATACCAATAACACTAGGTAACCAGTATTTAATGCGGGGTCACCTACGATACCAATTCACTAGGATGGCATACCAGCGTCCGGGAGTCCCCGTGCAACTAAAGGGTAGACATTATGTAACATCCCTCCTGCGTGGATAAGCAATTGACCTCAATTACGTGTTTGTTTATTGCGAGCAAAGCAGATCATTGTCTGTCCCTATATAAATTCTAGTATGTTCTTAAATTATGACAAAAAGACATTGAATCAAGGACTTCTATGTGTAATAAATTCTAATGTTCCATACCACCAAAAATTATCCCACATAAATGTAGAGATAAGTATGCATCAGAATCCTTCACACAGGATTAATTTTGTGTCCCATACCATAAGATTAATACATAGTGAAAAATTCATAAAGTATAGTTCAATATCGAAGGGCTAGTTCCTCCAAGAAGTTCTACTTTTGATGCATAAGAACTCTCCTTGAAAATGTCACCACTTCTCTCGCAGACGTCTGAAAAGATGTCATGATTGAATACATGTGGAAGGGCTCCATGGAAGGATTGGTATCCTGGTGTGAGTTCTTGGCATGATTTATGAACTCATGGAAGGGTGGTAACCCTAGTGAGTGACTTTGGACTCATGGAAGGGTGGTTACCCTAGTGAGTACTTTTTGGTCCTGTGTGGACGGCGCCTATGAACGGGCTAGTTGGATGTACAAGATGTAAGTTGGGAGATTTCATCCACTATGTTTGTGCACCAGCATATGTATGTGAGTTGCACATGCATGGATGACTTGTTTTTGATGCCTGGACATTGCTTGGTATTTTGCTTGTGAATGTCCACGGGCACCAAGGATGCTTGGACAACCCGTGGATACGTGTGTGCACACCTGTTTGGGACTCTTATGGTTTCCTTATGTGTTTTGCAAGTGGTAAGTGTGCACACTTAACCGAATTTATTCATTATTTCATGCTACTAAGGTTTATTGGGTGCAAGGTTCACATTCACTTAAAGTGTGGGCGGACACACTTATAATTTTATAAGTGAGTTCACATCAGGGTGGACTATTTTTAATGAACGAAGGCCAAATATGAGAGATGGGCACCCGGGCACTCCCAAAAAGCTCCACGAGTTGCTATTCTGGGTGTGGGAGGGCCAAAGTGGGCAAGCCCTGACTTGTAGAGCACTCAATTGGAAATCGTGGGCTGTTAGGAGCTGTGTGGACAGGAAAAACAGCAAGTTTACTCATATGCATGAGCTACAGGTGGAATACATGCGAAGTACAAGGGTCCTAGGGCTGGCTGGCTGCTATTTCTCTCTACAGGGCAGGTCGACTTCAGCTACAGGGGCTGCAGGTGATCGATTTGGATCCAGGAGCTTGTGCATGGCTGTTGGGACTGTTTTTGGGCTTCTCTGCTGAGAATAGGGCTTGGA
Organism: Cibotium barometz; assembly: GCF_041138505.1. Lineage (NCBI taxonomy): Eukaryota > Viridiplantae > Streptophyta > Polypodiopsida > Cyatheales > Cibotiaceae > Cibotium > Cibotium barometz. Next base: position 37,574,521 of record NC_141095.1, read on the forward strand.
TGGAGTGAGTAGAGCCTCTACAGGAGCTAGCCGATTGTTATAAGCGCCATTATTGGCTGTTTTTATAGGTTTGCAGGAGGTTTCTCACGATGAAATTTGAGCAAACATGTCCCTAGACAAGTACCAGGCCTAGGGATGTGATCTGGTGGAACCTGTGGGTGACCAGTGAGCCAAAACCATGGCTGGTTACTGTTTTGCAGGTTTGGGACAGCACTTTGTTAGTGGGTTGGTGACCGCTCTATCAAAGTACAGGAGTGGTTGGTGATCACTCTACCCTGGTTGGTGACCGAGGGTGTTCTACAAGAGCGGTTGGTGATCGCTCAACCTTGGTTGGTGACCGAGGGTGTTGCAACAGGAGTGGTTGGTGACCGCCCGACCTTGGTTGGTGACCGAGGAGTTGTAGGTAATGTGTTTACCTATGTTTCCACAGTTGGATAAATCTGGTGTTGGTTGGATGAGTGCGTACTCTCCGGGCACCTGCATCTTGTACATATAAATACTTCTGTTGGTAATAAAGATACCTCGGGGAGGGGGGGGGTGGCCCAACTTCAGCCCCTAGTGCTATGTCATGTGCAAGTTGGTTTATGTTTGCAGGATGTATATGCTCATGTAATGTTTCACAATGATGGTAATCATGTATATGCCAAGAATGGTTGATGTATGTATGCTATTTTGGTATTGGTTCCGTATACACATGCCCATGTTGTGACAGTGGTATCAAAGCATTGGTTTCTTTCTTTGCTTGAGAAAGACGATTTTTGGGCTTACGGAAAGCTTCTTGCTGAGCATACAGATTGTGAAACATGAGCATGCAAGCAGGGTCTGGTGAGCATTCAGATGCACAACGGTCTGCTAAATCCGCATATTCTGACCAAGCGGATGTACTTTCAGAGCTAGAGGCTCTCAAGCGTCAAGTTAGACGCTATCGAGAGGAGAGCAGTCTCTCAAGAATGACCAAGATGTGCAAAGGGTTTTGAATGAAAAGAAAAAGGAAGGGTTCGGGTGACGATGTAGCCTTTCAGGCATAGCAGCAGAGATGGGATACGAAGATCCTAGAGAGTTGGCCATATCTTATTTGAAAGGCAAAAAGGATGTATTGGGTGATGCAGGTACAAAAAGGATTCCCTGCGTGGAAGCACATGCAGATTCTAGTACATCAGATGTAGATCCTCGTCACCGTTATGCAGCTTCACGCCGAGAGCGTTCTTCAAGTGAAGATTCTCACCACTCCAGGAGCGTGTCTCGAGTACGTGGGAAGAGACCCAGGCATGAGTCTCCTAAGCCTAGACATGGGGCTAGAGACAGGGCTCGTTCTAAAAAGAATAGCCGAGAGTTCAAGTTAGGAGACAATTATGTGAAGTTTGAGAACTTCTATGGCAAGATGGATACTACGAAGGCGCTTGCTTTTGTGAGACAGTTTGAAATTGCTTTTTGCAATGAAGATTTCTCTGAGAAGTCTAAACTCAGGCATGTGGGTATGCATCTCAAAGAGACAGCTAGTGATTGGTGGATGGCCAAGCTTTTGGATGCAAGTACTACCTGCACATGGGATGACTTTAAAATTCAGTTTTATGCTCAATTCTTGCCTCCAAACTTTTCCAAGAATGTACGCAAAGAGTGGGATTGGTTGAAGCAAGATGAAGGGGAGACAGTGCAGACATATATAGCTAAGTACTGGAAGGTACTGCTGAAAGTTACTCCCTTTATGTCTCTTTCTAATGGGGAGAAGAAACGGAAGTTTGAATCAGGTTTGCACCCCATCATTCAAGAGAGCTTACAGGTGTACCCAAATTAGACTCTTCAGCAGTTGATAAACTCGGCACTCATAGCTGAAAATTTGCATATGAAGTGGGTTAAAAACAAGTCAAATTCAGATTCATTTAAGGACAAGAGACGGGCTGGTTATGACCAGAAAAAGGGTGGACAGCCATCTAAAAGTGAGCAAAAAGATGCCTCAGATACAAAGGGAAACTCGTCTAAGAAGCCGGGGGTAAACGCAACGATTTTGGGCTGTCAAAACAGCAAAGGCTTCATTATGTACGTGATGGGAAATGTTTTGGTTGCGGTAGTAAGGATCACATATATCCTAAATGCCCGTAGAACCCCAAGAATGCAGATTCTAATCCAGAAAACACTCATGTGAATGCTGTGCCCGATGTGCAGGGTAACACGGGGCAACCCCAGATCATAGAACAATATGCAAAGCATGGGGACAGTTGAGGGATCAGCCTGCACTCTTTTTGTTTAATGATGCATCCACAGATAATTTCATTTTGGTACAGATGGCTGTTGCCATAGGCTTGGATGTATCAAATTTTGGGACTCAAATGAATGCAGATGCCGCCTTTGAGGATAATGGAGTTGATGTAACGCGCCGATCATTGGCAAACTCCGAATTCATATACAGGGATATCTTGATCATGAGAGTTTCTTGGTTGCTCCTCTCACAGGATGTGATGTTTTGTTGGGGATGCCTTGGCATGCTCGTATGGAGCCCAAGAAGGACTGTAAGTCCAAGAAAATCAGCTTTGTTCATAGAGGTAAAGAGCTTGTTATAGAAGTTGGTACTCCAGGTAGTACCATACCTATTGTAAGTCATGTTCAGGTTTGCAAAATAATGAAGAAGTCAGCTTGTTCTTACTTGGTTTTTGTACGAGAACAATCTGAACATGAGAATGTAAATGTAGATTATCTAACCCGAGAGCGCATAGACTTTTTGTGTGGTTATGGTGATTGTTTCAGGGATGCATTATCAGGAGAGTTGCCACTTGAGCGTCCCGAGGATCATCGTATTGATGTGATACCTGGGAGTATGCCCCCCGAATAGACCTCCTTACAGGGTGAGTGCAAGTCAGCAAGAAGAGATTATGGCGCAGGTTAATGACTTGCTTGAGAAAGGGTTGATACCCCCTAGTTCATCTCCTTATTGCTCACCTGTGTTGCTGGTGCAAAAGAAAGACGAGACGTACAGGATGTGTGTGGACTATCGTGCCCTTAACAAGGTGACGATAAAGAACAGGTTTCCGATACCACACGTATCGATGATATTTTGGATAGGTTGGAGGGTGCAACATGTTTTAGCCGCATCGATCTTAAGAGTGGACATCATCAGATACGGGTGGCCCCTCAGGATATTCACAAAATTGCTTTTTGTAACGCAGTTTGGGCTTTATGAGTTCTTGGTGGTCCCGTTTGGACTTACCAATGCTCTTGCCACATTTAATCGTATGATGGATCGTATCTTCAGAGCACATAGAAAGTTCACAGGTACTTTCTTTGATGACATCATTGTGTTCTCTAAAGATGAAGAGCAGCATAAGGAGCATTTGGCCATAGTGTTTGAAGAGCTTCATAGCCATAAACTCTACATTAATGGCAAGAAGAGTGAATTTTTCTTGGCTAAAATTCATTACCTTGGTCATATTGTATCCAAGGATGGGGTACGTATTGATCCCGCCAAGTTGCAGGCTTTAAAAGATTGGCCAGAATTGAAGGATGTACATGAGCTTTCTAGGATTATGCTCATATTATCACCGGTTTATTAAGCTCTTCGCCGAGATTGCTTCACCTTTGCATGATTTAACAAAGAAGAAAGCTACTTTTCACTGGGGTGACAAGCAAAGGAATGCCTTTCTTAAGTTAAAGGAAGCAATCATGACTGGACCGGTGTTGATCATTCTAGATTTGCATAAACCTTTCTTGGTGGAATGTGATGCATGTGGGAGTTGTATTGGTGCAGTGTTGAACCAGGAAGGCCATGCGGTTGCATATGAGAGCCGTCGGTTGCAACATGCCGAACTCTACTTGCAGGTCTACGAGAAAGAGTTACTGGCAGAGATTCATGCTCTCACGATGTGGAAGCATTATCTTTTGGGAGCTGAATTTACTGTTAAGACTGATCATCAAAGTCTACGGTATTTTCTTACACAGACTAAGCTATCTGAGAAACTTTTGAGATGGGCAAACTTCCTATCGATGTTTCATTTTCAGATTTTACATACTCCTGGTAAGAAGAATGTAGTGGCCGATGCACTATCCCAAAGGCCTGAAGTAAGTGCTATTACAGTAGCCTATCATCAGGGACTTATCAGATATGCGAAATTCTTATCATACAGATGATGATTTTCAGCATATATGGGCTGGTTTCAGCAGGGTATAGCAGCCCCGAATTAATCCATACGTGATGGGTATTTGATGTTTCATAGTCGCTTACGTGTACATAAAGATTTTAGGCAGAAAGTGATGGATGAATGCCATGCACCGCCTTATGCAGGGCATAGAGGAATCCTTGCCACTACATAGGCTTTGGAGAGATACTTTTTTGGCCAGGAATGTGTAAAGACATAGATGACTATGTACACCAATGCATGGTTTGCTAGAAAGTTAAGTTTGACAGGCTTAAGACTCCGGGGTTGCTTCAACCGTTGCCGATTCCGAATCAGCCTTGGGAGAGCATTGCCATGGATTTTATCACAGGTCTTCCTAAGACGCAGCAAGGGAATGATGCCATCTGGACTATTGTGGATAGGTTCAGTAAGCAGGCACATTTTAGTCCGGTACAGAAGACCATAAAGCCAAAGCATATGGCAAAGATATTTATGGCACAGGTTTTCAAGCATCATGGTATGCCACAGATGATTGTGGGGAATCGTGATCCTCGCACCACAAGTCTCTTTTGGCGAGCATTGTTTGATAACATGGGAACGAAGCTGAATTTCTCTTCTTTTTTTTTTTCAAGAAAAGATCCTTTCATTAGTTTAAAAAAAAACGCCCACTAGGCTACAAAAACTTTCCTGCTCATAAGAAGGCAGAGCAGAGATCCAATCAAGGCAGCTAGGAGACTCTCCCTAGGTGCAAAAAGGTACAAAGATCAGTACAAATAACTGAGAGCTATATCATACAATAGGAGGGGGGAAAGCCAAACAGGTGGCCTGCAATGCTAGCGGGAGGTTCCCACGTGTAGTGTATAGAAGGGGCCGCTGCGCCAAGTGTGGTGGAAGGCCTGGCTCCGCAAGATCGCCGCATCCGAGTCGCCCCGGATGCGGTCATACTGTCCGCGCAGGGTGTGGATGAGCTCCTGCCAAATCCCCCGAACAGTCTCTGCTGGTGGCTCCAGTCTCCCCTCAAAGGCCCTGAAACACCGGGCTCTCCAGGTGAACCAGATGGTGAGGCTGTTGAGGAGCTCCCATCGTAAATCCCTCTCCTGTGTCCAGACGGCGGACAAGAAATCCGGTGAAGGAACAAGGCGAGGCTGGCCCCTAATGAATCTGATGGCCTGGCTGTCCTGCTCCGTCTCGTATCCAGAGCAAGCCCTGACGATGTCGACCAAGCAGCGGCACCCCTCGTATACATGTCCTCTGGAGAGAGAGGGGCCAAAATGCACAGCATCCTCAGCCAAATCTGCTGCGCATGAGACAGTCCCATAGGCAGTGTCTCTGTGTCTCCAAAGGGTGGCCGCATCGGACACAGGTTGCCAGGTTGCCGGAAGACCACTGTAGACAAGCCAGGTGTCAACTGTAGAGCCCCTGTGGACAACCAGCCACTGAAAAGTCGAGATCCTGCGTGCCTGTCGACTAGCCCAGAGCCTGGCCCAAAAATCCTCTAGGAACCTCCTGTAGAGTCCCTGTAGCCGCCAATGCTCCGCTGCGGCTGGAGAGACCATCCTCCTTGCAGTCAAAATATGCCTCCCCAACCAAAGTGAACTGGAAAAATGTAATTTCTGTGGCCTCGGGGGACGCATAAGGATCATGCCACTCGTACTCGCCAGGGTCCCACTGGAGCTGGGCCAAGGGCGCGCAGCATATGCCCAAATGCGCCAATCAGAGTCCACATCTGCAGGGTCTGGATCAATATGCCACTTCCGGGAAGCGACGGCCACTACCCGTATCCTCTGAAAGATGCACTCTGCAACCAAAGGTGACTCCGCCTCCACTCTCTGAAGTCTGCCCTCATCCTGGATCTCATAGTAGAGGCATCTACCAGCCTCAGTGCAAGCTCTGACAGCAATCAGGATCTCCATCTGTGTAAAGGCTCCCATCCACCGTGGGGGCCGCTGGCTCGAAAGGCGTGAACCACTCCTCAGTGAGTGCCTCCTGAATGTCATTCCTCATAATCAGCCCCCCTCTGAAGTGACTCAGCCTCTCCACCTGGACCTCCTCTGGGAGACTGCAGAAGGCCTGCCAGTCTCCAAAACTGTGTGCTGGGCCTGCCGCCAATGGTCCCCAGGTTAGACGAGGCTGAGAACCCAGCATATGACCCTACTCAGTGCGTACCGCGGGCTCTAGATGAGCGGCTGTTTTGGCCCGCTCCTCATCACAAGTAGGAGGTCTCTGAGAAAGCCCTGGTCTCAGCAGCTCCCAAGCTCGCAGGATGCTCAAGGCAAATCTGTCCTCCCATCCGTCCCGCCTAGACCAGAGAAAGTTCCTGATCAGCCTCTGTACCTGGCTGATGCAAGAGCTCGAGAAGATCCAGCAAGACGTGATGTACCACATGGTCGCTAAAAGCACCTGATTTGTCACCACCACCCTCCCAGCCAAGGATAGCTGGATAGCCGAGCTGTACTCCAATACAAAAGCTTCTTCCGAATGCTCAGAAGAAGGGGGGCGATCTGCTGCTCAGGTGACAAATCAAGTCCAATCTGGCATCCCAAATACCGCACTGCTGTGCCAGGAGGAATCCATCTAAAACCCGGGTCTGGGCTCCATGCCGGAGTGGGAGCGCTACTGATCCAAAGGCCAATGTCTTGCGCCAATTGATCAATGCTCCCGAAGCTACACCAAAAACCTGTAGCGACTGCTCTGCCCTCCGAAGATCCTGGCCATGCAAAAATAATCCCGTGTCATCAGCAAACTTAGAATTGAGCAAGTCCTCTCCCCGGACTGGGAGCTGGAGTCCTCTCAAACCAACCTCCTCTGCTGTCAGATACATGCTCATAGCCTCAACAAAGAAGAGAAAAAGAAACGGGGCGAGAGGGCACCCCTGACGGACTGATCTGGTCAACTCAAAACTCGGCCCCCGTCCTCCTGCCATCAGCACCTGGCTACGAGCTGTGGAATATAGAGCCGCCACCCCTCGAATCCAGACTGGCTCAAAACCCAGGCAAAGCATAGTGTCCTCTAGGAAACCCCAATCGACTCTATCGTATGCCTTCTCAAAATCGAGAAGCATAACGACCAGGTCCTCGCCGAGAAATCTAGCTCGGGCTATCGCCTCCCAAAAGGTGAAAATGTTGTCATGGATAGTGCGCTCCTTGACGAATCTTGTCTGGGTAGCATGAATCAACTCCCCAAGGAAGGGCTGGATCCTCAAACTCAAGGCCTTGGCCAGGACCTTGTAGACAGTATTGAGGATCGTAATAGGTCTCCACTGCCGAATATCATCACACTCCCTCCCCCTTGGGGATAAGAAAGATCAAGCCCTCTGAAAAGCTGTGTGGCCTCACCCTAGTGTCCAAAACATACTGAAAGCCCCTGTGGAGGCCTGGCCCCAGAATGTCCCAATAGCGCATAAAAAGGCAGGCGTCAATCCGTCCTCCCCAGGGCAACTATGGCGCGGAATGGACCCTCAAAGCCTCAACAAGCTCATCCTCTGAAAGAGGCTCACCCAGAACTGTGCGCATACGATATGTGACCCTCCTCTGTACATGGGCCCACACAGTCTGTCTGCAAGCATCACGTGCCTCCGTGGCTGGCTCCGCTAAGAGCAGGTCTCTATAGAACTCAGTGGCAATGGCTCTAATCTCCCCGGGCTCAGTGGCTAACGAGCCGTCCTGTCTCCTGAGCTGGCGTACACCTGCTCGAGCATGGCGGGGTCTGGTAATCTCAAAGAACTCCCCAGTCACTCTATCACCAAGCTGCGTCACTGTGAGGCCTGGCGATGATAGTAGAACTCATGTCTCTGCTCCTTTGCCTCTCTAACCTCTTGGCGTGCCTGGCTCAGCTGGGACGCCACCCACTCACATGTAGGCTGCTGCTCCTGAAGGTGCTGGAGCGAAGCAAGGCTACATCTCAAGTGGCGCTCCCGCTCTCGTGTCTCTCCCAGCTGTGTCAAGGCTACAACGTGCAAAAAAGAGCTGAGCTCAATGAGTCCCTGGGCACACTGGCCTACTGCATCCAGGTCAGAGCTCTGGCTATCATGCCATATCCTCTCAATGTCCTCAGAAAGACTGGAATCTGTAAGTATCCTCTCTGGGATCCTCAAGTGCAAGCTGGTCTCCCGCGTCCCCTCCTCAAGTGTCAAAATAAACGGCGCATGGTTTGAAAAAGAAGTGCGAGCGAGAATGCCAACGGAGCCCCCACGCTCCCCGAACCTGTCTCGTCGCCCACATTTAAGCGATCAATCCGTGATAGATTAGTCCCTCCCTGTCGGCGATCCGACCGAGAAAAACTAAGACTGTCCTGAGAGCGGGAGAGAGCCTCGTGCTGCCTTGCATCAGTGATCCGCAGTGTCATGCAAAATCGCTCCCAAGCTGCAAGCTCCGTGCCGTGCACTGTAACATGACTGCCTCCCACCCTATCGGCTGGGTCCTCAAGCATGTTGAAGTCTCCTCCGACACACCAATGTGCCGCCTCGGGCAATGCATCTGTAACAAAGGGTCCAGAACTCTGCTCTGGCACTAGCATGGTGAAGCGCATAGACATTGAGCACGCCAAAGAGCTCATCATGCATCCTCAGAATAACATACTGTGCTCTACCAGGCACAATGACCCCGCGATCCACAATGGTCTGCCGCCATGCATCCGCAATGACCATACATACTCCTCCCCTGCCCACCCAAGGGGCCAAACCCTGCAGACCAAAATGTGTCCCATCTGCCAGGCATCACGGAACCATATCTCCGAATCCTGCTCTCACTCAAATGGTGCTCCTGCATCATCAGAATATCAATACTGCCCCCAACCAGGCATCTCTGAAGCTCCTGCCTCAAGCATCCACGATAGCGTACGTAGTGTGTGCCGCCAAGGCCCTGTACATTCCATGAGATGATCCTCATGGATGACCTGCTGAGGTGGAGGCTGTCTCAGCCATACGGCGGGCCTTCGCAAGCGGCTTGGATGGAGAATAGTCTCCATCCGAGCGGCTACGAATCTGCCCACCGGTGTGCTGCAAGAATCTCGGATCAGGCGCCAGTGGCTGTGTCCCATGGCGATTGCCTCCCGCTCAGAGAGAGCAACCTTGTGTATGCCTCCTCCCCTCGGCCGGAGGTATCACCTGATGGGTGCTGGCTCATGGGGGCCCTCCGCTTCAAAAAGCCGTGTGAAGGAGTAGTCCAAAAGCCTCCGAGCGCTGTCTAGTGTCGAGCCTACTCAGTCGACTGCGGATAGAGGATATTCGTGAAGCCCGAATCAGCATGGTAGGTCTCCTCTGCGGTGCTCGAGCAAGGTTGGTGCTCAGTGCCCGCCGGACAGCAGGTGAGCGCCAGGGTACTGCCAGGGCCTCCCGAGGAGCTGAGGCGAGTGGAGGGGAAGGGGGGGGGGGAAGGGGGTGGGGAAGGAGCCGCTGACAAAACGGGAGCGAGAACGAGAGGAGGCGAAGGCGAAGGCGGAAGCGAGACGGGGAGGGGGGACGGGGGAGGGGGGGTGGGGGCGAAGGAGGGGGGTGCTGGCATCTCCAGATCCTCAGTCTGCGCTGGGGTCTCCTCCTAGAGGGGAGCAAAGCTGTTCCTCACTGGAACCCAGTGATGCTGAGACTGTGACTGCTGCTGCATCGGCCTCTAGGCCTGCTGCTGTGGCTGTCTCCCTCTACGGCGCCCCTGTCCAGGTTGCCAATCCGAGGTCTCCGTGGGCTGAGCAGGTGTCCCGGAGGCTGCCTGCCGAGCCGCATCTGTGGGCGGGCCATCGGGGGCCTGCTGCTGCTGTGGTGAAGGTCGGGGTCTCCTGCGAGGGCAGGCCTTGGCCAGGTGGCCGACCTGCCTGCATATAAAACACTGGTTCGGGAGCCCCGAGAACTCCACTCTCTGATCAATCCATCCCCCCCTATCCTAGGTAGCTGAATGACCTTCGGAAGAGAGGAGATGTCAGGAACCAAAACTCTGACTGAAGGCAGGCCAACTGCTCTAGCCACCACTGAAGCTGTTGTGGGGCCAGTCTCAAGCACCGAGCCCACCAATGCTCCTATTCTAGAAAGGGAGTGGAAGGTACTCTTGGCGGAGTCCAGGGAAGCAAACTGTGACATGAAATAGGCGCTCTCCCTGCTCGGCCGCTGCTGGGTCGAAGCCATGCTGCCAAGGTCTGAAGAAGGCCCAAGCGCCCCTGATGTCAAGGGGACTCATGGCTAGGACCTGGGCCATGCTCTGGGCTGTCTCGAACTCAATCTGATAGTGTCCGCGGCCCAGTAGCTGAACGTCCAGGATCTTGCCCACATCTGCAACAAGAAGGTAGGCCTGGAGAAGATCCTGGATCTCCCCTCTGCTGGGGGCGAGTGCCGACTATACGGCAGATGGTGGAATGTGCCTGGAGGCGTTCGACCTCTGCGGCGAGGCTCGCTTCCTCTTCTTGGTGAAAGAGAAAGCCTGATGGGGGTATCCTCAGGGGCGGGCGAGGGGGCTGCAGAAGAGTCCCTCTGAGGTGGGGCGGGAGGAGCCTCCATCAGTGTCTGAAGCTTTGTTGAAGGCGAAGCGTAAACGGAAAGCCTTGCAGGAACCGAGCTGCACAAAAGGCGGAGCGGGGAGGGGCGGAGGGGGAAAGGCGGAAGACGGCGGAGGAGGGGGAGAACAAAGGGGGGCGGAAAGAAAATGAGGGGAGGGGATTAAAACAAAGGCGGCGAAAGGGCAGGTGGGGGGGGGGGGGGGGGGGGGGGGGGGGGGCGGGAAGGAGGAGACGGAGCAGGGGGGGGGCTGGCGCGAAAGAGCAGTGGCGGGGGGGGGGGGGGGGGGGGGGGGCGCTAATGAGTAGAGGCGGGGGGAGTAGACGCGAGGGCAGATAGGAGGCGGGGAAGGGGTGAGCGTGCAGGCTGCAGCGCGAGCAGGGGGGAGCGGAAGCTTCAGCGAGGCATTAGTGTGCCAGGTCACTTTCTCTTCTGCATATCATCCAGAGACAGATGGGCAGAGTGAGAATGCAAATTCAGCAGTGCTTGATCTTTTGAAATGCTATGTGGTTAATCGCAAATCAGATTGGGAGAAGTATTTGTCACTGGTAGAGTTTTCTTACAACAATACAGTGCATACTTCTACGGGCAAGGCGCCCTTTGAGATTGTTTATGGCAAGATTATTTTGCCACCTATGCTTTGCATGAAGGATGAGATATTTGTAGCAGATGAGTATGTAAGGGATTTGGATACGGCCTTTGCACAGGTCCGGACAGCCATACAGGGATCCCAAGATAAGCATAAGAAAGCTGCAGATAAGCATAGAAAGCAATTGGATTTGAAGGTTGGAGTGAAACCGGCCTTCAGAAACTTAATGGGCGGTGGGCACACTTAATCACACTTAAATCTCTTTACGAACTGGAATAATAAACTTGGAAGAAGAAGAAAAAGAATAAGTGGAGCTAGAGTGCTCATGCACAAAAGACCAATTGGTCCCAAAGCGTGGCGCCCCTGCAGGTATTTATTTAACAATCGAGGTCGGCGTAGCCCTCGTACAATTCCCGAGAAGAAATCTCCTTGCTCCACGTAGAGGAGATCACCTTGAACTTTCACCCAGTTTGTGTTGTGGGATACAAGAGCCTTGGCCCCCTATTTATACAAGTTGGGGGGGAAAAGCTAACACAAGAGCCTCAGGAAAAAAAACTAATACAAGAGCTTTTATTTTATTAAACTCTTCTTCGAATAGCTTTTCCCTCTCTTTTTTTATTTAAAAAAATAAATGTGGCGTTTTAGCGTTTTCGAAAAACCACGCAGCTGCCCGGCACTTTTTCTCCATCGTTTTTTTCTTTTGCTCGTTTTGGGTTGCCTAGCGCTTTTTCTTTCTGGCGCTTTTCCTTGCGCGTTTTGCTGCTGCCCGGTTGCCCATCGCCTCTCTCTCTCTCTACCACGTGCCAGGCTTATGCACAGATTGCATGACATTGAGGTACCCAAGGATATGCATAATGCAGTGGGGGATATATGCTTTGTATGAGTCTGTGAGACAGGCAGAGTCCGAGCTCCAGGCGGACTATTTGATAGGGTGACCATCACGATAGGGGTGAAGCAGGGATGCCCGCTATCGCCCACCCTCTTTGGATTGTACATTGATGCGGTCTCTGATTATGTAGACAGATTGGGAGGCCTAGGGGCATGCCTGGCAGGCATAGTCATAGGGGACGGCGGGGACGGCGCCTAGGAACGCGGGGACGCCGACACGGGACGGCGCAGGGACGGGGACGGACGGACGTCCCCTGTCTGGCGTTTCAAACCGGGGACGGCGCAGGGGACGGCGTAGGGACGGGGGACGGCTGTCGGGGACGGCTGTCGGGGGACGGCTGATAGCCGTTGCGCCTGCCCGTTTCTGGCCGTTGCGCCCGTTTTTGGCCGTTGCGCCTGCGTGCCGCGTGCCTGCCCCACTGTAGCCGTTTATGGCTGTTGGGCTTGGGCTCTACTAGCCGTTTATGGCTGTTGGGCCTTGGCCCTCTCTCTCTCTTGCCTATCTATATAAGAGCCCACCTCTACAAGGCTACAAGCTGCCACACACAAGTTCATTGCTCATTGCTCAAGCTTCTTGAATCTTCTCAAGTTCTCTCGAGTCTCTTCCAACTTCCAAGTTCCAAGCTCTAGGGCCTAGGCTCTCACCTCTCCCTCAAGCCTCTTGAGTCTTGACTCTTCCAACTTCCAAGCCTCTAGGCTCTCTCTCTCTCTCTCTCTCTCTCTCTCTCTCTCTCTCTCATTCCTCAAGGCTCTCTCTCTCTCTCTCTCTCTCTCTCTCTCACTCCTCAAGGCTCAAGAGTCAAGCGGCAAGCCATCTTCAACCATGGCATCCTCCTCACGTGCCGGGGCTTCTCGTAGAAGGACAACGGGATGGACATGGTGGGAGGAGGTAAACTACACCACATCCGTTCATGGAGGCTGTTCTCGGCCATGGGTATGCAAGCTTTGCCCGTACCGGCGAACGGGTGGCGCCGACAAAGTGCGAGCCCACCTCTTGCATGAGAGTGGGCATGAGGTGAGGTTTTGCACGAATGTCACGCCCGAGAAGAGACGGGAACTTCTTGACAAGCTTAGCGTCTACGAAGCGGTCGAAGCGACAAGAAGGACACCACGAGTGGCCGTGGATCCCGCGACGATGGGGAGAGGAACTCAAGCCTCTACCATGGAGTCATGTGGTGGATCGGGATCATGCACACCATCACCTTCGCCATCAAGTCGGAATGTTACTCCATCCACGACACCGGCACCCTCCATCTCCACGGCCTCTCAATCATTACGTGGCCCACGGCGACAATCTACACTTGGGGAGAATTGGAACCCCAAGTTGAAGGAGGAGGTGGATATGGCGGTGGCCCGCTTCTTCTTCCACGACCACATTGCCTTTCAAGCGGCTAGGTAAGTGCAATCGATCATTGCCAATTCATCATTCATGTTTTCATCATCCTAGTCTCCTTCTCATTAGTAAATTACTTTCTTGAATAGGTCGGAATACTTCAAGGTAATGGTTAAGAAGATTGGGGAGTATGGCTCAACCTATACGCCCCCCTCATCCGAGAGCTTGCGCACTACATTGCTCGACAAGGAGAAGCGCATTGTAGAGCAAGCGGCCGACAACACAAAGCGGCAATGGGAGAGGAACGGAGTCTCCCTCATTGTGGATGGATGGAGTGACACCCGCAAGAGGAGTATTCACGGCATGGTTGCATATTCCCGTGGAGAGATGTACTTCATCTCATCTCATGATGCATCTGGCACTGGGAAGAGCGCGGATGTGCTTGCGGCGGAGTGGGCTACCACCATGGAGATCGTTGGCCCCGAGCATGTAGTCGGCTTTGTTGCGGATGGGGAGCCTTCCAATAGGGCGGCGGGAGCTATTCTCCAAGGTATGTATGGACATGTCACGGTGTCCTTTTGTATGGCTCATTGCCTAAACAACCTCCTCAAGGACATCGGGGCATTACCATGGATCAGCCCGCTCATTGAGGAGGCCAACACCATGGTCTCCTTTGTCCTCAACCACCAAAGACTTCGGCATGAGTTCAACAAGAGGTCCTGTCTCTCTCTTCTCAAATATTCCGACACCCGGTTCGCCTACAACTTTCTCATGTTGGGCCGGTTGAAGGATTGTAGTGGTGCTTTGAGGGGGCTTTTCCTTAGCGACGAGTTTGTCGCCATGCAAGAGTCCCATACAAACACTGGCCAAGAGTGTAGGCTACGGGCGGATGACGCCTCTTGGTGGGAGCGTGTGAAGACCACAGATGCTATGGTGAGGCCCATAGTCCACCTGTTGAGGATTGTAGACGCTATGCAGCCATGCATAGGCAAGGTCTACGAGGCCATGGATCGCATGATAGAGAAGTTGAAAGACTTCGTGCCTGACGAAGACAGATACGAGGAGATCCATGCCTTGTGTCTAGGAAGGTGGAATTCCTACTACTCTCCATTGCATGCAGCAGCTTATGTGGTGGACCCAGAATTCCAAGGCAACAAGCAGGAGAGCGACTGGGAGGTGAGCGTTGGATGGAGGATCATCTTGGATCGTCTTGTGCCTGATGCATCGGTTAGGCGCAAGATCAGGAACCAGCTTTCGATGTACAGGTCGTTTCATGGCTCCTATGGCTGTCATGATGCACAGGTTGACCGCTCCAAAGTTGGTGCTGCTCTATGGTGGGAGGACTTTGGTTCAGATGGACCGGAGCTGCAGCAGCTTGCCATCCGCATACTTAGCCAGGCCGTCGGCTCCTCTTGCTTGGAGCAACTTTGGAGTACCTACAGCCACATTGCCTCTAGGAAGAGGAACCGACTCGGGGTAGAGCGTGCCAATGACCTTGTCTTCGTCAGCGCGAACTTGCGAATGCTTTGCAAGAGCATGACCAAGAAGGCAGATTCCTTCACCGAGTGGGAGATGAGTCAACAAGAAGAGCAACGGGAGGATGAGGTGCAGGAGCAGCATGCCAGTGAGGATGAGACTGAGGATGAGCTTGATGCTTCTTTGGCAGCCGCACAAGCTACCCATGACCATGAGGCGAGCACTTCACGTGGATGATCATTCATGGATCATGATTCATGGGCCTTACTACTTAGCTCTTGCCTCTAGCCTCTAGTCTTCAGCACTTTTTTGTCATTGACTCATTTGAGTCCGTCCTTGTATTTTGCCTCCTTAAGGCTCCTGAGTCCTGACTCTTGAGTCATGACTCATTTTGTATCTACTTAATTATTATCTTTGACTCAAAATCTTAGCATTTTAGTGTAAATTTGTGCTCATTTTGATGTGCTTCCAAAGTAGAATAAGTGCAGAGTAGAAAATTTTTAAAAAAAATTATTTTTTGAGTGCCGTTCCCTCCCCCGTCCCCGTTCCCTACTTATGGCCGTCCCCCGTCCCGTCCCCGTCCCCGTCCCCCATCACCGTCCCCCGTCCCTTGTGACTATGCTGGCAGGGGTGTTGATACCCATCTTGTTATATGCTGATGATATTGTTCCAATCTCAGACTCTCCGAAGGGATTACAGAGACACCTCGATGCATTACAAGCTTTCTGTGCGGATAGAGATCTGACAGTGAACCTTGGGAAAACCAAGGTTTTGGTGTTTAACACCACACAGGCATGGGTGACGAGATCAGAGCCTCAGTTCACTTTCCGAGGGGAGCCGGTAGAGTACGTCAGGTTATATGTCTACTTGGGAGTAACTTTCACAAGACCGCGTTTCTCCCTGAAGGAGGCAGCAGCAGCTAGATTAGCTCGAGGGCATGCAGCTTTGGGGGCATTTGAGAGGCAATGTGCACACATGCAGTTTTAGGAGCCACGCACCAAATTGTGGCTATTTGATACGCTTGTCACACCGACCCTCCTGTATGGAGCTCCAATTTGGGGGCCCAGTATACATCACAGATCTCAGAGAGGGACAGATGAGGGATGGAGGCAAATGGAGAGACCACCGATTATGATGATTGCCCGCATGATTCGGAGCAAATCATCAATACCACATGAGATTGTTCGGGCTGAGCTGGGTGCCCCACCAGTAGTAACCGAGGCCCTATTCAGGGCAGTTTCCTTTTTACAGCGGCTATGGGAGCTCCCTCAGCAGAGGTACTCCCGATTGGCATTGACCTCATCCATAAAGTTGGCAGAGGATGGAGATACTCATTGTTGGTACGCTGAGATGAGATCATGGTTTGACCTACATGGTTTGCGGATAGAGGCACTACCACCCTTTCAGTACAGTTTGGATTGTCCATTTTTGGATCTCACCCGCACAGAGCAAAACCGCGTGATCAGGATGGATATCATCAGAGTGGACATAGAGAGGATATGGACTAGCCCCCTTGAGCCCTTGGGCACAAAAATGGCTCATTACAAGAGCCATTTTCTACACCTCTCACCGGATGATTTTATCACCCCCCGGCGTACATGGATGTACACCTATCACATGGGATACGTTGTGCCATTGGACAGATCCGGACCTCATCACACTAGCTGCGGATCGAGACAGGGCGATATGTGCATTAGATCTTGGATGACCGCATTTGTCAGCTATGCTACCAGGAGGTAGAGACAGAGGAACACTACATTTGCTGATGATGTCTATTATGAGATCCAAGGGCGATATCACTGCCTCTTCCGAGAGGGTTTTGGGCCGTTATGCAGGGTCATGGAGTTTGAGGATCAGAGATGCCTGGGATTGTTTGTACTTGAGCTCAGGAGACACAGAGAGACCCTCTTGGCAGACAGGAGGCCGAGCCATGATGTACCTAGACAGAGGACCCTGACAGATTTCTTCGGCACCAGCACCAGCAACCAGCCCACACACCTGCTGATGCCTCCTCCATTGGGCCATCAGGGCACCGACCACGCTTCCAGGGAGTCACCACTGATAGAGCAGTTATCTTATGTCGTGCTTGTCGGCCACGCCTACTAGGATCCCGACCACGGCATCCTCACCATCGCCAGATCAGAGCCATTATTGCTCGGCATCAAAGGCGCCTACCTCGCTTCTACGACCTCTCCATTCTAGACAGTCCCATGGCGGAGATACTTGATCTAAGGAGAGGGTAACACTTCAACTGATCAGCATACATGGATCTACCTGATATACATTTTTCAGTATTTTCCAGTATTTTCTACTCAGTATCATCTCGGAGTCTTACAGTTCTATTCTTATAATTGTAGGACAATCAATTTATTGTACTTTTTAGTCTCATTTAGTTGTTCTCTTTGATGAGACACCAACTTCAGATGTATTCTCAGTTTTGGTCTCATAGGCCACTATGGCCTCTTAGAGACGTTAATATATCATTTCATTTGATTTTCATTTCTCTCTTGCTTGGGTGCTCCAGTACGACTACAACGCGTGCCATGTCAGCTGCCTACGTGGTAGCTAGCCACCTTTGCCACACCAGCCTCCTGTGCCACATCAGCAGCCTGTGCCACGTTTCAGTGCTACGTCACCTGGACGGGCTGTTGACTGGTTATTCTTTTGCTGTGCTGCAGGCCGGCTGTCCTTGGCTACAGTCAAGTGCCACGTGTCACCTAGACAGCTCCCCCTGTGCTGCAAGTTAAGAGAAAGACCAGAAACATGCACATATGCACACACATGAACAGACACACACACCAAACATGTATCTGCATGCACACACGTGTACAAACTTACACATGCATATACAGGTAAACATGATTAGTGAATGCTAAACAAGTTTAAAACATAATTACAATGCTTAAGAAAAAGAGGTAAAATACTCAGTCCTGTAACATACTCCCCTCTTAAAACAAAGCAATTGTCCTCGATTGTTCATTCAAAGGATCTGCCAACTAACCTAAGTTACCCATAAGAGAGCAACGAGAAAGCTATGTCCTGCCAACTGAAACAGAACATCTGAATATTATAAATCAAGAGCATCCACCTCGTGAATAGTCATGTCTCCCTGGATGCTTTACCTGCTCCGCTCATGGCCATCCCACAGGACCCACGATCAGCAATACATCATGAACATGAGTAAACATAGATGCATATCAAATGAAAGTCTAGAGTAGGCGTCCCCATTCTCTCAAAAGATTCGTATATCCATGAATCAAACCATGTGACTAGTACACATATATCATAGAAATCCCATAGGCAGATATACTGTCAGTTCAATATCTCGGGTGTGCTGATAAGAACACCAAGTGACTTCCAGATCTCATCCAAGTGAACTCTGTGACAAGGGAGCGGAATCGCCCCCCTGTTGAGTAACAAGTAGTACTCTAGAATCTAGAGTTGAACCTATTGAAGCACTTTCTAAGGTAGGCTTCAAACCAAAAGCCTCGAGGTAAAGTTGTAGTATCCTCGGTGAATTTGCCAAGTCACCCTCCTCCATCCACTTCGAATCCATAGGTGAATAGTTCACAAACTTCACCAGATATCGACGTGAAAC
This sequence comes from Cibotium barometz, assembly GCF_041138505.1. Taxonomy (NCBI): domain Eukaryota; kingdom Viridiplantae; phylum Streptophyta; class Polypodiopsida; order Cyatheales; family Cibotiaceae; genus Cibotium; species Cibotium barometz. Next base: position 37,592,989 of record NC_141095.1, read on the forward strand.
TTTTTCTCCGACTTTTATTTCTTTATGTGCCAAAATCTGTTCCGGTTGAAGAATCTCATCAAGTTCTTCTACCTCTGGTTGTGGCTCATCAACCTGATCCGTAGGCACGTCACCTCTGAAATGTCTAAGAAGACTCACATGGAAAGCATTATGAATCCTCCAATGATCCGGTAACCGAAGACGATAAGAAACATCACTCATCTTCTCAATCACCTGAAAAGGCCCATAGTACTTCATACTCAGTTTAGGATATAAGCTCTGTTTACCCTTCATTTTCTTGAGTCTAGCCTTCTCAAAACTCAAAAGCACCCAATCACCCAAATCAAAAACCAATGATCGATGGTGTAGGTTTGCTGCTTTCCTCTGTTTCTCTTGAGTCCTTTGAAGAGCCACCTTGACCTTCTTGTAAGCCTCATCCATATTCTCCACAAAACGATCTGCGTGGAAGATCTTATCTTTTGTATGCAGGATCAGAGGTACTTTCTTCCCGCCTTCCACAATCTCGAAAGATGCCTTACCTGTCGAAGTGTGAATGGTGTTGTTGTAAGCAAACTCCACCAAAGGAAGATACTTTTCCCACTGTTCCTTATGATCCGAAACATAATACTTTAGAAGATCCAATACAACTGAGTTGGCAATTTTCGATTGCCCATCTGTTTGTGGATGAAAAGACGATGAGAACTTCAACGAAGTCTTCATGTTCTCGAACAATGCTCTCCAAAATAAACTCGTCATTCGAGGATCTCGGTCACTGACAATAGATGTGGGCATTCCATGGTACTTGAAGATATTTGTCAAAAATATCCTCACCATTTGCTCTGCATTTGTCTTCTTCTTGACTGGAATGAAATGGGCCTGCTTGTTGAAATGATCCACGATAGTCCAGATGCCATCATTCCCACTCTTTGTCCTAGGATGATCAAAGATAAAATCCATAGCAATACTCTCCCACGGTCTATCTGGAATAGGCAAAGGATGAAGTAACCCAGGTGTCTTTTGATGGTCATACTTCACCGTCTGACAAATGATACAATCACGAACAAAAGCATCAGCATCCCTGTGCACAGTAGGCCAATAAAAGAATGCCTCCAAAGCCTTCACTGTAGCCTCAATACCACAATGGCCTGCATAAGGTGGAGCATGCCATTCTGTCAAAACCTTCTGTCTCAACTGAGATGTGACACACAATTTGTCATGCATCATCAAAAATCCTTCCTTGAGAGAATAATGATCAACTCGCTCTCCTTCAGTCAAACGATCAAAGATCTGCTCAAAATCTGAGTCATTAGCATACTGTTCTCGCATATCATCAAGTTTATGATGAAAGATAATAGAGACGGTGGCCACATGTGGTTTCCTAGACAAGGCATCCGCAACCACATTCTTTTTGCCATCCACATGAACAATTTGAAAGTGAAACATGGACAAAAAGTTTTCCCATCCACCAAGGTGCAACAGTGGTTAGCTTTTCCTTAAGCTTGTTGAAAGTTTCCACTTACTTCTGTGTCCATCGAAATTTTACATCCTTTCTGGTCAGGTGATGTAAAGGTGAAGCAATTTCTGCAAAGAATCGGATAAACCTCCTGTAATATGAACAAAGTCCTAAGAAACTTCTCACATCATGAATAGTCTGCAAATCCGGCCAATTCTTTATTGCTTCAATTTTTGTTGGATTCATCCTGACGCCATTCTTAGACACTATGTGCCCAAGAAAGTGAATCTCCTGCATGAAAAATTCACTTTTCTTTCCGTTGACAACCAACCTATGCTTTCTGAGTTCCTCAAAGACTTTGATCAAATGCTCCCGATGCTCCTTCTCTGAATGAGAAAACACAATTATATCATCAAAGGTGTCCACAAAAGCACGGTGGGGTCGAAAAATCCGATCCATCATTTTGTTGAAAGTTGCTGGAGCATTCGTAAGACCAAAAGGCATGACCAAAAACTCTTAAAGTCCAAAAGTTGTCCTGAAAGCTGTCTTGTGCACAACTTCTAGCTTGATGCGAATTTGATGGTATCCACTATTCAGATCAATGCGACTGAAGTAAGCTGCTCCCTGTAATAACCGATCCAAAATATCATCGATTCTTGGTATAGGGAATCTGTTCTTGATGGTAATCGTATTCAGTGCCCTATAATCAAATGCACATCCACCAAGAACCATCTTTCTTTTGTACCAAAAGCATTGGTGAACAATAGGGCGAAGAGCTCGGTTGAATCAACCCTTTGTCCAACGGATCACGCACTTGGCTCATAATCTCTTCTTATTGGGCTGCACTCACCCTATAGGGTGGCTTATTCGGTGGTGAACTTCTAGGAATCAAATCAATCCCATGATCCTCAGGTCTACCAGGCGGCAACTCCCTTGGCAAAGCCTATGAAAAACAATCTTGAAAACTTTTGAGAAAGTCCAATCTTTCCTTGTCCAACTCAGACAGGTCAGAATCTGTGGTATCCTGATTCTCTTTAACAAACACTAAGTAAACAGAAAGAACCTAACAGTCCAAGGCCTTCATTTGGTATCAGAGCCTCCAGGTTGGCCTGCATTGCCCTGCCCGTACTGGTACTGTTCATCACCACCTTCCATACTACACCTGTTAGCGCCGCCTTCAGGTACTGTCCTGCCCGTACACCTGTACCTGCCCGTACACAGTCTGCGCCGCCTTTAGTACCGTACTGCACCTGTCAGCGCCGCCTTCAGTACCGTACTGTACGTGCCTGCATACAGTCGACTGCAGCTACCTACGACGTGTACCAGTTGTGTACCTGGTCGCCTTGCTCTGTACAGTGCTCAGCACAGTCAACGTACCTGCACAGTACCTGCTACGCACATTTGTCTACAGGCGACTGCTTCCGTACTGTACCTGCATACAGTCGACTGTACTTGCAACGAGTACCTGTTGTGTACCTGTTCGCACTGTTCAGTACAGTGCTCCGTCTGAGTACATCCGCCGTACATTCACTGTACATGCAGTCTGCTCCGTACAGTAATCTGTACCTGCACAGTACAACAGTCAAGTCATCCGTACTTGCACACTGCAGTCAACTTGTACCTGTTGAAATCTCAACTGTGGTAAGCATTACAAGTTTTGAATGTTGGGCATTTTTATATTCTCCGTGAAAATCTACAGGCAGATACAGGCAGACTTTCTTGCAAAGAAATCTACAGGTTTTTGCAAGGTTTTGGGTGCAGTAACTTTGGGCAATTTTTGGGCATTTTGGCACTGTGTAAGCCATTTTTGCTGCTCTACTCAGTCACTGGTGCATTGAGCTGCACATTCGGAGGATTGAGAGTGCAGGCATATTTGGGTGAACTGTATTCAGTGGAGTACAGTTGCTTTCAGGGTTCTTGCTATTGGGTTTTTTGATACACAGGTACAACATTGTGCATAGGCATAATGGCAAATCAACAGCAGAGTGATGTATTCACGTATTTGTCTAAGGAAGACAAATTGGACGGCACGAACTGCTCCTTGTGGAGTTTTATGCTGAAAAATGTGCTTGTGGCAAAAGGTCTTTGGGATTTTGATAGTGGTGATGAACCACGTCCAGGTCCATTGGCTCCAGAGACTCCTCCCCAAGGGGGTGCTCGTGGACGAGGACAATAGGTACAGGCTCCAGGGCAGCCATTGCCTGTTCAAAGAGCAAATGCTCAGAAGACATGGGATGCCAGGGATGCACAAGCCTTGTCACTCATTGCATTGTCAGTACAGAGGTCTATTATACCTCATATTCGTTCAGCTGGCTCTTCACAGAATGCATGGGTGACTTTGGAGCAGATGTATGCTGCTCGTAATGAGGCTCGGATCTCATTTTTGAAAAGAGAGCTGGAAAATCAGAAAATGCATGAAGGAGATGATATGTCTAGCCACTTAAACAAGCTGCAGGATTTGAGAGAGCAACTCATCAATGTGGATGAGATTATTCCTGAGACACAGCTTGTGTCCACCATCTTGCACTCTTTGCCAAGATCTTACTTGGCTTTTCATACCTCTTTGAACCTCAGCATGAGGAATGCTGTTGAACCCCTTAAGTATCAGGAACTTGTTGCTCTCTTGCTACAAGAAGAGCAAATGAGGAAGAATATGAATATGAACACAAGTGCTGAACAAGCATTTACTACAGGTCAAAAGGGGAAAGGAAAAACTCAGCCAAAGAGTTCAAATCAGAATTCAGGTGATGGTGGTTCATCTCAGGATACCAAGAAAGGTGATGGACAGCCCAAGAAGAAGGGCAAATGTCATTACTGTAAGAAGCCAGGTCACTACATCACAGAATGTAGAAAGAGGATTGCCAAAGAGAAGGCAAAAGAATCTGGGATGTCTGTAAATGATGCCTCTAAAGCTCCTCCAGAGACTGCTTCTTTTGTTGAGGACAGGGATTACTGTTTCTATACATGCAGCTATGATGCCTCTTGGTCTTCACAGGCACTCAGTATGACAGAGCATGCATGTACTTGGTATTTTGATAGTGGTGCCTCAAAGCATATCACATCTCGCAGGGATTTGTTTTGTCATGTTGGCCCTGCCCCTGTTGGCAAAACTGTTCAGTGTGCCAACAATGCTTCATATCCAGTTCGTGGCATTGGGGAGATTCAGCTCACAGCCATTGATGGCTCCATTCTCCGCCTTACAGATGCCTTATATGTACCAGGGATAAAGAAGAATTTGTTGTCCATTTCTTCTTTAGCACATTGTGGTATGCAAGTCCACTTTGATGATGATAAATGCATGTTCAGAGACAAAGCTAATGCTTTGACCTTGATGCTTACTGGTACATTATGTCATGGACTTTATCAGTTGGATGCATTTCAGCCAGTGGATCAGTCTGCTTATAATGCATTCACTCTTACTCCAGCTATGGTTGATGCGGAGTTATGGCATGCTCGCATGGGGCATGTAAATTTTGGTAGTCTTATGCTTATGCAGCGACATAACATGTTTACAGATCTACCTCTTATGGAGAAGCCTCCAGATCACATTTGTGAAGGATGTATTTTGGAAAAAATGCATAGGTTTTCCTTCCCACGTGATCAGGCTCTACGAGCATTTGTGGTCCCATGCAGACGAAGTCATTAGGTGGTTGCTTCTATTTTGCAACATTTATTGATGACTTCTCTCATATATACTAGTCTATCCTTTGACACAGAAATCACAGGTATATGATGCATTTCTGGCCTTTGTAGCACTTGCTGAGACAGAGTCAGGATGCAAGGTTAAGACTCTCCGTTCTGACCGAGGGGGGGAATATATGTCACACATGTTGAATTCCTTTCTTGAGAGTAGAGGTATAAAACATCAGTATACTACTCCTTATACTCCACAGCAGAATGGGGTTGCAGAAAGGAAGAATCGGTCACTCATGGAGATGGCCAGATGTATGCTAAAGGCAAAGAGGCTACCACATATCTTTTGGGTGGAAGCTGTCATGTGTGCTTGTCATATTTTGAATCGATGTCCCACAAAGGCATTGGTTTCCATTACTCCTTTTGAGGCTTGGCATGGCCGCAGGCCTTCTGTATCACATTTTCGTATCTTTGGGTGTCTTGGATATGCACACATACCCAAAGAGTTGAGGAGGAAGTTGGATGATAAAGCCACAAAATGCATTTTTGTTGGGTATAGCCGTGAGAGCAAGGGCTACCGGTTATATGACCCACTATCCAGGAAGATATTCACTAGTCGGGATGTGATTTTTGATGAAAAATGAGAAATATCCATGGCTGGTTATGATGCAAATCAGGTTGAAAATGATGTGTTTGAAGGTCTACTACCTCTGGAGTTTCATTCCACAGTTGGTGATCCAACTCATGAGGGTACAGGACAGCCAGCAAATGATGAAGGTGGTGCAGAAATTCAGCAACAGCAAATTGAGCCAGAAGCTGAACCAAATATGGGGCAGCAGGCACCACAGGTTAGACACATACCTAGATGGTATTTGAGGACATTACAGGACAGCCATTTAGAGGGTCCTCTTACTGGTCGTACTCGTAGGGAAACACGGACCAATGAGCATGCACACATCATGGATTTGAATCTGGTTATGGCAGCCAGTTTACAGGATGATGATGAGCCCGATTCATTTGTGGATGCATGAGACAATGTGCATTGGAACAAAGCCATGCAGGATGAGCTTGATTCTATTAAAAGGAATCAAACATGGGATTTGGTTGATCTGCCCAAAGGCAAGAAAGCAATTGGTACTAAGTGGGTCTATAAGTTGAAAAGACATGCAGATGGATCCATTGACAGGTACAAAGCCCATCTAGTTGCAAAGGGCTATGCACAGAAGAAGGGCATTGATTATGAGGAGACATTTGCTCCTACATCCCGTATGTCGACACTTAGGTGTGTCATTGCATTGGCTGCACATCGTGGTTGGGTTGTTCACCAGTTGGACATAAAGACTGCTTTCCTACATGGGGACCTCGAGGAAGAAGTTTATGTATATCAGCCCACAGGTTTTGCAGAACATGGTCATGAAGGGAAAGTATGCAGGCTGAAAAAGGCCTTGTATGGTTTGAAACAAGCTCCATGAGCTTGGTATGCAAAGATAGATGCTTTCCTACTCACTCAAGGATTTGTGAACAATCCATCAGCAGCCACCTTGTATGTAAAGAAAGAAGAGACAGATCTGCTGGTCATCAGTCTTTATGTAGATGATCTCTTGCTCATGGGATCAAATGATGACAAAATTGCAGCTTTTAAAGAGAGACTGCAACAGACATTTGACATGTCTGATTTGGGGCTTGTACACTACTATTTGGGCATACAGTTTGTGCAGGATAAGAGAGGCATTGGGTTGTTGCAATCTCGGTATGTTGCTAAACTTCTGGAAAAGTTTAAATTTCAGGATTGCAAGCCTATTAGTACTCCTATGGAGCCTGGGATGAAACTGTCACTACAAGATGACAGTATTTCCTTTGATGCCACTACATATGCTCAGGCTGTTGGGTGCCTTATTTACTTGTGTACTACACGGCCAGATATTCAGTATGCAGTCTCTCAGTTGAGCAGATTCATGCACAGCCCGCGGTTGTCACATTGGCAAGCTGTGAAGCGTGTATTCCGGTATTTGCAGGGTACCTTGTCTCTTGGATTGCTTTATCCTGAGGGGGGTGACATGCAGTTATACGCTTACAGTGATTCAGATTGGGCTGGTGATTTTGATACTAGACATTCCACTAGTGGAAATTGTTTCTTTCTTGGCTCTTCATGCATTTCTTGGCTAAGCAAGAAACAGACCACAGTGGCCACTTCGTCTTGTGAGGCAGAGTACAGAGCAGCCTACACTACTACTGTTGAGTGTGTTTGGTTGCGTCGTCTCATGACTGATATGGATATTTCAGTGGAGGAGCCTACACCTATCTATACTGATAGTCAGAGTGCCATTGCTGTGGCCAGGAATCCTGTGTTTCATGCTCGCACGAAACACATTGAGATTCACTATCATTTTGTTCGGGAGAGACTCCAGGCAGGTGATATCAGTCTGATCTACTGTCCTACAGATCAGAATGTGGCAGACATCTTCACCAAGGCATTACCACGTCCGAAATTCGAAGCATTCCGCACTGCTTTGAATTTGTTTCCTTTTGGTGGATGATGTACAGTGATCACATATCACTCCAGGGGGGTTTGTTGGGTTTTATGCTGTGTATGCACCCAGAGGAGTGCTAGTGATCATCAGTAGATTACTGGGGCACTTTTTACTTCAGTTAGTGGAGGTTTTTTCCCCCAGTTTAGCTTAGTTACACTTATAAACAGTTTATAAGTGTTTTGGTCCACCCGGCACATTTTATGGCCGGACATGTGAACACACATCTTTTTAGGTCACTTTATTATGTGGCTATTGTACTTCACTTCATTATCTGAATACATACAAGAGTCGTGCTCTCTCTCTTTGCTTCTCCACGCTTGTGTTTGCAGCACCTCCAAACCCTAACCCTAACAGTCCAAGGCCTTCAACACCAAGGCATACCCAACAAAACATCACAACCCTCCAAAGGCATAATGTTGAAATCATCCTCTCTGTCCGTGTAAGTCTGCACACTGAGTCGCAGTTTCCCAATGATCGGTGTAACCTCAACCGAATGTTCAGGACAAGCCAAAGTAGCCTCATGCAACACACCCATCTCTTCTGGTTTGATGCCCAACTTTGCTACAAGCTCGGGGTGATGAAGTTTGCACGAGCCCCAAGATCGAAAAAGATCAAAACCTCCTGATCTTGAAGTCTTCCCCATGTTCTGCACAACTCTAAAGATGCATCCCCTTGCTTCAACCCTATCAAGTTAGGTACTAGTCGAGCAGACGGATTCTGTTTCTTTGCTTTAGGCTCTTCCTGTGAGTCATCTGTGTTTTTAAGTGCTCTCTTCGGACACCTATAGTACCGATGTCCCTTCTCTCCCAAGAGAAACATTTGTTGGGGCAGCTATTAGCTCTTTCTTTTCTTCATTCGTCCTTTGAGGTAAGGGCTGAAATTTCCTCTTCTTGGATTGCCCCTTCTCTCGTGGTTCAGTGTCTTTGTTGTCCTTTGACTCCTTTGCCTCTTTAAATGCCTTCTTTGAGAAAAGACGTTGATCCTTGAGTCTTGACATCTGACCAGTAAGCATGGCATATCCAGTCTGAGTATTTTCTATCATGTGAGTCATATTAATGACCTTTGTTTTAATACAATAATCACGAAGCTCCTTGGGTAACCCACAACAATATGTCTCTACCTGCTCAACTAGTGACACGGGCCTAAAGGATGTGACCGGTAGCAGAGCATCCCAAAATTTCTTGTTATATTCTTCCATATTGCTACAATTTTTGGAATCTAATTGATGCCAAGCTGTCATAACAACCACCTCAAAAGTCGGTGTCAACCATAAGGAAGAGAAGATTTGCTTGAACTCCACCCAAGTGCTAGGTGCTATTCCCTGATGAAGAAGTGTCGACCACCATTGAAGAGCATTTCCCTTTAGGAAAGAAGCTGCCTTTCGTACCTTAGATGCCTTTGTGAAGTTACCACCAGAAAATGCCTCATCAAACTGTTGAATGAAGGTGAGAGCCTTCAAACGATCCTTTGCACCACTAAAAGTATCAAACTTCATTGCAGCACCACCCTCTTTATAATCTTTTGGCTTCTCGCCCTGAACAAGATTATCATAGGGCTGTGGTTTGAGAAAAGAATTGCCCACAGCATTAGATCCCATGCCCATCATACCACCTCCCATACCAGGCATACCAAAAGCACTTCCACCACCACCACCACCAAAAGTTCCATACATACCTCCTGGCATACCTCCATACATACCTGGTTGCATACCATAGCTCCCAGTCATGCCCATGTTGGGTACAGCCGTCATGGAATGAAAGACAGAGCCTCCGCCAAAGTAACCAAGATGAGAAGTATTTAAAGGGTTTCCATGGATAGGTGGGGGAAAAGAAGAAGAAGAATCGGGGTATGGCTGAAAATTTGGGTGGATGGAAGCCGAATGTTGAGGCTTAGCTTTCTTCTCAGACCCTTGCTTGGTTTAGAATCAGCTTTGAAGTTTTGTGGAAAACATGAGTCCTTCGCGAGTTCCATTAATCCCTCCATCAAACTCTGCATCTTTGCTTCATAGGTGGCATCATCATCTTCAGCTTCTGGCATATCGGAAGGTATTTCTTGCTCGCTTTCCTCATCTTCATCGAAGTAGTCGTCCTCTTCCGAAGATAAATCCTTCATCTCCGCACTAGTTCCAGCCATAAAATTAAGTGTGTCGACCACAGGCTCGCCCCTTGAAAAAGTTGACGATGAATCCCGGCAATGGAACCTTGAAACCGGCCTTCAGAAACTTGGTGGGCACATTTAATCACACTTAAATCTCTTTACGAACTGGAATAATAAACTTGGAAGAAGAAAAAGAATAAGTGGAGCTAGAGTGCTCCTGCACAAAAGACTAATTGGCCCCAAAGCGTGGCGCCCCCGCAGGTATTTATTTATCAATCGAGGTTGGCGTAGCCCTTGTACAATTCCCGAGAAGAAATCCCCTTGCTCCGCGTAGAGGAGATCTCCTTGAACTTTCACCCAGTTTGTGTTGTGGGATACAAGAACCTTGGTCTCCTATTTATACAAGTTGGGGGCTTTTCCCCCTTAGGAAAAAAAACTAATACAAGAGCTTTTATATTATTAAACTCTTCTTCGAATAGCTTTTCCCTCTCTCTCTTTTTTTATTAAAAATAAATAAATGTGGCACTTTAGCATTTTCGAAAACCCACGCAGCTGCCCGGCGCTTTTTCTCCATCAGTTTTTTTCTTTTGCCCGTTTTGGGTTGTCCGATGCTTTTTCTTTCCGGCGCTTTTCCTTGCACATTTTGCTGCTGCCCGGTTGCCCATCGCCTCTCTCTCTTGCTTGGGTGCGCCAGTACGACTACAGCGCCTGCCACGTCAGCTGCCTACATGGCAGCCAGCCGCCTTTGCCATGCCAGCCTCCTGTGCCACATCAGCAGCCTGTGCAGTCAGCTGCTTGTGCCACGTCACTTGGACGGGCTGTTGACTGGTTATTCTTTTGTTGTGCTGCAGGCCGGTGATGGCACGGAAGCGGTAGAGCTGTCTACGCCCTTATAGCATGCCACACTTCCACACACGCATGCAAACACACCAGAACACCAGACCAAAGAGCATGAACAAGACTCATATTTCAGAAAAGACCTTGACCTTTACAGAGTCGGATATCCCAAGATATCCCAGACACCAGCTACACCAAGCACCCGCTCGCAATCAGTCCTCTCCAGCTCCTGGTCGCTCCCAATCCGTTCCCTCCTCGCTTCTCTGCAGCAGCCCTTCTCGCTCTCTGCTTTGCACCTCAGTTGAAGATCTCTCTGCTGCTCCACCAGCTCACTGCCACTCCCCAAGCATAGAATCAGTCACCTACGCTGGCTGTCTTCACACCTCTGCCCAGCAGCTTGCCTCCACACGGCAGCAACCACACTTCTCTAGCTTCTCTGCAAACCCTTCCTTACACCAGCACCTAGGCGGTTCACTCCTTGCACTCTCCCCCCGAGAGTCCCAGCCGTATCCACACCCTGCCAAAAACAAGCGACCCTTCGCTCATCTTCCTTGCTGCGCCCCCAGCAGCCACACTCTCCAAAAAAACAAGCAGCCCTTCTGAGCCCCTCAACAACCCGGTGGCCTCCTCAGCTACGCTCGAGGCCCCTCTTCCACTCAAAACAACACGGCCTCCTGCCCAACACACACACAGCGGTGGCCTCCTGCCCCCCGTCTCTGTGTCCACTTCTCTCCCCACTGCTCTTCTCTGCAGCAGCCCCTCTCGTTGGCTCCTTGCAGTCCTACTCCCTTGCACTCCTGGTTGTCTCCCTCCTCTGCGCTTCCCTGCAGCGCCTTACACCAGCAGCTATGAGGCCCCCTCTAGCTTCATCTTGCAGCTGCCTCTCCCCAGAACACACAACACGGCAGCCTTCGCCCACTGCTCCCTGCCGAATTCACACAAGCGGCGCTCCCCAGCTAGCCACCCCTCCTTTCAAACCCATGCTGCGCCTGCAGCTGCAGCTCGCCCATAACACACCTGGGGGTCTCTCTTCCCCGTCAGCTCCCACTCCCTTCACGCCTGCACGGGGCTCCCCTCCAGCTCCTCTCCTTGCTCTCCTCAACGACCCCGACCACACTTGTATTCGGTGGCGCACCCCTGCTTCTCTCCAAAATCCCCCACTCCACGCAATCCTGTTGCGCTGGCCACCTTCCAGAATAACCTAGCTGGCGGCAGCTCCAAATTCCACGCCACTTTCCAAAACGTCATCTTCTATTTTATTTAATTTTGAAAATTAAAGGCCACCATATTACTTTCACACCATCTAAAGCTGCCTTGGCTCTCTTCACCCTTTTTTCATGCTCCACATACCTTCAATTGCAACCTTGAGTGCTCGCTTCTCTTGGACACGCATACAACTCAAGTGGCCGAACAGTTGAGACCATCTCCAGCTACGTTCCGGACGAGCTTGTGCTTCCAGAATCCCTACATTGTCCCTGCACACACTTCCATCAAGACCCTATGTCTGACTGTTGCATCCACGATGCCCACACCGAGTCAATGGGTGTTCCCACGACTTCACCACAACACGTACAACACTCATGTACACATGTACAAGTTGATTTTGAGGTTTCCACAAAACATCACACATATTTAGCAACCCCCTTTCTTCTGCTGAGACATTTATGTCCAGCAGCTGCACAATTAGAAACCACTTATCCCCCTGGATCAAACAAAAACCTCGGTGCATCTTCCCTCCAATCCTTCAAGCCTTCCCTTTCATCAAACATCCATTGATACACCCTGTCATAGCCTTCCACTTCCAGTACCCCCTTTGGCTTTTTGTACATGGCCTCCTCACCATCCACTGTACTTCCTCCTCCAGACCAGCTCACAAGAGATAACCACTCCTCACCTCTACTCCCCTCTGTCACATCGGACTCCCACTCATAGTCATGTACCGAAACAACAGATATCTCATCATCAACTTCCATCTCATGGTCGCAATCTAACTTGCAGCCCACATCACTGGCTTCCAACCCTTCCTCTGGGCAACCTGCCAGACCCAAACTATAACCAAACTGCTCATCCATATGCTGAGCATCCACATGCGGTGTGTCCACCATACACTCTTTTTTTTTTTTTGTAAAGCTTAATGTCATTAATTACAGGTGGGAAACCTCAAAACGAGGAAAACCCCACCAAAAAGATCACACTTTTTATTTACAAGTAGGAAACCTCTAAGCGAGGAAAACCCAGAAAAAGAGGAGTAACTATAGGCTTCACCACCTAGAAGCAATCAAAGTAAATCCTATAAGCATCAAGAGTGATGTCCCCAGCATCATAAGCAAAATGAAGCGCGTGACCAAGCGAGAACTTGAAGTAATGGAAGGGAACAATGTCATTGGCTTGGAACATGAGGTTGTTCCGAACATGCCATATGGTCCAAAAGACCCAGAATCTGACCCAGCTGAAAAATACTGCAAACTGAGACTGTGATGCTTGTAACACCCCAAAAAGCCAAAAGCATCTGTGAAAAATGCCCGAAGGGAAACGAAGGCGAAGAGCAGTCGAGACCCGGCGAATGAACGATCTGGAGCATACGCAGCCCCATAGTAAATGTGGGACAGTCTCCTCAATAGCTTTACATCGGACACAACGTGAAGGCGCAATATGACGTGCATGTAACAAGCTACCAACAGGAAGAGCACCAACCAAACAGCGCCACAAGAACAGGCGTTCTTTAAGAGGCAGATGACTTTTCCAAATGCGAAACAATGTATGTTTCCACCACATTGAAGATTTGGAGAGAGACCATAGCTGATTACCATGTCTGACTATCCATGCATCCGATTGCAAGAGGGCATAAACTGTCCCAGCTGAAATACATTTCATAGGAGTGGTTCCAAGATTCCAATCAGATAGACGGGAATCCACATTCAAGCGAGGTAAAGGAGAAATATCAGCAATCATCCGCTGAATTTCTGTCCAAAGATGAGAATAATGGGATCCCAATTGAAAACGATCCGCCGCAACAGAGAAGGAAAGAACCTGACCAGTGTCATCCACCACCTGATGTATCTGACAAATTCCTTTTTGAGATAGAAAATATGCCTGACGAGGTGAACGGTCAACCAAAGTGGAAGAAAATACACGACTCCAATGCAAACTCTCTAGCCGCAGGGAATTGCCCATCAAAGATCGGGAACCATGCCATATCATATGTGAAGTAACTTCCTTCCAATCAATAATGAGAGAAGAAGTGAAAGGACATCCCGGAATGTGTCCTTCAAGTTTTCCACATATAAGATCCCAGTATGTGGGTTGCCAATGACCATAGAATGGCGTGACAATATGCCGACACAAATGGGACACCATGAGAGTCCAGGGTTGCTGCTGATCCAACAAAACCGGCAAAAGCATAGCTTTCCTAGCCAAAACATGACGTCTCAAATCCAAAATATTCAAGCCTCCAAGGCGCTTAGGAGAGCATAACTTGTCCATGGATAACAATCTGAGGCCCTTTCCACGAGATGAAGTGCGCCAGAAATGCGCCAATATACTTGACATAAGGGACTTCAAGCGGGATTGAGACCAATATAGCAAAGGTAGATAAAACTGCACATAAGCTACAAGAATGCATTGCACAATTCTAAGACGCACATGAAGCGGCCAAGTGGACAACTTCCAATAATGTAACTTGGAGTGCAAGCGCTCGGCTACCCAATCCAATTTCCGTGTAGCCGATACAGTCCAACCCAGCGGATAACCCAAATGACGAACTATAATGTTCGGAGGAACAAGTTCGCCTGGCCAAAGCAGCTTATGCCAATCATACTCAGTCAGAGCCAATAGTTTGGACTTACGAAAATTCACTTTGAGGCCTGCTGCCAATCCAAACAAATGAAGAGTGTGCATAATTTGTTCCACATCATCTTGGTGATTGCGAGGCATAAAGAGAGAATCATCTGCATAAGCTTGCGCAATAAAATGTTTCCCAGAGGGTAATTTCAAGCCCTGTAATCTTCCAGACGAAGTCAAAGATTCCAAATACATAAGCAGGGGATGAGTAGCAATCGCATAAAGCAAAGCACTGAGAGGACAACCTTGCCTTACTGAACGTCCCAAATGCCAAGGATCTGTGAGAAAACCATCCAACAAACCGGCAGAGGTACTGTCAGCATACAAGAAATAAACCACAGAGGATAGCTTAGGCCCAAATCCCAGCCGAAGCATGGTATCTGCAATGTAATCCCAAAGAACAGTGTCAAATGCCTTTTCAATGTCAACCTGCATGACCAATACATCTTGTCGAGTGTATTTCGCATACTCCATGCCAATGATGACATTTGCTAGATTATCAGTAATTTGCCTTCGTGGAATGAAGCCATACTGAGATGGATGCAATGTTGGGTTTTATGCTGTGTATGCACCCAGAGGAGTGCTAGTGATCATCAGTAGGTTACTGGGGCACTTTTTACTTCAGTTAGTGGAGGTTTTTTCCCCCAGTTTAGTTCATTTTCACTTATATGCAGGTTATAAGTGTTTTGGTCCACCCGGCACATTTATGGCCGGTCATGTGAACACTTATCCTTTAGGGGTCACTATCATGTGGCTTGTACTTCACTTTTTCATTCATTGAAGCATATTGGGAGTCGTGTTCCTTCATCTCTTTGTTTCCACGCCTGTTTGAGCTTGTGAAAACCCTAACCCTAATCCTTCATAGTCTTCATTTGGTATCAGAGCTTGAAGCTCAGCTCTTGCCCTGCCCATACGCTGCCAGTACTCCTGAGCGCCGTACAGTTACTGTACAGCCCGTACAACAGTACCTGCTAGTACTGTTCCAGCTCTGCGCAGCAGGAAGGTGCTTCCGTACAGTCAGCGCTGCCTTACTGTACCTGACCGTACACTGCGCCGCCTTCATTAACACCTGTGCGCCGCCTTCATTTCAGTACAAGTCAGCGCTGCTTCAGTACCCGACTGTACCTGCTTCACCCGTACTGTACCTGCATACAGTCGACAGCAGCTGACGTGTACCTGCTCACACCTTCCGTACCTGGCGACTGTACCAGGCGACTATACAAATCTGCGCATGCTGAGTACCTGCTTCAGTACCCGACTGTACCTGCTTCGACTGTACCTGCTGTGCGACTTCCAGATCTGCAGAGTACTCAAACGCACTGTTCAGTACAGTGCTCTGTCTGAAAGTACTTCCGTCGTACTTCCACCGTACCTGCAATCTGCTCCGTACAGTACACTGTACCTGCACAGTACAACAGTCATTTGCGTTGAAATCTCAACTCTGGTAAGCAGTACAAGTCTTGAATATTGGGCATTTTTATTTTCTCTGTGAAAATATACAGGCACAACAGGCAGATTTTCTAGCAAGGAAATATACAGGTTTTTTGCACAGTTTGGGTGCAGCAAATTTTGGGGCATTTTGGCATTGTGTACGCCATTTGCTGCTCTACTCAGTCATTGGTGCATTAAGCTGCACATTCAGAGGATTGAGAGTGCAGGCAGATTTGGGTAAACTGTATTCAGTGGAGTACAGTTGTTATCAGGGTTTTTGCTTTTGGGTTTTTTGGTAAACAGGTACAACATTGTGCGTAAAGCATAATGGCAAATCAACAGCAAAGTGATGTATTCACATATTTGTCTAAGGAAGACAAATTGGATGGCACGAACTACTCCTTGTGGAGTTTTATGCTGAAAAATGTGCTTGTGGCTAAAGGTCTTTGGGATTTTGTTAGTGGTGATGAACCACGTCCAGGTCCATTGGCTCCAGAGACTCCTCCTCAAGGGGGTGCTCGTGGACGAGGACAACAGGTACAGGCTCCAGGACAGCCATTGCCTGTTCAGAGAACAAATGCTCAAAAGACATGGGATGCCAGGGATGCACAAGCATTGTCACTCATTGCATTGTCAGTTCAGAGGTCCATTATACCTCATATTCGGTCAGCTGGCTCTTCACAGAATGCATGGGTGACTTTGGAGCAAATGTATGCTGCTCGTAATGAGGCTAGGATCTCATTTTTGAAAAGAGAGCTGGAAAATCAGAAAATGAATGAAGGAGATGATATGTCTAGCCACTTGAACAAGCTGCAGGATTTGAGAGAGCAACTCATCAATGTAGATGAGATTATTCCTGAGACACAGCTTGTGTCCACCATCTTGCACTCTTTGCCAAGATCTTACTTGGCATTCCATACCTCTTTGAACCTCAGCATGAGGAATGCTGTTGAACCCCTCAAGTATCAGGAACTTGTTGCTCTCTTACTACAAGAGGAGCAAATGAGGAAGAATATGAATATGAACACAAATGCTGAACAAGCATTTACTACAGGTTAAAAGGGGAAAGGGAAATCTCAGCCAAAGAGTGCAAATCAAAATTCAGGTGATGGTGGTTCTTCACAGGATACCAAGAAAAGTGATGGACAGCCCAAGAAGAAGGGCAAATGTCATTACTGTAAGAAGCCAGGTCACTACATCACGGAATGTAGGAAGAGGATTGCCAAAGAAAAGGCAAAGGAAGCTGGGATGTCTGTTAATGATGCTCCTAAAGCTCCTCCAGAGACTGCTTCTTTTGTTGAGGACAGGGATTACTGTTTCTATACATGCAGCTATGATGCCTCTTGGTCTTCACAGGCACTCAGTATGACAGAGCATGCATGTACTTGGTATTTTGATAGTGGTGCCTCAAAGCATATCACATCTCGCAGGGATTTGTTTAGTCATGTTGGCCCTGCCCCTGTTGGCAAAACTGTTCAGTGTGCCAACAATGCTTCATATCCAGTGTGTGGCATTGGGGAGATTCAGCTTACAGCCATTGATGGCTCCATTCTCCGCCTTACAGATGCCTTATATGTACCAGGGATAAAGAAGAATTTGTTGTCCATTTCTTCTTTAGCACATTGTGGAATGCAAGTCCACTTTGATGATGATAAATGCATGGTCAGAGACAAAGCAAATGCCTTGACCTTGATGCTTACTGGTACATTATGTCATGGACTTTATGAGTTGGATGCATTTCAGCCAGTGGATCAGTCTGCTTATCATGCATTCACTCTTACTCCAGCTATGGTTGATGCGGAGTTATGGCATGCTCGCATGGGGCATGTAAATTTTGGTAGTCTTATGCTTATGCAGCGACATAATATGTTCACAGATCTACCTCTCATGGAGAAGCCTCCAGATCACATTTGTGAAGGATGTATTTTGGGAAAAATGCACAGGTTTTCCTTCCCACGTGATCAGGCTCTAAGAGCAACTGCAAAGTTGCAACTTATACACAGTGATCTTTGTGGTCCCATGCAGACGAAGTCATTAGGTGGTTGCTTTTATTTTGCAACATTTATTGATGACTTCTCTCGTATATGCTGGGTCTATCCTTTGACACAGAAATCACAGGTATATGATGCATTTTTGGCCTTTGTAGCACTTGCTGAGACAGAGTCTGGATGCAAGGTGAAGACTCTCCGTTCTGACCGAGGGGGGGAATATATGTCACATGTGCTGAATTCTTTTCTTGGGAGTAGAGGTATAAAACATCAGTATACTACTCCTTACACTCCACAGCAGAATGGAGTTGCAGAAAGAAAAAATCGGTCACTCATGGAGATGGCCAGATGTATGCTAAAGGCAAAAAGACTACCACATATCTTTTGGGTGGAAGCAGTAATGTGTGCTTGTCATATTTTGAATCGATGTCCCACAAAGGCATTGGTTTCTATTACTCCTTTTGAGGCTTGGCATGGCCGCAAGCCTTCTGTATCGCATTTTCGTATCTTTGGGTGCCTTGCATATGCACACATACCCAAAGAGTTGAGGAGGAAGCTTGATGATAAAGCCACAAAATGCATTTTTGTTGGGTATAGCCGTGAGAGCAAGGGCTACAGGTTATATGACCCACTATCCAGGAAGATATTTATCAGCCGGGATGTGATTTTTGATGAAAAATCAGAATTATCCATGGCTGGTTATGAGGCAAATCAGGCTGAAAATGATGTATTTGAAGGTCTTCTACCCATGGAGTTTCATTCCACAGTTGGTGATCCAACTCATGAGGGTAATGGACAGCCAGCAAATGATGTAGGTGGTGCAGAAATTCAGCAGCCAAATGAGCCAGAAGCTGAACCAAACATGGGACAGCAGGCACCACAGGTCAGACATATACCTAGATGGTATTTGAGGACACTACAGGACAGCCATTTAGAGGGTCCTCTTGCTGGTCGTACTCGTAGGGAGACAAGGACCAATGAGCATGCACACATCATGGATTTGAATCTGGTTATGGCAGCCAGTTTACAGGATGATGATGAGCCTGATTCATTTGTGGATGCACGAGATAATGTGCATTGGAACAAAGCCATGCAGGATGAGATTGATTCTATTAAAAAGAATCAAACATGGGATTTGGTTGATCTGCCCAAAGGCAAGAAAGCCATTGGTACTAAATGGGTCTACAAGATGAAAAGACATGCAGATGGATCCATTGACAGGTACAAAGCCCGTCTAGTTGCAAAGGGCTATGCACAGAAGAAGGGCATTGATTATGAGGAGACATTTGCTCCTACATCCCGTATGTCGACACTTAGGTGTGTCATTGCATTGGCTGCACATCGTGGTTGGGTTGTTCACCAGTTGGACATAAAGACTGCATTCCTACATGGGGACCTCGAGGAGGAAGTTTATGTATTTCAGCCCATGGGATTTGCAGAACATGGTCATGAGAGGAAAGTATGCAGGCTGAAAAAGGCCTTGTATGGTTTGAAACAAGCTCCACGAGCTTGGTATGCAAAAATAGATGCTTTTCTACTCACTCAGGGATTTGTGAACAGTCCATCAGAGACCACTTTGTATGTGAAGAAAGAAGAGACAGATCTGCTGGTCATCAGTCTTTATGTGGATGATCTCTTGCTCATGGGATCAAATGATGACAAAATTGCAGCATTTAAAGAGATACTGCAACAGACATTTGACATGTCTGACTTGGGCCTTGTACATTACTATTTGGGCATACAGTTTGTGCAGGATAACAGAGGCATTGGGTTGTTGCAATCTCGTTATGTTGCTAAACTTCTGGAGAAGTTTAAATTTCAGGATTGCAAGCCTATTAGTACTCCTATGGAGCCTGGGATGAAACTGTCACTACAAGATGACAGTGTTTCCTTTGATGCCACTACATATGCTCAAGCTGTTGGGTGCCTCATATACTTGTGTAACACAAGGCCAGATATTCAGTATGCAGTCTCTCAGTTGAGCAGATTCATGCACAGCCCACGGTTGTCACATTGGCAAGCTGTGAAGCGTGTATTCCGTTATTTGCAGGGTACCTTGTCTCTTGGGTTGCTTTATCCTGAGGGGGGTGACATGCAGTTACATGCTTACAGTGATTCAGATTGGGCTGGTGATTTTGATACCAGACATTCCACTAGTGGGAATTGTTTCTTCCTTGGCGCTTCATGCATTTCTTGGCTAAGCAAGAAACAGACCACAGTGGCCACTTCATCTTGTGAGGCAGAGTACAGAGCAGCCTACACTACTACTGTTGAGTGTGTTTGGCTGCGTCGTCTTATGACTGATATGGATATTTCAGTGGAGGAGCCTACACCTATCTATACTGATAGTCAGAGTGCCATTGCTGTGGCCAGGAATCCTGTGTTTCATGCTCGCACGAAACACATTGAGATTCACTATCATTTTGTTCGGGAGAGACTCCAGGCAGGAGATATCAGTCTGATCTACTGTCCTACAGATCAGAATGTGGCAGACATCTTCACCAAGGCATTACCACGTCCGAAATTTGAAGCATTCCGCAATGCTTTGAATTTGTTTCCTTTTGGTGGATGATGTACAGTGATCACATATCACTCCAGGGGGGTTTGTTGGGTTTTATGCTGTGTATGCACCCAGAGGAGTGCTAGTGATCATCAGTAGGTTACTGGGGCACTTTTTACTTCAGTTAGTGGAGGTTTTTTCCCCCAGTTTAGTTCATTTTCACTTATATGCAGGTTATAAGTGTTTTGGTCCACCCGGCACATTTATGGCCGGTCATGTGAACACTTATCCTTTAGGGGTCACTATCATGTGGCTTGTACTTCACTTTTTCATTCATTGAAGCATATTGGGAGTCGTGTTCCTTCATCTCTTTGTTTCCACGCCTGTTTGAGCTTGTGAAAACCCTAACCCTAATCCTTCATAGTCTTCATGCAAACCATCATGCAAAAACCCTTTAAGTCTATTGACAAGCATTTTAGCCAGCAATTTATAAACCACAGGCATGAGCGTAATCGGCCTCCATTGCGAGAACTCTTCACAAAGTGCTTGCTTTGGAATCAACTTGAGCAAGCCTTCTTTCCAAGATGAAGGCAAAACCTGTTGCTCCCATGCCCTGTTTATCATTAACAATAGTGGCTGATCCAGGTAGTGCCAAAACGACAAGAAAAATTCTACAGTAAGGCCATCCCAACCGGGAGATTTCCAACGGCCCAAATCACACAAACTGGCATACAATTCTGTCTCCGTGAAGGCGGCTTCCAAAAGTTGAGCCTGGTGCGCCGATAAAATCGGTGCAACTTGAGATAAAAACAAGCGACGAGCTTCTCGACCTTCCTGCGTGAGAGAAGAGGCCTCAAAAATCTTGCCATAATGAGATTCCATGGCCCGTGCAAGCCCCACACGAGAGGTAGTCCAATCACCAGTCGGGAGTTTAATTCTCTTAATAGTTTGAGACTGCCTAGAAAGATGTAAATGACGAAAGAATTGTTTAGAAGTGCATCCTTTATCCGCTATAGCCTTTTGGCGAGCTCTAGTCTGCCACTTTGCCAATTTTCTCTCATCATTACGATGCAACAAAGCACGAGCAGAAAGTAACTCTGTCATCTGGATTTCAGTAAGAGATGAAGTGTTAGCCAGATGCATCAAACTTTGACAAGTGCCTTTGGCCTGTTGAACTTGCTCTCTGAAATGCAATAAATAGTGTCTGCCATAATCCTGGATCACACATTGAACCCGCATAACAAAACGAAACCATGCTGTGTCTATATCAACATGCATTTGAGAGATCAATGGCGAGATAATATCCACAATCAGATTGCGAAAAACCTCATGCTTAAGATAAGCATTATTGACATGCAGAAGTCTCTTTCTAGTTAATGAATCATTGGCAGAACATGAACCAAATTGTATTTTCAAGCATATCGGAGCATGATCCGAGAGACACAAGGAGTAATCAATCCTCATATCACATACAAAATCATCATACTGCTGCATCTGAAAGAGATACCATCGGTCCAGACGAGCACGATACATTGATCGAGCGTTATGTTGAAATGTGAATCCTGGATCATTGGCTTGCAACAGAGGCCACAAATCCAAGGCATTACATGTGTGCTGAAAGAGATCCCAAGCTTGTCGTTCCACATGAAGCATGTGAGAATGTCCAGTAGTATTATCCACATGATTTGGAGCATTATTAAAATCGCCACAAAGAAATGCATTAGAACGCCAACAATAAGAGGAGATGGCATGCCACAAACGAGCCCTGTCAGTAGAGGCTGTGTATGCATACACACCACCAAACTCAAAAACTTCCCCATTGATAATACATTGAACTACCATCCATCTGCCAGCTGGATCATTGAATACCAATATGGGAAATAATTCATGGCGAACAAGCATCAGCACTCCAGAGTATCCAGCGGATCCTGCATAAGCTATCCAATATCCGGCAAAATAGGAAGTTTGCCCGGCAAAATTATGCTGATTATGCTCTTGAAGAACAACAATATCTGCCTTGCAAGTATGTACATAGTGCCAGATTAGCCTCCATTTATCCTGATTGCATAATCCGCGCACATTATATGAAATGCAATGTATAGAACTATGCATCTTAAATGGTATATACAGTGGGCGAGAAAACCAA
This sequence comes from Cibotium barometz, assembly GCF_041138505.1. NCBI lineage: Eukaryota > Viridiplantae > Streptophyta > Polypodiopsida > Cyatheales > Cibotiaceae > Cibotium > Cibotium barometz. The sequence goes on from NC_141095.1 coordinate 37,615,424, forward strand.
CAGAAAGCTTAAGAACTCGTGCCCATGGGCACATCCGCATCTGTCGCGGAAACATCAGCTGCCAAATCAAAACTCGAATGTGGAGGAAACAAGTGATGGCCTTCCGACGTTGAAGCAGTGCCCCCTGTAACTACTTCCTTATAGGATCGAACAACTTTATCCCAGGCCTGAGCCAAGGAAGAGTTATCATTACAAGGCAATTTTTGCTGAACAACATTCTTCAAGGGGGGCACATAATTGCGAGAAGATGGTAGAGTACGTGCTTTGACAATTTTCTTGGGTACTATCCACGCCTGAGTAGCAGGAAGCTTCTCTTTGCCCTTGTCTTTGATGTTCGGGGAAGCAGGAACATTTGGCATTTGAGACTGCTTCCCTTTACCTTTATTTAGTCCAGTTGTTGATGTGGATGCAGAAGCACCTTTAGATTGTGCCTCAGGGGAAGATTTCACTGGAGGAGAAGTCTGAGGGGTAGGGACAGCCGAAGGAGGGGGTTGTAGATTTGGTTCAGAACATTCAGATTGCATATGACCAAATTTGCCACAGCGAAAACAGGAATTGGCAAATTTCCCCCATTTAAGCTTGAATGGTCGCTTTCCAACCACTGTGTCCCCAGAATCAACGGTAATGCCCATAGGAGCAGGAAGATCAGTGTCCCATAGAATACAAAAACGATTTGTATTGGCATCCAACTTCGGGGGGCAAATCACTTTGCCCAATTGAGCAGCCAACAAAGGAAGAAAATGACGCCAAGTACGAGGAAAATCCACCACTTCAACCCAAACCGGGCACTTATGTCGAATAAGGCTCTGATAATCTTTAGTAAGAGCCCAGGGAAGAACATGAGTCATTTGCGTATTGAAGAAGAGGGGAGACATTTCCAACAAAGCATCTCTAGCTTCCATGTCTGCTAACAAGACCTCATAGAATCCTCTTGCTCCAAAATAAACACCCCGGACTGCTTGACGCTTAAGCAAGAAATCAACCCATTGTCCCACATCCTGTGCACTAGGCATCTTGCCCGGGAAAAAGAGAATCACTGCATTCAATGCATACTGCGCAACCGGATCCATGAGCTCCTGCACCGGAATACGCACTTCTGTGACTGGAGCAGGTCCTTCCCAAGCACATCTTGCTTCTTCGAAATCCTCATGCAGGCATTCCTTAATCAAAGACATGGCATCCAAATTCGAGGTGTTCATTGCTTTCCGACGCTTATAAATGGCCAGCTCAGGCGATTCCATCATGCACACCTTAAATTTTCTATAATCCCCAGAACTGCACACACACACACACACACACAGAGCAGGGACGAAGTGGCAGAGGGCAACTGAAGATGACAACACACACATACACAGAAGATCTGAGGCTGGGCAAAACCAGAAGAGGCGACTAATTAACCTTCTATCAGAGGCAAGGCAAGGGAGGCCAGCCGGCAGCAAGAGCATTCAACGGCAGCAAGTTTAGGCGATGGCCAACAGGCGGGTAAAGATCAGCTGCAGAAGAAGTTGACGGCCAGGAGGAACAGGTGAATGGCCAGCAGGCGGGTAAGATTTAGCACCAGCAGGCAGGAAGGAATTAGCTAACACACACACACACACACATACACACACAGAGTAGGAGGAGGGAGAGACGAAATTGCAGGCTCACAAAAGGTAAGTCGCAGGCGATCAGAGTCGAGCAGCGACGCAGGCGAGGACAGTCACACAGGTTCGCTCACCACCACAGTTCGATCAGAGTCGAGCCACACACACACACTCCACCATACACTCACTTCCCTTCAGCCCATCAACATCACACACAGCAACCTCGTGCACTGTAGACTCATCATTGTCGCCTTCCTGTAGTTTCTCTAGCTTCAAGACCATTGGCGATCCTGCAAGATTCTCCACATCTTGCACAAGCATCCCTACCATGTCTAAGCTTCCCAAACTCCCAGGCAAAGCATCTTGGTCCCCCTGACCAACAACAATAGCCTCACATGCATCCTCACCACTCACAACCACCTCATCCTCTTGGGCATGACAAGGAACACACACCTTATGTTCAGCATCCACACCTGCGAAATCTATCGCACCATCAACCAAAGGAGCATCCAGCTCACCATCACTCACACCATCACTCCCTTCATGCACAACTGGCATGCAAGTACTCTTCTCCAAGGAAGCCATCTTCAACAAATCATCTAGTGCACTATCAAGTACACTGTCCAATTCACCATCCACACTCTCACCACAGGCTGCAATATCCAACTCATCACCCGGATCATCCACATGGGCTCCATCCACAGCACCTTCACTAGTAACTCCTTGATCATCACACTCCATCTTGACTGGCTGAAGTACTGGCACCTGCTCACAATCCACAACATCATCAATAACCTCATCCTTCTCCTCCTCGCCTCCTGTAAGCTCTTCAGGGCTGATTCCAGAAACCTCATCCTTCTCCTTTTTCAACAGGCTAACCTGTCCCATATCCTGCTCTGCAACTGTGACCTTATGGACCTCACAAACACTGGGCTGAATTGCCTCCTTCACCTGCATATTAGGGCCACTCACCCTATCACTCATTCCCATAGACAATTGATATATGCCACCATTAGCTTTGGCTGGTCTCTCACATTGTGGACTCATATGACCCCACTCACCACAATTCCGGCATTGCACATCACTCAGATACCCTCTCCCTCTTCCAATATCTGCTGAATTTCTTTCAAAACCAGATGATGCATCAGGCTTCCTTCCCATAACACCCATGCCTCGTCCTCTTCCTGTGGACTCTATCCAATTCACACTTAAAGACTTCATGAGCTCCACTGCATCATGAACCTCCCTCTTCAAAGAATCCACCTGTTTAGGAACAACAGCAGCTTTTCTTCCAGGATGCATACTCTCAATCTGTGGCACCTTCACAAACCTCTTTGGCTCTTCCCGCATTCCCATCTGCCTGAGACGCTTCACCTTCCACTCCTTCTCACGAGCAACTCTGACAGCCTCCTCAAAACTATTCAGGTTCTTCAGCTCCACCTTCAGTCGGATCGTTGGCTCCAGACCTGCCACAAACCGCTCCCTCTTTATCATCTGCGGGGGTACTTCAGGAATCAGAGCCTCACACCATAGACTCCACAGTCTACCAAACTCTATCAGATACTGATCCACATCCTGACCATCCTTCTGCTGAATGTTACACAATTCCTTCCACACTTCATTCGGACTCTTCACATGGACAAACTGTGCCAAAAATGCAGCTCTGACTACACGGTACTCAGGATCCTGTCGATGAACATTCCTGTGTGCAGTCATAAACATCTGTAACCATGCTTTTGCATCACCCTGCAAGCAATAAGCCAAAATCCGAGAAAGGATCTCCGGGGTTGCCCTGTCTTTCATCAAGGCTGTAAATTCCATCCTCTCCAGAAACCTAGTTGCATTCTCCTGTGGCAATCCCCAATACTCCGGAAAATCCTGAGCCATTTCCCAAATCTTTCTTCACACACCCCTTTTTCTTCTTCCACAAACCAGAGGAAATCTGCTCCTCTGTGGAGGCACCAAAAAGTGATGGCACGGAAGCGGTAGAGCTGTCTACGCCCTTATAGCATGCCACACTTCCACACACGCATGCAAACACACCAGAACACCAGACCAAAGAGCATGAACAAGACTCATATTTCAGAAAAGACCTTGACCTTTACAGAGTCGGATATCCCAAGATATCCCAGACACCAGCTACACCAAGCACCCGCTCGCAATCAGTCCTCTCCAGCTCCTGGTCGCTCCCAATCCGTTCCCTCCTCGCTTCTCTGCAGCAGCCCTTCTCGCTCTCTGCTTTGCACCTCAGTTGAAGATCTCTCTGCTGCTCCACCAGCTCACTGCCACTCCCCAAGCATAGAATCAGTCACCTACGCTGGCTGTCTTCACACCTCTGCCCAGCAGCTTGCCTCCACACGGCAGCAACCACACTTCTCTAGCTTCTCTGCAAACCCTTCCTTACACCAGCACCTAGGCGGTTCACTCCTTGCACTCTCCCCCCGAGAGTCCCAGCCGTATCCACACCCTGCCAAAAACAAGCGACCCTTCGCTCATCTTCCTTGCTGCGCCCCCAGCAGCCACACTCTCCAAAAAAACAAGCAGCCCTTCTGAGCCCCTCAACAACCCGGTGGCCTCCTCAGCTACGCTCGAGGCCCCTCTTCCACTCAAAACAACACGGCCTCCTGCCCAACACACACACAGCGGTGGCCTCCTGCCCCCCGTCTCTGTGTCCACTTCTCTCCCCACTGCTCTTCTCTGCAGCAGCCCCTCTCGTTGGCTCCTTGCAGTCCTACTCCCTTGCACTCCTGGTTGTCTCCCTCCTCTGCGCTTCCCTGCAGCGCCTTACACCAGCAGCTATGAGGCCCCCTCTAGCTTCATCTTGCAGCTGCCTCTCCCCAGAACACACAACACGGCAGCCTTCGCCCACTGCTCCCTGCCGAATTCACACAGGCGGCGCTCCCCAGCTAGCCACCCCTCCCCTGCCTTTCTTAGGGAGTTCTGGCAGCGCCTTTGGGCCAGCTTCCGGCCCCGGAAGGTGACGCTTTTTCTCTGGCTCACAGCGCATAGAGGACTGGCTGTGGGGGCTTGGCTAGCTTTTGGCAGACACCCAGCGTCCTGCCCTCGGTGCGGCCATGCACAGGAGTCGCAGCGGCATTGCTTATGGGATTGCCCACAGGCACAACAGGTCTGGCAGCGCGCTCTCAGGATGATTTTTGTAGGCTCACCAGGTGAGATGCTGGTGACGTGGGGGGCGGTGGCTTGGGCCACGGACAGCGGCCCGGCCCTTGGATATGAGGATGTCCCTGGCAGTGCGACCATCCAGGTCTCTGACAGGGCGATGGTGGTGGTTCCGACGCCAGACTTCTCTTCGGCAGCCCCTCAGGAGGGGGTCGGGCACAGATGGGAGATGATCAGTAGCATGATGGCTTGGCACATATGGAGAGCCCGATGCAGGGAGGCCATTGACCGCCAGGCGACTCCACCGGTGGAGGTCATACAGGCCCTCTGGGTGGACATCATTCACACCCTGAGAGGACACTGGGGGAAACTCCAGGGCGACTCGGATCGCATGAGAGGGCGCCGCAAGGCTTTCCTCCGCACTTGGCAGCCTGGCCCTTTCCTCACCGCGAGGGGCGAGGATGTCACTTGGCACTATAGGCCTCCAGTTTGGCTTTTCTCACCTCCCACATGTACTACTAGGTAGCCCCCCCCCAGAGAGCGGCCAGCCCACGGGGGTGGAGCTCAGGTGTTCACTGTGTTTTTTATCCCTCCTTGCGAGGTGAGCTTTGTAGCCTTATGGCATTTTCTCATTAACTAATAGAAGGATCGTTCTTCCGGAAAAAAAAAAAAAACATCTTCAAGAGCACATAGGACAAGAGAAATACTACACAGGGCGGCTAAACAAGGAGTCGTGCCCTTCTACTGAATAAGTAATGACAACACATTGTCCAATTAGCTTACCAGTCTTCATAGAAGTTGTTGCAAGCGGAAGCCTTCGCGTTGGAAGCTTTAGAAGTGTTGATATCTTCGATTTGCCGCAATCCTTCGCGAAACAAGTCTTCAAGAGGATGAAGGGAACCCTGGGAAAGCTTCCCCTATGGTTCAACTTGAGAAAGGAAGGCTGAAATTTTCAGCAAAAAGACCAGAAATTACAGCAAAAATGAGAGCTGTTTTGCTGAATTTAAGTCATTGGAAGTGAGTAGGAGAGTGATTAGCACTTGGAAACACTCTTGGAAGCTTGGAAAACACCCTAGCAAGTTGGGTATGGCTATGGAGAGCTTGGAAATGGAGAGAAATGGTGGAAAAACAGAGTTTTCAGCCTCCAAAAATCCTCATGAAGAGAAAACACGAATTTCTCTTAATAAGTAAGTGAATTGGGGTCCAATCAGGTGAAGGGACATGGGGAGATGCCCATTTATGAGTAAAAGGGGAGGATCAGGTCCTGGACATTGAGTCTTGTCTGCCTCGGGACTTCAGTGAGTGTGAACTTGGAAGCGGTCATAATTTATAAGTGACTTTTGGGCGCCCAAACTTTAATGAAATGAGAACGCACTCACTTATAAATATTGGCCAAGTCCTAAGGGCTATTTGAGCCTAGATTGGGAAATACTTACCACCTGTTCACATGCCACACAACCATGTCAGCGGACAATTTCACACGCACGGTTCATAAAGATGCTATGCAATGCAGCATTGGCATGAGCAATTTCCATTCATGAAACCATATAAGACCAGGCGTTTCTAGGCAAGTATATGCGATACCAGACCCAGTGGAAAGCCAATCCTCCAAGCGTTTCCGGGCATGTACACAAAGGCACAAGTCCCAGCGGAAAGCCAAGTCCTCCAGGCGTTTCCGGGCATGTACACAAAGGCACAAGTCCCAGCGGAAAGCCAAGTCCTCCAGATATTCCGGGCATGATAACGTCAAGTCCCAGCGGAATATCATATCCAACTATACAGCATGACACATGTCAATAACATGCATAGGCACATTCCATAAGCCATGGACACCAATCCAATATGTACATAGTGTGAAAGCAAGAGTGAACCATTCGGGTGGCCAAATGGTGACAGCTCCGTACACATTAATCAGCCAGAATTGTTCTTCTCCCTTGGACACTTCAATAACCAAGATTTTGCCCGAGGGATGGTTAGCTATCACTGTGGGGTTCCATGAGTTATGTACTATTGTCATCACCCCATTGTAACCATGCTCCAACCCCTCGTAAAAAATCTTCATTCTCTTGAATCTCTGCTTCCTCTTAGCTTTCTTACCATAGAGTTTATGCTCCTGCAACATACAAGCATCCAGTCCCCATTCATTTATGTGATCCCAAAAGGCATCCCGCTTATGTCTAGCATTCAATCCTTTAACATTCCAAGAGCATCCTGATAGTCCCATGCACTTTATTGTGGTTGAGAGTCCAATACTCTCTCATCTCCCTCTTCAGAATCTCTTAGGACCTCTGTGCTATGAAGTACCTTTCCTGACATCTGTACATCACGTTTTGAGGGCATGTCTTGCATATCAACCTCCTCCTGACCAAGGATTTCAAATGCATTCCTCACATAGATAGGGGGAGTTGAAACGGTTCTGTTTTTTATAATTCCCCTGTTGAAGATCTCATGCCATCTATCTTCTTGACTCTGACCATTTTCTCTAAGTGGGGCTGAGAATTATCCAACATCTTTGCTTTGCCTTTCTGTTCTCCTATTTTGCCAATATCCCTGTTGGATGATGGAACCTCAGAATTAAGCAAAGAGGTCTTTTTTCTCCGGTAGTACACCTGCTCTAAGGTCGGAGATTGTGTTGTCTTATGTTGTTCAAAATTTTTCCTTCCCTTGTTCATTTGTCCTTGCTCTGGAGTTAAGTGCTTGCTTTGCCTAGCTTGCACTTGACTAGCCTGCACTTGCCCAACCTGTAATTGTTCTTTTGCTTCATGCAGTCCCTGGCAAAATGACCAAATTTTCCACAATGGAAACAAGCCCTTGCAAATGGACCAAAATGTAAGCTAATTTTTAGCTTACCATATTGACCCAGGTTTATATTCATTTCTGAGGGGGTGGGAACCTCTGTATCCCACTTAATGCAAACCTTGTTTGAGCCCTTTCCAAGGGATGGATTAGAGGGAACAAACTGGGGTCTTCCAAGTGCTTTCGCAAAATCTCCAATAGAGGACCATAGCCAAGGTGGTAGGTCCACAAATTCCACCCAGACCGGACATGCATTGATGAGCCCATTATCCACATTGAAGCATGGGTTAACATAGATAAAGCTTTTCATAAAAAACAACGGGGCCTTGGCAAGCACCTTGGGAACCCAAGTGGGATCAGCTAGAAGGGCATTGTAGTACCCTTTTTTTAGATAGAAGATCTCTCTAACCATAGGTGCTTGTAGAATCTCCTTTTCCAACCAGCCCTTAATCTCATGTCTGGAAAGAACCTTCCCTGTACAGCATAGCGTCAACCCACATGAGGCAAAGAGTGCTACTTGTCTGTCCAGGAATTCAGAAGAAACTGAGACTTCTACTGAGTTTGCAGAAGATTCTCCTCTATTTCCCTCTACGTGTTGAACTTTTGACATGCCTTTTTCTTGTAGAGATTGATACATTCTCTTCTTAGCCCACTCAATACTTTGACAAGCCATGGCATCAAGTCCAAGAGAATCCATAAAAGTTTTATTACTCCATTCACCTTATTAATGGCCTGTTTGCCCCCCAGCAGAGGCATCTCGTCCTGAACATCAGCCCATTCCTTCATCTGCATATCTTCACCAACTACTGGAGATGGCATTAGGCCTGTCATGACAGGTAACTTTCCCACTTCTGTCAGATCGTGCTGCACGCTTGCCGGTAGAGGTACAGGCGATTTTCCCCCTTCATGACTGTGTGACCTAATCAGTTCATGACCAGGCGAACTTACCTCTTCTTGACTGTGTGACCTAATCAGCTCATGACCAGGCGAACTTTCCCTCTCTTGACTGTGTGAGCTTCCTCCATCGATCAAGACAGGCCGATTTTTCTTCTTCACAGCTGCATAAGAATCTAAGATGTCAAGATCTTCATCACTGGATAGCCCTGCTTCAGATCGACTCTTATCTCCCCCTTCCATATCTTCAGCAAATGCCTTGATCGCTAATGCAGATAGCTTTCTCCCCTTCTTTTTTTAAATCTTAGCGCTCGTCAGAAAACTTCCAACAGCATGGGATTTTAATCATCAAAGTAACTTATAAGGTTTATAAGTCGGTGCGTTCACACATCATCAGAGCCAGTATTCGTGCCGTGTTTTGCCTATGGAACTGTCACACCATAGGGAGACTCGTGCCTGGAACTGTGTCTTACCTATGGGACTGTCACTCCATAGGAAGACCAGGTTTTTATGTTTTTATGTCGTGCCAGTTTTGTGCCGACAGATATTTTGTACTTGTTCCATGAACGGGAGATATGTCCATGTTACTATTTGCACATGCACACATGTTTTGCATGTTTGAAACTGTTTTCGCATGACTTGTATTTTTGTGTTTGCCTACTTGACGTGTTACTTACTAAGCGGGGACGCCTGCCAGTGAGTCGTGAAGTCTGCTCTGTATTCTGACGAGTTTTAGTGCATGTGAACAGGTGGTAAGTATATGGTACATGTTGTTTTTATTATTTTATTTCTAACCTTTAGTTTTATAAGGTTAAGTGTTCACATTCACTTAAATGTGGGCACCCCCTTGGGGCACCCACTTAGGGGACAAGGTGGGGAGCCCCACTTAAGTGAGTGTGGGGGTGGGCATGGTCACCTACCCACACTCCTCACCCACATGCAAGCGTGGAAATCACTAGTTGTAACTCCACTCTAATTTTTATCAAAGAAAACCTCCTCCTTCAAGCGTGGACATCATCCGGCGATCACCTTCTTACGTTGAGAAACCGGCGACCATCCCTTCTACGTTTGTTTTTCCCAGGCCACTGCCTGCTCTATCGACTGCATCACCAGGCGGCTGCTTCACCTCGCATACAGGCGACTGTACCTTCTGCAGGCGGCTGTCACCTCCAGAAGACAGCACTGTTGCGCTGCCTCCTCATACAGGCGGCTGTGTACACTACTGCAACCAGTCGCCTTCTCCCTTGCAAGCGGGTGCTACAGCAGACGGCTCTGACTTTTTGCACTGACGACTCCTCACCTACAGGACTGCTGCGCCTCTTCTTACCATCAGGCTGCACTTCTGTAATCGCTGCTGGTGGCTGCCCACTATCTACAGGCGGCTGCCCCCCACCTGAAGCAGCCAGGCGGTCGCTGCTATCCATCCTCTGCAGGCGCAAGTTCCTTCTCTATCCTCCTACGCAGCCTACCAAAGCTAACCGGCTGTGTGTCCAACATCAGCAGGCTGCGTGTGCATCACCAACAAGTGGCGTCTTGCATCTAGGACATTGTCCACCACCAATAAGCTGTGCTCCTTCTCCCACAGCAGGCGGCTGTGGTCTTTTGCGGTGGTATTTGTCTTGGTGGTTCACCACGAGGCAACTGTTTCTTCAACAAGGAATTCACATCTCCTGGGTGGCTTCATCTTCTACACAAACACCACGAGTATAGGTTTTCTATCAGTCATCCACAAGTAAGTGAATTTCAGATTTAAGTAAAGTATTTTGTGTTTAAATCTGGTAAGGGATTCCCGACTCCCTATACGGCCAACACCCGTTCGGTGCCGGGTTGTCCAAGCTCTATTGGAGAACCACGGTCCAAAGGTGCTGAGATCGGGAGAGCCAGGCGTTAGTACGAGAGCGCGTGTTTGTGCGTGGTCTCGGAACACCAGTGAGGCGCTCTCCGCGGAGTCCAGTGGAAGCACAGGACCGTAGAGATTGGACCACACTAGTGGTCGTTCTGCTTCGAGCTTCTGCATCGAAATTCGACTTCGAGCCTATTTGTTTGGTACTGTTTTCATATGTACATGGACATTATCTGGTTCTTGGAACCCATGGAGCATTGTGTTCATTAAATACTCCCAATAAATATATCATATATTGAGGGGGGGGGGTTGGCCCGTTCTGGCCCAGTGCTGGTGTCCATCTTTCCATTTCATTTCATTTCAATTTCAAGTTGTATTAAGTTCTTCATTTCAAATTTGTGGTTTTAAAGTTGTGCTATTAAGCGTGTGGGTGTCCAACGGAGTCTTTCCCACTTGACGGGATCGGTTTCATTGGTATCAGAGCACGGTTGTTTCCCTCTTCCTAGTGGGGAAATGAACGTGTGTACTGGACATCCCGCTTTTAGCAAACTTAAAACACAATGAACAGCCAAGGCAACCCTTTGGAAGTGTCAAATTCGAGGGGTCCATCTAGTGCCTCTCGTGGGTCTGATGCCCTGTGAGGGGTCCATCTAGTGCCTCTCGTGGGTCTGATGCCCTGTGAGGTAGACACAAGCCTCTTGAAAGGGTTATTGATAGTGAATCAAAGGGTCAATTGTCTCCAGGAAAGACAGTTATGCTTGAACAAGAGCCTGATGCTATGAGGACTGAAATGGAACATATGAGAAAACTTTTGCAGGCTCAAGAGCAAGAGTTAAAGTTTTTGCATGAAGATCCCCATGTGCAAAGTGCTATTGAAGCCAGGAAGGCTGATGCAATGGTAAATGTAACTTGCTCGTGAAGTGGGCAAGAAACCAAGGGAGTTGGCACTTGCCTACCTCCTCCGCAAAGGTGATATCAAAGAGGGGGATGACGGAGAGCTGAAATTCAGAAATCCACCTCGTTTGAAGCATGGAGATCCCGCATCCCAAAGGCTGAAATCTTTTATGCAAAAGGAAGAGGTGACAGTCATCTCTCGACATGCATCCTCTCCACAAGGCACAAAGCCTGACAGATATATGTATGCCAGTGCTCATGGAGGGCATGAAAGTCACATGCATGCAAGACATGTATCTCATGGTAATGCTTTTCATGGTGAACATGATGCTTCTAAGGTGTTAGCATTTGTGGCACAGTTCGACATTGCTTTTAGCGATGAGGATTTCACAGAAAAGTCAAAGGTGCGCCATGCTAGCATGTTTTTGAAAGGGACTGCTGCTCATTGGTGGATCACTGAAAAGATCACCAAGGATCCCATTTCTACTTGGAAGGAATTCAAGGATAGATTTTATGCTCAGTTCTTGCCACCAAATGCAGAGCAAACTCTCACTCAAAAGTGGGACAGGTTGGAGCAAAGAGACAATGAAAGCGTGCAACAGTATGTTAACAAATTCTGGAAAGTGTTGCTGGAAGTGACTCCCTTTATGCAAATTACTGAGGATGAAAGAAAGAGGAAGTTTCGTTTTGGACTACAACCAGCATATCGATCGGGCATTGAATTGCACCCGAAACATACGTTGCAACAACTCACAGCTTCTGCTCTTGCTACGGAGGAAGTTTCGTTTTGGACTGCAACCAGCATATCGATCGGGCATTGAATTGCACCCGAAACATACGTTGCAACAACTCACAGCTTCTGCTCTTGCTACGGAGCAATTGGTGCTCAAGATTAAACAGGATCAAGGAGGTTCCAAGGGGAAGGACAAGGCTGCCCCAAATCAGCAAAAGGGTGGACAGCCACCTAAAAAGAACTTCCGGGAGCCTTACAAGGGTGGTAAAGCTGAAAATAACACATCTAAAGAACAGGGCCCAAGGAAGAACAAATTCGGATTAACCCCGAAGCAAAGAGAGCAATATGCCAAGGATGGAAAATGCTTTTCTTGTGGTAGCAAAGACTACATGTTTCGACAATGCCCAGATCGCAAACCAAAGCACGAGGACAAGCACACCAAAGCTAATGTACATGCAGTTCCTGATGTGCAAGGAAACACAGGTCATGATGTTGGATTTATTGAAATGTTATGTGGCAGATCAAAAGACTGCATGGGAGAAGTATCTTCCACTTGTTGAGTTTGCCTACAACAATACGATCCATGCTTCCACGGGCAAGGCTCCGTTTGAGATTATTTATGGCAGAGTGGTATTGCCACCCATCCTTCGTACAAAGGATGAGATTTTTGCAGCTGATGAATATGTTTGTGACTTGGATGTTGCCTTTGGTCAGGTGCGGACAGCCATTGCCAGATCTCAGGATAAGCATAAAATGGCTGCTGACAAGCACAGAAGGGACATGGAAGTCACAGAAGGTGATTGGGTATTGCTGAAATTTGAGAAGGCTAGGCTTCGGAAGAGGCCAGGACGAGAAGGATCATATCCTAAGCTTTCTCCTCGTCTGCAAACTGAATTCGTTTGGTAGGAGAGAAAAATCGACTCTCTATACTGTGTGGGGGAATGGAGGGGGGGCGAAGCAACAGTCCCACTGCGAAATCAGAGAAGTCGTCTCCTGCGTGTGGGGGAGGGGGGCGAAGAGCAGCTCCACTGCGAAATCAGCCCCACTCGTTAATGAGAGAGCTCCGTCGTGTAGCGCCGTTGCTGTAATGCGTCGTTTGGCTGGGCGACGACTTACGTTAACGAAACTGCTGGAAAACAATTGTGTGTTGGGGGGGGCGACACCAGGCGATACGCCTTTGCCTGTGCTGCGTAGCCAGCCAGGCCAGGCCAGTCCCAGGCGGCCATGCCGGCGGACGGCCAGGCCAGCCAGGCGGCCAGCTAGCCAGGCGGCGGCCAGCCAGCCAAACGGCGGCGCCGGCCAGCCAGGGGCGGCGGCGGCCAGCCACCAGCCCAGCAAACGCCACAAAAAAAATAATATATATATATATATTAATTGTTCATTTTTTTTATTAAAAATGAAACGGGCGGCCAGCCCAGCAGGCGGCCAGCCAGCGGGCGGCGAATATATATATATATTAATTGTTCATTTTTTTATTAAAAATGAAACGGGCGGCCAGCCAGCGGGCGGCGAATATATATATAAATTAATTGTTCATTTTTTTTAAATAAAAAATGAAACGGGCGGCCAGCCCAGCAGGCGGCCAGACTCGGCCCTAAGGACACTTCCCACGGGCGGGCGGCCATGCCCGAAGCGGCGAGGGCCGGCCCGGCCCGTTATTTTTTTTGAAACAAAAAACAAAACAAAACACACAAAACAACGGTACACCCCACGAAACAAACCCAACACGGCCGTCGTGCCGTGTGGTCGTAGTGCCCGTTTTCCACGAAAGAGACCCACCGCACACGGCCGTAGCGCCGCATGCTAAGAGAGAGACAAATCCCACGGCCGTAGTGCCGAGTCCTTTGAGAGAGAGCCGTTCTATGGCCGTTGTGCCTAGTGAACACGTCTATGGCCGTAGCGCCGCGAGAATAACACATGTGGTGATCACACATTTGGTTCGGAGAGACTAAATTTAAGCTGAGCATACACTTAGTATTGACCATAAACGTCACGTAGTTTGGCTATAGTGTAAATGTGAAACCGCGGTGTGTTTACTTGGGCTAAGAAGACCGGCAATGGCGTCAGTTGTGCCCAAATTAGACGAAGTGCTTATCACGAGAAATCAAGGTAAGCCTAATTGAGCCGTAGTGCTCATAACCTTTCACAATCTTTTAACAGATGCTAGAAGATTGTGATAAACTTTGGCAAATGAGAACCATGTACAAGCGTAGTCTTGATGTGGTTATGCCTCGTGTCCAAACAAGTTGCTTACTGTTTGTAGCAACAAAAGGCCTTGGCCCATAGAGGCAAGCTGGCCCTTGTTAAAAGTAACAAAATAGTGTCACTACTTGGGACTAGAGATTAGTGACTAGTTTGATTTAGTCACGTGATTGCCTAGTAAAAGTAATCCCTAAGGTGTATATTACTTGGGATAAAGGCGCTAGCAGTGCTGCTAGCAGTACTCAATTTGGTTTATCTAGGAGTACTAATCTGAAGGATTAGCATACGCCTAGATAATAATAGCAAATTTAGGATTGATTTGTAGAAATCAAAGATAAATCTGAAAGGGTATAGTCTTGAGATGTAATGCTCAATGCCCTTATAAAAGTTGATCGAAGAGAACTGTTCTTAAACTTACCAGCATGGTTTTCTCTTCTTTTTATTGCCATGCGTCGACATCCCACTACGAAAGAGTTTGTGGTGATCTTTCGAGGGGGGAAAGAGCCTTTTTATATGTGACATCAATTGGTTTGGTGGTAATTTGATGGTATGGGACATCAAATTCTCACGGAATCGATTGTAGTCTTGGTGGAATGGGACGCCAAGGCTTGTGCATGTAACTTGACTCTTTGGCAGGTCTGTATGTACACTTGTCTGTAGTGATAAAGTGTGCAAGATAAAATTTGAACTTTGAAAATTACCAAATATAGCTATAAGTTGGGATAAAAACCCAGTTACAGAGTTCGGAGAAGCTCTAGGTAGCAAGACCATGATGGTGTACTAGTGCTAATAGAGGTTAGCAGTAAGACTAGCTTGGTTGGACAGTTTCATGCATGGGGGACGCCCATGCATGAAAGTTCCGGAGTGATCTAAATCTAGAGGTTAGCAGTAAGACTAGCTTGGTTGGACAGTTTCATGCATGGGGGACGCCCTATAGCATTTTGCAAGTGTAGTCTTGCCTATGTTCAACATAAGTGTGCAATTGTGAGCACATTTTAGTTGCTACCATATGAATTTGGAAAATATATTACTTTCCTACATAAGCAATTGTAATATTGCATGACAGGCTATGTTGCTTACAAAGTTCATGTGCGTGTAAACCCTATGAGTCGTATGACCCCTGGGAATGAGTGGAGCATTTCTAGGATTTAATAAGGTTTTACATGGCAATAGTGAGTAGTATCTCACTCCAGATGAGCCTGGTTGTTGTTAGTATCGGATCCGACATATGAAGTGTACATAAACTCGGGCTGAGTTAGGATAGAAGGCTAAGCCGGAGAGCTTAGTGGTAAATCCTACTGTATCTGGTGAGTTTTGACTTAACCGGAGTGTTAAGAAAACTCAAAGTCTGGGGCTGAACTGGAGTGTTCAGAGGCAGATATATCTTTTGTTAAATCGGAGAATTTAGCAACAGATGAGCTTGGGGTGAACCATGGTACCCAGAAAAAAAGCTCTTCACACTAAAATAGTGCACAATAATTTTAGGGTGATAAAAATCCATCGCAGGAATGTTTTATAACTTTCCATAGATGATAGATGAAGACCATGTACTTTACGGAGTTAAAGTACATAGGTGGTGACTTCGGCGCCACATTTTTTGTAGGAAGTCACCAGTGGTGTGGCTAGGTCAGCCGAGACTCCATAAGACCTATGCACTAGTTTTTAAGTTGACCTCTATGATAAGGACGTCCAAAAATTCGTGTTGTAATACCAGAAATTGTACTGCAATGTGCAATGGAGGGGTCAATTTGTGTAGTCACTTCTTAGCAGCAAGTGACTTAAGCATCTTGTTATAGATGGCTGTATATGGTACTCCCACTCGGGGGAGGTACGCCATTGGGTACGGAGTTACTCACAGACTAGTATGGAGCTACTAGTGTGATGATAGTGGGTATGTAGTTACTCACTAGTGTGATGATAGTGGGTACGTAGTTACTCACTACTAATACATAGCTGCTAATAAAATTAAGATCCTCGAGTGAAAGATACTCTAGATCAACATTTTAAATTACCAAACCACAATCCATGAGTATCGAGGTACTCATAAATATGTTGACGTTGCTCAAATCGAGGGACCGATTTGTTCGATGGTATGGAATAAGCAAGGAGAGTGGAGTAACTTAAAAGTTACACATCACTAGTCCTAGTGAGTTGTCGAGGTCATCCGTAGTTTGATGATCCCCTCTACCTATCAGATAACATTCAATTTGCAAGCCCTGGCATTTAATCCGTAGTGATTATGAGTTGGGTGTGAGATATGGTTATGAAGTTCTTACAAGAGTACTCGTTTATTTGCTTGTCATTGGTTATAGCTTGGTAGAGATTGCCACCTGTGATGGGTTGGTAGCTTTGCCGCTATAATGAGGAGGCAGCAAATAATGTTCTCATAGTTATACTTCATACCAACACCAAACAGGGATAGGATGAAATTCCTAAGTTCATCATCACGAAGTACTGTGATGTTTGCATTTATATTGAATGTACGATGTAATGAGACATTAGGCTTGTGTAATTACCACCATCAATTATCTAGCAACCTATGGCTTCGCAGCAAGCTCAGTCATTATCTGTGGATTGATAATGTGGTTATTAGTAGTTTGGAATTTTCTTGATAAATGGTACAACCCACCCAAATAATTCATAAGTGTGTAACCACTTATGAAGGGTAATAATATGCAACAATGAAGCACTTTGTTACAAGTGTGAAACCACTGATCTGTTGCAAAGCAATTTATCAATAGTACCACCATATGTGCGTAGACACTATACCACATCTTCGTTGCAAGATGTTTAAAAGTTTCTTGGAAGGACTCAAGAATAAAAATATATTAAACACGGTCTAGATTTGTTCTTGGACCCATGACACTAGCGCGTAGTCCGCTTGAGAGTAGAGTTTTTGAGGACAAAAACCTTTCTTGAGAGATATTCTCAAATATCACATAAACTGAAATAGTTGTGTGAGTCCAGACAATACTTGAAGGAATGTGTCTGGTAATAGCAACAAAGAGTTATAAGTGATTGGATGTAACTCCAGACACCCGTAGTGGTGCCAGAATCTTTATCAAAAATCTCCGCATACTATATGGCCCCCGCAAAGATAGTATGGCATAAGAAATAGAAAGTTTGATTGTTATATTTGAAGGGAAATCTTCAAAAAAGTTACATTTACTCTGAGTTAGAGTGGAGTTTAACCATCCGTATCTAAGAACTTGCGCTACTAGAGTGCTCTCTAGTACATTAGCTTCGGTGCTAATGACATGATGCAAAATCAAGGTATGAAATTTGCCTTAAGATTTTGGTTGAAATACCAAATCATGGCTTGTGTAAGATTATCATGGCTTGTGTGAGCATGATTCTGTCTTTACAGAGGTCTGGCGCGCTGTACGCGTACGCACTTTGTCACAGCCTCGCCCACCTTCCTCGTCGGCACGTAATGCTAGCCCGGAGAGACTGGCCGTACGTGCGGCGGGTAGCGAGGCGAGAGTTAGTCCGGAGAGGCTAGCCGAGCCTTTGGGGTATAGTTTTGATAGTCCAAGTGCGGGTCATCCTGGGATTCAGAAGACCTATGCACTAGTAAAAAATAAAAATAAAAAATTGTTTTATTGGCCTAGTTTGTTTAAGAACGTCCAAACTTATGTGCTGAAATGCAGTAAGTGCCAGGTCAATAAACAGAACGTCTTAACGTTGGAGGACTACTCCATCCGCTGGAGATTCCTCAAGGGAAAAAGGAAAGCATTTTCATGGATTTCATTACCGGTTTACCCCAGACGAGTCGAGGAAATGACTCGGTGTGGGTAGTAGTGGACAACTAAATTGGCAAAGTTTATTACCACGAAGAAAACTGTAAAAACGTCAGAGTTGGGAAAACTCTTTATTAAAAATCTCTACAAGCTATATGGCCTGCCCGTAGATATAGTGTCGGATAGAGATAGAAAGTTCAACAGTCATTTTTGGAGGGAAATCTTCAAAAAGTTGGATACTACTCTGAGTATGAGTACGGCAGATCATCCGGAGTCTGATGGTCCAACAGAAAGAGTTAACCAAATTCTAGAGGATATGTTGCGTTCTTATGTTAGTAAAAAGCAATCTAATTGGGAAGAGTACTTGCCCTTATTGGAGTTTGCCTATAACAGCTCCAAACACTCAGCGACTGGATTTACACCATTCATGTTAATGTATGGATTCCAGCCGAGATCTCCAATGGCTGTTTCCTTGAAGATATGAATGATATGCTCAAAGCTGTACGCGAGAGCATTCGTAGCGCACAGGATCGCGCTAAAACATTTGCCTATAAAGGACGCAGACAAGTGACCTTTGCAGAAGGCGACTTTGTATTTTTAAAGGTTCCTGCGCAGTCAGCAACCATGAAAACGGGAAAGTGTGATAAACTTTCTCCTAGATATTGCGGTCCTTTCAAGGTCCTTAAGAAGATTGGGGACGTAGCCTACAAACTTGAGTTACCGGAGAGTTCTCAAGTTCATCCTGTCTTCCATGTCAGTAAACTGCAGAAATCAGTTCACAGGTTAGAGAACGCAGTTTCTCCAGAGATTTTGGTGGACTTGATAGAGCCACCAAAGATACCACATGAATCTGAAAAGATTCTATAGTATCGTGACAAACAAACCCGACATAAAGTGTACCAGGAGGTACTTGTTAAATGGACAGATAGGGATGAGGAGTAGCAACCTGGGAACGCCGTAGTGCAATTTCCAAAAGGTTTACCCAGTTTGTTTTCGAGGACGAAAACTCTTCTTAAGGGGGGGGTAATGTCACGTAGGCTGTAATGCCTGTGACCGACGGCAGACCGGATGGCCATGTCCGGGGTTCAGTGGGAGAGGATGCCCATGCGGAGTCATGGGCGGCCAGGCTAGTGTGGACGGCAGGCCACACACTATATAGCCTGGGGGATGAGGGGCAATCCTCATTCTTCCTCTATGGCTGGGTGGTGAGCCAGAGGCTGTCCCCTCTTGTGGTAATGCCCGTAGCGGCGTTACGGATATGTAACAGTCACCAATTGGCCGACCATTTGGTCCATCTCCAGTTTTTGCGTCTCGTTCACTTGAGGCCAGGCCAGTGTCTCGTGTGAAGAGGCCAGTATTTTGCTGACATGGACGGGAGCCAGACTGGTGCCACCCGTGTGTTAGCAGGATGGTGTCATATGGACGGGAGCCAGACTGGTGCCACCCGTGTATGACCTGGACTGTGTTCGACCCATGGGATTGTCACGCCATGGAAGAGCCAGTATTCGTGCCGTGTTTTGCCTATGGGACTGTCACACCATAGGGAGACTCGTGCCTGGAACTGTGTCTTACCTATGGGACTGTCACTCCAAAGGAAGACCAGGTTTTTATGTTTTTATGTGGTGCCAGTTTCGTGCCGACAGATATTTTGTACTTGTTCCATGAACGGGAGATATGTCCATGTTACTATTTGCACATGCACACATGTTTTGTATGTTTGAAACTGTTTTCGCATGACTTGTATTTTTGTGTTTGCCTGCTTGACGTGTTACTTACTGAGCGGGGACGCTTGCCAGTGAGTCGTGAAGTCTGCTCAGTATTCTAACGAGTTTTAGTGCATGTGAACAGGTGGTAAGTATATGGTACATGTTGTTTTTATTATTTTATTTCTAACCTTTAATTTTATAAGGTTAAGTGTTCACATTCACTTAAATGTGGGCACCCCCTTTGGGCACCCACTTAGGGGCCAAGGTGGGGAGCCCCACTTAAGTGAGTGTGGGGGTGGGCATGGTCACCTACCCACACTCCTCACCCACATGCAAGCGTGGAAATCACTAGTTGTAACTCCACTCTAATTTTTATAAAAGAAAACCTCCTCCTTCAAGCGTGGACATCATCCGGCGATCACCTTCTTACGTTGAGAAACCGGCGACCATCCCTTCTACGTTTGTTTTTCCCAGGCCCCTGCCTGCTCTATCGACTGCATCACCAGGCGGCTGCTTCACCTCCCATACAGGCGACTGTACCTTCTGCAGGCGGCTATCACCTCCAGAAGACAGCACTGTTTCGCTGCCTCCTCATACAGGCGGCTGTGTACACTACTGCAACCAGTCGCCTTCTCCCTTGCAAGCGGGTGCTACAGCAGACGGCTCTGACTTTTTGCACTAACGACTCCTCACCTACAGGACTGCTGCGCCTCTTCTTACCATCAGGCTGCACTTCTGTAATCGCTGCTGGTGGCTGCCCACTATCTACAGGCGGCTGCCCCCCACCTGAAGCAGCCAAGCGGTCGCTGCTATCCATCATCTGCAGGCGCCAGTTCCTTCTCTATCCTCCTACGCAGCCTACCAAAGCTAACCAGCTGTGTGTCCAACATCAACAGGCTGCGTGTGCATCACCAACAAGTGGCGTCTTGCATCCAGGACATTGTCCACCACCAGTAAGCTGTGTCCTTCTCCCACAGCAGGCGGCTGTGGTCTTTTGCGGTGGTATTTGTCTTGGTGGTTCACCACGAGGCAACTGCTTCTTCAACAAGGAATTCACATCTCCTGGGTGGCTTCATCTTCTACACAAACACCACGAGTATTGGTTTTCTATCAGTCATCCACAAGTAAGTGAATTTCAGATTTAAGTAAAGTATTTTGTGTTTAAATCTGGTAAGGGATTCCCGACTCCCTATACGGCCAACACCCGTTCGGTGCCGGGTTGTCCAAGCTCTATTGGAGAACCACGGTCCAAAGGTGCTGAGATCGGGAGAGCCAGGCGTTAGTACGAGAGCGCGTGTTTGTGCGTGGTCTCGGAACACCAGTGAGGCGCTCTCCGCGGAGTCCAGTGGAAGCACAGGACCGTAGAGATTGGACCACACTAGTGGTCGTTCTGCTTCGAGCTTCTGCATCGAAATTCGACTTCGAGCCTATTTGTTTGGTACTGTTTTCATATGTACATGGACATTATCTGGTTCTTGGAACCCATGGAGCATTGTGTTCATTAAATACTCCCAATAAATATATCATATATTGAGGGGGGGGTCGGCCCGTTCCGGCCCCAGTGCTGGTGTCCATCTTTCCATTTCATTTCATTTCAATTTCAAGTTGTATTAAGTTGTCCATTTCAAATTTGTGGTTTTAAAGTTGTGCTATTAAGCGTGTGGGTGTCCAACGGAGTCTTTCCCACTTGACGGGATCGGTTTCATGCACTGCCCTATAATTGACGCATGCACTGCGTTCAGCCACATGTTGGGCTGCCATGTAACAGATGCCTGCGCTGCCTTCAACCACGTGTTGCGCCGCCAAATAGTTGGGCTGAACCACCAACGCCACCTGCCAACTCCAGTTGTTGCTCGTGTTTCCGCCACCACCATCTGCCTGTGGTGCTTCAGTCGCATACGTCGCCAGTTTTAGCTGTTTGCGCCGCATGTGTCAGCAGCTTGCGTCGCTTGTACCAGTGCTGCCACACCTATTCGTCACCTACCACAACTTATTGGCTGCCGTCGATAATAACTGGCCTAGCACCATTGTTTGCCAAAGCTACCGCCATTAGTTATCTATACCGTATAGCCTTGTGGACCAGCCATGGTTCAGACGCCTTTGTGTGTTTCTTGTGGACTACTTCATATCCAGTTTGAGCCAACAAACTCTTAGCAGACCCCCATAAGCTTCCTCGTCCACACTTATCTCCGATATACCTTGCTTACAAGCTTTTGGACTTGGATCTAGATTTGGATTTGGATATTGGATCTAGTACTAGCTCGGTGAGAGATTCTTCTGGATCATCCCCGTGGTGTGCTCGACATCAACATCGACATCGACTTGGATTTCTACATTGACATATTTTTTTGATTTTGTATTCATTGGTTGTATTGGTCCTCGCATGAAAAGCCCGTGGATTGTTCCTGAATAAATTCCTGAAAGAAGGGGCGGGGCCTGTTCCCTGCTCAGTGTGTGTTTACTGTGCAAAGCTCCCTAAACCCTTCTCTCTCTCTCTCTCTCTCTCTCTCTCTCTCTCTCTCTCTCTCTCTCTTTTGGATACGTGGTTGAATCTGTCACGGCATGCCCCGCTGGGCTTACAAGAAGGGGCATAGAGGCTTATGTACGCACATGTATCACGTGTCAAAAGGTTAATTTGATAGACAAAAAGACTCTTGGTTTGCTTTAGCCTTTGCCGGTTCCCAACTAGCCATGGAAAAGCCTTACCTTGGATTTTATCATGGATTTGCCTCGTACATAATATGGCAATGATGCAATATGGACCATTGTGGATAGGTTTAGCAAGCAAGCTCACTTCTTGCCTGTCAGAAAATCATAAAAGTTGAGCACATGGTCAGAATCTTTATGTCACAGGTTTTTAAGCATCATGGAATGTTAATTGTGGGGGATAGAGATTTCAGGACAATGAATGTATTGTTGTTATTGGCATTGAGGCACACCCTATGTCACTAGTGCAATGTAATACATGTACTTTGGATGGTGATACTAGTTTAGATATAACTGTGGCATCCACTTTACCACCTCTTACAATAGAACAAGCCCGGTGGGATAGTAGGGATGCACAAGCACATGCATTGGTGGCACTTTTCATGAAAAAGAGGATTATTTCTTATATTTGCTTATGTTAAACTACTAGGTATGTAACGAGGGCACGAGTGAACTACTTGCATACTAAGCTAATTCTTTCATCACCTTATCATTCTCAAACGGATGGACAATGTCACAAGCCACCTCCTCTATTTTTTATTTTTTAAAAGAATATATATATATATATATATATATATATATATATGTATGTATGTATGTATGTATGTATGTATGTATGTATGTATGTATAAGTGGAGCTTCACATGCACAAGCCACAAAAATCGAGGATTTTACAATGCACCTTCTCGAATTTATCCGCTTTTGGTGGATCTTCTGTAATTGGGCTCAAAGGGTGGTGTTCCAACATATGGCTTTAATAAACTGATATGGAAAGCGTTGTGCATCTTCCAATGGTTGGGTAAAGCCAACCAAAAAGCCACTTCATTAAAATTCTGAGTAACTTGAAATTTTGAGTAACCTGCTAGCAAGCTTGATAGGCTTGCCTTCTTGCTCTGGTCTCTTGCAGAGACGTGCCTTTTCAAATTTAAGGAGGACCCAATCCCTCTCCTTAATATCCATTTTGCGCCTATGCTTGTCAGCAGCTTTCTTATGCTTATCTTGAGAACATTGTATGGCTACCTATACCTGTGCATAAGCGGAATCCAAATCTCTAACATACTGATCAACAGCAAGGATTTCATCGTTAGTGCAAAGGATGGGTGGAAGTACAACTTTACCATAGAGGACTTCAAACGTTGCCTTGCCGATCTAAGAATGCACAATGTTATTGTATGCAAACTCGACTAAGAGCAAATACTTTTCCCATGCTGCTTTCTGTTTAGAAACATAGCACCTAAGCAAGTCTAGCACCAGTGAATTTGCTATATTGCTTTGCCCATTAGTTTGTGGATGATTAGCAGAGGAGAAATTAAGTTTAGTACCCATGTTGTCAAAAAGAGCTTTCCAAAATAAGCTCGTGGTCCTACGATCCTCGTCACCAACAATAGATTTGGGCATACCATGATGCTTAAAGATATGAAAGAGAAAGATATAGTGAGAGCATGTATGACGGCCATTAGTTCCTTCTCATAAATAGTACTATGCAATTTTGCATGCTGCAACCTTCGGCTCTCAAAAGCTACTGCATGGCCTTCTTGATTCAACATTGCTTCTATGCAATCACCACATGCATCACATTCCACAATAAAAGGTATGTACAAATCTGGTACAATGAGTATCGACCCATGACTTATGGCATCCTTTAATTTCTGAAAAGCCAACTGTTGCATATTACCCCATACAAAGGCAATCTTCTTTTTGGTGACATCATGCAAGGGACCAGCCAAAAGAGCAAAGTGTTTAATGAATCTACGATAGTATGAACATAAACCAAGAAAGCTTTTGACTTCATGCACAAAAGTTAATATAGGCCATTCAACAATAGCTTGAATCTTAGCGGGGTCCATTTGAACCCCATCTTTGGAAACAATATGCCCAAGATAGTGAATTTCAGCCAAGAAAAATTCACTCTTTTTGGCATTAATATACAGCTTATGCTTACGGAGTTCTTCAAAAACGATGGCCAAATGATTCTTGTGTTCTTCTTCGGACTTAGAGAAGACTAACACATTATCAAAGACCTGAAAATACGATCCATCATTCGGTTAAAGGTAGTAGGAGCATTTGTAAGGCCAAAAGGCATTACCAAATACTCATATAGACCGGATGTAGTCCTGAAAGCTGTCTTATGTACATCTTGAGGGGCCACTCGTATTTGATGGTAGCCACTCTTTAAATCTATACGACTAAAAATAGATTCTCCTTGAAGCTTATCCAAGATATCACCAATCCTCGGTATTGGAAACCGATTCTTGATGGTTATCTTGTTCAAAGCCCCATAGTCAATTCACATTTTGTATGAACCATCCTTCTTCTGCACCAATAACACTGCTGAGCAATAAGGTGACGAGCTAGGCCTTATCAAGCCTTTCTTGAGAAGATCATTAACTTGTGTCATGATTTCCTCTTGTTGGCTTGCACTTACTCTGTAAGGGGGTTGATTTGGAGGTGAGTTCCCAGGGATCAAGTCTATACGATGATCCTCTGGATGCTCTGGGGGAAGTTATCCAAGTAAAGCAACTCAAAACAATCCTCCTAATGGGACAAGAAATCTGTCCTACTTCTATCCAGTCATGAAGACATTCTTTGATAAAAACCAAGTAAGAATAAACAGAATTTTTTATTTCTTTCTTGATGGTAACATGGCCTACAACTAGAATAGTGGCACCTTCAGTGCCTACATTTATACAACCTTGTTTGCCCTTGTGAGAAAAAGTAAGCTTCTTCCCTTTAAGATCTGGCATTGGAAGCATATGAAAATGCCAAGGCATGCCAAGTAAAACATCATATCTTGAACAAGTAGGACATATGAGGAACTCCTCATGATCACCATAATTACCAATTTGTATGCGAAGCTTGCCAACCACTAGCGTAACATGTGCATTTAGTCCTTGGAAAGCGGACTCTGCATGCATACTTAATCCCATCTGCTCGGGATGTAACTTGAGTGCTTTTGCCATCTCAATAGAAATGAAATTGTCAGTAGAACTAGGATCAAATAAAAACAAAGCATTTTTATTTTGCAATTTACAAGTGGTGTTGGGTGTTGGACTCACACACTCACACACACAAACCTGCACATTAGGGTTAGGTGCAAGGTAGAGAAGCTCACACACAGAAATGAGAGAGAGAGAGAGAGAGAGCCAAAAGTGTGGTATCCACAAAGTGCAAGTCAACCCTTGCATGTGTGCCACATCCATATAATATAGAAGTACAAAATATTATATGTTAGAGTGTCCTTTCACACTTGATGTCCAAGGGGAAAAACCACATGGGAAAAAGTGCCCTTGGTTAAGTCCTGTTCACACATAGCACTACCATAAGTGAGCATATGCCTACAAATTGTTGGGTGTTGGACTCACACACACACACACAAACCTGCACATTAGGGTTAGGTGCAAGGTAGAAATGAAATGAAATGATATATTAACGTCTTCAAAAGGCCAAACTGACCTATGAGACCAAAAAGGTTACAACAATTGGTGGATCTGATACAATGTCTGTGTAAGAAAAGCTAAAAACAACTAACTGAAACTGAAATAACTATGAGGAAAAGTACGGTACTAGGAGCTCCTAATGGATAACATCTGGGAGGAAAACTCCAGCGACAAAGGTAAGCATCATACACATCACTATCCAAAGAAGTCTCTCATCGGTCGATGGCGGATATCCTAAATTTCCTCCATGGTGAGTACTCTGACTGGACGTCTCCCATGCCGTGCTAGTATGGTCCTGATCCTGTGTTGTAGTCTCCGCCGGTGTCGAGATGGGCCTCTCATCTTGGGACGCCTGGACCGCCCCAGCTCTATAGCCCGATCAATCAGTGTACCTCTAGTGCGGCTATACTCTGGGGCTAGCTGCAATGCCTGCTGGCCTGACTGCTCAATCTCTGGTCGAAAGAAGTCTGTAATCTGCCTCTGTAGGTGTCTCTCCCTCTCTGATCCCCTCCCTCTCAAGAGACCCTCTCTATGTCTACGAAGCTCCAGCAAGTATAATCCGAGGCATCTCTGATCCTGGTATCTCATGACTCTAGAAAGTGGTCCGAAACCCTCTCTAAACAGGCAGTGAAAACGGCCTCGTTGTAGGAGAAATGGGGTAGAGACAAAGCTGAAACTGAAACTGAAATGAAAGCAAGACTAAAGAGGAAACACCAAGCTTAGACATACCTTGAGATGAGTGTAGACAAGACACAAGATTGATTGATTATTGATGTGACACCTACAATTTATAGGTGAGAAGTACAAGATTGAGTAGACTCACTTATGGGACAATTATAGAGGTGCCACGTGGCATACACTGAGATGACCAAGACTAAAAGTACTCCTAGTGAGCACTTATTTCCAACACCCTCCTTAAGTGGACACTAGGAGGAAGACAAAAAGACAAGACTATGACATGACAAAAGATAAGACCAAGACAGAGAGACTAGACAAGGATTGAGAGACAAGCTATAAGACAAGATGGACAAGACTAGAAGACAGACATAAAGACTGATAGACTGAGAGACAAGACATGAGAGACAAAAGATCCTGAGACACCCCTCCTCAAGTGATATCCTCACAAGGGTAGGGACAAGAGTGGATCATAGACATACAGAGAGAGAGACAATCAGCCAGTAGAGTGGTCCCACAGAGAGAGACTTTCAGATAGACATGAGAGAGACTGACAAATAGAGGATAAATGGGGACATAGACAAAATGCCAAAGACATGTGGGTAACTAATCCACAAAAGATAGGCATATAGACTGATAGACAGAGTGTCAGAGACATATGACTGTAAGATCACACAAGATAGACACATAGACAGAGAGACTGACTGATTGTAGATAGACAGAGAGATGGACCTTGATAGATAATCCCTCCTCAAGGTCAATCCTCCTGCTAGAGTGGGTAATGCAGGGGTGCCTCTTGGATAGGGACAAAGATAAGTCCATGCAGGGGTGCCTCTTGGATAGGGACAAAGATAAGTCCATGTAGACAAATAGACATGATATTACCCCATGATCTACATCATTGGTGATCAATGGTGGTAGATAGCATGAAAACCATAGACAATTATGAGAGAGATGGGAAGGTCTTACCAGATTTGGCAGTGTCTAATCCCGTACAAGATAGAGAAGTAAATGAAATTCAGAACTTTTCTCTTTAAAAAAAAAGAAAAAAAAGAAAAGAAATAGAGAGTAGACTGAAAATACTTCTTAGATGGAGAGCGCCTTGAGCTGCTGCTGTAGAGGTTGCTGGAGTAGAAGATGGAGACATGGAAGTTGGAGTGGAGGCTGGAGGAGAAGATGATGAGGCACAAACTGACTGAACAGCAGCACCCGGCCTGGTATAGACAGCAGCTCCACGAACACACAGCAACGAGAGAATGACGTGGCAGATAGGAGCGGCCAGAGGCTGAGGAGACAAGCGGGCAGTTCCAGCAGATGCAGATGTCGGAGCAGATGCAGCGCAGGCCTTGCTGGAGATGAAGAGGCAGAGGCGTAGAAGGGGGCGCGGTCCAGGGGAAGATGGCGCAGATTTGCAGCAGGCTGGAGCTGAGTCATGGCGACAGAGATATGGCGGGGAAGCTCAAGTAGAGAGACGGCAGCACCATGATGAACCCCCGCAGCAGCAAGAAGGCGAAGACGAGCAGTTGTTGGCGCAGATCTTGAGTTGCAAGCTGGAGCAGAATCAACAGGCGGAGCAGAGGCAAACAGGGCAGCGATGAGGGTAGGGGCAGCACGGGCTGCACCTAGAGAGATGCCATCGAGAGAAAGAGTCGCCCAGCTGAAGGAAAAGATTCGCACCATAATGAAGAGCCTTATGCTGATGGAGTAGATGAAGAACATCGTCAGGAAGAAACAGGAACCCTTCAACTGGAGTATGGTGAGGCAGAACTTGATGAAAACAGGGGCGGTCAGAATTCTGTGGCGGGCAGAAAAAAAAACGCAGCTATGGCTGCAGCAGACTGAGGCAAGGATGAGGGGAGCCAGGATAAACCTGCTCTGATACCATGAAGGAGAAATGGGGTAGAGACAAAGCTGAAACTGAAACTGAAATGAAAGCAAGACTAAAGAGGAAACACAAAGCTTAGACATACCTTGAGATGAGTGTAGACAAGACACAAGATTGATTGATTATTGATGTGACACCTACAATTTTTAGGTGAGAAGTACAAGATTGAGTAGACTCACTTATGGGACAATTATAGAGGTGCCACGTGGCATACACTGAGATGACCAAGACTAAAAGTACTCCTAGTGAGCACTTATTTCCAACACTCGTATCTCATAATATACTGGACAGTGACATATATAATGTAACTGTCTCTGGCTCCATCTGGCATAGCTGACAAATTCGGCCTCAGCTGGTACTCCTCTGAATCTGCCAGTCTCAATCTCTAGCTGGTGTGAGGATGTGCGCATCTGACCAATAGCACACCGTACCCCATGAGAAAGATGAGTATCCATGTAGCTGGGTCTAATCACAAACCCATCCTGCGTGAGCTGGAGAAGATGATCTCTATAGAAAGCCATCTTCGTACCAAGCTCCTGTGTCGGCTGTACCCATGTCCTCCTAGTGTCCAGCTGAATCAAGTCTTGCTTGATATGTCTGGTAATCTTTGCCCGTGTGAGAGAGAGGGAGGGTGCATCCAGGGAGTACTGAAATGGAGGTAGCCTTTCCATACTAAAGCCATGCAACTGGAACCAAGCTGTCATCTGTGCATACCAACATGATCCGTCTCCCTGTGATGCCAACTGTCGTGAAGACTCCAGGGCTAAGCGAGCATATCTGTCTCTAGGGAGAGCCCAAGTGCTATGTATAAAGGAGACTGATCGAGTGAGTGCCCCTACTACCAATGGGGGAGCAGCCATCTCTGCACGGATAATATCATGTGGTACGGAGGCCTTGGCCCTAATCATCCAGGAAATCATAGAAACCAAGGGCCTCTCCATATGTCTCCATCCATCAGTGCTACCAGCTCGGCTGTGGTGATCTACTGAGGGTCCCCATATCTCCACTCCATACAGCATGGCTGAAGTGACCAAAGTGTCAAAGAGCCAGAGCTTTGTTCGAGGTTCCTGAAACTGAACCTGCGAACACATCCTCTCTAGTCTCCCCAATGCTGCATAAGCTCTGGTCAATCTGGTCTCCGCTGCTCTCCTCAAGGAAAATAGTGGGCCACTGAAAACCACACCAAGGTAAGTATATGCATCTGTATACTCCACTGTCTCCTGACCATATGTAAAGGTGGGTACTGACCTCCTAACCCACTGTGCTGTGGTGTTAAACACCATCACCTTGGTTTTACCAAGGTTAACAAACAATCCACTGTCCTGTGCAAAGGTGTGCAATGCATCCAAATGACGCTGCATCCCCTCTGGAGAATTTGAGATCAGCACAATATCATCAGCATACAATAACAGCGGAATCCATGTCCCTGCTAGCTGTGCTCCTCTGTCACCCTCTCGCTCTACATAGTCTGAAACCTCATCCACGTACATCCCAAATAAGGTGGGAGAAAGGGGGCAGCCCTGTTTCACCCCAATAGTGGAGTGAACCATCTCAGATATACCCTGAGTAGTACGTACCTGTCCCACAACTGTCCTGTATAAAGCCATGATTCCCCAAATCAGCTCTGTGGGCACTCCCATCTCCTATAGTCTGCGCATCAGTCTGGCTCTCGGTATTGTGTCAAAAGCTTTGCGGAAATCCACAAAGCAACAATAAATCCTCCTGCCATATAATTTGCCCTCCTCAATAATAGCTCTGAGTGTCAAGATATGGTCAAGAGTGGAGAAACCTCTCCTGAACCCTGCCTGCCCTGATGCACGTATGCCCTCTCTCTCTCTGCCCATCTACTCAACTCCTGCTCAAGAATAGATGCATATAATCTAGCCAATGTGTGACCAATCATGATGGTACGATAATTCCCAGGAAGCATGGGATCCCCTGACTTGAAGATAGGCACAATCGTGGACATATTCCAAGTCTCAGGAAAACCCTCACACATGGCTCGGTTAAACATCATAGCAATAAGCTCTGCAAGCATATCTCTGGCATGAATAAAGTGCTCTGCTACCAAACCATCATGATCATATGCTCTCCCAGTCCTCATCCTGTCAATAGCTTTCCTTACCATCTCAGCAGTAAAGAAAGCACATGTCTCTGGGCATGGCTCCGATGGGTCTGGCAGGGGCGGCTGGCCTGCTGGGCTGTGTACAGGGATGCTGCATACTCACCCCAAATCTTTGTGGAGGTAATGGCTGGTGATGGTGAATGCTCATGGAATAGTCTCCATGCCTCGCCTGAGTCCTGACTCATAAATAACTGATACAAATCCCTCTCTAACTGAGCAAGATAAGCCCTCTTCTTCCGTCGCACTAGGTGCCGGAAGGTAATCCGTGACTGTCTGTGAGTGGTAACACCCATGAGCACCTCTCTCTGTAATCTGATCCTCATCTCTCTGCACTCCTCATCATACCAACTGTTCTGGGGCATGTTCCCAGATCGTCTCCGTGTAGGCTGACTATGGGGATATGCCTCTGATGCTGCAGCATGAAGCGTATCTATCAATATCTGAGTGAGCTCATCTAATGGCCGTCCTGGCTCCTCGGCACATAAGCGTCTGTATATCTCATCCGTGTACACGGTGTCAGTCTCCCTCGTAAAGGTGTAACGAGTGTGTGTGGAGACCTGTCCCAATGGAGCGGTGCTGAACTGAAATGTAAGAGTGAAGGACAAGATAGCATGATCCACTGCTATTCCAACCGGCCTAGTGCCTACCATAAAATCCTGAAAAGAGGGAATGAGACTGGGCTGAGCCATAACATAGTCCACTGTACTAGCACCATGCCTATGTGGAAAGCAAGTGAAACTGCCCAATGTCGGGAATCTCTGTAGGCCATTCAGGATGGTCAATCCATGTGCAGTCCCCATGTCTATCAAATACCGCCCATACACTGTATGCTCCTCATCCTGTGAGAGTCTAGATAGGCCCATATCCCTAACATCAAGCTCCCTCAACATCTCCTCTGAGGTATCATAAAATACTGTCTGGTTATGGGCGGTCCTGGCATTGAAGTCCCCCAGGAGAATGATGTCACCATCCCTGGAGAACTCCCAAATGTCATCATCCAAAATAGAAAAGGGAGACTGCCCGCTAGGTGATGCATACACTGATGTACTAGGAGCAAAATAGCATATAGCAATGTAGAGATATCTGCCCGTCCCTGCCCTCAGTCTAATCCACATGTACCTAGCCTGCTCATCTCTGCGGACTATATGTATCAGTGGCTGTAGCTCCTCTCTAAACAATACTGCCACTCCTCCTGAGCCCCGTCCTCTATGCTCTGAACGAGTCTCCTGTCTACAAGCTGTCTCCCATCGGTATCCACTAACATGTGGCATGGACTGTCCAGGAGCCTGATGCGTCTCACAGTAGAAGATGATGTCCCTCCCAGTGAAACTATCCTCAAAAGCCCCTACATCAAGACGTAGAGATCCATTACAATTCCAAGTAGCAACTTTGAGTGTAGTCCCATAAGTCTCGCGCTGTCATGAAGAGCGCCTCTCCATAATCACCACTCTTACCATCTCTATAGAAGGCGACTTTCCCTTTCTCTCGGGCTGCCCTTATCTCTGGCATAACTTCTTTCATGTGGGCAAGTTGCGAGAGTGTGAGGTCATCTCCAAGAAATATTCCCGTCTTCTTGAGTGTAGGACGTCTCTTCAAGAAGTCCTTCTTCGCTTCCATGGAGGGGAAACGAATGATAAGTGCTCTCTCCTTAGAAGATTCGCCACCACTACCTTCTCTCTTCTTTCCCACTCTCCATGCCTTTGTGTGCGTGGCTTCAATGCCTATCATAGAGAAGAGCTCCTTGGTTTCCCCTTCCGCATCATCACGGTCTTTTAGACCGGACACTCGTACATGTAAGGCCCGGGTCTTCCTCCTTTGCTCCTCTTCAAGGGTCATGTTGATGATGGTGGGAGTGGGGATGGGTGGCAATTCTTTACCTTTCCCTTTCTTGGCGACCTCGATCCATTTCTCCGCCTCGTCCATCTTCTTTTGTGTCTTTGTGATCACCTCCACCCATGAAGATGTCTTCTCTTTATGTTGCTCCTCCTCCTCTCGAATGATCCTCATTTGTTCCTTGATGGTATTCAGCTCTTCAAGAAAGGAGGGCTGAAATTTTCCATCCTCAAGATTGCTTTTTGAAGTGGCTGCCAACTCTTTTTTGAGAGCTGAGATTTCAGCCGCTTGACTCTTAGCATGCAATTTGGCCTCCACTAGTTCCTCCTTTAAAGCTGAAATCTCAACCTCTTGCTTGGAAAATCTCTCTTCGAGCTCTTGGATTTTGTCAAATCCCTTCTCGAGTTTGGAGAGGCGGTTTATGATTGCGGTGATGGAAGAGTCGACCATCTTCTTGTTTTCTTTGATAATTGTGCCGAGCTTGTCCTCCACCTTCACGAGCTCCTCTTTAAACCCGGTCTTGGTCATGACTTTTTGCATTCCCACAGCCAATGGACTGAAAATTAATCCATGACACAGGAGCAAAACAGCAGCAACAGGGGGGGTTCAAGTCATGTAGGGAAAAGGGGAAAGAGAGGAGAAGAGAGTTATGTTGCTGCCTTGGGGGCCTGAGGAAGGGTGGGTGGAGCAACGGAAAGACGGGCAGGCAAACAACGAGGGGGGGGGGGGGGGGGGGGGGCAGGGCGGGAGCGCAGCGGAAGGGGGGGGGGCATAGGCGGGCAGCGAAGAGGGGGGAGCCGACGAAGGGGCGAACAGAGGGAAGGGCGAAAAGACGGGCAGGCAGAGAGAGAGAGAGAGAGAGAGAGAGAGAGAGAGAGAGAGAGCAAAAAGTGTGGTATCCACAAAGTGCAAGTCAACCCTTGCATGTGTGCCACACACAGAAATGAGAGAGAGAGAGAGAAGCTCACACACAGAAATGAGAGAGAGACAGAGAGAGCCAAAAGTGTGGTATCCACAAAGTGCAAGTCAACCCTTGCATGTGTGCCACATCCATATAATATAGAAGTACAAAATATTATATGTTAGAGTGTCCTTTCACACTTGATGTCCAAGGGGAAAAACCACATGGGAAAAAGTGCCCTTGGTTAAGCCCTGTTCACACATAGCACTACCATAAGTGAGCATATGCCTACAAATCCCCCCTGTAGTGGAAGTGTGAACCTATACAAGGGTAGCAGATCACTCTCTGTATAAGAGTAAGCCCAAAGCTTTGCGGAAAGCTTCAAACTTTTCTCGAGGTAAAGCCTTTGTGAATAGATCTGCAACATTATCCTGTGTAGGGCAATAAGATAAACTGATCTCCCCTGCATGTAGCCTCTCTCTGACATAGTGATAATGAATCTCTATGTGCTTGGTACGTGCATGAAATACTGGATTTCGTGCCATGGCCATAGCACTTTGGCTATCAGTGAGAATGGTGGTGGGTGTCTGCTGACACTCACGAAGATCAGCCAATAGTCTCCTCAACCATACACAATCTACTGTAGCCGTAAAGACTGCCCTGTACTCAGCCTCACAAGTAGATGTAGCAACAGTGGGTTGCTTTTTACTCAACCAAGATATGCATGAACTGCCAAGAAAAAAACAATTCCCACTGGTGGTTTGCCTAGTATCATAATCACCAGCCCAATCTGAATCACTGTATGCATAAAGCTGCAAGCTGCCCCCCCGGGATAGAATAAACCAAGATCCAGGGTACCCTTAAGATAACGAAAAATGCGTTTGACTGCTTGCCAATGCTTTGTGCCTGGGCTGTGCATGAATTTGCTCAACAAAGACACTCCAAAAGATATGTCTGGCCTCGTGTTACACAAGTAAATGAGGCATCCCACTGCCTGGCTATAAAGGCCGGCCTCAAAAGGCTCTCCAATATCATGCATAGTAAGCCGTACACCTGGTTCTACCGGAGTAGAAATGGGCTTACATTCATCCATGTGAAACCTTTTTAGCAAACTTTTTATGTACTTAGTTTGCTGCATAACAATGCCATCATCTGTATGCATAAACTGTATGCCGAGATAGTAGTGTAAAGGCCCCAAATCTGACATATCAAATTCAGCTTTCAAATCAGCTTTGAAATCTGAAATTTGTGCTTTGCTTGTACCTGTAATGAGCATGTCATCTACATACAAGATGACTATGAGAATATCGGCATCGGTTTTCTTCACATACAATGTGCTTTCAGCTGGACTATTCTCATAACCTTGGCTGGTTAGATGAGCATGTATCTTATCATACCAAGCTCTTGGAGCTTGCTTTAACCCATACAATGCTTTGTGCAACCTGCATACTTTATGTTCCTCACCAGGAACTACAAAACCAATGGGCTAATTTACATATACTTCCTCCTGTAAATCCCCATTTAAGAATGCAGTTTTGATATCCAATTGATGCACTTTCCATCCTTTATGGGCAGCCAATGCAATCACTGATCTTATTGTGGTCATTCTCGAAGTAGGAGCAAAAGTCTCTTCATAATCTATTCCCTTTTTCTGGGAGTAGCCTTTAGCCACAAGTCTTGCTTTGTACCTGTCAATAGTACCATCAGACTTTCTTTTGACTTTGTACACCCACTTTGTTCCAATTACATGCTTGCCTTTAGGCAATTCCACAAGATCCCATGTATTGTTCTTCATGATAGAAGAAATTTCAGCTTGCATAGCTTGCAACCAATGCTCATTCTCATGTGCTTCTTCATAAGAAGAAGGCTCTTCTGAATCAAAGAGACCACCCATTGCGAATGCAGACTCCCCACGATGTACATTCAAAGCATGGCTGGAACTAGCCCTTGTTCTACCCGTGAGAGGAGCTGCAAGTTTGCTTTCTTGCAAAGTTTTCAGCAACCATCTTGGCACTGACTTGGTTGTGTCTATGGCTGTTTGCTCTTCCCTGACAAGATCTTCCACTTCTTCCATAGAAGGGGGCTGAATGGCTGGCTGGTCCACATGTTCTACATGTGGATTTTCTTGTGTAGGGGCTGGCTGATCTGAATCCCCCCTAATTGCAATGGGTAAAAGTCCATCAAACATGTCCTGTATGCCTGTATCATTGCTTTTATACAAGCTGACCATGGGCTGTTCTGAATTTTCAACAAATACCACATCTCTACTCACAAAAATTCTTCGTGTAGTTGGATTATAAAGACGGTATCCTTTGCTTTCATTGCTGTAGCCCACAAAAATGCATTTAATTGCTTTGTCATCTTGCGTTGTTCGGAGTTGTTCTGGCACATGTGCATATGCCAAACACCCAAATGTACGCATATAATCCACTGTTGGCTTTCGGCTATACCAAGCCTCAAATGGTGTTATGGTTTTCAAAGCTTTTGTTGGACGCCTGTTCAACACATGAGTTGCACACATTATAGCTTCCATCCAAAATTTGTGAGGCAACTTTTGTGCTTTCACCATGCATCTTGCCATCTCCATGAGAGATCTATTTTTCCTTTCAGCTACACCATTCTGCTGCGATGTATAA
The DNA here is from genome assembly GCF_041138505.1 of Cibotium barometz. Lineage (NCBI taxonomy): Eukaryota > Viridiplantae > Streptophyta > Polypodiopsida > Cyatheales > Cibotiaceae > Cibotium > Cibotium barometz. Next base: position 37,651,133 of record NC_141095.1, read on the forward strand.
GGCACAGTACATTGGTGTCTGATGCCCTTTTGAAGCATATAATCCTTGAATGCATTTGACATGTATTCTCCACCTCTATCTGAGCGGAGTGTTTGGACTTTACATGCACACATATTTTCAGCCATTGCTACAAAGTGTCGAAAGCATGTAAACACATCTGCTTTTGCTTTCAAAGGGTAAGCCCAAGCAAACCTGGAGTAGTCATCAATGAATGTGACAAAGTAAAGATGCCCCCCTATGGATGGTGTCCGCATTGGACCACATACATCACTATGTATGAGCTGTAATTTACTTTCAGCTCTAACAGCTCCATCTTTGGGGAATGGTTTTCGTTGCATCTTTCCCAAAATACAGTCCTCACATACATGTCTTGGTGGAGACTCAAGAGGCGGCATATTATCAACCATATGATGTTTCTGCAAAAGCATCAAACTCTGAAAATTTACATGCCCAAAACGAGCATGCCATAGCTCTGCATCATGCATAGCAGGAGTGTGGGCAGCCACTGTATTTGCATCATAAGTGCGCTTGTCATAGCTGTCCAGCTTATACAAGCCTTTGTATCGTGTTCCAGAAGTGACTATTTCATAACCCTTTGATGGGTCTTTTACCAAACACTTCCCATCTTCAAATTCAACCTTTAAACCTTGGTTGTTTATGGTTGAGACGGAGAGCAGATTTTTCTTTATTCCTGGAACATACAATACATTTTTCATACATATATTGACACCATTGGCTGCAATAAGTATGACATTACCAATTCCCTTTACTGGATATGTGGTATGATCTGCACATGATACAGTGCGGCCATTTGAAGCATAAACCAAGTGGTGCTGAAATACATCTTTGCATGAAGTGATGTAGCTCGAAGCACCACTATCAAAATACCATGATGCATTCTGTCTGTCAGATGCAATGCAAGACATATCAGTGTCTGAAGCACTTGGTGTGTCACTAGTGCATGTGACCAAAAAAGTGTACTCTTCCTGGATTACATTAGCTGATTGCTGTGCTTTGTCATCCGAAGAGTCTGCTACTGCATTGCCTGCTTCTTTCCTTTTCTCTTTTGCAATCCGCTTCCTACATTCACTGATGTAGTGTCCAGGCTTATGGCAGTAGTGACATTTGCCCTTCTTTTTGGGCTTGTTTGCATCCCCTTTGTTAGACTTTTCACCACTAGAAGAGGGCTGTCCATGACCAGCCTTGCTAGACTGTTGTCCCCCATGCCTAAAGCTCTTTGCGTTACCCTTATCCTTGGCTGTAAATGCCTTTTCTCCACCACGGTTGCTTGATATGTTTGCTCTTGTTTGCTCTTCCTGCAAGAGTAAACCCACGAGCTCTTCAAAAGTGACGGGATCACCACCTCCTCTCATCGAGAGGTTGAGAGAGGTGTGAAAGCCCAAGTAGGAAGGCGGTAAAGAATGAAGAGTGTTGGTGACCATCTGTCTGTCTGGGATAACCTCATTAATGTTGAGCAATTGTTCCTGCAAATCTTTCACTTTGGTGAGATGATTTGCCATGGAGTCACCCTCATCCATAGAAAGAAGATCCAATTGCCTCTTCAAGTAGCCAACTCTTGCCTCGTTGCGTACTTGATACATTGCTTCCAATGTGTCCCATGCAAGCTTCGATGTCTTGCATGAACGAATGTGCGGAATAATGGTCCTTTTCACTGAAAGGGCTATCAATGACATGGCCTGTGCATCTCTAGAGTCCCATCTCTTCTGCTCTTGTGTGGGAGCAGGATCTACATCAGGAGCTCTTTGAGCACCTCCCCTTTGAGGCGTGGCTGGCTGTATGGTAAGTGGGCGTGTGTCATCACCACACACGATGCCCCAAAGCCCTTTGGCTACCAGCAAATTACGGATCATGAAACTCCAGAGGGAGTAGTTAGATCCATCCAGCTTGTCCTCCTGGGTGAGCACACCAAATACATCTGTAGCATTCTGTGCCATGTCAACAAAATATATCTACAAGCAAACCAAGCACCAATGTGCACTGCCAGGCAACCAAATGTCCTGTGCAAATGTATGCCTGCAAACCAAAGCAAGTGTAAACCTGCACCAAATTGTCCAATTACACCCAATGTGTATACATACGCGTCAAATCGCAGCTGTAATGCCCAATTACATGCTCCAATCAGAAAATCCCCAATTTTTATGCACTCCAATTGCTTCAATGTGCATCTAATTGGCCAATTTTCACAAAAGCCCCAAATTTCTGCAAGTGAAAGAGGTTCAATTTGCCAATTTTGACCTCAATTTTGAAAACCCCCAAATTTTTGCAAATGAGAGAGGTTCAATTTGCTGATTTTGACCTCAATTTCAAAAACCCCCAAATTGCAGGCAAAGCAACATGCCCAATTTCTTTTCTTTAAATTGTCCTAAAATTGAGAAATCCCCCAATTTGCCTTAATCCACCACCTGCAATCTTTCAAATCTTCCTTGGTTTTTTTTTTTTTTGTTTGCTGAAACAAAGGTACCTGGGCAGCCGGGAAGAGACCTTGTTGAAGGGAGTCGTTGCAGGTGAAGGCATTGGAGAGAGTCGATGCAGAGGACGGATGCGTGCTCTGGGCGGTGGCGGACCAGCAAAAATGTGCTCTGGACGGTGGCGGACCAGCAGAAACGGGCGATCCAGAGGCGGGCTCTGTGCAGCTGTCGGGTCCCAGCGAGAGGCGCAAATGCGCGTAGGAAAGCAATACGAGCAGGGCGCACGGCCTTGGACTAGCGACGGGCGAGCGCGCCGGTGCCTGGAGTCGACGGTGGAGGACGGACGGCGGCCGGAGCAGAAACGGCGACAGTGGGTCGAGACGGAGTAGAGTCGGCCTGAACGGAGGGGCGTGGACGGAAGTGGTCGGCCGGAAAACGGAGCGGCAGGTTGAGACGACGCTGGCCGGCGGCTACTGCGACGTAGCGGAGAGGTGCCTGGGCGCGGCGACGGAAGCGGGTGCCGGTTGGAGGTGGAAGAACCGCCCGCGAGCTGGGCGGTGGTGGTGGGCTCCCCACTAGTGCCGCCCGTCTCTGGCTGCCGGACGGCTGAGCTCCGACGGACGGAAAAACGGCGACGGAATCCGACGGACGGAAACACAGCGGCGACGGAAAAACACAGTGGCGACGGAATTTCGCAGGAATTTTTCCAGCAGCAGAATATCAGGGCCAGCTCCCAGCTCCCAGCTCTGATACCAAATGTTGGGTGTTGGACTCACACACTCACACACACAAACCTGCACGTTAGGGTTAGGTGCAAGGTAGAGAAGCTCACACACAGAAAAGAGACAGAGAGAGAGAGAGAGAGAGAGCCAAAAGTGTGGTATCCACAAAGTGCAAGTCAACCCTTGCATGTGTGCCACATCCATATAATATAGAAGTACAAAATATTATATGTTAGAGTGTCCTTTCACACTTGATGTCCAAGGGGAAAAACCACATGGGAAAAAGTGCCCTTGGTTAAGCCTTGTTCACACATAGCACTACCATAAGTGAGCATATGCCTACAAGTGGCACCTTCAATGCCTGCATTTAAATTTTATACAACCTTGTTTGTCCTTGTGAGAAAAAGTAAGATTCTTCTCTTTAAAATTTGGCATTGGAATGCCAAGGCATGCCAAGTAAAACATCATATCTTGAAGAAGTAGGACCTATGAGGAACTCCTCATGATCACCATAATTACCAATTTGTATGCGAAGCTTGCCAACCACTAGTGTAACATGTGCATTTAGTCCTTGGAAAGCGGACTCTGCATGCATACTTAATCCCATCTGCTCAGGATGTAACTTGAGTGCTTTTGCCATCTCAATAGAAATGAAATTGTCAGTAGAACTAGGATCAAATAAAAACAAAGCATTTTTATTTTGCAATTTACACCAAGCCTTAAGCAATGCATCGTTGTTCAGATTAGTTGAGGTATTGCCTTGTACCTTTGGCACCGCATTTGGAGGAGGTGTGGCTCCGTGAGTAGCCTCTTCTTTTAGTAGTTGAGGACATTCCCGCTTCACGTGGTCTTTACTGCCACAATGGAAGCATTTTCCTTACTCTCAATCTGCTTTAAGTAGTTGATTCAAACGAGTTGATTTATTCTTACCCCACAGCTTCTTTTTGTTAAACCCTTGCTTCTTTGGCTCTTTCTCTCCGCCTTTAGCTGGCTGTCCAGCCTTGAATTACTCTTGATTTGCCCTTTGTTTAGCTTTGTATGAGTTGAACTCTTGCTTTCTAGGGGTGCCCTTAGTATGCAAATTTTCAGCTATCATGGCTAACGCCATCATATGCTGGAAAGTACTATTAAGATAGAGTTTAAGGCTCATTCTCAAACTTCTGCATCTTTTTTCATGAGAGATCTTCATAAAAGGAGTTACCGTAAGCAAAAAAGCCCAAAATTTGTCCACATAAGTAGACACATACAAAGCTTAGATTTTTCTGTAAAACTCCCATTCACAAATGCAATTTTAAATTGTCTAATAAAAGATAAAGCTTTATTGATATCCTGTTTACTATTATATGATTCAAACTTGATATCCTTATCCCCAACCTTGAAAGTCTTCAATTTCTTTGACGGTTTTCCAATATTGGCTTCAACATGGCTTGTAGAATGGTGTTGTGAATTGCTTTTATGAGTAGAAGAACTGCGACTAGGTGAAGGGGAATGATTCCAAGTACGGTGTGAGTATGGGAATGAGAATGGGAGTGAGTGGAAGAATTGCGACTTGATGAGGAAGAATGATTTCAGGTATGGATATGGGCGTGAGAATGAGAACGGGAATGAGACCGAGAAGAACCCTTAGATACATGAGTTGGCTCGCTATGCCTCTTTTTCAAAGATTCCAGAGCATGCTGACTTTCTGTATCTAGTGGCTCTGAGTAGAACCTTGATGAGGAGCTTGGCATTCCGTCTGTGGTTACTCCTGGTGTAAGGAGAACCAGGGCTGTTTTGAGGACACCTGGCAGTGATCCAGGTATACGTAGGTCTACGAGGATTAGATACCCTGTTGACAGGTTGAGATATGATGGATATACAACCCATCATTATGCTTACATGGTAAAAGCAATACAGGAGGTTTGAGCCCACTTGCTTTGAGCAGGCAGTTGGAAATAAGAAATGGGAAGATGCCATGGATGAGGAGATGGCAGCATTGGATGCAAATGCAACATGGGAGTTAGTGCCTTTGCCTAAGGAAAAGAAGGCAATTGGATGTAAGTGGGTGTATAAAGTCAAGCACAATGCTGATGGTTCAGTGAGTAGGTACAAGGCAAGATTGGTTGCCAAGGGCTATGCGCAGACTTATGGCATAGACTAGGAGGAGACATTCAGCTCGGTTGTAAGAATGGCAACCGTGAGAGCTATCATTGCTATGGTTGCAGCGAAGGGTTGGTCTTTACATCAAATGGATGTAAAGAATGCTTTCTTGCATAGTGATTTGCAAGAAGTAGTGTACATGATGCAGCCACCAGGTTATGAGAGTGATACACATCCAGATTTTGTATGCAAGTTACGCAAAGCCTTGGCTTGAAGCAGGCACCCGGAGCATGGTCAAACAAGATCGGGGAGTATCTTGTTACCATTGGATTTCAGATATCCAATGGAGATTTTTCACTATATGTGAAAAAGACAGATAGAGGGATCATGCTATTAGCCATCTATCGGATGACTTAATTATCACTGGTGATAGTGATGCAGACATACATGATGTCAAGATGCTTTTGAAGCAGATGTTTGAGATGAAGGATTGGGGTGAGCTGCGGTATTTCTTGGGCATAGAGGTGGTGAGATCACCTCATGGCATTTTGCTATTGCAGAGGCAGTATGGCTTGGACATGTTGTCCAAGTATAGTATGACAGGTTGTAAGCCTATTTCAATGCCATTGGAGCAGAACACAAAGCTTTCTGCAGATACAGGTGAGCTTTTGGAGGATCCCACTACATACAGGCGCAGTGGGTAGTTTGATTTACATGACCATTACAAGGCCAGACTTGAGTTATGTTATTGGACTTGTGAGTCAGTTTATGCAGGCTCCTAGGAAGCTACACTTGGATGTGGCTAGATGGATCCTCATGTACATAAAGTCCACAGTTGATTATGGACTTTTCTATGAGGCGGGTACAGAGATACAGTTGCATGGGTACACAGATGCTGATTGGGCTGGTAGTATTGCAGACAAGAGATCTACCAGTGGTTTTATGTTCTCATTTGGGAGTGTTGCTGTGAGTTGGAGCAGTAAGAAGCAGCCAACAGTTGCCTTGTGGAGTACAGAGGCAGAGTACAAGGGTGCTGCTATGGCAACTTGTGAGGTGGCTTGGTTTCAGAAGCTACTTGGTGACATGGAAGAGCCCGTGGATAGGACAGTTGTCATATATTGTGATAAAATGAGCAGCATACAGTTGGCGAGTAACCCAGTATATCATGCTAGAACGAAGCACATTGCGGTGCATTATCACTTTGTGAGGGAGAAGGTTCTAGCAGGAGATGTAGATCTGGTATATGTCAGCAGAGAGGATCAGGTGGCTGACATCTTCACGAAGGCATTGGACACATAGAATCTCCACAGGTTTAGGGAGTATGTATATGTACAAGTGTCACGGGCCAATAGGCCAGATTTCTCCTCACATGGAGTGAATATAACTCAAACAAATTGGATTCTTGTTGATGAAGTCTGGACAGTCGAAGAAGTCTCAAATCACAAGCACACTCCCCCCTTCATTGGGTCTTCCGGGACCGTGCACCAACAGGCACGCTCGTACTAACACAGGCAAAGGGGTACACCACGGAGGGAACATTGCCTGGTTCTCCCAGATAAGCTTTGCTCCCAAATTCCCTAGTGTGTCTAACCTTCACTAGCTCTCAGAAGTTCTGAGGGCGCGGTTAGCACCACCACACAGGGAAAAACTAACCACACTAGGAAAGCTTCCTGAGCATGGTCAGCATAAACATGCTTTGTTCTTGCCCTGCACAAAACTTAAAGAAATCTGTGAACTTAATTTAACAAATTTTAGATTTACACAAAGAAGAAACATGAGGCACTTGGTACAGCAGGTATAATTTGGTACAACAGGTACAGTACTCATAGCAAGTACAATCAGCCAAGTACAAGGTACAACAGGTACAGTACTTGTAGTAGGTACAATCAGCCAAGTACAAGGTACAGCAGGTATAGTACTTGCAATAGGTACAAGGTACAGTAACAACAGATTCAGCACAGCACGTGGGAAATCAGCAGCAGCAGGTACAGGGCAAGTACAATAGGCGGGCAGCAGCTGGGAGGCGGGTACAGAACAGAATTCAGCCTTTGGGGAAAGCAGGTGATGGAGAGAGAGTGCAGCCAGCAGGCGATGGAGAGAAAGTGCAGCCAGCCACCCACGTGGGACATAATACTAAAATGTCTCATGCAAAACCTTTTTCAAAGGTTATAAAACCTTAATACATGTTTAATACTATGGGCACCCACACTAGAAAATGTCCAGCCCTTCTTTTAAATGTGTGTGAACACATTAGCTATGGGTAGTGCTCAAAATGGTGATGCTTTTCCTCCACGTCAAACTATAAAGGAAACTATCTCTGCACAACATAATCTGTGAAATTCATGCAGGTACATCCCCCATTCTAAGAATACATTCTTGTTCCATGAAACTCTCTAATAATGCATTCATATCAAAGACAACTCAAGAGAACAACTTACCCTCTCTACCTCATCAACAATTGCCATCCTACATCCCTATGGTGACCATTCTAGGTTGTATGCTTTTTAGAATTGTTGTACATGTGTGATTCAATTAGGTTACTTTTTCTTCTGCTTAGTGTCATGTTTTATTCAGTGGTGTGTTGTAGCACGGCAGGAAGGTGTGTTGTAGCGCTTGCTTCCTGCTGCAATTCCATCTTATTTGATTTCTATGAAGGCATGCCAACTTCATAAAGCTTGCTAGACCGGATTTCATTCCTTTGAAAAATAATTTTGCTATTGAACTGCTTGTGACATCAGGTGTGCAACTTTTGCAAATGGAGGATCGAAGAACCGTGATCAGGCATTGAATGGCATTTTAGGACTTGGCCAATCAAACATGTCATTAATTCAGCAATTGGCAATGCAAGGAAAGACTCCTCGAATTTTTGCTCATTGTTTGGAAGGGGAAGGAGGCGGTGGCGGCGTTCTTGTGATAGGGGAAGTAAAGGAGCCTGGGTTGGCTTACACTCCTATACGGAGCAACCAGTTGAGTAGACTCTTAAAAGCATGGCTGCACATAAACCTGCACACGATGCGATTCATAGTTCTTGATTTCTGGTCTGGCTGAGAAAAACTAATCTATTGGAGAGAAAAAAATGATTTTTCCCCTTTTATCTTTCTCTCCTTCAGATCACTCATTATTCTGGAGTGAACTCTGTTGTTCGTTTGTAATAATGGATATATTAAAAAAACTTTCTATAACTCTTGATTTTTCACAGGCTGCATTACAATGTTAACTTGAGGAGCATCGAGGTGAAAGGTCAGTCTCTTAAAATGGATGCGCCTTCAAATGGAAGTGGGCAACTTGCTGGCACTATTTTTGATAGCGGGACGACGCTGACTTATATTGCGGAGTCAGCTTATCTGGCTCTGCTTCAAGAGGTGGCAAAAACAAGATTGCAAAAGTGATAGTGAGATGTGTTGATTTCAAAACTAAGCGGGTTTCTTTGTTTTTGCAGATATTGATGTCTCAAGATTTCCAACAGATACCTGGTGAGGACTCTGTATGTATTATACATCATGGCAGGTCAGTTGCCTTCTTAGCCTTTATGCTGCCAAAATCTTCTTAACATGTACTTGCATGTGGTAGGCTGATGCTGACCGTTATTATAGAAACAATGATTCAAAATTCATGCCTTTTTCGCGTTAAGCGTTGGTGTTACATACCGAGCCTCCTAAACTAGAGCTTTTGTTGCCTTTTTGGAGTGCAGTTTGGATGACGACTATCCTTCGGTGACCTTCACTTTTGAGAGCGGATCAACCCTGACAGTACAACCTCATGATTACTTCTTCCAGGTCCAAACAACGAGGGTAAGGGTTTGTTTTGGCTAGGTCTCCTCGTCTCCCTTTTTGTATTAATGTTTTATTTAATTTACTTTCTTTTTTATATATCCATGGTATCATATAGTTAAAGATTGTATCATCCATCCTTTCTACCTCATGAACCTTGCAGGACAACACTTTTTGCATTGGCTTTCAAACCTCAACATCTGAAAACCCTGACTTGACAATCTTGGGAGGTTTGTTTTTGTTCTTCTTGTTGTTGTTGTTTTTAAACTGGGAAATAAATAGATTGGTATTCACCCTTGTTTTTCTTCATGAGAGAGTCCTTTCTTTTTGAGCTAACTCTTGTTGTTTTGCTGACAGACCTAGTTTTGAAGAACAAGCTGGTTGTCTATGACCTTGAAAACCAACAAATAGGCTGGGCTGATTATAACTGTAAGAGTCTAATATGAAAAACCTTGGGAAAAAGGAATTAAGTATGGAATTGCTAAACCCATCATCATTTTTTTAAAGTGAAGATGTATTTTTATTAACAATAAGAAAAGAGTACATATAAACTGTGGGATTGTCTTCCCAAACAATCAAGAGAAGAACTACCCACGGAAACCCATCATCATTTTTAAGAGTAGCCATTTAACTTTTCCAACTTATTCTATGTCTCTTGATGTTCATGCAGGTTCCTCAAGTGTGACTGTCTTAACTTCAACGGGTAAGCCTGCACAAGTGTTTGCCACTGCAATTGGTAGCTCGGGACATCGAGCTCCTAAAACGGGAATTGAAATAAATTCTGCAATATTTTTACTAGTTTTTATAATGCTGGCCATATGATTTTCTTCAATTGATGTGCTCATGGTGGTCAAATATCCGTCTCTTGTACATATGTATATGTATGTACACACACATGTACATGTACTTTTCTGTTCCAGAAACACACTGATCCATAGAGAACTTGCAAAAGCAGTGGAAAAGGCGTTAGCTGCCGATTTAGACAGTCCTCTGTCTGGCTTTTTTTCTCAGTAGGTCCTCTATCTGGCCTTGTCCCAAGGTTCGTATACGCTGTACCGGCATGTACATGGATATGCATTAGTTCAGGCTCTAGTGGGTGCAGTACAGGAGAGTGTGATAAGTGGCAATACCATACCAAAAAATAAATTTTGAAGTGCCCAGCTATAATTCTAGTCAAGAGAGGGGCTTGTAATGATACGAGTCTTTTCACAAGCAAGTCAAATCACGACCAATTCATATCATTTCTTGAATATTAAAAAAAACTTGTGGGAGTAGAATTGTACTGGAATAACAAGACTAAGCATCACTCACCTGACTTAGGTTGGCGCTCTGATTAAATAAAGAAACTAAATATGCGGTCCAATAATAAATTCCAAAAGTTGTGTGTGTGTGTGTACATACAGACACATAGAGAGACACGTGCCCACGTAAGTACGTATGTACATACATATGCATATATATCGTATATGTATAAATATACTTACACATATTTACGTATGAATACACACACACACACACACACACACACACACACACACAATCATAAAAGCATATATGTCTCTCTCATGTGCATTGCACACTCCCCCCCATGTGTACGTAATGTGTGTGTGCATGTGTGCGCGCGCGCGTGTGTGTGTGTGTGTGAGAGAGAGAGAGAGAGAGAGAGAGAGAGAGAGGTATATGTGCAGAAGTGTATACATATGTATGTACATACGTATATATGTACACACTTTTTATATAAAAAAAAGGTGAAAATAAAGCTTCTATTATGGAAAAAAAACCAACCCAATGTGGGATTGACTCGGAAAAACAACTCAAATTGAGCAAGAGAGATTTGCTCCATTCGGAGGCTATTATGTAGTGCCTGTGTAAGATGCACTTTGAAAAAGGGATAAGGATCAAAGTCTGGCTGATTGAACATGGGAGTATTGCACATTTGTCATTTTGTCCAAAGTGCCCAAAATCTAACCCAAGAAAAGAATGTAGCATTATCGTGTAATCTTGGATTGTCCACACCAAAAGCCAAAAGTTCTTGGTGCATCTTCCACAAGGAAAATGAGCAGCCAAATCATTAGCTAGACATCCCAAGAATTGTTTGGAATTGTCTGTCTGACATCTACAACATCCACGAGATGCAATACCATGTTCCGTAAGAATATTAGCAACGAGCACTGTTCCAATCAAACATCTCTACATAAACAATCTTTGTTTGAGTGAAAGACCATTTTCCCATATACATTGTAGGCGTTTCTTCCATCAACTTTGAGGTTTATTCAGAACACAAAAAAGATTTGCATGCTCTTGTATCCATGGTCGTGGAAGTATATGGCGGTACATGGAGGTTGCGGTAATTATAAGCAATCGTAATCTCCTTCCATCAGGGTCGGAAAGCCCAACCATGCATTCTATCATGCAGATCTAAAAGGGGCATTGGTTCGAGAGGATGTAGCATATCTCTCAGCTTTCTCCATAGTGGCCTACGATGCATACCAAATGTTCTAGAAGCTTGCGGAAAAGAAAGTACCATGCCAGTGTCATCTACAACATCTATTATTTGATTCATGACAAATCTTGCGAGGGAATATGCTTTTCAAGGCTAGAGACTCGAGATGTAGAGAGGACCAATGAATACCTTTCCAAGCGCATGGAATTTCCTTGAAAAGCTTCCTTGCCATACCATGAAATTATAAGCTTCCACACACACACACACACACACACACATACACACATACATATACATATCATATATATAAGTAAAAAATAAACATAAAATATAAATAAATAAGATATATAAATATTATGTGTATATATATGTATATATTTATACGTACATGTATATATTATATATATATATATGTGTGTGTCTATTCTTATATTGTGTGGGATCTCCGTGAAAGACGATCGCGATGGTAGCTTAATCACTTGAGAAAGAGAGAGAGAAGAAGCAAGAGGGAAGTATGAGAGAATAAGTGATTAGTACTAATCACTCTCAAATCCTAACCCTAAGCACACCACACATGTTAGATTAGAGTTGCTATTGCATAAATGGGAGAATGAGTTACAAACAAAAGAGAAATTGGCTTTTATAGTTTCAAGCCTTTTCTCACTAGGTCGTCTGGGAGTAAGTGACCCCAAGTGTCCAAAACATAGTTACAAGGCTTTTCTTTATGGTTTGGCCAACTGATCGATATCCTCTTGTCTGTCCTTCGAAGCTCAATACTTAGGAGCATCTTTAGGGTGTTTTCCTCGTCAAATGATGACGGGACTTACAATATAGTGCGAACGTCCATTACATAAGTGTGCGGACATGGTTGTCATAGGAATGTGTTAACCAATATGTGGATATCATACTTCTCTTTCTCAACTCGTTTGTGCCCCTGTGATTGGTAAGAGGTTGTCGAGGCACGCTTGGAAGTGTCGCACTTGGTTAGTTCTCTTGTCTCTCTGGAAATGAGGGGGTGAGTTAGTAAGATGGAAAGAAGTTAGTGGAGTGCTGGCGATTAAGTATCCAACTATTCGTATGGGCTCTTATGAGTTTGTTTTCTTATATGTGACCAGTAGTACCCTTTATTTTGTTTTTGGTGTTTTTTTTTTTGCCTTTTGTGGTTGGACATCCTCTTGAGAGAAGTCAAAGTACCTGAACGAGTAGACTAGCACGGAATACTTAATGACCAATTTTGAAGTGGTAGGTGGTGGCATGAATGAGGGGTTAATAAAACAATGGTGTGTTAGTAAGTAATTAGCGGCGAGGGGGAATTCCAAAGGGACAAGGAGGTAACTCACATGGATATTGCTTGCGCTTTGAGATGCTGTATACAGTCAATGGCGATTTACATGACAGGTATCGCTCCCGGGGATGTTGAGTTATTGTCGTGCGGTGTTCTCTTTTTCTTTTAGTTATATGTCTTCTTCTGTCATTGTAGCTCATGGAACTAGGATCCTGTGTTGATAAGAGTGGTAGTTGATGGTGAGAATCCAAATATGTTGAGCATAAGAAGAAGTTATGGATAGGATTGATGTGGCATGAATCACAGTTATTTAGGTGAAGCGGGGGTAATTAAGAAAATCCATGCAATGGGTCGTACCATTGACCAAGCTTGCGCCCACCACGGTCCCCTCATCCAGAGATGTACGTGTGTGGTTGTCGATGCTGAGGCTTTGTGCGGTCTGTGCACATAAGACAACATGGTGAGAATTGCAAGTGTTGTGTTTGGGCGAGGACAAAAGGTGTGCCCATGGTTCCAATCCACTCTTTTCCAATGATAATCTGGACTTGGAGTACTCCTACATCTATGACATGAAATTTATACTCCAACTGGTTATTTCTTATAGAAATTTTAGGAATGAAATACTCAATACTCACTAAACGCATTTCATGTGAAATTTGAATGTAAGTGTTTTCTTGTGTAAGTGTGGGTTATCCATGAGTTGCGCAGTGTGAAGAGATGGTTTGCCTAGGGAGATCTATGTGTCCCGTGGCAAAAGATTATGGCTAGATGTGGGAGACAGCAAGGCACGTTTTCTTTGCATGTTTCTGTCCCAAAGAGTCTTTGTGGGAGTCTGTGTCACTGTTCGCATAAATCGAGTTGTTTGATGTGAACGTGCGATTTGGGCTTGGCCACTTGTTAAATAGGCACTCGAGGATTAGGAGGCATAGGGGAGGCAAGATCTTCGTTTATCGACGTCATGTTGGCGAACGGAGCTTCCTCGACCTTAAGCATAAGTTGGGGCTCTTGCCTTACCGAGTGTGGAAGTTCAGGTTCTTGTCCCAAACATCGGAGTAATTATAGGAGACTGCGCACAATCGGGTATTGATTCAAGGGATGCAAAAACGGGTACCAAAAAATACATGTTGAAGTGCCCAACTATAATTCTAATCAAGAGAGGGACTTATAATGATGCGAGTCTTTTCACAAGCAAGTCAAATCACGACCAATTCATATCATTTCTTGAATATTTTTTAAAAAACTTGTGGGAGAAGTAGAATTGTACTAGAATAACAAGACTAAGCATCACTCATATGACATTGGTTGGCACTTTTTATTAAATAAAGAAACTAAATATGCGGTCTAGTATATTCCAAAAGTTGTGTGTGTGTGTGTGTGTGTGTGTGTGTGTGTGTGTGTGTGTGTGTGTGTGTACATATAGACATATAGAGAGACACACACGCATCCATGTACGTACGTACATACATGTATATATATATATCGTATATGTATAAATATACTTACACATATTTACGTATGAACACACACACACACACACACACACAATCATATAAGCATATATGTCTCTCTCGTGTGCATTTGCAAACTCCCCCCATGTGTATGTAATGTGTATGTGCATGTGCATGTGTGTGTGTGTGTGTGTGTGTGTGTGTGTGTGAGAGAGAGAGAGAGAGAGAGAGAGAGATGTGCAAAAGTGTATACGTATGTATGTACATACGTATATATATACACACTTTTTATATTAAAAAAAGTGAAAATAAAGCTTCTATTATGAAAAAAAAACTACAAGGAGTTAATCCAAGGTGGGATTAACTCGAAAAAACATCTCAAATTGAGCAAGAGAAATCTGTTCCATTCGGAGGCTATTATGGAGTGTCTGTCTAAGATGCACTCTCAAAAAGGGATAAGGATCAAAGTCTAGTTGATTGAACATGGGAATATTGCACATTTGCCATATTGTCCAAAGTGCCCAAAATCTAACCCAAGAAAAGAATGTAGCATTATCGTGTAATCCTGGATTGTCTACACCAAAAGCCAAAAGTTCTTGTTACATCTTCTACGAGGGAAATGAGCAGCCAGATCATCAGTTAGACATGCCAAGAGCTGTCTGGAATAAGTACAATGCCACACCAAATGTGGCACACTCTCAATGTGACTACTACATCTACAACATCTGCAAGATGCAATACCACGTTTCATAAGAATATTAGAAACGAGCAATGTTCTAATAAAAAATCTCCACAGAAACAATCTTTGTTTGACTGAAAGACCATTTTCCCATATACATTGTAGGCGTTTCTTCCATCAACTTTGACGTTTATTCAGAACCTAGAAAAGATTTGCATGCTCTTGTATCCATGGCCGTGGAAGTAAAGGATGATACATGGAGGTTGTGGTAATCATATGCAATCGTAATCTCCTTCCAATCATCAGGATGTCAGAAAGCCCAATCATGCATTCTATCATGCGGATCTAAAGGGGCATTGGTTCGAGAGGATGCAGCATATCTCTGAGCTTTCTCTATAGTGGCCTCTACGATGCATTTCAAAATTTCTAGAAGCTTGTAGAAAAAGTACCATGTCACTATCATCGATAACATCTTCTATTTATTGATGACAAATCTTGTGAGGGAATATGCTTTTCGAGGCTAGAGACTCAAGATGTAGAGAGGACCAATGAATACTTTCCAAGCGCATGGAATTGCCTTAAGAAGCTTCCCTACCATACCATGAAATTATAAGCTTCCACACACACACACACACACACACACACATACACACACATACACATATACATATACACATACATATCCATATATATAAGTAAAAAATAAACATAAACATACAAATAAATAAGATATATAAATATTATGTGTATATATGTATATATTTATACGTAAATGTATATATACATATATATGTGTATATCCTTATATTGTGTGGGATCTCCGCGGAAGACGATCGCGATGGTAGCCTAATCACTCAAGCAAGAGAGAGAGAGAGAGAGAGAGAGAGAGAGAGAGAGGAAGAAGCAAGAGGGAAGCATGAGAGAATAAGTGATCAGTATTACTCCCAAATCCTAACCCTTAGCACATTACACATGCTAGTTTAGAGTTGCTATTGTACAAATGGGAGAATGAGTTACAAACAAGAGAAATTGGCTTTTATAGTTCCAAGCCTTTTCCCACTAGGTTCTCTGGGAGTAAGTGACCCGAGGCGCCCAAAACATAGTTACAAGGCTTTTCTCTATGGTTTGGCCAGTTGATCGAGATCCTCTTGGCTGTCCTTCGAAACTCAATACACTTAGGTGTGTTTTAAGGGTGTTTTCCTCATCAAATGGCATGATTTACAATATAGTGCAGGCGTCCATTACATAAGTGTGCGAAGATAGTTGTCGTACGAATGTGTTAACCAATATGTGGATACCATACTGCCCTTTCTCAACTCGATCATGTCCTTGTGATCGGTAAGAAGTTGTCGGGCGGGCACGTTGGAAAGTGTCGCACTTGGTTGGTTCTCGTGTCTCTCCAGAAATGATGGGGTGGGGGAGTTAGTAAGATGGAAAGAAGTTAGTGGAGTGTTGGCGATTAAGTATCTAGCTATTCATATAGGCTCTTATGAGTTTGTTTTCTTGTATGTGACCAGTATTACCCTTTATTTTGTTTTTGGTGTTTTTTATTTTTTGTCACCTTTTGCAGCTGGACATCTTCATGAGAGAAGTCAGAGTACTTTAATGAGTCGACTAGCACGAAATATGAAGCACAATTATTCATTTAAAGCGGGGGTAGTTAAGAAAATCCATGTGATGGGTCGTACCAGCACGGTCCCCCCGTTCAGAGATGTACCTGGGTGGTTGTCGATATACTGAGACTTTGTGCGGTGTGTGCGCATAGGACATCGCAATGAGAATTGCAAGTGTTGTGCATGGGCGAGGGCAAAAGGTGTGCTCATGGTCCCAATGATAATCCGGACTTGGAAGGCTCCTACATCTATCACATGAAATCTACACTCCAAGTGGTTATTTCCTATAGAAATTTTAGGAATGAAATACTTAATACACAATTCTCATTAAATGCATTTCATGTGAAATTTGAATGTAAGTGTTTTCTTGTGTAAGTGTGAGTTATCCACCATGAGTTTTCCATGCCTCCAAGAATATGAGATTAGTGTGGACCATAAGGTAGATGTGGGCTTGCCAATGTTGAAGACCATTGTCGGGAGTCCAATCCATATTTTGGTGGATTTAGTTCTGGTGGAAGTTCAGGGGCGGTGGGAGACTTACCAGTTGTTGTTAGGGGTGAGACAGTACCCTTTGTGGAAGTAGTTGGTGCGGGCAGAGGATCAGATTCGATGCACACCCCTTTCTAGAGAATCATTGTTACCTTGCCCTTAGGAAGCACAAGGGTAGCTATGTTGTTGCCCGAGTTGATTGCACTTGGAGCGTTCTTGACCCAGCTTCCTCCAAGGATAACTGCTTCTTTGGTCTCACCTGTGGGAACCACATAAAACTTACAAGCGAATGGGTTAGAGACAATATGTACAGTTTTTGTAAAAGACCTAAGGCTTTGAGTACGTTGTCCACTAGGCAATTAAATTTTGGCATGGGCATTGAGAAGAGATGATTTACCTAAGGAGATCCTTGTTTCCTATGGAAAAAGATTGTGGCTAGCTGTGGGAGACAGTAAGGCACGTTTTCTTTTCACATTTTTGCCAAAGGGGAAATCTAGCCAGAGCCAAAGGATGGTCATTTCATGTTGGGGAGCTACACTTACACTTAGGGTGTTATGCGAGGCAAGGGCCTTGTAGGGTTCATGAAAGTACTTAGCTGGTTGGGAGCACAAATTGTGTGCCAAGTTTGCGATCTAGGAGGGTATCAAGTGTAGCAATGATTTTCATCTAGTCGTGGTTGATGTTATCATCATTGAGAGAAGCGATTGTGTATGGCACCTGCGCGTCATCAAGGGTTTGATGTTACAAGCATCGCAAACAAAGAGATTGTCGATTCGAGCAGCGGTCATAGAATCTTTGTTGGCAAAGGGACATCTGACCATGGGATGTGTGTGCCACATATGTAGATTCACTTTGAGCATTTAATTCCCTTTGCGGAGGTAGACATGATTTGAGTCCCAGTCATGGATTAGACATGTTTCTCGCATGAAGGGTCTTCCAAGGATGTTGTCTCATAGACGCCGTTACAAAAGTCCATGACTACAAATGTAAGTTTGAAGTCACTGACTCTAATATTAAGGTCAAGCGCTAGGCTAAGGGGTTATGCAAATGTCGTGTCCATAAGCTTTATCATCATCAATGTGGTGGGATCAAGGTGTGGTTGGCCCTAGTTTTCCCAGCACGTTCTTGTGAAGATGCTTATACCAGCACCCCCATCCAGGATGCCTTTGACCCCATGTTCGTTTTAGGAAATGGGCAAGGCTGCGTTTGTGTCATCACCTTCAAAGTAGTGGCCCAACGCATTTACTCGAATTGTTGGTGCACCTTTGGGTCGTGGGTTGGGTTGATGGAGTAGTTCAAGATGATGGGGCTCGGATGCATATGATGAATCTGAGTTAGCTCTCTCCTTTACGGAGCCTGTAGTTTTTGTTCCATCCAATCCCTAAGGTCATTCCATAAATTTGGATTTCCTTTTAACAAGGTTCCAAGGATTTGGGAGGAGCATGGGGGAGTGGCATTGATGAGAAGCTTCCTCATGTGTAGGGCCTTGTTCATAGGGTGGACTGGCAATGGTATATTTTGGGGGGCTGCATGGGGGAGTGGCATTTTGGCACGATCATCGCTCCCCCAAAGGAGGATGATGTGGTCTTTGTTGAGCCACATGGGGGGCTGCATGGGGGAGTGGCATTTTGGCACGACCATCATTCCTAGAGGAGGATGATGTGGTCTTTATTGAGCCACCTCTGTGGATGCAAACCCATTCATCACCATGGCCAATGTGCTTAGAGCGGTGTTTCTTTTTAGATGGGGCACATTCAGTAGCTAAGGTGTTGGACTACTTGGGTTTATTGGCCTTCTTGAGTTTGGCCTGCAAACCGTGTGATGACATTCAATGAGACAGTGGATATCTTCCCATGTTGAACGCTCCCTCAACACATTGAGGGAGGACATGCCTTCAACCACAGAGTGAGAAACTGATTGCAAAGGGCATGCCTTCAACTGCAAAGGGAGAAACTGATTGCAAAGGGCATGCCTTCAACCGCAGAGTGAGAAACTGATTGCAAAGGGCAATCCTTAAAGTAATGGTCGATTCCATAGCCATGACATTGTGATGTCACTAGCAGGCACTGCTTTTGAGGGTAGAGGAAAAACTAAAGAGGTGGTATTCCTTCAGGTACACCTAGAGTGTGTACAATTGGTTTAGGGTCCATGTGAGGCATCGACAAAGGGAGATGATGTGTTTTGATGCCTTAGGGAACGGCCGAGCGCATGGGCTCCAAGGGTTTATGATTGGACCCGTTTTAATCTTTCCATGATCAATGGGGTTTTCCTTGAGAGGCAACGATTGGAGTGAAAAGATGGGCACTATAGAAGGTCATGGTAGCACTATGTGTGAGTGGTTAGTTGGGGGGGGTGCCACCAGTAATGCATGGTGCCCAGAAGGAAATGAGGGAAATGTTACGAATGAGCTTTAGGTTATTATTCGCTTAGTGGCCAATTGCATGGAGTGGCTTTGGGTTGTCATTGGCTCGGTGGCCGAATGCGTGGAATGGCTTTCTCGCATGTTGTCATCAAGAAAGATCGCCCATTTTTGCAAGCTTGATCAAAGGTGGAGGGATCCTTGACCAACATGTGGTTGTGAAGTCTTGGATTGTGCAAGCCCAAGAGAAAACGGTCTATTAAGTGCTTGCAAGCTTGATCAAATGTGGAGGGGTCCTTGACCAACATATGGTCGTGAAGTCTTGGATTGTGCAAGCCCAAGAGGAAACGATCCATTAAGTGCTTGTACTCAATTTTTCCCTCTCTTTGCAATAGGAATCGAGGTACTTAATGCGTGCGATGTAATCGCACACATTAAGTGCTTGTCACTCATTTTTTCTCTCTCTTCGCGCAACCCGAATCTAGGTACTTAATGTGTGCGATATAGTCGTAAGGTTTCCTCTTCTTTTTGTTCTAATTAGAACACTTGGATTATGGGGCTCCATTTGGACCCGTAGGATACAAATCCAAGAACGAAGGTCTCTCTCACTGCTTTGAAAGAGCCTTTGTGCTAAGGGTACAAGGATTGGAACCAATGCACAGCTTTACCTTCAAGGTTGAGTCCAAAGAGATGGACCTTTGTTGCATCATCTAAAATTTCAAATGCCTGCCAGATTTGGTTAAAGACCTCTAGGTGGAATACGGGGTATCCAACGCCATGGAATTTCGGCATAAGTTGAAAAATTTTCATCCGCGTGGGTTGTGTATATGATGTTTGTGGGTGCAACTGTTGTGCCACTCCCCTTCCTAGAGCTTGCGCTAAGCACGAAATGTCCAGTTGTAGCTTAAGTGGAGGTGGTACGTGGGTGGGAGGTGGGAATAGATCCATGGGTATAGGAGGAGATACGTGGGTGTGCTCAAGACATCGAGTCACTTCGGGTTGCCTGTATGGATGTGCACCACTAGATGGGGGATCTTAATTAATCGTTTTGCTCTCATGACCAAACGCGTTTGGCGCGGCCACGTGAATGTGCCATGGCTGGGGTGCCACCCAATGGAATGGAGGCACTTGGGGCATGCAACCATGACCGAAAGTGTCCATGATGTGCATTGAGACTTAGAAACGCTTCAACGGTCTGCATGTGGACCTTAAACAGGAGTGTTCGGTCTCTTTTGCCTCATGCGTGAACACATCCTTAAGGTGAAAATGGTCTTTTTAGGTGTTTCATGTGTGTAAAAACCACCCTAGTGAGCCACAGAGGTAGACCATAAGCACCTCTAAAGATTTGAAAAATTGTTTTTTTAGGTATGGTATGCCTGTGGATTTAGTATGGTACGCTCGTGGCTTTGGCACGGTACGATCGTGGCTTTGGCACGGTACCATCGTGTCTCAGGCAGGATTTGGCCATATCTTTGGCACAGTATGGCCGTGGCTTTGACATGGTACGGCAGTGCCTTTGGTATGATGCACCCATGGCTTTGCCATACGGTACGGCCCTGTCCAAGTTTGGAACGACCGCGTCAAGGTTTTTTTTTGTTCGGGATGGTACATCCGTACACTTATGAGCGTACGTCGTGTCTTTAGGAAGGTATGACCATGTTCTTTTTAGGTATGGTATTCCCATCGCTTATGAGCATACACCCGTTTACTCGTACGCGCGTCTTTAGGAAGGTACATTCGTGTCCAAGTTTGGAACGACCGTATCAATTATTTTTTTTTTCAAATTTTTTTTTCTCGGGTTTGTCCGTACACCACCCCAATTTGAATTGAGGTGAGGTGATTGTTCAGTGAGGGACAACTAAGATCCCCTCATTAATGCAAGGTAGGTGGGAAAAGGCTAAAGTTAGAGGTTAGCTCTAGATTAATGGTTTTTAACTAATCTAGAGGTACTCTAACTTAGCTAAAAATTAATCCCTCTTAATCCCACTGTTGATCACCTTTTAACCCTCTTTTTTACTCTATAATTTCTCCCTAATGATGGCAAGGAGTTTAGAGATGGGGATTTGATAGGTGGATTAGAAACGTTTAGGCTAACCCAATGATGTGATCACTCCTAATTTATCTCTTTAATTAGGTCTCTAATTAGCCCACTTAAAAGAGAGAAAATTAGACAAATGAGACCTACTTAGTGCTGATTCTCACTAATTGTGAGCTAATGAAAGTGGTCTAGGCATGGAATTAGATCAAGGCAAGTGTTTAGAACACTAATGCCACTCCAACTACTCCAATTACAAGCAATTAGGCTCAATTTTTTGTTTTTTTTAGCTCTCCTTAAGTTCACTAATCACACTAACTAGTAGATTAGTGATAATTAATAAAAATTAAGATATTATTTGTGATTTTTGTGTGTTTTTGGGTTGATTGGTGTTCTATCTTACATTCCTAAGCTACCATGTTTAAGCAAAAACCCTCTTCTTTGAGCTCTCTAATCACCCAAATCTCTAGTTTTTTTGCTCAAACACTTGCTAATCCTACTCCCAACCAAAAGCTATGAGAAAAATCAAAACAAAAACAATAAAATAAATCAAACAAACCGAAAATCGAATGCCATAGTTACTTACTTGGCATCAGGCTATGGAGGCTTCGTCAGATTTGAATCAAAGAAGGCTTTGACAAGTAGTGGATTGGCGCTCCCCAGTAAAACGGTGACAAAGTGGGGTCTAATGTTGCTAGTTCACCTTTGTCTGGTCCTTTCTTCATACATGATGTCTCGGGATTGGGTAAAATGTGGAATGTAGTTATGAATGGTCACTCTCTTCGTGTGAGTAGACAGATGTAGTCTTTGAGCCTTTTGTGGAAAATATAGATGATCATTTTGACAATGATGTTTTTTAATTTCACATCTTTTATGCTCGCACTCATTATTGTTCATGAGTGGTCATGTTGATTTGCCATGAATTTTAGCCACATTAGGGAAAAACGAGACTCATTTTCAGGCCCTATAAGATAATCCACGTCATCCTATTTTTTGTGAGTCAAAAAAGGAAAAATGAAGAAATTTCAGCTTATTTTTGCGTGTTTTCGTAGAGAGAGATAATCAACAAGTTGGTCCTTACTCTGACGGCATGTTTTTAAATGCTTGAGAATAAAAGAGAATATTTTATTATTGTAGAATGCTCCTTGTATGTAATAAATATCGAAGGAATAATTAGCCCCCAACATATCTATTGGGAAACGAGCTCTCAATCAATGTACTATATGAAAAGAGTTTTCCCTCTTTAGTAAAGCATTTCTGTTTAAGTGATTTTTTTTCTCCCCGATTCTATTGCAATTTTATCATTTAGCCTAACACACTAATATTGATGTCCATTAAATCCTCATTCCATTTTACTTTTACTTGCATATTTGACCAAGTTTCCATGGGAGAGAAAAGGAAGCCATATCATATATATATTGATCTTTAAGAAGATTATGCTCCCTTTGAAGAAAATAAATAAGCCCATTTCAATCAATTTAAGAGAAAAGAATGAAATAAGAGTTTTAGGTTCAAAGCATATAGACCTTTAGTGTGATGGATCTATGTATCCAATAAATTGTCTAGACTCATTCACTCCTCCATTCTCTAATTCGATCTCATCGATCAGATATATTGGAGATGGTCACCAAGGATTGCTTATCCAATAAATCCTCTAGACTCCTTCATACCTCCATTCTCTAGTCTGGCCTCATCAATCAAATATGTTGGAAATGCTCACCAAAGATTGCTTAGCTATTACATTGCACTAAGAAAATCAACTAGAGTTGTAAAAGACTTAAATTTTGTAGCACAGTTGGAGTATAATCATTTGAAAGAAATGTAAACCACACTTTAAAAAATCCATTTACATTGAAGAAACAACCTTTTAACCATTTATCTTATGATAATTATTGCTATATAAAAATGATCATAACAATGAGATATGGGACATCCATGGGATCTAATATCTCATATCGTGTTATTATGGCCAATTTAGAATAACCTCATTTTAGTCATTTTAGTCATTTTAGTGCTTGAATGGATTGAAATTAATAATTAAAGAACTGCTCCAAAAATATAATATTGTATTCAAGATAAGAGTATAAGAGACT
Source organism: Cibotium barometz (assembly GCF_041138505.1). NCBI lineage: Eukaryota > Viridiplantae > Streptophyta > Polypodiopsida > Cyatheales > Cibotiaceae > Cibotium > Cibotium barometz. The sequence continues at coordinate 37,674,577 of NC_141095.1, forward strand.
ATAAGACTGTATGATGTTGCTCCAATACTTTTTGTGATTGAAATTTGGTGTTTTTGACATCACAAACACGTCCGGCACACCTCAAAACCCCAAGAAGAACGACTCTTGGAAGAACGAGGAGATATGGCAAAAATAGACATGGAACACGAATGACCACTACCACATGATATGGGGCATTCTTGTTCCATTTCTATTTTTGCCATATCTCCCCGTTTCGGCATCGGAATGCAATGATCCAAGAGTCATTCTTGGGGTCTTGAGGCATGTCAGACGCATCTGTGATGTGAAAAACACCAAATTCAATCACAAAAACTATTGGAGCAACATCATACAATCTTAGAGTCTTAGAGATCATATCATATTGAATTAAGGAGAGACCATGAGTATAAATCAAAATTGAATCATAATAACATGATTCATAATACTAGTCTTATTGGATTAGTATAATTTATGCTTCAACACGTGTGCTCTCTACATGTGATGGATTTTTCTTTAGATATTTTTTTAATTAAAACAAATCCATCTCATAATGTTTAGTGAAGGAGCAGTGGATCATAATGATTTTAATGACCAAGTAAAGAAGAAATATGGTAAAAATATACATGGATAAAAATGACCCACCCAAAAGGACCAGAACAATGTGATCAGGAACAAAAGTCAGCATATGATGTCCCATATCACGTTGTTGTGGTCATTTTTTGCATTGAGAGTATTTTGCATCAGACACGCAAAATGACCAAAATAACACGATATGGGACATAAGCTAATATAAGATGTCCCATATCACATTATTTTGCACATTTTTTTCTTTAAGGAGTATCTTGCACCAAGCACCCAAAATGATCAAAACAACGGCATATGGAACATATGCCAACATAGGATGTCCCTTATCGCATTGTTGTGGTCATTTTTTACTTTAATGCTATCTTGCACTAGGCGCCCAAAATGACAAGAACAACACAAAATGGGACATAATCCAACATAGGATGTCCCATATCACGTTGGTGTGGTCGCTTTTTTGCTTCAAGAGTATCTTCCAAACCTAAATGCTCAATTGGCATTAATCTTAGAACTGTGGAAAAATGAACTAATGTTGTAAAATATCACAAAATCAAATTAATCCAAGGAAAGACCACAACAATATGATATGAGACATAAACTAATATAGAATGTCGAATAGCTTTGTGATTGTTTCTCACATGATAGATCTTGCAAACTTTAATAACTAACTATAATTTTTAAGGCTTACTTGATAGAGGCCACTTACATATTAGAGTCACTTTTTTCCTTGTAGTTCTTTACACAATATACATTTTGCATGCCCTGATGATACCTATACAACAAAGAGAATCATGCCAGAAACTAGCATGTTATGCATTTGTTGGCTCATTCATTTGCATTCTTGTTTTGTACTCTAAATTAAAATTAAAATGGTAAATCTATTTGGCTCTCGTCAATGATACCTTCTCTTAATTGTTAAAAGAATTTCGTTCTCTCCAATAGTGATTGTTGAAATTACTCTATCATTGAATTTGATTGCAACTCCAATTAGAAGAGAAAATTACATTTTTCTCTTCCTTTATATCCCATCCTTCACACCAAGGATTTTATTCATATCTCTCTCCTGCATGTTTTCACATACAACCATTATCTTTGTAACTCTTATTATTGACTTTGCAAACAAATGAAATAAACTTACAATTTGGTTTGTGTCAAGGAAGATCTTGTGGACAAGAATCTCTTCAATACATGTTTTATTGATCCCATGTTTGAATCCTTGGATTCTTTCTTTCAAACATGATATAAAATCGTTGGTGGGCTGATTCTCTTTGCTTTCTTTTCTATAATGGCTATAGAAAAATCAACCGCCCTTGACATTGTCAAGGGATTCCATGCATTTTCTACATCAAGTATATTATGTAATCATTTGGACATTTGAAGATGGCCTTCTAGATCATGTTGCCATATCAAGGAATGCAAGAGCGCAAACAGGAAATGGCATTTGGTAGTGATCAGAGTGAAAAAAAGTGAGAAAATCGTGCATGTGTTGTTAAACGTGGGAAACATGAGTTTAAAAGTATAGGCTGGAAACGTACATTTAAGCCTTACGAAAATGTTAAATGCTGACAACATTCTACGTTACGTAGGCTTGTTGCTCATTGGTTGGGCATCTATTTTTCTTTTCCCTAAAAGGCCCAAGAATGAGTCGTGTTTTCCCCTAATGTGTGTCGCATATAATGATCCATTGGGAAGATGGATAGTGCTCCAATGCCATGTGAATGGATAGATCTTTAAATTTGGTGTTGTATATGCATCATAGACTTCTTCAATGAGAACTCAAATGTGGAAAAAATTGAGTGCTTACCCTTGGCTTTCAAATGTGTTTTTCTGTGGAGACTTAAATAAATCTCCTAAATATGATGATAATACTAACCACAAATTGCATATGCTTGGTACTGAAATACGTTAGTGTCATGCTACACTTTAATATATGGGAGTATGTGATTTGTGGAAACACTTGATGCCTACCACGCAAGGGTTCACATTTCATAACAATGCTATTGGGCTCATCTAGACAGCTGGTATATGTTAAATGCAAACCAATATGGTACTTTTACATGCAAAATGTCTATAGACTATTCAATGCGTCTTTCAGATCATCACCCATTGTGGATGATATTGTGTTTTGGCATATCAATAACGGATGTTCCACTCCGACAAAAGAGGCTATTTATTGATCAGCAATAGCTATCTAAAACATCAACCTTTTGTTGATTTGGTCGCTCATGTAATGTAGCCCTTAAAGATGCATATATTTATTGACAACATTAACATGGCTTGGCACAAATTCACCACTCGCATGCAGGCTATTATTTTTGGTTATGGTAAATGGTTCTTGGGAGAAGAAAGAGGTAGAGTGCAGGATGCAAAACTCATCGCTCAACAACTCACTGAATGTAGTCATCAAAGAAGCCCAGATGATTCAGAGCAAGACTTTTATCCAGGCAAGCATTTGTATTAAAGAAGTGATGAAAGAAAGCTGCAAAAATGGTAGATCAGGTCGAGATAAAAACCTCTAAAAGATAAGTGTAAGCCCTTGAAAGATATTGTTACACTATAATGGTAGTTTATTGCCAGTGTCATGGTGGAAAATACGGGGTTTGGGCCTAAGACGAGAAATATTATTTATTGGCTCTATGAAGGAGGCATTGCTCGATGTATATTACACGAGAGTCTTTTAGATATTTGGTCTCTTGGCAAATCAGTGCAACAAGGTTTCCCCCTTAGTGCATTACTTTATGTGATAGCCACACTCATGCCATGCTCTTATTAATGGACAAACTTCTTGCAGAGAATAAGCTACATTGAATATAGATTTCGAATGTAAAGCACTTTGTTAGCCAAGCTTATGCAGATGATTCATTTTTCTTTCCAAGGAATAGCTTCTCTTATTTTTCTTTCCAATTCTTTCCGTGAAGCATGTGTGTGTGTGTGTGTGTGTGTGTGTGTGTGTGTGTGTGAGAGAGAGAGAGAGAGAGAGAGAGAGAGAGAGAGAGAGAGAGAGTACTATGTTGTGCAAGATGATTACATGTGTGTGTGAGAGAGAGATTATCCAAAAAGGGAGGAGAAAATAAAGTGAGCCACACGACTAATTTAATATCAACATTAAAAAAACTATATTGATATATCAGCCTTATCAATATAAGGCTACCAAGTACTCTTATCTTGGTAAGGCTACCAAGTACTCTTATCTTGAGCAGAAGGCTACATCCCTCTTTACAGGTGAGGAGACCTATTATACACCACTCTCATCTCGTCTAAATCCACCTAGCCTAATACAACTAGCTCAAACTCATGTTCTTAAGCATGTAGATTTCATACATTCCAACACCCCCCCTCCTCAATGGCTACATGGCACATGGAAGCCATTGGACTTTATACCTTACATGATTTACAAGACACAATGGGTTAACCTTTATAGATTAGGATTTACAAGAATTAGATAGGTTATGGTGAGTGGTATACAAAACTCTAGCTAGGGAGTAATACAAAATACAAGATGCTTTTGATGAAGCAATTGGCTATAAGCACCTAGTTACCATGAGTGTATTAATGTGCCACCTCATAGACACACATTCCAAGCAAAAGGAACACATATGAGCACCTTGTGTCACATCGTAGCATGTTGATAGACATCCCCCTCTTAACTACATGATTCCATAGAATTCTTTAGAACTAGACACCATCCTGCTCTCCATTGGTTGATTTGGAGGGATTAATAAGAGGACTAAACACCTTGGCGGACCAACACACAAGAGAAACCTTGTCCTCCTTGATGGTGAAGACGATGTAGAAGACATTACTTGATATGGCACAAGCATGATGCTTGCACATGACCGGGGATCCAAGCATTGTTGTGAGGAGAATGTATAAAAATTGGTGAAGAGCGCATTAAATACCTCATGTTTATGATGAGCACCATGAAAACGGGCTCCCAAGAAGGTGTCAGAGATGAAGTAGACCTTTTTCCCATGAACTTGGACCATTGATCACAATAGAAAATTGTTGCCATGATATATAAGATCCACACTATGAGCTGATATAAGATCCACACTATGAGCTGATGTACTGCATAATTTTTAACATGTACCTCCTCTAGAAATGAGTCATAGCATGAAATATTGGATATTGGTGGGTCAAAATGTAGCCTACCCTGTGTGGTGCACTTTTGCAATATGACTGCAGCAACTGCATACAAATTTCTTCTTCCTCCACCTTAGATACAGGCTCATGGAAATTCACTATGGCACATTGACAAGCCTGCTGGGCGGAGGGTGTCTCTCTCAAACATCTGGAAGAGTAAATTACCCCTCAAATAGAAAGTCTTCTTTTGGAGATGCCTCATTGGTGCTTTACTAGTTGGCAGTTTTTTGGCTGAAAAATGTATTGAAGCTACATCTTGTAGAAGGTGTTCGCATCTTCTATGGTCTTACCCCTGTTCTCATGCTCTTCTGGGGACAGATTGTTAGGATGTCTTCGTCTCAGATTTGTGGGTAGATCTTTTGGTAAATTTTTTTAGCTTTTTAGCAGCATTTCTCCCCCCTTTTCTAGAATTTGATGCTTTCATTGCATGGACTAGGTTTTGGGCCCTATGGTCCATTTATTATGCAAGAAATCAGCTGATCTTTGCCACAAAAGATATTCATTGTTTTACTTTATTCAAGAGATCCCTTTTTTTATCTCTTCAGGATTCTTTTGACCTTGGAGATCTTCCCTTGCACCAGTTACAAGTGTTCTTTGATTGCTTTTAAATTTTAGCTGTCTTGATGTCGGGCAGCTGGGATTGTAAATTACCTCATGTTTCTTGTATTTTGACTGTGGGTTTTCTTCTCCACTTGGAGGTCTTCCACTAGTAATATAAAGTATTTAAAAAAAAGTGTGTTTGTTTGTGTGGGTGTGTGTGTGTGGGGGGGGGCGGGGGGGGGCGGGGGGGGGGGTGTGATGGAGAGTTCAACGAGGAGATATGCACTTCCGACTGTGCAACACCGCCTTCGCCTCTGTGCAGCGCACCACGCAGCACCATCTTCATTGACTGTGTAGCACCGTCTCTACTCTTATGCACCTACTTCTTGTGCCTTTGCACACATGCATCTACATGTGTGTCTCTAATATACGAGTCTGTGTACAACGATGGCCTGTTGGCTTCAGACCAAAATCTGAATATCAAGGTTTACCATCATGCTCACAAGAATGAAGAGCATAGGAACAAGGTTCTCTATAGTAAGCTTGGTAAATTTCTCTAGGAGTTATCTCTTGACAAATGTCTTGTTCATAATACGCTGATTGGTGACTTTGTGGATAGTAAAAAGAATTGGCAATTACCGGATCCTAATTTTCGATTTGATATTCCTCTCCCTTTGGTGGTCTCATCACCAATGAAATTCTCAAAAAATGTTGTAGTGCTTTTCTTACTGGGCAAGATGCCTCTTGCGACTAAGGTGGCACAATGGATAAAATTAGAATTGCAGGGAAATGTAATTGATGGTGTGTAGTGGGATGCTAGAGGATTTTATAAGGTTCTTTTTAAAGAACTTAAACACAAAGTAGCTTTGCTTGAAAAGTCGCCTCTCATGTTTGGCACTCATTTGGTTCATGTATTGTTGTGGTTGGCAAATAAAGATTACGAAAGTGTCATTAAGCATAAATTCCCAATGTGGGTCACGAGAAAGCATTTCCCAGAACATTTATGTGAATATTTGCTTATGTTGGCTGCTTATTTGGGTAAGGTCATTTTTCCTCCTCGACTTGTTGAAGATGGAAATCGTTTTATGATTCTCTAGGATAGAACTAGGCTTGTTGTTTCCTTAGTCTTTATTGGAATAAAATGTACTCATGATAGACAGGTTGGGATTGGCCGCTGTTGGAACTATGAACTTATTTGGGGCACTTTTGCTGGTGTATGCTTTAAATGTAAACAATTTGGGAATATCTCCAATAAATGTCCTACTATCACTCATAAACCACTAGCTGTGGCCAAACCTTCGTTGGCGTCAGTTTCACCTTCTAATTCTACTACAAATGCCATTCTTGTGTCGTCCTCCTACTGCTTTGGCTAAGCAGCAAGAAAAACTGAAAAAGGCTCATTTCTCATAGTTAATTAGCAAGCCTCCACCAGTAAGGTTGTGCCATTTGCTAAGTCTAAAGGGAAAAGTACAATGGATCAAGATGGTTTTATTACCTTGAAAAATACTTTCAAGGCGCCTTTGTACAAAACCCATAATTGGACCCAAAATCAAGAGAATGTAGCTCACAATGTGGATTCTTTAGTGGCTAATGTTCTTAACTTACAAAAGTGAATCATGCTACCAAAGCGATCTCATGTAATTGGGTTTAAGTTTGTACTGGAGGTACTCAGCTCTTTGATAAGCATAGTGTTATTTGGAATGTACTCCGAGATCCCTCATAGGTGTCTCATGAATCCATATGTGGGATATCACTAATCAAGTGCACACTATCCTCTAGAATGAACCCACTATCAGCTATTGTATCCACATGATCCATAGGAAGAAGGTTAGGCGCAAAGGAATCAATGCACTATAAGATAGGCAAAGAGGAATCAATGCTCTATGTAGAGGAATCTATGCTCGATGTAGAGGAATCGATGCTCAAATGTGCTCGTTGGCCATCTCTACCCTTGAGATCATGCCCACATGATCTAACTCACACACATCACTATCACATACATCATCATCATATGCATATGTGTCAATAGCATCATGTGCATGTGTATCGTCGGGGGGAATCTACGCATATCGATGAGAGTTAAATCCCCTCATTTCTTTGTCATGTACATAAGATGCTTCCAATAAAGTGTGTTACATATAATGTACGGCATATTTGCAATCCTCATAAATGGATATGTTTACGAGATTATGTACATACCACGAGACCATATATAGTTTTTTGGCAAGAAAACAATCAACATGAGTATGGTCCAGTTTGGCCATTTTGTTGGATATGACATTTTCTATGCTAGAAGCAAACAATTCTTAGGTGTTGCTTTTCTTTTGTGACATAAACTAGAGCCAGCATTGGAATATAATGATTCATTTGGGACGATGTATGATTATGCAATGTATTTTGCAGGGTGAAATTTTTCAGTTTACAGGAGTGTATGCATCTCAATCTTCCCATGAGCGGAAAAGGATTTGGAATTTGCTCAATTCTTATCCCTAGTAGATAAATACTTTTATTTGTAGAGATTTTAACAACTCTCCACAAAGAGAGGATAATACATGTGGCTTTTTTCGTATGTTCCATGTTGAGCGTCAGTCTTGGGACAATTTCATTCTACAAATAGATGCCTTTGATCTTTGGCTTTCTGCTATGGCTAGAATTTCGGGATTCACTTATTGCCATAATGCTCTAACTTAATATTGGGCTAGATTGGATATATGGTATTTGTTACATACTTAACAGTATGACTCCTTTTTATGTAAGCTTTGGACTGATCATGCCTCAACACTCTTTAATCATGCACCACTATGGTTGGCTTTATATTTTCATATGCTCTTATGGGAACCTCCTTTATAGCATTAGAGGCTGTTACACATAAATAACAGCTATCTCTTGCATGTTTCCTTCAAAGCTTTAGTACATGATGCCATTTCTCTGCTTTTTGTTCAGCTATATGTTGACACTTCTTGGTTTCGTTTTGTGCAACAGATACAGATACTCATTGCTGACTATGGAAGATACTATGTTGCTGACGTCAAGAAAAGAGTTGAAATGGCTAAGAAACAAATCCAATTGCTCACAACACTTAGCCATCTTCAAACTCTTATGCAAGATCAACAAAATGTGTTGTGCAAAGCTAAAGCATGTGTCTCTGTGAATCAATAAAGAAAGATACAAAAATGGCAAATCCGATCGAGATGTAAGCAACTCCAAGATAAAGATTGCTCATTAAAACAATTTTTCATAAGCTTGCATGCTGATAGGCAGAGGCACAAAATAGTGCATGTTAAGAAATTTGATGGCACATCGACATCCACAAAAAAGGACCTTGTAATTAAATGTGTCAATCATTATCAGCACATATTTAAGAGTTCATCTCCTGGTGAATTCTGATGGTCATGATGTTCGGAAAAATTTCTTGATGATGTTTGAAAATTTTTCTTAAATTGTGTGCATCCCATTGTTGAAAATGAATGTGCTTTAAGAGATGATATGCCCTCGTCTCACTAAGGAAGAGATGACATATACGTTATATGGTATGCGATGTTGGGAGTCACTTGGTTGGGATGGTCTGATAGTTAAAATTTTTTGTTGCTTTATAGGAGCTTAAAATTCCAATCTTGAACATGATTAATGTTGCATGGGAAATAGGATGTATGCCTAATTCCTAGAAAGAAGGCCTTGTGATTTTGGTACCTAAAAAAGCATTGGGAGAATCCTGTAAGATTGGAGACCAATCACGTTAATGCCAATTATCTATAAATTGGCACAACTAAAATGCTTGCAAATCATATTGGTGGTCTACTTTTCCATGGTTTGCATCCACAACAATATGGTTTTTTCCACAGAAGACAAATTATAAACAATATTTCTGATGTATATCTGATGATGGAATATGCCAAATATACTTCTCAGGATGCTCTTGTTATACAAGTAGATGTAGAAAAATCTTTCGATACAATTCAATGGGACTACAGCTCCATATGTAGATTTTCATTGATACATCACCATGGCGTCCACAAGCTTCCAATTAATCTCGCAAGATGCAACTTCTCCTTTTTCCTTGATCTTGCACTTGAGCTCCATATCATGCATACTTCTCATCCTAGCATGCATCCAAGGGTGCTGTCCAAGTGGATATCTTGCAAGAAATCGAAGGTGCTCTCCACGCGAAATCTTCAAAGGCTTCTACAAAACATTTCCCATCTTCCATGAGCAAAACCATGAGCCATGCCTCACTTGACATGCTCCAATATGGAATGCAACCAACCCATCACCACTTGTTGTTAACATGGACAAGCATGCACCTCCTCCATCTTCACCCACAAGCAAAGAACCATGGGATTCATGATCCCATCACATTGAAACCCTTCACATGAGCATTATCCCATTCTCACACACCAAAAAATTTGAGGCAATATAATACACAAACCAACCTTCAATGCTTAATCTTCTTGCTCGCAGCTTCTTTGGTTGATGATGAGTCTATTTGCACCCTCCTTGATGCAAAAGTTTCCACTTAAACTTCAATGGTAGCTTTAAAATCTTCAACTCCAATCTCCATGAGCAGCTTCATAAACTCTCTCTAATGTAATCTTAATGATAATAAAGTGTGCTTAACTTTTCTCATAAGAAAATGCTAAAAATATAACATATGCTTAATCAACAAATCACAATCTAACATACATAATATTAAACCATGATCAAGATCCCATCCTAGCTCTAATACCATGTTAAAAATCCTAATATGGGATTGATCATGGTGATTAGCAAAAGATCAAGCATAAGATTAAGGTGGGTTGAACCACACCAAGAAATCCATTCCTAGAGAGAGTGAGAGAGAGAGAGAGAGAGAGTAGCACACTCAACAATACTCTATTTCATATGATATGAACCATGCAAATGAAAGGCTTCTAATATAGATAGCCATTGACCCAATCTCCTTTACACATCATCATGCTATGTGGCAACTCCTTTTCCACATTATTTTATGTGGCTCTCACCATTCACATAATATCTTATGTGGCAGTCTTATCTTTCCACAATATCTTGCACCTCTAGGGATACTTAACTAAATAATCCGTGCTTTAGTTTACATTGCACATTTCAACACGATGCAGGGGTAGCTCCTACACTGGTTGTAAATTGAAGCCCTTGCCTCTAAAATGGTTGTCATACTCTCAACGAGCTCTCAACATGAGAAGCCCTTGATACACATGTAACTAGTGACAAAACAATGGAGAGAGGGAGATGATAATTTTGTTTAAAAACACAGTGCAAACTAATGGAGAGGAGCAAGAAAGTGAGGACTAGGTTGAAAACCTCATGAGAAAGGAGCAAAGAAGAAGTGGGTATGGGGGAGGGAAGGAAAGATAGAATCCCTCCAAATGCAATTTTTGATTGAATTAGTTACGAGACGCTCTTTGATGGACCAGATACTCCATGATGTTCTCAATGAAAGCATTCCTCAAGGAAGGCACCTTCTTCAGAGGCTTGATTATCAAAAAGAACTTCTTTTTTTATTACCACCATGATCACCACTTGTAGATAGCCTACGTACATGATGCCCTTTTTTATCTTTGTCCTAATCCTTCACACTAATTAAGAATAGAAAGGCTCAAATAACACCTGATTACGTGATGCTATCCTAATCAATGGCTAATCAAATCATAACCAAGGATTAATAGAATGCTAATTAACTCACCAAACCAGTGAATGACTTTCAAACATGGTTAAAATGATGCTAAACAAGCATAAGTGATGCCAAGAACCAAGAGCCAAGAGTAGGGCCAACAAGTGATGCCAAAAGCCAAGAGTAGGGGGGCCAACAAGCGATGCCAAAAGCCAAGAGTAGGGCCCAAAAAAAGGTGTACTTTCATTCCAATAATGTGTTTTTGTACAAAAAGATAGGGTCAGGGCTATCTCCTACCTACCTCTAACCCTAATCCTCCCCGATGTCCATGCTTGGGTACCATTCATAGTCCCTTTTTGTCTACACCCAAGATCCCAAAAGACCATAGGCCTCTCCTAGCCATCTACAAGTTCTTGAAGTTAGTTTTGCCAAACATTCTAAAAAAGTTGAGATATAGAGAATTGGGTTCCTAGGGGATGTGCTTCTTTATGTTCAATATGGGATTGATCATGGTGATTAGCAAAAGATCAAGAATAAGATTAAGGTGGGTTGAACCACACCAAAAAATCCATTCCTAGAGAGAGAGAGAGAGAGAGAGAGAGAGAGAGTAGCACACTCAACAATACTCTATTTCATATGATATGAACCATGCAAATGAAAGGCTTCTAATATAGATAGCCATTGACCCAATCTCCTTTACACATCATCATGCTATGTGTGGCAACTCCTTTTCCACATTATTTTATGTGGCTCTCACCATTCACATAATATCTTATGTGGCATTCTTATCTTTCCACAATATCTTATACCTCTAGGGTGCGTTCACATACTCAACTAAATAATCTGTGCTTTAGTTTACATTGCACATTTCAACACGATGCAAGGGTGGTTGCTACACTGGTTGTAAATCGAAGCCCTTGCCTCTAAAATGGTTGTCATACTCTCAACGAGCTCACAACATGAGAAGCCCTTGATACACATGTAACTAGTGACAAAACAATGGAGAGAGGGAGATGATAATTTTGTTTAAAAACATAGTGCAAACTAATGGAGAGGAGCAAGAAAGTGAGGACTAGGTTGAAAACCTCATGAGGAAGGAGCAAAGAAGAAGTGGGTATGGGGGAGGGAAGGAAAGATAGAATCCCTCCAAATGCAATTTTTGATCGAATTAGTTAAAAGACGCTCTTTGATGGACCAGATACTCCATGATGTTCTCAATGAAAGCATTCCTCAAGGAAGGCACCTTCTTCATGATGTTCTCAATGAAAGCATTCCTCAAGGAAGGCACCTTCTTCAATGAAAGCATTCCTCGAGGAAGGCACCTTCTTCAAAGGCTTGATTATAAAAAAGAACTTCTTTTTTTATTACCACCATGATCACCAGTTGTAGATAGCCTACGTACATGATGCCCTTTTTTATCTTCGTCCTAATCCTACACTAATTAAGAATAGAAAGGCTCAAATAAAACCTGATTACGTGATGCTATCCTAATCAATGGCTAATCAAATCATAACCAAGGATTAATAACACCTTCTTCAAAGGCTTGATTATCAAAAAGAACAACTTTTTTTATTACCACCATGATCACCAGTTGTAGATAGCCTACGTACATGATGCCCTTTTTTATCTTCGTCCTAATCCTTCACTAATTAAGAATAGAAAGGCTCAAATAACACCTGATTACGTGATGCTATCCTAATCAATGGCTAATCAAATCATAACCAAGGATTAATAGAATGCTAATTGACTCACCAAACCAGTGAATGACTTTCAAACATGGTTAAAATGATGCTAAACAAGCATAAGTGATGCCAAGAACCAAGAGCCAAGAGCAGGGTCAACAAGTGATGCCAAAAGCCAAGAGTAGGGCCAACAAGCGATGCCAAAAGCCAAGAGTAGGGCCAACAAAAGGTGTACTTTCATTCCAATAATGTGTTTTTGTACAAAAAGATAGGGTCAGGGCTATCTCCTACCTACCTCTAACCCTAATCCACCGATGTCCATGCTTGGGCACCATTCATAGTCCCTATTTGTCTACACCCAAGGTCCCAAAAGACCATAGGCCTCTCCTAGCCATCTACAAGTTCTTGAAGTTGGTTTTGCCAAACATTCTAAAAAAGTTGAGATATAGAGAATTGGGTTCCTAGGGGATGTGCTTCTTTATGCTCATTTTGAGAGGGTTCTCAATCAAGGCATCCTTTTCAGCAAAGTCCTTTATTTCCAATTTTGTAATGTTGATAGATCCTTTCCTCTAGAAGTAGGTACAACATGAACTTCATTTCCTAATTCTGGTATGGTGGAAAAAGTAGCACAAGAGTTGAGTTTGTCTCACCACATCTTGAGTCACCCATAAGACACTCTTTTTCTTCCATTGTGTTTGGGTATCGAGCCAAAACTTCTTGGCTAGCTCGATCATGGCTCTTTATTTGAGCTGATGAACTACACTTATAAAGATATAGAGAAAAGCCTAGAATGTTTACATTGAATGTAAACATGCCTGAAGTGAGTGCTGCGATGTTTGCAAACTGGTTCAGGAATTGATGAGAAATCAAACCCATCTTAAATCTTTATTTTGTCCCTACCCATCACCAACAATTACTTCTTTCCTATTTTGCTTACTTACTAAACATTTGGCATGCTTTGAAGTAAAAGCATTTTTCCCCCCTTCGATTGAGCATCTCTAGCTTGTGATCTTGTCTCATCATCACTGCATTGAATTGATGATGCGAGTAAGAACATGACTTTCATTTTTCTAGTTTTGCAAAACACCACCCATGTTTACGTGCGGCGGCTACCGCCATAGCACACACCAGCGACACGAGAGACCGCCAATGCAGCGACACAGGTCATCAACGTCCAGCAGTTAAAGAGGAGGCGGGCAAGCACACAAGAGCCGACACCAGCCCTTCTTCTACCCGTTGGAGTCGGCGCACATGAAACAACCAACTGTAGGCACGGTCAACGCGAGGCGCCCAGCCAAGCCAGTGACGTAGGTGCAAATGACAGTCAAGAGCAACCACGCCAAGCCCACAAACTCGTAGCGAGCTGAGAGCAACACAGCCAGGGCAAGCATGCGACGAGAGTAAACACACTCCGCAGACAGTACCACAACAGCCAAGAAGATCCAGCGCCGTTTTCTGCAAGATAGCCGGAGCGCCGTTTTCTGCAGCATAGCCGGCAGCCACGAATTTTGGAAAAAAAAAACATATATATATACTTTAAAAAAACGCCCAGAGAAGTATATATATTTCTCTCTTTTCTCTATACAACTGTGGAGGGGAGAAGCACATGATCTTTCAATATCTCTCTCTCTCTCTCTCTCTCTCTCTTCTCTATTTGAAGGGAATTTGGCAAACGGGTTATCTTTCAATCTCTCTCTCTCGCTCTCTTCTCTATTTGAAGGAAAATTGGCAAACAAGAAGCACCTCGTCCAACGCCTCCACTTACATGACGTCATCAAGCGACGATTCGTTGCACACAACTCCGACATGGATACCCCTTTGCCTGAGGCTACTCTAGAACAACAGATTTATTTGTTTGCAACAACAACTTCAAGATGCATAACGCCAATTACAAGATGCGACAAGCGACTGCGGGACTAGGACGCTAAGGATGACCAAATTGCTAAAAATTTGCTAGCCACGTTCGGCGCTCAACAAACCTGCAAAGAACAAAAGATAAGTCGTCGCTCCTTTACTTTTTCTTGCTTTGATGGTCGCAAAGATACAAAAACTGTTTTGTCATGGTTGAGTCAATTTGATGACTACTGTGCCAAAGAAATTTTTTCCAAGCGTGACAAAATTAAGCGCGCCACCAACTACATGAATGATAAAGCTACTTTATGGTGGAACATACTCCGCAATAGCATGGATTACCCTACCACTTGGGCCTCGTTCCAAGAGAAGGTCAAAGAATCATTATTACCACCTCAATTTCATCTTCACGTGCATCACCCATGGTTAAATTTCTCATGGATTGAAGGTAAAAATATAGTCAATATACTAAGCGTTTTTGCCAATGCCTCTTACTCCTTCGCATGCTCGAAGACGTGCCTGAGGATTCACTTCAACGCAAATACGAAGATGGTTTTCAACATGATATGTAAGCAAAAATCAATACTTTTGAAGCCCTCTTCACTCTACAAAGCAATTTCTGTCACTCACACGACGTGGAGAAAGAGTTTCAATCTATTGCCCAAATGGTTTGCTCTTCTCAAAAGGCTACTCAATTTCGCAAACCAGAAGCGGCAACTCAAAATCGACAATCATCTTAGGTAACAAATAATCGTAACTTTTATAAGCCTTTTGTTACTCCACGCATTAACACTTTTAACAACACTCGTGCACCCATTTTTCCAAATAAAAATGTATCTAATGTGGCTAATTTCAAGCCAAATGATGTAAATTCAAAGCCCCAGCTTAGCCACAATAGCGTGCATGCACCACGTGCTAATTCGCAACACAAATATCCCATCTTTTGTTATAAATGCCATAAGCCCAATCTCAGTGCCCTGCTAAGCTTCCAAAGAGCAACCCTTCATCTCCACTATATTGAAGAGGATAGCTATTGATGATTTTGATTTTGCTCTAGATTGGAGTGAAGATGCTTTTCAATCCGAGGTGAACAACACAGAATCTATTGATCTAGGTATGCCTCCCTCACTACATGTTTTATTATGAATGAAAGGTTGAAGTATGTGTTTTACACATTGATGGTAGTTCACATGATTGCATCTCTGAAAAACTTGTTAAGAAAATCCAACTTGAAACTTCTCCTTCTGCTTATAAAGTTAAATCTATTTTTCAAGGAACTAGGTATAATGGCATATGTGAAATAAAAGATCTCAAATTTTCTGTTGGTTCTTATAAGGAAAAATGAAGTTTTCTTATTGCACCTCTGCACTCCACAGATGTTATTCTTGGTATGCCATTTAGACACCAACATAATCCACATATTAATTATCATACACACACTATGTCTTTCAATTTCAATAATCAATCTCTCTGTTTATCTAGTAACTCTTCTCTTGAAATGTTTTCACTCATCTCTTACACACAAGCACGTCGTGCATTAAGGAAACATGAGAAAACATACATGATTTATGTTAATGAAGTTGAAATGAAATAATCTTCTCTTTCACCACAACAACAAAAATTTCTTGCTTCATTTAATGATTGTTTTGTGGATGACTATCCTCCCCATCTACCGCCTTCTCGTTGGTGACTTAGACCATAAGATAGAACTTCTTCCAAGTATTCAACAGCCTCACAAAGCACCATATAGACATGGCCCTTTGCACTAACAAGAAGTGCAACGTCAAGTAGTTGAATTGCTTGACAAAGGTCTCATTTGCCATAGTAGCTCCCCATTTGGTGTGCGTGTCTTGCTTGTGCAGAAAAAGAATAAAACCTTTAGGATGTGCATAGACTATAGAGCACTAAATAAAGTGACTGTTAAGAACCACTACCCAATCCCCATAATTGATAACCTATTAGATAAATTGAAAGGTACAAGTTTGACTTAAAGTGTGGGTATCATCAAATCCGTATGGATCTTGTTGATATCTTCAAGACTGCTTTCCGTACACAATCAGGACATTATGAGTTCGTGGTCATACCCTTCGGTCTCACTAATGCTCGTGGCACATTTGCACGCTTGATGAACAAAATTTTTATAGATTATCAAAACGTTGTGATTGTTTTCTTTGATGATATTCTTGTTTACAGTCACTCTGAAGAAGAACACAAAGATCACTTAAGCATTGTCTTTGATTTGTTAAGGGAAAATCAATTATATGCTAACCTTGACAAATGTTCTTTCTTTCAAACTGAGATGGAATATCTAGGCCATATTGTATCAACAACTGATGGTATTTGAGTAGACCCTAAGAAATTCCAGACCATTCGAGACTAGCCTACTCATAAAAACGCCCATGAAGTAAGATCTTTTCTAGGTCTAGCAAGTTTTTACCGCAAGTTCGTAAATAATTTCTTTCTCATTGCTCTCCCATTGACTATCTTGCTTCGCCAAGAAGAAAGTTTTTTAATGGTGTGACAATCAGCGGAAGTCCTTCAAAACTTTGAAGTACTTATTGACCCATGCACCTATCCTACAACTACCCAACTTTGACCATCCTTTCTTTTTAGTTAAATGCTAGTGGATCTAGCATAGGCGCAGTCCTCATGCAAGATAACCATCCCATAGCTTATGAGAGCCGCAAGCTCAAACCCAATAAAGCCAAGTATAGAACCTATGACAAGGAACTTTTGGCTATTGTCCATGCCCTCAAAATATGGAAGCATTATCTCATGGGATTAGAACCTATGACAAGGAACTTTTGGCTGTTGTTCATGCCCTCAAAATATGGAACCATTATCTCATGGGATTTGAGGTACTAATAAAGACAGATCAACAAGCTATCAAGCACTTGTTGACCCAATATTTAATATCAGATCGCCACATCCAATGGGCTTCTTTTCTCCAAAAATTTCACCCTGTGATCCAATATCAGCCACCAGGCCGCGTTAATGTAGTGGCAGATGCTCTTAGTCGCAGACCTCTTGATGATAACCAAAGTTCTGTTTGTAATTCTAATTCATTTGATGAACTTAAACATGCTATTTTTAATAATGTGTTTGCTATTCAAGTGCAATCTTTCGATGCCATGATTGATTCATATGCTGATGATCCTGATTTTTCATTTGCATGGAATGCCATACATGCTAACAATTCTTTGCAAATAAATGATTATTCTTATGCCAATGGATTTTTGTTCTTTCAAAAGAGACTTTGCATCACTGCACCATTTAGAGAACTAGCTATAAGTGAGATGCATGCTCCTCCATATATGGTACATAGAGGAATTCAATTGCATGTAAAGATTATTTCTTTTGGCCTAACATGAAACATGACATTTCAAAATTTGTGTCTGAATGTATTGTTTGCCAAAGAATTAAACACCATTGTGGTAAGTCTTTTGGTCTTTTAATGCCCCTACCTATTCCCAAAGGTCCATGGGAAGAGATTTCAATGGACTTTATTACTGGTTTGCCAGCTACCTCCTCTTATAAATGACATGATATGGACCATAACTGATAGATTTCAATGGACTTTATTACTGGTTTGCCAGCTACCTCCTCTTATAAATGACATGATATGGACCATAACTGATAGATTTAGCAAGCAAGCATACTTTGTACCTTGCAAGAAGACCGTGTCTATCCTTCAAGCTGCTAAGCTATTCATTAAGACTATCTTTCCTCACCATGGCTTTCCCAAAGTCATTCTCTCTCACCGAGATGGCCGCTTTTGCAATCATTTTTGGGTTGCTTTATTCAAGAACTTAGGTTCTAAAATGGACTTTACATCCACTTTCCATCCAGAAAGCAATGGCTAGACTGAAGCTACCAACAACACCATTATGGATCTTCTTAGATCCTACACTATTGACCAACCCTCTATTTGGGATCAACATTTGTCTCTACTTCAATTTTCTTACAACAACAATACCCCCCATTCGGCTCTACTGGTCGAGATCCCTTTGAAATTGTCTATGGCAAGAAACTTTCCATTTTTGTCTCTCCCATAATTAGTGATGTTCCAGCTACTAATACTTTAGCTCATAAACATACTACTATTCTACCTGAAGTCACTGAATCTAAATTGAGCAAGCACAATTAAAATACACCTCTCAAGCTAACAAGAAACTACAACCAGTGAAATTCAAAGAAAATGATCTAGTTTGGCTACACATAGAGAAAAGATGCTTAAAGAATGTTGCCAAGCATCCTAAGGTCAAGTTGGCTCCTAGATTTTATGGACCGTTCATAATTATCCAACAAATCAATGAAAATGCATTCTGCTTTGGGCATTCCCACTCATTGAAGATACATAACTCATTATTGAGACCCTTTAAAGGCCCAACTCCTGTTAACCCTGTTCTTGATGACCCTCTTCTCCTCGAGGATGATTATGAAATTCTAGTACCTGAAAGTATTATTGACCACCATGACCAAACAACCACCCATACTGGCATTATGTATCATTTCATTACTTGGTGATGTATAAGAATCATTCTATTGAGGAACCACAGTGGATTCCTGAAACATTGCTTACCCCACACTACCGACACTTGATTCTGGCATACCACTCACATTCACATTGATTCTTTTATGGACGCCGATTTGCCCATTGAGGCAGTGCCATAGTTCTTCCACATGTTTTGTTACCAATTCACCGACTGAGGCAGCACATTCATTTAGTGCCGATTTGCCAACTGAGGCAGCACGTTAGTTTAGTGCCAATTCGCCGACTAAGGCAGCACGTTGATTTAGTGCTGATTCGTTGCTTGAGGCAACACATTAGCATGAGGTTGGCCACCCTTGCTTTTTTTAATTTCACACAATTGAGGACAGTTGCTTTTTAACCCTGCGGTATGTTATGGAAATGAGAATTGTGAAATTATTTGATATTTTATGTGATATTTATGGTACGTGATTTGCCACACGATCGTGATTGGCTACGCACGAGAGTGTGGAGCAGTGGTCCCAGGCAAGGTCATTCTTGGGTATGAAGGCACTCAGAAAATGAGGGAGTATTGGGTATGAAGGCACTCAGAAAATGAGGGAGTATTGGGTTGCAAAGCAAAGGGAGCATCAACAAAAAGCCAAGGAGAATCATTTTGCTGATGAGAATAGGACCGTGGATGAGAAGGAAAGAACAAGGATTTGCAGGATTATAGCCAACTCATGCTTTGAACAAACAAAGGGTATCATCTACAAGAAAATATATGTTTGAAGAACTCCTCCAACACTCCAATTTTAGGGATGTTCTACCAGAACAAATGGGTTGTGAGAGATCTGCTAGCCAGCATTCGCAAACACTTTGGCAAAGGTGAAAGTGCCACGATCAAAGGATGAGCTCTTCTTAAAGAAGGCCTCTCTAATGATGGTTCTTAATTGTGATGATTTTAATGGAGATGGAGGCAATGGAAATTCTTTTATCTTAGCAAAAGTAGTAAGGGTTCTAGGTATCTGCAAAATAAACCTATTTATAGCCAATACTTGCCTACTCTCCAATGAGGATAGAATCGCCATTGAAAATGTGCCAAACACAACGGCCTCAAAGTAACATTGTAACACATGATGTTAAAGATCTTGTATTTGGATTTTGGGTGTGTGAGACAAGGGTCTCACCGAACAAAAAAGATGTGTGCAAGTTGAGGGTTGGGAGACGTGCTATTGTAAAGCATCTTGCACATTTTTTTGACACGCCACAGGTACTTCTATTCATTAGGAAGTGAATGGGGTCTTCTTGGGTCCTTTAATTTGCCCAAGCCTAATCAAGGTGATTAAGGAATAGCCAAATGGGGGGTTGCCATGTGGACTGAAATGTTGGGTTTTTAAGAGAGGTGTAAGAGTGGTCAAAGGGTGCACTTTTTCCCCAAAAAGGGGGGGGGGGGGGGGGGGCAATTTTACAATTTTCGGACCTCCATAACTTCTACATACAAGCTCCAATTTGAGCGGAGATTACAGATCCGTGATCTACGCATCAAGAGCTTTCCATAGATATGTTACATGATATGGTTTTATCCGCTAGATTTTAAATTCCATTTTCCCCCCAAAATTCAAATTCGAATAAAGTAGCCATTTTGAGCTTCTAATTAGAAAACATTTCTTCTTAAGAGAAAAGGTTTGACTTCCTTAAACTGCCAAATAAAAGGGCCCAAGAAGCCTTCCATTGAGGTCCTAATGTTGTGTAAAAGAGTCCTAAAGTACGTTTAATACTCCTACAATACTTCTAGGTGGCCATGAACTACTCTTAATTAGTGTACTAGAACTTCATGTATTCTTAATGTTCTTGTTGCACCCAGTAGCTCAATGGGGATGCCCAGCAGGTTAGTGGTGGCAAAGCACTCAGTCTGATGATCGCCTTCCACATTGTGAGTACCACCTCGATACTGCACGTGTGAAGATGGCAGGCTGTGAAGATGGCAGGCTATAACCACCAAAGTAGCCATTGCCAAGATCAAGGAGACCGAGCATAAAAGGGCGGCACAAGGCAAGGAATGAGAGAGAGAGAGAGAGAGAGAGAGAGAGAGAGAGAGAGAGGAGAAGGCACCAGCAGCTGAAGATTGTAGAAGAGCATGTCTTTAGTCTTATGTCATGCTCTTAGTCTTATGTCAAGAAGTTACTTAGTTGTGAGTTTTTATTGGTTCTGGAAGTAATACACGAACAATGTTGCTTCTCCCTTCATCTCTATGTAATTGTTGCAATGTGTTAAATAAGAATGTTATAACTCTATCCTAATAAATATGTTGTGTACTTGAGAGAGAGATATAGAGAGAGAGTGAGAGTTATGTGGTAGTGTGAGGGCAGAGCATGAGTGTGAGAAGTTCCAAGCTGAGCGGTATTCTGTATGTCCCCATGACCACACTAGATTTGGTGCTCGAATCCAGAAGTCCTAGCGGGTGGCTACATGTCTCCCATGGCACTGCCTGACTGGTCTGTTACCCCGGACTCCTGTCTTGCCATTCCACTAAGAGTGAAAGCAACAAGAAACACCTGGCAATCCTGTTGGGGAATTATTACCATAAAATTGCTGAGAAATGTCATGTTGAAAGATATTCACTCTTCCTTGTGGGATACCGCAGTGAAGCAAAAAAAAAATCTCCTCTGAGTAGCATTTTGCACCTGTAAGAAAAGGAAGACTCTAGTTCCGCACAATTAATGAGCCTATATCAAGCCTACGAAAAAGTTATAACATGGAGGGAATTTTATGGGAAGGTTAGCATGGAGAACCTTTTGCCACACTATCCAACCAACAAGAATGTATTCAGCATGGAGAACCTTTTGCCACACTATCCAACCAACAAGAATGTATTCAGGCATGCCTTCTGCATGATGGTGAACCCAAGAATGGAGAAAACTAATGCCTTCCAAGAAGCCCTCTAGGAAGAAGCTCGAAGCTAGGAGTGCCTCGCACCGTTCCAACCAAAAAGATAGTGTGAAAACTTCCACAACACCACACAAGAAAGAGGGAGTTTGGAGGAAGAAAAGGAGTGCCAAGAGCTAGAAGCTATGCATAGTCCATGTCCAGGAAGCCCAAGAAAGGTGGAGCAACAAAATCCAGAAAAACAACTACAACAACAAAACCCCCGAAAAAGGTTCAAGGGAGCCATGGCATCATTGGACAAAATTTTCCCAGTGTTCTCTAGAGAAAAAGGAGAAGATGAAGACTTACATGTAAGGAGGTTTGAGAAATACTGGAAAGTAGCCAAACCTCGGGATGTGGAAGAGCCAGAGCTGAGTGAAATCAGCAGATACACTTTCATAAGCACCTTCAAAGATAGAGCCAAGGAGTGGGTATCAAAATACCAAGACAACCATTTCCAGACTTATGAAGAGGTCATGACTGCTTTTCTAGGGAGATTTCATAAGATAAAGTCTGCAACGCAACTCTGTGATGAGAGAACTTCGATATAAGAATACATGGATGTGAAAGCCTATGCAACAAAGTTGCTAACCTTGAGGTAGAGAGTGGCGGAACAAACCCAACCCTCAATAATGCAAATTGTTGTAGATTGGTTTGTCCAAGGGTTTAAGCTAGACATCCATGTTGCAGAGGGTCACAACACAAAGCATGCCAAAAGTAAAGAGGAGTTTGAGGAATTGGTTGAGCTGGCCAAAATGGCAGAAAAAAGAAGCCAAGAAAGAAGGCAAAAGAGGAAGCCCAGGAAAAGTGTCACAACTGAGGAGGATGATTCAAGCAACGCCTCCTCACAGGACACCCCCTAGTGGTAATGAAGAAAATAAAGGACAAAAAGAAGAAATCCGTAAAGACAAAAATGAGCCTCGAAGAACTTGTGCTGCAGAGTGAAGTAGCTGATGCAAGAAATGAAAAAGAGAAAAAGCTCAGAATTCCACAAAAATGTGTTTTTCTCTCAATGCAAACAGGAAGGCCACCTCAAGCAGGAATGCACGGTGCCACCAATGTGTACCATTTGTAACATGTATAATCATAGTACATGGAACTACAGGTACAACATGAAAAATAGAGCCCCCATGGTGAACAACATGGAAGGAGCGGAAAGAAGACCCCTAGGAATGGGAAGGTATGGGAGTAGAGGCCGTAGAAATTACTTAGGAAGGAGAAGCCAAGGAAATGATGGTGGATCTACCACCTTCATCTGCTACTATTTCCAACAGCTTGGGCACACCAAGGCAAAATGTGCCATGAAGAAAAAGCATGATGATGAAAGACAGGCGAAATTAATGCAACTCAGAGAAAATCCGCCAAGCACCAATATGATGCAGTCATCAGGACAACATGCTGATAGAGGTTCAAGACATCGTGGCAGTCATCACACAAGTGCTAAAGCTAATGAATCGGGTATAGTGATAACTCCGGTAGATAATCTTGACTCACCAAATCTTTGGGCTACTCAAGGTGTTCAAATGTGAGGTTTTACAACATATTTTCACCCCCCTTGATGGTGACTTGACCTATCTTTGAGGCCTACAAGCCATCTCTAAGAGTGAGGTATAGAAACTATACAAACAAGTATGCAAACTATGTGCAGGAAACGCACTAAATGATGCGGCAGAAAAGTACTCAGATTGAGCAATGTAAATGGGTGCGATGGATTTTGATGCAAGAGAGAACTTCCCACAATATATTGATACTCCAATCGTCCAATTTTAACATTACTTTGGCCCAAATTTTGCTAATGTTGTACTAATGATAGTGATTAGTGCTTAATCACTATCATTAGTACAACTATAATTATATGTGTTAATCACAATGATTAACACATATAATTAATAGACTTCAATTGAGCTTGAGGAAGCTAAATTTGATGGGGCTTTTTGCTTTAGCTTCTTGCCCTTGATGAGGGGCACTTGCATGAGCAAAATATCCAGCTCATATTAAGCCAAAAAATGCAGATCTATGTTGAACTCGGTGACTAGTTTTTTTTATGATTCTGCTTAGTGTAGTTAATGAAATGCTTTGAAATTCAAGTTGCAGATAGCTTGTACCATACTCCAAGATCATCTAAGAGGTCTTGGCCCAATTCGAAGTACATGTGGTGGTGAATGATGCAAAAAAGCAGTAGGCACATATTTATGAATTACAGTCTGTTGGTGTGATGAAATTGAATTATTCCCTTAGATTGTAGGTTAGTAATAGTGCAATAATGAATCCCCTAAAGTATCTTGGGCAATGGTGAAGAGGGTAGTGAGAAATGGGCTTGGCAAATCAGCACCACAAAGAGGGCAATAGGATAAGCTTATGATTAGTGAGACTAAAAATTTAATTAGTGGAAGGGTTTAGACTAATTTGGACTGAGATTAGTAATGTGGGGATAGGGAAGGCTCTAATACCATGTTAAAAGTCATGGATATCATGTGCATGAGCAAGGTGATTAGTACTAATCATAAACTAAACTAATGTTCTTAGAGTGAATTAATCTAAGGTGGGTGAGTTTACTCATGATGATGAGTGTGTGCAATAGACTCAAGCACAATTAGGTTACAAGATTAAGACTTGTATTGATAAAGAGGCTTGAGATGTGTGCAAGTGATATGATTTCATTTCTTGAAATGGCCTCCTTTTATATGAGGAGGTACACCCTTGGGGCTTGTACATCAATGGCCCCCTTTTTTATGAGAAGGTACACCCTTGGGCTTGTACGTCAATGTGAGAAGGTACACCCTTGGGCTTGTACGTCAATGTGAGATAAATCCCTTTGCTCATGTGGCTACATGCTATGCTTTTCACTTTCTTGGCTACTCTTTCTCACTCCCTACCTCTTCCTTGTGCTCTTTGGCACCACATTTCCTGCCTGCTGGAGCATCCAAGTCCGCAACATCCTCCAAGTGTGTCGCCACCTCCTCAGCACCACCGACGTCTTCTCTGATGTCTCACCAATAGTATTCTCAGCTATGTTCTCAGCCTCTCCATGACCACTTACTATCTGTTGTGAGTAGTACTCTCATCTGCCTTCTCATCCTCTCCAGGTGACATTGGTTGGGTTGTCACATACTGCCTTGCAACCTTATCCACACTTGACTTAAATTCATCATCCTCCAAATCTACAAAATGCTACTTCATACCAAATGCTTTATGCCCTGCATTTGTAGGTAAGAATTAGATATTATCTAGAGAAGATATAATACAAGCTTAAGAGCGTAGTTAAAGAACCATACTTACTTGTCATAGATGGCTAAATGGACACCCATTACCTTGCAATATCCGGGATCCTCTGAATGCAGCCACCCCTCACACATGAAGACATGCCTTTGCACACACTAGAAAAGAAAAGGGGGGTGGAATTTATATTTACATGCAACCATGTAGACACCTACCATATCCTCTTCCTCTAGAGGTAGGCCGCAACACATGAAGACATGCCTTTGCACACACTAGAAAAGAAAAGGGGGGTGGAATTTATGTTTACATGCAACCATGTAGACACCTACCATATCCTCTTCCCCTAGAGGTAGGCCGCAAGCAACACAGTCCCCCTCCATCCAAATAGTGTCACATAGCTCTGGATTGGGGGCTATCAGGACAATGGTGAAATGCTCGCCAAGTTTCATTTGTTTAACGAATGCCTCTGTAAATTGGCAATGGCTATTGATATGTGCCAATTCAGCCATACCAGCTTCATGATTTTTCCACATTGCCATATCAAGTAGAAACCATGGGCAGACAAAAGTTCCTTTTAGCAAAGAACTTGAGTTATTTTCTACTTAAAAGTGCACTTTCAGAAAGTGCTTTCCAAAGCACTTAAAGCACTTCGAGAAAAGGCTTTCCAAAAGCACTACAAGCGGCACTTTGAAAAAGTGTTTTTATAAAGAAGTACAAGCACTTAAAAGTGCTTTTGGAGGGAATTACATAGGTGGTTTCCAAAAGCACTTTCAAGAACTTGAAAGTGGTTTCAGAAAGAACTTTAAAGTTCTTTCTAAAGTACTCTACTAAAGTACTTCAAGTGCTTTCTCAAAGCACTTCAAGTACTTTAGTCAAGCACTTTCATAAAGTTCTTTCCAAAAGTACTTTCAAAAACTATTTTCCAAAACCACTTTTGAGTGCTTTCCAACACTTTTAAGGACAAAGCACTTCAAGTACTCTAAAAATACTTTGGAGCACCCAAAAAGCACTTAATATAAATCCATAAAGCATTTAAAGTGCTTTGCATCATCGAGAAATCACTTCAAATGCTTTGAAAGTGACTTGTAACACACAAAAACCATTTTCAAGTGCTTTGTATCACCCACAAAGCTATTTTGAGTGCTTTTCATAACCCAAAAATCACTTTAAAGTGCTTTTCAGGGCTCTCTATAACTCCCTACACCATATTTTAGTTCTTTTTAAAGTGCTCTACACAACTTGGTGGCACTATTAGGCAAAAAGCTTATGTGGAAAAGTTTTTTACTTACCTCTAGTGATTTAAGATCGTCTTTCTTGGGTCCAAGGCTGTTAGGGTCAACCCTGAAAAAGCTGAGGCCTCTTTCACAGAGCTAGATTTATCATTCTTTCAATACAGATCTCAATCGTGTTTGGTTCTGGGGCTGGTTCTGGGGCTACCTACAATTCAGCAAGGTCTTTTCAAACAACATTATGTAACCAACATCCAACCACCTTGAGTAGCCCAAAGATTTGGCACCAAGGGGGGGTGTTGAGAAATATGGTGCCAAAGAGCACAAGGAAAATATCGAGTGAGTGTGAGAAGCCACATCACCAAGTGAGAATTATCCCACATGATCTATCATAGCTTTGTTGTACTCTCCTCATATAAAAGGAGGACATTTCAAGCATTGGAATACAAGCACCACATCTCAAGTCTTTTTATGAGTACATGTTTCCATCATGTAACCTAACTGAACTTGAGTCTAAACTTAATTAGCACACACTCATCACAATGAGTCTTGTTCATTTTTATCCACCTTAGATTAGTGTTGTCATTAGTTATAGGATTAGTTATCTTTAGGTAAATGTCTTGTCATTAGGAGAGCTCGATCCATAATTTCAACATTTGCCTGCCTGGCACTTTTCATACGCAAACCCCTTTGAAAATTTAGCTGTTGATTCATTTTTAGGGGGAGTTCCTTGGTACACTTTGCGGCACTCATCTACAAATTGTGGATGAAGCATGCTAAGGAAGATTTTACTACCTTTCCTATGGCTGGCATTGAACACAGTCAACCATTCACTCTGAGGAATGTCATCATTGCTTAGCTGCTTAGGAAGCTTGCCTTCCAAGCTAAGTCTATACTCTTCATTTAGCTCTCTTGAGCTGTGTAGCAAAAATGCGTGAGGAGTGGATATTCAAAATTTAAGGACCGCTTTTACCACTCCCTGCAAATAACATAATAGTGGATGAACATTCAAGAGAGGGATGATTGTAAGCATTCATTACAATGATGCAAGACCCATATTTAATGACCAGACTGACACATGTAAACATAGGGATGAAACAAGGAGTCTCCCCTATTGGTACAACATCTTACCTTTCAAAGAAGCTGTAGGAGCCATTGTTCCTTTATCCATAAGTTCACTAGAGTTTTGGTCAGTAGACTTTCTTTGCACACACTTCCGTTGTGGTGTCTTTATCCTACACCATGAAGGAGTTCAAAAAATGTAGAAGTTCTATCAATCCCATTTAGTGTGACACACCAAAAACTCATGATTCCCAAGCTCTAGTTGATTCTTTCTTCTTCATCACGCTGGTACTCAAAATCACATTCTAGGAACAAGAGCAACCATTGTCAACCCACTCATGCAATAAGGTTTTGTTGAGAAAATACCTCCAAACCTTGTGATCTGTAATCACAATGAAATGGTACCCAAGTAACTACTGACAAAACATTTGTAGAGCTCAGAGAGAGAGAGAGAGAGAGAAAGAGAGAGAGAGAGAGAGAGAGAGAGAGAGAGAGAGAGAGAGAGAGAGAGAACTCGTCATTTATAAATCGGCTTCGGGCATCACAAAGTGTAACATTTCCAAGCTTCAATGTCCATACTGAGTGATGGTGTAATGCTTCTTTCATCAATAGCTTGAGAACTTGTAAGACTAGAACTTTGATTCTCCACCCAACCACATCCCAAATTGACCCTAAACACATGGTTATATAGGCCTAGGTGATGCATGACCTTCCAATTTCAGCCCCCTGACCTTTCAATGGCTAGGCATGGCCCTTTCATTATCCAATGTCTCCTCAACTCCCCCTAGAAGGGGGCACCTAGTTCTGTGTCCTTTGGGCTTCCCTTATTATGCACCATCTACATCCCTTTTACATTGACCTTAATTCCTATTAACCATTTCTTTAGTTATTTCCAATTTGAAATCCCCTAAACCTTATTTATATGCAAACCTTTTACATATAAATAATATTTTCTAGTCTTACCTTATAATGTTTCCTATCAGCCTCATAACATTTCCTCCCCCTTGAAAGAAAAGTTTTTGTCCTCGAAAAAAAACTCAGGAGACCTTTTCTTTAGTGTAGCCACTCTTTCCCAAGTTGATCCTTCTTCTAGTCTATCTTTCCACTTTACTAAACATTCTTTAAACATAGAATGCTTAGTTTTCCTGAACCTTATTTATATGCAAACCTTTTACATATAAATAATCTTTTCTAGTCTTACCTTATAATGTTTCCTATCAATCTCATAACATTTCCTCCCCTTTGAAAGAAAAGTTTTCGTCCTCGAAAACAAACTCAAGAAACATTTTCTTCAATGTAGCCACTCATTCCCAAGTTGATCCTTCTTCTGGTCTATCTTTCCACTTTACTTTAAATATACAATGCCTAGTTTTCTTTTCTCGATATTCGAGAACCTTTTCAGACTCACGTGGAAGAATAGGTGGTTCTATGAAATCAACTATTGCTTCTTTTCCAATGATGTTGTCGTTGTTTCCCATCTTGTGTTTTAGTCTACTAACATGAAACATATGATGCACTCTGGATCCTTCAGGTAACACTACCTTGTAAGTTACACTTCCAATCTTTTTAATTATTGTATAAGGACCACAATACCTTGGACTTAGCTTTGTAACTTTTTCACTTTTTAAAGTTTCTGACTTTTCACCTTTCTCAAAATTAATTGGTCTTCTTTTACCTTTCTCATAACTAATAGAACGATCCTGCACTCTTTTAACATTTCTTCTTGCAATGTTTAACATGTCTTGCATGTCTTTGAGAAAGTCTTTTACACTCTGTAATTTTTCTTTTTGTAACACCCAACAGCTATGTGTGCTCTAGGTTGAAATCCATACATTAGCATGAATGGACTAAAACCGGTAGTAGCAGAATGTTTAGCACTATTCTAAGAAAATTCTATTAATGGAAGATACTCATCCCAATTATTTTTCTTATGATTAACATATGCTTGAAGCGTATCTTATAGGAATTGATTAACCCTTTCTATCTGTCCATCACTTTTGTGGATGTTCAGATGTACTCGTACTAAGTTTGGTGTCTAACTTTTTAAACACTTTTATCCAAAAATTGCTTGTAAACTTTGTATCTTGGTCACTTACTATATATGCTGGCAATACATATAATCTATATAGATGGATAAACATTCTAGCCAATTTTGGTGTTTTTACTTCTTTTCTAGTTGGTTTAAATTGTACCAACTTGGTTAACCTATCCACTACTATCCACACTGAATCATGCCCTCTACTTGTTTGGGGTAGTCCTACTATGAAATCCATAGAAATAATTTCCCACTTACCCTCAGGTATTTGTAGTGGTTGTAATAATCCACCTACTTTTAGGCACTGAGCTTTATTGACTTGGCACTTAGGGCATTTTATAACATAATTCTGGACATCCTTCTTTAAACATGTACTTGGATTGTCATGACATTCTACTAAAATATTCTCGAGAATATTTTCTTCTTTGGGTACACAAATGCGACCTTTATATAACAAGTACCCATTATCAATGGAAAATTTTCTTCTTTGGGTACACAAATGCGACCTTTATATAACAAGTACCCATTATCAATGGAAAATTTTTCCAATGATATTTTTCACTTATTAACCCTTCTTTAAGTGATTCCTTTGAACCACTATCTTTTTTATGTGACACTCTTTTATCACTAGCAGCTATATTTTCTTTACTCTCTATTTGAGATAAAATTTTTAATTAAGTAATTCTAAATGACTTGACAGCTAGGGTCATTAGCACATTTTCCTTTTAAGTGAGCTAGCAACTCACTTTCTAGTTGAATAAAACTCAACTCATTTATCATGGGTGCTCAACTTAGAGCATCTGCCACCACACGACATTAAATTTTCCTTTTCTATATACATCAAAAGGGGGTTGGGGGAGGAACCTTACAATCGAGTTGGGGGTTATCATTCCTACCACAACAACCTCGATCCATGATCCTATCAATACGAAAATTCTTGTTAAGTCCTTTTATTTACAATTCAAATTCAACTTTAGATCCAGCTAATTCTGGGGTTCTTTAGATTGGTCAGCTCTCCACAAAATCATGGGATAAAGATCCCTTATATAGAATTCATTATCAGATAACAATTCATTCAGAACATATCATTCATATTCTTAACATAATAATGGTCCATCAGACCAAAAATTCCATCTGAGCATTCCTCCATGGAAGTTTCAGTCAAGCAAGTTCTCAATTTGTCATCCATTAACTTGATCCACCGGGTCAAGTGTTAACCGTAGCAATCTGATAGCACAATCCACTAATCTCATAGTGATTTGCTGAACTCATTATCATCATTCCAGTTACGAACATCATCATAGGGACTCGTCCCATTCATCCTCATTGTGGCTTTGCTCAACTTATCGCTTTTCAATCAAAATTCAAGAATAATCATTTTTCAATTAGAATCCAAATCAACTCAGAATAATTATTTTTCAATCAGAATCCAAATCAACTCATCAGTTCTCAACCAGAGTTTTAAAATCATATGATCAGATAATACTTCAAAATTGGCACCATACAAATAATGACGCCACTTTTAAGAGCATGCACAATTGCAAACAGTTCTCTCTCATAAGTTGAATAGTTACTTTGAGCTTTGTCCAAATTTTTACTTTCAAATGCAACTGGCCTTCCCTTCTGCAATAATGCTGCTCCTATAGCAAAATTACTTGTATCTGTTTCCAATATAAATGGTTCATTTGGATCCACTACTTTGCAAAATATGAGCAGTTGCTACTTTTAATTTTTTAAAACTAGTTTGTTGATCATGAGTCCAACTAAATTGTTTTCCTTTTCCTTTAAAGCTGATTCGTCATTGGAACAGCTATCTTAGCATAATTCCTTATAAACTTTTGATAAAACCCAAAAAATCCTAAAAATGTTTATAACTCATCTATATTAGATGGGACCTTCCTTCTCAATATAGCTTCAACTTTATCAGGATCCATACAAATCCCTTCCTCAGACATTATGTGTCCAAGAGATTGCACTTCTTTTTTGAAGAAATCACATTTAGATATTTTAGCAAATGATTTGTTTTTTCTCAATAATTGAAATACTTTTGTAAGGTGCTCAATATGTTCTTATTGATTTTCACTAAAGACTAATATATCATCAATAAAAACCACCACAAACTTTCCTAAATAAGGATGAAGTATAGTGTTCATCATGGTCATAAAAGTAGCAAGAGAATTAGTTAGACCAAAAGGCATAACTAAAAACTCATAGTGCCCAAAAGATGTCCTAAATGCTATTTTTGGCACATTTTCAATTATAATTATTACTTGATGATATCTAGATCTTAAATCTATCTTACTAAAATATTTAGCATCTTTGAGTTGATCAAACAACTCATCTGTCCTGGGAATAAGAAATTTATTTTTTATTGTGATTGCATTCAATCCACGATAATCTAGATCCATCTTTTTTCTTTGGTGAAGCCCAGGGAGACTTACTTGGCCTAATAAAGCCTTATTTTAAATATTCAACCAACTACTTTTCAACCTCTTTTCTTTCAGTTAAACTTACTCTATACTAATTGGCTTTGAATCCTTTAAAACTTCTATGGGATGATCTATCCCTCTGTCCCCCGGAGGTAAACCTTTTGGCAATGTTTCTAGAAAAAAATCTTTAAATTCTTATAATAATTTGTTGAAAGAATAATTAACTACTTCACAAATACTTGAATCAAACTTTTCATAATGGTTTTTTAAAGTGAGGCATTGCATAACAGAAAAACATTTGTTCTATTCCATTCTCTTAATGAAGCTTTTGGAGCTCAATATTACTTTTCAAAGGAGAATATGGTACATTGTGCTCTCCTTGCAATGTAATAAAATTTCCTTTATGCTTAAATGTTAGTGTATTATCTGCAAATACCTTCTTGAAAGTGCGTTCCCTAATGAAAATAACCACTCTCCTAAGAATTACATCTGCGGTCTACAGATGCATCACTTGAAAATCCAAAAGTGCTTCATACTCTTGAACCTTTATCATAACTTGGTCTACCATAGTATCCCACTCATCTTTATCATAGCCATTGGCTAATGATACTATATACTTATGAGAACTTGGGACTTGAGGCAATTTAAGTTTCTTAACCAAGTTGTAATTTAAAAATTTATGTGCAGCTGTATCATCTAGGAGGATTATAACTTTTTTATCTTTTATATTGCACTCGAACAAATCATGTGGCCAAAATGATGGTTCTCACATAGATTTTGCCATCATACAACACTGCTTTTCATTAGAATGACAAACCTCGATCGATTTATATTTCAAATAATCCTTAAGTGTTAACACTTGAATAGTGTGCAGTGATTTTCCTTTAGGTTTATCATTACCATTCGCATTAAGTTCTTGTCCTTGGGACTTAGGACAATGCTTTTTATCGTGTCCCGACTCAAGACAAGAGAAACAAAGTGTTTCTTTGACCACTCGCTCAAAATCTTGCTTTTTTAGAAACTTACTAGGATTGAATTTTTGCTTTTTTGAAGGTTCATCTTTTTTAAATAAAACACCCTTTCTTTTTTTAGAGCCAAAATTTTCTCCATGAGGCTTACATGAAAAATTATTATCTTGTTCTTTACCATTCCCCATGGGATCATCAAAATTTTTTGTAAATCTTATAGCTTTATCTAAGTTTTTTGGCTCTTTGGAGCAAACTTCCTTCTTGTACTCCCTTTTAAGCCTCTTACTTTTTGAAAATTGTCTATGTCCTTAAGTTTTAAGACAATTTCTCTATAGCAAGCTATATATTGAGTGAGATTTAAATTCTTTTGTTCCATAGAACAATTATCCCACTCCTCCCAATTCCGATCTTCTTCATTTTCAGGAAGATATTCATTTAACAACAATTCCTTGAATGAGTCCCAAGAATCAGGTACTTGCCTAGCTTCCGGTATACTCATCCACCATTTATAAGATTTGCCTTCTTGTATAAGGATAGGCTAGCATCAGTGAGGTGGTTATGATCAGGCACATTTCTTAAAAGATACAAATCTTGCCACTTTTATAGAAAAATATAGACCGCATCTTGCCTTTAAATCTTTGAATACCATACCCTGGTCTCTAGTTTTGGAACCCTCAACTATGGTTTCATTCAATCCTTTTTCTAGAGTTTTTTTCCTTCCCTCATCAATGTTATTTTTAGATATTTCTTTTACTCCCAATCCTTCTCCTCCCATCAAGGAGCTAAGAAGACCCATCATTTTATCAATTTTATTCTCTATATTAGAGATTTTTTCTCTCATTTCCTTCATTTCTATATCCTCATACTCATTAAGATCTAAATCTTGCATATCTATTTCATTTGTTTTTGTAATATCCTCTTCCATATGGAAAGAGGACATTGGGTTTTCTCCCTTCTCCCCATTTTCATCCTTCCCACCTTGAGAAGCCATTTACTCTAACAATAAGCAAAATGGAAAGTTTCTTACAATTCAAAAAA
The DNA here is from genome assembly GCF_041138505.1 of Cibotium barometz. Classification (NCBI taxonomy): domain Eukaryota; kingdom Viridiplantae; phylum Streptophyta; class Polypodiopsida; order Cyatheales; family Cibotiaceae; genus Cibotium; species Cibotium barometz. The sequence goes on from NC_141095.1 coordinate 37,708,359, forward strand.
TATGCAACACAACGACCTTACTTGGTTGGGTAATTATTATGAATTATCTCAAATGATGTGAAGAACAATTCCATTAATTCATCCTTGTTGATATTTGCTTCAATGATTCTTCAAGGTTGTCATGTACTCCACTTACTTCATGTATAATCTCCAAAGTATGCCCAATTTATTAGGCAAGAGGTATGCCCAAACTATTAAGCAATAAGTATTTGTATGGAGAAGATTTAAGAAATATGAGGATTATGAAAATCAATAGAGAAGAGATTAAGGATTAGCTTATGGAAACGAATAGAGAAGAGATTAAGGAGTAGAGATTAGAGTTAGCAATGATGAGTAGCTCAATGGAAACATAAAAGAGATAGAACTTAGCTCTAATACCAATGTAATGCTCCTTGCATCAATGGCTTGATAACTTGTAAGACTATAACTTTGATTCTCCACCCAACCATATCCCAAATGGACCCTAACACATGGTTTTATAGGCCTAGGTGATGCATGACCTTCCAACTTCATGCCCTTGACCTTTCAATGGCTAGGCATGGCCCTTGACCTTTCAATGGCTAGGCATGGCCCTTTCACTATGCAATGCCTCCTTAACTCCCCCTAGAAGGGGGCACCTACTTCTTTGACCTTTGGGCTTCACTTATGCACCATTTACATCCTTTTTACACTGACCTTAATGCATATTAACCATTGCTTTAGGTATTTCCAATTTGAAATCTCCTCAACCTTATTTATATATGCAAACCTTTTACATATAAATAATCTTTTCTAGTCTTACCTTATAATGTTTCTTGTCAATCCATAACAGATGGCGGGCATGACAGATGTAGGGGGAAAGAGAGCTTGAGCTCTTGCAAGCACACACACACTCACACAAACCCTAGAAGAGAACACACAAGGTGAGAGGCTGAAAAGATTCTTCTTCTTCTTCTTCTTCACACAACAAAAGAGGTCTACAAAATGGATAAATTGACTAACACACATGATAGAGTATATACAAGCGGTCCATAATGTGAACACACTAAGAGGAGTGGGTAGATGTGGACTAGTCGGTGTAGTCCAGCTATAGAATATCTGGCAAAGATATATCGGTGCCATCCAAACCTGCCAGTGATGTAAATGTCAAACGGTCATGTAGGCACCACGTGAGTGTCAACTCATGTTAAGCTTGACATCTCAACAGTTGTGGGAAAATGCCTATTATTGAGAGAGAAATATGGGGACACTCAGAGCAGTAGACATAGGAGGCATCAAGGCACAGAGTTGGGCTTGTGCGAGGGAGATGAAGACATCATTAATCCTACATGCACGCACTTTTGTTAGGTACAAGACATGCACTACCCTTTAAGCATTATAAGCCTAAATTTTAAACATTATAAATTCCATTTCCCTCCTCCCTCTAAATGATAAAAACCTCCCTTCAAAAAGGATAAAAATTATACCACATAATGTGCTTTCACCCAAAAAAAATAGATGACAGTATAAAATTCAAAAGGAATGAATAGAAAGTGACAAGAGATAATTAAAGAATTTTGGACTATAGTAACAAAAATTTTGGAGTATAAAAAAAGATATAAAAGTATAAAGTTTAAAATGAAGAAGGAATAGAAAATGATAAGAGATATTAAATAATTTTGAACTATAGTAATCAAAATTTAAGTTTGAAAATTAAAGTACATGTTATCTTTCATTGATGAGTGCATTGTAAAGAAAATGCTATGATTTGAGGAATGGCATCCTCAAATGTTGAGTGCTTTGAGGAGTGACATCCTAAACTCTAGAGTGATTTGAGGAATGACATCCTCAAATTAAAGTACCTAATACCTTTCGTTAAGTGCTTTGAGGGCTGACATCCTTAATGCTAAAATCACTTCCATTGACAAAAACCATAAGGTTGTTCCCTTCATTTGTCTCACAAAGAATGTACAAGAGTCTAATCCATTTTGACTCTTTAATCTCTTTCATTCTTCCAACAAGAGAGGTTAATGTGCTTCTTGGTATTTTTGGGCGTCCAACATTCAGCGCAAGTATCAAATAAGGAGTAGTTAGGTTACTCCTTTTTTTTAAAGTAAGCCCAATCACATGGACCAAACATGCCCTACCCTTTTCTTTTACTTGGCATCATTGCACTAAGGATAACTGGAATTTATTTTCTTTTTTTTCATAGTTTGATATACCCTGAGGAGTTCTTTTCTAATAGAGTGTTAAGAAGAAGAAACTTTCCTAGCTTGAAACCTATGACTTCTTGGTGGTGGAAATCTTCTACCTAGAGTAAGTTTGCCTCCACTAAGACTTTGTTCATGACTAGGCTCACATTCTTCCACTTGAGGGATATTCTTTTCTTTTACTGACCAACAAGCATTTGCTATCATAACGTGTAATTTATCCACATTCCGTTAGTCGTTTACCCTTAACTATGGTCCTAAGAACGATACTCATTACATCAGTGCCGCCGTCAGCGGACAAACCAAAGTGTCAAATATAGCTTTTATGATTGGTACTAGGTTTTTGGAAGTGAGCTTAAAAACATTCTCTCTCCATGTTTCAATGGCATATCCATGTTCGAGTCATGTGGGAGAAGCCAAGCATGTAGTAAAGAGCATGCTGGTAGAAGTGATCCTTGAATGTATATAATTTGAGCAACTCAACCTCATCTCCTTTATATGTGAAGGAATGTCCAGGTAGGAGGTGCTAAAAATGTAATCTTGGTCTTGTTAAGATTTATATGAGGTCCTTCTCATCAAAAAGGCTTGCAATGCATTCAAGTGGGTTGCAACCCCTTGTTGGTAGGCCGATATTGATTGCTACCTGATAATGAAGATTGTTAACAAAACAAAGGAAAAAAACATGTCACTCTTTCATCCGAGGATTTTAAAAAATGTAATAAGATTTTTTCTTATATTAATGCAAAAAGGGTTATGCCAACACAAATACAAATTTAAAACAAGTTTTGTTTGAACCACACCATTCAATTAAGGGAAGTAGCTCTTCCATCTCTAAACTTAAATTAATGGTGTGATCCACAGTGGGATTTTGGAAAAACTTTGTATGAAAGAGTTGTAAAGTTTTCATAGGTCTAAATCTTTGTCGAAGTGATCCTAATAAGAGTTTTTAATTAAGGGGAGTAGCTCCTTCCATCTCTAAACTTAATTGAATGGTGTGATCCACAGTGGGGTTTTGGAAAAACTTTGTATGAGAGAGTTGTAGAAAGTTCATAAATCTAAAGTTTTATCAAAGTAATCTCATTAAGATTCCTTCTCCCTTGATGCATGAATCAGCCTTTGTATTTTGTATACTAGTCCAACTGAGCTTATTTTTATGAAATTGCATGTCAAGTCAAATTTTATAGGGCCAAATGATGGATTTTACATCATGGGCCTAAAGAATAGACTTATTGAGATTTCAAAGAGCTTGAGCTAAAGAAAAAGGGTGGTAACGAAGAGACGGACTTCTGAACTGGACCATTTTTTCTAGTATAATTCAAGAATTTTATGATTTTTTACAATTTTTATAGTTATAGAGAGATGATGTTAATTGAAGCCTCTTCATTTTAAATTCTATTATTTCAAGTTATTTTACATGTATTTGTTCTTATTAATGGGGGATAAACATCACTCTCACAAGTACACATGATTAAGATGCAAACATCTTCACCAAGCCATTAAGCCAAGATAAGTTCACAATGTTCAAGAAACACCCATGCTCGGGAGGTTCACCTAAAAATATGTAAGTATACTACGTGAGTTAAAATGAAGGGGTTTTTTAATTCAAAAATTTAAGGTAAATTTATACAAATACATTTACAAAAGGTATTTTTTAATCGATTTTTAAAAAAATCGTAAGTTCATAAAGAAAAAGGGATCATTTTATTCATAAAAAGTTCACATGTAAGGGGTTTTTTTAATACCCCTTAAATGCACGTGATACATAGGTTTTCTTAGTAGTGCATCCTTGGAGCACCCATGAGTTAGTCAAAACCTTAGACATACCAAAAAACTTAAATAACTTAAAATATGTAAGAAATTTGGCAAACTTTCTTAAGAGAATTGTGATTTGGGGGATCAAAAGGTGTTTGATGGACCAAAAACTCGTAATTGTATGCGTGGCTATCCGTGTGCCATGCCCCTTGACAAGATTTTAATCCTAGGATCAAAATGGGTAATAGAGTAAAAATCCACCATAATGCATGGATGGCCCATGTTAACCAATACGTTGGTTTTAACATGGTTTCGCTCGCTTGTCTTACTGTAAGGTGTTTTGCCATCTTACCCACACAAAAGAGAACTTAACTTTTGTAAGACTCCATTTTAATCCTAGGATCAAAATGGGTAATAGAGTAAAAATCCACCATAATGCATGGATGGCCCGTGTTAACCAATATGTTGGTTTTAACATGGTTTCGCTCGCTTGTCTTACTGTAAGGTGTTTTGCCATCTTACCCACACAAAAGAGAACTTAACTTTTGTAAGACTCCACTAGAACATATAAAATAGCCTTACCAAGGGCTTGATGTCAAATAGGGAAAGTCTACAAACTTAGTGTACATAGTTTCTTAAGACTAGTAATAGAGGTTAGGACCATGAGCTTAATGTCAAATGATAGGGAAAGTCTACAGACTTAGTGTACATATTTTCTTGACTTAGTGTACATAGAGGCTCGACCATTTTTAAGTTTAGCCGACCTAGTGTAAAAACTAGAGTCACTTGCATATAAGTCATTTTTTATAATAAGCAAAACACAATCATTCCCTTACAATACTTTACTTGTGAACCATTGCGAAGGATATTCTCTTCTTGCCTCCATCTAGGCATTGAGAGCTCTCTCTTTACCCCTTTGGCAAAGGAGCATTCTGATGTGACAATGGGAAGTGAGAATGCGATGGATGATGAGCTAGCACACCCAACAATTGCAATTCAATGATGTCTCACTTCTCTAAAACACTCATAACATTGAAGGTTTTTTTTAACAAGTATTTTTTGTAGTATATATTAAATGGTCAAGTCCCTAGAGAGCCTATGATATCATGACCAACAACCATTGAAACCTAAGGACTAGTAGCATCATTCCTTAGAGCACCAGGTCACCCAGCACAACCCAACATCACAATAGTGCCACCATCTAACACTACTTGAATATTATAGCATAACCTCTGAGCCAAGGTAGAAAAGGTAATAGAAGACTAGCCATTCATCCGTGACCATCATTAGTTTCACCTGACTAGTAAGGTTTTCCACCATTATCTTTTTCAAAAGCCAATTAAAGTAAGAGCTATAGCTCCGAAATATATCCCTACACCACCAAAGTTTCCATCTTTAACTCTCAAGGAACATTTTAAATACTAGTAAGATCATTATCAACAAACAAATCTTAAATTTATTTTGAAGCTTGCTTCCATGATGGGTAAGCACTATTGAACATCCTTTACACTATAACCCTTGTTTGCATTTATGACCTCCATAAAAGGATAAAGTAAGGAGCACTTTGTCAACTAGGATCTATAAAACTTAGGAGATCGAAGCAAGAATGAAAAAAGGTAGAGGGAGTGAAAAAGAAAAATTGGAGGTAGGGAGTGGAGGAGAGGGAAGGGGGGTGAGGGGGTGGTATTTAGGGAAATAAACTCTCTAAGAGACATGCCAAAAATTTGAAGTAATGAGCTTTGTGGACTTTGTAGTACTAGTGTATAAAATGTGCACTCTACCTCTCCTCCCATTGGTCCACCTGGGAAAGGTATTAAGAACTAAGCAAGCCTTTTCTTAGTTTGTTTCTTCCTTAATGTCATCCAACAAACATTCAAAATTAGTATTTCATGTTGTTTGATTAGAAGGCAAGCATCAACACACTACCCCCCTTGCCATCAATGTCACATCTTTAAAGCTTAAAATGACAATTTTTATAACAATATATTGAAGGAAAAAAACATTGTACAAACCATGAATCCACTTTTTGATGGGCATAAATCATGGAAACCATAATGTGTGACTAGCCCTGCTTAGTCACATATTGGCATGGTGCTAACTTTCCAATAAAGATAACCATGTTATAAATTAAACAATTGAATTACACCATATTTCATGTAGAATGATGGCATAGGAGCCATCACCAAAATGCTAAAATCGTCACCAGATCCTACATAACATAATCATTAATCCATGTAACCATCCCACTAGAAAAATACATGTAATTATCCCAAGGCGTGGTTAAAGACAACCAACTATAGCCATGATATTTAGGCATCTTAGTAATCATTTGAGCAAGATTTCCTTACATTAGAGCATTAGTGTGAGAAATCAAAATACAGAGAGGAAATGTCTACAACCACACCTAGGCATGAAGTATGAGTTACATACAAAGAAAACCAAAACAATAAGGCGGCCCACAAGACCACATGTTTAGTAAAAAGCTCACATCAATAATGAAAAAGAGATTCATGTACACATCGATCAAGGTAGCAAAAGATAAGTAATTACACTTACCATTACTATAAGCCAAAGTAAGGCTTTACATCTTCATCGCAGGAATGCTACTAAGACTAAGAGGGGATTTCTCTATACTAGAGAGCTAGGAGATGAAGTTGGTCATAGAATTAGTTTGTTTACAGCACCATGAGTATGAGGTTAGCTATGATGTTGCAACATTATGGCCCACCCTCTTTGTAATGATAACCAATGCTAACATAAAATAACGTATAAATAGGCCACACAAATCTATGGTCCAATAAGTTCACAAGCTACCTAGCTAGCTTTCCATCCAAATAATTATGATACCATACTATAAAACAAAAGGAAATATCAATAGTCTTCAGCTTCAAATATTATTGAAATTTAATAAAGTAATTGTCATATGTCAGCCTCGTAATTCCATAGAAGATAATAATAAACATTAACAAGTTCACCACTTGAGCAAATACCATGGCATGAACTAGAATCAAGAGGTTATAGAATTGAGATGTTAATGAAGAGAAATAATGTCCAAGCCATGCATTGTTACAACACTTGTAACATGTTACTCGTCGTGATTTGAATATACTTTAGGAAATTAATAATGGATGTGGACATAGGACTAAGGGACAAGGTCACAAGGGTGGATAACAATAATCTAGTGTGTAAGAAGCACTCAAGTAAAAAAGATAACTATCAGCCTAATGTGGTATCAATCATTTTACTAATCAAGATTGCATATCTTCTTACTTTATGCAAGCATCAATGGTATCCTTCTCTCATATGAGATAGCACATGTTAATGAATGCACTTTTCACTTCTCTATAGATTTCTCTCTTGCATTGGTATTAGAGCTTTGATCTTTGACCTTGGTCTAGATTTAGGGTTTTGTGTGAGAAATATCTTAATCTTCTCTAGGGTAGTAGCTGCACCAAAAAGAGGTGAAGTCATTGCTATAGATAGCTCCTTCTTGCTTTGATGGTTGAAAAGGTGGTCTCTACCTAAGCTTGGAGTCTAATGATCTCTCGAATGCTTTGTTCAAGCTCTCAGATTGCAGGTAATTAGTGTCATAGCTAGGGTTAGGGTTCAAGTTAGGGTTTACTTCTCTTCTATCCTCTTAACTATCTTTTCTAGTAGTCTTTATCTAGTAATCATGACAAAAACGTTCATAGCCCAAGCTCGACATTCCATAGCCCAAGGCCAATGGGAATGTCGAATTGTACCGCACCTGCACAAGATGCCAAAAACAAAAAGAAGAGCTTGATAGCCATTAAATCCCTAAGATAGAAGAGCTTGACAACCATTTAATCCCTAAGGCAAATGGGAAACTAGGAGTTCCAAACATAGCAGGATCCTCCCTACCAAAAGTCACAAATGCAAGAGTTAAGCAGGTACTAAAGCAAAGATCATGCTCTAACAAAACGACATGACTAGTGGACTAGAGGGAAACATCCAAGGACCTCATGACCATCAAGGCCGTTGTGCAACCAAAGTTAACAGGTCATCTAGAGTAGGGCATGTACCTCTGGAGTAGGGTTCCTCTAGAGAAGGGCATGTTCTAGAAGATAGACAACGGTGACCTACTACACTGTGTGGGAGGTATACAAAGGCACATGGTGTTCCCCCCACATGCAAGCCACCACCAAACATGGTGCTTTCCCATTCAGTACTTGAGTGGGTTTTGCTAGCCACCACCAAACGTGGCAGAAGTAGCCACCTTCCCCTTTTAGAACTCTAGCTTTCCTTTGCTTTCACAATAAACCTCCATTTCTAACCTACTTTCCTTCTTGACCTTGTAGCAAATAAGAGATCTAAGAGACCCTTATTAGGAGATATGTTGAGCAACCCGGAAGGCCCTTTCAATATGGCACCCAAGAACAAAGCCCCACCTAAAAAATGCATGAAACTGAGGTGAGATGACAAGGCAAAGTTGTACTACCTAAGAGAGGCAAAAATCGCTTACTTGAAGGAGATGCCCCCACAAATGGCCAAAGGGAAGATCAGATGCAATCAATCTGGTGGAGGAAGTCCTCAACACAGTGGACATAGTAAGCTCTTTGTTTCTTTCCTAGTTCACCTTGTTCAAGACTACCAGCATATGTGTGTGTGTGTGTGTGTGTGTGTGTGTGTGTGTGTGTGTGTGTGTGTGTGTGTGTTTATGTATATACATTATGTGGGTTTTATTATTGTTAACCATATTGGTTAACATTACTCTAAACAACACAAGGCATCACCTTCAAGCCATACTTACTTTTTTTACCACACAATGTGCTTTATGTAGAATGATTATGGGAAATCTTTGAGCTTACGACTTATGTAATGCCAGTAATGTATACTTAGACTAGGAGGTTAGCCTAGATTAGCTTTTAAGCCCCCCCTAGACATTACTTGGGCTACTATCAGACATTGTACATATGAGTCTTATATATAAGATAATTAAAATAATTAGAAAACACATAATCCCATTCTCATAATTAAGCTTGAGTTTATTTCTTTTGTGATTGAAGTTGCTTTCATAATTTATCTTCTTTGTTGCATGTATGCTTAAGGATTGTGTGGGTTAGTGATGGTGTGTTGATGTAAGTTCTCTTCTCCCTCCCTCCTTCTCTTCCATTCTTTCACTTAGAGAGGCATAAAAGTAGAGATTGAGCCTTCCATTTCTCTCTCCCTCTTTGTTCCCCACCCATTTTCAAAGCTCCCTTGTAGTGACAACAAGGAAGGCAAGGTTGAGGACCCTAGCTCTTCGGAAGAGAGGGTTTCTCTACTAAGAGTGCCTAGAGGTGCAAGCCAGCAAGACTCTTGCATTCTTCCTCTTTTTCTCTCTATCTTGCAAGGATCAAGTGTTCTCAATAAGTTGAATGTCTTTGGCACATCTTTGGTACCACTATCGGGGAAGCGCCTTGCTATATTTTTCATTAGAGTATTGACATAGCCCGGTTGGTGGAGCACAAATCCACCTAGTAGTGTTTAACTCTTTTTTTCTTGTTTGTTTTTTTGGTTTAATTGGTTTAATTGGTTACCTTGGTGTGATGGATCATGGACCAATCCTTCAAGCTTGAGTAACATGTTTACAAGTAAGCGTTCTATTCTATTCCTTTGATTCATGTTCTTTCCTTCTTGCATTAGCAAATCTTTGAGATCTTTGTTCATTCTAGGTGTTACCATTAATTCTCATAGAAATATCATTAGGCTGCATTGAGCATATCATTAGATAGGTTTGGAAAAGCTAAAGCATCTTATGAAATCAAAAATCCAAAAACATGCACCATCAAGCAAGCATTAGAGAGCAAAATTTGGATTATTTTAGCTAAAACTTAGAAAACTGCTTTCTAGTTTATCTCTCCTAGTAACATATCTACATCCTCTTCAAAGGAAGAATTGAACCTTAGTCTTCCATGGACCAATAAGAACTAGTCATACACCCTAACAACTTGCCTAAAAATCTGGTAGAATACCCAAATCCTATTGAGGAAAAAAGCAAGCTAGAAGTAGCCCACAAATAGGTAAGGACATGAGCTAAGTGCAAATGGATGTTGAACCTCCAATAGTATCCACCAATGCGAAGGCCGGTTTCACATTGCCCAAAAGAAGACTGAGAAAAGAACCAGTCCATTCCACAACCCAAGGAAACTCAGAACAAGGATTAGGAGGAAAAAACCTTTGATTCCATTGCCTCTCCAAACTCTTGGGGGGATGAACATTTCTCAGCAGCCCAATTCCTATGATTGTATCCTAGGTAGATCCTTCATGAGAGAAACCTAAATGGTTCATATCCCATGACTCAATAACCACAAATAACACCATTCAACTAAACATCATAAAATGTTGTGGACAAGGAATGTGAGAGCTCAGAGTTGCCTCACTCCCAGAGCAAAAAGACTCTAAGAATTGGATGCACATCCTTGTTGATATGTTTTCACGTTCACATCTGTGCATGCAAGTTCACTTTTGCGTATGCACGTTTTCACGTTTTAGCTTCGTACGCATATTTAGGGTTGCAAACATGCATCGCTATATGCACATTCCCAAGAATGGTCTGTGAGGGCATATTTACCAACCTATACATGTATGTTCCCAAGAAAAAGTTATATAAACAGAGATCCCCCCTCTTATTTTCCACTATTCACTCTTCAAGTAACCAAACTTACTTTTTTATTCAAAAATCTTCCACACTCTCACAGCCCTCTATAGATCTGCCCATTCCTTAGCAAAGGGGCATCGAAAACCTCTCATTTTAGGTAACCAAACTCTTGCCTTTTTTATTCAAAAATCTTCCACACCCTCACATCCCTCTTTAGATTTGCCCATTCCTCTCCCCCACCATCATTATGATAGCCACAACAAGGGCATTGGAAACCTCATCAGATTTAGTGCTGATCTCACACCCACATACTTTTGCTTTGGGAAGTTGGAGGGCACAGGATCCATAGCAGGATCTAGTCTGAGAAGAAGGTGGAGCACAAGCTCACCTATCACACACAAAAATGTTGCCAGATTTCCAAAAGGCCTAAGGTCATGGAACACATGGATAGACTAAGACTCCGTTGGTTGACTCGGCTGGATGTTTCATCTCATCTTACGACATGTATCTAAGTACTAGCATTATCAACAGAGATTCAATGGGAGAGCTGACTTGAAATTGGCCCTACCTTAGATGTTTCTATGAAGCCTTGCACCTACCCAGAGCTACAAAACCCTATCAGAGACTAAGTGAAGCATAGGGGAAGATATCTCTCGGCGTGACCTAATTTACCCCAGCCGCTAGAGTCCTCACCATGGACCAACATGTACAACCGCTATAGCCTCTCTCTACTCACCCATGTCTTAAGCAAGGACTACCAATGAACTAGGCAAACCACTTCCATAGCATTTACACAAACCCTGTTGGCAAGTTCGGAGTAGCCATGATCCTCACCAAGGTCCTCTATTATGCTGCAGGATGAAAAGAGCTTCCCCAATCATACAACTACCATGCTATGGAGTTCATCCAGCATGAACTCCATATCATTTACATAAACCCTGTCGTCAAGTTCGGAGTGGCCATGATCCTCACCAAGGTCCTCTATTATTCTATAGGATGGGAAGGGCTTCCCCAATCATACAGCTACCAAGGTGAAACCACCCCCAACAACCTCCTCCACAGCAAGCCCCATTATCAGTTCCCTCTTCGACAAACACCCCTCAACCCAAGAAGCAAAAGATAGATCTACTGCACTAACTCCTTTTGTAGAATTTCTAGAGACAAACTCGATGGATACACCCACACTGCAAGTGGTAGCCCGGAAGAGCATGCCCAATCAAGTGGCCCTCCTCCAAATCATTCCCCATCATGGATGAAGAAGTACCTAGAAGTGCTAGGTGTTCTCCAGTTCATTTTTAGGGCAGCAAGTTCTCCAGTTCACAAGACCACATAGAACATTACTATGGCACATAGGTGGATCCAGGAAGCGCATCTAACCTCTACCAAAATCTTATCTAGGGCCATCTTCAACTCTTAGGGCCACTTTCCAAATTTCCATGCAACCTTTATGTCCATGGTCCACAACCTCACTGGCCACATGATAGAATTTATGGCTAGAAATAAAGTGGATGTGATGCAATAAGCACTCCTCCTTGCATATGCCAACATTGCCCAGTTGGAAACCCAAAAGAACTATGTGATCACACTGAACAATAGGCTGCAAGTATAGGCTCTTGAAGCTGATTCTAGGATCAACTATCTATAGCATGAGTTGGATGGGATGCACATGAAAGGTCAAGGGAGTCAGAGCAGCAAGAGCACAAACTTAGGAGGAGCTCACACAAGCAAGCATTGCACTACAAAAGGTTGAGGCATTGGCACAACATAGGCTAAAGCTTATGGATGAGTGCCAAGAGGAGATGTCTAAGCAGCGTGCAAACTTTAGAGAGCTATAGAAACAAAATATGGAAACATTTCTTAGCTGGACAACAAATTACAGTGAGAGCTAAGCCTCAACAACAACCAGTCGTGCCTGACATGGAGAAGAAAGTTGACATCCTGATGGATGCAACTACCAACTTTCCAAACCTAGCCATCGCTCCCCAACCCTCCTCTAGTATCCTTGAGCTATAGCACAAGAGCCTTCTATAGCACAATATCTACATTGATGATGAAGACATCTCCACATCCATGTTTTCTACCATCCTCTCCAAGGTGCCATAAGCATCCCAACCCACCATAGCTATGTAAAACACTATCTCCTTCATAGAGCCCTCCACCATCTTCCATTTCCCTGAAAATTCAAAAATTTCATTTTCGGAATTGAGATATGATTCATAAGGCTTATTCTAGCCCCCTTCTTTTGGTCCTTCTTTTGTGGCAAGGCCCCTAGAGACAAATGTAATTGGTTTGTCTAGGCCATACGTGGGCTTATAAGCCCTCCTCTTGATGCTTACTCTTGCATGGCCAAGCCTTGTCCTTTCATCCACCCTCTGGAACTGCACTTTGATGGGCTTGGCATAGGGGTACTTCTTCCTAGCCCTTTCCATTGCCTTGATGGCCAACCCCGTAGCAAAAGTGAGTGGCTCCATTAGCTCTGGAACGATGGCAGCATTTTTGAATACTGTCTGCTCAGGCTCTCTTGGGCTCCTTCTTCCTCCTTGGCTCCACTTCCACCCATTCGGTGGTCTGCCTATTGGTTTTGAAAGGGTTGTTGTCTCTTCTCCTTCTGCTAGGAAGCCTCGCTGGTAAGGGGCACTGGCAGTTTTGCCCTGTGCATGGGTTGTTGTCTCCTCACCCAGGTCAGCGAGTCACAAGATTCCCCACTTCCCCGTACATCCGGGGATTCGGATGAGGGGCTCCTCCTACATGCTAGCTCCCCTTCCTGTGAGCTACTCTACCCTTGCTTCTCCACCCTCTTGTCCAACTGGTTCATAAATAGTGCAATTTTGTTCCAATTGGACGGTTGCACTACTCTTGCTTGTTTTGTAGTCTAGATCAAACTCCTCATGTGTTTGAGGGATGTCTCCTTGCAAAATTCTTTACTTCCATTCTTCCCTTCTTCCTAGAGCCTTTTCTATATTTCCTCCTTTTCTGCCTTCTCTCTTTTTGCCCATTCTTGGAAGTCTTTAATCATTTTTTCTTTGTTTCTCACCTTTGTGACGTGAGCTTTTTTCAAAACGTCCAGTTGTTTCCTGTCTCTTTTTCAAATCGGCATGAGCTATCGTCAAAGCGACGTTCAACTCATTAATCGTCATCTTTCCCCCTTTCGCTCTTATAACCTTGGATCCAACCGTTCCTACCTCTTTCTTTAGGGCCTTGATTGTCTCCCCGTCTTGTCTTTGATGTTCTTTGTATTCTTCCACCAGTCCTCTGTACTCTTCAAGCTAGGCCCTTAGGGCCGCTTCATCGTTAGCACTCTCTTCCAGCCTTTTAGTTGTTTCCCAAGTATGCTCTCGCAGCTCATCATCGGGGATAATGTCTGTTGATGTTCCTTTGTATATTACGAGATCTTTCCCTTTCCCCTTCGGAGTGCTCAACCGGTTTCTTGCCACTCTCTTTCAAAAGCATGAACCGCTTTTTCCAGCCCTCTATCTTTGTTTCCAGTTGCTTAATCCTTGCCTGCAGCTCTTTCTCTGTAGTGAACTCTCCCCTGCTGTGTCCTACCTCTATACCCTTCTGCTTGTTTCCAGCAGTCTCCACAGCCCCCGTCAGGCGAGTTCTTGCTGGTTTTGGAGTATCCGGATTTTTGAATCCCCCGTCCGGCTTCCTGTCTTGAGTGTGGAGGGGAGCCATTTGCTTGCAGGTAGGTGTGGGGGCTTGCATGGCCACTGTCACATTCCTTAAATATTCCTCCCACACCTCCTTTATGTTGTCTATAGCATGGTTCTCCCATTGCTCTATCTTTCGCCTCCAGCTCAAAAACTCTTCTGCATCTAGCATAGCCAGCCGAGCTTCCACCTTGACCAGTTCTACCTTATCCTTATCTGCCCTACCCGATCTCTTATGATCTTCAAATATTCTTCTCTGATCATGGTCACATATCCTTTGGCCCTAGCTTGGCTTTCAGTAACCCTATCCACCTCTTCTTATAATCTCTTGTTTGTTTGTTCTGTCTGGTGGACTAGGGCTTCCCTTAGTACAACCATCTCTTGTTTTGTTTCTTCATTCGCCCTCTAGAGTTTTGCTAACTCTATTTTCATTTCCTCCATCTAGACCCCTTCTGTCCTTCTTCTTCTTAGCTCCTCCTGAAGCGGTGTCTGTTGGCTTCTTAACTCTTGAATGGTGGCCTTCTTCTGCCTTACTTCAGCATGCAGCGTGGTTATCTCCTGTGCCCCATTCATCATACACCTTTGTAGGTAGTTTAGGCTCCCTTGTACCCAGCATGCGTCAATACTTTCTCGAAAACTGGCAGGACAAGGTTTAGGGAGCTCTGCCTGTGATTGCTCGAGGTGGATGGGCTCCATCACCATGAGTTTCTTGGGTGGTTCTCTCCTATTGTATCTATAGACATTTTTTTGGGGGTACTTCCTGCCACTATTCCACAAGCTTTTACGAGAGAATGGATTTTCCAATTCTGGCAAAGTCCTCTTTTAGTTCTCTGTTTCTCTTTTCCTCTGCTCCCATCTTTCCTTTCTTCCCCTTCTTCTTCTCATCAAACTCGAATGCCCTCTTCCTTCTAAAAGGCATCTATCCTAATCTCCCCTCTTCTGGGGACTTTGCAACCGATTCCACCTCGTGCTCCAAGCTTTTTTTATGGAATGCTTCTTCTTCCTTCATCTTTTCCTCTTGCCCCTAGCTCCCATCTATGTTTTAAACAATGTAGTAATGTAAGGGCCAATCTTTATCTTTGTGTGTAGGCGGCTAGCCTTGCCAATTTGATCCTTAATGTTGTTGTAAAGAACCTCTGCCCATGCCACTTTTGTTCCTACTTCTGCTCCCTTTATCAACCCATAAGCTTTTCTTGACATGCAGTATGGCTTGTGGGGGGTTGAGATTGATCATCTCTACCACAAAGTGCATACACTTTTGTTGGTCCTCATCTAGCATTGCTGTGATCTTAAATTCCTTTGATTTTCCTTCCAGAGGCCCAAATTCCTTCGCGAGATCATCATCATGTGCTACCTTGATCTTTCTCTCACCTTCTACTCGCAACTTGAACACCTCGGCCACGTAGAGAGGATCGAAGGTCCTCTTCTCCCCCCTAACAAGACTGTGATTGTATTGGTCTTCCACAGCTGCTCTAGCTGCTCCACTACTTTGTAGTTCTACTGTAATTCTTCCCATGGCAGCTCCGCAACGAACTCTTTGAGGCCCATCCTGTCCAGCCATTGTGCATGTTTATCCACTTCCTTGTATATCGTGGATGATAGGGGCTCAAACTCCAACACCATATCTTCTTCTTCGGTAACACTGTGATGGCTTGGGAGAAGGCAAAAAGGTGAGCAGGGTTTAACATAATGAGAGTTGGGAGTAGGAAGAGGGTCAAGAGCGCAGGGTAGCTTTTCGAAAGATGATTTGGAAGCTATGCATTCGATGGAGAGGCATTCAGCCATTGCCATGAGGTGCACCCTTCGCAAAAAGGTGGCCATAATTGTGTCATCTTTCCATGATTTTCCCAGATCTCCCTTGTTTTTTGACCATCGATCCCTTCTACGCTCTTTTTGAGGTCATTAATGGCCTTTACACGTCCATGCTCCCCTTTTTCTGGCAATAACCTTGGCTTTCCCATTTGCACCACGCTGCTGCCACCTGGCTCCTTGGTATCTGTATCATATTTACACGGTGAATTTCATTTTGGGCTATTCTCTTTGGCATTTTTAAAATCTCTGGAATCCTATCCTTTTTCCTGATCCTGGCCCCTGATCCTGGACCTGGATTTTGGTTCATCAATCACTTCTGGATCAGGATATTGATTCCCTTCTGGACACTTTCTCCCTTCATTTGGCATCTTTCCATAGTAGAGCTTCAGCCTGATCAATTTACCAACTTCTTGATTTTTTCACCATCCAGACTCGCCAGGTCAAAAGTTCTTATCCCCAGCTTCCCGAGGGACGATCCTATATGAGCCCATCCATCTCGTTTTCAATTTTCTAGGGTGGGCTCCCATTCTCGATGTAAACAACAGTACTGCATTTCTCCTACCTCAAAGATATTGAACTTTGTGTTCCTGTCCACTTGCAGCTTTCTTCTCTTTTGCACAATTTTCGTTGTCCATGTGTTGTGCAGTCTTCTTTCATCAAGCTTCAAGAGCTGTTCAATCCTGTGCATCTTTGATTCTTCCGAAGAGAACCTTTTAGTCTCACTACTATCATGGGACTGTGTCAGGAACTCCGTGGGTACTACTACTTCCAATCCATACACCATACTAAATGGTGAAAGTCCTATTGCATTCTTACAGGCCATTCGAAATGCCCATAATGCCGAGTGCAGTTTCATGTCCCAATCATTCTTGTTCTCATTTACTGTCTTGATCAGGATCCCTTGAGGATCTTGTTGGTGGACTTTGCTTGTCCATTGGTTTGTGGGTAGTAGAATGTTGACTTCTTATGTATTATCATGTGCTGCTCCATCAATTTCCTGATCTTTTCATTGATAAAATGGGTTCCTTGATCACTAACTATCTCTATAGGGCATCCAAATCTTGTCATTATGGTTTCAATTTTCTAATTACTTCATTGATAAAACAGGGTTCCTTGATCACTAACTATCTCTATAGGGCATCCGAATCTTGTCATTATGGTTTCATAAAGAAACTTTGTCCCACACAGATGATGCCTTGCAGTCTTTAAGGGCCTTGGCCTCTACCCATTTTGTGCAGGGGACACCAAAATGTATATGTTTCTTGTCCTGTGAGCAATTGGTTTGAATGGGCCGACGAAGTCCAAACCCCATTTCTGGAATGTCTTGAGCGGCAAGACTCAATTATGGGGCATTCTGTCTACATCACTTGGTTGCCCCATCCTCTAGCACATGTCACACTCTTTTGAGAACTTATACGCATCTTTTAATGTAGTTGGCCACCACCGATCTACCTAGAATACCTTCCATCTTGTGACTTCTCTGAAATGATGCCCACCACTCATACCTTGATGTGCTTTTGCTAACACGGCCTGTTACTCGTGCTTGGGGACATGTCTCCTGAGAATCTGGTGTTGCTGCCCATTTTGTATAGCTTCCCAGCCACTATCATGAATGACTTACTCCGAAGAGTCAGCTTCTTCCTCTAATCTCTAGACATGTACTCTGGAAAGGAAAGATCAGATATGAATTATAGCATTTCATCATGCCAGCTGGGCCTTTCTCCTTCTATGAGGAAAAGATGTGCATCTGGGAAATCATCTTCCACCCCGTCCGATTCTTCTCCTATTTCCAATCATGACAAGAAGTCTACCACAGTGCATGTTTGTTCCCGAGGGTGTGCCTTATGTTGAACTCAAATTCTTACAACAAAAGCATCCATCTGACCAACTTTCCTTCCAGGTCTGGTTTGTTTATTAAGTAGAGGAGAGCTTTATGATCTACATGAAACTCAAACATTTTACCCAACAAGTAGTGCCTTGATGGAGTAGATCATTCCCAGTGACTCTTTCTCTTTGGTGGAGTAGTTCTTTTCTAGTCTAGACAATGTCCTACTTGCATAGTACATCGGTTTGTACCATCCCTCATGTACTTCCTGCATTAGGGAATCACCAATGGCCACAGGGGCATCAACAAACACATGGAATACCAGGTCATAGTTGGGTTGCTAATAGGATGGGCACGGCTGATAGTATCCTCTTTAGATTATTATGGAATGCCTCTTGACAGGATCCTCTTTAGATTATGGAATGCCTCTTGACAGGATCCTCTTTAGATTATGGAATGCCTCTTGACAGGATCTGGACCAGATATTTTCAGCATCCTTCATCGTTAGGCTATATAAGGGCACGCCACATTAGCTAGGAACCTCATGAACCTATTGTGCCACTTGATTAGCCCTAGGAACCTTGCAAGCTCTTTGGCATTCTTGGGAGGTTGTAGCTTTACAATGACCGCAATCTTGGTTGGATCCACTGCCAGTCCTTCTGCAAACATTATGTGTCCCAAGAGAGATTCCACTGGTTACATGTAGCAAAGGCACATTTGGCCCTTTTACACTTTTCCACCACCACTGGTTACAACAAAGGCACATTTGGCTGGATTTAGGCTCAGTCTGGCCCTTTTACACTTTTCCATGCACATTATGAGGTGTGTAATGTGTTCTATTTTCTTTCCAAACACACTACAGTCATCCACAAACACCCTCATGATGAAGGTGGTCAGATACTCATAGAATATTTCTTGTACTGTCCTCTGGAATGTAGCAGGAGCATTTTTTAGCCCGAATGTCATCATTGGAGGCGAAGGCTCCCCATTCTGTTACGAAGGTAGTTTTTTATTCATCTTCCTAGGCCATCACACTTGATTGTACCCACTAAAACCATGCAGGAAAGAATATGTTTCATGTCGAGCTACCGCATCCAACAAGGAATTAATCAAAGGCAGTGGAAATGGGTCAGATATAGTAGAAGCATTCAGCTTGCGGTAATCAATGCACACCCTCAGCTTCCCATTCTTTTTTGGAACAATGACTATCGGCGATAGCCATCTACTCTATCCATAGGATAGAAGAATCCTACTTTCAGTAATTTGTCAATCTCTTCTTTTACCTGCTTGGTGTAGTTTGGGTTCATCAGTCTTCTATCGGCCTCTTTTTATATGTCATCCTCTTTGCAGCTTTTCTAGTACCTCCGTTATGGTCTTGTCTTTCCTGAATCTTTTCAAGAAAGCCTTCTTCAACTCTTCAAATGTCTAGAGGTGTTCCAGATTGTATTGGGTATACCAGCTGGTGGCTTTGCCACCCAATGTTGTGGCAAAATATTCTGCCTTTTGCCCCAACGAAGCTCTATTGCTTGGAACATGGTTTCAAAAGTAAAGATGTGAGAATTCGGATCCTCCTTACTCTTGCCTTTGAATTTTGGGTATTTGAGAGACATCATGTCCCTAGCTGCAAGTTCTTCCCCGTCTTGAGCTTCCAGCCGCTTGACAATCTTCTTCCTGGTTCCTTAGCGGTTCAGAAATCTGTCTTTCTTGTTGCTGTAGATTCCTGTCCGGCTCCTGATGACTTTCTTCTTGATTTCTATGTTATTCCGGAATCAATCTTTTTAGCTACTGTGGAATTCCATTTGCCCATCTTCTTGGTCTCGGCATAGAGGAGGTGCAGTGGTGATTCTTGTTCTACGGCTTCAGCTTGTCTATGGTGGTACCACATTTCCCTATTTGAGCTTTCTTCATTCTCTATCCTTTTTCCATTGTGCTCTTATGCCTCTCTGGCTAACATTCCTAACCCTAGTTAGTGTGTGCCTTCTTTTTGGGCTTCTTGTGTGGCCAGTTTACCCTATTGACCATGCAGGACTTCACCTATACTAGCCTCTCACTCTCTACTCCCTACCTAGTGTGTTGTTCCCTAGCAAGATTGCCAAAAGTCTCGGGGTCCACACTTGCGTGGTTCCGAACCACCTAGTCATCAGCTCCGGAGGAGACACAACTAATACTACTATGCCCAACAAGATAAACCAATGCTAGCGTGTTGCACCACCAATTTGCCTAAGTTAAGGGAGTTCGTTTGCAATAGGGCCGCGGTTAGTTCCTACATCTAGAGAGATTCTTAGCATGGATCCTAATCCTGCCCCTTTGAAAGGGAGTCACTTTCGGACAAGGATTGATTGTGGACACAGACACAAGTTAAAAGACATGTTCAAAACAGAGAGAGAAATGACATAACTTGAGAATCAACAAGTTTGCACAGAACTACAGATGAAGACGACACCAACAATCACTGTATTATTGAGTAAGGCTTAGCCCGTATAATGCCACACACCCTCTCTCTCTCTATTCTTCTTTTCTTTTACATTTTCCTAGGTACTACCTGTTGGCAAGAACAGTTACAAGGTTGTTACAAGAAAAGATCCAGAGTTGTTGCCCACCAAACAGATATGCTTTGGTAGTAGTCCACTGCTGTGGTGGCCGCCAACACTAACCACCAGAAACCTGAACCATCAAGTGGATGAAAAACTCATGGATGGCTGGCAGTGGGGAGAATAAAGAATACAACCATCTCACTGTGGAGGGTAACATTGTTTACAAGCCCATCGGCATCCTAGTTCTTTATCACAAGATTTGGAAGCAACTACTATAGCTTATGAGAAGAACCAGCCAATGTCACCTTTTTGACACCATCCATGTGGCCTACCCCCAAGACATTTCAAATGATGAATATAGGGAGGCTCACAAATTTTATAGATCCATAAAACTAGCCAACACTGTGAAGGAAGAGGAGGAAGAAACAAGTAACACTGCCAACAAGGACAAGAATGATAATGCATTCGACAACAACAAGTACCAGTCAAAGGAGAACCATTGAGCACGATCAACGAGAGTGGCTGGTGGTCCAAGTGAGGTTCCCAAAGGTCCTTCCCCATCCATCCCCTCTTCAGTAGATGCTTCTACCGCCAAAGGCAAGGCCAAAGAATAACCCTCAACACCATCAGCTCCCCCTCTTGTCGCCTCCACCTCACCACCTACCACTTTGACCATGATTACACCCCCTACCTCTCCAATGATTACACCCCCTACCTCTCCAATGCCAATATCCCCTACATATTTATTAGATGTCCTAAATGGACCCACCAAGGCCTCAACTTTGCAAGATGACCACCCCCACTAACCCCATGGTATCGCCTTGGAAATTGTGACATGTATGGATGGCATTGGTGATCAAAGAACATGTATTTATGGCAATGAGGATATATAATGTTTATCATGTATCCTAAATGTATTCATGGTTGAGTCAATTATATACAAGCATTTGAGATATGCCATTACCATTTTTAGGAGATTTTATTATGCATGTGTTGGAGCGGTGTGCATTGTATTGCATCACATTTGGTTAATTTATTGGAGTGCTAAGCATTATGTTTGGCCAAGATGGGTGATGGTCCCATATAAATTTTTAGTGATACCTCCACCTTGACCACACCTCCTTCTACATGAAGACTAGATGCTTCGCACCATACACAAGTTTATCCAGGATTATGAATGAGATGCTGGACCCCGACATCATCATCATTATTCACTTTTTTGACTCATCATTGTCCTCCTTGTGGAGTTTCGAGATTAGGATGCTTTCGATGAAAGTCTCCAGGGCATGGCCTTCTACATCAACAAAAGGCCCAACTCTGTGACAACAAATACTTGACTACTACAAGTGAGTACAATGGATGCAAGGCTAGACGGTCCTCATATTTGAAGAGACATTTGAAACTGCCTTCTAGGACACCCTACAAGGCATTCCCACTACACCATCCATACACAAACTCCCTGTTTCGACTTATATGGGAACTTCAGTAGCTTCTATAAAGCTTCACTGCCAATTTTGAGGACAAAACCGTGATTAATGAGGGAGCTATGTTAACCACATTGGCTAACATTACTTTGTACGCATGGCAACACCTTCAAGCCATGATTTTTGTACCGTGCAATGCACTTCACATAAAATGATTATGGGAAATATCAGAGCTTATGATTTGTGTAATGCTAGAAGATGGTCAAAACCGAGATTACAACTTGTGTAATGCTAGTAGTGGTGTATCTTAGACTAGGAAGTTAGCCTAGACTAGCTTTTTTGGGCCCCCAAACATTACTTATGGGTGCGGGCATTGTACATCTGAGTCTTGTATATAAGAATACATATAATCACATTCTCACAATTGAGTTTGAGTTTCTTAATCTTGTGATTGAAGTTGCTTACATGCTTTCTCTTCTTCTTTGTTGCATACATGCTTAAGGATTGTGTGGGTGAGTGATGTTGTGTTGATCAATGCAAGTTGTCTTCCCCCTCCCTCCTCCTCTCCCACGATCTCTCACTCAAAGAGGGGGACAAGGTTGAGGACCCTGCCTCTCCACAAGAGGTAGGTTCCCCTGTAGTGACAACAAGGGAGACAAGGTTGAGGACCCTACCTCTTCACAAGAGAGGGTTTCTCTACTAAGAGTGACTAGAGGTGCAAGCTGGTAGGACCCTTGCATTCCTCCTCTTCTTCTTACTATCTTACAAGTCTCAATGTTCTCAACAAGGTAAAAAATTATATACTATTTGCAATACATTACATCTATTTAAAAAAAAGGGCATGTGCCCTTCTGATTATCTTATCTAAGTGTTGTGATATGCTGGAGATAAAGTACCAAACCAACCACCCCTCTAATTGTGAGTTCTTTCTAAGAGAAATCAACCCAAACTTTTCACCAACTTGATGATTACAAAAACTTTGTGGGACGTCTTTGATTTTATTGCATTGAGCTAAGAAATAACTTAGCATTTATGATTAGGAGTGTAATCCACTCCAAAAACATAAGCTACAAGGTCCATTTAGTGTGGATTACAGTCAGGAAGTTGTAATTTTTGTTAATGCATTTCAAAAACTTTGTTCATGCATTGTTGAAATTGGTAGTATAGAGCGTCTAAAATCAACCAACATCAATCAAAAAACACTCAATCACTTGCATAAATGCCATTAATCAAGAATAGAATTCTTAATCACCCCCAATCAAGTCCAAGAAACCACAAAAAACTTTAAAAACTAGACCAAACCACCTCTCGGGTTGGGAGACGTGGACTCATAGTCCTATAAAAATTAGGCATGAGCCTAGTATACGTAGTCTACATAGGCATGATATCAAACATTACGTGGGCCTACAAGACATGAGATGTGAATCTACACAAACGTGGTGTTAGTCTACCCAGAGCTGAGACATGAACTAAATACAAGAACCAAGTACAAGACGTGATGTGAGCATTAAGGAAATTGAACCTATTATTGTACCAACTAATTAAAACTATCTTGAAGACTTGTTAACGACACATCTACCCATATCCTATGAAGATTTTCCTATCATAAAATTTGTACGATAATCACATTCCAAGAAAATTTCTTGTCTTTTGTAATTATTGGAGCATTAAGTATTTTTATTGGTCTTAGGCTTGATGCCCCATTCGGAATTCATGCCCAAGTGTGCCTATTTAAAAAAAAATTAAAAAAAATCCATGAGCTATAGTTGTGAGCTGTGAGAACATAAGACATAAGCCCAATTAGGTATGAGGTGTGAACCCACAAGACGTAAGCCCAACTAGGTATGAGGTGTAAACCCACAAACATGAGTCCACTAAATTTGAGCTCACAAGGCATGATTTGAGTCTAGATCACTAGACTCACCTAGACCTATTTCATACAAAAAAGGCATGAGCCCACCACAAATGTTTTTTTTTTTTGGTTTTTCGAGCCGAGGTCAGAAGCGAGCAAGCTCGTTCTTCTAAGACTCGAACAAAGAAACACTTTTATCATTAGCTTCATCGTCTCTGTCGTATAGACAGTTTTGTTACTTCCTTAAGGCATGACCCTAGAAGACCCATGAGCTGGGCATGATAGCGAGACCAAGAACTCCCAGAGGAGCCTAGGTCTGTGGGACTTCCCTCAGGCTCACCCACTAAAAACTCTATGTACCCGGTGGATTTTTGAAGAGGAATTACCCTACCCACATTGGGTGTCAGCTCAAAAGCCCACAAATGTGAGTCCACCAGATATGAGCTTACCAAGCATGACATGAGTCTAGATAACCAGACTCATGTGAACCTATTCTATACAAAAAAGGCGTGAGCCACTAATCGCGAGCCCAACTAGGCATGAGCCATAAAACCACAAGAAGTGAGCCCAAATATGTAAGGCCACTAGGCGTGAGTCTAGATCACCATACCCATGTGAGCCTATTTCATGCAAAAAAGGTGTGAGCCACCAGACGTGAGCCCATCTAGGCATGAGCCCATAGACGTGATCCTAAAAAGCATGAGTTATGATAAGCTATTAAATGGGAACTCACTAGGTGTGTGCCCACATTCATAACGTGAGCCTAATTTTAAAAATGGTTCAAAAAATGAAAAAAACTCAAACTACAAAAAAAACATTTATCGGTCAATGATGTCATGACCATTGACAATGGTTAAGAGGAGAGATCTGAAGTTTCATCTCCCTTACAGAGACAACGAGCAATCCCCCACTTAAACCATCTCTTCCCAAAGAGAGAAACCCATTGATTATGCAAACTTTCCCAAAAAAACTCAAGAGTACCCCGACCACATGTTGGAGAAGGAACATCTGAAACAAGCCCAAGAGCTTATGAGAAGGTGCAGGCTAATGAACTAGAGCCTATTCTTGAGTAGTACGAACCGCTGACCCCACCTAAGTGCATCCCATACCCTATTCCAAAGCCAATCATCATAAAACCTAGCAGATTTTAGTTGATATGGGAGATATGCTTATTTGTATGAATCACCTCCCCTTTCTTAGGCTTTTAATCACATTTTTTAACTCATTATTTTTTTCAACTCACTTACCCATTTCTTATGAGGCCATTTCTTAGTCAACATGCCCCCTAATGATCACAAAAAGAAGGAGATGACATCTTTTTTATCTCCTTCATAGGACTCCTTCATTCTATTTGCTTGGTTGGCCATAGCTCTTAGTTGCAAGAAAGTTTTAAAAAATGAGTAAAATGAGAGATATGATCTTTATTTTAAATAAACTTTATGGAAAATATATTTATTAACTTTGATCATTTGAATCTTACTAGAGATGCAATAACATGGGAATCTCATGGCATTTGAATTTTAAACTTTATGGAAAATGTATTTATTCACTTTGATCATTTGAATCTTACTAGAGATGTAATAACATGGGAATCTCATGGCATTTGAATTTTACTAGAAATGCAACTATGTGAGAAATTTCATGGCATTGAATCTTACTAGAAATCTTACTCAATGTGAGTATGCATCATGGCGGCATTCATATAGCACTAGTGAAGATTTGGCTAGAAACCAAAAAAAAAACAATGAAACCCAACCCAAAATCTTGGTTTTAAAAAACCCTTCTAATGCTTGCATATAATAGACTTACATATTTTTAAGTGAACCCCCCTAGGGTATGACATGGAGAAAATTAACAAAATAACAAAGTGAATAATAGTTAATTAACCATATTGTATTTAAAATATAGTTTTTAAAAGAAGAATGATTTGTTCAATAATAAAAGGAATAAAAAAGAGTGTGAGAATAAACCACTCTTTAAAATACAAAGAAGTCATGCTGCATATTAAGTTTTGTTACACTTGGACATAATTAAAAATATGGTTGAAATAATGCACATAAACTTTTGATGCATTCAGACACAATTAAAATTTGTTAACATTAGATGATTTTAATAAAGCTATAGAAAAACGAAGTGCCAAGAACAAAGACCATTGTACAAAGAAAAAGTGCCAAATACAAAGATCAATGAAATGCATCACACTAAATTTGTTGGCACTAGATGATTTTACAAAAATTACATTTAAAAAAAGTGCCAAGTACCAAGACCACTATGAGAACAAGCTATCACACCTTGTCAACTATTTTTTAGATGGTGAGCAATTCTAGGGCTGACCATAAATTAGGTGAATCCACCTAACCTTCTATAAAGTACCTACTAAGGTAGGACCTATAGAGATCTTATATAATCTCTTCGAGAAACCTTAAAAGTTTTACCTGTAAGACACCAAAGTTTGGGTACTTTTTTATGATATCTTGCAAAATAAATGTGCATGCTCTCAACCTTTTTTTTTGTGAAGTGGTTTTGGAGAATAGATGGGAAAAGGTCCTTGATGATGATTCTAATCAAACTCAATGTCATCGTCGTTACATGATGTATCTCTCATCAAACCTTAGTAGGATGATATACGCCTTAGAAAACAATTGAAGGAAGTGAACGAACAAAAAAAGAGAAAGTAAGATTGAGAAAGAAAATGATGAAGAATATCAATATATTTAAGAATATAATTTAAGGATGCATTTGTAACCTAGGAGAAATGGAGATTGAGAAAATCAATAAAATAATGAGACAAAAAAAGTGAATTTATATAAAAAAAATATGGAGATTGAGAAAATCAATAAAATAATGAAATAAGAAAAGTGAATTTATATCAAAAAATAATATAAAGACACCTTTGAATATATAACTTCCGTAACCCTAAATTACATGAATAGAGGGATTTCTCCCTACACTTCTTGCACTTCCATCTTCTACCAAGTCTTATCAACCACTTTCCCTAGGTATTCAATTGTCATGGCTTGACTTCTTGTGTATCCCACTATTTACGGCTTGTGATCCATCAACCACTCTACCAAGACTTGCATAAGTTCTCAACAACTGCATGGTTTTGTCTAGCTATTCAATTGTCATAGCATTTTTTTTCACTAAGTACCCACTCTATTTATGGCTTGTGATCCGTCAAGTATCAAACAAGGACTTTATCGTTTTCTATTGAGACCTAATCTCTTGTACCACCATTCAAATAATTATTTCATGAGATTAATATTGTGTATCCCACCTCCATAAGTTGTTATTCTTTGAAAATTGCACCAAGCTTTCCAATGGTCTATGTTGTGTTGTGACCAAATGCCCAAACTCTCTTAGCTTGCAAAGCATGGACAACCGTTGGGGTCACTCCATAAACAAAGCACATGCGTGCATGCTTGTATTTCAAATATCACTTTGTTCTCATTTTTTTATTTTTTTAACATAAAAATTTGCCCCACATGTTTGTGGATTTTAAATTCAAAACTCCACTCTTTAAATTTACATAAATTAATTACATTAAAGAACTCCTCTTCCACGTATATGTCCTTCAATTTTGAAAAACAACTCCTACATGCATTGTGACCCACCTCTCCCTCCCCACCTCCTCCTCGAGTTATGGACCATGCGCCTCTAAGATGTGTTGCATTCCCAAGTAGTTTCACTATGCCATAAATAGATTAAGAAAGGTGCTCACATAGATTAAGAACGGTGCTCACATAAGTATAAACTAGAGAATGTCTTACCATGTAACATGTTATAGAATATGAAGCCCATTGAGCTTCTGGCATGGACTCAAAGAATTTACTCATAACTAAAAAAAATCTTCTACGTCTCCCTCATCAAACTTCATCTTTTGTAGTCCATTCAATTGAATGCAATCTACACATTTTCTTTGAGACCACTATGAGAATAAGCTATCACACCTTGTCAACTATTTTTTAGATGGTGAGCAATTCTAGGGCTGACCATAAATTAGGTGAATCCACCTAACCTTATATAAAGTACCTACTAAGGGAGGACCTATAGAGATCTTATATAATCTCTTCGAGAAACCTTAAAAATTTTACCTACAAGACACCAGAGTTTGGGTACTTTATGATATCTTGCAAAATAAATGTGCATGCTCTCAACCTTTTTTCTTGTGAAGTGGTTTTGGAGAATAGATGGGAGAAGGTCCTTGACGATGATTCTAATCAAACTCAATGTCATCGTCGCTTACATGATGTATCTCTCATCAAACCTTAGTAGGATGATATACGCCTTAGAAAACAATTGAAGGAAGTGAACGAACAAAAAAAGAGAAAGTAAGATTGAGAAAGAAAATGATGAAGAATATGAATATATTTAAGAATATAATTTAAGGATGCATTTCTAACCTAGGAGAAATGGAGATTGAGAAAATCAATAAAATAATGAGACAAGAAAAGTGAATTTATATTAAAAAAAATATGGAGATTGAGAAAATCAATAAAATAATGAAATAAGAAAAGTGAATTTATATCAAAAAATAATATAAAGACACCTTTCTTCCGTAACCCTAAATTACATGAATAGAGGGATTTCTCCCTACACTTCTTGCACTTCCATTTTCTACCAAGTCTTATCAAAACCACTTTCCCTAGGTATTCAATTGTCATGGCATGACTTCTTGTGTATCCCACTATTTATGGCTTGTGATCCATCAACCACTCTACCAAGACTTGCATAAGTTCTCAACCACTTTGCATGGTTTTGTCTAGCTATTCAATTGTCATAGCATTTTTTTTCACTCACTACCCACTCTATTTATGGCTTGTGATTCGTCAAGTATCAAACAAGGACTTTATCGTTTTCTATTGAGACCTAATCTCTTGTACCACCATTCAAATAATTATTTCATGAGATTAATATTGTGTATCCCACCTCCATAAGTTGTTATTCTTTGAAAATTGCACCAAGCTTTCCAATGGGATATGTCTATGTTGTGTTGTGACCAAATGCCCAAACTCTCTTAGCTTGCAAAGCATGGACAACCGTTGGGGTCACTCCATAAATATAGCACATGCGTGCATGCTTGTATTTCAAATATCATTTTGTTCTCATTTTTTTATTTTTTGAACACAAAAATTTGCCCCACATGTTTGGATTTTAAATTCAAAACTCCGCTCTTTAAATTTACATAAATTAATTACATTAAACAACTCCTTTTCCATGTATACGTTCTTCAATTTTGAAAAAAGACTCCTCCATGCACTGTGACCCACCTCTCCCTCCCCACCTCCCCTCGCGTTATGGACCATGCGCCTCTAAGATGTGTTGCATTCCCAACAAGTAGTTTCACTATGCCATAAATAGATTAAGAAAGGTGCTCACATAACTATAAACTAGAGAAGGTCTTACCATGTTACAAGTTATAGAATATGAAGCCCATTGAGCTTCTAGCATGGACTCAAAGAATTTACTCATACGTCTCCCTCATCAAGCTTCATCTTTTGTAGTAATAGTTCCATTCAATTGAATGCAATCTACACATTTTCTTTAAGATCGCTATGAGAACAAGCTATCACACCTTGTCAACTATTTTTTAGATGGTGAGCAATTCTAGGGCTGACCATAAATTTGGTAAATCTACCTAACCTTCTATAAAGTACCTAATAAGGGAGGACCTACAGAGATCTTATATAATCTCTTCGAGAAACCTTAAAAATTTTACCTGCTGCAAGACACCAGAGTTTGGGTACTTTATGATATCTTGCAAAATAAATGTGCATGCTCTCAACCTTTTTTCTTGTGAAGTGGTTTTGGAGAATAGATGGGAGAAGGTCCTTGATGATGATTCTAATCAAACTCAATGTCATCGTCGTTACATGATGTATCTCTCATCAAACCTTAGTAGGATGATATACGCCTTAGAAAACAATTGAAGGAAGTGAACGAACAAAAAAAGAGAAAGCAAGATTGAGAAAGAAAATGATGAAGAATATGAATATATTTAAGAATATAATTTAAGGATGCATTTGTAACCTAGGAGAAATGGAGATTGAGAAAATCAATAAAATAATGAGACAAGAAAAGTGAATTTATATTAAAAAATATGGAGATTGAGAAAATCAATAAAATAATGAAATAAGAAAAGTGAATTTATATCAAAAAATAATATAAAGACACCTTTGAATATATAACTTCCGTAACCCTAAATTACATGAATAGAGGGATTTCTCCCTACACTTCTTGCACTTCCATCTTCTACCAAGTCTTATCAACCACTTTCCCTAGGTATTCAATTGTCATGGCATGACTTCTTGTGTATCCCACTATTTACAGCTTGTGATCCATCAACCACTCTACCAAGACTTGCATAAGTTCACAGCCACTTTGCATGGTTTTGTCTAGCTATTCAATTGTCATAGCATTTTTTTTTTCACTAAGTACCCACTCTATTTATGGCTTGTGATTTATCAAGTATCAAAAACAAGGACTTTATCATTTTCTATTTGAGACCTAATCTCTTGTACCACCATTCAAATAATTATTTCATGAGATTAATATTGTGTATCCCACCTCCATAAGTTGTTATTCTTTGAAAATTGCACCAAGCTTTCCAATGGGATATGTCTATGTTGTGTTGTGGACCAAATGCCCAAACTCTCTTAGCTTGCAAAGCATGGACAACCGTTGGGGTCACTCCATAAGTTGTTATTCTCTGAAAATTGCACCAAGCTTTCCTATGGGATATGTCTATGTTGTGTTGTGGACCAAATGCCCAAACTCTCTTAGCTTGCAAAGCATGGACAACCGTTGGGGTCACTCCATAAATATAGCACATGTGTGCATGCTTGTTTTTCAAATATCACTTTGTTCTCATTTTTTTATTTTTTTAACATAAAAATTTACCCCACATGTTTGGATTTTAAATTCAAAAACCCGCTCTTTAAATTTACATAAATAATTACATTAAACAACTCCTCTTCCATATATACGTCCTTCAATTTTGAAAAAAACTCCTCCATGCACTGTGACCCACCTCTCCCTCCCCACCTCCTCCTCGAGTTATGGACCATGCGCCTCTAAGATGTGTTGCATTGCCAAGTAGTTTCACTATGCCATAGATAGATTAAGAAAGGTGCTCACATAACTATAAACTAGAGAAGGCATTAGGGAAAAAGGGAGCTCATTTTGGGGCCTTTTACGGTTTGGAAAAATAAGCTCTCAACCAATGAACAGAGGGCCAACGTAACGTTGGAAATTCACAAAAATAAAAGAAAATAGATAAAAGAAACAATATTTTATGTAGGTACAAGCGTGCTACATTAATGTGGAGATTGGTATTTTATTCTCACAAGATCTTTGGACATGAAGATAGAATCTAGTCTGACATTTTCTCTGACAAGGGCCTTCCCGTTTCCACCTCCCTTTGAACTTTGAATTGTTGTGCTGCCTTTCCTTCGAAAGGTCTACCATTCTACACCACTGCCTCATTGTGCAGCAACCTCTTCTTTTCCAAAACTGCTCCCTTGATCCTGTTTGGCTTAGAGTAAGATGTTTCTTGTCAACTAAAGAGACCCCAGACAAAAAATATTTTCTTGGCATCATGGAAGGGAAGAGTACGAGATTTTAAAATCACCAGAGGAAAGATATCGGTGAAAGAAGTTTTGATTCAGCATGTGTACAGGCATAAAGAACTTGTCTTGCGAGACTATCCAAATGATCTTCCGCAACACAGGCCTAATTGTATATTTTTCTATTGTGGTTTTGTTCTTTATGAGGTGCATGGATTTTTAAGACAAAGCTTTCTTTCTTTGCTTATTGATATTCTTGTGTTATTTTATTTTAGATTTATACCCTTCATCGTATGAGACATGGCAAAACATCGATTGTATTCTGGGATTTATAGATGTTTTGCATGGATCGATAGGAGAACAACAATACGAAGGTCGATGTGCAACAGAGCTAGCTCAATCCGGTATATTTTTTACTGATCATTTTTATCAGTTGCTGGACAATGCAAACACACATGGTGTGTTAAGAAAACAAGACCTTCCAGCATGGAATTCAGTGGATTGGCCTCTCCCACATTTTAGTGTTACAGAGGCATATAGAGCCAAGCTTTTCAAAGAAGTACAGAAAGCTCTGAGACCCAATATTGCCACAAGGATAATAAAAATTTCTTTATGCATGCCTCTCAGTTTTTGTAGACTTGTTTAATACCTTTCCAGTGAAGGTTTCAAAAACAATGTTCACAGTTAAAGCAACAAGTCTGGCATGCATGCCACAATTTTTGGATAAAGGTTGGGATAAGAAGACATGTAGTTCAGTGTTTTGTGAGGTTGTCCAACCTTCTATACAACTGAAGTACATGGTTGCATCACAAAATTTCATTTTTTCTTTTTATTATAAGCGCAGTCGAATGCTAGGTACAAAACTAGTCCCAATGGATCAAGATGAAGATTCTTTTGGTGCAGAAAATAAACTTCTTGATATTGATGTTGTTGAGAATGGTGATGTGCTAGTCAATATCACATTAAGACAATGTTGCTCCCTAGCTCAATTGCGCAATGACATTCTATTTGAGACAGAAGGTTCTATTTCAAAGGACTTTTTATTTATCTACAACAATAAGAAGGTATACCATGTGACTTATCCTAGTCTCATTAAGCACTGCTATTAGTTTACTTTACCCTATTGTTTCATATTGCTTTTTTGCAGGTGCTCAAAAGAAGAGAGAGATCAATAAAATGCAAAGACATTGAAAATTTGAAAATTGAGATAACACAGACTCCATAAACAAAGGTATTATATTCAGAAATGTAAAATTCTGTACAGAAGTGTTTAATTACATATGTAGAACATATTCTTGACAACAATTTTCTATTTATCTACAGGCTGATCTAGAGGCTGCTCTACATGGTCCAAGCTCACCGTATCATCTTTATTTGGAGAATCTACTTTCTGTTGCTCCATCCTGTCGTGTACAGTCTCTTGGTGCTGCTCCATTGTCTCCTCTACTGCCCCTGGAGCATCTGTTTGCTGCTGCTGCTCCATCATTTCCTCAATAACATCAGCAGCAGCAGGTCCTTGTTCTTGTTCTTGTGGCTTCTCCTCATCAGCACTAGGTCCTTGTTCTTGTGGCACCACATCTGCATCATCTGTGTCATCAAGGTGTATGACACCTTCTCGGACTTTAGAGCTCTCACCTAACTCGACAGTAGCTGGTACAATAGGTTTGGGGAAGGCATACTTCAAAAACTTCCAAATTATATCAGCTCTGAAACTATACACATAGCTCGAGTTGAAGCTATCTTCTCTCATCTGCAATGAGATATGATGATTTAGAACACTTTGTACCAATATCAAATTTTTTGAAGCTAAATGAAAATTATTTTTTCTTACAAGCTCTGGTTGTCCTATCTCAAAATAGCTTGAAAGTATATATTTGGCACTAATCAGCACTCTCCAGCCCACAGCTACTTGAATCATCTTGTTGTGGTGTCTGGATAGTTGGAAAGATATGTTAGAAACTGTTAATGTCTGAACAAAATAAAATTATTCAATAAGTTCAAAGGCATAGCATGAAATAGACATCAGTCGAGGGAACAACTTTCTACCTCTAAATCTATTGGCTCTATTGAATCCAAAAGATTGACATTAGGAGGACACTGATCCAATGCATCTAGAAGTCTTCTAATACAACTGCAATACATATAATTCAATTAGTGTGCATTAAATCCAAATAATGAAGTTTAAAGTTAAAAATAGCACACAAACCACTTACAATTTAACCTCTCTGTGTGTGTTTCTAAGAGAGTTGAATAAAAAGCATTGCTTCTGCTGGATGTCAATAGAAGCAAAGCTCCAGTGGTCACTGCATAAGGAAAAAAGCATTAAGAAATCAAAGGCTAATAGACTACTCAATCTTGAAGGAAAATCCCAAAAGAAGCAGCCACACACATACTTGTTATGGTATGGAAGTAGCAAAATATCAACATGATCAAAATCACAGTGTCTGAACCAATTGGAAATATCCATGGGAGTTTCCTTTGGATCTCTTAACTTGAAGGAAATTGCAGGATCAATAATATAAACTGTATGCTGTACAGCATGGTTCAGCCAGCTTCTCATCATGCTACATTGGACAAAACAATAATGAAGGTAAGGTATAAGGGAGGAGGTACAATAAGGACTGTTTTGCAAAACAAATGTAAAATAAAAGACACTTACTAGAGCATTGCAAGAATGATAGTATCTGAGCAATACTCATTCTTATGAGCCAATGCTGCCAAGCATGTTTTTGTCAAGTCAAAATTATTCTCTGAAAAATCATCTTCAATATGGACAACTATGTTAGGGCCCAGCTCCTGCAACCTTCTCTGTATCTGTAGCTCCATCTGTACAGTCTCCACATCTATAGCAGATTTGGATTCTTCTATATTTGCTGCTTCAGTGACTCCTCATAAGCAGCTTTCCCTCTGGTGCTCATTGAGTGGGTCACTTCAACAACCTTCACCTTGTCTGCCTTCAATTTCCTTGTAGGTGGAATTAATAATATGTCTCTCATTTTAATGTCCTGCCATTCCACAGGATGGACCAGCTTGTCATACCTCGACCTCACTCTGGACAATGTGTTGAAGTCCTTGGCCATCAGAGTTACCCTGTGAGCATGGGCTGCTACAAGCATTGCATCTTCAAAGTACTTCTCCAAGTAATCCTCTGCCATTTCCTGTAAGGAAAGAATGGCAGTCCTGTTCCACCTGAAACCAAGGTGCCAGCTATCACAAATTTCTCTCACTAGCCTCTGAAAAGGTGCCTTGGGGATTGCAAAACCTATAGCTTTTTGATGTTTCCTGATCTCCTTTAGCACACCTGCAGAATGCTTTAACCTCTTGGACTTTTGCTGCAGCATGCTCATTGGCTTCCCCTTCCTGCCATGTGCAACTCTTCCTTTTGGAGGCACACTAGATTCCTTGACATCAGCCCCAGCTGCTGCTGCTGCAAGCCCTGGCCCCTTGCCAGACCTCCTTGCAGTTGCCTTGGTTCTTGCCATCACTCTGAAAAGGTCCATACAAAGCAATAGAAAAAGATTAGAAACATGGAGAACATGGAATGATAAAAGAAGGTGATGACAAATTGGATAAAGCAAAATTGAACAATTTGCAACAAAACACGATTATGATGATTTGAAATTCTTAACAGCTCATAATCGCGTTTTTCTGCAAATACTTGAAACAATATGCTATTGCATCCCTACAATGAATTCTCTATCTTTTCAACTATAAACAATATGTATTGAGTTTATGCAAGAACTATGCAGCCTTGAATAGCCTAGAAAGTTACAAAATCACAATGAAATGGGTGGATGAAGAAGCATTTTAAAATTTGCAACAAAATGCGATTTGGGCTGTTTGAGATTTCTAAAGCCCTCTCCTCGCGTTTTGCTGCAAATTCTAGAGACAGCATACTTCAGCATGCCTTTAGTCATTTCAGTGTGTATGCAGCTTGGTGCAACATGGATTGAGCCTATGGACATCAAGAAGTGATCAAGCTCGCATTCAACAGGCCCAAATAAAAAGTCTTCCTACTTCTACATGCAGTGGAGAAAATCTAAAAAATGCATATAATATTTATCATAATATGTAATCTACATCACATCAATCAGTTCCTTACCCTAATATACTATTAAACAAGAAGAAAAGGAAAAAGATTTTCTTACTAACCTGGAAGCTATCTGCAAGTGTGCTGTGCTGATGATGAGTATCCTGTGCTGGGTATGAACCTCTGCTCTGCTGGTCTGGATGCTGATGGTGTAGAGTAGGGAGGTAGAGATGCAAGAGAACTGAGTTAGGAGAGTAGATTATTACAAAATACAAATAAAGGAGTTATTAAATACCACACGTGTGAAATATAGTCGTTTTTTAACACGTGTGGGTCCCACTAGATCTTTTGGAATTTGAAATTTGTGGGTCACTTTTTGCCTTGGAAATTGTGCCAATCATGATTTCATAATTATATCCATTAACACTTTTCCCTCCCCGTCTTCCATCCCTGCCAGCACCCTCCCATCATCCTTTTCTTTCCCACTTTGATCACTTTCTACCCAAAACACTCCATCCACTCTGCAACCTGTCTGAAGACTACTACCATTACCAGATCTCCAGGTTACCAGTGCTACAGCTCAAGTTTGGAAGAGAGCAGGAGAATCTCCAGGGCTACTCCAACAGTATGGAAGAGGAAAAGAAAGGTCAGAGATCTATACCCTTTCCAATGTTTTCTGATATATATTTCTTCCATCTGTAGAATTCTTGAATCTCAGTGCCTAGAAATCTAGCAGATCACCCTAGGATTTGATTAGAGATGGATATGAATAGGATTTAGAATTTTGCAACAAAATACGATTATAGTGGTTTACATTTTCCAAATGCTCCAAATCGCGTTTTCCTGCAAATTCTGATAATTGTTTTAGTTTTTATTTTTTCCTCCTTCTTTTAATCTCTTTTGCCCTGGGGAATTCCTCCTGGTATCATTTACTTTCTTGAACATTGTGAGATATCCCTAGCATTTGATTGGAAAATGTCAATAGAAATTTAGAATTTGCAACAAAATGCGAGGAGAGCACTTGACATTTTTCAAATGGATCTGCATCGCGTTTTGTTGCAAATTCTTGTGTCCCTTTTGGTTTTTACTGTTTCCTCATTGTTTTGCTTTCTATGTCCATGGGGATGTCTTTCTTGATGATGAGAAAGGTTTTTGCTTTGGAACAGTTGATCCTCAGGCCCTTCCTTTCAAGAGGAAGCTGGACTTTTCTGCTGCTATACTCAGACCACAGCAATCACCAGGTGATTCATGTGTGCTTATGAAGAGAGTTGTTTGGTGATATCCTA
Source organism: Cibotium barometz (assembly GCF_041138505.1). NCBI lineage: Eukaryota > Viridiplantae > Streptophyta > Polypodiopsida > Cyatheales > Cibotiaceae > Cibotium > Cibotium barometz. Next base: position 37,744,858 of record NC_141095.1, read on the forward strand.
TACATTATCTGATTGCATATGTGAGCATATAGAATTCATGTTATATAAATTTTGGTTCAGGCAAAAGCAAGAGACTAGAGCAGAAAGGTGAGTCTTCCCTTTCAAAACAAAGGGAACCAGAAGAGGACAAATCTCCAGATTTTCTCCTATTTGACTTTCTTCACAAGTGCAAGGCTCAGAGGAACTTCCACATATACCACAGTATTTTCAACAGGGAGTTCACTATGAGCTCTCTTTTGGACCATCACAGAGATTTCCTTTCAGACCATTGGGATACCTTCAAACAACTGACAGAGGCAGGAAGGATTGTGGAAGGTGAAAAGGTTTTTGTGCATTTAAATCATATTGTCTCCATTGACAAGCTGAGGTACCATGTGAATAGAAGGTTTGACAAACTGCCTGAGGAATATAAATTCAGCTGTAACTTGCACACCAGAAAGTGTAGAGTGCTTGAGGAAAACATGGCATTCCTTATGTACATTATCTTTCAACAGCAATCTCTAGAAGAGCAAGGGCAGGAGACTGAAGAAGAAGATATATCTGTAGCGGAGGTAAAAGAGGATATTCCTATGGCAACAGATACGGTAGAGCAGGAAGAAGATATCAACCTCGAGGATGAGGGGCTGCAAGTGGCTGCTCTTGACCTTGTTCAACTGAGGACTGAAACTCTTAGGGCAGCACAGCCAGTTGAAGATTTTGATGTTCAGAGCAGCAACTATGCAGTGCCCATGCTTCCAGGTGTCTTGATTGGTGGTAAAGATTATGTTTTCCTCCATGATATAGAGTGTATGTTCAATTTGAGGGAGGACTATGCCATTTCCCTTATTGCCCAGGCTTCAAGGCTTGACAAGGAGGTTGGCATAGAGGATGACCATTCACTGCTAGCTTTGGAAACAACTTTTGATCCTGCAGAGGCCCTTACTATTTGTTTCAAAGAGGCTGAAAGTTTCCAAGAGCCAGATGAAGCTGCCTTCCAGCTCACCCAGGAAGCTATGAATCTCTCATCACTTCATAAGGAAAAACTTAAAGAAGAGGCTGGACTGGAGGGGAGAGGAATAAATCTTTGGAAAGATGAACTTCTTGTTGTTGATGAAAATGAGAGGGTATGATATTATTACTTCAAATCAAATACTTTATCTTGTGTTTAAATGTTTTGTAGTTATGTATCATTGTCTCACTACAATCTTTTGATACATGGCAGCTACAAATTGAGGATGACACATTCCTCCAGAGATCAAGTGGAAGCAGGCCGGCTGGGTTTGGCAAAATGTCAAGCCTAGCTCATTATATTCATGATCTAGGCAGTGCTAAGATCTTGATTTACCATAGGCAGTTGAGCAACAATGGAGAAGCCATTGTTTACTTCTTTAAATGTTTGTCTAGGGTTTTAGGTGGACATGATCTTCCATGGCAAAAGGAAAAGATCATTTTAATAGAGAGGTTGTCCGCCATAGATATATTTGGGGATTATGTGAATAAGCAGGCCTCTAGGGCCTCTTACTTTTTGTCTTACACTTCTTATGCATTAGCATGTGGTGTTAAGGAGCCCAAATGTCTAGAGGGCTATGGAAAACACAACCTCATAAGGTTTCGAGAGCCACCCATGATTGCATCAGGCCACACAATCCAAGAAGAAGAACACGTGGAGATAGCTGAAGACAAGGATACCCCTCTCAGACAAGCAACAAAGGCAAGCATTGATAAACAGAAAGTCGACATCAAGCCAATAAGGAAGAAAAAGAGTCCAATCAAGTTCAAAAAGAGAGTTCCGACTCGCAAGCCTTGGGAGTAATAGGATTTAGTCATCAAATATAGCACAAACATTATGTTGAAGTTGAACTGATTTGTACAAAGTCTTTGATCCTCATCAGTTCCTTGTCCGTACGGACGATCAGTACCCTTTTGCATTTGTCCCATCACCGTACGACACTTCAGTACTCTTCCCACACTCAAAAGCTTCTAAAAGTGTTTGACACTCAGTACTTTATTGGTAAGGATCAACAGTATGTCTAGCATAATTAAGTAGTATTGATTGAATTTTTTGTGTGTTAATATATGGATGTATTGATGCTTGTTAATATAGATCACATGTTTCACATAAGAAATACTTTTGATGGAGTCTCAAAACATATAGGCATTACACCAAGAGTCACTTGTTCCACAGAATAAAAATCTATTGATTGAGTTTGAAAACATGTGGACATAACACCAATAAGTTACAAACTGCTATTCATGTTTACTTGTCCATTTATGGTTTCTAAATATCTTCGAATCCCTCCACTGTCTATGTCTCTCTGCTGCCATTGAATTGTCCAAAGTTTGTCTTCGTCTTTGCTTTTGGGCTAGAATAAAAGCAAGCTTGACTTTGGAACTAGCAACTTTTCTTTTAGCATGCAGCCTTTGTAGAATGCCTCAGTAAAACCATTGGAAGACTTCCTTCAGACTATTTGCCTTTTGACTCCCTCCATAGTGTTGTGTGTGTCTGAAAAATGCATTACGTGCCATGTAGTGAGACTTCTCCATGCCTTGGGTAGACCAAATTGCTAGGCATCCATACTTTTTGACAAAATAGGGAAGGTGGTTGTAGATGATATGCTGTTTTCACAAAGACATAAGAATGCATAGTAAGTTATAAAAGAAAAGAGGATCACACTTAAGTAAAAGAAGAAGACATCACTTTACCATGTAGTGAGTTATATTGCAGGCTGTCCATGCGTCTTTCATTGACTTCCCAAAATTTTTTATTGCCTCTTCAAAGTTCTTGTAATCACTCTTTGTCCATGTTACATTGTCACAGAACATGAAGAGTTGATCAAGAGACCTCCACACCTCTGCCTTCACATTTCGTGCTTCCCCATCTGCCTCATGATCTTTCACAGCATTATGGACTTGCTTCCACAATCCATAACTAATCCTTGAAACTGTTCTACCTTGCCTTACTTGCTTACTATTGTGTTTGGGTCGAGACAAGAATCTTCTTGCCTTAACACCACCAATAGAGGGCTTGATTGGTACCTCCTTGCCATTGGTAGACTTTTTAAAATCCTTTGTGATATGAACATCACCTCCATGCAGACCTATATCGGATAACACTTTTTCCAATGCATGAAGAGCATCCTTTCTATTTCTTTCGGGACGGAGTTTCCAAGCAAATCCAATATACAAAAATACCAATTTCTCAATAATTCGACATAGAGCATGCAATGTGCATATGTGAACATTACGTAGTGGAATGTCAAGAATGGCCTTGAAGTCAGGGTCAACTTTATCTCTATTAGGTGCTCTCTTCCACCATTTGGAATCCATTACTTGCGCTGATTCTTTGCAGTAAAGACAAGGAGACTTTGAGTTACCTCCTTTACTAACGTTATACATGCACTTAAGTATTTTAAGATCCCCCGCAATATGCCACTCTACTTGAAAATCACCTTTTCCTGCAACATGGAGATTCTCTCCTTGCACTTGTTTTTTAATTATTCTTGGTATTTCCGTGTGGTGAAACACCCAATCTAGTGTTTCATGGTCTTCTGTCTTTACCTGTGATTATACAAAACAAAAGTCTTACTATAAAAGATTTGAAAACATTGACTAAAATCAAGTACGAAACAAAAAATGATCATACCTGGAATGAGCCCAACCACCATATGTGTTTCTCCGACTGCACACTAAAATACTTCGAACTCGCTTCATTCAATGATGTATCAAGTGCTCCATTCATCAATGTGATAGTAATCCTTTCCATTTTCTTTTCCTTTACAACCTCACACTCATCCAGTTTGATAACAAATTTCAAAATGCCTTTGCACTCTTCAAATGTTATTCCATAAAACTCGACCATTCTTCTTTGAAGTTGTTGTAGATCTACAAATATATTGTTCCAAGGGTCATACACAGTGGTTCCTTTAGCACCATGAAATATTTCTTCAATATGGATATATGGTCCAATAAACTCATCTATACTTTCATTCAAATGACCTCTTATCTTCCACACTGTTGCTGGATTTGGCAGTAAAACTCGTTTAATCCTTTGATCTCTCAAAGTTGAGGATATCGCATGGAAAATCGAACTATATCCCTTCCTGCTAACTCCACTAACATCAAGAGCCTCTTGGATTGTAGTACCATCAACTTGATTATTGGATATAAAGTCCTCTACAACATTGCATTTGATTGTTTTGTATTTTTTTTCTTCAATCAAACCTTTTGCTACACCACAAGAAAGCAATCCTTTCATTTGTTTAACTGGAAGAAGGTTAGGATCCATATTTTCTTTTGCAGGCTCCAATAATTTCCTATAGTAACAATATAGTAACAACACAATATGCCTATATTATTCAACACTTCCAATCCTGTTTTGCATTAATGGACAAAATAGATATAGTCATTTGAGAGCATTTTTGAGTTTAAAAAATAAAAAATTACAAACTAACCTTACGTCCTGAATTCTTCGCTTGCATCCACCAGTCCCAGCCTTCAAATTTGCAATGTTTTTAATCTTCCTACTTCGTTGTCTGTCTCCAAGCATGGTTCTCTTCCTTCTTGATCTTGTTAACTCTTTTTTACTCTTTGAATGCTCCTCAATTTCATTCTGCAACTGCTGCTCCAATTTTGCACGAATAGCTATCTCTTGAATCCTGGCTCCCTTTTCTTGTAGGTACATTGTTTTATATGTTTCTGCAAATGCAGACTGTGCTAAAATATAACCAAGAAGTCCATTTTGTCCATCGCCCGCAAACCTCAATAGTGTGGTTGGATTGACAAATGGAGGTGTAGAGTTTTGTACTAGACATTTTGGATATATACTTCCATCACACCATAAGTCAATATGTTGGAGCCCTTCTCTTCTCATATTTTCCCGTTGTTGAGCATTTAGCACCGTATCCTTTCGTCTTTTTTGTGCTGGAGCATATTGTTCTTCTAAGTCGATGTGAAGATGATATAATCGCTTCTTCTGAGATTGTAACTCACTAGTATCGGCCATTTTTGTGCTTCTGAGGTTGCAAAGTTGGCTTGTCAATCTCATAGTCTTTTTGTAACATGAATTGTGGAAGTGTGGCGGTATCCATACAATCATTAAGTTCAGTGATGGATTCTTTATGAGAGGCCTGCACACGTCGTCAAAAGAGATGCGAAATCTTCGAGAAACAAAAAAAATTAAGGAGATATTTAATGCAAAATCGTGTTAGTTAGACAAAAGATTATCTTATTCTTTTCTGAACAGTTCAGTGGTCCTTACTGACAGTTCTGAGCCACGTTTCCATATTTTATTATTTTTGAGATCTTTTAGGAGAGAAATAAATCGAAAAATACTGAATTTCTTACAGAGCCCCAAAATGAGCTCCGTTTTTCCCTAATGGTCTTACCATGAAACACGTTATAGAATATCATTGAGCTTCTAGCATGGACTCAAAGAATTTACTCATAACTAAAAAAAAATCTTCTATGTCTCCCTCATTAAACTTCATCTTTTGTAGTAATAGTTCCATTCAATTGAATGCAATCTACACATTTTCTTTGAGACCACTATGAGAACAAGCTATCACACCTTGTCAACTATTTTTTAGATGGTGAGCAATTCTAGGGCTGAACATAAATTAGGTGAATCCACCTAACCTTCTATAAAGTATCTACTAAGGGAGGACCTTTAGAGATCTTATATAATCTCTTCGAGAAACCTTAAAAATTTTACCTACAAGACACCAGAGTTTGGGTACTTTATGATATCTTGCAAAATAAATGTGCATGCTCTCAACCTTTTTTCTTGTGAAGTGGTTTTGGAGAATAGCTGGGAGAAGGTTCTTGATGATGATTCTAATCAAACTTAATGTCATCGTCATTACATGATGTATCTCTCATCAAACCTTAGTAGGATGATATACGCCTTAGAAAACAATTGAAGGAAGTGAACCAACAAAAAAAGAGAAAGCAAGATTGAGAAAGAAAATAAATAAGAATATGAATATATTCAAGAATATAATTTAAGGATGCATTTGTAACCTAGGACAAATGGAGATTGAGAAAATCACTAAAATAATGAGACAAGAAAAGGGAATTTATATAAAAAAATATGGAGATTGAGAAAATCAATAAAATAATGAAATAAGAAAAGTGAATTTATATCAAAAAAATAATATAAAGACACCTTTGAATATATAACTTCCGTAACCCTAAATTACATGAATAGAGGGATTTCTCCCTACACTTCTTGCACTTCCATCTTCTACCAAGTCTTATCAACCACTTTCCCTAGGTATTCAATTGTCATGGCATGACTTCTTGTGTATCCCACTATTTACGGCTTGTGATCCATCAACCACTCTACCAAGACTTGCATAAGTTCTCAACCACTTTGCATGGTTTTGTCTAGCTATTCAATTGTCATAGCTTTTTTTTTTTCACTAAGTACCCACTCTATTTATGGCTTGTGATTCGTCAAGTATCAAACAAGGACTTTATTGTTTTCTATTGAGACCTAATAATATAAAGACACCTTATAAGAAAAGTGAATTTATATCAAAAAATAATATAAAGACACCTTTGAATATATAACTTCCGTAACCCTAAATTACATGAATAGAGGGATTTCTCCCTACACTTCTTGCACTTCCATCTTCTACCAAGTCTTATCAACCACTTTCCCTAGGTATTCAATTGTCATGGCTTGACTTCTTGTGTATCCCACTATTTACGGCTTGTGATCCATCAACCACTCTACCAAGACTTGCATAAGTTCTCAACAACTGCATGGTTTTGTCTAGCTATTCAATTGTCATAGCATTTTTTTTTCACTAAGTACCCACTCTATTTATGGCTTGTGATTCGTCAAGTATCAAACAAGGACTTTATCGTTTTCTATTGAGACCTAATCTCTTGTACCACCATCTAAATAATTATTTCATGAGATTAATATTGTGTATCCCACCTCCATAAGTTGTTATTCTTTGCAAATTGCACCAGGCTTTCCAATGGGATATGTCTATGTTGTGTTGTGGACCAAATGCCCGAACTCTCTTAGCTTGCAAAGCATGGACAACCGTTGGGGTCACTCCATAAATATAGCACATGTGTGCATGCTTGTTTTTCAAATATCATTTTGTTCTCGTTTTTTTATTTTTTTAACACAAAAATTTGCCCCACATGTTTGGATTCTAAATTCAAAACTCTGCTCTTTAAATTTACATAAATTAATTACATTAAACAACTCCTCTTCCATATATACGTCCTTCAATTTTGAAAAAAAACTCCTCCATGCACTGTGACCCACCTCTCCCTCCCCACCTCCTCCTCGAGTTATGGACCATGCGGCTCTAAGATGTGTTGCATTCCCAAGTAGTTTCACTATGCCATAGATAGATTAAGAAAGGTGCTCACATAACTATAAACTAGAGAAGGTCTTACCATGTAACACGTTATAGAATATGAAGCCCATTGAGCTTCTAGCATGGACTCAAAGAATTTACTCATACGTCTCCCTCATCAAACTTCATCTTTTGTAGTAATAGTTCCATTCAATTGAATGCAATCTACACATTTTCTTTAAGACCACTATGAGAACAAGCTATCACACCTTGTCAACTATTTTTTAGATGGTGAGCAATTCTAGGACTGACCATAAATTAGGTGACTCCACCTAACCTTCTATAAAGTACCACTAAGGGAGGACCTATAGAGATCTTATATAATCTCTTCGAGAAACCTTAAAATTTTACCTGCAAACACCAGAGTTTTGGTACTTTATGATATCTTGCAAAATAAATGTGCATGCTCTCAACCTTTTTTCTTGTGAAGTGGTTTTGGAGAATAGATGGGAGAAGGTCCTTGACGATGATTCTAATCAAACTCAATGTCATCGTCGTTACATGATGTATCTCTCATCAAACCTTAGTAGGATGATATACGCCTTAGAAAACAATTAAAGGAAGTGAACGAACAAAAAAAGAGAAAGTAAGATTGAGAAAGAAAATTATGAAGAATATGAATATATTTAGGAATATAATTTAAGGATGCATTTGTAACCTAGGAGAAATGGAGATTGAGAAAATCAATAAAATAATGAGACAAGAAAAGTGAATTTATATAGAAAAATATGGAGATTGAGAAAATCAATAAAATAATGAAATAAGAAAAGTGAATTTATATCAAAAAATAATATAAAGACACCTTTGAATATATAACTTCCGTAACCATCAATTACATGAATAGAGGGATTTCTCCCTACACTTCTTGCACTTCCATTTTCTACCAAGTCTTATCAACCACTTTCCCTAGGTATTCAATTGTCATGGCATGACTTCTTGTGTATCCCACTATTTACGGCTTGTGATCCATCGACCACTCTACCAAGACTTGCATAAGTTCTCAACCACTTTGCATGGTTTTATCTAGCTATTCAATTGTCATAGCATTTTTTTTTCACTAAGTACCCACTCTATTTATGGCTTGTGATTCGTCAAGTATCAAACAAGGACTTTATCGTTTTCTATTGAGACCTAATCTCTTGTACCACCATTCAAATAATTATTTCATGAGATTAATATTGTGTATCTCACCTCCATAAGTTGTTATTCTTTGAAAATTGCACCAAGCTTTCCAATGGGATATGTCTATGTTGTGTTGTGACCAAATGCCCAAACTCTCTTAGCTTGCAAAGCATGGACAACCGTTGGGGTCACTCCATAAACAAAGCACATGCGTGCATGCTTGTATTTCAAATATCACTTTGTTCTCATTTTTTTATTTTTTTAACACAAAAATTTGCCCCACATGTTTGGATTTTAAATTCAAAACTCCGCTCTTTAAATTTACATAAATTAATTACATTAAACAACTCCTCTTCCATGTATACGTCCTTCAATTTTGAAAAAAAACTCCTCCATGCACTGTGACCCACCTCTCCCTCCCCACCTCCCCTCGCGTTATGGACCATGCGCCTCTAAGATGTGTTGCATTCCCAAGTAGTTTCACTATGCCATAGATAGATTAAGAAAGGTGCTCACATAACTATAAACTAGAGACGATCTTACCATGTAACACGTTATAGAATATGAAGCCCATTGAGCTTCTAGCTTGGACTCAAAGAATTTACTCATACGTCTCCCTCATCGAACTTCATCTTTTGTAGTAATAGTTCCATTCAATTGAATGCAATCTACACATTTTCTTTGAGACCACTATGAGAACAAGCTATCACACCTTGTCAACTTTTTTTTAGATGGTGAGCAATTCTAGGGCTGACCATAAATTAGGTGAATCCACCTAACCTTCTATAAAGTACCTACTAAGGGAGGACCTATAGAGATCTTATATAATCTCTTCGAGAAACCTTAAAAATTTTACCTGGAAGACACCAGAGTTTGGGTACTTTATGATATCTTGCAAAATAAATGTGCATGCTCTCAACCTTTTTTCTTGTGAAGTGGTTTTGGAGAATAGATGGGAGAAGGTCCTTGATGATGATTCTAATCAAACTCAATGTCATCGTCGTTACATGATGTATCTCTCACCAAACCTTACTAGGATAATATACGCCTTAGAAAACAATTGAAGGAAGTGAACGAACAAAAAAAGAGAAAGTAAGATTGAGAAAGAAAATGATGAAGAATATGAATATATTTAAGAATATAATTTAAGGATGCATTTGTAACCTACGAGAAATGGAGATTGAGAAAATCAATAAAATAATGAGACAAGAAAAGTGAATTTATATAAAAAAAATATGGAGATTGAGAAAATCAATAAAATAATGAAATAAGAAAAGTGAATTTATATCAAAAAATAATATAAAGACACCTTTGAATATATAACTTCCGTAACCATCAATTACATGAATAGAGGGATTTCTCCCTACACTTCTTGCACTTCCATTTTCTACCAAGTCTTATCAACCACTTTCCCTAGGTATTCAATTTTCATGGCATGACTTCTTGTGTATCCCACTATTTACGGCTTGTGATCCATCAACCACTCTACCAAGACTTGCATAAGTTCTCAACCACTTTGCATGGTTTTGTCTAGCTATTCAATTGTCATAGCATTTTTTTTTCACTAAGTACCCACTCTATTTATGGCTTGTGATTCGTCAAGTATCAAACAAGGACTTTATCGTTTTCTATTGAGACCTAATCTCTTGTACCACCATTCAAATAATTATTTCATGAGATTAATATTGTGTATCTCACCTCCATAAGTTGTTATTCTTTGAAAATTGCACCAAGCTTTCCAATGGGATATGTCTATGTTGTGTTGTGACCAAATGCCCAAACTCTCTTAGCTTGCAAAGCATGGACAACCGTTGGGGTCACTCCATAAACAAAGCACATGCGTGCATGCTTGTATTTCAAATATCACTTTGTTGTCATTTTTTTATTTTTTTAATACAAAAATTTGCCCCACATGTTTGGATTTTAAATTCAAAACTCCGCTCTTTAAATTTACATAAATTAATTACATTAAACAACTCCTCTTCCATGTATACGTCCTTCAATTTTGAAAAAAAACTCCTCCATGCACTGTGACCCACCTCTCCCTCCCCACCTTCCCTCGCGTTATGGACCATGCGCCTCTAAGATGTGTTGCATTCCCAAGTAGTTTCACTATGCCATAGATAGATTAAGAAAGGTGCTCACATAACTATAAACTAGAGAAGGTCTTACCATGTAACACGTTATAGAATATGAAGCCCATTGAGCTTCTAGCATGGACTCAAAGAATTTACTCATACGTCTCCCTCATCGAACTTCATCTTTTGTAGTAATAGTTCCATTCAATTCAATGCAATCTACACATTTGCTTTGAGACCACTATGAGAACAAGCTATCACACCTTGTCAACTTTTTTTTAGATGGTGAGCAATTCTAGGGCTTACCATAAATTAGGTGAATCCACCTAACCTTCTATAAAGTACCTACTAAGGGAGGACCTATAGAGATCTTATATAATCTCTTCGAGAAACCTTAAAAATTTTACCTGCAAACACCAGAGTTTTGGTACTTTACGATATCTTGCAAAATAAATGTGCATGCTCTCAACCTTTTTTCTTGTGAAGTGGTTTTGAAGAATAGATGGGAGAAGGTCCTTGATGATGATTCTAATCAAACTCAATGTCATCGTCGTTACATGATGTATCTCTCACCAAACCTTACTAGGATAATATACACCTTAGAAAACAATTGAAAGAAGTGAACGAACAAAAAAAGAGAAAGTAAGATTGAGAAAGAAAATTATGAAGAATATGAATATATTTAAGAATATAATTTAAGGATGCATTTGTAACCTACGAGAAATGGAGATTGAGAAAATCAATAAAATAATGAGACAAGAAAAGTGAATTTATATAAAAAAAATATGGAGATTGAGAAAATCAATAAAATAATGAAATAAGAAAAGTGAATTTATATCAAAAAATAATATAAAGACACCTTTGAATATATAACTTCCGTAACCATCAATTACATGAATAGAGGGATTTCTCCCTACACTTCTTGCACTTCCATTTTCCACCAAGTCTTATCAACCACTTTCCCTAGGTATTCAATTGTCATGGCATGACTTCTTGTGTATCCCACTATTTACGGCTTGTGATCCATCAACCACTCTACCAAGACTTGCATAAGTTCTCAACCACTTTGCATGGTTTTGTCTAGCTATTCAATTGTCATAGCATTTTTTCTTCACTAAGTACCCACTCTATTTATGGCTTGTGATTCGTCAAGTATCAAACAAGGACTTTATCGTTTTCTATTGAGACCTAATCTCTTGTACCACCATTCAAATAATTATTTCATGAGATTAATATTGTGTATCTCACCTCCATAAGTTGTTATTCTTTGAAAATTGCACCAAGCTTTCCAATGGGATATGTCTATGTTGTGTTGTGACCAAATGCCCAAACTCTCTTAGCTTGCAAAGCATGGACAACCGTTGGGGTCACTCCATAAACAAAGCACATGCGTGCATGCTTGTATTGCAAATATCACTTTGTTCTCATTTTTTTAACACAAAAATTTGCCCCACATGTTTGGATTTTAAATTCAAAACTCCGCTCTTTAAATTTACATAAATTAATTACATTAAACAACTCCTCTTCCATGTATACGTCCTTCAATTTTGAAAAGAAACTCCTCCATGCACTGTGACCCACCTCTCCCTCCCCACCTCCCCTCGCGTTATGGACCATGCGCCTCTAAGATGTGTTGCATTCCCAAGTAGTTTTACTATGCCATAGATAGATTAAGAAAGGTGCTCACATAACTATAAACTAGAGAAGGTCTTACCATGTAACACGTTATAGAATATGAAGCCCATTGAGCTTCTAGCATGGACTCAAAGAATTTACTCATACGTCTCCCTCATCAAACTTCATCTTTTGTAGTAATAGTTCCATTCAATTGAATGCAATCTACACATTTTCTTTGAGACCACTATGAGAACAAGCTATCACACCTTGTCAACTATTTTTTAGATGGTGAGCAATTCTAGGGCTGACCATAAATTAGGTGAATCCACCTAACCTTCTATAAAGTACCTACTAAGGGAGGACCTATAGAGATCTTATATAATCTCTTCGAGAAATTTTACTTGCAAGACACCAGAGTTTGGGTACTTTATGATATCTTGCAAAATAAATGTGCATGCTCTCAACCTTTTTTCTTGTGAAGCGGTTTTGGAGAATAGATGGGAGAAGGTCCTTGATGATGATTCTAATCAAACTCAATGTCATCGTCGTTACATGATGTATCTCTCATCAAGCCTTAGTAGGATGATATACGCCTTAGAAAACAATTAAAGGAAGTGAACGAACAAAAAAAGAGAAAGTAAGATTGAGAAAGAAAATTATGAAGAATATGAATATATTTAAGAATATAATTTAAGGATGCATTTGTAACCTAGGAGAAATGGAGATTGAGAAAATCAATAAAATAATGAAACAAGAAAAGTGAATTTATATAAAAAAATATGGAGATTGAGAAAATCAATAAAATAATGAAATAAGAAAAGTGAATTTATATCAAAAAATAATATAAAGACACCTTTGAATATATAACTTCCGTAACCCTAAATTACATGAATAGAGGGATTTCTCCCTACACTTCTTGCACTTCCATTTTCTACCAAGTCTTATCAACCACTTTCCCTAGGTATTCAATTGTCATGGCATGACTTCTTGTGTATCCCACTATTCAATTTTCATGGCATGACTTCTTGTGTATCCCACTATTTACGGCTTGTGATCCATCAACCACTCTACCAAGACTTGCATAAGTTCTCAACCACTTTGCATGGTTTTGTCTAGCTATTCAATTGTCATAGCATTTTTTTTTCACTAAGTACCCACTCTATTTATGGCTTGTGATTCGTCAAGTATCAAACAAGGACTTTATCGTTTTCTATTGAGACCTAATCTCTTGTACCACCATTCAAATAATTATTTCATGAGATTAATATTGTGTATCTCACCTCCATAAGTTGTTATTCTTTGAAAATTACACCAAGCTTTCCAATGGGATATGTCTATGTTGTGTTGTGACCAAATGCCCAAACTCTCTTAGCTTGCAAAGCATGGACAACCGTTGGGGTCACTCCATAAACAAAGCACGTGCGTGCATGCTTGTATTTCAAATATCACTTTGTTCTCATTTTTTTATTTTCTTAACACAAAAATTTGCCCCACATGTTTGGATTTTAAATTCAAAACTCCGCTCTTTAAATTTACATAAATTAATTACATTAAACAACTCCTCTTCCATGTATACGTCCTTCAATTTTGAAAAAAAACTCCTCCATGCACTGTGACCCACCTCTCCCTCCCCACCTCCCCTCGCGTTATGGACCATGCGCCTCTAAGGTGTGTTGCATTCCCAAGTAGTTTCACTATGCCATAGATAGATTAAGAAAGGTGCTCACATAACTATAAACTAGAGAAGGTCTTACCATGTAACACGTTATAGAATATGAAGCCCATTGAGCTTCTAGCATGGACTCAAAGAATTTACTCATACGTCTCCCTCATCGAACTTCATCTTTTGTAGTAATAGTTCCATTCAATTGAATGCAATCTACACATTTTCTTTGAGACCACTATGAGAACAAGCTATCACACCTTGTCAACTTTTTTTTAGATGGTGGGCAATTCTAGGGCTTACCATAAATTAGGTGAATCCACCTAACCTTCTATAAAGTACCTACTAAGGGAGGACCTATAGAGATCGTATATAATCTCTTCGAGAAACCTTAAAAATTTTACCTGCAAGACACCAAAGTTTGGGTACTTTATGATATCTTGCAAAATAAATGTGCATGCTCTCAACCTTTTTTCTTGTGAAGTGGTTTTGGAGAATAGATGGGAGAAGGTCCTTGATGATGATTCTAATCAAACTCAATGTCATCGTCGTTACATGATGTATCTCTCACCAAACCTTACTAGGATAATATACGCCTTAGAAAACAATTGAAGGAAGTGAACGAACAAAAAAAGAGAAAGTAAGATTGAGAAAGAAAATGATGAAGAATATGAATATATTTAAGAATATAATTTAAGGATGCATTTGTAACCTACGAGAAATGGAGATTGAGAAAATCAATAAAATAATGAGACAAGAAAAGTGAATTTATATTTAAAAATATGGAGATTGAGAAAATCAATAAAATAATGAAATAAGAAAAGTGAATTTATATCAAAAAATAATATAAAGACACCTTTGAATATATAACTTCTGTAACCCTAAATTACATGAATAGAGGGATTTCTCCCTACACTTCTTGCACTTCCATTTTCTACCAAGTCTTATCAACCACTTTCCCTAGGTATTCAATTTTCATGGCATGACTTCTTGTGTATCCCACTATTTATGGCTTGTGATCCATCAACCACTCTACCAAGACTTGCATAAGTTCTCAACCACTTTGCATGGTTTTGTCTAGCTATTCAATTGTCATAGCATTTTTTTTTCACTAAGTACCCACTCTATTTATGGCCTGTGATTCGTCAAGTATCAAACAAGGACTTTATCGTTTTCTATTGAGACCTAATCTCTTGTACCACCATTCAAATAATTATTTCATGAGATTAATATTGTGTATCTCACCTCCATAAGTTGTTATTCTTTGAAAATTGCACCAAGCTTTCCAATGGGATATGTCTATGTTGTGTTGTGACCAAATGCCCAAACTCTCTTAGCTTGCAAAGCATGGACAACCGTTGGGGTCACTCCATAAACAAAGCACATGCGTGCATGCTTGTATTTCAAATATCACTTTGTTCTCAATTTTTTATTTTTTTAACACAAAAATTTGCCCCACATGTTTGGATTTTAAATTCAAAACTCCGCTCTTTAAATTTAAATAAATTAATTACATTAAACAACTCCTCTTCCATGTATACGTCCTTCAATTTTGAAAAAAAACTCCTCCATGTACTGTGACCCACCTCTCCCTCCCCACCTCCCCTCGCGTTATGGACCATGCGCCTCTAAGATGTGTTGCATTCCCAAGTAGTTTCACTATGCCATAGATAGACTAAGAAAGGTGCTCACATAACTATAAACTAGAGAAGGTCTACCCATGTAACACGTTATAGAATATGAAGCCCATTGAGCTTCTAGCATGGACTCAAAGAATTTACTCATACGTCTCCCTCATCAAACTTCATCTTTTGTAGTAATAGTTCCATTCAATTGAATGCAATCTACACATTTTCTTTGAGACCACTATGAGAACAAGCTATCACACCTTGTCAACTTTTTTTTAGATGGTGAGCAATTCTAGGGCTGACCATAAATTAGGTGAATCCACCTAACCTTCTATAAAGTACCTACTAAGGGAGCACCTATAGAGATCTTATATAATCTCTTTGAGAAACCTTAAAAATTTTACTTGCAAGACACCAGAGTTTGGGTACTTTATGATATCTTGCAAAATAAATGTGCATGCTCTCAACCTTTTTTCTTGTGAAGTGGTTTTGGAGAATAGATGGGAGAAGGTCCTTGATGATGATTCTAATCAAACTCAATGTCATCGTCGTTACATGATGTATCTCTCATCAAACCTTAGTAGGATGATAAACGCCTTAGAAAACGATTGAAGGAAGTGAACGAACAAAAAAAGAGAAAGTAAGATTGAGAAAGAAAATGATGAAGAATATGAATATATTTAAGAATATAATTTAAGGATGCATTTGTAACCTAGGAGAAATGGAGATTGAGAAAATCAATAAAATAATGAGACAAGAAAAGTGAATTTATATTAAAAAATATGGAGATTGAGAAAATCAATAAAATAATGAAATAAGAAAAGTGAATTTATATCAAAAAATAATATCAAGACACCTTGGAATATATAACTTCCGTAACCCTAAATTACATGAATAGAGGGATTTCTCCCTACACTTCTTGCACTTCCATTTTCTACCAAGTCTTATCAACCACTTTCCCTAGGTATTCAATTGTCATGGCATGACTTCTTGTGTATCCCACTATTTACGGCTTGTGATCCATCAACCACTCTACCAAGACTTGCATAAGTTCTCAACCACTTTGCATGGTTTTGTCTAGCTATTCAATTGTCATAGCATTTTTTTTTCACTAAGTACCCACTCTATTTATGGCTTGTGATTCGTCAAGTATCAAACAAGGACTTTATGGTTTTCTATTGAGACCTAATCTCTTGTACCACCATTCAAATAATTATTTCATGACATTAATATTGTGTACTCCACCTCCATAAGCTGTTATTCTTTGAAAATTGCACCAAGCTTTCCAATGGGATATGTCTATGTTGTGTTGTGACCAAATGCCCAAACTCTCTTAGCTTGCAAAGCATGGACAACCGTTGGGGTCACTCCATAAACAAAGCACATGCGTGCATGCTTGTATTTCAAATATCACTTTGTTCTCATTTTTTTATTTTTTTAACATAAAAATTTGCCCCACAAGTTTGGATTTTAAATTCAAAACTCCGCTCTTTAAATTTACATAAATTAATTACATTAAACAACTCCTCTTCCATGTATACGTCCTTCAATTTTGAAAAAAAACTTCTCCATACACTGTGACCCACCTCTCCCTCCCCACCTCCTCCTCGAGTTATGGACCATGCGCCTCTAAGATGTGTTGCATTCCCAAGTAGTTTCACTATGCCATAGATAGATTAAGAAAGGTGCTCACATAACTATAAACTAGAGAAGGTCTTACCATGTAACACGTTATAGAATATGAAGCCCATTGAGCTTCTATCATGGACTCAAAGAATTTACTGATAACTAAAAAAAATCTTCTACGTCTCCCTCATCAAACTTCATCTTTTGTAGTAATAGTTCCATTCAATTGAATGCAATCTACACATTTTCTTTGAGACCACTATGAGAACAAGCTATCACACCTTGTCAACTATTTTCTAGATGGTGAGCGATTCTAGGGCTGACCATAAATTAGGTGAATCCACCTAACCTTCTATAAAGTACCTACTAAGGGAGGACCTATAGAGATCTTATATAATCTCTTCGAGAAACCTTAAAAAATTTTACCTGCTGCAAGACACTAGAGTTTGGGTACTTTGTGATATCTTGCAAAATAACTGTGCATGCTCTCAACCTTTTTTCTTGTGAAGTGGTTTTGGAGAATAGATGGGAGAAGGCTTGATGATGATTCTAATCAAACTCAATGTCATCGTCGTTACATGATGTATCTCTCATCAAACCTTAGTAGGATGATATACGCCTTAGAAAACAATTGAAGGAAGTGAACGAACAAAAAAAGAGAAAGTAAGCTTGAGAAAGAAAATGATGAAGAATATGAATATATTTAAGAATATAATTTAAGGATGCATTTGTAACCTAGGAGAAATGGAGATTGAGAAAATCAATAAAATAATGAGACAAGAAAAGTGAATTTATATAAAAAAATATGGAGATTGAGAAAATCAATAAAATAATGAAATAAGAAAAGTGAATTTATATCAAAAAATAATATAAAGACACCTTGGAATATATAACTTCTGTAACCCTAAATTACATGAATAGAGGGATTTCTCCCTACACTTCTTGCACTTCCATTTTCTACCAAGTCTTATCACAACCACTTTCCCTAGGTATTCAATTATCATGGCATGACTTCTTGTGTATGCCACTATTTACGGCTTGTGATCCATCAACCACTCTACCAAGACTTGCATAAGTTCTGAACCACTTTGCATGGTTTTGTCTAGCTATTCAATTGTCATAGCATTTTTTTTTCACTAAGTACCCACTCTATTTATGGCTTGTTATTCGTCAAGTATCAAACAAGGACTTTATCGTTTTCTATTGAGACCTAATATCTTGTACCACCATTCAAATAATTATTTCATGAGATTAATATTGTGTATCCCACCTCCATAAGTTGTTATTCTTTGAAAATTGCACCAAGCTTTCCAATGGGATATGTCTATGTTGTGTTGTGACCAAATGCCCAAACTCTCTTAGCTTGCAAAGCATTGACAACCGTTGGGGTCACTCCATAAATAAAGCACATGCGTGCATGCTTGTATTTCAAATATCACTTTGTTCTCAATTTTTTATTTTTTTAACACAAAAATTTACCCCACATGTTTGGATTTTAAATTCAAAACTCCGCTCTTTAAATTTACATAAATTAATTACATTAAACAACTCCTCTTCCATGTATACGTCCTTCAATTTTGAAAAAAAACTCCTCCATGCACTGTGAGACCCACCTCTCCCTCCCGACCTCCTCCTCCAGTTATGGACCATGCGCCTCTAAGATGTGTTGCATTCCCAAGTAGTTTCACTATGCCATAGATAGATTAAGAAAGGTGCTCACATAACTATAAACTAGAGAAGGTCTTACCATGTAACACGTTATAGAATATGAAGCCCATTGAGCTTCTAGCATGGACTCAAAGAATTTACTCATACGTCTCCCTCATCGAACTTCATCTTTTGTAGTAATAGTTCCATTCAATTGAATGCAATCTACACATTTTCTTTGAGACCACTATGAGAACAAGCTATCACACCTTGTCAACTATTTTTAAATGGTGAGCAATTCTAGGGATGACCATAAATTAGGTGAATCCACCTACCTTCTATAAAGTACCTACTAAGGGAGGACCTATAGAGATCTTAAATATTTTACCTGCAAGACACCAGAGTTTGGGTACTTTATGATATCTTGCAAAATAAATGTGCATGCTCTCAACCTTTTTTCCTTGATGATGATTCTAATCAAACTCAATGTCATCGTCGTTACATGATGTATCTCTCATCAAACCTTAGTAGGATGATATACGCCTTAGAAAACAATTGAAGGAAGTGAACAAACAAAAAAAAAAAAGTAAGATTGAGAAAGAAAATGATGAAGAATATGAATATATTTAAGAATATAATTTAAGGATACATTTGTAACCTAGGAGAAATGGAGATTGAGAAAATCAATAAAATAATGAGACAAGAAAAGTGAATTTATATAAAAAAAATATGGAGATTGAGAAAATCAATAAAATAATGAAATAAGAAAAGTGAATTTATATCAAAAAATAATATAAAGACACCTTTGAATATATAACTTCCGTAACCATCAATTACATGAATAGAGGGATTTCTCCCTACACTTCTTGCACTTCCATTTTCCACCAAGTCTTATCAACCACTTTCCCTAGGTATTCAATTGTCATGGCATGACTTCTTGTGTATCCCACTATTTACGGCTTGTGATCCATCAACCACTCTACCAAGACTTGCATAAGTTCTCAACCACTTTGCATGGTTTTGTCTAGCTATTCAATTGTCATAGCATTTTTTCTTCACTAAGTACCCACTCTATTTATGGCTTGTGATTCGTCAAGTATCAAACAAGGACTTTATCGTTTTCTATTGAGACCTAATCTCTTGTACCACCATTCAAATAATTATTTCATGAGATTAATATTGTGTATCTCACCTCCATAAGTTGTTATTCTTTGAAAATTGCACCAAGCTTTCCAATGGGATATGTCTATGTTGTGTTGTGACCAAATGCCCAAACTCTCTTAGCTTGCAAAGCATGGACAACCGTTGGGGTCACTCCATAAACAAAGCACATGCGTGCATGCTTGTATTGCAAATATCACTTTGTTCTCATTTTTTTAACACAAAAAATTGCCCCACATGTTTGGATTTTAAATTCAAAACTCCGCTCTTTAAATTTACATAAATTAATTACATTAAACAACTCCTCTTCCATGTATACGTCCTTCAATTTTGAAAAGAAACTCCTCCATGCACTGTGACCCACCTCTCCCTCCCCACCTCCCCTCGCGTTATGGACCATGCGCCTCTAAGATGTGTTGCATTCCCAAGTAGTTTTACTATGCCATAGATAGATTAAGAAAGGTGCTCACATAACTATAAACTAGAGAAGGTCTTACCATGTAACACGTTATAGAATATGAAGCCCATTGAGCTTCTAGCATGGACTCAAAGAATTTACTCATACGTCTCCCTCATCAAACTTCATCTTTTGTAGTAATAGTTCCATTCAATTGAATGCAATCTACACATTTTCTTTGAGACCACTATGAGAACAAGCTATCACACCTTGTCAACTATTTTTTAGATGGTGAGCAATTCTAGGGCTGACCATAAATTAGGTGAATCCACCTAACCTTCTATAAAGTACCTACTAAGGGAGGACCTATAGAGATCTTATATAATCTCTTCGAGAAATTTTACTTGCAAGACACCAGAGTTTGGGTACTTTATGATATCTTGCAAAATAAATGTGCATGCTCTCAACCTTTTTTCTTGTGAAGCGGTTTTGGAGAATAGATGGGAGAAGGTCCTTGATGATGATTCTAATCAAACTCAATGTCATCGTCGTTACATGATGTATCTCTCATCAAGCCTTAGTAGGATGATATACGCCTTAGAAAACAATTAAAGGAAGTGAACGAACAAAAAAAGAGAAAGTAAGATTGAGAAAGAAAATTATGAAGAATATGAATATATTTAAGAATATAATTTAAGGATGCATTTGTAACCTAGGAGAAATGGAGATTGAGAAAATCAATAAAATAATGAAACAAGAAAAGTGAATTTATATAAAAAAATATGGAGATTGAGAAAATCAATAAAATAATGAAATAAGAAAAGTGAATTTATATCAAAAAATAATATAAAGACACCTTTGAATATATAACTTCCGTAACCCTAAATTACATGAATAGAGGGATTTCTCCCTACACTTCTTGCACTTCCATTTTCTACCAAGTCTTATCAACCACTTTCCCTAGGTATTCAATTGTCATGGCATGACTTCTTGTGTATCCCACTATTCAATTTTCATGGCATGACTTCTTGTGTATCCCACTATTTACGGCTTGTGATCCATCAACCACTCTACCAAGACTTGCATAAGTTCTCAACCACTTTGCATGGTTTTGTCTAGCTATTCAATTGTCATAGCATTTTTTTTTCACTAAGTACCCACTCTATTTATGGCTTGTGATTCGTCAAGTATCAAACAAGGACTTTATCGTTTTCTATTGAGACCTAATCTCTTGTACCACCATTCAAATAATTATTTCATGAGATTAATATTGTGTATCTCACCTCCATAAGTTGTTATTCTTTGAAAATTACACCAAGCTTTCCAATGGGATATGTCTATGTTGTGTTGTGACCAAATGCCCAAACTCTCTTAGCTTGCAAAGCATGGACAACCGTTGGGGTCACTCCATAAACAAAGCACGTGCGTGCATGCTTGTATTTCAAATATCACTTTGTTCTCATTTTTTTATTTTCTTAACACAAAAATTTGCCCCACATGTTTGGATTTTAAATTCAAAACTCCGCTCTTTAAATTTACATAAATTAATTACATTAAACAACTCCTCTTCCATGTATACGTCCTTCAATTTTGAAAAAAAACTCCTCCATGCACTGTGACCCACCTCTCCCTCCCCACCTCCCCTCGCGTTATGGACCATGCGCCTCTAAGGTGTGTTGCATTCCCAAGTAGTTTCACTATGCCATAGATAGATTAAGAAAGGTGCTCACATAACTATAAACTAGAGAAGGTCTTACCATGTAACACGTTATAGAATATGAAGCCCATTGAGCTTCTAGCATGGACTCAAAGAATTTACTCATACGTCTCCCTCATCGAACTTCATCTTTTGTAGTAATAGTTCCATTCAATTGAATGCAATCTACACATTTTCTTTGAGACCACTATGAGAACAAGCTATCACACCTTGTCAACTTTTTTTTAGATGGTGGGCAATTCTAGGGCTTACCATAAATTAGGTGAATCCACCTAACCTTCTATAAAGTACCTACTAAGGGAGGACCTATAGAGATCGTATATAATCTCTTCGAGAAACCTTAAAAATTTTACCTGCAAGACACCAAAGTTTGGGTACTTTATGATATCTTGCAAAATAAATGTGCATGCTCTCAACCTTTTTTCTTGTGAAGTGGTTTTGGAGAATAGATGGGAGAAGGTCCTTGATGATGATTCTAATCAAACTCAATGTCATCGTCGTTACATGATGTATCTCTCACCAAACCTTACTAGGATAATATACGCCTTAGAAAACAATTGAAGGAAGTGAACGAACAAAAAAAGAGAAAGTAAGATTGAGAAAGAAAATGATGAAGAATATGAATATATTTAAGAATATAATTTAAGGATGCATTTGTAACCTACGAGAAATGGAGATTGAGAAAATCAATAAAATAATGAGACAAGAAAAGTGAATTTATATTTAAAAATATGGAGATTGAGAAAATCAATAAAATAATGAAATAAGAAAAGTGAATTTATATCAAAAAATAATATAAAGACACCTTTGAATATATAACTTCTGTAACCCTAAATTACATGAATAGAGGGATTTCTCCCTACACTTCTTGCACTTCCATTTTCTACCAAGTCTTATCAACCACTTTCCCTAGGTATTCAATTTTCATGGCATGACTTCTTGTGTATCCCACTATTTATGGCTTGTGATCCATCAACCACTCTACCAAGACTTGCATAAGTTCTCAACCACTTTGCATGGTTTTGTCTAGCTATTCAATTGTCATAGCATTTTTTTTTCACTAAGTACCCACTCTATTTATGGCCTGTGATTCGTCAAGTATCAAACAAGGACTTTATCGTTTTCTATTGAGACCTAATCTCTTGTACCACCATTCAAATAATTATTTGATGAGATTAATATTGTGTATCTCACCTCCATAAGTTGTTATTCTTTGAAAATTGCACCAAGCTTTCCAATGGGATATGTCTATGTTGTGTTGTGACCAAATGCCCAAACTCTCTTAGCTTGCAAAGCATGGACAACCGTTGGGGTCACTCCATAAACAAAGCACATGCGTGCATGCTTGTATTTCAAATATCACTTTGTTCTCAATTTTTTATTTTTTTAACACAAAAATTTGCCCCACATGTTTGGATTTTAAATTCAAAACTCCGCTCTTTAAATTTAAATAAATTAATTACATTAAACAACTCCTCTTCCATGTATACGTCCTTCAATTTTGAAAAAAAACTCCTCCATGTACTGTGACCCACCTCTCCCTCCCCACCTCCCCTCGCGTTATGGACCATGCGCCTCTAAGATGTGTTGCATTCCCAAGTAGTTTCACTATGCCATAGATAGACTAAGAAAGGTGCTCACATAACTATAAACTAGAGAAGGTCTACCCATGTAACACGTTATAGAATATGAAGCCCATTGAGCTTCTAGCATGGACTCAAAGAATTTACTCATACGTCTCCCTCATCAAACTTCATCTTTTGTAGTAATAGTTCCATTCAATTGAATGCAATCTACACATTTTCTTTGAGACCACTATGAGAACAAGCTATCACACCTTGTCAACTTTTTTTTAGATGGTGAGCAATTCTAGGGCTGACCATAAATTAGGTGAATCCACCTAACCTTCTATAAAGTACCTACTAAGGGAGCACCTATAGAGATCTTATATAATCTCTTTGAGAAACCTTAAAAATTTTACTTGCAAGACACCAGAGTTTGGGTACTTTATGATATCTTGCAAAATAAATGTGCATGCTCTCAACCTTTTTTCTTGTGAAGTGGTTTTGGAGAATAGATGGGAGAAGGTCCTTGATGATGATTCTAATCAAACTCAATGTCATCGTCGTTACATGATGTATCTCTCATCAAACCTTAGTAGGATGATAAACGCCTTAGAAAACGATTGAAGGAAGTGAACGAACAAAAAAAGAGAAAGTAAGATTGAGAAAGAAAATGATGAAGAATATGAATATATTTAAGAATATAATTTAAGGATGCATTTGTAACCTAGGAGAAATGGAGATTGAGAAAATCAATAAAATAATGAGACAAGAAAAGTGAATTTATATTAAAAAATATGGAGATTGAGAAAATCAATAAAATAATGAAATAAGAAAAGTGAATTTATATCAAAAAATAATATCAAGACACCTTGGAATATATAACTTCCGTAACCCTAAATTACATGAATAGAGGGATTTCTCCCTACACTTCTTGCACTTCCATTTTCTACCAAGTCTTATCAACCACTTTCCCTAGGTATTCAATTGTCATGGCATGACTTCTTGTGTATCCCACTATTTACGGCTTGTGATCCATCAACCACTCTACCAAGACTTGCATAAGTTCTCAACCACTTTGCATGGTTTTGTCTAGCTATTCAATTGTCATAGCATTTTTTTTTCACTAAGTACCCACTCTATTTATGGCTTGTGATTCGTCAAGTATCAAACAAGGACTTTATGGTTTTCTATTGAGACCTAATCTCTTGTACCACCATTCAAATAATTATTTCATGACATTAATATTGTGTACTCCACCTCCATAAGCTGTTATTCTTTGAAAATTGCACCAAGCTTTCCAATGGGATATGTCTATGTTGTGTTGTGACCAAATGCCCAAACTCTCTTAGCTTGCAAAGCATGGACAACCGTTGGGGTCACTCCATAAACAAAGCACATGCGTGCATGCTTGTATTTCAAATATCACTTTGTTCTCATTTTTTTATTTTTTTAACATAAAAATTTGCCCCACAAGTTTGGATTTTAAATTCAAAACTCCGCTCTTTAAATTTACATAAATTAATTACATTAAACAACTCCTCTTCCATGTATACGTCCTTCAATTTTGAAAAAAAACTTCTCCATACACTGTGACCCACCTCTCCCTCCCCACCTCCTCCTCGAGTTATGGACCATGCGCCTCTAAGATGTGTTGCATTCCCAAGTAGTTTCACTATGCCATAGATAGATTAAGAAAGGTGCTCACATAACTATAAACTAGAGAAGGTCTTACCATGTAACACGTTATAGAATATGAAGCCCATTGAGCTTCTATCATGGACTCAAAGAATTTACTGATAACTAAAAAAAATCTTCTACGTCTCCCTCATCAAACTTCATCTTTTGTAGTAATAGTTCCATTCAATTGAATGCAATCTACACATTTTCTTTGAGACCACTATGAGAACAAGCTATCACACCTTGTCAACTATTTTCTAGATGGTGAGCGATTCTAGGGCTGACCATAAATTAGGTGAATCCACCTAACCTTCTATAAAGTACCTACTAAGGGAGGACCTATAGAGATCTTATATAATCTCTTCGAGAAACCTTAAAAAATTTTACCTGCTGCAAGACACTAGAGTTTGGGTACTTTGTGATATCTTGCAAAATAACTGTGCATGCTCTCAACCTTTTTTCTTGTGAAGTGGTTTTGGAGAATAGATGGGAGAAGGCTTGATGATGATTCTAATCAAACTCAATGTCATCGTCGTTACATGATGTATCTCTCATCAAACCTTAGTAGGATGATATACGCCTTAGAAAACAATTGAAGGAAGTGAACGAACAAAAAAAGAGAAAGTAAGCTTGAGAAAGAAAATGATGAAGAATATGAATATATTTAAGAATATAATTTAAGGATGCATTTGTAACCTAGGAGAAATGGAGATTGAGAAAATCAATAAAATAATGAGACAAGAAAAGTGAATTTATATAAAAAAATATGGAGATTGAGAAAATCAATAAAATAATGAAATAAGAAAAGTGAATTTATATCAAAAAATAATATAAAGACACCTTGGAATATATAACTTCTGTAACCCTAAATTACATGAATAGAGGGATTTCTCCCTACACTTCTTGCACTTCCATTTTCTACCAAGTCTTATCACAACCACTTTCCCTAGGTATTCAATTATCATGGCATGACTTCTTGTGTATGCCACTATTTACGGCTTGTGATCCATCAACCACTCTACCAAGACTTGCATAAGTTCTGAACCACTTTGCATGGTTTTGTCTAGCTATTCAATTGTCATAGCATTTTTTTTTCACTAAGTACCCACTCTATTTATGGCTTGTTATTCGTCAAGTATCAAACAAGGACTTTATCGTTTTCTATTGAGACCTAATATCTTGTACCACCATTCAAATAATTATTTCATGAGATTAATATTGTGTATCCCACCTCCATAAGTTGTTATTCTTTGAAAATTGCACCAAGCTTTCCAATGGGATATGTCTATGTTGTGTTGTGACCAAATGCCCAAACTCTCTTAGCTTGCAAAGCATTGACAACCGTTGGGGTCACTCCATAAATAAAGCACATGCGTGCATGCTTGTATTTCAAATATCACTTTGTTCTCAATTTTTTATTTTTTTAACACAAAAATTTACCCCACATGTTTGGATTTTAAATTCAAAACTCCGCTCTTTAAATTTACATAAATTAATTACATTAAACAACTCCTCTTCCATGTATACGTCCTTCAATTTTGAAAAAAAACTCCTCCATGCACTGTGAGACCCACCTCTCCCTCCCGACCTCCTCCTCCAGTTATGGACCATGCGCCTCTAAGATGTGTTGCATTCCCAAGTAGTTTCACTATGCCATAGATAGATTAAGAAAGGTGCTCACATAACTATAAACTAGAGAAGGTCTTACCATGTAACACGTTATAGAATATGAAGCCCATTGAGCTTCTAGCATGGACTCAAAGAATTTACTCATACGTCTCCCTCATCGAACTTCATCTTTTGTAGTAATAGTTCCATTCAATTGAATGCAATCTACACATTTTCTTTGAGACCACTATGAGAACAAGCTATCACACCTTGTCAACTATTTTTAAATGGTGAGCAATTCTAGGGATGACCATAAATTAGGTGAATCCACCTACCTTCTATAAAGTACCTACTAAGGGAGGACCTATAGAGATCTTAAATATTTTACCTGCAAGACACCAGAGTTTGGGTACTTTATGATATCTTGCAAAATAAATGTGCATGCTCTCAACCTTTTTTCCTTGATGATGATTCTAATCAAACTCAATGTCATCGTCGTTACATGATGTATCTCTCATCAAACCTTAGTAGGATGATATACGCCTTAGAAAACAATTGAAGGAAGTGAACAAACAAAAAAAAAAAAGTAAGATTGAGAAAGAAAATGATGAAGAATATGAATATATTTAAGAATATAATTTAAGGATACATTTGTAACCTAGGAGAAATGGAGATTGAGAAAATCAATAAAATAATGAGACAAGAAAAGTGAATTTATATAAAAAAAATATGGAGATTGAGAAAATCAATAAAATAATGAAATAAGAAAAGTGAATTTATATCAAAAAATAATATAAAGACACCTTTGAATATATAACTTCCGTAACCCTAAATTACATGAATAGAGGGATTTCTCCTTACACTTCTTGCACTTCCATTTTCTACCAAGTCTTATCAACCACTTTCCCTAGGTATTCAATTGTCATGGCATGACTTCTTGTGTATGCCACTATTTACGGCTTGTGATCCATCAACCACTCTACCAAGACTTGCATAAGTTCTCAACCACTTTGCATGGTTTGTTCTAGCTATTCAATTGTCATAGCATTTTTTTTCCACTAAGTACCCACTCTATTTATGGCTTGTGATTCGTCAAGTATCAAACAAGGACTTTATTGTTTTCTATTGAGACCTAATCTCTTGTACCACCATTCAAATAATTATTTCATGAGATTAATATTGTGTATCCCACCTCCATAAGTTGTTATTCTTTGAAAATTGCACCAAGCTTTCCAATGGGATATGTCTATGTTGTGTTGTGACCAAATGCCCAAACTCTCTTAGCTTGCAAAGCATGGACAACCGTTGGGTCACTCCATAAATATAGCACATGCATGCATGCTTGTATTTCAAATATCACTTTGTTCTCATTTTTTTATTTTTTTAACACAAAAATTTACCCCACATGTTTGGATTTTAAATTCAAAACTCCGCTCTTTAAATTTACATAAATTAATTACATTAAACAACTCCTCTGCCATGTATACGTCCTTCAATTTTGAAAAAAAAAATTCCTCCATGCACTGTGACCCACCTGTCCCTCCCCACCTCCTCCTCGAGTTATGGACCATGCGCCTCTAAGATGTGTTGCATTCCCAAGTAGTTTCACTATGCCATAAATAGATTAATAAAGGTGCTCACATAACTATAAACTAGAGAAGGTCTTACCATGTAACACGTTATAGAATATGAAGCCCATTGAGCTTCTAGCATGGACTCAAAGAATTTACTCATACGTCTCCCTCATCAAACTTGATCTTTTGTAGTAATACTATTCCATTCAATTGAATGCAATCTACACATTTTCTTTGAGACCACTATGAGAACAAGCTATCACACCTTGTCAACTATTTTTTAGATGGTGAGCAATTCTAGGACTGACCATAAATTAGGTGACTCCACCTAACCTTCTATAAAGTACCTACTAAGGGAGGACCTATAGAGATCTTATATAATCTCTTCGAGAAACCTTAAAAATTTTACCTGCAAGACACCAGAGTTTGGGTACTTTATGATATCTTGCAAAATAAATGTGCATGCTCTCAACCTTTTTTCTTGTGAAGTGGTTTTGGAGAATAGATGGGAGAAGGTCCTTGATGATGATTCTAATCAAACTCAATGTCATCGTCGTTACATGATGTATCTCTCATCAAACCTTAGTAGGATGATATACGCCTTTGAAAACAATTGAAGGAAGTGAACGAACAAAAAAAGAGAAAGTAAGATTGAGAAAGAAAATGATGAAGAATATGAATATATTTAAGAATATAATTTAAGGATGCATTTGTAACCTAGGAGAAATGGAGATTGAGAAAATCAATAAAATAATGAGACAAGAAAAGTGAATTTATATAAAAAAATATGGAGATTGAGAAAATCAATAAAATAATGAAATAAGAAAAGTGAATTTATATCAAAAAATAATATAAAGACACCTTGGAATATATAACTTCCGTAACCCTAAATTACATTAATAGAGGGATTTCTCCCTACATTTCTTGCACTTCCATTTTCTACCAAGTCTTATCAACCACTTTCCCTAGGTATTCAATTGTCATGGCATGACTTCTTGTGTATCCCACTATTTACGGCTTAAGAACCATCAACCACTCTACCAAGACTTGCATAAGTTCTCAACCACTTTGCATGGTTTTGTCTACCTATTCAATTGTCATAGCATTTTTTTTTCACTAACTACCCACTCTATTTATGGCTTGTGATTCGTCAAGTATCAAACAAGGACTTTATCATTTTCTATTGAGACCTAATCTCTTGTACCACCATTCAAATAATTATTTCATGAGATTAATATTGTGTACTCCACCTCCATAAGTTGTTATTCTTTGAAAATTGCACCAAGCTTTCCAATGGGATATGTCTATGTTGTGTTGTGACCAAATGCCCAAACTCTCTTAGCTTGCAAAGCATGGACAACCGTTGGGGTCACTCCATAAACAAAGCACATGCGTGCATGCTTGTATTTCAAATATCACTTTGTTCTCGTTTTTTTATTTTTTTAACATAAAAATTTACCCCACAAGTTTGGATTTTAAATTTAAAACTCCGCTCTTTAAATTTACATAAATTAATTACATTAAACAACTCCTCTTCCATGTATATGTCCTTCAATTTTGAAAAAAAACTCCTCCATGCACTGTGAGACCCACCTCTCCCTCCCCACCTCCTCCTCGAGTTATTGACCATGCGCCTCTAAGATGTGTTGCATTCCCAAGTAGACGTTATAGAATATGAAGCCCATTGAGCTTCTAGCATGGACTCAAAGAATTTACTCATAACTAAAAAAAATCTTCTACATCTCCCTCATCAAACTTCATCTTTTGTAGTAATAGTTCCATTCAATTGAATGCAATCTACACATTTTCTTTGAGACCACTATGAGAACAAGCTATCACACCTTGTCAACTATTTTCTAGATGGTGAGCGATTCTCGGGCTGACCATAAATTAGGTGAATCCACCTAACCTTCTATAAAGTACCTTCTAAGGGAGGACCTATAGAGATCTTATATAATCTCTTCGAGAAACCCTAAAAATTTTACCTGCTGTGCAAGACACTAGAGTTTGGGTACTTTGTGATATCTTGCAAAATAACTGTGCATGCTCTCAACCTTTTTTCTTGTGAAGTGGTTTTGGAGAATAGATGGGAGAAGGTCCTTGATGATGATTCTAATCAAACTCAATGTCATCGTTGTACATGATGTAGTTCCATTCAATTGAATGCAATCTACACATTTTCTTTGAGACCACTATGAGAACAAGCTATCACACCTTGTCAACTATTTTTTAGATGGTGAGCAATTCTAGGGCTGACCATAAATTAGGTGAATCCACCTAACCTTCTATAAAGTACCTACTAAGGGAGGACCTATAGAGATCTTATATAATCTCTTCGAGAAACCTTAAAAATTTTACCTGCAAGACACCGGAGTTTGAGTACTTTATGATATCGTGCAAAATAAATGTGCATGCTCTCAACCTTTTTTCTTGTGAAGTGGTTTTGGAGAATAGATGGGAGAAGGTCCTTGATGGTGATTCTAATCAAACTCAATGTCATCGTTCGTTACATGATGTATCTCTCATCAAACCTTAGTCGGATGATATACGCCTTAGAAAACAATTGAAGGAATTGAACGAACAAAAAAAGAGAAAGTAAGATTGAGAAAGAAAATGATGAAGAATATGATTATATTTAAGAATATAATTTAAGGATGCATTTGTAACGTAGGAGAAATGGAGATTGAGAAAATCAATAAAATAATGAGACAAGAAAAGTGAATTTATATTAAAAAAATATGGAGATTGAGAAAATCAATAAAATAATGAAATAAGAAAAGTGAATTTATATCAAAAAATAATATAAAGACACCTTTGAATATATAACTTCCGTAACCCTAAATTACATGAATAGAGGGATTTCTCCCTACACTTCTTGCACTTCCATTTTCTACCAAGTCTTATCAACCACTTTCCCTAGGTATTCAATTGTCTTGGCATGACCTCTTGTGTATCCCACTATTTACGGCTTGTGATCCATCAACCACTCTACCAAGACTTGCATAAGTTCTGAACCACTTTGCATGGTTTTGTCTAGCTATTCAATTGTCATAGCATTTTTTTTTTCACTAAGTACCCACTCTATTTATGGCTTGTGATTCGTCAAGTATCAAACAAGGACTTTATCGTTTTCTATTGAGACCTAATCTCTTGTACCACCATTCAAATAATTATTTCATGAGATTAATATTGTGTATCCCACCTCCATAAGTTGTTATTCTTTGAGAATTGCACCAAGCTTTTCAATGGGATATGTCTATGTTGTGTTGTGACCAAATGCCCAAACTCTCTTAGCTTGCAAAGCATGGACAACCGTTGGGATCACTCCATAAATAAAGCACATGCGTGCATGCTTGTATTTCAAATATCACTTTGTTCTCATTTTTTTATTTTTTTAACACAAAAATTTACCCCACATGTTTGGATTTTAAATTCAAAACTCCGCTCTTTAAATTTACATAAATTAATTACATTAAACAACTCCTCTTCCATGTATACGTCCTTCAATTTTGAAAAAAAACTCCTCCATGCACTATGACCCACCTCTCCCTCCCCACCTCCTCCTCGAGTTATGGACCATGGCACCTCTAAGATGTGTTGCATTCCCAAGTAGTTTCACTATGCCATAGATAGATTAAGAAAGGTATTCACATAACTATAAACTAGAGAAGGTCTTACCATGTAACACGTTATAGAATATGAAGCCCATTGAGCTTCTAGCATGGACTCAAAGAATTTACTCATAACTAAAAAAAATCTTCTACGTCTCCCTTATTATCAAACTTCATCTTTTGTAGTCTTTTGTACTAATAGTTCCATTCAATTGAATGCAATCTACACATTTTCTTTGATCAACCTTGTTTGACCTCCATTGGTTTGATCATGAACTTTCATATGCAACTTTTTTCCTGCTTCCTACTTTTTTGGTTGGCATACTTTATAATTGCCCTTTGTATATTTTTGTGTAGAGAAGAATTTCCTCTCCTTAAACCCACCCCAAAGCAAGGTTTTGATGGCACATTTCCACTCTTACCTTCTTAATCTTTACTTGCCTTGAATCAAAGGCTTTTGTTTCGACTATACCTCGTCATCTTTAAAACAAATGTCTTCAAAAAAACAAGAAAATAAACATATTTTTGGAGAAATTTAAACATAGTAGCTTACTTGTGAAACAAGAACATAACAAGAAAATAACCATATTTTTGGAGAAATTTAACCATAGTAGCTTACTTGCGAAACAAGAACGCATAACAAGAGTACTAGCACAAGGAGGGCATCAATCAATGATGACTACATATAGTAAGTCCCTTTAAATGAACCCAAATTCTAATTCTCTCTCTCTCTCTCTCTCTATGTGAATTAAATATCAACCATGTGAGTACCCCTAATGTAGTTTTTAAATGTGGTTCCCTTTTTGAAAATAGTGGAATGCCTATAAGGTGGCCTACATACAAAAAGAGAAAGTACCTTTAAAAGGAAAAACTATATAAGTGAAAGTGTGTTGTCCCAAAAGGATACCAAAAGGGTTGGTGGCTCTACGAAGACAACTTTAGAGAAACCCATCTCCCTATAAGTAGATGGTCTGTCTCCTTTCTTTATTTAGTAGAGGCCTCTAATCCATCTAAAGAGGAAAAACATAGTAGAACCAAGTTGCTTTCAAAATTGTGTTCTTTTAGTTTTTTTTTTCGCAAGTCAACATTTTTGTCTAACAAGGAATCCATATGCAACTAAGACCTTCCTTTTAACCAAAACCCTAGTTTGCGCTTTGATGTTGCCCTAAAAAATTATCCTCTACTAAATAGCTCAAATTTTGGGGGGCTACGGAGGGTGGGTGTAGATCATATTGGCTAGTGGCGAGAACACTCTAGCCAAGGATGGGGCGAGTTCGAATCTCCCCCCTCCCAACGCCACTAGATGGGGTGGCGTGGGTTATGTCTCTTAGATTATTATTTTTTAAAAGAAGAAAAAAAAGATGGCTAGGGGCAATTTTTTTTTTCAAACGCCTTCTCAAGCCGTAAAAATGACAATAATTACATAGAAACTTGCATGCGCATTAATGAGATTGGTAAACAACATCGGCAAACTGTTATTCTAAGAACGCATACAAAAACCGAGAAGGCCTGAGAGGGCCACACGAGTGTACAAAAAGGACTCTAAAAAATGAATAACAAAGGAGCGGAAGGGGGGTAGAGAGAGAGAGAGAGAGAGAGAGAGAAAGAGAGAGACAGAGAGGGGGGCGCGACAGGAGGGGCAGGTATGAAAGAATTGCGAAGGAAAGAATGGTTAGATATGGCAGCAAGGGGTGCAACTGATCAGGAGCCAGATAAAATGAGGGTGAATAGTAGAGAGGTAGTGTGGGTGTGTGTGTGGGTGTTTTGTAGGGGTATGATATAATGTGCAATAGGGGTAGGATGGGGATCGATTTTGTGTGTGTGTGTGTGGGGCGGGGGGGGGGGGGGGATTTGCAGAGGCAAATGTGGGAGGTCTGTTACCTAGGCAAGAAGTGTAAGGCAAGTGGAGAGGACAACCACAGTGACGGACCAAGTGAGCAGATTGGGAAGGGACGGTGCTGCACTGGGGGGAGTGGGTGCAGGGGCAGCATGTGTGGGGGTGGGGGCTGAAGGGGGGGGACTTGGGGGGCTGGCTGCAGTAGGGGTAGATGCTGGAGCAGGGGAGCTGGATATAGGGCTACTTGCTGGAGCAGGGGTGGTGGCGGGAGGAGGCGTCGCGGGCGT
This sequence comes from Cibotium barometz, assembly GCF_041138505.1. Taxonomy (NCBI): domain Eukaryota; kingdom Viridiplantae; phylum Streptophyta; class Polypodiopsida; order Cyatheales; family Cibotiaceae; genus Cibotium; species Cibotium barometz. The sequence goes on from NC_141095.1 coordinate 37,779,031, forward strand.
AGGCGTCGCTGGCGGAGGCGTTGCAGGAGTGGTGGCGGGAGGAGGCGTAGCGGGTGGAGGCGTAGCGGGTGGGGGCGTAGCGGGTGGAGGCGTGGCGGGTGGGGGCGTGGCGGCAGGAGGTGGCGTCGCAGGAGTGGTGGAGGGTGTTGTCGCCGGTGGTGGGGCTGCTACTGTCGCTGGAGGTGAGGCCGCTGGGCCAGGTGAACTCGCTAGCACCACCACCATCAGCTTCCGCCCGCTCTTGCACAGTGCCTTGTCTCCGCTTATGAAGTAGTAAGTAGACTTCCCCCCAAGCTCAGCCACATTGTTGCCTCTCTTGTATGTCTTCATCGGGTTGCGTGTGTGGCACGCCTTGTACTCCTTCCAGCTCACCTCGTGCACCTCACCGGTCTCTGTGTGGTGAGAGAAAGCTGCAACAAAACACAAAACTGTGTTAGCCATAAGCCTCCAACAACCACCCACACACGCGCGCGCTCGCGCAGCATGCAGGGAAATTTCTCAAAAAATGAATTACATTTGGAGCTTAATTAACACACACACACACATGCAGGGAAAATTCTCAAAAATGAAGTGTATTATTTGGAGCTTAATTGCTACGCACAGCAACTCTCCTTGCTTCTGAGCTAACAATTAAAAAGAATTAAATCAGTTTGCAATTTCAGCATTACAGAGAGAGTCCCCAGCTTGGAAGTAATTCTCCACACCCCATTTGCCGTTGATGTCTGCAACCTTGTAGAGAGCTGCAAGGGTGAAGTGAAGCTGGGACAGGAAGCACAGAGCGCCTAGAGCTAGGAAAAGGCTCTTAGGGCTTGGAGGGAAGGCCATGGTTGCTGTTGCAAAAGCAAGCTACACTTGTTGAAGAAAGGCGAGGAGGGCAAAGGGAAGGGGTGAAGGCAAGGATAGAGCCTACAAAGCTAGTAAAGGAGAGGCAGGAACTCTCAAAAGAAGGAGGAGATAGGGTGAAACTATAAGGGAATTATAGTGAAAAGGGGGGGTGTGTGTGTGAGAGAGAGAGAGAGAGAGAGAGTGTGTGTGTGTGTGTGTGTGAGAGAGAGAGAGAGAGGGAGAGACAAAGAAATACAACACACCACCCATCATGCGTAAGAGAGAGAATGTGTGTGTGAGGGAGAGTGTAGAGGGGGGGATACAATACACCACCCATCATGCATAGAGAGAGAGTGTGAGTGAGAGAGAGACAGGGAGAGAGAGAGAGAGAGAGAGTGAGTGTGAGTGTGGGTGAGTGAGAGAGGGGGGGATACAACACACCATCCATCATGCATAAAAGAGAGAGTGTGTGTGTGTGTGAGAGAGAGAGAGGGGGGGGGAGAGAGAGTAAGAGAGTAAATGAGAGAGAGAGAGAGAGAGAGAGAGACAGGAATCACAAACAACAAGACACAGAGGAATCGCACACAACACCCCACCCATCATGCATTAGCTTTTCGAGAACTGTGATCTGCAAGTCAGTTGTAGCTTGTGATGGCTCTGTTGTGCATATGGGTACTCTCTGGCTGTGTGTCTATGCGCAGATGGTCCACCTGATGGAGCCATAATAGTTTTGCACCGAAAGCACAGAGTTAATTATAAATCCATCTATAAAAAAAACACATAAATATGGAAATTAACCACTCTCATCAAACACGAGCTTATTTGTAGTGATGGTAGTTTTTTGGGAGCCTTTTAAAAATTGCCTAGGGACCAAAGGTTTTTATTGAAGTATGTGCATCTCTTATATATATATCTATACTCACAAGGGGTTTTCTTCGTTATGGGTAATCTTTACTCTTTAGAGAATTCTTTTAATAAAATTATTTAATTAGTTGTGAGCACACTTGTTTTAAAACTTGGATTTGAAATTCTACACTCAAATTTTAATGCAATCTCTGGGCTGGGGGGGGGGGGGGCGAGGGGCTTTTTTTTCTTTTCGAAAGAAATAACTTTTGCTCTCAATTTATAATTGCAAACTCGCAATATTTTCAGAAAAAGAGAAAAAAGAGGGGGCCGCACATGGAGTATCTCCATAAGGGTGTACATGGGGAGTATCTTGGAGCGCCCTATATAAAAGTGTAAAATGTAATATATTTAACTTTAGACTTGACGGTTTTGAAGGGACGGTTTTCTTTGAAAATGTGCATCTGCATGTGAGTGAAAAGAAAACTTTATTTCAAATAAATAATAATCGCTCCTTTTTTTAAATGCTCCTTAAATAATCTCATCTGAACCTTAATTCCCCAGTTGCAAAAAGATAGATTTTTATTTCTATTTATTTATTCTTTAAATCTCGTGGTTGGCGCCTCACATGATAGTCCTGACTCTTGCTTTTGTTTTTGCCTTTGTGCTTCAATTAAATTCATGTTTTCCTCTTACCTTGTGTGGACGTTACATTATGTTTTCTTTCATTGGCCTACACCAAAAAATTAAAATAATAACAAGTCATTATGGAAAAGCCTTTTTCTCCATGACCATGGACTCCATATTACCATATATTGTGTCCTTGCACCTGCCTCCCGGGCCATCTCACCATCCACTCACAACCATTTCTTACGTTTTCCTTGAGGGCATATAGATGCTTCTGAATTTGTACATACACTTGAAGGGCAGCCCACTTAACTTAATTGAGTGAAACCTAGTGATTCAATCCACTAGAATTTTTTGATCACAAAATTATTGTGATTCTTGGTAGCACAATGGTTTCAAAATGTTACGGATTCTTAGTTTTAGTGCAACGTTTTCTAATAACTTTACAAAATTGACCCACTCGATGTGTCCATATTATCAACTTAGCCTTGAAATTCCTTTGAGCAGTTGTGACACAACAACGACTTTAATTTTGTTTAAAGGCCACCCTTGTAGGCTCCAACAAAAAGTATCTATGCTCCAACAAAAAGTATCTCTCTCTTATGAAGGTTACACACATAAGAGCGTCCATCAATTTGTTTGAAACTTGATGGAAGAAAAAAACTCAAGGAGCAACATTCTCCCTTCATCTTTCTCTTTTGTGCTCATCAAAGTCTTACATGTAAAGGCCCTTTGTATCATTATGAGTCTATCTTTCATAAACACAACATAAGCATTAGCAAAATAAAGGAATGATACAAGTAAATGCAATGCCCCTAGTTGCATATCATACGCTTAGTTGCTATTATTGAGAATATACTAAGTGCAAAGTTAAAGTAATAATGCATTCCAGTACTAAATGGTTGTATGACATGCCTCTTATCATGGCAATCCTTGTTATATTCACAACTTTCAAGTTGTATTTTCATTTTGAGGATGATGTATCACATATTCTCTACATTGTCTATGGAAGTGGTGGTCAAATTGTAGTGCATAAAAATAAAGGTAGCAACTTACACCTCCCATTACTAAGTCATGGCAATACCATATATTGTAATCTATAAGTTACTATCATGCAAATTGTGGTGATGTGCCATGTGGCATTGGTGGCTTGTCAACACATGCATGAAGATGGAGAGATGTTTGTATGATTAGAGTAATGGGGCCATGAAAGGTTGATGTAGAGAGGGTGGGCTGGGGCATTGTGGGTCTTACATATTTTTGGATATTACCTTTCCTTGTGAATCGTTATTGATAATAAAATTAAAGTCCTTATATTTAACTTGTGTGCCCAAATCTTATACCTTAAAATCAAATATGATGATAATAATAAATATAGTCAGAGGAGACTAAAACTTGACATACTTAGACCAAAGATTTTTATATGATAATAATATAAACATAATAAGATTAAGATTCTAAATATATTCTAGTATATCTTATGTACTAGCCCTCAAGGGCTCCCCCTACCCCCAATCTAGCATAACTAGCTCCATGAAGTGTAGAACCTTTAACAATTACATCAGAATTACGAAGTTTCTCCCCTACTCCCAATCTGGCATAACCAACTCCACAAAGTGTAGAACCTTTAACGTCACAATTACAAAGTTTCTCACACAAGTAGATCAAAAGACAGCCTTAGAAGCATTCATTATCGAGGTCTTCATCACCAGATGAGAGTAATTTCTTGCCTCATGGTAGTTACATCAACACATACCCTCCAATGCAGTGGTTGTTGTGACCTCACATGTCCCTCCACCCCAACACTCATATCACCACCTGTCATCACTTATGCCATATATTCAGCCTCCATGGATGATAATATCATTGTCTCGTCGTCATCGTCGGGCTCTCTCTCTCTCTCTCTCTCTCTCTCTCTCTCTCTCCCCCCCCCCACGGACGATAATATCATCACATCAACATCATCATCTCTCTCTCTCTCTCTCTCTCTCTCTCTCTCTCTCTCTCACACACACACACACACACATCTCTCTCTCTCTCTCTCTCTCTCTCTCTCTCTCTCTCTCTCTCTCTCTCTCTCTCTCTCTCTCTCTCTCTCACACACACACACACACACACACATTTATAAACATGTTTCCATTGATCCTTATACATATTACTATTTACAACATTGGTGGTTTTAAGCATTACATGCTTTTATTTTTGTATGGGTGTCTTAGCATTATTATCACCACTAACCCTATAAACGATTGTTGTATGTGCTTATTTTCTATCTCTTCAAAATAGAATTTTTTGACAAGTCATAATTGAGCAGTGTGTTTTTGTCTTGATAACAACAACCAATCATCAACAACAAGGGGTTCATGGGTAGCATCTTGGATTTGGATTGAAAAGCCAATGCCTAAAAGTAGTAGTGCTCTTAGATGCTATTGGTAGCCAAGGCAATGGTCAAATAGACACTAAACAATGGATCAAATTGGAATACAAGGAGAAACTAATATGAGGAGCAGCAATGGATCGGTTGTGGGCAAGGGGTCTTTGTTGGATGAAATTAGAATAGTTTGAAGGAGTCTAACAAAGGAAGAGAATCAAGGTGATTTTTAGGGGGGAAAGACCATAATGATGAAGGGAGTATTGATGGTAGTTGGTGAGGGTGGTGGATGATAAGGAGTATTATGTTAGTTGGAGGTAACTAGGCTAGAAGATATGCCATAAGCACCTTTCACCACAAAAGTTCCTTGATGATGATGATAAATAAGGAAGGGTGTAGCAGGGGGATTGTCCATTTATTAAACTCTAATGATGATCGTCCTCCTAACTACATATAACACATGTTTTCAATTGATGATGCATTGTGTGAGAATGCAATATGAACTATAAATGTATAACTTGGCCCATGATAAATTGAATTTACATATCATTGTGCAAGTGAACGACATTGATACTCACTCATATGATTTATCATATAACATTATAATCTATATATGGCTTTACATTAATCATATAATGAGTTATAAATCACACTTTTTGTAAGTTTTAAAGAGTTCTCTTTGTCTAGTGGCAAAGCCATGGGTTTCTTTATCAGTATTAAAAAAACAAGAAATAAAATGTAGACTTTTATTTTAAGGGTGGAGCACCTCGTGAGACTTAGCTTACTTGTTTAACTTGCTTTTTGTTTATTTACTTTGTGTAATTAAATTTCCCCTATAGGTTTAGCCATGAGAGAGTCTAAGTGAAAGGAAATATGTAGAGATCAAGCTAAGGTGACTTGGTCCATAGACATGGATGTGTGTGGAAGAGAGAGAGAGAGAGAGAGAGAGAGAGAGAGAGAGAGAGAGAGAGAGAGAGAGAGAGAGAGATGCAATAAAACACATACAAGAGAAAGAGGTTTTGTTACACAACACAACAATGAATAATGATTGGTATTATGATAATACTTCCACCATATACAATGCTCTTTATAGGCATCAAGGCCCTACAGTGTTCACAATGCTCTTTATAGGCATCAAGGCCCTATCTTATGTTCTCTTAATAAGAGGGTGTTCACACCTAAAGCGTTCACACACATTAAGTGTTCACACACCACTAGACACTTACTAGACTCAAAATATCTAACAAAACCCCCTTCGTAGTGAAGGAGGTTTTGTTACACAACACAACAATGAATAATGATTGGTATTATGATAATACTTCCACCATATACAATGCTCTTTATAGGCATCAAAGCCCTATCTTATGTTCTCTTAATAAGAGGGTGTTCACACCTAAAGCGTTCACATTAAGTGTTCACACACCACTAGACACTTACTAGACTCAAAATATCTAACAAAACCCCCTTCGCAGTGAAGGAGGTGTCATCTAAGAGAGAGAGAGAGACCTTCAATATGATGATTTGGGCTTTTATACTGCAATGGTACAAAAAAGCATAATGATGGCAACACCTAAAACTCTTATATTAGGCTTGATATAAGAGCTTGACCATACATAATGTCCGCAATGATTTGGGCTCTTAGAACACAATGACGGCAACACCTAAAACTCTCATATCAAGCTTGATATAAGAGCTTAACCGTATATAATGTCCACATCAATCTATCCATAGACATCTCCCCTGGCTGTAAGTAGGGATAAATGAAAAATGAGGTGAGCCTTTTATAGAGGCTTTACAGAAAAAAAACATCCAAAAATATTTTATTTAAATTTTGGGGGATTTTGAGGGACTTCCTGGGTAGAGAAACCTTGATGCATAAAAAAAGGACTAGAAAGCCCAATCATAATCTATCTCATTAAGAGAAAGATTTGCCATGATCGTGAGGGCTTCATCTTTGGCTGTTATAGATCTTCATTATGCTCTTGCACTAAGTTTGCATAATCCTTTGATTTCTCTTTAGCGATGCTAATAGGGAGTTCCCATAGGGGGATTTTCTCCTTACATTTAATGCACTCAACTAGTGAAGTTCCTTTATCTCAACTTTGACAAATTTAGTTCAAAAGATGCCACTGATTTGAATTCTTTAAGTGAGACCTTGTGTATTTAATGCCTTGCTTTAACGAAACGGCATGTAGGAACTTCCCCTTAAACAAAGGGTGATGATGGTTATTGGATGTAAGCTAAATTCATTAAGGGCGTGATAATTTCCAAGGGTGCTAGATCTCGCCAAGGGTGGCCCTCTATTTATGGTGATATTGCAATTAGTTTTTACACCAAATCGATGGGATACTCTTTGTTTATCATTCATGTGCCCTTACATTAATGGTGGGAATAGGGGGCTTCATCTTAGTTGGTTAGTGGTTTGGATTGGGTGCAGGGTTTGGGAAAAGATGGGTTCGCTTCATCTTGGAGCTTGCTCAACTTCTAAAAAACCCGCCTCATCTTGACGGGAGGAGGAAAAATACCGCCTCCCAAATTTCAAAAATTACCACTAATTAGATGAAACTATGAAGAAAATGCTTGTTCAAAATTGCCCTTTCCTCTTCAACCTATGGTGAGAAGGATTCGTGTCAGGTTCACTCGAAAATGTTTCCTGGACACTGATTCGTCGCACCTGAGATGTGCACAAAGTGATGGCTGTTGGTGGTTGAGTGGCCATCACGGCAAGCTCGGAGAACTGGTCGTGTGGCCCCACGATATGATGCACATAATTGCCTTCTTTTGTGTTGCACGTGAACAGCCAGCAAGGGGGGCTCCCTAAATGGAATTGCCATGCTTAGCTTAACGTAAAGCAAAAGTCATTTGTCCTCTCTGGATTTTCTCCCGATTTTGGGCATTTTCTTAACTCGCAATGTCCGGACAAATGGGTACAAGCCTGACAGCAGGCAGGGCCGGGGGCAGCTGGAGCCATGATGCAACGCACAACACGGCACATGCAGTGTTGCAGGCTTTTGCTTTTCTTTTTCGCAGGCACAAGGAGACACTCCTCGGCCCGAGAAACACACAGAGACAGCAGGCTGCAGCAAGCTTGCAAAGCCACAAAAACACCACCACACAACGGCCAATATATAGAGCATCTCCTACGTATACCACGTGCCATCGATATTGCTCTCCCGCCATGGGATCTCTCGCCTGGAAGCAGATCGTACGGTCACCTGCTTTTACCCCTCCTTGTGATTCCCACCTTTCTCTTCAACTCCCACGCATTCAACCTCTCTGTATCATGCATTCATCACTCAACCTCATCGACCTCCATCCCCTCTAAGCCTATGTATACATGGTCATAGGTAAAAGTATGCATCATTTACATAGTCATATAGGACAATAGGGCATCCTCTCCACCCCATCACATCCAAAACACATGAAAAAACTTTGGGGTATTATAGATGTGGGCCTTTGCATGTGCACCCATGGAAAAAAACAAAAAAAACCTTACATACATGTTGCTCTGTAGGGCTTGCCTTAGTAGTAGATGCTTAAGCCTTTCCTAAAATTCACCTTTCATTTCTGGAGACACTAGCACTAAAAGCTCCATTCCTATTGTCCTCTATGTTCCCCCATTATCGTTTCTATAGGTTCTGCATGGTCCAGCTGCCACCAGTAGTTTGGCACCACCTAGTAGTTTTAACTTCTTACTACCCTAAGAAGCACACTTTCCATGTTCTTGTAGCTTTGGTTGGAGTATCCAAATATTAGACTAGCTTCATCCACAAGGTTAACATCCAACAGATCTTCATGTACTTAGACAAGCTAGCTTCACCTAGCAAAGAAAAATTTCTCATCTTTATCTACGTAGTGCCATCACTAAGTTTTGCTTGATCTCATACTTTCTTGCTCTTTGTAGAGCTATAGCTACTTGTATTGGGAAAAATCTTAAAGTTTTTTAATACATAAATAAGGATTATCCCAATGGTTGTTGATCCCCTCCTTGCTTCATAAAGAAGGATTAGCTCAATGGTTGTTGACTACATAAAGAAGAATTAACCCAATGGTTGTTGATCCCCTCCTTGCCACACTTTATATCTTCTCACTACTTCTTTACATTGTGCCAATTGTCACGCGCTTAGCCAAAATTTAATGCTTATTGAATTCTCGGGGGGTTCACTATAAGTAAACCCTCTATATCACGTGCGTTTAAGGCTGATTTTTAAAATCCCTTATCTGTGAATTTTTTATGAATAAAACATACCCTTTCTCTATTTAACCTGTGAATGCCGCCTTTAAATGGCACCCTTTTGTATGTAAAATTTTTTTTAAAAAAGGATTTTAAAAATTCCTTCTGTTGAACCATCGTGCTACGCTTACATATTTATGAGTAACTCCCCCGAGATCGAATTGAGCCAAAACAACTAGTTCTCTTTACCTAGTTTAAGTATTTTGAAGAATCCCTTGGTCATTCTATGTGTTCTTTTCAAAGGAGGAGGTCCTTCTCCTCAAATTTTTGATAGTTACTGTCATGAGAATATATTTTAAGTCCTCTAGAAAAATATTATTTATCTCCTCTTGAGTAATTTGGGGACGCCTAGATTACTCTTGCGTCATGCCGGCTAGGTTAATATCGTGGGTGATACCACTATAAATATTAATACGTGCGGTATATGACGTATGTTTGAGACCACCTATGATTATTTCAGTTAGGTTTGTATGGCAGGGTGATTCCTGGGATACTTACGCCTGCTAGTCATGAGTTGGTGATGATTTGTGCCTGTTTAATATTTGTGGGATTAATTTAATAATTAATTGGGCTTATATTTTCAGGTGATGAAGACTATGGAAATTGAAGAGTTTACTTTGGAAGAAATATCTTGGTTCATCACATTTCATTTTTGGCAAGCATAGTAGCTTGTAACCTTATCAAATGATTTTTCCATTTTGAACTTTAGGAAAGATACATTTATTTATGTGGAATTTATTAAAGCCTATGGCTTTACCCTAGTCCCTATATTTGACACTCTATTTTTGTTAAAGAAGAGTGTCGTGCTCTCTAAAAAGCACATCTTGTATATTTTGGGGGCTATGGCCTAATTTTGGTGGAAAAGAAAGCTAATAAAGAAATACTCTTGTGTGGGGAGAGGCCACGCACAAGAGGGGGGAAGATTGCACCCAATATGGTCTATGAGCTAAGTATTTTTAATTTTGTTTAAGTGTTTAAATTCCAATTGATTTGATTTAGTTGAAGCTTACAAGCAATGGTTTTTATGATTGAATTAATTCTCTACTCTTCCACAATCAATTCCTAGAATAAGATTCCTTTATAACATAAGATGCCTTTATAACATTTCTTTGTATGCATAAGCAACTTAATAAGCAAGAGTTCTTTCTTGTATTTTGTGAGTCCCTCTCCTCCACACACTTGATCTATCATGAGCACCACGTTTCTTATCAATTTAGTGACTGTTTCATGGAAGATCTGCCTCCAGGATTACCTAAGTCTAGGCCTGAGGATCATAGTATTGACTTATTGCCTGGAAATTCTCCGCCTTGTAAAGCTCCCTATAGAGTCAATAATTTAGAGCAAAAATTAATCCAAAGCCAAATAGAAGACTTGCTAGAGAGAGGCCTTATTCGACCTAGTAGTTCACCTTTTGGAGCTCCAGTACTTCTTGTTAAGAAGAAGAACGGAACTTACCGAATGTGTGTAGACTATCGTGCATTGAATACGATTACTGTCAAGAACAGATATCCTATTCCTAGGGTAGATGATCTTCTTGATAAGCTTAGAGGATCAAAGATCTTTAGCAAGATTGACCTAAAGTCTGGGTATCATCAAGTTCGTATGACTCAATCTGACATATTCAAGACAGCTTTTAGAACCCAAACTGGTCATTATGAGTTTTTGGTTATGCCATTTGGTTTGACCAATGCTCCAGCTACTTTCAGCCGTATGATGAATTGCATATTCCTTAAGTTTCATAGTTTTGTTATAGTGTTCCTTGATGACATTCTTGTTTTTAGCAAGGATCGACAAGAGCATGAACAACACTTGGAACAAGTGTTCAACCTTTTAAGAGAAAATGAATTGTATGTCAATCCTGACAAGAGTTCTTTCTTTCAAGAGGAGATTGAATACTTAGGTCATATAGTATCGGCTGAAGGGATTCGTGTAGATCCTAAGAAAATTGAGTGTATTGCTTCTTGGCCTACGCCTAGAAACATACATGATCTTAGATCTTTTCTTGGCTTATATAGTTATTATAGGAAGTTCGTCAAGAATTTTGCTTGTATTGCTCATCCTTTGACTAAACTCCTTAAGAAAGCTACAAATTTCAATTGGACTGAAAAGCAAGATAAATCTTTTGCAACACTCAAGAATGCTTTAACATAAGCACCAGTTCTAACACTACCTGATTTTCAAAGACCATTCTTTATAGTAGTGACTGATGCTAGTGGCAAAGGATTTGGAGCTGTTCTTATGCAAGACAACCATCCTATTGCTTATCAAAGTAGAAAGCTTAAGCCTGCAGAGCAAAATTATAGCACATATGACAAGGAATTAGCAGCAGTAGTACATGCTTTGAAAATCTGGAAGCATTACCTAATGGGCTCTGAATTTCTTATCAAGACAGATCAACAAAGCATTACGCATTTGCTTACGCAAGAAATGTTGTTGCCGATGCTTTGAGTCGAAGACCAAATATCAACAACATTTCCATTATTGAAAGTGAACCATTTGTACTTATGAAAGAAACTTACGAAGTTGATCCAGATTTTTCTCAAATATGGATCAAACGTGAAAACAATTGGACACCTCACGGAAGTTATTCTCACAATGATGGCTATCTTTTCTTTGAGAAAAGATTGTGTGTTACTCAACCTTATAGACAACTTGTCTTGGAAGAGATGCACCAACCACCATTTGTGGGACATAGAGGAGTTTCCACAACACTTCAAGTAGTTTCTCGAGAATTCTATTGGCCTCATTTGAAGAATGATGTAGCTAAATTTGTAGCTGAATGTAACATTTGCCAAACAATTAAAAGTTACAAAGGCAAAGCTTTAGGATTGCTTATGTCTCTACCTATTCCTGATAGACCATGGGAACAAGTGTCTACGGATTTCATTACTGGCTTTCCTACTACTTCCAGTCACTATGACATGATTTGGACAATAGTGGACAGATTTAGTAAGCAAGCCTATTTCATTCCATGTAAAAAGACACTAACTTCTCAGCAAGCCGCGAACATATTTGTTAAGCAAATTTTTGTTCATCATGGTCTACCCAAAGTGTGAGTTTCTGATAGAGATTCTAAATTTTGTAGTCACTTTTGGGTTGCTCTTTTCTCAAACTTAGGCACTAAGTTAGATTTTTCCACGGCTTTCCATTCGGAATCGAATGGACAAACCGAAGTTACAAATAGCACTATCTTAGATATGCTTAGAGCCTATGTTTCCCAACAACCTAGTGCATGGGATAAGTACATACGCCTACTCCAATTTGCTTATAATAATACTCCTCATACTGCTACTGGTCGAGCACCATTTGAGATTATCTATGGAAGAGCATTGCCTATTCCGGCTACTAGACTCTCTCATAAGATTGAAGCTGCCGACCAATATGTTAGAGACTTTGATCGCATTTTATCTGAAGTGCGTGATTGTATTGCAAGAGCTCAAGAGAAGTATACATCTCAAGCAAATAGGAAGCGCAAAGATTTTTCATTTCAAGAAGGTGATTATGTACTTTTGAGAATTGAAAAACGTCGATTAAAGAGTGTGGAAAAATTCCCTGCAGTGAAGCTAGCGCCTAGATATTATGGGCCATTTAAAATCCTTCAAAAGATTAATGATGTGGCCTATAGACTAGAGCTTCCATCTAATTGGAATATCCACAATTCTTTTCATATCCATCTCTTGAAACCTTTTCGAGGAACACTTCCTACTCACCCAACATATGAGGAACCACCTCTTATTGAAGGAGAGGAAGAAGTACTAGTTCCTGATGCTATCATTGACCAAGAGATAACAACAACAAGGACAGGTAATCAATACTTCAAGTATCTTTTGACTTTTAAGAATCATCCTCAAGAAGATGCTAAATGGATGCCTGAGAAATTTTTTCGAGTTTACCCTGAAATTCTTCATTCTTTTCAAACCCAGCAAATCCGCAATTGAGGACAATTGTAAACTCAAGCAAGAGGGATGTCATGAGAATATATTTTAAGTCCTCTAGAAAAATATTATTTATCCCCTCTTGAGTAATTTGGGGACGCCTAGATTACTCTTGCGTCATGCCGGCTAGGTTAATATCGTGGGTGATACCAGTATAAATATTAATACGTGCGGTATATGACGTATGTTTGAGGCCACCTATGATTATTTCAGTTAGGTTTGTATGGCAGGGTGATTCCTGGGGTACTTACGCCTGGTAGTCATGAGTTGGTGATGATTTGTGCTTGTTTAATATTTGTGGGATTAATTTAATAATTAATTGGGCTTATATTTTCAGGTGATGAAGACTATGGAAATTGAAGAGTTTACTTTGGAAGAAATATCTTGGTTCATCACATTTCATTTTTGGCAAGCATAGTAGCTTGTAACCTTATCAAATGATTTTTCCATTTTGAACTTTAGGAAAGATACATTTATTTATGTGGAATTTATTAAAGCCTATGGCTTTACCCTAGTCCCTATATTTGACACTCTATTTTTGTTAAAGAAGAGTGCCGTGCTCTCTAAAAAGCACATCTTGTATATTTTGGGGGCTATGGCCTAATTTTGGTGGAAAAGAAAGCTAATAAAGAAATACTCTTGTGTGGGGAGAGGCCACGCACAAGAGGGGGGAAGATTGCACCCAATATGGTCTATGAGCTAAGTATTTTTAATTTTGTTTAAGTGTTTAAATTCCAATTGATTTGATTTAGTTGAAGCTTACAAGCAATGGTTTTTATGATTGAATTAATTCTCTACTCTTCCACAATCAATTCCTAGAATAAGATTCCGGTTGCAATTACTTCCTTACATTTATTTCCTTGGATTGTCACTACAAAAATGTATGTGATGTCTCTAAACATAGTGACGCCTCTAATCATAGTGAAGGATTTTCCTTGGATTGAACCACTACAAAAATGTATGGGATTTCTCTCTAAGCATAGTGAAGGATATTCTAACAAGGCATATATGTAACACATGTATATGTATCCACCAAATAGACCTCATTACTCTAGAACTATAATTAATATTGCATCCTAGGTGTATGTATACTTTTAAGAGAAAATATTTTTTTGTCAAGATTAATATTTTCATTTGTGACCTTTCCTTTTTGAACCCATTGAATGCACATGATATAAGATATTTTTAAGATTAAACCCCATGGGCTTTATTCTCCTCGTCCTCTTGACTAGGATTTTCACTTTTTCTCAATGATATTCATATCTGTCTCCTTTATATCTCTTACAAGCTTGGCCTTCAAGATTTGGTGGACACTTCAATCACCTTTTTACGAACCATGATAGACTAAGTTGATGCAACTTATCCGAACTTTGGTTCTCCACTAAAAGAAATAACACCAAAAAGGCATAAGTTAGAGACTTAAAGGGCGGTCCGCTCATTTTAGAGACTTAAAGGGTGGCCAAAAATTCTATGGCTCGCTAGGGTGGTCAAGATTCTTGGGACGTCCTTATTTCTTTAAAAATAGCACAAAAGTGAAAATTTGTAGGTAGCTTTTCAAGGTCATCTTTTTCTCACTTAAAAAAACATAATTCTTTTTTATTAAAAAAGCGATAAATTTCATAGCCATTAAAAATTTAAATTTTCTTATGTGCTATCATTTATTGTGTCCTACTTCTTAGAGTCTCCTTCTTTCTTCTTCTTCTTTAACTTGTTTTCTTTTTCATTATCTTCTCATTAACTTCATCTCTATTCTTCTCCCCTTGATACGTATGCTCTCTCAATAATCTAGAATAGCTACCACATGGTATAGTGTATGTAGTAAAAGAATATCCCTTCTCTCTGTCTTTTATTTAAATAAAAATATGTTGACTGAATTTTCCAACTTCAAAGACTTGTCTACAAATGGTGTGGTACTGGAGAAAGTTCAAGTATTAAATCTTAATAGGATCTAGAAATCATGATTATGTTGCTATGTAGGGCTTGCATCAGTAGTAGATGTTCAAACCTTCCATAAAATTCACCCATAAAAATTACCTTTCATTTCTAGAGACACTAGCACAAAAAGCTCCATTCATATTGTCTTCTATGTTCCCTCATTATCATTTCTACATGTTTTGCATGGTCCATGTGCTACTAGTTTGGCATCACCTAGTAGTCCTAGCTTATTCCTACCCTTAGAAGCACACTTTCCATGTTCTTGTAGCTTTGGTTGGAGTATCCAAATACTAGATTAGCTTCATCCACAATGTTAACATCTAGAAGATCTGCACGTCACCTTAGACAAACTAGTGTAGTAACCAAGGGTGGTGCTGCTTTGTGAAACCAATACTTGTAGAAGATGTACATGAAGTGGTAGGCTGAATCCCAAGCACACCACAGTGGGTTGCTCGCACTATACTAATGCATGGTACTATAAAGAAGAACATCATATGGGAGTGCAGCCTAACAAGTGACAAAATCCCTATCTCTTAAACAATTATGAGATGTGGGACAAGGACACAACCATGCTGCCAAGGGAAGTTTAGATTAACCCAATGTTATTGCCAATCAAGGGAAGGTAGTCTTGGTACAAGTTCTTGCAAATGGAGGGCAAGCGTCTCTTTTACAAGTGTCCTTACTTCAATGGAGCCACACCACTTACCATAACAGAGATGAGGATTTGCATGAGGAATTTCAATGATCTTTACAATACTAAGTTTCTTGACCTCACCATTAGCAGCCACCCACGTTTGTTGCTTCTTCAACTATTAATCCAATTCTAGGATTAACAAGAGCTACCACCATTAAGGAGTCATGGTAGATACACCAAAGGGTCATACATTCAAGATATAAAGCAATAGTGTCCAAAGCTACAACTTGGACAGGCGCTTGTAATGGTGTGATGGAGTATTTATGGCAATTCCTGTTTCAAGAGCATGTGGTAGCGAGTTAGGATGAAGTCCTAACTTGGACAGGCGCCTGTAATGGTGTGATGGAGTATTTATGGCGATTCCCATTTCAAGAGTGTGTGGTAGCGAGTTAGGATGAAGTCCTAAGTGATGTACTTCATGGATATATTATGAGAGTAGTCATTGTAATAGCATTAGGCCTCTTATGAGCTTAAAGTGCTCAGTCGGCCATAGTTTAAGTGAGTGTGAACACTTATGGCCATGTATATAAGTGAATTTCTCTCATAATATAACATACTCTTCCATTGTGCAATTGAGTCTTGCTCTTGCTAATCCTCTTGCTAATCTCTCTCCCTAATGCATGCTAGTGAAGTGAGGTGCGAGGAGGGACGAGGACCCGTAGTGCAAAGCGACGGTGTGACAACGCTCGCGGCGAGAGATGCGGTGGAATTGCTTCTTAAGGAGTTGTAGAGCTTGGAGACCTCAAGGGTTACGAGCTCGGCCATTGGAAAGATCCTCAGGATAGTTGTGGTTCACCAGGTAATCTCTTTTGGATGTGTTTCAAGGAGGGTTAGGGTGAGCCATAACATTTTTGGTGCCACTGTGCCAGGGAGCCATCCCTTGGCGTTTTCCATGATTTTGTCTCTAATCTACGCATAACCCATTGCCCATTATCTTGATTAGTGGTTTCTGATGAAAAAGATGTGGATTTGATGGTGATGTGTGAGATTTGGTGAAGAATAGCTCTCTTTTTTGTTTTTGAAAAGAATGCTTTTTGCTTAATTTTTAGATTAATTTGTTATTTTTGTGGTTTTTCATGCTCTTAGGGCTTGCACATAGTTTGTGTTAGGCTTAGTTTGCATCCATTGCATCAAACAATGCAATAGAATGCAATTTTAAGTAAATGTTAGCTCTCTTTAGTTTAAACATAGATCTAAGATCATTAATTCTAGTTTAATTGTGTGTTTTTTATTGAAATTGTTTGGATTAGAGTGTTAGCAAGTATTAGGAGTAGATTAATAATTCAAAAAATTTCTTAAAGCCATAAAAAAACCCTTGAATTTGACTAATTTCTCTTAATGGACTGGTTGTTGTCATTAAGGGTGATTAATCTTGTTGTTCAAGAGACCAAAATTTTAGAAAATGTGTTAATTAGGATCTAAATTGATCATATGAGTAGTCAAAATTTGGGTTTTGAGTGTTTTGAAAGTACTAGATGCATGAAAACACCTAATCACATCAATTTTTTGATTGATTGGAGAAATTTGACTCTCTTTGCTTAATTTTACCTTAAAAGAGGAGACTATAATTAAGAGGAGACTATAATTAAGAGTTTAATTAATCTCCTAATTTAGATTAAGAGATTAATTGTTAGTTAGAGTCTTTGATTAGTGTAAAAGAGAAAAAGATTAGTGAAAGGATTAATCTTGGATTAATACTTAATCACTTTTTTACATAACTCATTAAGGCTAATGAGCATTCAATGAGAAGATGCTCCATGAGTTATCAATTTGTCCATTTTGGGGGTCATTTATGAAGGGTGTAAGGTGTGTCATTAAAAGGTTGACTTTTTTGATTCCACTTACCTTTTTTGGAAAAATGCCCTATCCCTTTCATTTAAAATTTTTAAAAAAATCTAGGTCCATATCTCCTAAATTGTATATCCGATCTAGGGCTCATCATAAAGTTGACATCGAGCTCTTTGACTTTGGACATGGTCATCCGAAGTCAAAATCGATCATTTTGGCTTCTGACCAGCAGCCTCAAAATTCGACTCAGAAATCGAGGCAAAAACAGCCCAAAAACTACGAAAAATCACAAAAAAATAGTGTGAAAACGACGACGAGCCATATTCGGGCTACTTTTTGAGAGTCTAAACGACAAAATTATAGACAACTCAGGGAAACAAAGTTGTAGTACTCCAAAAATACTACAACTCCCTCATGCAGAGTTTTTCAAAATTCCTTTTGGAATACCCTAAAAAATGTGCTGCGAAACAGGGAAAAAATTCTCAAATTTTTTTTCGTCTTGAGACAGTGATAGAGAGTAGGTTTTAGGACCTCCTCTTCCATCTAGGAAATTCCTAGCATACACTTTTTCCAGAAAAATATCTCAGGTCGTTCACGTGCGTATAGCGCCTAAGCTAATTAGGGCAAACGGACACCCGTTTGATCCAACGAAGAGTATGCCAAGCCTCTTGAGGCTCTAATGGACCAAGGGGAAGTATTAAAAAAAATGTAATTGCTCATTAAGGATTATTTAGGCACTATGACATGGCCACGATGGAGGGATTGCCAGGGGTCACACAAGGACTGAACCCAATGGTGGCTGACATCTTCAAGCCATTGAGATCTATGCCATAAATTCACCTCCCAATGCCATTGGCTATGCCTATAACAAGCGTATCATTAGGTTTTACACCCCCTATGTCTTCGATCCCACCAGGCTTTGGTCCCTTGTCTAACATTCCCGCAAGTCCTATAAGTACCAACCCTTTCTTGGATGCCCACATCTGGGACATACTAAAAAGTCCAGGAAGGGGGGTGGCCCAAGGACTTAGTGAGTCTCTTCCAACAAGAGCACTCACATACGGTCTCAGTGGCTCATACAGAAATACGATCGTACAAATTTCTAAAATTATGGGCGAATATGATGGAACAATAGACCCTGTTCAATTCATTCAAATGTTTGAATAGAGATATGAAGCCTTTGGAAACCCCAACTGCCCCACTAAGGTACATGCGTTGAACTTATGCTTAGAGGGAAAAGCTAGTCGATGGTTCATCACATTGATTTCGACGATCAAGACCAACTTCAAAACCTTGAAATCAGCCTTTATACATGGCTTTTCCAGACAAGGTGATTGATGGAGTGCAGTAACAGAACTCTATTCAATTGAGCATCAACCAAATGAATCCATTAGAGATTTTATCCTTCTTCGGATAAAACTCTCGGACTCACGTGAGTCATGGCAAAAATTAAACGATGTTCAATTGAGGAGATGTTTCATGATGGACTTAAAGAATAACAGCTTACACAACTTGATCATTGTATCCAATCCGAAAACATTCGATCAATGTTGCAAAGAAGCAATATGTTTAGATGACAAAATGCTAGAAGATGATCATGTTACGAGGTGTTCCTCATCTAAACCAAGTGAAGCAATGGCAAAAGAAAGATCGATCTCGGAATTGACATTCCCCAAATTTTATGCAGGCTTGCTTAACACTAGTTTTGTAATTGGACACTAAAGTGTCCTGAGGACACTTTAGTGTCCTGTTTCTCACCAAAACTTTGGAATTTTTTGGGGAACCTAGAAACAACATTTCTACACCTTGTTTCAACCATAGGTCGATTAAAAGTCAAAAAATAAAGGAGATTTTTCATGATATCAAAACACAAGCTATATTAGAAATTTGACAAAAAACTCTAACTTGAAATTTTCATTGAAATTTGAAGCTGTTTTGTCAAAAATCCCATAAAATGCCTATAACTTCTTGAATAAATCATGTTTTTCATGTTTGTAAAAGTCAATTGGTAGAACTTGGGGTTTCAAAACAACACAATCTCCTTTAGGTCCTAGTTCCTAAGCTACTTGTGAACTATAACAAAAATCTCATAATTACCAAGATGCTGAAAAAGAGGAAAATTTTGGCCTTCCAAAGGTACTTCCATAAAACTAGGGTTATGCTAGTGCAAATTGGCAATCGGAAATGATTATATAGTTCAAAACCAAGTTAATACATATTTTTTGGGGTCCCAAGCTCAAGTAAATCTTGCTACTTGAGCGCTATCTTAGTTTTTCAATCGTGCTACATTTTTTAAAATTTCTAAATTCTCTCTCAACAACCATGAAACAAAGGTTTTAGGTGCCCAAATTATGTTTGTACAATGTACCTTAGCGGAATTATTCTATACAGACAAAAGGATGCATTGGTTTGGATACAGATGGATGCTAAAAAGTGGTGTATCAAACACACACAACTTCCTACTATTTTAGACACTCTCAATTGAATTTTATTTCATGTGAAACTTGGCAAAATCTTTGACACAAATATGAAATAATTACTTGGAATTTTTCACGAGGCTTAGTGATTTTTTTCTCTAAGCTTATAAGGCGGTTTTCTCAAACCTGAGTTGCAGTCTCATGCAAGTCCTATTTATGGGTGTAATTCCTTATCGTGCCAGCATCCAAATTGCAAGGTTACATTTTTTAAAGACACACTAGGTCACATATTCAAACTCCTCAAGAGGGATTTTGAATATGTCTTTCCTAGCGCAAGTAGCATTTTATTTGCATCGTCCAAAAAAGGACACTTAAGTGTCCTTTTTTGGTACCAAACTAGTGTTAAAACCTTATAGCAAACATCCCTAAAAAGACAAGTTGAAAACCTTCAAAAAACTAGACATCCTTAATGCCTCTAATAGTGACGAGCGAAATGCCTTGTGTCGAATGCAATCACTATGACCATCCCAATTCTCATTGTACATATACAAGGCACCTGTTCTTCTATACTGCATATATTGTAAAACCTTTGACCATGATACTAAAAAGTGTCCCGCTTCATCCACAATGGACTCAAAACCTCCATGTCCCATGCACCAAACAGAAATAATCCAAAGGGTAGAAATTGCTCAGGAGGCAGTTAATCAATCACTTCAGTGTTTCTATTGTCGTGGACCTCACAAGGTGGTAGACTGCACAGTTTGGAATACTTCCATGCCCATAGTCTTTGACACCTTGCGACCGATGTGTGAACGATGTGGCATTGATCACATGTTCCAAGATTGCCCAAGACGAGTTGCTTCAATGTAACTTGTCTCACAAAATACAACTCTTAACATCTTAAGTGTACAAAACGGGCAATTGTCCACGGTGCCCTTAAATGTGCTTACAAGCCAAGGCACGACAAACAGTCAAAAAGAACGTAAAAGACAATACCTCAATATGGGTGGAAGAACATGTTTTAAAACAGAACCTAAAAGAGAAAACAAAACCTTCTAAACCTAAGAAAAACAAGGGACTAAAAAAACTATCGAAACCAAGGTCAAGTTAAAAGATAGGAAAAAGGAGCCTGCAGGACAAAGACCCAAAAGGGGGACATAAACATGAAAGAGCCAAAAGCTATACAGGATGCAGAAGCATCCACATCAAAGACCACCACACAAACCTCAACACCCATATGTACGACACAGGATACAAAAACCCAAAAGAAAATTCGATCTTGTCGCATGGGTAAACATAATGAAAAACTGACAAACCAAAGAAAGTCAGAAAATGAAACAAGTTCTAGTACATCACCAAGAGGATGAAACAAGTTCTTACTCTTCGCTCAGTGCACTACATAGACCAATCAAGAAACTAGAACCCACCCAACCACCCCAAATGGATAATAATGATCACATGACATGCGGAACGCAAAAAGCAAGCTCAAGAGAGCATGCTTAGCTTGGTTGAATGTCTTACTACAGGGTCACTGGTTGTGATTGAACCTCATAATCCCAAACCTAAAATAGCAACCAAGATACAAAGCCTAGAGGAGTACCAAAGACATACTCTCTATAGAAGAGTCATTTGAAACAGACTATACGAACTATAGGCTTTAGAAAGCACGTGAGGAATTCGATAATTCCCTTACAAGATTAAAATAGTCTCTCAAAACCTCATTGGAGGAATGCTCTTCTCTCATGATAAAGCCAGCATCACATTAACACTTGATTGTTACGGGAGGAAGAAACCTTGCAGGTGCTAGAACTTCTAACATATCTTACTGAAAAGATCCCTAGGATTTTAGTTGGATTGGAAATTGCAAATAAAATCACCACAACTCAAGCACATCTTTATCCAACACGAGAACACAATCTCATGACCCTCGAGCTATGGGATTTGTTAGGTCAAGCAACACTCACGGCGGCACATCTTGAAAGGATTACCTTTACACAAGACTTGAACATGCCATGTCTGGGGTACTTTGGACATACAATGAACTCAAAGGAAAGGCCCTGGCTCCTATGCATCTTCATCAACAAACCTCACCAAAGGGGACAACCACATGCTCAAAGGCCTTGTCATCTCGACAGCCACTCCACAAGAGACTCTAACCTCATCATCAACAATGCCAATGAGTCTCAAACTTGCAGTCTCAGCGCCAACCCAAGTCACGGAGGGCCCCAAACCTTCCACACCAACCCAAAAGAAAACTCCACCAAGATTCCCACAATCACGATACCTTAATAGTATCAAAATGTGGGTGGAGAAGCAGCTACTTGTAGCTCAAGGCTACTATGAAGGTGCCAACCAAATTTGGGTGCCTCGACAATAAAAAACTCTTCCTCAACGAAGCACTTGAAAGCCAAGGAAGAAGAAGAGTACTCCATAACATCGTCCACAAGAGCCTATGCGAGTTCCTCAAAGAACTCCACCAATGCAACAAGTGTGGGTACCAAAAACATTACTGCAAGCACAAGGGTACTACCAAAGAAATACCAAAGCTTGGGTCCCCAAGTGCATCACAAAGTCCCCTAAGCTTGCACAAAGAAGAAATCCTCAACACCAAGCACAACGGCCACCAAATTACAATGTTCATCAAAGATGGGTGCCTGTGCATGTACATCATCAACAAGGATACTATGATGGTAATTCTATCATATGGGTTGCCAAAATCGAACATTGTGAAGAAAACCTCAACACCGACTTCAACCCCAAAAAAAACTTCACCTAAAGTTCAACAAGAATGGAGGCCTAAGAAACAACAAGCAAATCACTCAACCACTCTCATGCATCAACACCAACACAAGAGCTTGTCTGTTTAAGCAAACAATCAGCAGTCTTCCTTACTGCCTCGACATCATTTTAGCAACAAATTCAAGATCAAATATAGAGACTCAGGAGCACATCAAGAACAAAATAATAATGCTCTTGTAATCCCTTCTTTGGAAGTAAGAAATGAGCGCATAAGAAGCTGTTGCTTGCAAATCATGACCTAGATGACCCAAGAAAAAAGAAAAAAGAAAAAAAAGAGGGTCAAAATCTATAAATTCACGGAATTCCATCTCACGGCTTAAGAACTTGCATTTTCACGATTTAAGCCTCATCACGGATTAAGCCATATCACACAATAGCCACTATATATTTGTTAAGCTTATCACTTATTATTCTTTTGTCTAAATTAATGTAGCAACTACTCCATGAGTAAATACCCATACTCATGCTGGAGAACATTTGCACCAAAGCCTCACCATCAACAATTTCTAGGAACATTTTTGGATGGGGAGACCATGGTGGGCGAAAGCGTGGTCAATGGTACAACCCATCACCTGGAATTTTCTTTCAAATTACAAACCTCTCCAAACTATGCCACCATCTTCACAAATCAATGATCTTCAATCCTTAGTGAAGATATCTATATTAGCCTCGCAAGTCAACATAATTCTTTCAATCCTCACCAACAAGTGGTTACTTCAACATAGAGTAGTTCAATAAGAGTCTACATGACTCAATTCTTGTACTTCATGAAAATCTGCTTTTAAGAGCACTTAATTATGCATAAAAATATAAAAAGCACATGGGAAGAAGAAGACAGGATCAGGTCCTAACCAACAACATTTGACAAGAATCCTGCCACAAAGGGACATCATCACAAGCCGATTACTTCAAATGATGAATGTCGCTTCAATGAATCAAATGTTGAGAAACAGAGAGTCACCATCTCGTTGTGATGATTAAGTCTACGTTCCTCCGGATACTTCTCTCTCTTCTCTCCCATTATTAACATCTCTTAGTGTCCCCACTAAAAAATCACATGTAACTTTGCCGATGATTGCCAAAAACAAAGTGGGCAAAAAAAGGGCTCACACAAATATAAAAATGCAATCATTCGCAAAAACCCCCCACCTCGTTAGGAATTCCCAATACACAACTAACATCTTCATTCATTAACTAGCTTTTCTTATTTCCTCCGGAGGAACAAAGACCATTGAACGTCATTCAACATCAACGCCATCGACAAGCTTGTTCATTCTCCCCACACAAAGGTCTTCAACGTGATTATGCAGACGCGATCGCCATCAGGAAGGGGGAAATGTTAATCCAAATCTAGGATTAACAAGAGCTACCACAATTATCTTACATGAAGGAGTCATGGTAGATACACCAAAGGGTCATACATTCAAGATATAAAGCAATAGTGTCCAAAACTATAACTTGGACGGGCGCCTGTAATGGTGTGACGGAGTATTTATGGTGATTCGCACTTCAAGAGCGTGTGGTAGTAAGTTAGGATGAAGTCCTAAAAGTGATGTACTTCATGGATATATTATGAGAGTAGTCATTGTAATAGCATTAGGCCTCTTATGAGCCTAAAGTGCCCGGCTGGCCATAGTTTAAGTGAGTGTGAACACTTATGGCCATGTATATAAGTGAATTTCTCTCATAATACAACATACTCTCCCATTGTGCAATTGAGTCTTGCTCTTGCTAATCTGTCTCCCTAATGCATGCTAGTGAGTGTGTGTGAGTGAAGTGAGGTGAGAGGAGAGACGAGGACCCGTAGTGCAACGTGCGGCGGTGTGACAACACTTGCGAGAGACGTGGTGGAATTGCTTCTCAAGGAGTTGTAGAGCTTAGAGACCTTAAGGGTTATGAGCTCGGCCATTGGAAAGATCCTCACGACAGTTGCGGTTCACCAGGTAGTCTCTTTTTGGATGTGTTTCAAGGAGGGTTAGGGTGAGCCATAACATCAACGCAAAATCTTCATCCTCGAGATGGTGCCAAAGAACCAATGGGTTGGTCAGAAATCCTCATCTTTGACCTCAATGAAGGGCCAAATTTTCTCCAACAAATCAAATTCTATGGCATTATTAAATTCTTCCACATCCACCATACCTTTATCGAATATTGGTTTCTAGAATAGCTTTGCAACCATGTGGTGGATGGGTCAATGGATTTCCTATAAGCCTTCAACGACACTAGCAACATCTTTAGCACTCTAGGTTGGTAAGTAACACTGTCATGCCTAGCCCAAACTTGCCAAACCTGGTCCATGGTATGACCTAATCGGTTGGATTCCCCTCAAATCTACATGGATCCTCTTGGCTCTTCAAGAATATAACTCCTTGTCTTTTTTTTTTGTCATCTTCTTTGCCTATACCAACCATTGACACCTAAATCTTGTATACCAAGATCCCTTTATTAGCAAATCACCAGAGCAAAGCAAGACCACCCCTGAACATCTCGCATAACATCACCACCCAAGGTTGGTGATGCAAGGATGTAACCACCCAAGGTTGGTGATGCAAGGATGTAACCACCTTTAGGAAGGGGGTATGTTAAACATTCTTGTCAACATGTGGCCACCTTTAGGAAGGGGATATGTTAACCATTCTCATCAACATGCAGCCACCTTTAGGAAGGGGGGTAGTGTTTTGGTCAACATGTATTGCCTATCCTACTATGGTAAGGCACTCCATCATCTTACTTAGCCTTGCTACCAAAAACCTATTGTAAGATGGCACTCGAATATATGAAGTGGACTTACTTAGTGCTTGAAGCCAAATGGAAAGGCCTATGACTTTGTGTGTATAATTACTTAAGGATAGATATAGTGGCCATGGACTAATTTTAAGTTATGTCTAGACAAGTGTGTACACTAGCCATTTGTTTATAAGGTAATTATGACATTAAGAAAAAAATAATCAATCCCCTTAAAATTTATGAGCTCTGTTCTCTCTTCTCTATTTTCCCTTGCTTGTGTTTTGTTGAATCCTTGCATAGCTAGATGGATAAATGCTTAGGTAGAAATGGTTGTAGGATTTCCCTCTCATGGCACGTGCATGACACCCTCAAAGATTGTAACTATAAGTACTTTTTTGGCACCAGTGTGGTGTTGATGGTCTTGAGCTAAGTTAATTTGAGTGTGCTAAATCATCTATTAAGTGTTGTTAACACTACAATTTTGGATCAGCCACATTACATGTAGGATAGCCTAGCCATACCTAGCCTTTAATGCTATCCAATCACTCCAATAATTAACCTTTCATATCCAAGAGATAACCCATCACTCCAATTTGCCTATGTTTCCTTAGGATACAATCTAATAGGAACTCTAGATCCACCTACAACGATTCATATAGCTTAGTTATCACTTTACTTATGAGGTTTATCATTGAATCTAGACCTTTCTAGTAAACCAAACAATTGGTATTAAGAAACCAAAAAACAAGCAGTATAGCAATACAAACATTTTTGAGAAGCATCTCCTTCTTTGATCGGTTCTATCTCGTCAACATCTGTAAAGCAGGTAGATGCGTTAATCTCTTAAAGTACCAACTATAGTATATGGCCTTTGTGGAACATACAAAAACTTATTGTTTAGGTATGAACCCATGCCTGGATTTACAATGCACACCCCATAATAAAGACCTCCAAAAATGCAAACCAAAGGGCTCATTCCACTTCCATTTGAACCGTTTGATGGAGCATTTAGAAAGCTCCATGTGGCAAAGAATAATAAGGGATTCTAGTTTATGATAGGGAAATGCGTAAAAATGCTAGCAAAATTATATAAAATGCTTGATGCATATAACATCCCTCTTCTTGTAGCCTAATGCAATTGAGATTTACATTTTTTGGATGTATATTTCTAGTGAGAGAATATGAGATTTTGATAAGATGAGCATTTTTCATGGAAAATTATAGAAGCTTGAGAAATTAGAAAATAAAATTTAATATTAATAATCAAGCTACCACATGTAAAAATTAAATTGGGAATTTCTATGTGCACATTGGGATTAAAATAGAGAAAGAAAAAAAACATATATATTTTTAAATAAATTTAAAAATATTTTAAAAAATAAATAATAAGAACTATCCATAGAAATATGCGATGGAATATGTGTGCATTAGCCTTGTAAAAAGATGTGAATAGAGTACACATTTAATTAATTTCAAGGTTGAATGGATGAAAGATTAAAGTCTAAGGTTGAGAGATACCTTAGGGTTAAGTTTTGAAAGAAAAGTAATAGATATAGACATAAGAATAGTGAACTAATAGATAACTATAGAGCCATGCATAAATGTGGGAGTTGGTTAGATGTATGGGTTGATGCATATAGAGTAGTTGAGTATATGAGGAAATGGTTGGTAGATGCATGAAAGCCTAAGGTAGAGTTACATAAGATATGGTGGGCTCCGAAATAGCCAAGCATTACGACATTGTGCTATGAGGCCTGGAGTGAGTCGATCTACCATAGATAGAGGGGTAGGGATCTTAGAGTAGAGCCAAGTTTAGATGACGTGATTTAATCATATATGGTGCACAACGTGAAAGTGAAACTTATTGGGTTTCTCTTTTAAATGGAGATATCCTATCTAGAGTCCTTGAACTACCTTGGAGGACGACATGATAACCTTCTCCTTCGAGCACCTTACCTTCCTCGGATTGTTGCACAGATTGGGTTGACACTTTGAGAACCTCTACTTTCTAATTGCTGCTCTACTCGGAGGTATAGATGGTACTCGGGAGGACTGTGGATTATGGAACCTTGTATCCAAGATGAGCAGAGAACATTTCTATTGCAATGGTCCTTATTTGGCTAGATGTTGTGAGAGGGATACTACGAACTGCTTCAGTAATATCTTAGAGTTCATAGATTAATGTATAGTACTCTTAGGAGTTGTATTCCTCGACACAGGATCTTGACTGGTAGTTGAGCATCTAATCAGATTTACTATGGCATGTTCATTCATATGCATTGTTGCTCCATGAGAGCTAGGCTTGGTCGTTGTGACGACCTCCTTCAATGTATTCAAATAAAACTTTTGGAATAAAACATATGTTACCTTGTATTTTGTTTGAATCTTGTCTTTTTTAGTAATGTTGTGTAAACTTAAAAATATAGTATGCCCCACTTGTCTTCTTCTCTAGAATGATCAACAACTTGAGTTGCATTTGAGCATTTAGCTAGTGATAGAGTGATGGTCATGACTTTCTAGATAATATTACTTTGAGCAGAATTATCCTTCCATATATTATATAGCATCACCAGTGGGATGAGGATGAAGACGAAGAAAAGTTTATACTGGTGATAGACATAGACTTTCATATTATACCTCAAAATGTTATACCCGAAATTGAGGCATTGTATAATGATGTCAAAGACACTCCATATGTCTCAATAGGACCATTCCAAGGTGAGAGTAACAATCTCAGAGAGGATGTTTTCAATTGGAATGATTCCATGGGATGAGTACCTTCACATTGCGAGGTACAACGATAGAAGCAAGATGGTTCTTGTCTCGCTAAATATTACCAGTGTTACTCGGAACAATTAGAGGAACCACATTGAATCTAACCATCTAAATTAAGACCAACTCAGATGGGAAGACATAAATGCTTACCTCCAGCAAAGGTTTAATTGCCTTGGAGAAGATGAATGAGTTCCTAGAGTTATCTCAGGCAGGAAAACCTGTTGAGGTATATCATTAGTCGTATGCATGCCTTGTTCGATATGATCTTGTGATGGATGATGAGATTGGATAATGAGATCCTTCTCCATTGATTTTTCGAAAGACTAAATCCTCCCCTAGATAGATTAGCAAAGAATGCAAAGCCCTCTTCTTTAGGCAATAAGGATGTCTAAGGATATTTCATAAGGAGATAGCCCAGTAGAAGCCCTTTTTACCCCGTCCCCCAGAGAGAGCTTCATCTAATTTTGGGTTGCCTAAGCCAAAGAGAAATCGAGGATAGGATCAGAGCCAAAAGTCTCAAATGCCATAATTCTTTTCCTATAATGCCTTCACACTCTGGGATTTCAGCTCACAAAGGAGAATAAGTGTTTAAGATGCCAACAACTAGAAAATTTGATGAATGATTGCATGAACGCACCTGTTGGTGTGACTCCTGCTTCCAGGATCCTATTATCCAAAGGCGTGCATATTCAATGCAAAGAAATTAGGGATCTTTGCCTTAGAACTAAAATCAAAGGAGGTAAGTTCCAACAACCCAGTCACAACAACCTCTAATGCTATTACAGTTGTTGGCCAAGAGGAAGAAGAAAGAAGCAAAATCCATGCCGTTGTTGTTGAGCACTAGGGTTGTGGAGATAAAGATTCGAAGCTTTTGGTTGATTCAGGAAGTAATCATTCATTCATTTCACCCAAATGCTTGCATAGATTAGTAATCGGCCAAAAGCAGGTAAACCAATGCAAGTGGAATTGGCTAGTGGAAAGGCCCCTTTCACGCACTGAGATGGATGTAATTTAATTTTTCTTAGATGGGAACTTGACCGAATGTAAATTTAGAGTTTTTTCTTGGGATAGACTGGCTTACATAGAATAAAGCTAATATTCAAAGGAACTATTTCCTTCATGGATCTTCATGGGGAACAAGGTGCAAGGGGTTGTATTAACTATAGCTCCTACCCTGTAACTTGTAATAGTGTATAAGTTATTAAAGGGAATTAGTAAGAAATAGGCAATTTATGTTATTAAGCTCAACCCTAAAGAGATACGAAGAAGCTTGATGGTTAAGTTAGAATGTTGACATATTTCCTAAATATTTGACTGAACTGTCCTTGACTCCTGAGGTTGATCATGGGATCATTGAGCTGATACCTGGATCCCATCCAATTGCAAAAAGAGCTTATAAGTCCATAGGTAATTGAACTCAAGGAAAAGGAAACTTTTGGAGCAAGGGTTTGTTCAACCCACACTACATCCCCTTGGGGTGCACCGGTTCTCTTTCAAAAAAAGAAGAATGGTACTCTCAGATTGTGCATTGATTATTGAGGTTGAATTAGCTTACCATTAAGAATAAGTATCATATTCCTAACGTAAATGAATTGTTAGACCAATTCTGTGGAGCATAGATATTTACAAAAAGATTGACTTAAAGTCAGGTCAAGGAGTAAAATATTCCTAAGACATATTTTAATACCCAATATGGACATTATGTGTTCATGATAATGCCATTCAGATTATCTTCAGAGAGTATCCAAATGATTTTATTTTAGTCTTCTTTGATGATATTCTGGTCTACTCCAAAAATGCTACTAATTGTAAGAGAATGCATCAAGGGGAAACACGGTAGAAGCTCGGAGCCATCCATCAACTCCACATGGAGGTGATTGTCCCATAGTTAAAGTAAGTGGTTGGGCATTAAGATGAATTTAACCACTCACTTTAACTATGGGACAATCATCTCTATGTGGAGGTACTAGACTACACTACTCCAACAATCATGAGATGTATGTATGTAAAGTCCTAGAAACCCTCACAAAGATAAACTTATTTACCTACCAAGATGATTGAATATCTAGGGTTCATAGTTTTAAGAGATGGGATATCAGTTGAATATCTAGGGTTCATAGTTTCAAGAGATGGAATATCAATTGATCCAGCAAAGGTGCAAGTTGTTATTGATTGGCCATAACCAAAGATGGTAATGAACGTCAGAGGATTCTTAGGATTAATAGGGTGGGATTGGATCTTTATTCCCCAATCTACCAAGATTGTTTTTCCTTTGATGAAACTTCTCAAGAACGACATTAGTTCCGATGGTCTGCAATGTACCAAAGTGCCTTTGATAAGTTGAAGTTTACTTTAGTGTGACAAATTATGTGCTGAAATTGCTAGAATATAGGAAGGACATTCCATTCCGATGGTCTACAAATGGAACTTCTCAATAAGGAGCTTCCAAGAAGTACATTCCGTTCCGATCGTCATTAAATTGCCTTTGATAAGCTAAAGTGTGACAAATCATGTGCTAAAGTTACCAGAATTTAGGAAGCCCTTAGAAGTCATTGTTGCCAATGGATTTGTTGTTGGAGAAATCCTACTGTAGGAAGGACACCCCATACCTTATGAGAGGAACTATGATGTCCATGTCCTAGAATTTCTTGCAATAGTGCATGCCTTGAAGCTTTGCCGACACTATCTTCTCGGCATAACTTTACCTTATTTAAAGAGCTTAAAGTGGATTTTCACTCATAATGATCTGAACATGAGGCAAAGAAGGTGGATGCAAACACTTCAAAAGTTTGATTTTAAAATCAAGTATAGATCAGGAAAAGAAATGGTCGTCTCGCTGATGTGCTTAGTAGGAAGGCCTCCTTAACGAGCAGCAGCATCAATAATAATTTCAAATCCCTTACCTGATGAGATTAAGAAGAAGACACTATCTTCTCGACATAACTTTACCTTAGTTAAAGAGATTAAAGTGGATTTCCACTCATAATGATCTGAACATGAGGCAAAGAAGGTGGATGCAAACGCTTCAAAAGTTTGATTTTAAAATCAAGTATAGATCAGGAAAAGAAATGGTCATCTCGCTGATGTGCTTAGTAGGAAGGCCTCCTTACTCACACGAGCAGCATCAATAATAATTTCAAATCCCTTACTTGATGAGATTAAGAAGAAGATTGGATGGAATAAATTCTTTGTCCCTTTTATTGCCTTGCTTACACAAGAAAGTAAAATGGCCCAAGAAGGAAAGAAAGTTCAAGGATTCAGGTTAGAGGATGGATACATATGAATTCTACATGAAGCTCACAATAGCATAGCAAGACACCGAGGTTACGTGAATACTTTCGTGTGGCTATAAAGAAGAGTTTCTATTAGCCCGGACTTAAGAAGGATGGATGTACTACAACATGTTCATTAATGCTTAGTCTACCAAAAAGATCAAAGCCAAAAGGTTAAAATGCTAGGAAATTTCTATCCCTTTGACATTTTAGAGATGAAATGGAAGTGCATAAGCATGGAAATTTAGAAGACTAAGAAATTAAACAATAAAATTAAATATTAATAGTCAAGCTGCCATGTGCAAAATTAAGTTGGGGATTTTTTATATGCAATGTGTACATATGCACATTGGGGTTAAAATAGAGAAATAAAATAATACAAAATATTTCTAAGAAAAATAAATAATAAGAGTTATCCATAAAAATATGCATTAGAATATGTGTGCATTAGCATTTGAAAAAGATGTGAATAAAGTGCACATTTAATTAACTTCAAGGTTGACTGGGTGAAAGATTAAAGTCTAAGGTTGAAAGGTGAGTGCAAATATCTTAAGGTTAATTTTTAGAAAGAAACTAATAATTAATATATAGATAAGCATAGTGACCTAATATGTAACTCTAGCTATGCATAAATGTGGGAGTTGACTAGATGTATGGGTGAATGCATGTAGAGTAGTTGAGTGCATGAGAAAATGGGTGAATGCATGAAAGCCTAAGGTTGAGTTGCATAAGATATGGTGGCCTACCAACTTGCGTAATCTATGTAGAGAATCCATTCATCATTTTTAAATATAAAAAGGCTTCCCCCTTCATGACAAATCCACGAGTTTTTTTCTAGAGCTAGGAGAGTATGTTTGCTTGGTTTTCATTGCAGCACATGCTCAAATTGACCTTAGGTTAGTTTACCAAGGTTCAAAGCAATCATTTGAGGTGTAAGAGGTGATTTATTTAAGGTTGTACAAGCCTAGGAATGTGCAAAAAAAACTCGTGGGATTTTGAAGGAGGAAGGATTCCAATTGTTATCCATATCAGGTCTCCTACAAACTAATTTTTACAAGGTACACTAATCTCTAGCTCATAAATTACATTTTTCTCATCCTTTTACAATAAAACTTGAGGTATTTTAATTTGAATCCAATGATTTATTAATATTTGCATATTTTTTATGACCAGAGACCTCTAAGATCTAATTTTTTTTATCCTTTTAATGTCAAACCTTTATAAAACCTTATCAAATCAAGGGGAACTTATTGTCTTGAGGCCTAGTAAATTGAGATGTTGGGATAGCCTATTCTTAAACCTAGGAGAAATTATCATTTAATCAAATTAAGGAAGAACCTTAGGATAAATTAATTTTTAGAGAGAGAAAACGAGTGGCTCTTAATTGAGATTAACATGTCTAAGGTAGACTTTAACATGTCTAAGGTAGACTTTAAATTATGAATGATGGAATTTTATTAGGAGAATTAGATTTACTTTGTGAACTTAAGGTTAACCTCATGCTTAGAAAGAGTTAATAATATTATGAATAAAGATAGAGAAAGATAGTACTAAGATGAGAAAAATATCTTAGTACTAAGATGAGAAAGATATCTTAGTTTAATAAAATAAAAAATAGGGTTTGGAATTTTTTTGCAGATCTCTAGAAAATTTGTATAGATATGGATAGATTGGGTTAGTCTTTCAAAAGGAAATATATCTTTAGGAGTAAAATCCCAATTAATTCTTAAATCAGAAAGATTAAGAGTACCTCAATCAAATTTAAAGTTACAACTTAGAAGGAAAGTTTTGAGTGAATTAGAAGGACCAACGTAAATGATCATTGGTGATGAATAAGAACTAGGATCAAAGTCAAGAATAGGAAAAGCAAGGATTGAATATGATCAATTCAAAGCGGCCAAGTCGTGAAGTTGTGAAGGATTTGATATCCCAATGATGTCAAGGGAAATGAATCACACCAAGGTTGGGATATTTTTAAGAAACCTTTGAGGAAGGGGAAGTCCTTAAGAATGACCGAAAAAGCCCAAATAAGCAATGACCTTAGAATGACTTTCTTTGTACGCAAAGGAACCTAATTGAAATTGAATGGATTGACTTATGGAATCAATACTTGGAAGTCATCCAAAGGAAAGGAAAATCTTGAGAAGACCTCGCTAGGATATTTTGTGTGGCAGGAGGAATTCAACTTGCTCGGAGTTGTGATGTCTCGTCGAGTTGTGATGTCTCATGGAGCTTGCAACTGGAGAGCAGGGAAGCCTTGTGGAGCTTGCAATAGTTTAGATTACTTCGGGTATGAAAATGGTGTATATTGTTTGAAATCTTGCTTATTTGCTTGGATACTATATTCATGTGATGCATATGTGTTTGTCTAAAGAAGCCTGTGAAGGTACCACACAAGTTTATGGATTCCTGTGTGGATGTCATCCATAGGGTGCATCACACGAAGGTGTTTGTCTAAGACCTTGACCATCTTGATCGAACTTGGATATACTCCTAGTACAATTAATGTGATGGACAGGAAGTGTCTCCTCTGGAGTGAAATGGGCAGGGTAGTGCTTGGTGGCTAAGTACGCATGTTGGTACTAGACATACGTTACTTTTGCCACACGTACAGGGAGTGCTTATGTTTTTGCCATCGATGAACCAGTAGAAGCGACTCCTAGGATTATTTGGCACATGTAAGGCTCCTATGGTCATCTCACGGTGGCCTAGGAGTGTTCGGGATCATGAGTGCACGGTCGTGGTGTGAGGAGATTTACGATGATGATGTGACACTGATGTCTTACTTGTGATATTTATATGTGATATGGATATATGATATATACATGTTATGAAAACAAAATATGATGTATGTTTTCTTTTTGAAAGAATCATTTTTCAAAGAAGTGTGTGTGAACTTATTTTTTAAGAGGTGGTTGGGTGGACCCGAGTTGTGGGTCCTTTCCCAAAAAGAAACAAACTTGTCTTGTTGAACGAGAAAAAACAGGGACCAATAGTTTAGTTTAGAGGAGTTGCCTTCATAATCGAGGAGTCAAGACATCTTGATGAGTCTCGGGGAGCCGCTTGATGTGATCTGCTAGTGAGGGAAAAACACCTAAAAGAATCATTTATCTTTTCTACATAAGGATTGTTCTAGTCAGACTAAGAGGAGCTAATGGAATAGCCACGCATTAGGACATTGTGATATGAGGCCCCGAGTGAGTCGCTCTATCCTTAATGTGATTCTACTGCCATAGATAGAGGGGTAGGAGTCTCACAATGCAAAGACCGAAAATGAAGTTGACTTTGGTTATAAAAAGGGGATTTATTGCTAGAAATTCAAAAGTTGCGTTGCATTTGGAAGGTGAGAAATCATATTTGCAATTGGAAGATTTTGATTAAACTCTAGTGATTCGCATCTCTTGAAAAAGAACATGAAGCACTGATCTCCTTTCAGCTAGGATCTTAAGTGTGGGTGTTTTTGCCTCAACTTTAGAAGAAGGTTTAGAATCTTTAAGAGAGTACACCTTAAGTGGATATTTTCCTCTTAGTTTCAAAGAACAAGAAAGGGAAAGACTAATATACAATTCATGAAAACAGACACGATTTTCCCCCCGAAAAAAAGATCCTTCCATTAGTTAAAATCAAGCAGCCAATGGCTAGACATACATGCTCATAGCCCTCAAAAGAGGTGAAGAGAACAGCTAGGGAACATTATTTTTGACCCTTCCATTAGTTTAAAACAACCAATCAATGGCTAGATACATGCTCAGAGCCCTCAAAAGAGGTGAAGAGAATAGCTAGGGAAGGTGGTTCCCTCCATGGATGGTCACTCTCAAAGGGAAACTACACCATGGTCGCTCTTGGGTGTGTGTGGGGTGGGGTGTTGGGGTTGGGGTTGGGGGGTGGGGGAGAGCCAAACAATAGGTATGTAATGCCAAGTGACCTTGTTGTCCCTACTAGTAGAGAGAAAGGGACACTAGCAGCTGGGGAGGGTATGAATGATATCCAAATGGAGCGGATAGACTTAGTGCAGGGAGGGGGGGTGATAATTTCATCAATTGCCTTGCTGCAAACAGGGCCCCCATATAAGCCACATAGCAATCACTAACCCTTGCCATACCAACTTCTTTTCTTTACCTCAAACGTCTCTTCTGGAGGGACAATGGACCTATTGTGCCACATTTTCTATTGCAAGGGAGTTTAAAAATGCTTAGAGGAAAGGAAGGAAGGGGCCTTTTATAGGTTGGAAAGTTGTAGTGTGACCCTTATGGACAGAAACCATGTGCACCAAATCAGCCAAAACCAGAAGTGTCAAAACTTTATAAACCATTATCCACTACCCACAATGATTGTAGTGTATGCTTGCATGTCTGGCTAGAACCACCCTTCTAAAATCTTGCATATACAACTATGGTTGATGATGTGGCTCCAACTAGAATGGTTTATCTAAGATGGATTTTTTTACCTTTCTGTTCATGAAAACATTGAAAGGTTTTATAAGACAAACAGCAAGGCCAAAGGGCCATTCTAAGAGTCATTAATGGATTCTTTCACGTATGGATCCTTCAATGCCACAACTATGGAGCAATGAGAATGACTTGAATTGCCCAAATTATCTCCCTAGCTGCACACAACCATGCCTCTCCTCATAAAGGGGACCTTACACATATGAGCTAGCCAAAAAGTGACGTTGAGAAGTGCTTCTTATGGAGGCTGAGACACTAAAGGTGCATAAAGGCAGACATGTTTTTACCTTTTTTTGTTGATTTTGAGTAGCTAGTTGATAAGGACTAATCTAACAAGAACGACTCAACAATCCAGCACTTCCATCATAATAAGTAATCCAACAAAGAAAAAATTCAAATGTTCAATACACAATTTCACCTCATCTAAACTTTAAGGAAGAAATAAGGTCGGAAAGTGAACATGGCAGCCACAATAATGCATCATATTTTACAGCTTATTGGAAAGACTGAGAGCTCAGCCACAAAAAAATGTAATCCCCCTCTTGGAGGCTATATTGAAGGGAACACTCAAGAGCCTATTTTAACCTTGTACACTTGGCAAAGTTGACTGCTCCCCTTGAACTATCAATGTGTAGAAGAAAAGGAAAAATCTGCTGTTTTGTCTTTTAAGTATTGCTGATGGCTTGGTTCTACGAGAAAAATACTAGAGGCAAGTGGTGATGCACAACATGGGCAGAGGCTGCCGCCCACATCTGTTCTCAACTTTCAATCGAGTTTACTGACCGCAGTTCCCAGCCACCTTCGCCATCGACCAAGTTCAACTCCATAGAATGGAAAGGGATCAGCGCTGGCCGCTGCAACATGTTCAGAAATTGAAAGTCAGGCATGCATTTTGTATAAATGGAGGAAAGGGAAGAAAAAGCCATGCTTAAATTACAGAACAAGGGCCTTCTAGACTTGCCTGTGAAATGGTGACCACTGTTATACCCATACTGGTTGCTAGTCTGTAGAGGTGTTCTTCTACATCCACACTTGTTGCACTGCTCACAAAATTGTAGTGAGAACTTCATATCAGTATGCCCAAAGGGACAGTGAGATCAAAAATATAAAGGCTGTGTTTTCATACATACTTGGTGCACTCATCCAAGATACCATACTTCGGTTGATGGAAAAACAGGCGTGCCTGTCCCATAGAGTTCAGTTGCTTGTTAGTCCAAGAGAAGAATTTTCAAGACCAAGTTCGTACACACTACTGGCATAGAAAACACTCACCATGCCAAGCCTTTGCTGCTCACCTAAGGACAGCATGTCCTCCCAGTTAACCACAGTATCCCACCCTCTTTCACGCTCAAGCAAGTAAACAAGGCGGACATCTTGCAAGGTAGAGAGTAGTTTCCTGTCTAACAACTCCAGCGCTTTATCTCGACCTCCTGCATAACAGCAGAGAAAAACAAAGTAATGTCAATGGCATTCAAGGTCCCAGGCATGGGACCTCATCAACGAGCTCCTGTTCTTCACGGTAACAATGCCCAAAACCATGTAAAAACCACAAATCGACTGATGAAAGGCAAACGAGAGAGATTCTACCTTCTTTGTATGCTTGCGAAACCTTCAAAATGGCCTCATCCAAGGTCAATGGATAAATGATCTGATCCCGTAGCGTTCCCAGAGCAGTGTAAGGACGCTGGGGCACGTAAAAAATTTCTTGACTGAGCCCAATCTTTGATCGGTCGTCAACCAAGCTGCTTGGTTTTGCAATCCTACCACTTGCACTTGGCCATAATCCACCAAGTACACGAAACAGGGAGCTCTTGCCAGCTCCGTTCGGACCTACCAATGAGAATACATTTCCATGTTAAGGCCTTGTATGATCGAAATACATGCCTCAGACATGTAAAGGTATACTGAGATAGATTGCCTTACATTACCTGTGACCAACAAGCTCTTGCCAGGAGAGACCCGAAACGTTAGTTTCCTAGCAAGAAGCTTCTGTGCAGGAGTTACAATGTCAACGTCCAAGAACACAATGTCATCACTCTTGTCTGGAGCTATCAAATTTGAGGCCTTGGGTTCTGCTCAGTCAAGAAAAAAATAGCTTTGAGTTTAAGCAGTGTTTGTATGTTTGTGTATATATATGAACGTGTGTGCACACGTGTGTGGATGGACACATGAGTGTGTGCGTCAATGCCAATGATCTACATGAGACATACCTTGTTGAGCTGCATGTAGCAGCTCTTCGAGCTCCATAATTCGGGTTATGCCTCCTGACAGCTCAAGGAACTTTCTATACAATTCTAAGATATCCCCAAATGCAAGAAAGCTTTGGGACACAACTGAAGCTAAGAATCGCAAGGCATGTGCCAACTCCGCTGAACCATTACAAGAGAGAGCAACTTATTATTCAAAAACTGCTTTGAGATAATTTGATAAATTGTGGATGTCTACTAAAAAGACTTAATGATGCAACTAAAAATTCTATACCTTGTACAGATGTAGAAGCACGGTCCCCATGATTGTCCATTGTATACAGAAGGCTCAAACCCCATGTAACATTGTGTGGCAGTTGTTTGGTAATAAATTCGTCTGCTATACCAAAAATCCATCTCTTCATCAAAAGCCTCTTAGAGTGCTCGAGAAGAGCAGTAAAGCGTGCTTCAATCATCTGTAACATGAGAACTTGATTGCCATGAGTTTAAATGGACCTTGAACTCATTCAAGTGTATATCAGTATATAAGAAGTACTTGTATTCACTAGCCTCTCTCTCTCTCTAGCTTTTTAATAATTCCTCCAACAACCTGCTTGTCAATGAAGCATTTCTCTAGCAGCAGTGTTTGACGATATGGGAATGGCAAAACTGATCCATCACATCAAACAAATTCTTTTC
Source organism: Cibotium barometz (assembly GCF_041138505.1). Lineage (NCBI taxonomy): Eukaryota > Viridiplantae > Streptophyta > Polypodiopsida > Cyatheales > Cibotiaceae > Cibotium > Cibotium barometz. The sequence goes on from NC_141095.1 coordinate 37,817,606, forward strand.
TTTTCAGAAAGAGATTGTACAGGGTATCTCCTAAACTGGAGCATCCCCGCTAGATGCAAGCTCCCCCAAACCTTAATCGCCAGCCAGTGCTTCCCAGCCGCCTCCTAGCCATAGCACACTTCCCTTTCTGTCACACCCCCTCTTCCCCCATTTTTTTTCTCTGCTGCTTCTTTCTGCCCTTTTTTAAGCTCTTTGCCACCTTTCTTCCTCTCCCCCACTCCCATTTCTCTTGTGCCCCCCCCACCCTTTTTTCTCCTACTCATTTTTGTTTTTTCTCTGTTCTTAGTTCACACGGCTCTTTGTCTACCCTTCTCCCCAGCTCCTGCTCCACCTTTCCTCCTCCCTGCCCTGCGGGAGACTCTATGGCAGCTGCTCCTTCTTCCCCCACCTAAGGCCGCCCTCAACTGCCTTTTTTCTCATGCGGACCTCCAGCTCTTCTCCTCTTCCATGGCCTTCTTGAAGGGCACTACCTTAGTCTGTAAGTTCGTTGGCAGCAGACCCACCCGGATTCGAGAACCCTTGCAAGCCGCCTTCGTTGGCGAGTAGGGGTGCAGCCAGCTTACTCCAAGCTTGGGATCACCTCAGGCCGGCCCTTAGGCAGCTAGCTCCAGTAGCCTCAGAGGAGCATATACGGCAGCCATTGATCTGGAACCCCCTGATCCGTTAACCCAATGGCCATATGTTGGGAGCCCAGCCTCATATATCATGGGGCACGTTGAGCATAGGACCGGCCAGGTCCCTTGGAGATTGTCTTGCTCATAGGCAGCTGCCCCCGGAGGATCAGGAGAGAGGCGGCCTGGCACGGATCTGGGTAGAGACAGGCTCAGCCTCGTCATCGACTCTGCTATTCCTCAGAAGTGGTTGACACCTATCCCAGACCTGACACCTATACCAGACCTGACCCCCCCACAGTGGCTGACACCTATCCTAGACACCTATCCCAGACCTGACCCCCCCACAGTGGCTGGGTGTGTTTACTAGGCATGATATTCTATTGGAAGTTCATGGAGCGGATGAGGGTTGTGGTTTGCTCACTTTTTCTATTGGTCCCCACGACAGATTGGAGAGACTCTGGAGGCTATAGATTTGGGAGAGCCGACCTCTCACGCACCTCCAGTTGGACCCGGGAGAGTGGACTTGGCGTGATCTTGCTGATCGGGACGAGACTTTGGATGCCCCCTTTTTTGCATACACAATGCGGCTAGGCCGTAGGATTCAGATGCCAGAGATTGATGGCACCCCGGCAACAACAGTACATTGGTAGTCACAGGGCCTCTCCCAACGTTTTCTCTCGGATTTTTGGAAGAGGCTTTGGGACAGTTTTCGGCCTCAAAGGAGCACCCTATTTCTTTGGCTGATGGCACACAGGAACTTGGCAGTAGGCACGTGGTTGGCCATTGGAGGTCGACCAGCACCTTGCCTGAGGTGCGGCCACCCTCGGGAGTCTTAGCAACATCTTTGGGATTGCCCGAAGGCTCAACAGGTTTGGCAGCAGACTCTCCGCATCTTCACGATGCCTCAAACCGATGAACAAAGTGAGATTTCAAACCTAACTATCTTGGATATGCTAAAGTGTTATGCTCTTGAAGTAAAGGATCAATGGGAGGGTATTTGCCTTTGGTTGAGTATGCTTACAACAACACTGTTCATTCTTCGATAGGCAAAGCTCCTTTTGAGATTATCTATGGCAAACCGTTGTTGTTGCCCGTGCTTAGAACCAAGAAAGAGATCTTCCATGCAGATGAGTTTGCTTGAGACTTGGATACAGCTTTTGCACAAGTTTGAAAGGCTATTGAGACATCTCAAGCCAAGCAAAATAAAGCTATAGATAAGCATAGAAGGAAGGTCTCATTTGAAGAAGGGAATTGGATCTTGTTGAGATTCGAGAAAGAAAGACTTAGGAAGTCTAAAGCTATTAATTGAGGATGAATTCATGGAATATTTTATATTCCCATGTTGTGTAATTATGGATTCTTAAAAGAATTCATGGAATATTTATATTCCCAAGTTTTTATGTTATGAATTCTCCTAGTTGGGTTTAGATTGGGATGCCTTTCTAACCCCGGGCGATCGTAGCTTACTTTACGTGTCACATGCGGGCACGTGTAATACAGAAAACCAGTGGCCCAAATCACAGCATACATTCAACATACATCTCAACATAAGCATGGGTCAACACGTCTGTCACATACATCGTGTACATATACATCCTGAGACCACATATGATAATCTTGCACACGACACAACAGTAGGGGCTGAAGTTGGGCCAGCCCCCCCCTGAGGTATCTTTATTACCAACAGAGTAATCTCTTGTACAATATGTGGGTGCCCAGGAGTTCCACTCCTCTGACGGCACCAGATTTATCCAAATCTGTGTAAAACAAAGCAATACAAGCTCTTGGTCACCAACCATAGCAAGGCAATCACCAACTGCCCAATAGAGAAAACAAATCCTCGGTCACCAACCAAGGCCAAAGCAGTCACCAACTATTGTCCAGATAAAGCCAACCCTCGGTCACCAACCAGGGCCATAGCAGTCACCAACTAATGTCCAATGAAATCAAGCCCTTGGTCACCAACCTCAGCTTAACAGTCACCAAATATTCCTTAGTTTCACGGATGTCCACACGATTGTGCAATTCAGCAGCTCCAAACAGGCCAAAACAGCAGTTAGACCAATTGTTTTGCATCCCATGAAGCTGTGTTGAAGCCTGGCACAACCTGTGTCTGTTCCATCTCAAGGAAACCCATGAAGTATGGCTGAGATTTGCTGTAATTCAGTACAGCCAGCCAAAAGAGAAGCAGTAGAGGAAGTCGACCAGCTTTAGGGAGCAATTATGCAACTCAAATGGCCTTGTAGCTTGTATACATCCCGGCTAGCACTAGAGAAAAGAGGAAACATTGTCAGCCAGCCCTGTAGCTCATGTTTCAACAGTCGACCAGCCACATATTCACTATTCCATGAGTCGGTCAGCTGTCTGGCAGAAGTAGATGGAGTCGGCTAGCCACAAAGGTCTCTTCCTTGTTGTTCAACAACCCTATGTTCCCTAGAGAAGCTGTAGACCAGCTCTCTTGGCTGCCCTTCCTTGCTCCACACCCCAAGCACCCAAAAAAGCAACTCTTGTCTGCAAAAATAGCCCCCAGGGTCACTTTTAGCAACTCGTGGGTTTCTGGTCCATTCCCGGGTGCCCAAACCTAAAAATTGGTCCCGATTCATTAAAATAGTCCAGCCCGATGTGAACTCTCTTATGAATTATAAGTTTGTCTGCCCAACTTTAATGAATGTGAACCTGCAACCATAGACTTTAGTAAACAAAGAAATAATAATTAAATAAGGTTGAGTGTGCACACTCACCACCTGCAAAACACATAAAATTCACCGCCTTAGTCCCAAACAGGTGTGCACACACGCGTCCACGGGGTGTCCAGGCGTCCCTGATGCCTGTGGACATTCACAGACAAAATACCATGCAATGTCCAGGCAAACAAAACAAGTCACACATGCAAGTGCACTTCACAGGTAAATGCTTGTGCGCAATGATTTGGATTAAATCTCCCAACTTGCCATCTTGTACACAAAAATTGTCGCGATCATGGGCACCACCCATGCTGGATCCAAATGTTGTACTCACTAGAGCCATTGCCCTTGCATGAGCCGAGCTAACTCACCAGGATCACCAATCCTTCCATGAGTTAACATACTCACTGAACAGAGTCACCAACTCTTTCATGAGTTTATGCAAACACTAGAGTCACCAACCCTTGCATGAATGCATAACTATAGTAGTCAGAGTCACCAACTCTTCTTACTGACTTAGAGTCACCAACTCTAATCACTCATTAAAGTCACCAACTCTAATCACTCATTAAAGTCACCAACTCTTACATGAGTGAATCCATCATGCTCCAGAAAATCCTTCTGCATGGCACAGATCTCTAGAGGATTGTGACATCCCCCTCTCCTTCTAATCAGTTGTCCTCAACTCAAAAGCATCCATATATGTTGTAAGTAGATCCGGTATTCTTCATGAACCCACTTCGCATCAAGTGCTTGGTAGTTTGTGAATGTAACCAGATATCTACAAACAAGTTTGCCACGAGACGCTTTTCGTTCCTTGTGAAAGACAATTTGCTTAGGCTGCAAGATTTCTTCCAATTCATCAATCTCCGGTTGGTCCTCTACTACCGGTTCCAAAGGATCTGGACCAACATATGGTTTCAAGAGACTGACATGAAAGGCATTATGTATCTGCCAATGATATGGTAACACCAATCGAAAAGCTACCTCATTGATCTTCTCTACTACCGGTTCCAAAGGATCTGGACCAACATATGGTTTCAAGAGATTGACATGAAAGGCATTATGTATCTGCCAATGATCTGGTAACACCAATCAAAAAGCTACCTCATTGATCTTCTCCAAGATCTTAAATGGTCCATAATACTTGCAAGGTAGCTTGGGATACATTTTCTCTTTGTATGTCTTCTTACGGAGGTGAGCTTTTTGGAATTTCAATAAAACCCAATCACCCTCCTTGATCTGCAACTGTTTCCGATGTTTATCTGCACCTTTCTTATGCTTTTCCTGGGATCTCTGTATGGCTGTCCTGACCTGTGAGAAGGCAGTATCCAAATCCCTAACATACTCATCCATTGCAAATATTTCATCCTTGGTGCGTAGGATGGAAGGCAAAACCACTTTACTATACACAATTTCAAACAGTGCCTTACCCGTAGAAGTATGCACTATATTGTTGTAGGCAAACTCAACAAGTGGTAGGTACTTCTCCCAATCTGATTTGCAGTCAGAAACATAAGATTTCCGCAAATCAAGCACCACTGAATTTGCAATTTCACTCTTCCCATCTGTTTGTGGATGATATGCTGAATAAAAATTCAGCTTGGTTCCCATATTATCAAATAGTGCGCGCCAAAAGAGACTAGTGGTGCGAGGATCACGCTCCCGGACAATTGTCTTTGGCATGCCATGATGCTTGAAGATTTGGGCCAAAAAAAGCTTCGCCATATGCTCTGGCTTTATGGTCTTCCACACTAGAATGAAATGTGCTTGTTTACTAAACTTGTCCACAATAGTTCAAATAGTTTCATTCCCTTGCTGCGTTTTCGAAAGATCCATGTTAAAATCCATGGCGATACTTTCCCAAGGCTAATTCAGAATTGGCGCAAAGGTTGAAGCAACCCTGGAGTCTTATGCATGTCAAATTTGACCTTCTGGCAAGCCAAACACTGGCGAACATAATCATCAATGTCTTTACGCATCTGAGGCCAAAAGAAATACTTTTCCAAAGCCTGAGTAGTGGTAAGAATGCCTCTATGTCCTATATAAGGTGGTACATGACATTCTTCCAACACTTTTTGCCTTAAGTTTATATGCACACAAATGCGGTTGTGCATCAGCAAGCCCAAACTGCGTTCGGAAAGTAGTTTTATGTACATCCTACGATGCCACTCGTATTTGATGGTAGCCACTCTTGAGATCCAATTCGGCTAAAACAAGTTGCACCTTCCAACTTGTCAAGAATGTCATCGATGCGCGGATAGGAAATCTGTTCTTTATCGTAACCTTGTTAAGGGCACAATAATCGACACACATCCTGTATGTTCCATCTTTCTTTTGCACCAATAACACGGGTGAACAATAAGGAGATGAGCTGGGTTGTATCAACCCTTTCTCAAGCAAGTCATTTATCTACGCCATAATCTCTTCTTGCTGGCTAGCACTTACCCTGTATGGAGGTCGGTTGGGCGGTGTGCTACCAGGTATCACATCAATACGGTGGTCTTCGGGACGCTCAGGTGGTAGTTCACCAAGCCGTGCATCGTGAAAACAATCACTATAGCGATACAGGAACTCTACTCGCTCTCGAGTTAGTTGATCAACATTCACTCTTTCATGCTCAACACTCTCTCTTACAAAAACCAAGTAAGAACAAGCAGCTTTCTTTATTACCTTATTGACCTATACATGACTAACAATAGGTATGGTACGTCCTGGAGTACTAGCATCTGTAACAATCTCTCTACCTCTATGCATAAATGAGATCTTCTGTTCTTTGTATGATTTCTTTGGCTCCATACGAGCATGCCAAGGCATTCCCAGCAAAACATCACAACCAGTGAGAGGAGCAATCATAAAGCTCTCATGATCAAGGTAGCCCTGTATGTGAATGCGGATCTTGCCAATAATTGGCGTTACAAGGTAGCCCTGTATGTGAATGCGGAGCTTGCCAATAATTAGCGTTACATTCACTCCTTAACCCTCAAAAGCTGCATCGCATCCATTTGAGTGCCATAATCTGATACATCCAATTCTATGGCGATAGCCATCTACACACAGAAATGAAATTGTCCATGGATGCCTCATCAAAAAGAAACAGTGCCGGTTGATCTTTTAGCTGTCCCCATGCTTTACATATGAGGGAAAATGTTTTGGATGTGGAAGTAAAGATCACTTCAATGATGGGTGATCATTGCGTTTGCCCCCACGGCTTCTTGAATGGACGTTCCTTTGTACCCTGGGCATCTTTTTTGATCACTTTTTAAGGGCTGTCCACCCTTTTTCTGGTCAACCAAACAGGCCAAAACAGCACTTAGACCAATCATTTTGCATCCCATGAAGCTGTGTTGAAGCCTGGCACAACTTGTGTCTATTCCATATCAAGGAAACCCATGACGTATGGTTGAGATTTTCTGTAATTCAGTATAGCCAGCCAAAAGAGAAGCAATAGAGCTTCCTTGTTGTTCAACAGCCCTATGTTCCCTAGAGAAGCAGTAGACCACCTCTCTTGGTTACCCTTCCTTGCTCCACACCCCAAGCACCCAAAAAAGCAACTCGTGTTTGGCAAAAAAAGCCCCCAGGGTAACTTTTAGCAACTCGTGGGTTTCTGGTCCATGCCCGGGTGCCCAAACCTAAGAATTGGTCCCGGTTCATTAAAATAGTCTAGCCCGATGTGAACTCTCTTATAAATTATAAGTTTGTCCGCCCAAACTTTAATGAATGTGAACCTCCAACCATAGACTTTAGCAACAAAGAAATAATAATTCAGTAAGGTTGAGTGTACACACTTACCACCTGCAAAACACAAAATTCACTGCCTTAGTCCCAAACACGTGTGCACACGTGCGTCCACGGGGTGTCCAGGTGTCCCCGATGCTCGTGGACATTCATAGGCAAAATGCCACGCAATGTCCAAGCAAAATGCAAGTGCACTTCATTGGCAAATGCTTGTGCACGATGATTTGGATTAAATCTCCCAACTTGCCATCTTTTATACCAAAACTGTCGCGAACATGGGCACCACCCATGCTGGATCCAAATGTTGTACTCACTAGAGCCATTTCCCTTGCATGAGCCCAGCTAACTCACCAAGATCACCAACCCTTCCATGAGTTAACATACTCACAGAACAGAGTCGCCAACTCTTTCATGAGTTTATGTAGATACTAGGGTCACCAATCCTTGCATGAATGCATAACTACAGTAGTCAGAGTCACCAACTCTTCTTACTGACTTAGAAAGTCACCAACTCTAATCACTCATTAAAGTCACCAACTCTTACATGAGTGAATCCATCATGCTCCAGGAAATCCTTCTGCATGGCACAGATCTCTGGAGGATTGTGACATTACGCGTACACAGGTGAATCCGTACATGCGTGGAAAGTATTGGTTGCATCATCTTGTTACTATGAAATTTTATATGGCTGTTTATGGCTAGTTGATGCAAGTTCAAATCACTCGACCAGATAATGAAGGGGAGCTGGTGACGATCAGGAAATATAGTTTGAGATGACAAATTTTTTAATATCCACAAATAATATTGGATTTTGTGACGATAAGGGCCATTAATTTATTTGGACGCTATTCATATTTATTGGCAATGTGTAAACGGAAGGGGCAACTGAACGCGGAAAATCTAATCAATCATGAAATCTGAAAATACACATAAGCATGAGCATGCCAGATAAAACAAGATGACAAATCTCCACAGTACACACTAGGGGCCAGAAGATGGGTTGAACACCCCCCCCTCCCCCTTTATGGTTAGATTACCAAAAAGGAGTCTGCTTCCAATACAACTTTGCGGGTGCCCAAGGTTCACCACCCACTGGCTACACCTGTTTCTTCCAATACAATATGAAAACAAGAAAACATCACATAATCTGAATTTGTTGACAATTGTCAGCACAAGTGAGCATTCCCGGCATCAAGCACATGCAGGACAACTATGGACAGCCCATAGCACTCCCACATCAGCCCGGGACAACTCAACATCATCATCTTCCTCCTGTCTGGCTCATAGAGCAAGTCGACCAGCCCTCAAAGGCCGTTTTCAGCAGTCGACCAACCCTCAGTAGCCACAGAAGAAAGCGACCAACAATTGTACACAAGCCTGCAAACCTCCGGTCGGAAGGAAAACGTCTAGAAGCCCACAACCCTTCCTCCTTGTTTTAACCTCTGTCCAGCCTCTATTCAAGTTGTAAATCCACCAACCAGCAGTGGAGAACATGCAGAAGGAGTCAGCCAGCTTCTCCCATGCATCCGGTGAACTTCAGTCACGATGGATGGCTGTAGAAACTTGCCAACAGGCTGAAAACCAGCCGACCAGCCCTCATGCACTCCTCAAAAGCATGAGCCCCCCTCCAATCTGGAGTTTTTTTCAATAATAGAGGCTTCCCCGCTGAAAATAGCCCACACGTGTGCTTTTCTGGTCCAGAAAGGGGCGCCTACATGAAGGGAGTCCAAATAATGTCCAGTGCCCGGTCTTTGGCCGCCACGTGTATTAAATAAGTCCTGCTCAATGTGTACTCACTTATAAGTTGTCCGGTCACTTATAAGTGAGTGTGAACCTGCACCCATAGTTATTAACATGTGAACTCATAAAGCTGTAAATTGAGTTTTTGGGAATCCTTACCACCTACAAAACACATGTAGACCACCTGTCATCAGTCGTCCCAAACAAGTGTGCACATACACGTCCACAGGGTGCCCAGGCGTCCCCAGCCCCATGGACAGCACAGGCAGAAATCTCAGGCATTGTCCAAGCAAACAAGACAAGTCATCCAAAGATAAAATAAAAGTCATGCACACACATGAGTGCAATTAAATTGGAAGAAACACCCATCTGCTCAGTTGTATCTGATAAAATGCCTAGGGCTCATGATCCTTTTGGCACCTTCCCAGAACATAAATACACAAGATTTCCAAGATAGCTAGTCCCAGAGACTTTCATCAGGTCAGGCTCCATGGCCATACATGTACACCATGTCAGGTCCCACAAGCCACACATGTACTATCATGTCAGGCTACACCAGCCATACATGTACTGTCATGTCAGGCTACACTAGCCATACATGTATGTCATGTCAGGCTCCACATGCCACACATGAACAGTAGAAAAATAGAAGCTGTAAGGAATTTTGTGACAGCCCCCGGCTTCTAAGCAGTTGACTGCAACTGAAAAGCTTCCAAGTAGGCCTTCAGAAGTTCCGGATAATCCGCAAAATAATCCTCGTCCATCCATTTTGCATCCATAGCCGAATAGTTTTTAAACTTCACAAGATACCTGCGCACTAGCTTGCCACCTGCATGCTTGCGCTCTTTATGAAAAACTATCTGCTCAGGTTGCAATACCTCCTCAAGTTCATCCACTTCAGATGGATCTTCCAAAACTGGTTCCATAGGAGGTGGTCCCACATAAGGCCTTAACAAACTGACATGAAAGGCATTGTGGATTTTCCAGTGATTGGGAAATACCAATCTATATGCCACTTCATTTATTTTTTGCAAAATTTGGAATGGCCTGTAATACCTGTTTGAAAGCTTAGGAAACCGGCCTTCCTTACCTCGCCTCTTCCGAAGACGTGCTTTCTCAAACTTTAGTAATACCCAATCACCTTCCTTGAAAACCACCTCTCGCCTGTGTTTGTTAGCTGCCTTTTTCTGCTTAGCTTGAGATCTTTCTATGGCTGTCCGAACCTGTGCAAACGCAGTATCCAAATCACGGACATACTCATCTGCTGCAAAGATTTCATCTTGTGCTCGTAAGATAAGTGGAAGCACCACCTTGCCATAGACTATCTCAAATGGAGCCTTATTAGTTGAAGAATGCACTGTGTTGTTGTATGCAAATTCAACCAATAGCAAATACTTTTCCCAATCTGACTTCTGCTCAGATACATAACATTTGAGCAAATCAAGCACAACTGAATTTGCTATTTCACTCTGACCATCCGTCTGAGGATGATAGGCTGATGAAAAACTCAACTTTGTACCCATATTATCAAACAATGTCCGCCAAAATAAACTGGTAATCCGAGGATCTCTATCCCCCGCAATAGACTTGGGCATACCATGATGTTTGAAAATCTGAGCTAAGAACAACTTTGCCATGTGCTCAGGCTTGATTGTTTTCCTCACATGAATAAAGTGTGCATGTTTGCTAAAACGATCTATAATAGTCCATATAGCATCATTTTCATGTGCCAATTTCGGAAGATCCATAATGAAATCCATAGCAATGCTTTCCCATGGTTCCTGTGGAATGGGTAAGGGCTGAAGCAAACCAGGTGTCTTGTGTCTGTCGAACTTGACTTTCTGACACACTATGCACTCTCGCACATAAGCTTCAATATCCCTGCGTAGAGCTGGCCAAAAGAAATATCTTTCCAAAGCCTGTGTAGTAGCCAGAATACCACGATGACCAACATATGGCGGAGCATGACACTCTTCCATAACCTTTTGGCGTAATTCACGCACTACACAAATACGATTCTGCATCATCAGAAACCCATCTCTAATCGAATAAGATGGGACAGCAGTACCATGATTCACATCAGCCCAAATAAGCTGAAAATCTGTGTCCAAAGCATACATACTAGCATCCCTGTGATAAGTCCTGGTGGTAGGCGGTAGTTATGGCATGCACTTGTGGCCTGCGTGACAAAGCATCCGCCACCAAATTCTTCTTGCCCGGGGTATGCAGAATCTGAAAATGGAACATGGACAAGAAGTTTGCCCACCTTAGTGCTTTTCCGAGAGTTTAGGCTGTGTAAGAAAGTGTCGCAAACTCTGGTGGTCTGTTTTTACCATAAATTCAACCCCCAAAAGATAATGCTTCCATGTTTGAAGGGCATGAATAACGACTAACAACTCTTTCTTATAAACCTGCAAATACAATTCCGCATGTTGCAGGCGGCAGCTTTCAAAAGCCACTGCATGTCCCTCTTTGTTCAAAACAGCCCCCAAGCAATCTCCACATGCATCACACTCAACCACAAAAGGCCTATGCAAATTTGGAATAATAAGAACTGGCCTTGATATGATGGCATCCTTCAACTTCTGAAAAGCTGTCTTTTCGGGTTCCGACCAACGGAATGCTACTTTCTTCTTAATTAGATCATGTAACGGTGAAGCTAAGAAAGCAAAGTGTCGAATAAATCGACGATAGTACGAGCATAAACCAATAAAGCTCCGAACTTGATGCACATTCTGCAGTTCTGGCCAATCCTTGATTGCTTGAATCTTTGCGGGATCCATGTGTACTCCATCCTTGGAAACAATATGCCCTAAATAGTGAATTTCTGACAAGAAGAATTCACTCTTCTTCCCATTGATGAAAAGCTTATGTTTCCTTAGCTCTTCAAAAACAATGGCAAGATGCTCTTTATGTTCAGCCTCACTCGTTGAGAAAATGATAACATCATCAAAGAAAGTTCCTGTGAACTTGCGGTGAGGTCTAAAAATTCTGTCCATCATTCTATTGAAAGTGGCGGGAGCATTTGTAAGTCCAAATGGCACAACCAAATGCTCATATAATCCAAATGATGTTTGAAAAGCCGTTTTGTGCACATCTTGAGGTACCACTCGAATCTGATGGTAACCACTCTTAAGATCAATGCGACTGAAACAAGCAGCTCCCTCAAGTTTATCAAGAATATCATCGATTTGAGGAATCGGAAACCTATTCTTGATAGTAATCTTGTTAAGGGCCCTATAATCAACACACATTCTGTATATCCCATCCTTTTTCTGCACAAGTAAAACTGGAGAGCAATAAGGCGAAGAACTTGGCCTTATTAACCCCTTCTCAAGTAAATCATTTACTTGAGTCATGATTTCCTCTTGTTGGGCAGCACTCACCCTATAAGGAGGTCGGTTAGGAGCAGAGCTCCCAGGGATTATGTCAATACAATGATCCTCTGGCCTCTCTAGGGGTAACTGTCCTGGAAGTGAATCGGCAAAACAATCAGCATATTCACTTAAGATATCCTGCTGATCCTCAGCCCTGGCTGATAATGGTGGATCGTTACCCGCCAAAGCCCCAACATGATCCCTGTCTCTATCTTCTTCCCGCATGCGGTGAATACGGGTGATAGAGTCCTCCACACAGAATGATCAGATTGGCTGGCCATAATATATCTTTCAGCTTTTCAGAAAGAAGAATTTTCCATGCCCCGGAATCGCTCTCTACCAGTTTCCCAAGTATGATACCGAATAGACTGCAAGGGTGCAACAGTGCCCCTACACAGACAGGAGGGCCATGAAGTCTTTCCGCACACTCACTGCCGCTTAAACCAAAGGTAACGTCTTTCGAGGCGTGACAAGACGAGGGCTACCTCAGAATCCCAACCTTCTCTCACGGATAATGACTCCTTATAGCCATATCCAACATCATATTAGGCACAACTGTGTAGAAAGCCAGGCTCTGATACCAATGTCAACAGAAGGGGCAACTGAACACGGAAAATCTAATCAATCATAAAATCTGAAAATACACATAAGCATGCCAGATAAAATGTCATGTGCACAGTGTGTATCTACCGTGTGCTACACGCACGCAAGACTAGCTTCGAGGTTTGGGGAAGCTTGGAGCTAGGCAGGTTGATTGGCGAGCTGAGTTAGGGATAGACTAACGGGCGGGCACCCAAGTATGGATGGGCGGGCACCCAAGTGTGGACGCCCGATGGCCAAGAGCCTATAAAAGGGTGGCCAAGGTTAGTCATCAGTCATATAGAGTCTCGCGAGATTTGTGAGAGCTCTATGGTCAGGAGCCTGGATCTAGTAAAGACGTGCACATGCTTCATGAGGCCGGCAGCAGTCTCGAGGCCCGCGTGGGTAGCTTCGTGGCGGTATGGGACGTCGCGAGGTAGAGATTGGTCGGTACGTCCATCTAGTTAGCTCAGCTCGTGGCTCGGTGGGTACAACCAAGTCTGTGGGCTTACCCACGGCTGTCGTGGTTGGGAGGTGAGTCAGGCCTGCACCCCCTTCTTGTTTGTTTGGTTTGTTTGCAGGTTTCGAGTCTTGTACCAGGAGCGTTCTACGAGGAGATCCTATGGGGATTTGACAATGGTATCAGAGCGTGCCTCGTGAACGAGCAAGTCGGTAGGTAGAGAAGATGAGGTCGAAAAAAGGTATGTGTTCAAGAAGCTTGCTGTTTTGTTATGCATGCTGCTGTTTTTTCAGATAGTATGTTGCTTTTTTCATCAAAGAAACCCGTGATGGAGAGAGTAGGTGGTTTAGCAGGGTTGTTTTGCTTTGCAAGAGGAAGGCTGGAGGTGTTTGTGCAGTCGCATGAACGGTTGTGAGAGAGAGAGAGAGAGAAAAAAAAAAGCATGTTCGCTTTTGTTTGAACGAGAGAGAGAGAGCACGAGAAGCGATCGTTGGTGGTGCTGGTAGCGTGCTAGTTGCGGGCTGCCGGTTGTTGTAGGCGCAGGCATGTAGGTAGCCAGGCCTACGCAGGCGGCCAGGCTAGCAGCCAGCCAGGCCTACGTAGGCGGCCATGCTGGTAGGCGCCTAGGCCTACGCAGGCAGGCGCCCCGGCCTACGCAGGCGGCCATGTTGGCAGGCGCCCAGGCCTACGCAGGTGGCCAGGTTGGCAGGCCCCCAGGCCTACGCAAGCAAGCGGCCAAGACCAGGTGTAGGTTGGCGCAGGCCACCTGAGCGAAGGCGGCGCCGGGAGAAATGCCCACTCCAAAATCCAAGCTCCATGTCTAAGCTCTGTGTTCCATGTTCATGTCCAAGCTTCATGCCCAAGCTCTATGTCCAAGTTCTTCATGTCTATGCTCAAGTTCAAGCTTCCATGTCCAAGCTTCATGTTCCATGTCCAAGCTCTAAATCCACTTGCTCATCCCATGAATAATCTCCACAATTCCTATAGCCTTGTCGATGATGAAAACCCTAGAGAAGCTCTTTCTGGCAAGAAAACTGATATAAAACTTGTTTTAATGGTTTTTGGGAAATAAAAACCTCCAAAAAGTAGTTTTTAGGGTTTTTTGAGCAGTTTTAGGGTTTCTAGAATTTTTAGGGTTTTTGAGATTCTGTCTGTAGTACAGGTGTACGGATCCGTACAATTGCACAGAAAGATGGTGACATGGCACTGCAATTGCTGGAGGCACTCTAAAATCAGTGGGTAGCGATAAAAAACTCCATGATTTGGTTCATAGATGATGATGAAGAAGATAATCTCCACGCATGAATGAAGATGGCAACGCGATGAAGAGGTTCTTCTTCGACTTGATGCTCAAGAGAGGCTCAAGCTTCTTTTATACTTGGGGAAGCCTTGCTTTTTGCCAAAAAGTAATGCTTTTGCTTTGCTTTTGTCTTTTTATTAAATATTATTAATAATAGCCCCAAAGTTCTTGATTTGTGCTTTTATAACTTCAGGGCCTTGCTTTTTGGCCCTAGAGATGCGTTTTGAGAAAGCAACTTTTAGCTTTTTAGTCCGGCGGCTTAGTCTCCTCTTTCTAACGGTGCCCTTGGCTCGTGGTCAACCCTGTTTGATTTTTTGCTTTTTCCTACTTTTTGACCAAGAATGGTGCTTTTTCTTAATCAATCCTTATGGACCCTGTCCCCATGTCTCTTCCACCTGTCTGGTGTCCGGGCATGGATTTCATTATGTGAAATAGAGCTAGGAGGGCCAAATAGTTACATTCCCTCCCTCTTACATCGAAGTTGCGGACTGCAAGTGTTCCAAGCACATCCATATGTTCCATGTATTTCCGTGTGTTCCAAGTACATGAAGCACTTCCATATGTTTGAAGGTACTAGCCCCATCCGGTGAGCTTGTGCATCTGGTCTTTCCCCATATCTGTGGTGTCATCTGCTCATCTGGCAATATCTCAATGCCTTTTCTTTGACCGATGTCCTTGTTCTTGATGGTACATCTTCATGACCTGTCACATGTGTTAGATAAAATAAATGCATACTTATCTCCTGTAAAAACTAAACACACGCTAGTCAACAGTATGCATCATTCGTGTCTACTGGGTATTCCAGGTACTGGCCAGGTAGTTTGGAGCCCAGTGGACTATGACATGCCATAAATCCAAGCATTGTCCATACATCAAAAACAGCACATAAAGTCAAAGGAATTCAGACATACATCAGTATGCAATGCACAAGTAATGATCCTCCTGTTCATGGATTGTCCTGTCTGGTTTTATCGAAACCGTGCTAAGCCATCTGCTCACTAGGACTGCTTAGACTTTTCCTCAAGGCCATCTGGTCACTGGGACCGCCCAAGAGTTCATCAATAGTCATCTGGGCCATCTGGTCACATTGACCGCCCGACTATGAAATCCAATACAGCCATCTGGGCCATCTGGTCGCAATGATCGCCCGACTGCGAAATCCAATACAGCCATCTGGGCCATCTGGTCGCAATGATCGCCTGACTGCGAAATCCAATACAGTCATCTGGTCCATCTGGTCACAATGACCGCCCGACTGCGAAATCCAATACAGTCATCTAGGCCATCTGGTCATAATGACCGCTCGACTGCGAAATCCAATACAGTCATCTGGGCCATCTGGTCCCAATGACCGCCCAACTGCGAAGTCCAATATATTTGGCATCGTTGCTGTCCAATGGGTCATCTGGCATCGTTGCCATCCAATGGCTCATCTGGCATCATTGCCTCCCATATACAAATCTTGTTCTAGCATCGTTGCTGTCCATATACAAATCTTGCTCCTTGGGCTTTCTGGCATCGTTGC
Source organism: Cibotium barometz (assembly GCF_041138505.1). Lineage (NCBI taxonomy): Eukaryota > Viridiplantae > Streptophyta > Polypodiopsida > Cyatheales > Cibotiaceae > Cibotium > Cibotium barometz. The sequence goes on from NC_141095.1 coordinate 37,833,623, forward strand.
CACCCAAACTAGAGCATGTCCAAACAACCATTATAAGCAGAATAATGATCAATTCCAGTGCAATATATATACACTGAAGAGGGCCAGAGGTATGATCCCTTCCTCTTGAATCTGTCTTAATTGCAAGACGTCCATATCTATACTTCAAATACAACTCGACCAACCACTTCCTCAATGCACATAAGCTCGAAGTATATTTGGATAGTCCTAGAAGTACTCCTCTGGCATCCATTTCACGTCCAACAGCGAATAACTCTTGAATTCCAAGAGGAACTTTCTGACCACTGTCTTTCCTCCTTTTCTCACATAATGAAACACAATCTGTTCTGGCTCTTCCACCCCTGGTGGATTCTTCAAAACAAGTTCCTCTGGGGATAACCTGTACATGGTTTCAATAAATTGTCACGGAAAACATTATATATCTTCCAATGATCTGAAAGGTCCAACTGATGACATACATGGTTGATCTTCTTGGTATCCTGAAAGGTCTATGTACCATCATTCCCTGACTTTGGCAATCCAAAGATAAAATCTATAGCAATACTCTCCCATAGAACATTCAATGGGTGCAATAATCCTGCTAGTGTTTGTCGATCAAACTTGACCTTCTGACAAACCAAACATTCTTGAATCATAAAGTTCAATGTCCTTTCTCATAGTAGGCCAATAGAAGTAGCTCTCCAAAGCTTGAAGTGTAGTCAAGGCGTCTCTATGCCCCATGTATGGAGGAGCATGGAACTCTTCCATTACTTTGGCCTCAATTCCTTGTGTTACACATGACTTAGGTTTGTATCATAAGAAAACTCTTCTTGATGACATAAAAAGTCACCAAATCTATATTCTACAATCTGTTCCAAAACATCTTTGAAATCCTCTTTGGTAGCATAAGGATCCTTCATCAAAGTGAGATCCATATGGTAACCCATAGAAACCTCATGGCTCAAGGCTCTCCGAGATAATGCATCTGCTACCTTGTTGTCTTTGATGTTCATAGGCCATAGCATGGCCCTTTTGGTTCAAGACTGCTCCAAAAAGTAATTGTAACGAAGACTTAGCTCATGATTTGTGGGAGCTGAGTTGGAAAAGGAAAATAAATTTTTGGAAATAATTAATAGAAGTCTCGATGGTGACGAAGCAACGTTTCCCATCATTGCTTCATGTTCAACCACAAAAAAAGGTCTAGAATATCCAACATTGGTCCTTTGCTAGCATAAAGTCTCAATGCTTCAAAAGGATTCTGTTTTAGCTTTGGTCCACAAAGATCCCATGGCTTTATTTGTCGAAACATGCAATGGGCTAAGCACCACTGGAAACCATTTGTCGAATTTCCTGGCATGATGTCAATCTAATGATCTTCTGAACTCTCTCGCTTCTTTGCCTTTCTTTCCCATACCTGTCCTGAAGAAACTGCATCTGAAAGAGTAGGTCTAGGAGTAGCTTCCTTGTCTCCTCCATGATAAATAGAGCGGGTAGCTCTAGATCCTTCTGCATGGTGACTCGAAAATAGGCTTTAGCAGCTTCAACTCCTTTGGCTTCAATGGCTTCTTGATGAAATCTGCAAACATTTGAGCCATTCTTTGGTCCTGTTCTCTCTTGGTTCTCCAAGAAAGTTCATCTCTGAGAAATTGTCTCAGCTGTTGAAAGTCATGGTACTCTTCTGATGACATGGCTGCGGTCTCATGAGTAATGGATCAACGACCCTAGTTCTTATCTTGAAGACCTGGATCGGCCTGATAGTTGTTCCCTTCATTAGACCCTTGGTTTCCCTATGGCTCTGTCACCCCAAGAAAGTTTCTTCAAGAGAAATCCTACTCTGATACCACTGTAAGCCCAGTGGGGCGTGCAGTGTGACAGACTCAACCACGTGTCCAAGAGATAAAAATATAAAGAGAGAGGGGAGAGAGAGAAAAGGGAATGGGGATCTTGCACAGTACACCACATTGAGCGAGAAACACGCCCTGCCCCCTTTTAGGAATTTATTTAGGAACAATCCACGGGCATGCTGGCCAGGATCAATACAGTCAATTAATACAAAACAAACAGATATGCCGATGTAGGATATCCAAGTCGATGTCGATGTCGATGTCGACGCACAAGATCTCTGATGTCGAGCACACCACGGGGATGACCCACAAGTAGTACCAGATCCAGTATCCAAATCCAATGGATCTCAAGTCCAATGAATCCAAATCCAAGTCCAAATCCCACTCCAAAATCCAAGCTCCATGTCTAAGCTCTGGGTTCTTCTTCAACTTGATGTTCAAGAGAGGCTCATGCTTCTTTTATACTTGGGGAAGCCTTGCTTTTTGCCAAAAAATAATGCTTTTGCTTTGCTTTTGTCTTTTTATTAAATATTATTAATAATAGCCAAAGTTCTTGATTTGTGCTTTTACAACTTCAGGGCCTTGCTTTTTCGCCCTAGAGATGCTTTTTGAGAAAGAAGCTTTTAGCTTTTTGGTCCACCTTAGTCTCCTCTTTCCAATGGTGCCCTTGGCTCGTGAGGTCAACCCTGTTTGACTTTTTGCTTTTTCTTGCTTTTTGACCAAGAATGGTGCTTTTTCTTAATCAATTCTTAAGGACCCTGTCCCCATGTCTTCTTCCACCTGTGTGGTGTCCGGGCATGGATTTCATTATGTGAAACAGAGCTAGGAGGGCCAAATAGTTACACTGGGCCCTATCATTTGCGCACACACCACACAAAGCTTCATCATCGACACCCATCCAAGTACATCTTTGGATGGGAGGGCCATGGAGAGCACAAGCCTGGTCAATGGTACAACCCATCTCCTGGATCTTCTTCCCGCTTCGACCAAATAACTGTACTTCATGCCTCATCGACCCTACCTACAACTCCTTATGCTACCTTAGCTTTGGAAGCCAAAAGTTGACTGCAATATGCATATTGCAATCATGATCCAAAGTAGCTTCTACTTCCATAATCAAAAGCTGCTACACCTATGGATCCTCGCCGTCAACTACCACTCTCATCCAAATTGGATCCCAGTCACATAAGCTACAACGACAGAAGAAGACAAACCACCAAAATAGAAAGAGAGTCACAGAGACAGTATGTATTGGACATGTTGTCCAAATATGCGATGGCTGGTTGTAAGCCAATCTCGGTTCCATTAGATCCAAATGGCAAGCTTAGTATGGATGTAGGTTATGTGTTGGAGGACCCCACTATGTACAGGAAAAGGTTGTGGTTGGGAGTTTGATCTATGTCATGATCAACAGGCTAGATTTGAGTTACACTAAAGAGTAGAGGGTACCGTTTCTAGGACTGACGACCTCGCCTGCGAGCTCCGCCTCCCCCCCCCCCCCCCCCCCCCCCCCCCCCCGCTGCTTCTCGCCATCGCGCCCCCCTCTCCCCCCCGCCAGTCCACCGCTTTCTCCTCCGTCCTCTCCCCCGCCTCCTTCATTGCGCCCCTCTTCGCCATCTCTCCCCCGCCTTCTGCCCACCTTCGCTCCCCCGCCTCCCTCCTCGTTTCCTCCCCCGCCTTCTTTCCCCCCGCCTTCTCTTCCTTCGCCACCTTCCACGCTGCCTTCCCCGCCATCCCCCCCGCCGCTTGCTTCCTTCCCCCGTCATCTCTTCCACCGCCTCTCTAACCCCTTCGCCTCCTTCTCCCCCGCCTCTCTTCTCTCCCCCGCCACCTCTCCCCCCTCCGCCTTCTCCTCCGCTGCACATCTCTTCCCCTCCGCCTTCTCCCTCTCCTCCCTTCCGTCTCGCCCCTCCGCCCTCCGCTAGCTCCTCCCCGCCTCAGCTCCCCCCCCCCCTCCCCCCCCGCCCCGCCCCCGCTATCCTGTAGCCCTCCGCCTCTCTTTTTTCCTCGCAGGGCTGTGTCCCTCCCGTTGGTGACCCCGGTTTCTGGCCTTTTCCCTCTGGAGGACTCCATGGAAGCCGCTCCGACTAACCCTGCCGATTCCGGTCTCCGTCTGGAGTTCACAGCTGAAGATCTTCAGTTGTTTGTTTCCACAGTTTCCGCTCTTGAGGCCTCCTCCTTGGTCTGCAAGATAGTGGGTAGCCGTCCGATGCGGAGAGAGCTTCGCGACCTTCTGCAAGGCAGCCTTGTTGGCGTGCCCGCCAAGATCGTCAGCGTAGATTTTTTGGGACGTGGCTACTACCAGGTGGATTTCGAGTCCCCACAGGCAGCTCAGATGGTGCTGGCTCGGAGCCCCATTGCCCTCCGCTCATCCCGGGCGTTCCTGGCGCGATGGACTCATGGTTTCAACCCCGCTTCTGACCCGCTAGCAGGCGCGACAGGTTTCCCCGTCACTATCTGCTTTCCTGGACTCCGTAGGGAGTACTTGCCCCTCTTGTCATCCATTGGCAAGGCGTTCGGGCAGGTGGTGGAGACGCCTCAGACAGCGGCTTCAGTGATTGCTAGGGCAGCAGGACTCCCGGCCATTCGAGTTGTGGTTCCGTCACCGGAGTCCCTCCCGAAGACGATCCTTCTCCCTTGTCTTTCTGGAGGACATCTGATACAGCGCGTGGAGTATTCGGGCCTCCCCGGCCAGTGTTACACATGCCGGTAGATGGGCCATCTCGCACGCGCCTGTCCCCGCAAGGGGGTTCATCCTTCACGCTATGCCGCCTCTGGACCCCTTGCAGGAGACCCGAGGGGTGGCCATCCACCTCAGAGACCGGACATCCCTGACTCGCCACAGCAGGCGCCATCATCTGACGAGCAGGCCCCGGCGGAGGATGCCGCGCAGACCCAGGAGGCTGGCGGATGGCAGGAGGTTCGCCGGCGGAAACGCCCGGCCCGCAGGGACCGTCGCAAACGCCAGCAGGCAGCACAGGCTGGCGGACAGGTTGGCGGACAGGCGACTCCGGTTGGCGTACAGGCACCTACCCGCACTTATGCTCCAGTCAGGGATAGGCGGCCAGCAGGTCCCACCCCGATGGACGAGGATTCAGACTCAGTGCCCGTTGAGGCCGCTGGTGGAGCCTCCCACGTGGAGACCCCGCTCCCGCCTCCCCCCGCGGGGGACCCCGCCCCCTCCTTGGAGCAGATTCCTGAGGATCCCGGGCCGCACTCTTCGACCCCCGGCTCCCCTTCCCCTCACCCGGAGAGCACTCCTTCCACCCCCCCCCCCTCTCCCCCCCCCTCCCGCCTCCCCCGGCGGCCCCCCCTGACACCTATCCTCTGGCAGATGCCTCTCCATCCTCTCCTCGCTCTCCCCCCTCCTCGCCGCGAGCCCCCATCCCTCCCTCGGCCTCTCCAGGATACTTCGCCAGACCACCCACTGCCCCGGGGCAGCGCAGCTGGGTAGGCCAGAGCTCAGTCCAGCGGCTGTTCCACCGCCACTCCGGGCCGGTGGAGATGGCGATCCTTGCTTCGCCCGCCACAGAGTTCTCTCCAGCCTCCCCTGGGGGGCCCCCGCGAGTGATGGGGCTACCAGTGGATTACGGTTTTTTCAGGTGCCTCCAGCTGGATGCTGGCCCGTTCGAGACACTGGTCGCGCCCTTGCGAGTTTGCGTGGTGTGCCATCCCTCTCGTTCTCCCTCAGTGGGTGGTGAGCAGCATGGTGGCTTTCTCCTTTCCTCTCAGTGTTGCCCCAGACACAGCATGGGATTGCAACTCTGTAGAGGAAGTTTTGCGTGATCAGATACTGGAGTTTTCTCACCACTTCAGTGACTTGGGGCTCACGGACCTATTGCAGACCCGATTACACTCAGCCCGCATGAGCTTGTTTGGTATAGGAGACTGGCGGGCGGATCCGGTCCACACCTCAGTTGAGGCGGTGCTTCTGATTCTCCTCCATGCCGCCCCGAGGGTGCAGCCTACCTTTAGATACATATATGCAGAGGATTGGTCTCACGCCTATGCCCTGGACAGGGCGAAGGCGGAGTGGGGCTGGACACAGAGACAGGTCACCCTCTTTTTGGAGAGACTCCGCACCCGGACAGACAGTGATTATTCTCCCTCCAAGCCGGCGCCCAAGACTCACAGAGTGGAGGGCAGATCATCCGGGCCGGCTGAGAGGGGTGAGCCAGTGGTGGAGGCTGCTTCACTTGCCATAGCTCATCCATGAGGATCCTCTCATGGAACATCCAGGGTCTCGGTGGACATCGCTGCTACATTGGTCGGGGCAGACTTCGCCAGGAGATCCAGAGGGCTCTCGTTGGAGGACCCATAGATATCCTTTTCATCCAGGAGCACCACCTTTCTGCCGGGCGTACCCGCACCTGCGGGAAGATCTTGCCAGGCAGGAGTCACACTTTTTGGTCACCGGCATATGGCTCCCAGGGGAACCAGGGTGGAGTATGCATCTCAGTCAGCGAGCAGCTTCTATCCGAGGTTGTGGACTCTGGCATTCTGGTCCAGGGTCGTGCGCAGTGGATCATCCTTCGGGTTGGGGAAGACCGCATTGGCTTCCTCAACTTCTACGCCCCTAATGGGGCGACCGGGAGAGCCGAGTTCTGGAGCACCATTAGGCAGTCCCTCCCCTTGGCAGACCACTGGTGCCTAGGAGGGGATTGCAACATGCTGGAGGATGCAGAGGACAGGATGGGGGGCAGCCAGGAGACCATTCATGGGCCGGAGCTCGCTGCCTGGGAGGAACTAGTGCTACAGGTGAGAGGCCAGGATCCGTGGACTCTCTCGGAGTTTGGCAGGTTGCAGGGGAGTCTATCTTTCTCGCGCTCGGATAGACGGGCCACAGGAGTTAACCTTTCCTGCATCGACAGGTTTTACATTGATGAGTGGGCCTGTGATAGAGGTGGCACAGTGGGCATACTTGCAGGCTCCTCGTTTTCAGACCACTTTCCAGTGCTTCTCCAGATCGAGGACCCCACGAGAGGAGAGCAGGGCCAGAGCGTCCGGATTCCAGATTGTCTCATAGAGGAGCCCGAGATTGAGATCAGAGTTGAGCAGGTCTGGCAGGAGCTGCAGTTCAGGAGAGGATCGGCAGCCAGCGATCTTGCCAGTGGCTTGCAGGAGATCAGCCAGATGCTCAGACAGGCTGCCTTGGACCGGCTGGAGGCCTTCAGAGAGCAGGAGAGGAGCCTACGGAGGAGTCTAGCGTCCCTCCAGAGACTCCAGGAGAGGGATCCTACGAGCCCTTGGATCTCAGAGCAGATGGAGTCAGCTCGCACTGAGATCAGATCCATCGAGGAGAGGAGGGTGGAGTTCCGATTCCATGCTCGGGCTTCTTTTTGGACACAGGCTGGAGACAGAGTGACTCGAGATTTCTTTGAGGCGACAGGGCCTCGCTTCAGGCGAGAGGGTCTCAGGCGTCTTCGGCAGGCTGATGGCCAGGTTGTGGTGGATCCCCCCAGGGTTCGGGCTATAGCCACAGATTTTTACAGGGATCTTCTCTCTGCTGAGCCAGCAGATGACAGGGTGAGAGAGGCTCGGGAGGCACTCTGGAGCTTCACGAGACCGGTTGTGCCGGCCCATTTGTAGCACTCCCTTCTTTCCCCCTTCTCGGATACGGAACTGGAGGAGGCTCTTCAGGCATTACCTCGGGGCAAATGCCCAGGAGAGGACGGTCTCTCGGTGGCTTTCTTCCAGAGGTACTGGGGCCTCTTACATAGGGGCTTCAGATTGGCATTCCAGGAGATTATGGAGTCAGGAGTCATGCCGGACAGCATGGCAGAGGGGTTGATCCACTTGATCCCCAAAGAGGGAGGAGACAGACTGGAGATTAGACAGTGGAGACCGATCACCTTGCTAGGCACGGCCTACAAGGTCCTAGCTAAGGCGATCAGCAGGCGGCTTCAGCCTCACCTTCCGGACATCATCCACTCCACGCAGACAGGCTTCATCCAGGATAGGAGCATTCTGGATAACATTTTCTCTTTCTGGGAGGCTACGGCTCTGGCTAGATTTCGACAGGAGGATCTGGCAGTGCTCCTTCTCGACTTCGAGAAGGCATATGATCGGGTGGACTGGGCCTTCTTGGAAGGCACTATGGAGAGGATGGGCTTCCCCCCTCAGTGGATCCGTGGGGTCTCTGCACTCTACACATCGGCTCATAGCCAGGTGCTGATACAGGGCGTGCGCGGAGAGAGGTTCCAGCTCTCGCGCTCGGTGCGGCAGGGGTGCCCCTTGGCGCCCTTTCTTTTTCTTTTTGTGGCGGAGGCCATGAGCACTTTTTTGACGGCACAGGATACAGGTTTGCGGGGCCTCCAGCTTCCCATCCGCACCTCGGAGGAGCTCCTAGACTCGGAGTTTGCGGATGACACTGCTGTCTATCTTCAGGGAGGTGAGGAGAACCTCCGCCACTTCGCCTTAGCCATGGACAGGTTTTGCAGAGCTTCGGGCGCTTTGATCAACTGGCACAAGTCGTGTGGGTTGTGGGTCAGCTCTATGCCCCCCCCGACTTGGAGGCCAGTTGTTGACGGTTTTCAGTGGCTGCCCCCCGGCACTACAGTGCGTTATTTGGGATGCTATGTGGGCATTGACATATCTCCGGAGCAGCAGATAGCCCCCCTTCTTCTGAGCATTCAGAAGAAGCTTCTGTATTGGAGTACCGCTCGTTTATCTTTGGCTGGCCGAGTAGTTGTGGCCAATCAGGTTCTGCTTGCTACTATGTGGTACATCACTTCTTGCTGGGCCTTCTCTCGGGCGTGCATTGGCCAGGTGCAGAGGCTCATCAGGAACTTTCTTTGGTCCGGTGGCGACGGGCGGCCCGCCAGGGCCAAGGTGGCATGGGCGGTGATCATTCAGCCGAGGGAGAGAGGCGGCCTGGGCATTGTTGATCCTATTTGCCAAAGCCGAGCATTGCTTGGCAAGTTGGTAGTTCGTGGCCTCCTGCCAGGCGCTGAGCCGTGGAAGGAGTTTCTTGTTTCCAGGATGCTCAGCCGCACCCCTTCTCTTAGCGGCCCCTGGACCCCCAGCATCAGGTGGATCTTTACAGAGCAGCGATCCAGAGGAGTGGGCCTTGGCTTCGAGGAGCGTTTTGCAGCTAGCCTTCTGAGCGCCTGGGCGCATCTGAGGCCATCACTCTTCCAGACTCCCCCGGGCACCGATGAGGAGCGCTTGAGGCAGCCTTTGATCTGGAACCCCTTGATTCGTCTCCCCAGTGGCCATATGGTTGGATCGCGGTCTCACGTGTCGTGGGGCCCGCTGAGCTCTGGCCCAGCCCAGTCCCTAGACGACTGGATAGGTTTTCAGCAGCTGCCTCTAGAGGCTCAGGAGAGGAGACTCAGTGGGATGAGGGGCAGAGAGTTGATGAGACAGGACATTGAGGCGGCCATCCCCCGGGAGTGGCGGACCCCAGTACAGGACCCTCCACCTCCACAGTGGATGGGTGTCTTTACTCGGCATGAGATCCTTCTAGCGGTCTGCGGCACAGCGGAGAGAGTCGCCCCACTCACTTTTGAGGTGGGAGAGGGTGGCCAGCTTCAGAGGACACGACTAGATTTGGATGGGCTCCAGGGATGTATTCTTCAGAGGGTGCGGGTGGTCGGCTTTCATCAGAGACAGTGGCATGTAGACCCCTCACCGGCCTCGATAGGGGAGGACTGTTCTTGGAGATTATGGGCTTGGGACAGCAGGCCTCTTATTCGCCTTCAGTGGGATCCAGGTGAGTGGTTTTGGCGAGATCCCTACTTGGCCCCTACCAGCCCAGGCATCCCCTTTTTTCAGTACACAGCAAGGCTGGGGCGGCGGATTCAGAGACACAGGATAGCGAGCACCCCGGCGGCGGCCGAGCATTGGCGGCGACAGGGGCTCTCCCCTGCCTTTCTTAGGGACTTCTGGCAGCGCCTTTGGGCCAGCTTCCGGCCCCGGAAGGTGACGCTGTTTCTCTGGCTCACAGCGCATAGAGGACTGGCTGTGGGGGCTTGGCTAGCTTTCGGCAGTCACCCAGCGTCCTGCCCTCGGTGCGGCCATGCACAGGAGTCGCAGCGGCACTGCTTATGGGATTGCCCACAGGCACAGCAGGTCTGGCAGCGCGCTCTCAGGATGGTTTTTGCAGGCTCACCAGGTGAGATGCTGGTGACGTGGGGTGCGGTGGCTTGGGCCACGGACAGCGGCCCGGCCCTTCGATATGAGGACGTCCCTGGCAGTGCGACCATCCAGGTCTCTGACAGGGCGATGGCGGTGGTTCCGACGCCAGACTTCTCTTCGGCAGCCCCTCAGGAGGGGGTCGGGCACAAATGGGAGATGATCAGCAGCATGACGGCTTGGCACATTTGGAGAGCCCGATGCAGGGAGGCCATTGACCGCCAGGCGACTCCACCGGCGGAGGTCATACAGGCCCTCTGGGTGGACATCATTCACACCTTGAGGGAAACTCCAGGGCGACTCGGATCGCATGAGAGGGCGCCGCAAGGCTTTCCTCCGCACTTGGCAGCCTGGCCCTTTCCTCACCGCGAGGGGCGAGGATGTCACTTGGCACTACAGGCCTCCAGTTTGGCTTTTCTCACCTCCCACATGTACTACTAGGTAGCCCCCCCCAGAGAGCGGCCACGGGGGTGGAGCTCAGGTGTTCACTGTGTTTTTTATCCCTCCTTGCGAGGTGAGCTTTGTAGCCTTATGGCGTTTTCTCATTAACTAATAGAAGGATCGTTTTTCCGAAAAAAAAAAAAAAAAGATTTGAGTTACACTGCTGGCTTAGAGAGCCAGTTTATGCAGGTTCCGTGCAACCACATCTTAATAGTGTGCGATGTACACCGACCACCAAGGGAGCCAAGATGCCCATTAAGGAGTCTTGATGAAGATACTACAGCTGCATGTACATCGCCATCGGAATACAGCATCTCGGAGCGTAAGGAGTTTTCATGCGAGTTACCTCCTTGTCCCTTTGGAACCCCCACCTCGCCACTTGCCTACTAACACCGTTGTTTTACTAACCCCTCATCAACACCACCACCTACCACTTGGATACTTGTCATTAAGTATTCCGTGCTAGTCTACTCATTCAAGTACTTTGATTCCTCCCATGAGGATGATATAGCTATAAAGGCAATAAAAAAGAAAACAACAAAAACAAAATAATGAGTACTACTGGGCACATACAAGAAAGCAAAATTTATAAGAGCCCATACCACTAGATGGATACTTAATCGCCAGTACTCCACTAACTTTTTCCATCTTACTAAACCCTCCCACCCCCTCTCATTTCTAGAAAGAAGAGGACCAACCAAGTGTGACACTTCCTAGCGTGTCTCAACAACTTCTTCACCGATCACGAGAATGTGATTGACTTTAGGAAGGGGAGTAATGTTAACCACACGTGGTTAACATGTTTCTATGACAACTATGACCACACATTATGTAATGAGTGCCCGTACTATATTGTAAATCCCGTCATTTGATGAGGAAAATGCCCTAAAGACGCTCCCAAGTCATGAGCTTCAAAGGACAGGCAAGAGGATCTCGGCTAATTGACCAAACCATAAAGAAAAGCCTTGTAACTATGTTTCGGGCATCTCGGGTCACTTACTCCTAGGTGGCCTAGTGGAAAAAGGCTTGGAACTATAAAAGCCAATTTGTCTTGTTTGTAACTCATTCTCCCATTTATGCAATAGAATTGGAGTGTTCTCTCCCTCTCTCTTGCAACTCTAATCTAGCATGTGTGGTATGCTTAGGGTTAGGGTTTTGGTGTGATTAGCACTAATCGCTCGTTCTCTCTTACTTCCCTCTTGCTTCAGTGATTAGGCTATCACCGCAATCGGCTTCTGAGGAGATCCCACATGATCTTTGTGAAAGCAGTTGCACCACCCATAGGATTAGGAACCAAATCGGTGTGACAACGAGTGCGGGAGGATCGCGACGACGAGCGGCTATCCGCAAGTGATGGTGGAGCTCTTGAGCATGGCTCGAGCTCGGCAGATCGGCAACTTCCCACGACAAGTTTTGGTTGGGTTACCAGGATCATGATTGGCGGCTACGGGTATCATCCCAGCTTCTATGGATTGAGTCCGGTAGAGCAGATCACACCCCTAGGGAGGCACAGGTATGCAAGGAATGCACGACAGGGGAGGTCGATATGGAGGAGCATTACATGTTCAAATGCCCATCTTACTATGAGAACCAGAGATGCCTAGTCTATACCCACTCGAGCTTCGCCACCACCACTTGGAGACCAAGCTCAGATGGCACCTTGAGTGTCAGAGCTAGCAAGATGCCTACAGACTTCTTCAGATTGCATTCACCCATGCCAGAGAGTACCATACAGGCTTTACAGGGTCAGAGGGATCATGCACGTCAGAGACCACCCCACCCGCTTGCGAGATCCTCACTAGTGACAAAGCGTGATCCCTCTTGAGAGGCAGATGCCCCCGCATCTGGGGATCCAGGCCTATGGTCTATCAGCTGCAGATCCAAGACATGCTATGGAGAAGCCACTCCATTGGCACAGGATGCCATCGCAGCTCTACACTCGTTTAGGGAGGAGGATGGCACTATCATTGGATGAGGAGATCCGGGTATCTCTGGCCATCTTGCTCCGGGATTTTCAGTACCACACGTACATGGGAGGCCCGCACAGTACGCAGGTCTTCCTTTCATTTCATTATCAGTACTTTTTGTTTCCATGTTCACAATCTACACATGAAACTTCTGTAACACATGTTGATCTCATAGACCTATCGGGTCTCTTGTAGACATTAATAAAATCTTTCTTTCTCGCATGCACACACAGCCTTTCTACTCCAGAGAAGGCCATCGTTTGCAGCTGTTATAATAAAAAAGATCATCAAGTAGGACAACTTACTGCTTGTTCACGTAAGCCACCTCCAAAGAAGGCAATAGATTCAGCATGTGTATGCAACCTAGAATGCATATACCTGAAAGCCAACATTGCATTAAAAGGCCTTTCCTTTCAGAATTGACAACCTTGAGTACATAGGAGTTAATGGACAAACTTCTAAGATGAAGATGTAGTCTCAAGCATCACCCTACCTAAATAACCCTTCGAGTTGTTGTTCTTCACTTGTCATAGCTCCAAAATTTGGTGTGATTGATCGAAGGAAACCCAGCCCGAGAAGCATGTACGCGTACAAAATTATGACACCTCTCCTTCCTGTAAGCATCTTCATTCGCCACGTAAACCTGCACAAGAGGAATGCATGATTGACCCACTTACCTTCATGCATGAATTCACATAGTAAAAATTCCATACGAGGAAGCACTGTGTCCAACACATACATACCACAAAATGTCCACCAATGGTTTCACCATGCCTGTTACTAGGCTAGACATGTTGATACCGAGCTTTTCCACATCTTGAGTGATTCTTTGTTCTGCATCCATCTTTTTCTCTGATAAATGGAACACCTGGGAGCAAAAAAAAGCTTGTCAAACACCCCTTGCTTATGGAGGTTTATCGAGCAATGACTTTCCCAGTGCTTTAGCGTACATGGAAGCTAAGAATGAGTATGCACAACCTCAGCCTCATTAGCAGCAAACAAAAATTTTTGAAGCCTTACTTTGTAATATGCATTGTTCTTGAAGTAAAGATTCGATAAATGTTGCGTAGTACGTCTACGCCATCCAAGGGCCAACATTGCTGTCAAGTACCTAAGCCAAACCAGTGCACACCACGACATTCAAAACCCTTCTTTCCTTCAATGTGTAACATGGCATCTTAAAAGAGGTAAATAAAATCTACAACCTTAAAGATGGTGCGACAACTGCGGATGTTGCACTTTGAAGCACACTGATACCAATCAGGCGGACAAAAGCTGCCTTGTCTTGTTCAAGTACATGTTTGACACTTGTACCTGATCACACCACGTAAAAAAGTCAGACCATGTTACTGTGTGTTCATGCCCACATGTGTTTTTCTCACAAACTTAGGGCAACCCAGCCAGCCTTTAACAATCCTCTCTCTCTCTCTCTCTCTCTCTCTCTCTCTCTCTCTCTCAAACTCAGCCGAAGGGCTTCAGAGACAGTTGGATGCCTTACATGACTTTTGCATTTAGTGGGACCTCTCTGTTAACCTTGGTAAAACCAAGGTAATGGTCTTCAATACCTCCCGCCCCGTCACATCCAGATTGAGCTTCACATATAGAGGGGATCCTGTGGAGATTGTCTCATCCTATGTCTACCTTGGTGTCACTTTCAATGGCCCACGCTTTACCATGCTTCCCGCAGCACATGCCAGAGTGACGCAGGGATATGCAGCCTTGAGCTTACTTGAGCGGCAGTGCTTCCAGGCACATTTCCAGGAGCCCAAGACGAAGGGCTGGCTTTTTGACACCCTTGTCATACCAGCCTTGTCATACCAGCCTTGATGTATGGAGCAGCTTTCTAGGGGCCAGATTTATCCGATGAGGATTGGCAGCGAGTTGAGAGGCCCCAGGTCATGATGTTCTCCCGTATGATCCGCAGCAAACCATCAGTCCCACACCAGATTATCCAAGCAGAGTTTGCTGCAGCCCCGATGGTAGTGGAGGCACTCTTCTAGACAATGATGTACCTTCATCACATCAGTCACATGGATCCCCACAGGTACCCGAGGCTTGCCCTGGAGTCCTCCAGACAGCTAGCACTTGAGGGGCACTCTGGAGTATGGTATGCACTGGTTTCCACTTGGTTCTCAGTATACGGGCTTTGCATGGACCGCCTACCCCCCCTTCAGTACAGTTTGGACTCCCCTCTTTTCCGGCTGTCTCATGAGGATATCAACCGGGCTATCCGGTCAGATCTTCTTAGCCTCTACACACATTGCACATGGATCACACCCCCGGAGCTCCCCACGAAGATGCACTTTTACAGAGACCACTTCCTCACATTCACTGAGGATGGATTCATCCAGCAGCCGGGCTAGTTGAGTGTTCACATGTCCCATGCCATGCGGATTGCGATTAGCCAGATATGGGTTTCTTCCCACCGCCTCAGAGTGGAGACAGGTAGAGCTGAGCGCATCTTCAGAGCCGGGAAGCTCGTACGGACACCCAGAGAGGAGAGGATCTGCCGACTATGCCACACAGAGGTTGAGACGGAGGAGCATTACATATGCCGCTACCCAGTATACTTGAGATCCGCGGGAGGTTTCACTGTCTATTTCGTGAGGGATTCGGTCCACTCTCTAGGATCATTGACTTCCAAGACCAGCGTTGCCTGGGCCTCTTCCTGCTTGAGCTCCGCAGACACAGGGACACCTTCTTGAGACACAAGCCCCAGCCACCCCGCCCAACCATCACCAGTTTCTTCCGGACCCACGAGGTGGAGGAAACCGACATAGTGGATCTTGTGGACCCTCCACAAGCTGCTCTGGACCTACCTCGCCCGAGAGGAGTTACCTTGGACCGAGCCTCTGCACTCCAGCGTGCCCGACGCCCTCGACCCCCCCGTCGGCCACGATCACCTCATCAGCTCCAGATCCAGGACATGCTCCACCACCAGCGAGCTGACTTTCCACGTGACATAGCTGAGGGAGACCTCTTGGCCATACTCGTCAACCCCATGCTTGACATTTTGGAGAGTGGTATACCATCTACTCGGAGCTGATGTTGCTCCCATGTTTTATGTTCTTAGTTTTCCATGACAAGTTTCTAGGGACAGTTTTGTATCACCCCAGTGAGATAGCTATATTTATGTTTTCATTCTGTTTTATTTTCCATTCCATTTGATGAGATATGCCATGGACATTATTGTACCACTTTGGTCTCATAGGCCCATTGGGTCTTTAGTAGACTCTTAATATATCTTTCTTTCTTTCTTTCTTTCTCTCATATATTCAAGGATAGGGAAACACATTCAGCCTTCCTAGCAAAGAGGGTGATGCTTCGCTCCACAAAGGTCTATCTAATTGCCACATACGCAGAGTGCTCACAGTGGTCCAGTGGGATGAGGAGGCCCATTTCATGTGGATGCATTTAGCCCGGCCAGGCTCCTAGATATAACAGATACAGTATGTTATTTCCCACCAGAGACATCTGCCCGCGCACAGGATTTGTTGCCGGATGGCCAGTTGCCATATGCCCCATTGTTCGCAGATATTGTAGGAGTTCACCCAACAGGGAGATATCCTACTTTTGGGCGACTTCAATGCACGGACAGGTGAGATGCAGGTGCTTATGTATGACTTTCATGCAGACCTAGTTATGCTTGCAGACATAGACTCTATGGAGCTAGGGCTACAGCCATCATCACAAGACACATCACCATAGCCACATCTGCCATCAGGAGGCTTATGGAGTCTGTTTCAGTTTTCAGTTTTCAGTTTTCAAGGTCTTTTTTAGGTTTTCCATGCTTCCAAGTTTTGCTGAAGAACTAAGCATACTCTACATAGATGAGATATCAGACTTCATTGACAGAGCTGGAGGTGGAGGATCTTCTCTAGGAGGTATTCTTGTTTCCATCCTTTTATATGCTGATGATATTGTACTCATTGCAGATTCTGAGGAGGGACTACAGAAGCACATGGATGCTTTACAAGATTTTTTCACAGAGGGGGCTCTCGATCAACCTTGGGAAAACCAAGGTTATGGTATCACCACCCAGTTGCAGGCCATACAGAGATCACTTACATGTGTAGCAGGGTTGAGGTGGTGCACTCATATGTCTATCTCGGAGCTACCTTCACTAGTCCACGCTTCTCTATGAGACAGGCAGCAGAGGATAGACTCACTAGAGGATATGCAGCTCTAGCCGTATTGGAGAGGCAGCATTTCCAGGCGCATTTTCAAGAGCTGAGCTTGAAGGATTGGCTTTTTGATATCCTAGTCACCCTGGCACTTATGTATGTAGCTCCCTTCTGGGCACCAGATTTATCGCTGGCAGATTGGCAATTAATAGAGTCCTCAGATCATGATGTTATCACGGATGATACGCAGCAAACCATCTGTCCCCCCACCAGATCATCCGGTAGAGTTTTTTGCCGCTCCTATGTTAATGGAGGCCCTGTTCCAGACAGTCACTTATATACAGAAGGTGGGGGAGATGGATCCACTTCAACTCCCCTGACTTGCACTAAAGTCATCACAGCAGATAGCAGCCAGAGGAGAGCATTCATCCTGGTATGGCACAATACTCACTTGGTTTCAAGCACATGGACTACAGATGGACTAGCTCCCTCCATTTCAGTATGATCCAAATTCCCCATACATTAGGCTTACACATGAGGATAAGAACCTGATCCGATACAATTTACTGGTGCTAAACACACGTAACACATGGATCACACTGGTAGGCCCATTGCCTACCAACAAGCAGTACTACAGAGAACATTTCCTGAGAATCACAGCAAATGGTTTCATACAAAGACCAGGTTATCTCGATGTCTTCATGTCCCATGCGTTGGCCAGCTTAGGGTATCATCCCATATATTGAGGATAGAGACTGGCAGAGCTGAGCGGATACCCAGAGGGGACAAGACATGTAGACTCTGTCAGACGGGGGTTGAGTCAGAGGAGCACTATGTTTGTCAGCGTCCAGTCTACTATGAGGGAGATTTCACTGTCTATTCAGAGAGGGCTTTGGACCGGATCATGGAGTAGCCAGATCAGAGGTGGCCTAGAGGGGTGGATAGGGAGGCACCAGAGCCCACCACAGTGGATACGAAAGCCTATACCACAGTGTCCCCTCGCCAGCAGGCCCATGGGAGTCCCATCACGCCCTCATCCCATCAAACCCCCCCAGCTCATCAGCCCCAGATTCAGGAGATCCTGGCCTGCAATTGAGCGGCCTCATCCTCACAGCAGACGATCAACATCTCTAGCCTTCTTGTATCACCCATGACGGACATCCTAGATGGGCCCTTGCCTGGCATACAAGGTTGATTGACTGTTTTTATTCAGCTCTCCCATATCCCATCACTTATTGTACCCTATACCTGGCATAGTAGGATCTAGATTTTTCATCTTGTATAATCTCAGAGTCTGAGATCTTAGCTTTCAGTTTTCAGTTTTAGTTTACAGTTGCTTTGTCTTTTTCATCCATGCTGAAATTTCATGGACACTGTATACATCATTTTGGTCTCATAGACCCTTTGGGTCTTTTGAAGATGTAATATAACTCTCTCTCTCTCTCTCTCTCTCTCTCTCTCTCTCTCACACACACACACACACACACAAACACATAATCAAAGTAAAAACCCACCATTGAGGTTTGCAATTCGGTCCGAGATCCAGGTACGTGCAACCACAAGGGTGGCAACAGCTAATAGCTGCCTACCCTGTTTACCAGATAAGCTTGGCACCTTAGGAGCACACAGCCATTTATCAGTCCCAAGCCATCAAATTGTTTCTTCAATTCTTGAAAAAAGAAAAGGACAAACATGCTTCAAAGGCAAAGTAATTCTTCCCATTATGAGAAATTAATTTATTATCCATATAGTGGGAATTCATACAAGTATCTTCAACAAAGCAGCTACTCTCACTGGCATACTCTGAGGTTCACTTTTCAACCTTGGAACCCATGGCACAGGCATCAGAATGTCTTGTGAAGGTGATCTTGCAACAACGGCTTCAATGTAGGAGTCTGCTGCTCGTGATGCTTCATCCTTGGGGGAAAAAAAAAAGTTCACAAGTTTAATATCTTTGCTTTTGAATGTAGGAGTCTGCTGCTTGTGATGCTTCATCCTTGGGGGAAAAAAAAAGTTCACAAGTTTAATATCTTTGCTTTTGATTTGAAACAATGCAATTTCTATCCATGCACACACACACCCCATAAATAAAACCTACCTCCTTTGCTGTATTGAAGATTTTCTTGACAGTCATTGCATCACTTTGGCGGGCGGACATACTTTCTTCATTTTTGGAATCTTCGACTGGAAGTGCTCCAGCCCTAGAACAAAGAACTTTAGCTCGTAAAACTCAACAAGAAGCAACACACAATCAGCAAATTTAGACAAACAAATGGTATACCTTTTGTAATATAGAGTGTACGAGCCCTCTCCATCCAATGAAAGAACAATGTCATGAAATGCAACTAGTGCAGGCCTGTGAGATATAGTGATACAAGAGGTCCCCATAGCCCGGACTTTGGCACAAAAACGTTCCTCCATGTCCGTTGTCACAGCACTAGTGCATTCATCGAGTATGGCAAAAGAAGGCTTATGGTAGAATAGCCTGGCCATGCCTAGCCTTTGCTGCTCTCCAAGAGATAACTCATCACCCCAGTTAACCTCTGTTTCCTTAGGATAACGATCTAAAAGGTACTCTAGATCCACCTGCAACAATTCATGCAGTTTAGTTATGAGGTTTAACAGCGTGGAATCTAGACTTCTCTGGTAAACCAAAAAAAGGTATCAAAATACCAAAAAACAAACAGTACAGCAATACAAACATTTTTTAGAAGCTCCCGCATTCCCTCCTCTGTGAGTGGTTCAGTCCCCTCATCATCTGTAAGTGGGTAGATGAGTTGATCTCTTAAAGTCCCAACTGCAGTATATGGCCTTTGTGGAACATAGAAAATCTCATTGTTTAGGTATGATCCCACGCCTGGCTTTGCAATGCACCCTGCAACAAGCGGCCAAAGTCCTCCAAGGACACGAAACAGAGAGCTCTTTCCACTCCCATTTGGACCTACAAAAGTAGGAAATGTGGCCATCAATTAGAATTTAGCAATGGATTATGGCCCAAGTAAAAAGAAAGACTGTAAAATTTTATTCCCAGTCTCAAGATCAACCTTACCGGTGATAAGCAAGTTTGATCCAGGTTCTATTTTTAGCGTCAGATTCTCAACCAAAGTATTCCCAGTAGGCGTCACTACCTGCAGGTAGAAAATCATGTATTGAGCAAACTGCTCCTTTGTTTACCATATTTAATATTTACGGATGGCAGAATAGAAGCAAAATTTTTAATAAACTCCAGCACAATCATCTACACACACTTTTTTACACTTTTAAGATTGCCTTCAGCAAGACTAGTTTGTTTTTCAAAACTGTACATATTACCTTTACATCCTTGAACTCAATGTGATTTGCTTCCACAAAGTAGCCACCTGAATCTCCTTTCTGTGAAGGTCGATGGCTGCTACTGGCTGGGCCACCTGCTTCTCGCAGCTCTCTTGCAACCAGCATTAGTTCCCGAATGCGATCTGCATAGCCACTGCATTTCCTCATCCTGTAAGCATCTGTTTTGTTTCTTTGTATTTAAAAGACATATATGAAGACCAATTCACAATAGGTCCTCTCAATTGGCAGGAAAAAAATAACCTGATCCTGAGCAGCCTGTGAGAACTGAAAGCTAGGGTTCCAAGAGAGTAAAACAAGGCTATGATAACACTTGTATGGTAGCGCATGTTGCTGAGCATTTCTGCACGCCCTAGTGTCGAGTGATCAGGCTTCAAATTCCCAGTAAAAAAAGGCTCAATAATCAGTACAACCGCAACTGTGGCCCCAAAATATTTTAGCGTGAAATCTTGAATAATGCCAAACCACCACTGTGTATGCAGCACGCTACTCAAATGCTTGATAACAGCTGCAAACCGATGCTCAACAATGGAAGCTTCTCTGTCTTTTCCTCCATAGAAAGCTATGCTCTCTGAGTGCATCCGAAGTCTTGAATGGATTTGCTTGTAGTCTCCCTCTAGGTGTTGCTCTTTAGCCAGCATTAGTCCAAAAGGAGGTGAAAGACTCCCCGTGACAAAACCCGCACCAAGAACATAAGCCTGAGGAAAGGACCAATGTTTTTTAAGTACAGTCTTATATACCAATGAGAGTATGCTTTAGATGTTACTAAAGTAGATGTAAAACATACTAGTATCCACAAGGCATATTTTGGGCTGGTGTAGGAACAAAGGCGCCAAGTATATATGATTCCATCAAAGACAGCTGTCATGTTTTCTTGGATGACCTCACTTATCTCTGATGAGAACCTCGGTATGTCGCT
This sequence comes from Cibotium barometz, assembly GCF_041138505.1. Classification (NCBI taxonomy): domain Eukaryota; kingdom Viridiplantae; phylum Streptophyta; class Polypodiopsida; order Cyatheales; family Cibotiaceae; genus Cibotium; species Cibotium barometz. The sequence continues at coordinate 37,854,363 of NC_141095.1, forward strand.
TGCAACACGCTGCTCTGGGTTGCTTATCCGCTTATCCACATGCGACATCTTGTAATAGGTCATGTTCTGCACTCAAGATTGGGTTGCATACAATTATCTTGTCAACTGCATCTAGTTCTGCTTCTAGTTGGATGCAGGGAGACTAAGCAGCATACCTGGAAATAGTCGGCATGAACACGATTGGTCAAAATTTTCCGAAATTGCAGACTTAATGTCCCGGTAAGAAACTTAATTGTTGAGAACAGAGCCGATTGAAGAAGGCACAGAAGCAAATTTTCCACAATAAGACGAGCAAATAACGGGGCACGCCTCAGAAAGGCCGCCCTGAAAAGAAATCCTTGGACTCTCGCCAACCGAATGCTAAGAGCTGTTCTAAGCACCTGCAACATAATGCCATGGGATAAGGATTGCTTTCAGACACCCAAAAATGTAAACTAGTCCAAGGCAATCATTCTAGCAAAAAATCACGCAGGACAAGCAGAGGTAAAGATCTGGAAGACGAAGCACAGGTGCTGATGCCAGAAAACCTTCAGATTCTCAAAAAAAACTTGTTCCACTGGCATCTGCCCTCCTATGAGAGGGTTATGCCCCACGGACAACAAACCTACAGAAGAACACTGTCAACCCAGAGCTCATGCACATCTAGGGCAACTGACCAAAGCAAAATGGGCTCCACCTTAGCAAGGTCCTTTGTTTCACCATCAATAGAGACGATGCCATAGGTTTCTAACTTATATGATAGAAAAACAAACTAGTCTTTCAAATCAGATTCAAACCATCAATAGAGACGATGCCATAGGTTTCTAACTTATATGATAGAAAAACAAACTAGTCTTTCAAATCAGATTCATGACAAAAATTGTGAAGTGCTTGTCATTCTCAGCAAAAGACCTCTTGTCATCCAAGAACACATGTGAGATGCATTGTTGAAGGTTCAATGTAAATAATGAGGACTTTATGCATGAAGTTGCAAGAGGGACGGCAGCTAAACAACCTGTAAAACAAGGAATTTTCCTTCTTTCGACCCCAATTTAAGGCTGTTTCACAGGCCAGCCCCTGGCCAGAGGGCTGTTTTGGACTGCCTAAGGATTCTCAAACTGATTTTCTTGCTGCACATCTGGTCCAAGCTGATTTTCTTTTCTGTCCATAAAAGCCAAGCCTGACACTCTTACATGCCAATAGCCTCAAGGACTTATGTGCATGCACCAAATCTACTTGTGTGCACCTCTAGTCCTCACCCTCTCTCCCTTGGTGTTTAGGGCTCCTCTGCTAGTACTTCATGGTTTCCCAGAGGTCGTGCCTTGTCACAGCATGTGACAACACAATGCTGCTACTACACAGATACTGCTGAACAACCCAGCACAGCATCATGGCTGGAGCATTGGTCAATCCCAACAGCATTCAAGCATCCAAAAAGCCATACAGAATGCCCTCTTTTAGAAATCATCCAGATTCCAAAGGAATCTCTGGTCCACAAATAAACACATGCTTCCTTCCTTCATTTTGACCAAAAGAACAGGTGTTTATAATCCCCTTCCTCCAACTTTGCATCCGATATGGAGCCTAATGGTCATCTTGCTTTAAATCCTTCTTTTTATATATGGCAGTGCCCCCTCCAACTTTATTTGGTTCATAGCCTAGACATACAAGAGTTCCCTTGCCACAACAATCTATGCATTGCAGAGATCGATGAGATCTCGATATCTCACCTGGAGTCATCACACAAAGCCGATTTCTGTGATGCAGATGGCAGCCAAAGAAAGACCCTTTGGCTGATCATACATCATAAGCTTGATAACTCCGAGCGGCATGATGTATAATCATCATACTTGGGGAGATAGCCCCTACTCTTAGTAGGTATTTTATTTAGAGAACTTCTAAGGTCTGACATCATACCCAACCTACAGCTTCCATTAATTCATGGACGGGTTGCATCTATATAGGTGTGTACGCCCTTGTAGGCAAGGCACTCTGCTTGTATATGGTATGAAAGGCCTTGGGAGATCGTCTTGCCACTCTAGATCCTAGGGATGAGCTTCAACCCTGAAGCTCTATCCTGAGTGACAGATGTTGCATCTACATTCTGAAAGTTTATGTCCACCATACTCAATAGTGTTCACTTAACATTATCTTGGCAGAGAAGTAATGAAAGCAGCTAACAATTTACACTTACAGCCATGGCCGCCAAAGAAAGCAGTGTTTTCAACCCTTTGGTTCCCATTTGTGCAATCAGAATACCAGCAAGCGCATTCATTGACTTCATCCCACTTTTGTTCTTCCTTTTCCCACTCGAGTGACTGTGTCCACCGCTGCTGCCCTTGTCCAGGGCTGGTTTGTCTGATATAGTTCCATTGTCGGTGGTGGTGGCCGTCGCATTTGCCACCCGTTTTCTCCTGTTCAATGAGCAATGGGCATATGCAAAACCGCCTCCAAGGATCAATGTGGCTGCTGCTACCATCAAAGCCCTCCTGTTGTGGTCAAGAGGAGGAAAGAGAGAAGCAAAATTAACATTAAACCTAGGCTAGAGCAAAATATAATTTGATTTGAGAACAAGAAATCATAACATAATTATTATCATTTAATCAAAACAGTCATTAAAGAAGTACCTTCTAGGGTGACAGTATCTTTGTTGGAGAGCCTGTGCAAGCTGTGGGACAGCCATGGCAGTCTGTTCTGCTTACAAACGAATCTCGATCACTCACCGCACAAATTCTGGCATCATGGACTTGGAGAACTGTTGTATTAAATGGGTGAGATGTTGAGATGCAATGTATGATGCAGGTTTATCATCATATATTCATATGTACATACATAAAAGATGTTTAAAAACTATACTCAAATTTTGATTTTTCTTTTTCTTTAAAGATGCATGAGTATCATGTTGAAATTTAAATGAGATCGAATTATTTTTGTTGGAGTCTAAATTGAAGAGGCTATAAAAATCTACATTATTTACTCTTCTGTGAATTTATTTTTTTTTTAATCGTTTGAAAAATTCTTGTCAGAATCTGATTTCAAAGGAAACATTAATCTTGATTGAAAATTTTGCATCGATGTTCAAGTTAAAAAGCTGATTGCACAATTATCTTGTAAAGTAATTAAACCTTAATTTGGTAGGCAGAAATTAAAATTTAGATTTAAGAATCTGAATTTCATAGCAAAAGTTGGAAGATCATAAGATTAAGACTCTTACTGTCATAGCTAAGAATCGTAATTAGGCTGTGTGTGTGTGTGTGTGTGTGTGTGTGTGTGTGTGTGAGAGAGAGAGAGAGAGAGAGAGAGAACCTGAGAATTTTCTTCAAATTGCGTGCTCCCAAACCAAAAATAAATAAATAAAGTTGCAGATTCGGCTCTTCAATCAGCTTTTTGAAAATTCGAAATCATTTTTACGTTGCTTTTTTTCATGAAGCTCTATATATATATATATATATATAGGTTAATTAAGCGTACTTTTTGTATAATCTCGCTCGCTTTTAATTAAGTTTAGAGAATGCTTTTTGATAAGATTATATATATCCAGCCAATGGAGACGCAGCCGCATGAAAAAGCATACACGCACACACGAGCACAAAGATCAAAAAAAAAAGGTTATATATATCCTAATGTCCACTCCCTCCAGCTTTGGTAATATAAGGGGAAAATCTAAAGAACATGGATTGATTTTTCATGAAGACACATGAAAAAGAATTAGAGAAGGCTTGGAATACACAGGGGGGAGAGAGAGAGAGAGAGAGAGAGAGAGAGAGAGAGAGAGAGAGACTCATGAGCTCCAATTTTCATGATATTACTTAACAATAAAAGGAAAGGATCTTATGAAGAAGAGAAGGTTTACAAAAGAATGACTCATGAGCTCCAATTTTCATGATATTACTTAACAATAAAAGGAAAAGATCTTATGAAGAAGAGAAGGTTTACAAAACAATGGAAGACAAGGAGGAGGAGGAGAGAGAGAGAGAGAGAGAGAGAAAGGGGGGGGGAAGAAGAAGACGAAAAAGAGAAGAGAGAGAGTGTGTCTGTGTGTGTGCCCAAGGCTTTAAATAAAAAAACTTGTAAAGTTGTAGATTCATGTGTTCTAATCTTGTGGCAGAGAGTGCCAAGCATTTTAACCATGAATAAATGTTTAAATTTTAGCCTAGAGGCTCCCTTGAAAGAACTGATTTTAAAAATTGTAAGAAACCTTAAGCCACATTTCATCGCCTTCTTTTACTAAAAATATGGGTTTTTAGTCTTCCTTTGTCTAAGCAATAGTCTGTATTTTTTGCTCAAGGACCCCTTCAAGAACTAGCTAAACCTATGATGCTCTCTCTCTCTCTCTCTCTCTCTCTCTCTCTCTCTCTCTCTCTCTCTCTCTCTTCTTCTTCTTCTTCTTCACCACATCTATCCCTCTAGGACCAACAAGGCACACCCCTTTTAAAGAAATTCTTCCATTAATAAGTACATAATTTAGTACAAAAATAATGATTGTCATGTAATGAAAATTCTTCTATCATTGATAAATATATAATTTAGCATGAAAATAATGATTATCATGTAATTATTTCTTTGCTCCCATAATTGTGTAAGTGTCATTGGTCAACACTCCATAGCTACGCATAGTTTTTTCATGAGTTAATTTTAGAAAATTACCTTAAACCTTATGGCTTTTCCTGCTACACATTTAAGAATTGTTATAGGCAGTATTCAAAACCCATTAGATGCAATTTCAAGATCCTCTATGTTTTTAGCTTGAGTTTTACACACAAGCATGCAACTTTTAGCATAGCCTAGTTTTTTGCATAATTAATTGTGCCATAAGGAAGGCCCTTAGTTATAACTTTATAATCACCTTGATGGCTCATTTAAAGGTGTCATTCATTTCTCTACAGATGAAGATGGAAGGAAAGTGACTTCTAGGAAAATCTTATAGATTCAGCAAATGTAATCTTGTATTCGAACTTCAAGTATAGCAGCACGATAAAAAGTTAAATCAAATAATACAACTCTTCTTTACCTAGTGAAAGTGGACCTCTACCTTTACTCTTTTTCAATGGATATTTCTCCCTTTCACACCTCATGCGTCCTAAAAGCAATCCATTAATGACCATGCTACTTTTCACCAACCCTCTCACAACTTTCACTCAAGTCGTCTTCTCTTGTACATCACCTTAATAAGTAATCCATTCTTCATCGTGCTACTCTTCACCAACCCTCTCATAGCACCACCTTAATAATCAGTAAGAACTTACATCATACCACAATGTGTGGGGACCATTTCATGGTTGTTCACATGTCACAATTTTATACAATAGTGATAATGAGCTTTTGTGACCTTTTCATATTTTAACAAAGCAACTAGAGCCTATGATCTATTATATGGTAGAGTTTTGGAAAATGCATGAGAATTCATTCCTTGAAATAAGGACTACAAAGATTTTTGGCCAAATTTGATAAAATTCAACCGATAAAAATAATTGCCATGCCTCTTTGGGGGAAAATATACACTATAAAAATATGTCACCATTCACCTTTGGGGAAAACATTTTTCTCGAAATTTAAATTTTAATGAACATTTTTATTTTTATTTTTAAACTCACTTTCCAAAAAATTACCAATGTAAAATTTACTCTAAACAAGCATGTTTACATAAATGCTAAAGAACCACCTTAGTTTCTTAGTTAATGTAAAAGTGTTGGAGGGGAGACAAAGGTAGCAACACACACAGATGCAGCAAGCAAGTACAGATAGAGAGAAGCACAACACTCAAAGATTGATGAGAATGAGTGAATCACAAGTGAAATGACATGATAAGGTCACTTACACACTTACGCATAAGAGTGTCTACACACGTTCGGGGGAAAACACTTCCTAAGGAGGGAAAATTTTCCTCGGCCCATTATTAGCTTGCATTCACATATTACTACCATATAAATGGCTACAAATCTCCCCTGTGGGTGATCATGTGAACATGTATAGGGATCATGTGGCTAATCAATCCCCAAATGGAAATAAGCCCAAAGTGTTATGAAAAGCTTCAAACTTATCACATGAGAGAGCCTTCATGAACATATCTGCCACATTATCATGTGTAGAGGCATAAGATAGACTAATATTTCTTGCAATGAGCCTCTCCCTGACACAATGATAATACACCTCAATGTGCTTTGTGCGAGCATAAAAGCACTAGGTCCCTAGCAATGGCTAATGCACTCTAGCTATCAGTGTGAAGATGGAGGTGGGAGACTATTATCCAACACCAAGATCTGCCAAAAGGCGTCTGAGCCATACACACTCCACAGTCACAGAAAGCTATAGCTTCACAGCTTGAAGTGGCCACTGGAAATTGCTTCTTGCAGTTTCTTCTATTGCATTGAGCCCTAATATACATGAATCACCAAGATGAAAGGAAAAGCCACTGCTGCTCTATCATGACACTCGCATGTCATAATATCCAATCTGATCAGAATCACTGAAAGCATGCAGCTGAATATCACCTCCCTTAGCATAGAATGACCCAAGGACATGAGTGCCCTATAAGTGTCAAAATACTCCCTTGGCAGCTTGCCAACGCTCACTTCCGGGATTGTTCACAAACTTGCTCAACTAGGAGACCCCAAATTGAATATCTCACCTAGTATTGCATAAATAGATGAGACATACCCAATAGGCCTGCTGCTAAATAAAGTGATATATCAAATGGTTCACCTGCATCCTAGAGACTAAGCCTACCACCTTTCTTCTCTACTGGTGTAGCAAACATGCTCACAATGTTCAAGACTTTGCAAACCGTGTAAGTAGTCTTTGTATGTACTTTGACTACAAAATCACAATACCATCATCGCACTACATAATTGTATGTCTATCATTTAAAAATTCAATCTTGAAGGTTGAAACCTTCTCCCCATTAGGGCATATGACCAGATGTCATCAATGTATAAAGAATGACCAAAAATAAATTGTTACTCCTTTTTACATAAATGGTACTCTCAGTTGTGAAGACTGTTGAAACCATCTACAACCAAGTATACATTTATCTTCTCATGCCATGATCTGGGAGCCTACTTAAGGCCACATTAAGATTTTCTTAACCTACATACTTTGGACTCATGTCCCTTCTGAAAAAAACCGTGAGGCTGAGATACATAAACCTCCTCATGCAAATCACCTTTCAAGAAGGCAGCCTTGATATATAATTGATTTACATCCCATCCATGATGCGATGTCAATGCCATAATACACCGGATTGTAGTCTCATCATAATATAATGCCCTGCTCCTGAGAGTATAACCCTTTAACAAGCCTTGCATTATGTTACCACTAGCTTTACGCTTAAGCTTATAAACCCACTTCATACCAATGGCCTTTTTATTATAAGGTAAATTTGTTAAATATCAAGTGTCATTTTTGAGTCATTATGTTGTACTTAGGCTACATGGCCTAGATCCACAAAGATCATTTTCATATGCTTCCTCAGAAGAAATAGGTTCCCTTTCATTATTTATACTGGTAATGAGAGCTTGATCCACAAAAGAATAAGATGCACTGTGAGAACTATTGAGAAAAGTGGTGCCAAAGCATAACACTAGGAGATTTAGATCGAAGTTCCTCCATCACCTTAAGGTTTTGGAGTCTGGATGGCTAGACCAATTTGAGAAACCTCCAATTGAGTGTGCATTGGCATAAACACAACTAGGATGGGTGACCTCCCGCGACTTGGCCCCCCACCCAATTTCCAACATGGTATGGCAAAGCCATGGCTGTAACCTCTGAGCCACTAGAGAAGCCAAGTTGAGCCTTTGAGCCAAGAAAAAATAGGCAAGTTCAATGTCTGAGCTAAGAGAAAATGGACAAGTTGGCACCAAGGGGGAGTGTTGAGAAAGTGGTGCCAAAGCGTAGCACTAGGAAATTTCCACAAAATGGATAAACCGGAGGTCCTCCATCGCCTTAAGGTTTTGGAGTCAAGATGGCTAGACCAATTTGTAGAAACCTTCTTTTAAGCATCCAAAGTCATGAACATAACTAGGATGGGTGACCTCTCGTGAGACTTGGCCCCCCACCCAAACTTGCATATGTCAACTTGCACGTGTCCTAAGAAAAAGAGTATCTAATTTTCTATCCCACAATGGCTTCACCAACCATTTTGGCATACTCTTGAATGCCTGTATGGTTGTACTTTCACCATCCACTGCATCATCCACAATTGCCCCATCAATAGGTTGATATCTATGAATTAAACTTAAGGTTTTGGAGTCAAGATGGCTAGACCAATTTGTAGATACCTTCATTTAAGCATCCAAAGTCATAAACATAACTAGGATGGGTGACCTCTCGTGAGACTTGGCCCCCCACCCAAACTTGCATATGTCAACTTGCACGTGTCCTAAGAAAAAGAGTAGCTAATTTTCTATCCCACAATGGCTTCACCAACCATTTTGGCATACTCTTGAATGCCTGTATGGTTGTACTTTCACCATCCACTGCATCATCCACCATTGCCCCATCAATAGGTTGATATCTATGGATTAAAATTTGAGCTGACTTTCAACCGGTATGGTTTGATTTATAGCATGTTGTTGAGCATTTACTTGCTCCACAAATGAATGTCCAACATTTGAGAGATACATTGCACATGGGGCAATGCTAAATTCTATGGGTGATGGGTGAGTGATATACACCTTGCTTAAGAGGGGGTGTTGAAATATGTAAGCTCGGTTTGTGTGTATGTGGGAAAGCACTCTAAAAGTACTAGTAGATATTGTATGGTACGAGTTGTGGTCACTCATGTGGAAAGGAGAGTGCCACATGTAAAGTTGATTGGATCAATGGCTATCTATATTAGAAGCCTCATCATATGGTTCATTATGCATATGCAAAATAGTTGTGTTAAGTGTGTTACTTTCTCTCTCTCTCTCATAGAGTTTTTTGGTGTGGTATAATCCACCTTAGTGTTTATGCTTAATCTACGCTAATCACCATGATCAATCCCATAGTAGGATTCTCAACATGGTATCAGAGCTAGGATGGGCTCTTAAGCATGGTGCATATCTATGTATAGTTTTCTTGTTTAAGAGGTTATTTGATTAAGCATTATTTTCATTTTATTATGAGCACACTCATTGTCATTAGTATTGCATTTGGAGAGAGATTATGTTGTTGGTGATTAGAGAGTTCATTAATCTACTCATGGAGTTTCGAGTTGAAGATTTTCAACCATTTGAAGATTTTGAAGCTACCATTGAAGTTCAAGTGGAGGTTTTTACATCAAGGAGGGTGCAAATGGAGTCATCACATCACCAAAGAAGTTGCCAACAATAAGATTAAGCAATGAAGGTTGGTTTTGTGAGATTTGCCTTGTGAAAATTTAGAAAAGGGTTGCTATTTTGGGATGTGTGAATCCCTTGGTACCTTGTAATTTGGCAACAATGTGAGGTGCATGCTTGTTCGTGTAAAGAGAAGCAATTGTGGGCCTGGTTGGAGCACAAGTGGAGCATGATGGAATGATTGTGCTCATTGATTTGCTCATGGAAGATAAGCTAGTTGTGGATGATGCTGATAAGCTAGTTGTGGATGATGCTGGAGCATTCATTTTTGTGGATTATGCATCTTGTGGTTTCTTGAGAGAAACCAAAATGGAGAAGTACCCTTTGAGTGGTTGCATATGCACAAAGGAGGAGCATGCAGATTTGGAGCTGAATGAGACCATATTAATAGCTCGTGAATCTCATGAAGGAGCTTTTGTAGAAGAGTAGTATCATGAAGAAGAAGAAGAAGAAAAAAAAAGGGGGGGTTGCATATTGGAATCTTGAAATAAATGATGATAACAACGATAAGGATTGCGGCATACAAGAAAAGAGAAGCAGAGATGGTAGTTGAATGGACAAGATAACGATTGAGGATGCAAAAGCAGAAAGTAAACAGTGGCATTGAAGACAATCCCGTCATAGAAGGCCCTGAGGAGAGTCATTCTCATGTTAGCAAAGGAAAGGCTTACAGTCATATAAGCTGCATTCAGTAGCACAGTTGAGGCAGTAGCAAGCCACCATCGCTTAGCAAAGGAGTAAAGGAAGCGATGTGGGCAGCAATAGAGGTGGCAAAAGCAACTCAAAAGATGGTTAATTGTAGCTGGTGTAGCATTTAGAGCCAAGTTTTGGTGCCTGCAGGAACTCAATAGCAAAAGTAGCACAGCGAGCAGCACATCTGTAGCAATAAATGACCTGCATAAAGGCAACACAGTAGAAGGACAAAGATAGCGTAGCCTCCTTCATCGACAGCACAGTAGCCAAGCAAGATACACGACTACATTGGTTGTCTCCTCCACTCATTCACTGATAGCACAGTGATCTGAAGCGGTGACCGTAGTGATCAAAAGCAACTGCAATGCGACGAAGATGAACATGTGATGTAAGGCGGTTGATGAAGACAACGGGAGAGTTTTGGCTATGGCGAAATGATGACCAATAAGGAGGGCGGCTGTACAGGTTCCCTACGAGAAGAAGGACACTTTAAGGGACCTGATCAGTGCTCGAAATAAACCCAAGTTTAGTGTAATATCTTAATTTTATATACAAAAGTTTTCCAATTTTTGAAAAAATGTTTTTTTTAAAGCACTGGATCCGATTTTAGCAAGAGCTATGTGTGCATAGCAGGAGTGGGTCCAGAGTAGCAGGAAAGTAATGGCCACTGAAGGTTTCCCATCTCGTCACTAATGTTAAAAAATTGGCATTATGTGCCAATTATTAAAATCGTTTTTAAAAAAAGCTTGACCCTTACTATTAAGGGTGCATTCTCACCGCATTAAGAAGAGCTTGTTCACATGTTGTACAAGAACGGTTGGAAAACCTTGAGAATTAGACTAAAGCCCAAATTCATACGTTGTTCACATGTTCACACATAAAAGAGCTTTGTAATTTTTTATTTTCACCCACAGTTTATGAATGGTAACCGTACCCGAGCATGAAAGCTCAAAACGAGTAATCTTTGTAATTCACCCATAGAATGAGGGTTCTCCTACCCGAGCCATTGAGAGCTCAAAAGAGAGTGGAGATGCATGTGTGTAGTCTTGATGGATTTCGAGATGGTTGTGAGAGTAGTCGACTCTCACAAGTGGTGGTGTGCATGGGTTGGTGCCTTTCCCAAACACTGCGGTGGTTCAAAAAGGACGAGGGTCGATTCGCCCGAGCAAGTGGTGCTCAAACGATCTTGGTGTCTATGTTCGATAGATACGGCACACGCACGTTGACACATGCGAGCAAGTCTAGATGCGTCTAACTACATGATGACACTCCAATTTATCATTAAGGGGGAGTGTTGAGAGATACATTGCACATGCGAGTAAGTCTACATGCGTCTAGCCACATGACGACACTCCAATTTATCATTGAGGGGGAGTGTTGAGAGATACATTGCACATGGGGCAATGCTAAATTGTATGGGTGATGGGTGAGTGAGATACACCTCGCTTAAGAGGGGGTGTTGAAATATGTAAGCTTGGTTTATGTGTATGTGGGAAAGCACTCTAAAAGTGCTAGATATTGTGTGGTGTGAGTTGTGGTCACTCATGTGGAAAGGAGAGTGCTTCATGTAAAGTTGATTGGGTCAATGGCTATCTATATTAGAAGTCTCATTGTATGGTTCATTATGCATATGCAATAGAGTAGTGTTGAGTGTGCTACTCTCTCTCTCTCTCTCTCATGGAGTTTTTGGTGTGGTATAATCCACCTTAGTGTTTATGCTTAATCTCTGTTAATCACCATGATCAATCCCATAGTAGGATTCTTAACACAACATTGTACAAAGTAAGGAGTGTATCAAAGATGTCATTATGTGAGAATACAGTTTGCTATTTTTTTAACATAAAAGTATGGGTTGAACTAATTTCTCAACAAATACATCATCCCTACTCTATTGGGAGTCTAAGACCCTTCAATATTAAATTGCATAAAAAATGATAGAGTAAAGATAAAAACTCTACATTGAGTCTAGTTTTCCTCCACACAAGAGTGAGCCCAGGCTTCCTCTTAGTGTATTTCAATCATATTAACTTGAAATAGCTTATGGGGCTCAAAATAGCTTCCCTTTTACAAATATGACATGTTCAAACAAAAATAGCTTACTTTATTGAACGTGCAAGTCTAACTACTCAAAATAGGTGTGAACATTTACCATATAAATGTGTAGAACCTTTGTAATAAAATTAAATATCCATAAGGATGCTTTTATATGTCCAATAAATATATCCGATGCCAATAAGTATGAATGCCACCCAAAATTAAATAAATGGTGTGCATTGCAAAAAATCAAGTAGTGTCTCAAAATCTTCTTGACCAACCATCATCTCGCCTTCATTATCCAATCTAAGGATCTGCACTTATATCAAGTATTTAATTAATAAATTATTTTAGGGGTTGCATGCATTTCTTCCAAAACCTTTTCCTTGTAAGTAGATGTCACGTAGGCTGTAATGCCTGTGACCGACGGCAGACCGGATGGCCATGTCCGGGGTTCAGTGGGAGAGGACGCCCATGCGGAGTCATGGGCGGCCAGGCTAGTGTGGACGGCAGGCCACACACTATATAGCCTGGGGGATGAGGGACAATCCTCATTCTTCCTCTATGGCTGGGTGGTGAGCCAGAGGCCGTCCCCTCTTGTGGTAGTGCCCGTAGGGGCGTTACGGATATGTAACACTGGTATCAGAGCGTGGTTCGATGGGATTGTCAGAGCCCGCGCATGACCGAGGGACCACTCGATGGTTCTCGACCATTCGTTTCCTTATCCTTATCTCGAATGGAGGGTGTGGAGGGAGGCAGCCATGGAAGAATGGAGGGGAAGAACTCTCTATCTCTCTCTCTCTCTCTCTCCCCGTCACACACAGCAAGGAAAATCAAGTAAGCGATTTGAGTTTCGTTTTTTTTCCTTTCGAAATTGAAATTGTCTGTCGATAAGGTCGCCACTGTGTAGAGGTGGGGGGGGCGCAGACCAACCCCACGATATAAAAAAACGCGAGTGTGTGGGGGAAACTACACCAGCCCACGAATGCTGCTGAAGGCAAAGAAGACCACGTTGAAGGGGGGGGGAGAAGCCCCAGCCCCGTTGCTGCGTACGCGAAAGTGGGGGAGTCGAGGGAGGGCTGAGCTGTTGAGGTGAGGCGCAGTTTGATGATCCCCTCCCGTTGCTGCGTACGCGAAAGTGGGGGAGTCGACCTCTTTCGCTGCTGGTGAGGGCCTACGCCGTTTGAGCCCAGGCTGCGTGCGCCGTTTGTCTGGGCGAAAAGCCTCATCGGCCAGGGGCCAGGGCCAGGCTAGCCCAGGCGGCCAGCGGCGGCCAAGCCAGCCCAGGCGGCCAGCCTAGCGAGCGGCCAGCTCTTAGGCGGCCAGCCCAGCGGGCGGCCAGGGCCACAACCAAGGCGGCCACCAGCGGCCAGAAAAAGAGGAGAGAGAAAAAAAATTTTCTTTATTTTTTTTAATTTATTTTCATTATTCAATTTTAATAAAAATTAAAAAAAATAAAAAATTCAAACAAACGCTCTCTCAAAGTGGGTGTTTCCCATGAGAGTAAGGCTAGTGCCCATATCGTAATTGTGAAATAGCCCACGTTTATGCTGGAGTCGATCGACACTCCTCCACTAGCTCTAATGTAGAAAATGGTTGCGACAATAGTCTTTACACCTTGCCTATGCGCAATGCCTGCATCCTCCAATGTTTGGTACCAGTTGTGGACGCATTGGTAGAGTCCAACCCAATCGTGTCGTAGTGTACGTATACCCTCATGTTTGATTCGTGCCGTAGTGCACATGCTTTGCATTCATGGTGTAGTAGACGAATATATGTGCCGTAGCACACTAACCCCCCACCAACACTTGGAGTTATATCTTTACAAGAAGTGTGGCGCAGTCGTGCCGTAGTGCACCCTGGCCATTTGTGGCATAACGCACTTGCTCGTGCGGTGCACGTACGTGTAAGGGTGCCGTAGCGTGCCCATGTCTGCTGAACCATTGACAGTCTTGCACACACGTCATGTCATGGCGTGCACATGTTGGTGTCACGTCGTAAGGGCACTCATACCCACATTGTGCCGTAGTGCACTAGAATTTTTTTAAGGTGGCAAGAGGGAAATCGATGGTAATGTTCTCACGTAGTTCGAGAAGTATTCGTTGACAATACATAAATACATGATATAAATTCTCTCTGTTAGTGGTTTAACCATGTGGTTTACCACAAAGTAATATGAGAGCAGATCAGACACATTGTTCTTGTTGAAAGTCCACAAGAAGAAGTTCGTGGCTCCAATGTGCTTAGACCCAATGAAAAATGTCTACTTGGATGTGGTCCATTGTGACGAACAAATGTAGTCTTTTGCAAGCGCAGTCTTGCCATGGTCATGACTTCTAAAATTGGTCAATGGCATTTAAGATAGCTGGGATTGAGGTCGCGTTTGTCAATCACCTGCTAGTAGCCTTGATCACATGACCCCATTAGCAACGTACTCTCTAGACATGACTAGTGTTAGACTCTGGGAGCGTAGCCTCGCCAGATTTTAATTTCCACTTTTGCGAGCGTCGTCTTGCTAGAGTTAAAGTTTTGTTCGGACAAATTTGTGTTTGTTTTGTAGTGACAAAACAATAGTCTTGAGATGTAATTCTCAATGCCCTTATACAATTTGATCGAAGAGAACTGTTCTTAAACTTACTAGCATGGTTTTCTCTTCTTTTTATTGCCATGCGTTGACATCCCACTGCTCGAGAGTTTGTGGTGATCTTTCGAGGGGGGAAAGAGCCTTTTTATATGTCACATCAATTGGTTTGGTGGTAATTTAATGGTATGGGACATCAAGTTCTCACGGAATCGATTGTAGTCTTGGTGGAATGGGATGCCAAGGCTTGTGCATGTAACTTGACTCTTTGGCAGGTCTGTATGTACACTTGTCTGTAGTGATAAAGTGTGCAAGATAAAATTTGAACTTTGACAATTACAAATATAGCCATGAGTTGGGATAAAACCCAGTTACAGAGTTCGGAGAAGCTCTAGGTAGCAAGACCATGATGGTGTACTAGTGCTAACAGAGTGATTTAGTTCCGGAGTGATCTAAATCTAGAGGTTAGCAGTAAGACTAGTTGGTTGGACAATTTCATGCATGGGGGATGCCCTATAGCATTTTGCAAGCATAGTCTTGCCTATGTTCAACATAAGTGTGCGATTGTGAGCACATGTTAGTTGCTACCATATGAATTTGGAAAATATAGTACTTTCCTACATAAGCAATTGTAATATTGCATGACAGGCTATGTTGCTTACAAAGTTCATGTGCGTGTAAACCCTATAAGTCGTATGACCCCTGGGGAATGAGTGGAGCATTTCTAGGATTTAATAAGGTTTTACATGGCAATAGTAAGTAGTATCTCACTCCAGATGAGCCTGATTGTTGTTAGTATCGAATCCGACATATGTAGTGTACATAAACTCGGGCTGAGTTAGGATAGGAGGCTAAGCCGGAGAGCTTAGTGGTAAATCCTACTGTATCTGGTGAGTTTTGACTTAACCGGAGTGTTAAGAAGTAAACTCAAAGTCTGGGGCTGAACTGGAATGTTCGGAGGCAGACATGTCTTTTGTTAAATCGGAGAATTTAGCAAAAGATGAGCTTGGGGTAAACCATGGTACCCAGGAAAAAAGCTCTTCACACTAAAATAGTGCACAATAATTTTAGGGTGATAAAAATCCATCGCAGGAATGTTTTACAACTTTCCATAGATGATAGATGAAGACCATGTACTTTACGGAGTTAAAGTACATAGGTGGTGACTTCGGCGCCACATTTTTTGTAGGAAGTCACCAGTGGTGTGGTTAGGTCAGCCGAGACTCCACAAGACCTATGACCTCTATGATAAGGACGTCCAAAAATTCGTGTTGTAATACCAGAAATTGTACTGCAATGTGCAATAGAAAGGTCAATTTATGTAGTCACTTCTTAGCAGCAAGTGACTTAAGCATCTTGTTATAGATGGTTGTATATGGTACTCCCACTCGGGGGAGGTACGCCATTGGGTACGGAGTTACTCACAGACTAGTATGGAGCTACTAGTGTGATGATAGTGGGTACGTAGTTACTCACTACTAATACATAACTGCTAATAACATTAAGATCCTCGAGTGAAAGATACTCTAGATCAACATTTTAAATTACCGAACCACAATCCATGAGTATCGAGGTACTCATAAATATGTTGACGTTGCTCAAATCGAGGGACCGATTTGTTCGATGGTATGGAATAAGCAAGGAGAGTGGAGTAACTTAAAAGTTACACATCACTAGTCCTAGTGAGTTATCGAGGTCATCCGTAGTTTGATGATCCCCTCTACCTATCAGATAACATTCAATTTTGCAAGCCCTGGCATTTAATCCGTAGTGATTATGAGTTGGGTGTGAGATATGGTTATGAAGTTCTTACAAGAGTACTCGTTTATTTGCTTGTCATTGGTTATAGCTTGGTAGAGATTGCCACCTGTGATGGGTAGGTAGCTTTGCCGCTATGATGAGGAGGAAGCAAATAATGTTCTCATAGTTATACTTCATACCAACACCAAACAGGGATAGGATGAAATTCCTAACTTCATCATCACGAAGTACTGTGATGTTTGCATTTATATTAAATGTATGATGTAATGAGACATTAAGCTTGTGTAATTACCATCAATTATCTAGCAACCTATGGCTTCGCAGCAAGCTCAATCATTATCTGTGGATTGATAATGTGGTTATTAGTAGTTTGGAATTTTCTTGATAGATGGTACAACCCACCCAAATAATTCATAAGTGTGTAACCACTTATGAAGGGTAATAATATGCAACAATGAAGCACTTTGTTACAAGTGTGAAACCACTGATCTGTTGCAAAGCAGTTTATCAATAGTACCACCATATGTGCGTAGACACTATACCACATCTTCGTTGCAAGATGTTTAAAAGTTTCTTGGAAGGACTCAAGAATATAACATATGATATTAAACACGGTCTAGATTTGTTTTTGGACCTATGACACTAGCGCGTAATCCGCTTGAGAGTAGAGTTTTTGAGGACAAAAACCTTTCTTGAGGAAAAGGAGGGATATCCTCAAATATCACATAAACTCGAATAGTTGAGTGAGTCCAGACAATACTTGAAGGGTTGTGTCTGGTAATAGCAACAAAGAGTTATAAGTGATTGAATGTAACTCCAAACACCCGTAGTGGTGCAAGAATCTTTATCAAACAACTCCACATACTATATGGTCTACCCGCATATATAGTATGGCATAAGAGATAGGAAGTTTGATTGTTATATTTGAAGGGAAATCTTCAAAACTTACATTTACTCTGAGTTAGAGTAGAGTTTAACCATCCGTAGATTGATGGTAGTTAGAAACTCAACAAGATTCTAGAGCATATGCTTGTGCAAAGAGGTTACTCTAAGAGAGAAAGTATCTCTCAGCTTTGGAACTGATCCTTGTGATGCATAATTAGATTGGCTCTAGTTTATTTCTCCTATGGCCAAAAGCTTTCCAAGGAGAAGTTTTAACAAGTTGGTGATGAAACATGGTAGCGTAGTCTACAAAAATCTAGTAGCATGGTCTAAGAACTTGCGCTACTAGAATGCTCTCCAGTACATTAGCTTCTGTGCTAATGACATGATGCAAAATCAAGGCATGAAATTTACCTTAAGGTTTTGGTTGAAATACCAAATCATGGCTTGTGTGAGCATGATCATGGCTTGTATGGGCATGATCCTGTCTTTACAGAGGTCTGGCGCGCTGTACGCGTATGCACTTTGTCACAGCCTCGCCCACCTTCCTCGCCGGCACGTAATGCTAGTCCGGAAAGACTGGCCGTAGGTGCGGCAGGTAGCGAGGCGAGAGTTAGTCCGGAGAGGCTAGCCGAGCCTTCGGGGTATAGTTTTGATAATCCAAGTGCGGGTCATCCTGGGATTCAGAAGACCTATGCACTAGTAAAAAGACAGTTTTATTGGCCTAGTTTGTTTAAGAACGTCTAGACTTACGTGCTGAAATGCATAAGTGCCAGGTCAATAAACATGAACGTATTAAGGTGGAAGGAAAACTCCATCCGCTGGAGATTCCTCAAGGGAAATGGAAAATCATTTCCATGGATTTCATTACCGGTTTACCCAAGACGAGTCGAGGGAATGACTTGGTGTAAGTGGTAGTGGACAAATTAACTAAACTGGCAAAGTTTATTACCACGAAGAAAAACTGTAAAAACGCCAGAGTTGGCAAAACTCTTTATTGAACATCTCTACAAGCTATATGGCCTGCCCGCAGATATAGTGTCGGATAGAGATAGAAAGTTCAATAGTCATTTTTGGAGAAAAGTCTTCAAAAAATTGGATACTACTCTGAGTATGAGTATGGTAGATCATCCGGAGTCTGATGGTCAAACTGAAAAAGTTAACCAAATACTCGACGATATGTTGTGTTCTTATGTAAGTAAGAAGCAATCAAATTGGGAAGAATATTTGCCCATATTGGAGTTTGCTTATAACAACTCCAAGCATTCAGCGACGACTGGATTTACACCATTCATGTTAATGTATGGATTCCAGCCGAGATCTCCGATGGCTGTAGGCCTAGAAAAGGAGAAGATTCAATCTGTCAAGGATTTCCTTGAAGATATGAATGATATGCTCAAAGCTGCACGTGAGAGCATTCGTAGCGCACAGGATCGCGCTAAAATATTTGCCTATAAAGGACGCAGACAAGTGACCTTTGCAGAAGGTGACTTTGTATTTTTAAAGGTTCCTGCGCAGTCAGCAACCATGAAAACGGGAAAGTGTGATAAACTTTCTCCTAAATGTTGCGGTCCTTTCAAGGTCCTTAAGAAGATTGGGGACGTACCATATAAACTTGAGTTACCGGAGAGTTCTCAAGTCCATCCTGTCTTCCATGTCAGTAAACTGAAGAAATCAGTTCACGGGTTAGAGAACGCAGTTTCTCCAGAGATTTTGGTGGACTTGATAGAGCCACCAAAGATACCACATGAACCGGAAAGGATTCTTGGGTCTCGAGACAGACAAACCCGACATAAAGTGTACCAGAAGGTACTTGTTAAATGGACAGATAAAGATGAGGAGGTAGCAACCATGGAACGCCGTAGAGCAACCATGGAACGCCGTAGTGCAATTTCCAAAAGGTTTCCCCAGTTTGTTTTCAAGGACGAAAACTCTTCTTAAGGGGGGGGTAATGTCACGTAGGCTGTAATGCCTGTGACCGACGGCAGACCAGATGGCCATGTCCGGGGTTCAATGGGAGAGAACGCCCATGCGGAGTCATGGGCGGCCAGGCTAGTGTGGACGGCAGGCCACACACTATATAGCCTGGGGGATGAGGGGCAATCCTCATTCTTCCTCTATGGCTGGGTGGTGAGCCAGAGGCCGTCCCCTCTTGTGGTAGTGCCCGTAGCGGCGTTACGGATATGTAACAGTAGACCTTGTCCTTGTGTACCTTGTTATAATTTCTGAAAAAATTTGAGACATCTTCTCATCCAACAAGTACTCCTCTTGTATGTCTACAATCCAATCATGCACCTCACTAATGGCTGAAACCAAGCATACCCACATTCTTGAGAGTGCATCCGCTATACCACATTTTCTTTCCCCTTAATGTATGTGATTTCAAAATCCTACCCTTGAAGTGTAGTCAACCACCTTCTTTGCCTGGTGTGAGAGTGGCTTTAGACATAAAATACTTCAATACCCTATGACCACTCCTCGCATAGAATTGTCTACCACCATAGAGATAATGATGTCATTTCTTAATTGCATGCAATATGATAATCATTTCTTGCTCATATACATGCATAGCAATTTCCTTCTCAATCAAGCTTTCGCCTTTCAAATGTAATGACACCATGATCTTGATAAAGAACAACACCAATCCCCCTTCCATAAACATCTGCACGAATAGTGAACGGCTTTGAGAAAGCTAGACACACAAAGATAGGAGAAAAAGTGAGTAATCTTTTTAGCTCTTCAAAGCTTTTGTCACAGAAATGGCATCCCAAAAGAAAAACTCTTTCTTTAGACTATTAGTGAGTGGTGCGGCCACTTGAGCATACTTCTCAATAAACCTTGGGCATAGACTTCTAAATGTAGAGTGGCAAGTAGACTTTGGCCTTCTCACTTCTTGGACTAATCTGGAAGTACATGTCCAATTTGTTGGCCCATTCTTTGGACATGCTTTCACCATCAAATTTAGTGAAGTTAACCTTTTATTTCACTCCTTTGAATTCATCACTGTCCCTTTTTGGTTATTGCCCCTTGAGTTACCCAAATTCACACGGACATTGGTTGGTCTTAACCAAGTCCCCAACCTCTAATTTGAATGCTTGATAACTTGATAGGTAGCCCTAAGTGTGAGGAACAGGATTCTAAGCTTGGTTTCAAATAAGCAATTAGGCTTTTTGGCAAAATTAGGGTTTTTTTTTAAATAGTGAAAGAGGGATTTGGTAAAAATTTTCCATGACCTTTCCATCCAAACCACCAAATCTCATTCCCCAAAGCATTTGCATATTGCACTCAGAATTTGACCTCAATTTGTAAAAATTTTGCTATAACCTTGGGGCATTTAAATCTCAATCCCAAACTCAACTCAAAGTGCAATAATCAACATTGTCAATGTCATTTCCATGACCTTAGTCTCAATTCCAATCGATTGTGGTGTCAAAGAAGATGATGTCAAAGAAGAGCTTTATACTTACCGATCTTCCAGCCAAGCCTTCTCACACCCTTACCAAAGTTTAGAATACGATGGTAAGGGTTAAGGCCAAGTCTTCACACCAATGTACCTAATCCCCTTTCATACCGTTTTACCAAGGCACTCATGGCATGAAAGGTTCAAGCCATGCTCCCCTTTGGCTTCTTCACCAATGCCAAAGGTACCCTCTCAACATACTAGATTCTCGCATTTTGGATTTGAGATTTGAATATAACCACCACAAGCTTGTTAATCAAGTATGTGAGAGTTCACTTACAAAATCATTTATAGTTGTATGCCAACATAATCCATCTAAATACAAGATTTTAATGCCAATGGTGAGGCTTGCAAGGGTGAAGTATAAATGGTTCTTTGCCAATAGACAACTTCAAGCACTTGCCTTGCACACTCCTCAATGTTATAGCCAATCCCTCGATGCAAATTATGTAAGCTGAAGATCAAATGTATGCACAATTCCATAAAGAACTCATGTCATTGATCAAATGAATGAAATAGATTATGCATTGATACTCATTAATCTTGATTAGAGCTGCAATTGATGAAACCCTAAATTTTAAAGAAATGTCCCAAATTTGCAAAGGAAATGCATATAATCAATAACAATAAAGATTTTGGCTTAATGGGTCATTAATGCTAATGAACCAAGATTATGATGAAAAAAAGGCTTAATGATCATGAGAATCCCCATCTTGATTCATTTCTTGTAATTTCTCAAGAAATGCAACATCTATCTCCAAAAAAGAGGACATGATCAATACTGCACATAATTATTGGCTTAATACATGATTCTTATCATGGTTGTTCAACAAGGGTTATTATGATGAGGAAGCCGCCAAGCAATGCATCATTCTTGAAAGAAGGAAGACTCCATTCACCATTATTGCAACAACTAAGGAAAATGCAAGGGTTAATGAAGAAAACCTTAACATTGTACCCCAATATTGATCAAAAGTAGCTGTCAACAAGTAGGCACAAAAAGGACAGTGTAGAATCGTTGCTACTTGATGAAATGTGTCAATGTTTTCCATAGCCTAACGCCAGGTCATGGTAGGGTCCCTAGCCACACTAGCCACTTCACTCTCTTGCCAAATGCTAGGCTAGAAGCTCCAAAAGGTCGACAGAACCCTAGAAAACTCAGGTGTAAGTGGCGGTGGCCATATCCATGATTCTTCACCTTTTTTTTGAATTTTTTTTCACATATTTTGTCTAAAACAACTCCACACAAGATTTTTTCCAGTCCCGACACCCATTTGATGAAACTTTAATCCAAAACCATTCAAATTTATCTCAATTGATGTCCGATTTGATCTCAAGGTTCCATAGCCACTAGTGCCACCTAAATCAGCACTTCTACTGGCCATAACATCCCAACTTGAAGAATTTCCATGTTTGAATCAAGATTTCCAAGAAAATTTTGAAGAAAAATCAAGAAACTCAAGAACTATACATTTTTTTTTGCAACAAGAAGTGAATGAAAAGAAGCAGAAGATGGATCAAGGTTAGGCTTTGATACCAATGCAAGAAAGAGATTAGGGTTAGAAGAAAAAATGCACTCAAGTGGAGTACCACACATATGCACTCAATGGGAGTACCACCATAGCCAAGAGCTTGGGCTCAAGATTTGTATTATGTCTGTAAAACATTAATTATCCATCTCTCCTAATTCACTTATATAGGCCCTTGTTTGTAAAAAATTAATTGTCTATCTGCCCTAATTCACTTATATAAGCCCATGGTGTGTTTATATGGCCTTATGGTCTATTATTTATTTAATGTCTAGGCGCTCATGGTTGGCTAATTTTCCAATTAATATGTTCCCCTTCATTACAAATGGCCCCCTCCGCACACCGGATCCCACTGTCCCCTCCACACACCGGATTCCCGGTAGCTGGCAGCGAAAGCAGCTCCCTCATGCGCGGGGCAGGGTTTCCCACTTGGGGCCTCGCCCTCGAATGTCCGGGCACGAAACTAAGCTGGTGGTCATTCCGAAAACCGAAACCGAGAAAATTTCCCATGCCCGAAAAACGGGAACGATTCCACCATTTTTATTTTCTTAACGAATTTTTCTAACGAGGTCAAGATACTGAACTAATCAGATAGAAGGGAAACTATTACAGACTTAACTTGAAGGAATCAACACTTTTTTTCTAATTGAATCAGGCACAGCCGTTGATCTATTCATTAGAGAATAATTATTTGTCATCATACGTATATATATATCTTCCACGATATACGCATGGGTGTCCTAAGCACCGGGAGCCCGTGCATCGCCTGGTTAGAATCCTCCAGGATCCTCCTTAGGTGTCCTGGCACTTCACTCAGGGACCACTTTGTCGACCCTCGCCCATCGTACCAGAAAAACACATATACCAAATGCTCCATCAGCATTCTGGCATAAGACAGTCCGTTAAGAAAATAGGGTTTCTATGCAAGTTTTCAGTTTTGATTTTCTTTTGAATACGATGGGTATATCTTAAATCTGTATCCCAATACTTCTAGATCGCAGGTCTAAAATTCCAACAGAATTTCTTGAATTCTGCAACCTTGATCCTCAGATAAGAATCAAGGGTCTTAACTTGATTTCAGATTCGGTGGGTGATTTGAGTGAAATTTTCTTGACCGGTCACATCGTCTTTTCTTGAAACTCACGAAGGAGATTAAGTCTTGGTCATAGTCTGATTCAAGGTTTGAGTCTGAAAAGGTTTTCTTTGAACTAACTTTCTCGAAGGGTAATATTTTAATTACTACTTTACTGAATTTCATTCATTGAGTATTTTGCTTAACTGAATTTAAAACTAATCATGAATTCCTATGAGGAATAAATTAATCATTTATCTAAAATTTTGATTTCGATAGTTTTTTTGAATTTTCTCATTACCATCCTAGAGAATATGAAACAGTAGAATTTTCTCTCAGAGTATTTACTTATTCATTTACCAATATTCATGGGATTTAAACATCGGATTAAAGAGAACTCTTATTTTGATATAAAAATTCTGTATGCATCTATCGATGCATAAAATCCAACTTCTATGGAAATAACACTTTTATATAAAAGAAAATCCTTTTATGCATCTATTTATGTATTAAAAATCAATTTTAATGAAAGTAACACTTTTATAATTTAAAAAATTCTTTTATGCATCTATTTATGCATAAAAATCAATATTGGTGAAAGTAACACTTTTATAATAAAAAAATTCTTTTATGCATCATTTTATGCATAAAAAATAATATTGATGAAAGTAACACTTTTATAATAATAAAAAATTCTTTTATGCATCATTTTATGCATAAAAATCAATTTTGATGAAAGTAACACTTTTATAATTAAAAAATTTCTTTTATGTATCATTTTATGCATAAAAATCAATGTTGATAAAAGTAACACTTTTATAATAAAAAAATTCTTTTATGCATTATTTTATGCATAAGAATCAATATTGGTGAAAGTAACACTTTTATAATAAAAAAATTATTTCCAATATGCATCTTTCTATGCATAGAATTTAAATCTAATGAAAATCACACTTTTATAATTAAAAAAATCCAATATGCATCTTTCTATGCATAGAATTTAAATCTAATAAAAATCACTCTTTAATAAAAAAATAACCAATATGCATCTTTCTATGCATAGAATTTAAATCTAATAAAAATCACTCTTTTATAATAAAAAATAACCAATATGCATCGTTCTATATGCATAGAATTTAAATTTTAATAGAAATAACACTTTTATAATAAAAATATTTCTACTATGCATTTTTCTATGCCTAGAATGAAAATAACACTTTTAGAATACACAAATGGTGGGGATTACTCTTTTTGAATAATAAAAGATAAAACTTATTTCACAAAATTTAAGAAAATTTTACCATAACCTCCTTTGTATGGCTAACCATTTTTCAATTTTTCTATCCTCGAGTTACTTAAAAATTATCCCAAATGGTTTAAAGCATTCTAAACTAATCAAATTTTACTTTTAAAAGTTAAACAATATGAAAAGTTTAATTCTAACAATTTGATTACTTATCTAGGATAAAGAAAGGCTGAATTTAAGAATGAAGAGAGGGGGAAAGCCTTTCCAACAAGGCATAACATCATTTTTCATTTTAAAGAAAACAAAATTAGAAAACCATTAAAAGGAATAAAGAAAAAGTAGGATTTCTAGCTTACTTGAAGTTTGAACCAATGGAAATTTCTAACTATCTAATTTCCTAAGTACCATTATAACGTGTACTTTGAAATGCAGACTTGACCTTATAGAGGGATGGATGTGTCTCTAATAATAATTTTTTTAACATGTTTAAAATAAAATCGTGGATGTTGCAAAGTGACCGCGTTGATTGCACTTTCAGCATGTTGAGCGAGGCTTTTTGGTAGTATTAGAACCGTTAATCTTATTTTTCTTTTTAGTTTCTTGAGCATCAAAAGTAGCCTTAATGATCTTGGTGATGCATAAGTCTTTAGAAGCAAGAGTAGGAACTTCATTATCGACAAGACGCTCGAGGATAAGGCATTTTTGTTTCTCATCGTGAACTAATTTTTCAAGGAGTTGAACTTGGTCTTCAAAGGTTAGTTGTGGAAGTGGAGAATTGGTCTTCAAAGGTTAGTTGTGGAAGTGGAGAATTGGAAAATCCACTATCTTAAATATTAGCAGCTTCATTGTTGGTGTCGCCCCATATGGGACGGCTTCATTAAAAACAAAGTACGAATTGATTAGGTTGAGTAGAAGAAACTTGATTCAACACTAGCAAAGAATTGTGGAAAACTACTTTGAAAACCTCAAAATTTTTTGGGAGATTTTGGGGGTAATTTTTAAGTCTTTTGGGCTTAAAAATGGCCAAAGTGCTATTTTGGGCTCAAAATATTACTAAAAAATATCAAA